>NC_050072.1:1103440-2353440 GCF_009764565.3 Dermochelys coriacea
CCCTGCTCCCCCGCCCTGCCGGTGCCCACCCCCCCGTCCTGACCCTCAGCCCCCTGCTCCCCCAACCTGCCGGTGCCCCACACTCCTGACCTCAGCCCCCTCCCCCAGCCCTGCCGGTGCCCCCCCCATCCCGACCCTCACCCCCGCTCCCCCCTGCCTCCCCCCACATCCCGACCCTCATACCCCCTTCTCCCCCACCCTGCCGTTGCCCCCCACTTCCCTACCCTCACCCCTGCTCCCCCAGCCCTGCCGTGCCCCCACTCCCGACCCTCAGCCCCCTCCCCCCCAGCCCTGCCGGTGCCCCCCACTCCCGCCCTCAGCCCCCTCCCCCCCCAGCCTCTGCCGGTGCCCCCCCCCCCGACCCCTCAGCCCCCGCTCCCCCAACCTGCGGTGCCCCCACTCCCGACCCTCGCCCCCTGCTCCCCCAGACCTGCCGGTGCCCCCCACTCCCCCACCCTCAGCCCCCCCTCCCCCAGCCCTGCCGTGCCCCCCCCACCCGACCCTCAGCCCCGCTCGCCCAGCCCTGCCGTTGCCCCCCACTCCCGACCCTCCGCCCCCTGCTCCCCCAGCCCTGCCGGGGCCCCCCACTCCCGACCCTCAGCCCCCCGCTCGCCCAGCCCTGCCGGTGCCCCCCACTCCCAACCCTCAGCTCCCCGCTCCCCCAGCCCTGCCGGTGCCCCCCACTCCCGACCCTCAGCCCCCTGCTCCCTGCTCCCCCAGCCCTGCCGGTGCCCCACTCCCACCCTCAGCCCCTTGCCCCCCCAAACCTGCCCCCCAGTCCTGCCGGTGCCCCCCCCTCCCGACCCGCAGCCCCTTGCCCCGACCAAACCTGCCCCCCAGTCCTGCCGGTGCCCCCCACTCCCGACCCTCAGCCCCCGGCCCCCCCAGCTCTGCCGGTGCCCCCCACTCCCGACCCTCAGCCCCCTGCCCCCCCAAACCTGCCGGTGCCCCCACTCCCGAACCCCAGCCCCTCCCCCCCCAGGCCCTGCCGGTGCCCCCCACTCCCGCCCTCAGCCCGCTCCCCCCCCAGCTCTGCCGGTGCCCCCCACTCCCGACCCTCAGCCCCCTGCTCCCCCAGCCCTGCCGGTGCCCCCACTCCCGACCCTCAGCCCCCTGCTCCCCCAGCTCTGCCGGTGCCCCCCACTCCCGGACCCTCAGCCCCCTGCTCCCCCAGCCCTGCCGGTGCCCCCCACCTCCCGACCCTCAGCCCCCTGCTCCCCCAGCCCTGCCGGTGCCCCCCACTCCCGACCCTCAGCCCCCTGCTCCCCCAGCCCTGCCGGTGCCCCCCCCTCCCGACCCTCAGCCCCCTGCTCCCCCAGCTCTACCGGTGCCCCCCACTCCCGACCCTCAGCCCCCTGCCCCCCCAAACCTGCCGGTGCCCCACACTCCCGACCCTCAGCCCCCTGCTCCCCCAGCCCTGCCGGTGCCCCCCACTCCCGACCCTCAGCCCCCGGCTCCCCCAGCCCTGCCGGTGCCCCCCACTCCCGACCCTCAGCCCCTTGCCCCCCCAAACCTGCCCCCCAGTCCTGCCGGTGCCCCCCACTCCAGACCCTCAGCCCCCTGATCCCTCAGCCTTGCCGGTGCCCCCCACTCCCGACCCTCAGCCCCCTGCTCCCCCAGCTCTGCCGGTGCCCCCCACTCCCGACCCTCAGCCCCCTGCTCCCCCAGCCCTGCCGGTGCCCCCCACTCCCGACCCGCAGCCCCCTTCCCCCAGCCCTGCCGGTGCCCCCCACTCCGACCCTCAGCCCCCTGCTCCCCCAGCCCTGCCGTGCCCCCCACTCCCGACCCTCAGCCCCTGCCCCCCCAAACCTGCCGTTGCCCCACACTCCCGACCCTCACCCCCTGCTCCCCCCGCCCGCCGGTGCCCCCCACTCCCGACCCTCAGCCCCGCTCCCCCAGCCCTGCCGTGCCCCCCACTCCGGACCCTCAGCCCCTTGCCCCCCCAAACCTGCCCCCACATCCTGCCGGTGCCCCCACTCTCCAGACCCTCAGCCCCCTGATCCCTCAGCCTTGCCGTTGCCCCCCTCCCGACCCTCCCCCCTGCTCCCCCCCGCCGGTGCCCCCCACATCCCGACCCTCAGCCCCCTGCTCCCCCAGACCTGCCGGTGCCCACACTCCGACCCTCAGCCCCCTGCTCCCCCAGCCCTGCGGTGCCCCCCCGCCCGCCTCAGCCCCCTGCTCCACCAGCCCTGCCGGTGCCCCCCACTCCCGACCCTCAGCCCCCTCCCCCCCCCAGCCCTGCCGGTGCCCCCCACTCCCGACCCTCCGCCCCTGCCCCCCCCAGCCCTGCCGTGCCCCCACTCCCGACCCTCAGCCCCCTGCTCCCCCAGCCCTGCCGGTGCCCCCCACACTCCCGACCCTCAGCCCCCCGATCGCCCAGCCCTGCCGGTGCCCCCCACTCCCGACCCTCAGCCCCCCCGCTCCCCCAGACCTGCCGGTGCCCCCAACTCCCGACCCCAGCCCCCTGCTCCCCCAGACCTGCCGGTGCCCCCCACTCCCCACCCTCAGCCCCCCGCTCCCCCAGCCCTGCCGGTGCCCCCAACTCCCGACCCTCAGCCCCCTGCTCCCCCCAGACCTGCCGGTGCCCCCCACTCCCGACCCTCAGCCCCCCGCTCCCCCAGCCCTGCCGGTGCCCACCACTCCCGACCCTCAGCCCCCTGCTCCCCCACCCTGCCGGTGCCCCCCACTCCCGACCCAGCCCCCTCCTCCCCCAGCCATGCCGGTGCCCCCCACTCCCGACCCTCAGCCCCCTGCTCCCCCAGCCCTGCCGGTGCCCCACACTCCCGACCCTCAGCCCCCTGCTCCCCCAGCCCTGCCGGTGCCCCCCACTCCCGACCCTCAGCCCCCTGCTCCCCCAGACCTGCCGGTGCCCCCCACTCCCCACCCTCAGCCCCCCGCTCCCCCAGCCCTGCCGGTGCCCCCCACTCCCGACCCTCAGCCCCCCGCTCGCCCAGCCCTGCCGGTGCCCCCCACTCCCGACCCTCAGCCCCCCGCTCCCCCAGCCCTGCCGGTGCCCCCCACTCCCGACCCTCGCCCCCCGCTCCCCCAGTCCTGCCGGTGCCCCCCACTCCCGACCCTCAGCCCCCCCTCCCCCAGCCCTGCCGGTGCCCCCCACTCCCGCCCCTCAGCCCCCCGCTCCCCCAGCCCTGCCGGTGCCCCCCACTCCCGACCCTCAGCCCCCGCCCCCCCAAACCTGCCGGTGCCCCCCACTCCCGACCCTCAGCCCCCCTGCTCCCCCCGCCCTGCCGGTGCCCCCCACTCCCGACCCTCAGCCCCCTGCTCCCCCAGCCCTGCCGGTGCCCCCCCACTCCCGACCCTCAGCCCCCTGCTCCCCCAGCCCTGCCGGTGCCCCCCACTCCCGACCCTCAGCCCCCTGCCCCCCCCAAACCTGCCGGTGCCCACACTCCCGACCCTCAGCCCCCTCCCCCCCCAGCCCTGCCTGTGCCCCCCACTCCCGACCCTCAGCCCCCTGCTCCCCCAGCCCTGCCGGTGCCCCCCACTCCCGACCCTCAGCCCCCTGCTCCCCCAGCCCTGCCGGTGCCCCCCCACTCCCGACCCTCAGCCCCCTGCCCCCCCAAACCTGCCGGTGCCCCCCACTCCCGACCCTCAGCCCCCTGCTCCCCCAGCCCTGCCGGTGCCCCCCACTCCCGACCCTCAGCCCCTGCTCCCCCAGCCCTGCCGGTGCCCCCCACTCCCGACCCTCAGCCCCTGCCCCCCAAAACCTGCCGCTGCCCCACACTCCCGACCCTCAGCCCCCCTGCCCTCCCCAGCCCTGCCGGTGCCCCCCACTCCCGACCCTCAGCCCCCTGCCCCCCCCAGCCCTGCCGGCGCCCCCCACTCCGGACCCCCAGCCCCCTGCCCCCCCAGCCCTGCCGGCGCCCCCCATGCCCGACCCCCAGCCCCCTGCCCCCCCAGCCCTGCCTGCGCCCCCCACTCCCGACCCTCAGCCCCCTGCTCCCCCAGCCCTGCCGGTGCCCCCCACTCCCGACCCTCATCCCCCTGCTCCCCCAGCCCTGCCGGTGCCCCCCACTCCCGACCCTCAGCCCCCTGCCCCCCCAACCTGCCGGTGCCCCCCACTCCCGACCCTCAGCCCCCTGCTCCCCCAGCCCTGCCGGTGCCCCCCACTCCCGACCCTCAGCCCCCTGCTCCCCCAGCCCTGCCGGTGCCCCCCACTCCCGACCCTCAGCCCCCTGCCCCCCCAAACCTGCCGGTGCCCCACACTCCCGACCCTCAGCCCCCTGCTCCCCCCAGCCCTGCCGGTGCCCCCCACTCCCGACCCTCAGCCCCCTGCTTCCCCAGCCCTGCCGGTGCCCCCCACTCCCGACCCTCAGCCCCCTGCCCCCCCAAACCTGCCGGTGCCCCACACTCCCGACCCTCAGCCCCCTCCCCCCCCAGCCCTGCCGGTGCCCCCCACTCCCGACCCTCAGCCCCCTGCTCCCCCAGCCCTGCCGGTGCCCCCCCACTCCCGACCCTCAGCCCCCTGCTCCCCCAGCCCTGCCGGTGCCCCCCCACTCCCGACCCTCAGCCCCCTGCTCCCCCAGCCCTGCCGGTGCCCCCCACTCCCGACCCTCAGCCCCCTGCCCCCCCAAACCTGCCGGTGCCCCACACTCCCGACCCTCAGCCCCCTGCTCCCCCAGCCCTGCCGGTGCCCCCCACTCCCGACCCTCAGCCCCCTGCCCCCCCCAAACCTGCCGGTGCCCCACACTCCCGACCCTCAGCCCCCTCCCCCCCCAGCCCTGCCGGTGCCCCCCACTCCCGACCCTCAGCCCCCTGCTCCCCCAGCCCTGCCGGTGCCCCCCACTCCCGACCCTCAGCCCCCTGCTCCCCCAGCCCTGCCGGTGCCCCCCACTCCCGACCCTCAGCCCCCTGCCCCCCCAAACCTGCCGGTGCCCCCCACTCCCGACCCTCAGCCCCCTGCCCCCCCCAAACCTGCCGGTGCCCCCCACTCCCGACCCTCAGCCCCCCGCTCCCCCAGCCCTGCCGGTGCCCCCCACTCCCGACCCTCAGCCCCCTGCTCCCCCAGCCCTGCCGGTGCCCCCCACTCCCGACCCTCAGCCCCCTGCCCCCCCAAACCTGCCGGTGCCCCCCACTCCCGACCCTCAGCCCCCTGCTCCCCCAGCCCTGCCGGTGCCCCCCACTCCCGACCCTCAGCCCCTGCCCCCCCAGCCCTGCCGGTGCCCCCCACTCCCGACCCTCAGCCCCCTGCCCCCCAAACCTGCCGGTGCCCCACACTCCCGACCCTCAGCCCCCTCCCCCCCCAGCCCTGCCGGTGCCCCCCACTCCCGACCCTCAGCCCCCTGCTCCCCCAGCCCTGCCGGTGCCCCCCACTCCCGACCCTCAGCCCCCTGCTCCCCCAGCCCTGCCGGTGCCCCCCACTCCCGACCCTCAGCCCCCTGCTCCCCCAGCCCTGCCGGTGCCCCCCACTCCCGACCCTCAGCCCCCTGCCCCCCCAAACCTGCCGGTGCCCCACACTCCCGACCCTCAGCCCCCTGCTCCCCCAGCCCTGCCGGTGCCCCCCACTCCCGACCCTCAGCCCCCTGCCCCCCCAAACCTGCCGGTGCCCCACACTCCCGACCCTCAGCCCCTCCCCCCCCAGCCCTGCCGGTGCCCCCCACTCCCGACCCTCAGCCCCCTGCTCCCCCAGCCCTGCCGGTGCCCCCCACTCCCGACCCTCAGCCCCCTGCTCCCCCAGCCCTGCCGGTGCCCCCCACTCCCGACCCTCAGCCCCCTGCCCCCCCAAACCTGCCGGTGCCCCCCACTCCCGACCCTCAGCCCCCTGCCCCCCCACACCTGCCGGTGCCCCCCACTCCCGACCCTCAGCCCCCCGCTCCCCCAGCCCTGCCGGTGCCCCCCACTCCCGACCCTCAGCCCCCCGCTCCCCCAGCCCTGCCGGTGCCCCCCACTCCCGACCCTCAGCCCCCTGCTCCCCCAGCCCTGCCGGTGCCCCCCACTCCCGACCCTCAGCCCCCTCCCCCCCCAGCCCTGCCGGTGCCCCCCTCCCCGGCGCAGCTGGACACCCAGGCAGGCGCCCGGGGGGGCTCGGGGGGCCGCGCTCACCTGGCTCGGGCCGGCCCCCTGCACCTGCCCGTAGCCGCCCCAGCCCGCGAGCGGCGGCGGGCGGGGCAGGTCCCGGGGGGGCCCGGCGCGGAGGAAGGCGGGGAAGAGCGAGCCCGGGAACGCCATGGGCCGCCGGCAGGGGGCGCTCAGGGCCCGAGCGCGGCTCCGCCAATCAGCGCGCGGCCCGGAGGGCGGCGGGGACCATGGAGCGGCGAGGGCGGCTAGAGCGGCGCGCGGGCCGGCAGGGACCGGCCACGGCGCCCCCTGGCGGCCGGACGGGAGCCCCGCCCCCGAGCCCGGGGACAGGCCCGGCTGGGCTGGGCGGGGTCAGGCGCTCCCTGGACCTCCCGGGTCTGCTCAGGGGCGCTCCCGGGGGGGTGGGAGCTCGGGGGGGGCCGCTCCCTCTGCAGTGGAGATCGGGGGTGGGAGGGGGCCTTGCTCCCTGGGGGGGTGGGGAGATCGGGGGTGGGAGGGGGCATTGCTCCTTGTGGGGGTGGGGATATTGGGGGGGTCGCTCCCTCTGGGGGTGCGGAGATCAGGGGTGGGAGGGGGCCTTGCTCCCTGGCGGGGAGGGGAGAGCGGGGGGGTCGCTCCGTGGGGGGGTGGGGAGATCGGGGTGGGAGGGGGCATTGCTTCCTCTGGGGGTGCGGAGATCGGGGTGGGAGGGGGCATTGCTGCCTGGGGGGGTGGGGAGCTCGGGGGGGGGTCGCTTCCTGGGAGTGGTGGGGAGGTCAGGGGTGGGAGGGGGCATTGCTCCCTGTGGGGGTGGGGATATTGAGGGGGTCGCTCCCTCTGGGGGTGGGGAGATCAGGGGTGGGAGGGGGCATTGCTCCCTTGGGGGGGTGGGGAGCTCGGGGGGGGTCGCTTCCTGGGGGTGGTGGGGAGAACAGGGGTGGGAGGGGGCATTGCTCCCTGTGGGAGTGGGGATATTGGGGGGGTCGCTCCCTCTGGGGTGGGGAGATCGGGGGTGGGAGGGGGCATTGCTCCCTCTGGGGGTGGGGAGCTCAGGGGGGCGCTCCCTCTGGGAGTGGGGTGATTGGGGGTGGGAGGGGGCATTGCTCCCTTGGGGGGGCGGAGATCGGGGGTGGGAGGGGGCCTTGCTCACTGGCGGGGAGGGGAGATCGGGGGGGTCGTTCCGTGGGGGGGTGGGGATATCGGGGTGGGAGGGGGCATTGCTCCCTGTGGGGTTGGGGAGATCGGGGGTGGGAGGGGGCCTTGCTCCCTGGCGGGGTGGGGAGATCGGGGGGGTCGCTCCGTGGGGGGTGGGGAGATTGGGGGTGGGAGGGGGCATTGCTCCCTGTGGTTGTGGGGATATTGGGGGGGTCGCTCCCTCTGGGGGTGGGGAGATCAGCGGTGGGAGGGGGCATTGCTCCCTCTGGGGGTGGGGAGATCGGGGGGGCGCTCCATCTGCTGGTGGGGAGATCGGGGTGGGAGGGGGTATTGCTCCCTTGGGGGGTGGGGAGCTCGAGGGGTCGCTCCCTCTGGAGTGGAGATCGGGGTGGGAGGGGGCATTGCTCCCTGGCGGGGTGGGGAGCTCGGGTGGGGGGTTGCTCCCTGGGGGTGGTGGGGAGATCAGGGGTGGGAGGGGGCATTGCTTCCTCTGGGGGTGGGGAGATCGGGGGTGGGAGGGGGCATTGCTCCCTTGGGGGGTGCGGAGATCGGGGTGGGAGGGGGCATTGCTCCCTCTGGGGGTGGGGAGCCCGGGGGGTCACTCCCTCTGGAGTGGAGATCAGGGTGCGAGGGGGCATTGCTCCCTGGCGGGGTGGGGAGCTCTGGGGGGGGTTGCTCCCTGGGGGTGGTGGGGAGATCAGGGGTGGGAGGGGGCATTGCTCCCTCTGGGGGTGGGGAGATCGGGGGGGCGCTCCCTCTGCGGGTGGGGAGATTGGGGTCGGGAGGGGGCATTGCTCCCTGGCGGGGTGGGGAGATGGGGGTTCGCTCCGTGGGGGGGTGGGGAGATCGGGGTGGGAGGGGGCATTGCTCCCTGTGGGGGTGGGGAGATCAGGGGGGTCGCTCACTCTGGGGCTGGGGAGATTGGGGGTGGGAGGGGGCATTGCTCCCTCTGGGGTTGGGGAGATCGGGGGTGGGAGGGGGCCTTGCTCCCTGGCGGGGTGGGGAGATCGGGGGGGGTCGCTCCGTGGGGAGGTGGGGAGATCGGGGTGGGAGGGGGCATTGCTCCCTGTGGTTGTGGGGATATTGGGGGGGTCGCTCCCTCTGGGAGTGGGGAGATCAGTGGTGGGAGGGGGAATTGCTCCCTGTGGGGGTGGGGAGATTGTGGGTGGGAGGGGACATTGCTCCCTTGGGGGGTGCGGAGATCGGGGGTGGGAGGGGGCCTTGCTCCCTGGCGGGGTGGGGAGATCGGGGGGGTCGCTCCGTGGGGGGGGGGTGGGGAGATCGGGGTGGGAGGGGGCATTGCTCCCTTGGGAGGTGCGGAGATCGGGGTTGGGAGGGGGCCTTGCTCCCTGGCGGGGTGGGGAGCTCGAGGGGGGGTCGCTCCCTGGGGGTGTTGGGGAGATGAGGCGTGGGAGGGGGCATTGCTCCCTGTGGGGGTGGAGATATTGGGGGGGTCGCTCCCTCTGGGGGTGGGGAGATCAGGGGTGGGAGGGGGCATTGCTCCCTCTGGGGGTGGGGAGCTCGGGGGGGTCGCTCCCTCTGGAGTGGAGATCAGGGTGGCAGGGGGCATTGCTCCCTCTGGGGGTGGGGAGATCGGGGGTGGGAGGGGTCCTTGCTCCCTGGCGGGGTGGGGAGATCGGGGGGGTCGCTCCATGGGGGGTGGGGAGATCGGGGTGGGAGGGGGCATTGCTCCCTGGGGGTTGGCGAGCTCGGGGGGGGTCGCTTCCTGGGGGTGGTGGGGAGATCAGGGGTGGGAGGGGGCATTGCTCCCTGTGGGGGTGGGGATATTGGGGGGGTCGCTTCCTCTGGGGGTGGGGAGATCAGGGATGGGAGGGGGCATTGCTCCCTCGGGGTGGGGAGCTCTGGGGGGTCTCTCCCTCTGGAGTGGAGATCAGGGTGGGAGGGGGCATTGCTCCCTATGGGGGTGGGGAGATCGGGGGGGCGCTCCCTCTGGGGGTGGGGAGTTTGGGGGTGGGAGGGGGCATTGCTCCCTCTGGGGGTGGGGAGAACATGGGGGCGCTCCCTCTGGGGGTGGGGAGTTCGGGGTGGGAGGGGGCATTGCTCCCTCTGAGGGTGGGGAGATTGGGGGTGGGAGGGGGCATTGCTCCCTTGGGAGGTGCGGAGATCGGGGGTGGGAGGGGGCCTTGCTCCCTGGCGGGGTGGGGAGCTCGGGGGGGGTCGCTCCCTGCGGGTGTTGGGGAGATCAGGCGTTGGAGGGGGCATTGCTCCCTGTGAGGGTGGCGATATTGGGGGGATCACTCCCTCTGGGGGTGGGGAGATCAGGTGTGGGAGGAGGCATTGCTCCCTCTGGGGGTGGGGAGCTCGGGGGGGTGCTCCCTCTGGGGGTGGGGAGATTGGCGGTGGGAGGGGGCCTTGGTCCCTGGCGGGGTGGGGAGATCGGGGGGGTCGCTCCGTGGGGGGGTGGGGAGATCGGGGTGGGAGGGGGCATTGCTCCCTGGGGTTTGGGGAGCTCGGGGGGGGGTCACTCCCTGGGGGTGGTGGGGAGATCAGGGGTGGGAGGGGGCATTGCTTCCTGTGGGGGTGGGGATATTGGGGGGGTCGCTCCCTCTGGGGGTGAGGAGATCGGAGTGGGAGGGGGCATTGCTCCCTCTGGGGGTGGGGAGATCGGGGGTGGGAGGGGGCCTTGCTCCCTGGCGGGGTGGGGAGATCGGGGGGGTCGCTCCGTGGGGGGGTTGGGAGATCGGGGTGGGAGGGGGCATTGCTCCCTGGGGTTGGGGAGCTTGGGGGGGGGGTCGCTCCCTGGGGGTGGTGGGGAGATCAGGGGTGGGAGGGGGCATTGCTCCCTCTGGGGGTGGGGAGCTCGGGGGGGGTCTCTCCCTCTGGAGTGGAGATCGGGGTGGGAGGGGGCATTGCTCCCTCTGGGGGTGGGGTATCGGGGGGGCGCTCCCTCTGGGGGTGGGGAGATTGGGGGTGAGAGGGGGCATTGCTCCCTTGGGGGGTGCGGAGATCGGGTGTGGGAGGGGGCCTTGCTCCCTGGCGGAGTGGGGAGATCGGGGGGGTCGCTCTGTGGGGGGGTGGGGAGATCGGGGTGGGAGGGGGCATTGCTCCCTCTGGGGGTGGGGAGGTCGGAGGGGTCGCTCCCTCTGGAGTGGAGATCGGGGTGGGAGGGGGCATTGTTCTCTCTGGGGGTGGGGTATCGGGGGGGCGCTCCCTCTGGGGGTGGGGAGATTGGGGGTGGGAGGGGGCATTGCTCCCTTGGGGGGTGCGGAGATCGGGTGTGGGAGGGGGCCTTGCTCCCTGGCGGAGTGGGGAGATCGGGGGGGTCGCTCTGTGGGGGGGTGGGGAGATCGGGGTGGGAGGGGGCATTGCTCCCTCTGGGGGTGGGGAGGTCGGAGGGGTCGCTCCCTCTGGAGTGGAGATCGGGGTGGGAGGGGGCATTGTTCTCTCTGGGGGTGGGGTATCGGGGGGGGCGCTCCCTCTGGGGGTGGGGAGATAGGGGGTGGGAGGGGGCATTGCTCCCTTGGGGGGTGCGGAGATCGGGGGTGGGAGGGGGCCTTGCTCCCTGGCGGGGTGGGGAGATCGGGGGGGCGCTCTGTGGGGGGGTGGGGAGGTCGGGGTGGGAGGGGGCATTGCTCCCTCTGGGGCTGGGGGCCCTCGGGGTCCCGAGCAAGGGGACGCCCCGTGGGGCCCATGGCAGAGACAGGCATGCTAAGGCTCAAGAGGTGCGGTTCCAGGAGGCGGAGAGCTGGACCCCCAAGAGCGAGCAAACCCCGAGAAGGGCTGTCGCACTGAGGGCGTCCCCCCGGGGACCGCACGGGGCCGGGCGAAAACACGAGTCCTGGGAGTCCATGACACCTGCCAACTCGCTGTCCCCAGCCGGCTGCCCCCCGTGATGTCCCCTGGCTGGCTGGCGGACAGGGGCTTGTAGCCGGCTCCCCCTCTCATGTCCCTGCCCAGGCGCCCCCTGGGCCAGGGACCCCTGCACCCCCCTTGCCCCGCAGCCCCCAGCTGCCCCGTGGGAGGAACCCTGGCCCTCAGCGGGACGGCCAGAGACACCTGCGTGGAGGTGGGGGGCAGACCCCTTGCCAGGAGTCCAGTTTTGACCAGAACGTCGAGTGGAAAAGGTTGGCATGGCTGACCGGGCCGGTACAAGTGAGGTCTGCGGTGCAGCGGGGAACCAGATCTAAGGCAGGCTCCCTGGCTGCCCTAGCTCCACGTGACTCCCTCCCCGAAGCAGCTGCCAGGTCCTTGTGGCCCCAAGGTGCATGGGCGGCCAGGGAGGCTCCTTGTGCTGCCCCCACCCCTAGTGTCTGCTCCGCAGCTCCCATTGGCTGGGAACCCGACCAAGGGGAGCTGTGGGGGCCTTGCCTGCGGGCATGAGGGTAGTGTACCGCGCCTCCCTGGCCACGCACGCACCACTGCCTGGGTGCTGCAGGGATGCGGGAGCCACAGTAAGTGCCACAGGGACCTCACACCCTGAACCTCCTGCCCCAACCCAGAGTCCCCTCCGACACCCAAACTCCCTCCTGGAGCCCACACCCCCGTGAGTTCTGAGTGTCATCTAATATCTCATTGAAAGGTGACAGGGCCAGGAAGAGTTAATTACCTCACAGAGCGACCTGACCCATGGCCCGACTTTAGAGACTGGTTAGGGAGAGACGGAAATGAAGAGAGCTGTGAAATGCAGCCGGCATTGGTAGAGAGAGAAGGGGAGTTGTGCGCTCAGGTCTTGTGATGTCAGCAAACAAGTCTTGTCTATGGCTATAGCTTTGATTCAAAGAGGAATATTGACAGGTTTCAGAGTAGCAGCCGTGTTAGTCTGTATTCACAAAAAGAAAAGGAGGACTTGTGGCACCCTAGAGACCAACACACTTATCTGAGCGTAAGCTTTCGTGAGCTACAGCTCACTTCATAATATTAACATTTAGGAAGACACTTGAGTTAAATAGTATTGTCTATGTCTCTTTGAAGGTTGTGATAACCTGTGTCTGAACTGTTTAATGGATTATCTTGTGCTAATTGCCATGATGTTTGGAAGAAGGAAAGTTAAGCCTATTGTTTTCTCAGGCCAAAAGGCTGCAGGAAATGTATAAAAACCTTGGAACACGATCCTTCTTCGTCTCAGATCTGCTTTGAGTTTCAAGAAGGGGAAAACTTAAGACATAAGGATTGAGATCCCCAGTCACTGACTGGAGTCACCCTGAATATGGACATTGGACTATAACCTCTGGACCATTTCTAAAAGGACTTTTGGCCACTACAAGCTCAGCTCTGCTATGTATCTGAACCTCAAGAATTGAATCCAAGTCTATCTGTATATTGATCTTTTAACCAACACACTCTCTCTTTTCTTTTTAAATAAATTTCAGTTTAGTTAATAAGGATTGACTATTAGCGTGTATTTTGGGTAAGATCTGAGTTATCATTTAACCTGGGTCTGGGGCTTGGTCCTTTGGGATCAGGAGAACCTTTTCTTTTATATGATGAATAAGATTTTCAGAATTTATCATCCTATGTTTGACGTGTGTGTCTGGATGGAGGCCTGAGGCTGGTACTTTAAGGGAACTGCCTTGTTTGAACGTCTGAGTACCCACGGAGGTGCTGTAGAAGCTGTTTTGGACTGGCTTGGTAAATCTAAGTATTGGAATATCCACCAGCGTTTGGGGTTTGTCCCCCTCGTTTTGTTTGCAGTTCACCCTGATAGAGTGACCTCAGCTGGCTCCCATGGGCAGCACCATCACCCCCCCCCAACACCGCAGCCCACTGTCGCAGCCCTGAGCCCTTTCCCAAACCCCAAACCTCTCATCCCTGGACCCACCCCAGAGCCCACACCCCCAGCCGGAGCCCTCACACCCTCCCGCATTGCAAACCCCTTGGGCCCCGCCCAGAGCCCCCTGGTTGAAGGACCCAGTGTGTTAGGTGTAGGGAGTACGTCAGGCCTGACGCGTGGCTGATACAGGGTAGTGAACCACTCATGGGCCTCCACAGCGGGGACTGAGCCGTAGCCACAGGCCCCTGTCCAGGCACCACTCCCTGAGCTGGGATGAGGGGTAATGGGGAGCGGTCACGTTCTGGGGTGCAGCCCAGACCAGTGAGGGGCTGTGGCACCTCTTACCCTGTGACTGTGAGTGCCTCTCACTGCTGTGCCACTGTGGCTCGGTCTGGGCTTTGGATCCCGGAGCCAGCTGCAATACCAGATTCCCACTGGCTTCCACCAGCTGGGGTTAACAACTGAGGGGATTCCATATTTGTGCCAGCCCAAAACGTTTCCCCAAAACGTGTGTTCTAAAATGGCCAGCCCTTTCCTGGAACAGTCAGCGGGAAATTAAGGTTCATTGGCCCTGTAAGGAGTCAATATTCAGCAGTTTATTAGTTTAATGGAGCTACCGAACAGTTCAGTTCAAACACAGCACCGAGTTGGTTTGGATTCAAAACAAAACAAAAGAAGACAGGATTTGAAGTGAATTCAAGTATAAGAGCTAAAGTTACCAGCAAATAAAAGTGAAAACATTCACCTGAAAGTCTGAAACGTAACCTAGCAAGTTTTGGTTCCAGGCTTTGTTTAAGCTAGTCTTCTCCCCCCCCCATCTTCCAGCAAGATGGTGACGGGCCCACTCCTCCGGCCGGATCTCTCCCAGGAGACCAAAGGTGCTGGGGCCTTTGTCTTCTTAGGTGAAAGAGAGAGAACTGGGGGTTCTCTGCCTCTTGCTTTTATCGTTCAGTGAACCTTTGAAGTGGATTCTTCTGCCGGTCATCCTCAAAGTAAAGTTTATGCAAGCTGTGAGGAAGGCGACATGGAGCGTGGTGGGGAAGGGAGCTCTGGACTATTTCTTCCCTTACTTGAGTTTGCTGAAATGCAGATTGTTCCATTCCCAGCCCTCTCCTCCCCCTTCTGTCTGGAAGACCCTGTTCACTACATATGTAAATGGAGGTAAACACACATTCCTTTGCTGGGGATAGGCTTGTTTGACAACCTTTGCCTTGGCAGGGCTGCCTGTTTTGAACACGTGCTAATAACACTGTACAGAGGGAATTCATGACTTTACATACACTGGTGCTACAAACATTTCTCCATGATGTTATTGACCGGCGGGTTATTAGTTTTCAGATGATGCCCCCAAGGTATATGTCGTACACAGATGGTCACAGTGGTGTGTAGGGTGTGAATGCAAGGGTGTTTGGGGTCATAGGAGTTAAATAGGGTGCTAAACTGCATTACAGTGTTCAGCCACCAGGTGGTGCTGTGTATATAATACCTTATTTAAATGCTCCCCAGCCCTATCTGGCATGAGGAACGCAGCTGGTCTATTAGCAAGCTCTGTCACCAGCTGGTATCTGGCACAGAGGAACATGGCATGGTGTTGGGAGTAAACTAAGAACAGAAACAAAGGTTGCAGGATCTCATCAACATGCCACTTTTCAGTGCTGCAGAACTTCAGCTTTGACAAACCTTCCCAATGGTCAGACTGGATGCAATATATTGCAAGATTTTGAACTGCAAACAAACTCCACAAAAACACTGACGATATACAGGCATCTTTTTAAATGTATGCTCTGAGGAAGCCTGCAAAGGACATCTTTAAATCCTTTGACTTTACTGAAGACAGTCACAAAGATGACTATAAAAAGGTTCTGGCTATGTTTGATTCATACTTTTTACCTCAGAGAAATGTGGTTTATGAAAGATCATGTTTTCACCACTGACTTCAAGGAACAGGGGGAAATGTTGACTGTTTTATAAGAGCTCTGCACGCATTGGCTGAAAACTCGGATTTGGGAAAAATAAAACATGAAAATATCAGAGACAAGCTGGTTATTGGGTTAACAGATAAAAACCTTTCACAGCATCTACAGCTGAACAGAGATTTAACCCTACACACAGCTGTACAGATAACAAAGCAGTCTGAACTAGTCCAACAACAGAACAAAAGGCAGGAGCGACTTGAAAAACCGGAAACTAGCTTAAAAGCTATAAAAAGCACTTCAATGTTAAAAGTTATTATAAACCCCCACAAGGCAAGGAGAGAGACCTACCTGGCTAAGAGGAACAAATTCCAGCCTATGTGCAGAAGGGGTGGAAAACATCATATCCCAAGAGATAAGGCATGTCCAGCCATAGGCACACAGTGTAATAAATGCATGAAATATGGACATTCTGCAGTTGTTGGCTGCACCAAAGCAGTCAGGGAATTGGCTGGTATTACCAGCAATCAAGAGCTGTTGTTTCTGGGATCTGTCACTTGTGATGACACCGCACCTGCCTGGAGAGTGAACCTGAATATTCCTGGCAAGATTATTGACTTTTAAAGTGACTCAGGAGCTGATGTCACAGTCCTCTGAGAAGGGACATACACCTTCAACCCCTCCCTGAGCTGACCTCACCTGGCCCAGCTCTGACTAGCCCTGGAGGTGTTCTGAAGTGCATAGGCCAGTTCATCTTAGAGACAAAGGCTCTGCATTCACCGTGCATATGGTCAAAGGATCAAAGACCAACAACCTTCTCAGCCACAGTGTGGCAGCCATGATGGGCCTAGTGAGAAAGGTGGAAGCACTCGATGGAATATTTGGTGATGTTGGACTTTTGAAAGGAGACCCAGTACAAATCACCTCTAAGAGACAATGCTGAACCACACAGTGTACAAACATCCCTACCCGAGAGACCTTGGAAGAGACTAGCTGTGTATTTATGCAAGTTCAGAGGACATCACTATCTCGTCATAGCGGCCTGTTTCTCCACGTGTATGGAGATAATGTACTTGACAGACGTAACGTGTCACAGGGTTACTGACACTGAAGTGCACTTGTGCTCATTCGATATTCCAGAACAACCAGTGACAAACAGAGGACTTTGAAATCAGCTCCTGAGTCACTTTAAAAGTCAATAGTCTTGCCAGGAATATTCAGGTTCACTCTCCAGGCAGGTGTGGTGTCATCACAAGGGACAGATCCCAGAAACAACAGCTCTTGATTGCAGCAAGATTTAAGTCATTTGGAATAAACTAGGGTTTTTATCTTGTTAGTAGCAGCCCACATGCCCCACAAGCGAGTGGAGAGGCTGAGAGAGCCGTGCAGACAGCCAAGAAAATCCTGCAGCAGAAAGATCCACTCCTTGGTCCACTGAGTTACAGATCAATACCAAGAGCAGCTACTGGGTATGGTGTAGCACAACTCCTGATAGGAACACAACTCAGAACGACTGTTCCAGCTTTCTCCAGGGGGATCTATCTCCAAAGTGACCAGACATGCAGAGAGCAGGCTAAAAAGGCTAGAAGATCTTACGAACACTTTTACAACACACATCATTCAGTTACAGAGTTGCCGGGCCTAGCACCTAGTGGCTGTGTCCATGTCATACTGGATGGAGAAAATGGATGGGCAACTCCAGTTGCTGTAAAGACAAAGAATTCAGTGCCCAGCTCATGTGAGACCAAGCCCCAAGTGCAGAGTTCAACGGGCACCGTCAACAGCTGCAGTTAGTTCTGCAGAAAGAACAATCGACAGAGCAGATTCAGCGGATGGCGGATGCAGAACAAGACGACACAAGGATTCCAAACCAGCCACAGTTACTCACTGTAACTAATGGACAGCCTGACGAGGGAGCCACCATGCGTTCGAGTCGTGGAATTAGAGAACCAGGATGATTCAGAGACGCTTCACAGACTGATCCGTCCTGAGCCTCACAGGCAGCATGGTCATGTAACTACGGTAAATGGGAGGAACAAAGGAACTCGAAGGGGGAGATGTGAGGGGATGCTAAACTGCATCGTCCTGTCTGGTCAATAGGCAGCGGTGTGTATCACACCTTATTGAAGCTACCCTCAGCGATCCATGGCAGAGCAAGGTACCTGATGCTGAACACAGCTGGTGTAGAAGCAAGCTCTGTAGCTAGCCTGTGTCTGGTACAGAAGAACATGTCAGGGAGGGAGGGCGGCTGCGCTCACAGCCCCGGGGGAAGGCTGCCAAGTGTCGTTTTGCTGAGGTGGGTTGCTCCAGGCTCCAGTGCCTTGTGCGGTGACTCCAGAGGGAATGGGGCAGGGAGGGTCCCGGGATGGACAGTTCACCTGGGTCCCCTGTATGGCATCAGCTCAGAATAGGTGACCTCTGGAGAGAGACCTGAATGAGTTAGCAAAGGGTCCTGGGAGCCCTTGCCCAATGCTGGGGTGAGGGCACATGGTCTGCTTATACAGGGACGCTTGGTGCGTAGATGCAGCCCCTCTGGGGTGGGGGCATCAGGGAAGCTTACACAGGGACCCCTCGCCCAGTGCGGAGTTGCGGCCCCTCTGGGGTGGGGCACAGGGGCTGTTTATACAGGGGTCCCTCACGCGGTGCGGAGTTGCGGCCCCTCTGTGGTGGGGCACAGGGGCTGTTTATACAGGGGTCCCTCACGCGGTGCGGAGTTGCGGCCCCTCTAGGGTAGGGCGCAGGGGCTGTTTATACGGGGTCCCTCACGCGGTGCGGAGTTGCGGCCCCTCTGGGGTGGGGCACAGGGGCTGTTTATACAGGGGTCCCTCACGCGGTGCGGAGTTGCGGCCCCTCTGGGGTGGGGCACAGGGGCTGTTTATACAGGGGTCCCTCACCCAGTGCGGAGACGCAGCCCCTCTAGGGTAGGGCGCAGGGGCTTTTTATACAGGGATCCCTCATGCGGTGCGGAGTTGCGGCCCCTCTAGTTGACACAGAACCCCTCCCGCCTCTGGTGTTTAATAACCACACAGCAAAGCTGAACCACAGCTTCCCCCCCCTGCCTCCATGGGGTGACTTGCTGGGGCTGCCTCCCACCAGGCCTGTGTGTGGGGAAGGAGGGGTCTGTCAGGGCCATGGCGGTGGGCGTCCCTACCCCCCAGGGTGTGTGGGGTCATTCGGATGGTGTGCAGAGCTCCCGCTGGTAACGCGTGGCGAGGGGGCTCCCCTCTCTGGCCCTGGGTGCCCGGAGACAGACACAGCACTGGAGCCCAAGTCCCAGGGCATGGCTGCCCTCGGGGGATGGTGCCCAGCAGGGCCACAGGAAACCAACGAATCTCCTGCAAGAGGACCCTGGGGGCAGCTCAGCGGGACCCAGGCCACTGGCCAGGCTCTCCCCACGGCGGACACTCGTCTCTGGGTGCCCCCACTAGGCCTGTCCACTGTGGCCAGAAGCGCCACTTACCTTCTACTGGCGCTGGGGGGCTCTGGGCTGCGGGCTGGTGACCTGAGGCAGAGGAGCCACGGTTAGCAGGACAGGCGTGCAGGGAAAGGCCCTCCACACCCTGCTTCCCTCTGGGTCTGCCCCTCCCCATGGCCATGCTCCCCCAACAAGCCCCCACCCGGGGCCCACTGCTGCAGGAGAAGCAAACACTGCTGTGCCAGCTGCTCCGGCTCCAGCCCCCCGCGCTCCCAGGGCTTGGGCCCCTGCACAGCAGGGAGGTGGGATCCCTCTCCAACACCCAGGAAGCTGCTGTTTGCCCTGAGTCACCCAGCCCAAAGCGCAGATGCTCAGCTCCATGCCAGTGTCTGCCAGCCCTGGCCTAGCGAGGGGCGTTAGCCACGGGCACAGAGAGCGCATGGCTGGGTCAGGAGGGGCATGCCTGGTCCATGTGGGCCAGTGCTGGTAGAGCCGTGGGAGGGGTGTGCAGGGCACAGGGCCGGTGCCAGGTCAGCACAGCAGCAGCACACCCTGGTCTGGGGCCGCAGGAGGAGCAGGCTGGGCTGGGGGTTGGTGCAGGGGGTCTGTGTCCTATGGAGCATGGGGCTGCGGGGCTGGGTGGGGAACCAGCCCTGGGCAGGCTGGCGTGGAGCAGGGATAGTCTGGGATCCTTCCCTAGCCCGGCTCATCCACTCACCTCTCCTGCCAGCCCCAGCGCTGGGGAAGATCAGATCTGCGTAGGTGCAGCTGTCCGGGTTCTCTGCTGGAGACACAGGCAGCTGCCTTACAGGGGAGCTGGGCCCAGGCTGGGGCAGGGCCTGGGCAGGAGGCAGCCCATTGGCATGAGCAGCTGGCTGGCAGGGAGAGCAGGTATCGGCCTCACCAGGCTGAGCTCTCCCCACGCTCTCCCTTCCTCCTGGCAAGGAAAAGAGAAAGGAGCATGAACTCCGGGAAGGCATGTGTGTGAGTGTAATGAGGCCAAGAAAGCCGGTGATGAGCATCGAGCTAAAGACACAAAAACTAACAGCCAAAAATTTTGTAAGTAAATCAGAAGCAGGAGGCCTGGCAAACTATTAGTTGGGCCACTGGACGCTGGAGGTGCTCAAGGAGACTCAAGGAAGACAAGGCCATTGTGGAGAAGCTGAATGAATTCTTTGCATCAGTCTCCACTGCAGAGCATGTGGGGGAGATTCCCACACCTGAGCCATTCTTCTTAGGTGACAAATCTAAGGAACTGTCCCAGACTGAGGTGTCAGTAGTGGAGGTTGTGGAACAAATGGATAAACTAAACAGTAATAAGTTACCAGGACCAGATGGGATCACCCAAGAGTTCTGCAGGAACTTAAATGTGAAATTGCAGGACTACTAACTGTGATATTTAACCTATCATTTAAATCAGCTTCTGTACCAGACGACTGGTGGATAGCTAAAGTAACAAATGATTTTTAAAAAAGGGCTCCAGAGGTGATCCTGGCAATTACAGGCCGGTGAGCCTGACTTCAGTCCTGGGCAAATTGGTTGAAACTTTAGTAAGGAACGGAATGATCAGACACAGAGATTAACACAATTTGTGTTAATTTGTGAAGAGTCAACATGGTTTTTGTAAGGGGAAATCATGTCTCCCCAAGCTATTACAATTCTCTGAGGGGGTCAAACATGTGGACCAGGGTGGACATAGTATACTTGGACTTTGAGAAAGCCTCTGACAAGGTCCCTCATCAAATGTTCTTAAACAAAGTGAGCTGTCATGGGATAAGAGGGAAAGTCTTCTCTGGGATCCCAACTAAAACCTCTCCAACGCATCATCAAGGATCTACAACCTATCCTGAAGGACGACCCATCACTCTCACAGATCTTGGGAGACAGACCAGTCCTTGCTTACAGACAGCCCCCCAACCTGAAGCAAATACTCACCAGCAACCACACAACACACAACAGAACCACTAACCCAGGAACCTATCCTTGCAACAAAGCCCGTTGCCAACTCTGTCCACATATCTATTCAGGGGATACCATCATAGGGCCTAATCACATCAGCCACACAATCAGAGGCTCGTTCACCTGCGCATCTACCAATGTGATATATGCCATCATGTGCCAGCAATGCCCCTCTGCCATGTACATTGGCCAAACCGGACAGTCTCTACATAAAAGAATAAATGGACACAAATCAGACGTCAAGAATTATAACATTCAAAAACCAGTTGAAGAACACTTCAATCTCTCCGGTCACTCGATCACAGACCTGAGGGTGGCTATACTTCAACAAAAAAGCTTCAAAAACAGACTCCAACGAGAGACTGCTGAATTGGAATTAATTTGCAAACTGGATACAATTAACTTAGGCTTGAATAGAGACTGGGAATGGATGAGTCATTACACAAAGTAAAACTATTTCCCCATGTTATTTCTCCCTCCCACCCCACCCCCCACTGTTCCTCTGGTGTTCTTGTTGGCTGCTGGAATTGGCCTGCCTTGCTTGTCGCAATGGGGGGTTTTCCTCCTTTCCCCCCCCTGCTGCTGGTGATGGCTCATCTTAAGTGATCACTCTCCTTACAGTGTGTATGATAAACCCATTGTTTCATGTTCTCTGTGTGTGTATATAAATCTCTCCTCTGTTTTTTCCACCAAATGCATCCGATGAAGTGAGCTGTAGCTCACGAAAGCTTATGCTCTAATAAATTTGTTAGTCTCTAAGGTGCCACAAGTACTCCTTTTCTTTTTGCGAATACAGACTAACACGGCTGCTACTCTGAAAGCTGGTTAAAAGACAGGAAACAAAGGGTAGGAAAAATGGTCAGTTTTCACAGTGGAGAGAGATAAATAGCGGGGGCCCCTAGGGATCTGTACTGGGACCCCTGCTGTCCAACATTCATAAATGAGCTAGAAAAAGGGGTAAACAGTGAGGTGGCAAAGTTTGCAGATGATACAAAACTACTCAGGATAGTCAAGTCCCAGGCAGACTGTGAAGAGCTACAAAAGGGATCTCACAAAACTGGGTGACTTGGCAACAAAATGGCAGGTGAAATTCAGTGTTGATCAATGCAAAGTAATGCACATTGGAAACCATCATCTCAACTATCCATAGCAAGTGACGACATCTAAATTAGCTGTTACCACTCAAGAAAGATCTTGGATCTGTGGATAGTTCTCTGCAAACATCCACGCAGTGCGCAGCGGCCGTCAAAACAGTGAACAGAATGTTGGGAACCATTAGGAAAGGGAGAGAGAATAAGACAGAAAATATCCTGTTGCCTCTATATAAACCCATGTACCCCCACACCTTGAATACTGCGTGCGGATGTGGTCCCCTCATCTCAAAAAAGATCTATTGGAATTGGAAAAGGTTCAGAAAAGGGCAACAAAAATGATGAGGGGTCTGGAACAGCTGCCCTGTGAGGAGAGATTAATCAGACTGGGACTTTTCAGCTTGGAAAAGAGACGACTCAGGGGGGGATATGACAGAGGTCTATAAAATCATGACTGGGGTGGGGAAAGTGAGTAGGGAAGTGTTATTTACTCCTTCACATTACCCTAGAACCAGGGGTCACCCAACGAAATTAATAGGCAGCAGGTTTAGAACAAACATAAGGAAATACTTCACATAGTCAACTAGTGGAACTCCTTGCCAGGGAATGTTGTGAAGGCCAAACGTATAGCTGGGTTCATAAAAGACTAAGTTCCTGGCAGTCCCGGGTTTACAATGGTGCCAGTGGCGCCATGGAGCTAGGCCCATGCTCAGAAGGGGCCCCAACCTGTTCCACTCGCACTGCGCCCTGAGACCCCGCCAGCCTGCTGCCCCCCCCATCACTTGGTCTTCTCGGCCTGCCCACAGGCTGGCCAAGGGCTCTTCTCCACCCCCTGGCCTCACCTGTTGGCTCCTCTCTGCCCCCGGCCAGACCCCAGGGCACCTCCAGCTCCGGGCAGTCTCTGCTTCCCACCGCCTGTGGGGTCCCACCTGTCTCCCCAGAGCTGAGCCCCCTGGGACTGGTACAGAAGCCTGGCCAGTCTCAGCCAGGGGGGATAATGTGGGGGGCTTGGCTGGGCCCCTCCAGGCAAGGCGTCTTGAAGGGGCCCGGCTGGGGCAGGTCCTAGCCTGGCTGATGGCACCACTCCTGAGGGTCCGGAGTGATTTCCGGCCCCGGGACCAGCCCTGGCTGCGCTGCCAGCTCAGCCCGGCAGACACAGTCGCCTCCCAGAGGGCCGGGGGGTGCGGCCGGGAGGCAGGGCATGGGGGACGGGGTCTCTTAGCGGTCAGGGGGGATGCTGGGCTGGGACGGGGGCGGGGAAGATGTGCGTGTTGGGGCACTAGGGATTGGGGGATCTGTGGGGGTGCTGGGCACTTGTGGTGGGGCTGTGGGCAGGGGGGGCGCTGGGCAGGGCTAATGTTCTGCAGGGTGCTGTGCATTTGTTGAGGAGGCCTGGGGGGCACTGGGCATAGCGGATCCAGGGGGGCTCTTGCCCTAGGGAGTTTGGAGGGGTGCTTGTGTTGGGCAGGGGGGCTGTGTGGCATGGCATGGGCCAGCCCCCTGAGGGCAAGGGGCACGCTGGCAGCACAGGGCTGGTTGGGCCAGTGTGCATCTGGCAACTTCTGGTTTGTAAATAGTGCCCTTGCACTGGGCTGGGCAGAGCGGGGCCACCCCTGCCATGCCATGCCCCATTGCCCCTGGCTGGCCCCTTGCTCTGGGGACTGACCTCCCTGCACCAGGCTCCATTGCCTCCATGGGGGCCCTGGTTCCTGGAGGATGGGTCCAACAGTGGCTACTAGGCAAGATGGTCAGGATTGCAACCCCATGCTCCGGGCGTTCCTTACCCTCTGACTGCTATGCAATTGGGATGGGCGACCGGGGATGGGTCACTGGGTGATTCCCGGTCCTGTCACTCCCTCTGGGGCGCCTGGCACTGGCACTGTCAGCGGACAGGACACGGGGCTGGAGGCACCTTGATCTGACCCAGTCTGGCCATTCTAATGCACAGGCAGGGAACGGCTTCATTTATGGGGGGGAGGGGCAGGACTGGGCAGCCCTCGGTGCCCTTTGCACCCTGGGGTGGCAGGGAGGTGACAGCAGGCTCCATGCAGCTCCCCAGGGGTGCACGACACACACATGGCAATGGGGCAGCTGGTCAAACCTGCTGCGTTTGGTGAAGGCCCTTTTGACTTGCGCTGGGGGCTGGGGGCTGTGCAGGGGGCTGGGCCTGCCTGGCTCATTCAGATTGGTTGGGGGGGACAGCAAGTTCTGATGCCAAAATATTTTGTTTTTTAAAAGTTACTAATTGTTTGGTACTTCTGCGGGGGGGGGGGGAGGGGAATCGCTTGAAAAGAGTGGTCTGATCAGCAGATACTTGGTATGCCCCTCCTCACCCAACCCCCCAATGTCCCCCACACCCTCCCCAGTCCCCCACATGCCCCCACCATCCCCAATGTCCCACATGCCCTCCCCAGTCCCCTCCACCCATGCCCCCACCCACAATGTCTCACACGCCCTCCCCAGCCCCCCCATGCCCCCCACGAGAGGCGTGGCGAGGTGCCATTGGCCTGGAACACTACCTGTGCTGCACCGAGCGCCCCCCCCACCCCCTGCAGCTGGCCCAGGGCCATGCCCGGCTCCTACCTGTGCAAGGTGCATCCTGGGTGAAGCCCACCCGGGCTGCCGGCTCCCTGGGAGAAGGAAGCGGGTTAGACAAGGGAGCTAGGCCCGACTGCCCAGGGAAAGACCCAGCCCAGCCCCCCATAGCACCATCCCTGGCACACACTCTGGGGGCGCCCCCAGGCCAGCCCAGCTGCTGAGCCCAGACAGACCCGGCCTGGCCCCACAACCCCTGGGGGTTGGGGGGGTATTTAGTCTCATTCCAGCCATGAGCAGATCAAAGTCCCCAGCTCAGCCCTGCGCCCTGCTGTGGTCGGGGGTGCAAAGAACCAGTCTGCAGGGGGCAGCACCAGTGCGGGGCACGAGTGGGCGAGCGGCACAGGGTGGAGCAGAGATCATGGTGTCACAGACCTCACCTGGCCTCGCACATCCACTCCCACACACGGCCCTCGCACACCCACCCAGACACACCCTCTGCCTTTACACACCTGCCCAGACACACACAACCACCCACTGATACCCCCTGCCTTCACACACCTGCTTGCACACCCACCCTTCCCTTGCACACCCAACCAGATACACCCTCTACTCTTACACACCTGCCAAGACACACACACAACCACCAACTGATACCCCCTTCTCTTGCACCCCTGCCCCCACACACCTGCCCAGACATGCACCCTGCCTTTGCAGACCCACCCAGACACACACTACCACCCACTGATACCCCCTGTCCCCGCACACACATCCAGACACACACCCTGTCCTTGCACACCTGCCCACACACACACCCTGCCCTCACATACCTGCCCAGACACACCTACGCATATGCACCTGCCCACACATAACCACCCACTGACACAGGCACCTACTGACACACTCTTCCCTAGCACACCCACCCACAGAGACACACACTGAGGCCTCACACACATACACACTCCATACACCCTGCCCGCACACACTTGCCTAGAGACACCTGGCCACACACACACCCTGCCTTTGCGCACACAGCCCCGACACTACCACCCAGGCCATGCACAGCTGCCTACTATGCACTCCCAGCCCTCACACACCCACCTAGACACAAACCCACTGACACAAATCCTGCCCTTGCACACCAACCCAGACACACACCAGGCCCTCACACACACACAGTGACACACACCCCCTGCTCTCACACACCCACCCAGGCAGACACATACAGGCCTTGCACACACACCCACTATGCACACCATGTCCTCACACATCTGCCAAAACACACTCCATTGACACACCCACCTAGACACACCCGCTCCCGTTCCACACCCACTGACACACACAGGCACCATGAGGACACTCACCTCCCCAGGACCTGGCAACAGCCTGTAAGAGAACAAGGTGGAGAAGTTGGAGGTGGTGCCGGCCCTGCACCGCCTGCCCACCCCCACAGTTCTGGAGCTTGCGGCACTGCAGAGACCAGATGCCATGGAAACATGGCTGTGAGTAAGGGGCAGTGCCAGGAATCCGCCCCCACCCCACAGCACTGGGGCGGACAGGGCTAGCTGGGGGTGGGAGCGCCATACCTCAGTCCTGGGGTTCCCAGAAGTGCCCATTGGGACCCTCTCCCCACTCAGCCCCCAGGCACCTGCAGGGCTCATTGGGTTCTGGGCTCTGGGCAGGGGGCTGCTGGGGGTCGCCCTGCGTGGGAAGCGCACTGTGGGGCGGAGGGAGGGCTTCACTGCAGTGTGGCCTGGTTTGCTGGGGGGCTCTAGGGGTGGCGCTGAGCTGAGGCCCTTGCTGCAGCCACTCCAGCCAACGCCTGCCCTGGCCCGGGCCCGCTGCGGGGGCTGCTGCAGTGCCAGGCGGGCTGGGTGCGCCTCACCCCTACCTTTCCATCGGCCGCAGAGAGCAAGCAGGAGGACGGCGAGCAGGAACAGGGCTGCTGGGAGGATGGTAAGCAGCAGGAGCGGCCCCTTGGGTCCCTTGAGCCCCACAAGCACCGAGCTCTCAACCCGGCCATGCACGTTCTCCGCCCGGCAGGTGTAGGTCCCGTTCCGGCTCACTGACACCACCTGCGTCATCTGGTTCCAGGACCCAGTGGAGTCCTGCAACTGCACCACCTCGCTCACCGCCGGCCCCAGCCATGTGATGTTGGGCACAGGGATCCCCTCGGCCGTGCAGGCCAGCCACACAGGGAGGGGCCCGGGGAACAGCGTGAGGTTGAGGATGCTGGGTTGCGCTGTGGGGAGAGAAGAGGAGGGAACGATGGGGAGCAGGCAGCCCATGGGGGGCTGGAATCGCCCTCCCCATCTGCCTTGGGGCTGGGCACTACTGAGACACCTCCCACTGGGGCAGGGAAAAGGCCTGGGGCATTTCAGGGTGTCTGAGCTATGGCAGAGAGCAATCCCCTGGGCAGGCCCTGCCCGGGCACGCAGCACAGGGGGCAGATGCCAGGAAAGCTGCCCATCTGTGCCCACAGCAGGCAGGGGACAGGCGGGTGGGGGCCCTCACACAGGCTCCATACTGCACTCTGCCTGCAGATGGCTCCGGGCACTGGGGGCTCTGCACAGGGCCATTCTCAGAGGGGGGCAGCCCCAGTTCTGGGAGTGAACAGACCTCAGAGCCCCCCGCACCACATACATCCCTCCCCTGCCTGCTCCAGGGTGCGGCCAGCAGCAGGGCCCTGGCTGGCAGAGAGTGCGTGACCCCAGGATTGCCTAGACGGGCTCCAACGGCTCAGTACCCTGACCCTGGGCACGGTACCTTCCACGGTGAGCGTTATCCCAGCGCTGTGCTCGTAGGCCCCTCCACGTATACCTAGGAGCACCACGCGGCACTTGTACACTCTGCTGTCCTCGAAGCGCAGCCCTGCGATGTGCAAGGAGAGGTTGTGCCGCCGGGGGTCCCCGGCCAGGCGGTAGCGCCCACTTGGCTCCTGACCCGTCGTGCAGTTCTCGAAGCTGCCGGTCTCAGTGCTGCGGTTGTTCACTAGGCATTGGAAAATATTGGGCTTCCAGATCACCTGGATTTTACCCATGTAGTCATGGTGCGGGTGTGTGAAGGTGCAGGGCAGCACAATGGAATCTCCTCTCAGCCCTGTTATCCATGGGGGGACATGCATGTTCCAGATGGGCTCTGCCCAGCCGCCCCACAGTGCACCCCCTAGAGACACAGACAGAAGGTGTGATGGGATGTGAACTGTATTACACCGTTCAGCCACCCAGGGGCGCTGAGTCTAAGCTAACCTGGGCTCTACCTATCAGAGCATTAGAGGATCTTATGGTCAACACATCTGGTGTGTCTCTCTCTGGAAAGGAAGCCCTGTAGCCAGCCCATATCTGGCATGGAAGAACATGGTGTCAGGAGTAAACTAAGAACAGAGATGGAAAGAAAACAACAAGAGAGGTTGCAAACAGAAGGAACAAAGCAACAAAAGTTGCAGGATCTAATGGACATGCCACTCTCCAATGACCCAGAGAACTTCAGCTTTGAGATCAGTATTTTGCAAGGGTTTGAATTGCAAACAAACTCCACAAAGACACCGGAGATACACAGGTATCAACTTTAATGTGTGCTACGGGGAAGCAGGCAGAGCAGATAGTTAAATCCTTTGACTTTACTGAAGACAGTTACAAAGATGACTAGGAAAGGGTTCTGGCTGTGTTTGATGCCCACTTTACACTGCAGAGAAATGAGGTCTATGAAAGGTGTGTTTTCACCAGAGAATTCAAGGAGCAGGGGAAAATGTTGACTGTTTTATAAGAGCTCTGTGTACATTGGCTGAAAACTGATTTGGGAATGCAGAACATGACAATATTAGAGACAGGTTGGTTACTGGGTTAACAGATAAAAACCTTTCACAGCAGCTACAGCTGAATAGAGATTTAACCCTAATCACAGCGGTACAGATAGCAAAGCAGGCTGAATTAGTCCAGCATCAGAACAAAAGGCAGGAGCAACTTCAAACACCTGAAACTAGCTTAGAAACTGTAAACAGATGCTTGTTAAAGGTCATTGTCATAAAAAAAAAAAAAACCAAGGTAAGGAGAGAGAACTTTCCTGACTAAGAGGGACAAATTCAAGCCTACGTGCACAAGGTGTGGAAAAAGTTATGTCCCAAGAGATGATGCGTGTCCAGCCACAGACACACGGTGTAATAAACGCATGAAATATGGACATTTTGCAGCTGTTTGCCACACCAAAGCAGTCAGGGAGTTGGCTGGTATTACTGACAATCAAGAACCATTGTTTCTCAGATCTATCACTTGTAATGACACCGAGCCTGCCTGGAGGGTGAACCTGAATATTCTGATGTGACGAACTGAGATTTTCCCTTGTTATGTTGTATGTGAGTCTTACTATCTTGTATGACTACTGTGTGGAGATGTCAGAGATGGTGCCAGTGCCAGCCTGGGCCCGGTCCTGAACCCCCTGTCCACACCCACAGTTCTGGAGCCTGCAGATACACCTTGTGACTCAGCAAAGTGTGCAGGGACTTGCCCATGTGACTCCAAACTCCATTTTGCTGTAATTTTCCACAGTCAGAACAAAGAGGTGTTCTTACCCCTAGAGGAGACGATAAAAGGCTGATGCCTCACCTCCATCTTGTCTTCAATCCTGCTTCCTACCTCTGGAGGGACTTTGCTACAAACGGAAGCTCTGAACCAAGGACTGAATGACCCATCCCAGCTGGGGATGTTCTCCAGAGACTTGATTTGAACCTGCAGTTCATTCTATCACTGCTGCAAGCCTGAACCAAGAACTTTGCCATTACTGTATGGAATTGATTCCATTGACCCAATTCTAGCTCTCATCTCTATCTTTTTCCTTTTATGAATAAACCTTTAGATTTTAGATTCTAAAGGATTGGCAACAGCCTGATTTGTGGGTAAGATCTGATTTGTATATTGACCTGGGTCTGGGGCTTGGTCCTTAGGCATCGAGAGAACCTTTTTTTTTTTTTTTATTGGGGTATTGGTTTTCATAACCATTCACCCCCATAACGAGTGGCACTGGTGGTGAGTGTGGGAAACTGGAGTGTCTAAGGGAATTGCTTGTGTGACTTGTGGTTAGCCAGTGGGGTGAGACCAAAGTCCTCTCTGTTTGGCTGGTTTGGTTTGCCTTAGAGGTGGAAAAACCCCAGTCTTGGGCTGTAACTGCCCTGCTTTAAGCAATTTGTCCTGAATTGGCACTCTCAGTTGGGTCCCGCCAGAACCAGCATCGTTACAGTGGTGTAGTCATGCTAGGATCCACAGAACCAGGTCAATTAAGCTTTGGGTCAGAACCCCACGCTATCCAAATTTGAATTTTAGTAGTGAGAGTTTGGTTGGTTAAAGAGCAGTAGCAATGGGTGAGCAAAGAGCATATGAGGGCCTTTGCAAAAAAGCCCTGGAAGATTTGTGTTCAGAAAAGGGGATAAGCTTTAGAAAGAAAGCTACAAATGAAGAACTGAGAAATCTGTTAAAAATGGCCAGTGATCAGAAGGCAGGGGCACAGCCCTTACCTGATGCTACAGAAGCTGCAGAAGCAATTGGAATGCAAAAGGCAGCAAGTAAACTGCAACTTAAGTATGAACAAAGACTGGCAGAAATAAGGCAAAAGTGGAAAGACTTCAGCTCCAAGTGAGAAAAGCAATGGAAGAACAGCAGAACTTTCCAGTATATAACAGTGTTGATATGTTGTATAACTCTGAGCAGTTGTCTGGGTGTAACCAAATGTACCCCAACACTGCCACCTTTTATGTAAATGCTGTTTCTGTGAGTTCAGTAGAAGGTGGCCTCATAAATTGTGCCAATGCTATATATGGGACTGGTAATGAAACATTCATAGAGAGCGTAAAAGTCAATGGTAAAAGCTGTTTAGGGCAAATTATGGCTTCTAACATCACTCTTGTTAAAGCAGATCTAGTCAAAGAGGAAGATTACTTACCAAATCAGAGTCTGAATGTTGTTGTCCTCTATGAGTTTACTGTAAGCCAGAATCAACCTTGAATAGAATGGTACTAAGCATGAAGTTATAGCTGGTGTAAGGAAGTAATTGCCTAAGGATTTTTTGATTGGGGAAAATATTAAAGCTTTGTTCAGTCCAGGTAGCCAGTCACAGGAAAGAAATGATCTATTATGGGCAATGATTTGCCTGGGGAGGGTTTCTCCAAAGGTTTTTCTGAGGAAAAGAGCAGTTTGTCTGTGAATGAAGCTTCTGAATGTCTGTCTAATGTCTCAGAAATGAATCTGGAATTAGATGAAGCACAGAAAGAATTCATTGGTCAGGAAATGTTTCTCTGGAGCAGATTAAAGTGGATGGTCAGGTTAAAGCCCTAACAGAGGAAGGAAAGGGTAGATTTTTATGGGTGTTGGATTGTTGGCTAGTACTGCTTGTAAAAGTGAACCTGAAAAGGGTAACTGTGATTTGCTGGAAGTAGCTCACGGTAGTGAGAAGAGCAGCAGTTTATCTGTGGGGAGTGGCAAGGTGCTTGATAAGGAAAGTCTGGATGAGCCTAGGCAGCCTTGTGAGCTGTGGCTTTGTCTAGTCAGCAGTTGGGGAAGGTGAGGAGAGTGGAAGACGAGTGTCCCTGGACCTTACCTGTTAGCTGGGTGGAGAATTGGGACAGTGAAGGAAACGTGCCTGTGTCTGTCAGGGGTATTGACTTGCCTATGGAGGGAGCTACCCCGGTCTCCAAGCAGTTGTCTGTGAACAGCCCTGTGTGCTGGGACCAGGGGAATGATCCCGAGCTGTGTGTCTGGGAAAGGAGAAAGTGTCTCCGGCTCTTCTTTGTCTGTGGAGCAGACAGAAGGGGCCTTTCAGCCTGTGATGGTGGAGAATAGTGCAGTTGTCTCAGAGCTGGTTCTGGATTCAGCTAAAGCCCAGGAAGGGAATGGTCCTAAGTTTGTGTCTGCTACGGAGACTGGCCCTGTAACTAGGTCGCATCCAGTTAGTGTCTATGTAAAATCCCAGAGACCAGACAATTCTGGTGCTTGTATTTTGCCTGTTGCTTGTGTGTTGTTGGGGAAAGGCTGTAGCAACTCTGTCTAATCAGGGTGAGATCCTAGCCAGGGCACAAGGAGAGCAGAAAGGTGATTTGATTGTGTTACCTCCTGAGGGTGTGGAAACCTGTAGCAAGAAGGAAAAGATTCCTGAACGTGTGTGTGGCAAAGGGAAGGAGAAGGCTTCTTACCTTTTATCTAGGAAGTCTGACAGTTTGCCTGAAAGGGGATTGTGTAGGAATCCGCCTGATGGGCCAGAGGTGATTCTGGATGTAAGTGAGACCCAGAAAGAGTCTGTTGTTGCTCAGGAAAGTGTTCCTCTAGAGCAAGCCCTAGGTGAAGAGGGTAAGGGCAGAATTTCTGTGAAGGGTGAATTGTTGCATAGAAAAGCTCCGAGGGAAAGGAATCCTCATGGAGTCTTTGCAAGCAGTTTACTGCCACTGAAGGGTGGGAAAGTGATTTAATCAAGAAGGGTTTCAGAGAAGCAGCCGTGTTAGTCTGTATTCACAAAAAGAAAAGGAGGACTTGTGGCACCTTAGAGACTAACACATTTATTTGAGCATAAGCTTCCATGAGCTACAGCTCACTTCATTGGATGCATTCAGTGGAAAATACAGTGGGGAGATTTATATACACAGAGAACATGAAACAATGGGTGTTACCGTACACACTGTAACCAGAGTGATCACTTAAGGTGAGCTATTACCAGCAGGAGAGAAAAAAAACCTTTTGTGATGATAATCAAGGAGGGCCATTTCCAGCAGTTGACAAGAATGTCTGAGGAACAGTGGGGGGTGGGGGGGATAAACATGGGGAAATAGTTTTACTTTGTGTAATGACCCATCCACTCCCAGTCTTTTCTCCCAGTGGATGGGTCATTACACAAAGTAAAACTATTTCCCCATATTTATTCCCCCCGACACACACACACTCTGACTCCCCCTCCAGCCCCTCCTCCTCTGGGCTTTGTCCCTTTCCCAGGCCAGGAGGGCACCTGATTCCTTTGTTCTCCAACCCTTTAGCTCTCACCTTGCGGGGGGGAAGGGCCAGGCCATCAGTTGCCAGGAAACAGGGTGTCGGCCATTCTCTGTGTCCAGACCCCTGCACACACCTGCCCTCTAGGGCTCTGCAACAATCCTATACCCTTATCCCACCACCTAGACACTTAAGAACTGCCTAGGGGAAACTGAGGCACCCCCACAATATTCAGAGAAAATATTAAGAACAGTCCCACTTTGTCACAGCTTGTTAGTGAAAATGGATGGTTTCTCTTTAAGACCGAGTCCAGCCTTGGAATCGGTAGCAGTTAAGGATCTGAAAACTGGTGAACTGGCTCCTGTCTGTGGTAATGCAAATTACCTGACTGACTGGGGGAGGAAAGACTTGCAAATAGTTGTTAGCAAAGAAATCACACCCAATCAGCCAGTGAATTGTGTTAAGCAAGAGAGATCAGGGTTTGATCCTACAGGTCAAAAAAGAAAAAAGAGACCTTAATTTTGCCCTAAAAGGCCCAGACCCCAGTGGTATTGAGCCAGAGGGGTGGCAAGACAAACATGAGTGTAGATGGACACTTGCAATGAATTTGTTGTTGCTCACGGTAATTTTTGTGACTAATGTGTTGCTATTACCAAGAACTGTAAAAATGTGCAACGTGCCTAATCTTTTGGAAAATACCTTGAACGTGTTAAGAGTGATACATGAGAACACACTTTGTGTTAAAAGGCCTTGTTATGCTGATGTTTCACAGTCAATGCCTGTACACAGCCTTGGAACTTTTCACAGGGGAAAAGACATTCCAGGCCTGATGTGTTGTATGAAAAGGGAAACTGAGGCACACCACCATATTGCTTTCACAGCTAGCTGCCGAGATTTTTATACTATGAACAACATTAATATCTACATTGACTTGATGTTAATTGGGCTCCAAACATTGGCCAGAGCTTGTATGGATAAAGTAGTGAGGTTCTTTAGCCTTTGGCAAGATCACATGAGACATACAGGAACCATGCTGCAAGAGCAGATCCAATCCGCTATTTTCTAACCAAGTTTTACCTTGAGTTTGTAAAGAAATTCAATCATGTTATTGAACATGACTTTGATAAACCATTTCTTTTGTACACTGGTACGGCTTCTAACCCAATACTAGCTGTAGTAAGACAGAACCAAGGATGGGGAGCTCTTGGGATGCAGTCAGTGATGTTTGTGCCATCCTTTCTTGCATCAATTTTGCTTTGGGGGTGTGACATTATTGACTTGAACTGGGACCATATAGATCACTGTTGCCACCAATGTCCTGTAGTGGCACAAAATCTTATGTAAAGGGGGTCAAATAAGGTGTCTCAGACAAGGTTATGGTTTGCTGCTTATGATTATGCTGTCCGTGTGTGTGTGTACCATTTTTGTAGTTAAAGATATAAGTATTGGCTCTACACTGTCTGTAGTTCAAACTTATGCTGTGCTTCTGGGTGACACCCCAGATAAGTTGGTGTCAGCTCTGCCCAGCCTGCTGGATGGCCCATTCAGGACCATCAGCTACACAACTGACCCATTAAGAGAAGGCAGACAAGCCTTGGGACTCAGCAAGGTCTGCAGGGACCAGCCTATGGACAGAACTTGGAGGTGTTTCCAGGCCAGGTGATGGGCAGCTTGTCTTTGGGACAAAGAAAGAGAGGCCACATGGCAAGAGACTATAAAGAGCTGCTGCAGCTCCTCCATTTTGTCTTCAAACCTGCTTCCTACCTCTGGAGGGACTTTGCTACACTGAAGCTTTGAACCAAGGACTGAATGACCCATCCCAGCTGTGGATGTTCTCCAGAGACTTGATTTGTGCCTAAAGCTTATTCCATCCCTGCTACAAGCCTGAACCAAGAACTTTGCCATTACTGTATGTCATTGATTCCATTGAACCAATTTTAGCTCCCATCTCTATCTGCCTCAGTTTCCCCTATGCAGTTCTTAAGTATCTAGGGGGTGGGATAAGGGTGTATGATCGTTGCAGAGCCCTAGAGGGCAGGTGTGTGCAGGGGCTGGACACAGAGAATGGCCGACACCCTGTCTCCTGGCAACTGATGGCCTGGGCCCTTCCCCCCTGCAAGGTGAGAGCTAAAGGGTTGGAGAACAAAGGAATCCGGTGCCCTCCTGGCCCGGGAAAGGGACAAAGCCCAGAGGAGGAGGGGGCTGGAGAGAGTTTCAGTTTGGGGCTGGCTGGGGACATGGAGTGAAGTGCAGATGGGATTGTCTGGCTCACTGCCCTCCAAAATGGACCCAGCTGAGGGGTCCTGTTCTCTGCACCTACAAGCTCTGGTTTAGACCATGTTCCTGTCGTCTAATAAATCTTCTGTTTTACTGGCTGGCTGAGAGTCACGTCTGACTGTGGAGTTGGGGGGCAGGACCCTCTGGCTTCCCCAGGACCCCACCTGGGCGGACTGGCGGTGGGAAGGGCACGGAGGGGCAGAGGATGCTGGATGCTCCGAGGTCAGCCCCAGGAAGGGGGAAGCCGGGGGAGCTGCGTGTCCTGCAGACAGGCTGCTCCCAGAGAGGAGACTCCCCCAGAGTCCTGCCTGGCTTCGTAGGGAGCAGCTCCAGAGCATCGCCCGGGGACTCTGTGACAACCAGACCAAGGAAGGCCATAACTGAGGAGGATTTTTGCCATGGACTGCGTGCCCTGAGGGGAGTGACACTGTCCCAGAGTCCTGTCTGGCTTCATACAGAGCAGTCCCAGAGCATCTGGTCTGTGACTCCCTGAAATCCTGGCAAGACTATTAACGTTAACAGTGAGCTGATGTCACAGTGCTCTCAGAAGGGACTTACAATCACCTTGAACCCCTCCCAGAGCTGGCATCACCTGGCTCAGCTCTGACTAGCCCTACAGGTGTTCTGAGCTGCAGGGGCCAGTTCACAACAGAAATAACTTCCAGAGACAAAGGCTGCGCATTCACCGGGCATGTGGTCAAAGGATCAAAGACCAACAACCTTCTCAGCCACAGCACGGCAGCCGTGATGGGCCTAGTGAGAAAGGTGGAGAAACTCAACAGAGGATTTGATGAGAGTGGACTTTTGAGAGGAGATCCAGTACAAATCTAGAGACAATGCGGAGCCACACAGTGTAAAAACACCCGGCCAGAGCCATCTTGGCAGAGACAAGCTGCAGATTGATGTGAATTCAGAGGACATCGTTACCTGGTCACTGTTCACTGGTTTTCCAGGTATATAGAAATAACGTACTGGAAAGACATAACATCTCGCAGTGTTACTGGGAAACCGATGTGCACCTTTGCTCCCTTTGATATCCAGAACAACTAGTGATGGACAACGGGCCACACATCGCTGCAGCAGGATTTAGTTGTTCTGAATGAGAGATGATTTTGATCCTATTACTAGTAGCCCACATTACTCACAAGTACGAGGGGAAGCGGGTGCTCAATGGCGCATCATCCCTGAGCCCATGCAGCTGAGTCTGTGCAGGGCTGGTGGGGGAGTGCCAGGTGTGTGGGTGCAGGGGCCATGGCACATGGCAGGGGCAGCACTGGGTTATGGGTGCAGGGCCATGGGGTACAGGGGGATGCAGGGCCTGGGGTATGGTGGCAGGAGCCAAGGCAGGGACAGTGCTGGGCTGTGGGGGCAGGGCCGTGGGGGCAGGGCCTGGGCTGTGGGGGCAGGGCCAAGTGACATATTAGCAGTGGGGGGTGGTGCTGGGGTAGGGGATCGGGTACTGCAGGGTGCTTGGAGGAAGCTGGCAGCTGAGGCTGGAGGATGTGGGGAGAGAAGCAGCAAGGAGCCTTGTTCCAAGTCGCAAGGCCCTGCCTGGCCCCAGCCCCCATGCGAGAGGCGCTGGACCCAGCAGCAGTCAGGCCTGCGCTATCTGCACTAGGACCCTTCTGCCCCTGCCCCGGCATGAGTGTGAATTTGCACCCTCATATACTGCATGTGCACGAGGTCCCGTCATCCCGCCCCATCCAGAGGAGCCAACTGCCCTGGGCACCTTGGACGATGGGAACTGCCCCCAGCCCCTGCCTCTCTCCTCGCTGCCAGCCTCAGCCGCAGCACTGACCTGCCTGCACCCACGGGGGGCAGAACGGGGACCAGCCAGACCCACTCTGAGCACAGCCCAGAGCCAGAGGCAGCAAGGGTCCATCGCTCCGGGCAGGGGGTGAGAGCCAGACCTACCTGTGAGCAGGCCCCAGAGGCAGAGGCAGACGCAGCAGGGGTCCATCGCTCCAGGAGGGGCTGAGCGCCGTCTGCTCCAGGCACCGGGGCGTCTGGGCTCAGCAGGAAAGGGAAGTCCCAGACTGGCTATTTCATTACGTCGTGTCCTATGAGACAGCAAAACCACAGTCGCCCTCAGGGGAATGAGGCTGGGCAGGAGATGTGAAGGGGGCAACCAGAGGCCCACAGACGGAGGGCACAGACACCTGCCACCCACCGCACAACTTAGGCAGCAGCAGCCTGTCCCTGCCTCGCAAGCCTGTCTAGGAGAGGGCACAAGCAGGCGGGAGTGAGGCCCCGGGCAAGCCCCCCCCATCCCCTTGCAGAGCTGTGGGGGTGTCACACTCCGGCCCAGGAGGATGGAGAGGGAGGGTGCTTCCCTTTTTCACTCTTTGCTGCTTTTCAGAAACACGCTCAGTGACCAGGCGTGAATTGTCTCCTGTATCAGGGCCGGAGAGTCTAGGCAGGTCCCCCACCCCACCCCCACAGAGCCTGGGGGCCAGGGCAGCTTCCCCAGCAGAGCCAGAAGGGGCCGGCAGCTCACCTAGTCTGGCCTGCTGGTAGCCCAGGCCCTTGACCCCCACCCCGGCCCCCCTGCGCCTGGCTCTGGAGGTACGAAGAGACGGAGACTCCACCACTGCCTCGGTCAGCCTGTTCCCAGGGCTCATCAGCCTCCCTCCTGCCAATTGACACCTCATTGCTGACCGGACGTGGGCCATGGGGCCGTGTGTTGCCTTTCCCAGCTAGGTTCAAGAGCCCAGGGCAGTGCCAGGGGTTCTGGCTGTGCCGGGTCACACCTTGAGCAGGTCACCTCACCAGCGGCTGTCTGAGAGCTAACCCGGCAGAGCTCTCTCTCTCCCTCGCTGCCTGGCCAAGCACCCTCGTGGCTCTTTCCTGCCCCCGCTCCAATCTTTCAACACCCTGTTTAATCCGTAGGCACCAGACCTGGGCACAGGGTCCAGGATCGGTCTCGCCAACACAGAGTACACAGGTAAAACCCCACCCCTGCTCCCTCACTCGGGTCGGTGGGGAATTTGGTCAGGTAGCATCACCTAGTGGTCAGGGCTTAGGCCCGTGACTTGCAGAGGTGTTGTTGGTAGGGGAGCCCGGGCCCTCCCACTCCACCGGACTCTGATCCAGGCCCCCCCAGTGCTCTGACAGCCGGGGCTCCGTACAGCTGCCCTCCCCGGCCTCTTCCTATCCCCCCACGCTCGTCTCCAGGTCGCCGCCTGGGTGAAGGAGCATGAGGGTGTCTGCTCACCACTGGCCACCTCCAGCGGCCGCAGGTAGCGGGGCAGCTCTCATCCGCTCTCACCGGAAGCTGCCCCCTCCCGCAGTACGGCCCTCCCAGGCCAGCGCAGGCCACGGGCCGTCCCCTGCTGGGGTAGCCCAACAGAATCAAGGGGAATGACCAGACCTCGGAGTCCATCTGCAGGGAGAGGGGGACGCTCCCCCTAGGCGGTCTCTGCAGCAGGCCCTCTGCAAGGGGCTGTTGTCATGGGGAGAGATTCTACCTTCCCCATCCCGACACCCCAGGCTCACGTCAGCTCTTGGCACCACAGCATCGCTCCGGGAGCTCGTGTTCAGAGCTCCTGTGAGGGCCAGGGCCTGAGCTGGGGCTAAGCCAGCCTGGCTGGGGAGCTGCTCTACCCAGCCAGGTGGACGATGCTTCAGCCTGCAGGTCTCTGGGCTGAGCTTAGGGCTGCCCACGGGGGCTCCAGGTGCCTGACAAACCCTGCTCTGGCTGGAACAGGCTGTCGGGCACCGCTGCAGACCCTGGCAGCGGGCATCGGTCCCTGCGACGGGGACACATCTCGCCCAGGGTCTGGCTGGGTGGGACTCGATGGGTAGGGCTCCGGGGGTGGAGCAGGAGGCTGGAGCCCAGGGGCTCCATCTGGGAGGGCTGAGTCCTCGTGGCCTCTCCTGAAGGGTGGGTAGGACCCCCGCTGGCCCACTGACAAGCTCCTCCAAGTGACTGTTCCGAAGTTCGGGGGTAGGCCGGATCCTGGGGAGCCGTGACAGCCTGTACATCCTGTTCAGAGTTGCTGCTTCCCAAGGCACAGCCCCCCCCCCCCCCCCCCGGCTCTAGGGCTGGCTGCATTCCTGGTTCCTGGGTGCCAGCTCCTGTGCCTGGCCGTGTTAACACGTTTGGCTGGAAGGGACTGAGCGGATGGAGGGACCCAGCTGCTCTGCAGGGCTGCCCTTAGCTACCGTTCCACGGCCTGGCCCATCGGCAGGTTTGATCAGCAGGGATTGTATTTTTCCTGCCAGATCCCAGATGGCAAGGTGGGCTAGCGAGAGGACAGTGGACACAAGGGCTAAGCTATGCATGGCCAGAGGGGCAGGAGGCAGCGATTGGGGCTGGGCTCACTCAGACACCAGGCCTCTCAGCCCGGACTTGGAGCAAAGAGCAGAGATAGAGGAAGGAAGCCAGGGTGGTTCCTATGAAGCGGGGCAGGTGGAGGAGGGTGCTGGGTGGCTTCCCCTTGGTGGGGCCCAGCCAACGGCTGCTGTAACCGCAGACACTGGCTAAGGCTTATTGAGGCCTGAAGTATGGCTGGGTGGGACTCACTGGACAGGCCTCAGGGGTCGAGCAGGAGGCTGGAGCCCAGGGGCTCGGTCTCGGGGGTGCTGGGGCTGCAGGGCCTCCCTTGGAGGAAGAGGGAGACCCTGAGGGGGGAAGGTCTGGCCCACAGATGGGCACCTCCAAGGGACTAAATGCCAGGCTGCAACCCCCATCCTACGGCTCTGGACAAACTATCAGCCAGGACACGGCTAGCTAGCCACAGACCTGTGACCAGTGTGATGAAGCTGGACTGTTCTTAATATTTCCTCTCAATATTATGGGGGTGCCTCAGTTTCCCCTAGGCAGTTCTTAAGATTCTAGGGGGTGGGATAAGAGTGTATGATCCTTGCAGAGCCCTAGAGGCAGGTGTGTACAGGGGTCTGGACACAGAGAATGGTCGACACCCTGTTTCCTGGCACCTGATGGCCTGGGCCTTCCCCCCTGCAAGGTGACAGCTAAAGGGTTGGAGAACAAAGGAACCAGGTAACCTCCTGGCCCAGGAAAGGGACAAAGCCCAGAGGAGGAGGGGCTGGAGGGGGACATGGAGTGAAGTGCAGACGTGGTTGTCTGGCTCACTGCCCCCCAAAATGGACCCAGCTGAGGGGTCCTGTTCTCTGCACCTACAAGCTCTGGTTTAGACCATGTTCCTGTCGTCTAATAAACCTTCTGTTTTACTGTCTGGCTGAGAGTCACGTCTGACTGCGGAGTTGGGGGGCAGGACCCTCTGGCTTCCCCAGGACCTGCCTGGGCGGACTGGCTGTGGGAAGCGCACGGAGGGGCAGAGGATGCTGGATGCTCCGAGGTCAGACCCAGGAAGGGGGGAACCGGGTGAGCTGTGTGTCCTGCAGACAGGCTGCGCCCAGAGAGGAGACTCCCCCAGAGTCCTGCCTGGCTTCGTAGGGAGCAGTTCCAGAGCATCGCCCGGGGACTCCGTGACAACTGGTGGCAGAGGTGGGATGTACTGCTCCCAGTGGATGGCGCTTCCTGCATTAAGTGACTGGGAAACAGTAAAACGAAGGGGGATTGACGAGGACCAGGCGCGCTGAAGGCTCGGAGAGGAGCGGTTTCGGGAGCGGTTAAACCCAGGGAGCGTGTGACCAGCGAGAAGGGCTGTGCACTAATGGGGTCCCCTTGGGGACTGTGGTGAGCAGTCTCAGGGGCGGAGGAGCCTGTGGCTTGGCCCTGGGAGAGAGAAGGACTTTTGCAGTAATGGGGTCCCCCTGGGGATTGCAGCAAGCGGTCCCGGGGCGGAGGAGTCTGCAGCTTGACCCTGGCAAAGAGGTGGTGACCTCAAGAAGAGCTGGCACACTCGGGGTTCTCCCTGGAAACCATGGGGAGCTGAGAGCACACCGGCCTGTGAGTCCACAACAACTTGGGAAGAGTGGAGTGAGGGCCTGTCACCGTGTCCTTAAGAAGGACAAAAAGAGAGGATTGAACATTGGAAAGTTCATCAAAGCACAGTTCATCCTGCAGCTGGAGGAGGATGATCACTCTAAGGAGCAGATTCCTGACCCAGATGAGGCTATAGCAGGATCTGGGAGCAGCTGGAGTAGTAGCCAGGCATCCCTAAGACTCCTGTCCCCGAGCTGATGGGGGTCTTCACGATCGGGTTCCCCATCCGGTGATCGGAGACGGACGGGATTGGAGCTGAGTCCGAGAGAGCAAGAGGACTGAGAGACAGCGAGAGCCCGAGAAAGAGCTGCAGAAGCAGCAGCAGCATGAACTGGCGATGGTGGAGCGGAGAGGCAGAGGGGACCTCCCAGGGGTGAGTGGGGATAGACCCCGGGGGGCCAATTCTGCAGAGAACCTCCATACTAAATTGCTGCCCCTGGTTAAGGATGGGGGGGATGTGGAGGCACCCTCACTGCCTTTGAGCAGTCTGGCGATTTGAATCAGGGGGACCCTGTGGAAAAGCCCCAGTGTCTAGCTCCCTTGCTGGGTCCCAAGGCCATAGACTCCGTCAGCCAGATGGGTGGGGAGGTGGACAGGCTCCCACTCTTGGTCCCAACCTATACGTCTGTGTGGAGTTTCCTGGGGTCAGGCCCCTCGGACCCACAGTGGGAGCGGAAGGGGATGGTCAAGGGGGAGACATTCCTGGGGTGGCGAGATCCTGGGACGGAGAGACCTGTTCTCAGGCCACGGGTGGTGCAGCCTCAGATGCTGAGGGGCTGTGTGAGCTGGGTGAGGGTCCCAGGGATGAAGCCCCTCTCCCTGCCTATGGCCTAGATCCCTGTGCAGACCCAGGAGGGGTGGGGCTGGCTGGTCATTGGGGTTCTCCAGGACATCAGCTGTGAGACCCTGTTGGGGGGTGACTGTGTCTTTTTGGGACAGGATCCAGGCCCTGCTCCTGTAACGGCCAAGGGTTTGAATTTGAATTGAGGGAACCAATCGGCGGAGAGGGAAATGGTCATTGAAGATGCAGATGACCTGGCTGGCAGCAGGGAGGAGCTGCTAAGCTCAGGATACCTGCCTGCCAATAACCAGACCCCTGGGGCTGGGTAGGACAGAGAGATGCTCCCTGCCCCCTTGCACACCGGAGAGGGGGCTCACGCTGGCTCTGATGCAGTGAGGAAAGCAGCGAGCTCGCTGCCTGCCCCCACGGGGACAGTAAGGGCAGCGCTGAGCACAGTGGGAGCTGAGACCCCAGCTGAGCGGGGGAGACACAGGCAGGGCAGGGGATCTGTGGGGAGTGGCAAGTTGCTTGGTAAGGAAAGTTTGGATGAGCCTAGGCAGCCTTGTGAGCTGTGGCTTTGTCTAGTCAGCAGGGTGGGAAGGCGAGGAGAGTGGAAGACGAGTGTCCCTGCACCTTACCTGTTAGCTGGGTGGAGAAGTGGGACAGTGAAGGAAACGTGCCTGTGTCTGTCAGGGGTATTGACTTGCCTATGGAGGGAGCTACCCCGGTCTCCAAGCAGTTGTCTGTGAACAGCCCTGTGTGCTGGGACCAGGGGAATGATCCCGAGCTGTGTGTCTGGGAAAGGAGAAAGTGTCTCCGGCTCTTCTTTGTCTGTGGAGCAGACAGAAGGGGCCTTTCAGCCGGTGATGGTGGAGAATAGTGCAGTTGTCTCAGAGTTGGTTCTGGATTCAGCAGAAGCCCAGGAAGGGAATGGTCCTAAGTTTGTGTCTGCTATGGAGACTGGCCCTGTAACTAGGTCGCATCCAGTTAGTGTCTATGTAAAATCCCAGAGACCAGACAGTTCTGGTGCTTGTATTTTGCCTGTTGCTAGTGTGTTGTTGGGTAAACGGGGTAGCAACTCTGTCTAATCGGGGTAGATCCTAACCAGGGCACAAGGAGAGCAGAAAGGTGATTTGATTGTGTTACCTCCTGAGGGTGTGGAAACCTGTAGCAAGAAGGAAAAGATTCCTGAACGTGTGTGTGGCAAAGGGAAGGAGAAGGCTTCTTACCTTTTATCTAGGAAGTCTGACAGTTTGCCTGAAGGGGGATTGTGTAGGAATCCGCCTGATGGGCCAGAGGTGATTCTGGATGTAAGTGAGACCCGGAAAGAGTCTGTTGTTGCTCAGGAAAGTGTTCCTCTAGAGCAAGCCCTCAGTGAAGAGGGTAAGGGCAGAATTTCTGTGAAGGGTGAATTGTTGCATAGAAAAGCTCCGAGGGAAAGGAATCCTCATGGAGTCTTTGCAAGCAGTTTACTGCCACTGAAGGGTGTGAAAGTGATTTAATCAAGAAAGTTTCAGTTCCTAACGGCCAGAAATTTTCTGTTGTGAATTTCAGAGTAGCAGCCGTGTTAGTCTGTATTTGCAAAAAGAAAAGGAGGACTTGTGGCACCTTAGAGACTAACAAATTTATTAGAGCATAAGCTTTCGTGAGCTACAGCTCAATGCATCCGATGAAGTGAGCTGTAGCTCACGAAAGCTTATGCTCTAATAAATTTGTTAGTCTCTAAGGTGCCACAAGTACTCCTTTTCCTGTTGTGAATGAAGCCACTGACTCCGGTTGAAAGATCCAGTGTGGATAGCTTTGAGAAGGTCTCAGATGGAGTGAAAGGCGTAAAGAAAGTTGAACAGTCCTCTAACCAAGTGGCTGTGTTTGGCCAGCTTGTTGGGGAGACAAGGTTGTTGAGAAAGGGATGTCTCCATGCTAGTTCTGTAAGTGAACAGTATGTGGCCCAGTCAAGATGGGGGCTCTTAACCAAGAGAGCCCGAATTGCAGCCCTCCAGACTGGAGCACTGGGAGAAGACCCGATCCCAGTTTGACCCCCAGGGTTTTGGGGTGGCCAAAGGGCACGGGCCGCAGAAACCTTGCCGCATGCGAGTGCTATCAATCATCCCCGACCTAAGGGAGGGCGTGAAACTGGAAGGGCCTGGTGTAACTCCCACCAAGGAACGGGAGAGATGCTGGGGCATCCATGGGAACGTTGGTGGCTTCGAACTTCCCCAGGTCACCAGCTAAAGTGACCCCACTCAGTTCGATCTCGAAGGGGGGAGAGATGTGACGAAGTGGGAGTGTTATTGTTTCCTCTCAATAGTGTGGGGTTGCCTCAGTTTCCCCTATGCAGTTCTTTAGTCTCTAGCGGATATGGGATAGTGGGATAAGGGTGTATGATCGTTGCAGAGCCCTAGAGGGCAGGTGTGGGCAGGGGTCTGGACAGGGAGAATGGCCGACACCCTGTTTCCTGACATCTGATGGCCTGGGCCCGTCCCCTGCGAGGTGAGAGCTAAAGGTGTCCAAGAACAAAGGAATCAGATGACCTCCAGGTCTGGGAAGGGGACAAAGCCCAGAGGAGGTGGGGGGGGGGGGGGGCTGGAGAGACTTTCAGTTTGGGCCTGGCTGGGGACATGGAGTGAAGTGCAGACGGGGTTGTCTGGCTCACTGACCCCCAAAATGGACCCAGCTGAGGGGTCCTGTTCTCTGCAGCTACAAGCTCTGTTTTAAACCCTGTTCCTGACATCTAATAAACCTTCTGTTTTACTGGCTGGCTGAGAGTCCCGTCTGACTGCGGAGTTGGGGGGCAGGACCCTCTGACTTCCCCAGGACCCCACCTGGGCGGACTGGCTGTGGGAAGTGCACGGAGGGGCAGAGGATGCTGGATGCTCCGAGGTCAGACCCAGGAAGGGGGAAGCCGGGTGAGCTGTGTGTCCTGCAGACAGGCTGCTCCCAGAGGGGAGACTCCCCCAGAGTCATAGAATCATAGAATCATAGAATATCAGGGTTGGAAGGGACCCCAGAAGGTCATCTAGTCCAACCCCCTGCTCAAAGCAGGACCAAGTCCCAGTTAAATCATCCCAGCCAGGGCTTTGTCAAGCCTGACCTTAAAAACCTCTAAGGAAGGAGATTCTACCACCTCCCTAGGTAACGCATTCCAGTGTTTCACCACCCTCTTAGTGAAAAAGTTTTTCCTAATATCCAATCTAAACCTCCCCCATTGCAACTTGAGACCATTACTCCTCGTTCTGTCATCTGCTACCATTGAGAACAGTCTAGAGCCATCCTCTTTGAAACCCCCTTTCAGGTAGTTGAAAGCAGCTATCAAATCCCCCCTCATTCTTCTCTTCTGCAGACTAAACAATCCCAGCTCCCTCAGCCTCTCCTCATAAGTCATGTGCTCTAGACCCCTAATCATTTTCGTTGCCCTTCGCTGTACTCTTTCCAATTTATCCACATCCTTCTTGTAGTGTGGGGCCCAAAACTGGACACAGTACTCCAGATGAGGCCTCACCAGTGTCGAATAGAGGGGAACGATCACGTCCCTCGATCTGCTCGCTATGCCCCTACTTATACATCCCAAAATGCCATTGGCCTTCTTGGCAACAAGGGCACACTGCTGACTCATATCCAGCTTCTCGTCCACTGTCACCCCTAGGTCCTTTTCCGCAGAACTGCTGCCGAGCCATTCGGTCCCTAGTCTGTAGCGGTGCATTGGATTCTTCCATCCTAAGTGCAGGACCCTGCACTTATCCTTATTGAACCTCATTAGATTTCTTTTGGCCCAATCTTCCAATTTGTCTAGGTCCTTCTGTATCCTATCCCTCCCCTCCAGCGTATCTACCACTCCTCCCAGTTTAGTATCATCCGCAAATTTGCTGAGAGTGCAATCCACACCATCCTCCAGATCATTTATGAAGATATTGAACAAAACGGGCCCCAGGACCGACCCTGGGGCACTCCACTTGACACCGGCTGCCAACTAGACATGGAGCCATTGATCACTACCCGTTGAGCCCGACAATCTAGCCAGCTTTCTACCCACCTTATAGTGCATTCATCCAGCCCATACTTCCTTAACTTGCTGACAAGAATGCTGTGGGAGACCGTGTCAAAAGCTTTGCTAAAGTCAAGAAACAATACATCCACTGCTTTCCCTTCATCCACAGAACCAGTAATCTCATCATAAAAGGCGATTAGATTAGTCAGGCATGACCTTCCCTTGGTGAATCCATGCTGACTGTTCCTGATCACTTTCCTCTCCTCTAAGTGCTTCAGGATTGATTCTTTGAGGACCTGCTCCATGATTTTTCCAGGGACTGAGGTGAGGCTGACCGGCCTGTAGTTCCCAGGATCCTCCTTCTTCCCTTTTTTAAAGATGGGCACTACATTAGCCTTTTTCCAGTCATCCGGGACTTCCCCCGTTCGCCACGAGTTTTCAAAGATAACCAGTCCTGCCTGGCTTCGTGGGGAGCAGGCCCAGAACATCGCCCGTGGACTCCGTGACACAGCACTGAGGGAGCCCAGGTAAGCCCCATGCCCTGGACCTGGGAGAGCCATTGCTGCTGCTGGCCTGTCTGGTATGGATCAGCCCCCGCCTGGCGGGTGAGCATGCCCACCCCATTGGAGCCAGGAGTAGGCTGAGCCATGCACTCCTAGGGTCGCAGCCTGTCGTAAATATAAAAGGAGGGGTAACCACTTTTCTGTATACACTGCTATAAAATCCCTCCTGGCCAGAGGCAAAACCCTTTCTCCTGTAAAGGGTTAAGAAGCTAAGGTAACCTCGCTGGCACCTGACCAAAATGACCAATGGGGAGAGAAGTTACTTTCAAATCGGGAATATGGGGAGGACTGGACGGAGGGACAAAGGATCTGTCTGTGTGATGCTTTTGCGGGGAACAATATCAGGAAGGCAGCCTCACAATTCCTGTTAAGTTAATAAGTAATCTAGCTAGAAATGCGTTAGATTTCCTTTTGTTTAATGGCTGGTAAAATAGCTGTGCTGGATGGAAGGCAGATTCCTGCTTTTGTGTCTTTTTGTAACTTAAGGTTTTGCCTAGAGGGATTCTCTGTTTTGAATCTAATTACCCTGTAAGGTATTTACCATCCTGATTTTACAGAGGTGATTCTCTTACCTTTTCTTATATTAAAATTCTTCTTTTAAGAACGTGATTGATTTTTCATTGTTCTTAAGATCTAAGGGTTTGGGTCTTTGTTCACCAATGCAAATTGGTGAGGATTTTTATCAAGTCTCCCCCAGGAAAGGGGGTGTAGGGCTTGGGGGGATATTTTGGGGGAAGACGTCTCCAAGTGGGCTCTTTCCCTGTTCTTTGTTTAACTTGCTTGGTGGTGGCAGCATAGGGTTCAAGGCCAAGGCAAAGTTTGTATCTTGGGGAAGTTATTATCATAAGCTGGTAAGAATAAGCTTAGGGGGGTCTTTCATGCAGGTCCCCACATCTGTACCCCAGAGTTCAGATAGGGAAGGAACCTTGACAGCCCCGCAAGCTCTTCCCGCCTGGCAGTACTGAGCCCTGCGGCTATGCTTCACCCCCAGGGACCCGGAGGGAGGCAGCGTCGGCATTGGGGTGGGAGGTCAGAGGTGCCCATTCACTCACCGAGGTGACAGCCCAGTGCCCCACATGCATGTAGCTACCCAGCCCAGCCTGAGCTCCTCCCTGGCCGGGGCCTGTTTCACAGCTTGGGGGTGTCGTTGGTCAGTCGGGGCCTGAGGCAGAGCTGGGTGGGGTCCCCTCACTTAGTGGAGTGAATGGTGCCCCTGCTGCCTCTTCACTGTGAGACCTGGGTGGGGCAGGCCAGCCTCCCGGCCTCAGCCCCAGAGCAGGTCCCAGGTACCCTCGCTTGCGGTTGGGGCATTTGCGCAGCATCAGCACCTGTGATTTGGTCTGCAGACAGACAGCCCCAGCCCTGAGACCCCCCCGACTACTCTGGGCCCCAGGGAGACCCCAGCCCCAGAGTACCCCTTCCGAGACCCCCCTGACCACCCTGGGCCCCAGGGAGACCCCAGCCCCAGAGTGCCCCAGCTCTGAGACCCCCCCAATCACCCTGGGCCCCAGGGAGACCCCAGCCCCAGAGTGCCCCTGCCCTGAGACCATCCCGGCCCCTGGAAGATCCCAGCCCCAGAGTGTCCCTGCCCTGACAGTCCCCATGACAGCTGACGAACAGGGTGGAGCTGGGGGCTGCAAGCCCATTCAGCGTGCCATTTGGTGCAGTGAGAGCTGCTGTGGGCCCCCCCATCCAGGGGTCCAGGCAGCATTGGGGCTCTCTGACAAGCTGTGGGGGTCACACTCCCCCTAGGCCTGCTCTCCGTGTGTCACGGGGGAGCCTTGCTGTGGGGTTAACGGCCAGGCTGGCAGCACGCGGTAGCAGCTCACACAGGTGCCGAGCTGGGCCATTGGGCTGTGCCAGGAGTCGGTGCTCAGCCTCCAGGCTGGCAGCACACAGGGCTGCTCCCCGGTTATTGCCCCCCCACCTGGCTCGCTCACTCTATCCCCCCTCCATCCCTCGTGTGCGGCGCTCCCCGGCCCAGAGATCTGCCCCACGCCCGACCTCCACACATGCAGAGCCAAGTCCCTTTATTGGTGGCTGCCCCGGGGCGGGCCTCACGCCTTCTTGCCGCTCTGCTTGGCTGGGCTTCGCAGTCCTGGGGAGGGAAAAGGCAGAGCGTGTGAGGACGGGGCAGGGAGCTCCCCCAGCGGGGGCCTGGGGGGCAAAGCTGTGCCCCGGGTGTCCCGTCAGGACGGTGTTCCGCAGCTCGGGCATCTCGGCAAAGGGCAAGTAGGCTTCTCCTGGGGGCAGAAGAGAGAGGCAGGCATGGGACAGAGGCCACAAGGATGGGGGCCCTGGAGAGGGCCAGAGGCATGGAATGGGGGCTGCAGGGCATGGGGGTAACAGCAAGGGACGGGGGCCATGGCAGTGGGGGTAACATGAGGAGGAATGGGGGGTGTAATGGGAAGGGATGGCAGACATGGCGTAAGGGGAAAGACAGGGACATGGGACGGGGGCCACAGGGCATAAGGGTAACTCGGGAGGGGGGAGGTGGTAACAGGTAGGGTTGCCAGATGCCCGGTGTCTGATCGAAAAGGGACCTTAGCAGTATCCGGTCAGATGTATGGACCGGACACCAATAGTCCAGTTACTGCGGGTGTGGGAGGCGCCAGGTCATCAACCCACCCCAGCCCGTCAGCAGGGATCGCCTCAGATCAGACCAGTGGGCCCGTCCAGCCCAGGGTCCCCCCGAGATCAGACCAATGGGCCCGTCTAGCCCAGGGTTTCCCACCCCCAGAACAGATCAATGGTCCCACCCAGCCCGGTGTTCTCCCACCCCTGCGAACAGCCCAATGGGTCCATCCCGGCCTCACTGGAGGGGTGCCCAGCTGTGCTGTTCAGCCGGTGCCCCCCGCTCTCTGAGTTTGGCCGGGGGGAGGCTCAGGGGAAGGCGGGAGGTGGCGGGAGCAGGGGGTGGTGTGTGGCTGAGGACACAGGGCAGGGCCCCCGATCTGGAGCTGAGCTTTGCAGAGTGTGTGTGACACAGGGAAGGCGCCCCACAGAACTACACTGCGATACCGCTGGCGCTGCACCGGCACAACGCCCCGTGTGGATGCTCTGACTCTGGCGTGAGTGGCCTTCTTCTGGCTTAGCTTCAATCCCTCACAAAGGGACATCAGAGAAGGCCAGGGCGGAGGATGTAAGAAAACGCTATATTAATTTTATGGACAAAATAAGTGTGCCTCAGTTTCCCCACTCACTGTACTGTAACCATCTGGGAGTGAAGGGGTTAATTTCTTTCCTGGGACAGGGACCGGGTAGGAGGCAGTCAGCAGTCAGCGGCTGGGTTGGGGAATGGTGTTTCCTTGACGACACAAAGGATTCCCCTGACCGGCTGGGAAGTCCTGGTGGCCAGTGGCTATGGGGTGTGGCACACTCCAACGCCATGGTCGGGCTGATGAAGCAGGATTTTTTGGTAATATTTTTATGAAGCCAATGTGTGCCTCAGTTTCCCTCTCTACGTTGTATTGTTACTCAGAGGGCACAAAAGGGTTAACGCTGCCCCGGCCCAGCACGGGGGACACGGGGGGTGGGGTGAGGTCGCCTGCTGTTGGGGTGCAATGAATCGGGTCCTTACAGAACCGGCTGGAAGCGACCCAGACTAGGGCTCCGGGGAGACCTTGCCAACTGTGAGGACACAGCAGTAGGGGAGCTCTGGTGCAGCGGCTGGGAACGCAGCATGGCCCTGCCTGGAGACCAAAGGATGGGAGGTGACCGAGGGGAACCCACTGGGGCTTTGTCTCGCCCAGGGTCCGGCTGGGTGGGATGCGCTGGGCAGGGCTCCAGAGGTGGAGCAGGAGGCTGGAGCCCAAGGGGTTAAACTTGGAGGTGGAGGGCAGTGGGGCTGGGGGAAGGAAAGGCGGCCCACGCTCTGTGAGGATCTGACCCATTGAAGGGATCCTCCAAGGGACTGTCTAAACACCGGGGTGCAGCCCCTATCCTGTGGCCCCACAACAGAGGGAACAGGGCCCGAGGTCTGAGGGGTCAGGAGTGGCTCTCCGGAGCCAGCTGCCAGAGCGGGGAGGGAGTTGGGCTTCGCTTGCCCATCCCGGCCCCTTTGCTGCTGGACTCGTGATCCCGGCTGGGTGCCTCGCTTCTGTTCCACTGGGGAGCCATAGTGAGTGGCGGGGCTCAGTGTGGGGGGGCCGTGGTGTGTCCCCGTGTGCAAAGTGCAGGCCCAGTGCCTAGTGCTGGAGGGGGCTGTGTGACGAAGTGGGACTGTTCTTAATGTTTGCTCTGAATATTGTGGGGGTGCCTCAGTTTCCCCTGTGCAGTTCTTAAGTCTCTAGGTGGTGGGATAAGGGTGTAGGATCGTTGCAGAGCCCTAGAGGGCAGGTGTGTGCAGGGGCTGGACACAGAGAATGGCCGACACCCTGTTTCCTGGCAACTGATGGCCTGGGCCCTTCCCCCCTGCAAGGTGAGAGCTAAAGGGTTGGAGAACAAAGGAATCCGGTGCCCTCCTGGCCCAGGAAAGGGACAAAGCCCAGAGGAGGAGGGTCTGGAGGGGGAGGCAGTTTGGGGTTGGCTGGGGACATGGAGTGAAGTGCAGACGGGGTTGTCTGGCTCACTGCCCCCCAAAATGGACCCCGCTGAGGGTTCTCTGTAACTACAAGCTCTGGTTTAGACCATGTTCCTGTCGTCTAATAAACCTTCTGTTTTACTGGCTGGCTGAGAGTCACGTCTGACCACAGAGTTGGGGGGCAGGACCCTCTGGCTTCCCCAGGCTGGGTGGACTGGCTGTGGGAAGCGCACGGAGGGGCAGAGGATGCTGAATGCCCCGAGGTCAGACCCAGGAAGGGGGGAGCCGGGTGAGCTGTGTGTCCTGCAGACAGGCTGCGCCCAGAGAGGAGACTCCCCAGAGTCCTGCCTGGCTTTGTGGGGAGCAGCTCTAGAGCATCGCCCGGGGACTCTGTGACAGGCTGGGCCAGGGGAATGGTGTGTGGGGGGGGGCAGACATGCCTGGGGCTCTGTGCCAGCTACTCTGTCCCAGGACAGGCATGTCCCTGGGGCTATGCCAGGGTGACAGCGCTGCCATGGGGCAGGGCCGTGGGCGTTTTCCCCAAGGTGATACGCCCTGGGGCTCAAGGGGCGACTGAGCTAGGGGCCGCACTGCGCTGTGCCAGACCCTATGTGCCGCCATGGGAGTGAGGGGGGCAGAGGCCATGCATGTGCACCCCCCGCGCTGCACGTACCATAGGGCCTGCCCCCTTTTCTCCTAGACTCGGCCGTCTCAAAGAAGGTCTCGTGCTCCTCCCAGGGCCGGTCACAGGCCGCACACAGGAAGTTGGACTCAAAGCTGACACACCAACAGCCTGTGTGGGGAAGGGCAGGGCTCAGCCCGATGCGGATTCAGGGCCCCTGGGTCTTGGCCAGAGCACCCGAGAGTCCCCAGTACCCTCCCTCACCCTCCCCATAGCACCAGCAGCCTCCGGCAAGAGCACACCCAGCCACAGGCACCAGGGAGACGCTTTCTGTGCCACAGGGTTGGCAGGAAATGCCCAGGGGACATGCAGTGACTGTCCACGTGCACACACGCACATGCACACAGTGACAGTCCACAGACACACACAGTGACAGCCCATATGAGCACACGCACGCACACATAGTGACAGTCCACATATACATGCACACAGATAACCCACAGACACACACACATGTAAACACACAGTGACAGCCCATATGCACGCACGCACGCACACACATACAGACACGCACACACATATATACACACACACACACAGAGCCCATGTGCACACATGCACACACGCTGTGACGCAGCAGGGAGCGGGGTGGACTGCTGGGACTGTCTGCACGGGGTGGGAGAGAGGGGGTGACTCCACTGGAGTGAGGCGACCGGAGCCTGTCACCTGAGCTGGAAGGGGGTTGGAGCCAGTGACACCTTTGCCCAGTTTCCCAGCTCCCTGCTGCGTCACACACGCACACACAGGCAACCCACAGACACACACACACACACACACACAGTGACAGCCCATGTGCGCGCACACACACAGGCACATGCATATACAGTGACAGCCCACACACACACACACACACACACAGAAAGTGACAGCCCACGTGCACCTCCTCCCCCACATGTACACACACAATGACAGCCCCTGTGCATACTACCCACACATGCGCACACACACGTACACATTGACAGCCCACGGACACCTACACACACACAGTGACAGCCAATGTGCGTGCATGCACACATACGCAGTGACAGCCCACATGTACACCCCCCACACAGGCACGCGCACACTCTCTCCCCTGCAGCCGCACGCCTTGCCCGTAGCTGCGCCCACCTGCGGCTCGACAGGCGCGGCTGGCGCTGGGCGCATGCTCCTCGTGGCTGTGCTTGCAGCGGCACATGGCCCGCCAGGTGGAGGGGTCGAAGCCAACTCTCTTCCGCAGCCAGAACTCGCCCACGTCCTCGGGCCGGGAGGGGATGAAGATGAAGCTCTGGCACTTGCAGCTGGGCACGATGCAGGGCACCCACGCACGCCTCTCTGCAGAGCAAGCACCCGTCACCCCTTGGGCCACACGCAGCGAGCCCTCCCCGCCCCAGGGGAGAGCCCCAGGAACTGCCCCATAGAGCCCTCCAGGCTGGGGTGCACGGGTGCTGAGCTGGGGGCACTGCCCCATAGAGCCCCCCAGGCTGGGGGTGGGGCCCAGGCTCTGAGCTGGCAGTCTGGTGTGGGAAGGGGGAGAGTCTCTTCGGGCTTGGCTGTCTCTAGGGTCCCTGCTCTGCCCCAGAGAAAGCCCAGCCTTTGAACGCTGCCAGGCTGCTGCTAAGGAGACCTGCCTGCTCTATGAAGGGCCCCACCCCAGCACCCCCTGCCCCACAGCCTGGCCCAGCAGAGAAGGGGCCGAGGAGCAGCCAAGCTCAGAGGCAGCAGGAGGGAATTGGAGCTGGGTGTGCAATGGGGGACCCCTGCCTTGGCCCTGGGGGATGGGCACATGGGCTCCCTGGGACAGAGTGGGGCTGACCCATTGCTGCCAGCCTTGAGTGCACGGGGCTGGCAGGGAACAGGGCCCAAGAGGGGAACTGGTGCCTGGAGAGCTCACATACTACCCCTAGTTTCTGCCAGCCCTTCCCCACTGAACCCAGGCAACCCAGACCCCCGACACAGGCCTGGTGCTCCCCAGCCTCCACCAGCCCTACCCCATGGCACCTGGCTACCCCGTACTCACCAACACGGGCCTGGTGTTCCCCAGACCCCGCCAGCCCTGCCCAATGGCACCCCTGGGCACATGGTACTCACCAACATGGGTCTGGTGCCCTGCCAGCCCTTCCGCATGACACCCGGGCACCCCGTACCCCCTGACACAGGCCTGGCACCCCCCCAGACCCCGCGAGCCCTGCCCCAGAGCACCCAGCTGCCCCGTACTCACCAACACGGGCCTGGCACCCCCCCCAGACCCCGCCAGCCCTGCCCCAGAGCACCTGGCTGCCCCGAACTCACCAACATGGGCCTGGCACCCCCCCAGATCCCACCAACCCTGCCCCAGAGCACCCGGCTGCCTCGTACTCACCAACATGGGCCTGGCACCCCCCCCAGACCCCGCCAACCCTGCCCCAGAGTCCCCGGCTGTCCCGTACTCACCAACATGGGCCTGGCACCCCCCCAGACCCCGCCAACCCTGCCCCAGAGCACCCGGCTGCCCCGTACTCACCAACATGGGCCTGGCACCCCCCCAGACCCCGCCAGCCCTGCCCCAGAGCACCCGGCTGCCCCGTACTCACCAACACGGGCCTGGCACCCCCCCAGACCCCGCCAGCCCTGCCCCAGAGCACCCGGCTGCCCCGTACTCACCAACATGGGCCTGGCACCCCCCCAGACCCCGCCAGCCCTGCCCCAGAGCACCCGGCTGCCCCGTACTCACCAACACGGGCCTGGCACCCCCCCCAGACCCCGCCAGCCCTGCCCCAGAGCACCCGGCTGCCCCGTACTCACCAACATGGTCCTGGCACCCCCCCAGACCCTGCCAACCCTGCCCCAGAGCACCCGGCTGTCCCGTACTCACCAACACGGGCCTGGCACCCCCCCCAGACCCCGCCAGCCCTGCCCCAGAGCACCCGGCTGCCCCGTACTCACCAAAACGGGCCTGGCACCCCCCCAGACCCCGCCAGCCCTTCCCCAAAGCACCCGGCTGCCCCGTACTCACCAACATGGGCCTGGCACCCCCCAGATCCCACCAACCCTGCCCCAGAGCACCCGGCTGCCCCGTACTCACCAACACGGGCCTGGCACCCCCCCAGACCCCGCCAGCCCTTCCCCAAAGCACCCGGCTGCCCCGTACTCACCAACATGGGCCTGGCACCCCCCAGACCCCACCAGCCCTGCCCCAGAGCACCCGGCTGCCCCGTACTCACCAACATGGGCCTGGCACCCCCCCAGACCCCGCCAGCCCTGCCCCAGAGCACCCGGCTGCCCCGTACTCACCAACACGGGCCTGGCACCCCCCAGATCCCACCAACCCTGCCCCAGAGCACCCGGCTGCCCCGTACTCACCAACACGGGCCTGGCACCCCCCAGATCCCACCAACCCTGCCCCAGAGCACCCGGCTGCCCCGTACTCACCAACACGGGCCTGGCACCCCCCCAGACCCCGCCAGCACTGCCCCAGAGCACCCGGCTGCCCTGTACTCACCAACACGGGCCTGGCACCCCCCAGACCCTGCCAACCCTGCCCCAGAGCACCCGGCTGCCCTGTACTCACCAACATGGGCCTGGCACCCCCCAGACCCTGCCAACCCTGCCCCAGAGCACCCGGCTGTCCCGTACTCACCAACATGGGCCTGGAACCCCCCAGATCCCACCAACCCTGCCCTAGAGCACCCGGCTGCCCCGTACTCACCAACACGGGCCTGGCACCCCCCAGATCCCACCAACCCTGCCCCAGAGCACCCGGCTGCCCCGTACTCACCAACACGGGCCTGGCACCCCCCAGACCCTGCCAACCCTGCCCTAGAGCACCCGGCTGCCCCGTACTCACCAACACGGGCCTGGCACCCCCCAGATCCCACCAACCCTGCCCTAGAGCACCCGGCTGCCCCGTACTCACCAACACGGGCCTGGCACCCCCCAGACCCCGCCAGCCCTGCCCCAGAGCACCCGGCTGCCCCGTACTCACCAAAACGGGCCTGGCACCCCCCCAGACCCCGCCAGCCCTGCCCCAGAGCACCCGGCTGCCCCGTACTCACCAACATGGTCCTGGCACCCCCCCCAGACCCTGCCAACCCTGCCCCAGAGCACCCGGCTGTCCCGTACTCACCAACACGGGCCTGGCACCCCCCCAGACCCCGCCAGCCCTGCCCCAGAGCACCCGGCTGCCCCGTACTCACCAAAACGGGCCTGGCACCCCCCCCAGACCCCGCCAGCCCTTCCCCAAAGCACCCGGCTGCCCCGTACTCACCAACATGGGCCTGGCACCCCCCAGATCCCACCAACCCTGCCCCAGAGCACCCGGCTGCCCCGTACTCACCAACACGGGCCTGGCACCCCCCCAGACCCCGCCAGCCCTTCCCCAAGCACCCGGCTGCCCCGTACTCACCAACATGGGCCTGGCACCCCCCAGACCCCACCAGCCCTGCCCCAGAGCACCCGGCTGCCCCGTACTCACCAACATGGGCCTGGCACCCCCCCAGACCCCGCCAGCCCTGCCCCAGAGCACCCGGCTGCCCCGTACTCACCAACACGGGCCTGGCACCCCCCAGATCCCACCAACCCTGCCCCAGAGCCCCCGGCTGCCCCGTACTCACCAACACGGGCCTGGCACCCCCCAGATCCCACCAACCCTGCCCCAGAGCACCCGGCTGCCCCGTACTCACCAACACGGGCCTGGCACCCCCCCAGACCCCGCCAGCACTGCCCCAGAGCACCCGGCTGCCCTGTACTCACCAACACGGGCCTGGCACCCCCCAGACCCTGCCAACCCTGCCCCAGAGCACCCGGCTGTCCCGTACTCACCAACATGGGCCTGGAACCCCCCAGATCCCACCAACCCTGCCCTAGAGCACCCGGCTGCCCCGTACTCACCAACACGGGCCTGGCACCCCCCAGATCCCACCAACCCTGCCCCAGAGCACCCGGCTGCCCCGTACTCACCAACACGGGCCTGGCACCCCCCAGACCCTGCCAACCCTGCCCTAGAGCACCCGGCTGCCCCGTACTCACCAACACGGGCCTGGCACCCCCCAGATCCCACCAACCCTGCCCTAGAGCACCCGGCTGCCCCGTACTCACCAACACGGGCCTGGCACCCCCCAGACCCCGCCAGCCCTGCCCCAGAGCACCCGGCTGCCCCGTACTCACCAAAACGGGCCTGGCACCCCCCCAGACCCCGCCAGCCCTGCCCCAGAGCACCCGGCTGCCCCGCACCTACCGACGTAGACCTGGTGCTCCCGCAGGAGGTGCCCGCAGAAGCACTTGGAGAGGTCACTCACGCGGAAACAGTCCCACAGATACTCAGGGCAGCGCCAACCGATGTAGAGACCTGTGGGCGGGAGGGGGTCAGCCCTGCCCAGGATCCTCCATCCCCTGCTCTCCTGCGCTGGTGCCCCCCAGCCAGGTCCTGGGCTCCCGAGTTACCTGCTGTGCCCCCTTAGTCCCAGGCCAGGCTCCCTGGCCTCCCTGAGCCCCCCAGCTCCAGCCCGCAGGGCTCGGCGCCATTCTCCAGCGAGCAGAGGGGTCCCGTGCCCGCCGCGAAGGGCCCTACCTGTCTGCATGGCCTTGAGGGCCGTCTCCCTCTCCAGGTGGAACAGCTCCTGCACCTCCCTGCCGAACTGCTCCTGGTGCATGGCCTTGGCCACCGCCACCAGCTCGGCCCTCCTGGCCGGGACGATGGGCCGCACCGAGTAGCCTGGGCAGAGACGGGGCGGGGTGGGTGGGCAGGGGCAGCCTCTCCAGCTGGGACCCTCCCTGACCCATGGGGCCTGGCCCTGCTCTCTGAGCCCAGGCTCTGCATGGGACTGACTGCCCGGAGCCCCCACTCAGGGTAGCACAGCTGGCAGCCAGCCCTCCCTGGCTCTGCCGGTGCCCCTCACTTCCAACCCACACCCCCCTGCTAGCTCCGCGCTGGGCTCCCCATAGTCCTGCTGGTGCCCCTCAATCCCAATCCACACCTCGCTGCTAGCCCAGCCCTCGGCTCCCCTCACCCCACAGCACTGCTGATGCCCCTCAGTCCTGACCCACACAGCCCTGCTAGCCCAGCCCTGGGCTTCCCAAACACAGCCCTGCTGGTGCCCCTCAACCCTGATCTGCAGCCTCTGCTACCCAAGCTAGGGGCTCCTCCTACTCCTGGATCCCTCAATCCCCATTCATAGTCTTGGGTGCTGGGGCACATTTACACCCTCTTCTCCTAGCCCTGCCCCTCTGTGACAAAGCAGGACTGTTCTTAATGTTTCCTCTGAATAGTGTGGGGGTGCCTCAGTTTCCCCTAGGCAGTTCTTAAGTCTCTAGGGGGTGGGATAAGGGTGTATGATCCTTGCAGAGCCCTCGAGGGCAGGTGTGTGCAGGGGTCTGGACACCGAGAATGGCCGACACCCAGTTTCCTGGCCACTGATGGCCTGGGCCCTTCCCCCCTGCAAGGTGAGAGCTAAAGGGTTGGAGAACATAAGAATCCGGTGATCTTCTGGCCCCGGAAAGGGACAAAGCCCAGAGGAGGAGGGACTGGAGAGAGTTTCAGTTTGGGGCTGGCTGGGGACATGGAGTGAAGTGCAGACGGGGTTGTCTGGCTCACTGCCCCCCAAAATGGACCCAGCTGAGGGGTTCTGTTCTCTGCACCTACAAGCTCTTGTTTAGACCATGTTCCTGTCGTCTAATAAACCTTCTGTTTTCCTGGCTGGCTGAGAGTCACGTCTGACTGCGGAGTTGGGGGGCAGGACCCTCTGGCTTCCCCAGGACCCCGCCTGGGCGGACTGGCTGTGGGAAGCGCACGGAGGGGCAGAGGATGCTGGATGCTCCGAGGTCAGACCCAGGAAGGGGGAAGCCGGGTGAGCTGCGTGTCCTGCAGACAGGCTGCGCCCAGAGAGGAGACTCCCCCAGAGTCCTGCCTGGCTTCATAGGGAGCAGCTCCAGAGCATCGCCCAGGGACTCCGTGACACCCTCCCCCAGCCTTTTTCCTGGCAGGGAGTGGGGCTCAGGGTCAGGGTGGAGATAGACTGGGTCAGAGCCGGGAGGTCGCGCTGGTGCTAGAGGCAGCTTCGCAGCCCTGGATCCCGAGGCCTCAGCTCACCCCATCGAGGGGAGATCGGGCCCCAGGGCCCATACGGCCCTTGGCATTGCCAGCCCCAGCGCCAGCACTGGGTTACTCCCGGGGGCAGGGGTGACTTACCCACAACCCCTTTCTTGGCTGCTTTCTTCTTCGTGCCCCCCAGGGGCTTGTGCTTCGTCTGGGTGTGGATGTCGGTCACTTCCACCTCCTCCTTGTCCTCCTCCTCGTCGGCCTCCACCCCAGCCCCAGCCGGCGCCTCAGCCGGTGAGTGGGATGGGCCAGAGGGCTCCTGGCCTGGCAGGGGGGACGGGCCCAAGGGGTCTTGGGCCGGCAAGGGGGGCTCCTCGGCCAGCAGGGGGGACGGGCCCGAGGGCTCCTCGGCCGGCGGGGGCGACCAGACTCCCATGCCCTCCATGCTGGACTCCTCACCCTCCATGGCTTGTTCTGCCCAGACAAACAGTGGGCCAAGCCTGGGGCCTGGGGCCTGGGGCCAGCTGTTGTTGGATGCTAGGTTATGGCTGTTGTCTGTTGCTAGGTAACTGTGGTGGCCAAGGTGACTCTGGGAGCAGCCCGGGGGGGGCCAGGGAGAGAACTGGGCTGGGCTGGGCTGTGTGATACCCCCTGACTGGCCCAGCTCTGATAGCCCCCCCCGGGGGACAGGGCTGCAGGGTCACAGGGGCAGCACCCCAGGTCCCTGCAGGGATGTGGGGTCATAGTGCTGGTTTCATGATTGCCCAAGGGGGAATCAGATACCAGGGCGATGGGTGCAGGAGACTGACAGGCGGGGGACGCAGGTGTGGGGTCAGAGGGGCTGGGGGTTACTGGGGAGCAGAGTGATGTGTTAATGAGGAGGGGCAGTGTGGGGAAGAGCAAGGGGCTGGGGCCAGGACTACTGCGTTCTGTTCCCAGGTTCCGTCTAGGTTACACACGGATGCTAATCTACTGGGGGTGATGTGGGGTGCGGTGACCCAGCAGAGCACTCTAAAGCACAGCAAGGAGGCCCCATTCCCACAACAACAGGAAGGGGGGCCATCCCCAAAGCAACAGGAACAATGGGAAGGAGGATCAGGCAGGGTTAGGGTCAGGGTAGTGCTTAGGTCAACGTGTCACGGAGTCCCCGGGCCATGCTCTGGAACTGCTCCCTATGAAGCCAGGCAGGACTCTGGGGGAGTCTCCTCTCTGGGAGCAGCCTGTCTGCAGGACACACAGCTCACCCGGCTCCCCCTTCCTGGGTCTGACCTCGGAGCATTCAGCATCCTCTGCCCCTCCGTGCGCTTCCCACAGCGAGTCCATCCGAGCGAGGCTCCTGGGGAAGCCAGAGGATCCTGCCCCCCAACTCCGCAGTCAGACGGGACTCTCAGCCAGCCAGTAAAACAGAAGGTTTATTAGACAACGGGAACATGGTCTAACACAGAGCTTGTAGGTGCAGAGAACAGGACCCCTCAGCCGGGTCCATTTTGGGGGTCAGTGAGCCAGACAATCCCATCTGCACTTCACTCCATGTCCCCAACCAGGCCCAAACTGAAACTTTCTCCAGCCCCTCCTCCTCTGGGCTTTGTCCCTTTCCCGGGCCAGGAGGGCACCGGATTCCTTTGTTCTCCAACCCTTTAGCTCTCACCTTGCAGGGGGGAAGGGCCCAGGCCATCAGTTGCCAGGAGACAGGGTGTCGGCCATTCTCTGTGTCCAGACCCCTGCCCACACCTGCCCTCGAGGGCTCTGCAACGATCATACACCCTTATCCCACCCTTATCCCTTAAGAACTGCCTAGGGGAAACTGAGGCACCCCCACACTGTTCAGAGGAAACATTAAGAACAGTCCCGCTTCGTCACACAATGTACTTGGGTTGACGCAGTGTTAGTGTAGACACTGTGTTGCTTATGTAACCTTTCTGCCAGGTGGAGCTGGCAGCAACCAGAGCCGGGTTCAATATCTAGGGATTCCTTTCCATCCATCCAACACAGAACCGGCTCGAGCCCCCACCCAGTGACCTGGGACAATTACAACCCACCCTGGGGGCCTCTGAGAAGCAAAACTTCCCCTCTCGCAAGCACAGAATCCGAGTGTAGAAAAGAAACTTTTACTAAAAGGAGGGAAGTAACTCAGCGTTAATTTGGGAAAACACCACACACAGGGTTCATAAACCTAAACCATGAGCAAAAGACCCACCCCAAGTAGGTCGGGCAGTGCCCTTTTCCCTTCAGGGTCTTAACTCCAGCAACCCAAAAGTCCCTTTCACATGCCAGGCCCGACCCTTCTCTGCACCCCCCTCACGGTTGCTGTCCTTGGTCAGTGCAGACCCAGAGTTCACCTCTCCCCTGCGTGGGGTAAAGAGGCACCTTATTTGCTCCACTGCTTGGGCACTTGCTCGCTGCTTTCACTAGCCACCTGCTCACCGCTGCACCAGCCACTCGGTCACCAGCTGACTGTCAGTCACCTTCTGCTGCCACCTGGCTCTCTGCTCTGACCTTGGCACATCCGTCTCCTAGTAATTGCCAGCTCTCTGCAGGCTGGGCAGTGACATAGCCCCATCTCAAGAGATTCCAGCTCTCAGTGGTTTTAGCTCTTAGCAGGCAGGGCCCGGAGACAGGCTGCTCACAGAGAGGAGACTTGCCCAGAGTCCTGCCTGGCTTCGTAGGGAGCAGTTCCAGAACATCGCCCAGGGACTCCGTGACAACTGGTGGCAGGGATGGGATGTACTGCACCCCACGGATGGCGCTTCCTGCAGTAAGTGACTGGGGAGCAGTAAAACGAAGGGGGAGTAATGAGGACAAGGGATGCTGAAGGCTCAGAGAGGAGCGGTTTCGGGGGGGGGGGCGGTTACCCCTGGGAGTGTGTGACCAGCGAAAAGGACTTTTGCAGTAACAGGGTTCCCCTGGGGATTGCAGCGAGCAGTCCCGGGCTGGAGGAGTCTGCAGCTTGACCCTGGCAAAGAGGTGGTGACCTCGAGAAGGGCTGGCACACTGGGGGTTCTCCCTGGAAACCGTGGGGAGCTGAGAGCACACAGGCCTGTGAGTCCACAACAACTTGGGAAGAGTGGAGTGAGGGCCTGTCACCGTGTCCTTAAGAAGGACATTGTAACCCTGTGCAAAAAGAGAGGGTTGAACATTGGAAAGTTCATCAAAGCACAGTTAATCGTGCAGCTGGAGGAGGATGATCACTCTAAGGAGCAGATTCCTGACCCAGATGAGGCTATAGCAGGATCTGGGAGCAGCTGGAGTGGTAACCAGGCACCCCAAGACTCCTGTCCCCAACCAGACGAGGGTCTTCACAATCGGGTTCCCCATCTGGAGATCGGAGACGGACGGGATTGGAGCTGAGTCCCAGAGAGCAAGAGGACTGGGAGAGACAGCGAGAGCCCGAGAAAGAGCTGCAGAAGCAGCAGCAGCATGAACTGGCGATGGTGGAGCGGAGAGGCAGAGGGGACCTCCCAGGGGTGAGTGGGGATAGACCCTGGGGTGCCAGTTTCGCAGGGAACCTACATACTAAATTGCTGCCCTTGGTTAAGGATGGGGGGGATGTGGAGGCCCCCTCACTGCCTTTGAGCAGGCTGGCGATTTGAACCAGGGGGACCCTGCAGAAAAGCCCCAGTGTCTAGCTCCCTTGCTGGGTCCCAAGGCCATAGACTCCGTCAGCCAGATGGGTGGGGAGGTGGACAGGCTCCCACTTCTGGTCCCAACCTATATGTCTGTGTGGAGTTTCCTGGGGTCAGGCCCCTCGGACCCACAGTGGGAGCGGAAGGTATGAGTCAGCAGTGTGCCCTTGTTGCCAAGAAGGCCAATGGCATTTTGGGATGTATAAGTAGGGGCATAGCGAGCAGATCGAGGGACGTGATCGTTCCCCTCTATTCGACACTGGTGAGGCCTCATCTGGAGTACTGTGTCCAGTTTTGGGCCCCACACTACAAGAAGGATGTGGATAAATTGGAAAGAGTACAGCGAAGGGCAACAAAAATGATTAGGGGTCTAGAGCACATGACTTATGAGGAGAGGCTGAGGGAGCTGGGATTGTTTAGTCTGCAGAAGAGAAGAATGAGGGGGGATTTGATAGCTGCTTTCAACTACCTGAAAGGGGGTTTCAAAGAGGATGGCTCTAGACTGTTCTCAATGGTAGCAGATGACAGAACGAGGAGTAATGGTCTCAAGTTGCAATGGGGGAGGTTTAGATTGGATATTAGGAAAAACTTTTTCACTAAGAGGGTGGTGAAACACTGGAATGCGTTACCTAGGGAGGTGGTAGAATCTCCTTCCTTAGAGGTTTTTAAGGTCAGGCTTGACAAAGCCCTGGCTAGGATGATTTAACTGGGACTTGGTCCTGCTTTGAGCAGGGGGTTGGACTAGATGACCTTCTGGGGTCCCTTCCAACCCTGATATTCTATGATTCTATGATTCTATGATTCTAAGGTGATGGTCAATGGGGAGACAGTCCTGGGGTGGCGAGATCCTGGGACACAGAGACCTGTTGTCAGGCCCCTGGTGGTGCAGCCTCAGATGCTGAGGGGCTGTGTGAGCTGGGTGAGGGTCCCAGGGATGAAGCCCCTCGCCCTGCCTATGGCCCAGATCCCTGTGCAGACCCAGGAGGGGTGGGGCTGGCTGGTCGTTGGGGTTCTCCAGGATATCAGCTGTGAGACCCAGTTTGGGGGTGACTGTGTCTCTTTGGGACAGGATCCAGGCCCTGCTCCTGTAACAGCCAAGGGTTTGAATTTGAATTGAGGGAACCAATCGGTGGAGAGGGAAATGGTCAGTGAAAATGCAGATGACCTGGCTGGCAGCGGGGAGGAGCTGCTAGGCTCAGGGTACCTGCCTGCCTGTAACCAGAGCCCTGGGGCTGGGTAGGACAGAGAGATGCTCCCTGCCCCCTTGCACACCGGAGAGGGGGCTCACGCTGGCTCTGATGCAGTGAGGAAAGCAGCGAGCTCGCTGCCTACCCCCACGGGGACAGCAAGGGCAGCGCTGAGCACAGTGGGGACCCACGGGCAGGGCAGGTCGGCTGCCAACCAAGTTTGCCTGGTCCAGAGGCGCTGCTGGGAAGTGAGTCCATGGCAGGGAAGGGGGCTCTGGACATATTGGGGTCCCTCAGCAAGGCGACCAGGTCAGGGAAGAAATATGTCCTGGGGGTGATGGATTTCGCCACCCGTGCCCCAGGGGCAGGAGCTCTGTCCTCCACTGAGGCAGTCACCAGGACAGACGCGCAGCTGACCATCTTCAGCAGAGGGGGGGTCCCCAGCCAGGTCCTTACAGACCAGGGGTCCAATGTCCTGTCAGCCTGGCTCCGGGGCTGGTGGGAGAGATGGGGGGTCTGGCCCACATAGGCCTCTGCAGGTCACCCTCCGTCCCATAGGCTGGTGGAGAGGGTCAGAGATTGTCCTGTTCTCCAGACCAAGAAACAGGTCCAGGCCTTTAGTGGGATGGCGGGGGACTACTGGGGGTTTGCACCCCACTTTAGCTCCCTAAACCCCCCCCCCCCCCGTTACTGAGCTATGTAAGAAGGAGAAGCCAGACGAGCTGGTCGGGACCGAACCATGCCAGAGGGCTCTCTGTGCACTGAAGGAGGCTCTAATCCAGGGCCTGGTAAATCTGGTAAACCCGGACAGTGCCAAGCCCTTTTCAGTGTCACCGATGCCTTAGATGCAGGGCTGGGCACGGTGCTAATGCAGGTCAATGCGAAGGGGGGGAGACACCCCATTGGGTAGCTGAGCAAGAAGCTGCTGCCCTGGGTGCAGAATTACGTGGCCATAAAGAAGAAAGGCCTGGCCATGGGGCAGGCCCTTAAGAAGCTGCAGCCGTATCTATTGGGATCTATATCCTGACCCCTCTGCCCAGACGTGGCTGCATCCAATGAAAGGGGCTGATGCCAAGCAGCGGGTGACAGAGACACTTGGTCAGAGGGTGGCCCAGGTCAAGATGGGGGCTCTTAACCAAAAGAGCCCAAATTGCAGGCCTCCAGACTGGAACGCTGGGAGAAGACCCGATCCCAGTTTGACCCCTAGGGGTTTTGGGGTGGCAAAAGGGCACGGGCCGCAGAAACCTTCCCACATGTGGCATGCGAGTGCTATCAACCAACCCCGACATAAGGGAGGGCGTGAAACTGGAAGGGCCTGGTGTAACTCCCACCAAGGAATGGAAGAGAAGATGGGGCATCCATGGGAACGTTGGTGGGTTTGAACTTCCCCAGGTCACCAGCTAAAGTGACCTCGCTCAGTTCGGTCTCAAAGGGGGGAGAGATGAGACGAAGTGGGACTGTTCTTAATGTTTCCTCTGAATAGTGTGGGGGTGCCTCAGTTTCCCCTTTGCATTTCTTAAATCTCTAGGTGGTGGGATAAGGGGGTGTAATTGTTGCAGAGCAAAGGGCCAGATACATAAATGGCCGACACTCTGTTTCCTGGCAACTGATGACCTGGGCCCTTCCCCTGCAAGGTGAGAGCTAAAGGGTTGAAGAATAAAGGAATCCGGTGACCTCCTGGCCCTGGAAAGGGACAAAGCCCAGAGGAGGAGGGGTGGAGAGAGTTTCAGTTTGGGGCTGGCTGGGGACATGGAGTGAAGTGCAGATGGGATTGTCTGGCTCACTGCCCCCCAAATGGACCCAGCTGAGGGGTCCTGTTCTCTGCACCTACAAGCTCTGTGTTAGATCATGTTCCTGTCATCTAATAAATCTTCTGTTTTACTGGCTGGCTGAGAGTCCCGTCTGACTGCGGAGTTGGGGGGCAGGACCCTCTGGCTTCCCCAGGACCCCGCCTGGGTGGACTCGCTGTGGGAAGCGCAGGGAGGGGCAGAGGATGCTGAATGCTCCGAGGTCAGACCCAGGAAGGGGGAAGCCGGGTGAGCTGTGTGTCCTGCAGACAGGCTGCTCCCAGAGAGGAGACTCCCCCAGAGTCCTGCCTGGCTTCGTAGGGAGCAGTTCCAGAGCATCGCCCGGGGACTCCGTGACATGGGGTTCCCCAAGGAAGTCTTGACAGACCAAGGATCCAACTTCATGTCGGCCCTGCTCCGGTGCTTGTGGGAGAAATGTGGGGTCCGGCACAACTGGGCCTCAGCGTATCACCCCCAGTCCAATGGGCTGGTGGAGAGGTTCAATGGGACGCTAAAGATGATGCTGAAAACCTTTATGAACCAGCACCCGCAGGATTGGGACAAGTACTTACTTCACTTGCTGTTCGCGTACAGGGAGGTACCCCAGGAGTCTACCGGATTTTCACCTTTCGAACTGCTACGTGGAAGGAGGCTCTGGTCAGTGGCCCGGTTCTGGCAAACCCAGACTTTGACAAGCTCTTTATGGTGTTCACCGACACCTCGGACACGGGACTGGGGGCGGTGTTAATGCAGGAGGATGAAACGGGGGAGAGACACCCCATCGTGTACCTGAGCAAGAAGTTGCTACCCTGGGAGCAGAACTACGTGGCCATCGAGAAGGAGTGCCTGGCCATGGTGTGGGCCCTCAAGAAACTAGAGCCACATCTCTTTGGGCGACACTTCACCGCCTACACCGACCACTCCCCCCGACCTGGCTGCACCAGATGAAAGGAGCCAGCACCAAACTCCTGAGGTGGAACCTGCTCCTGCAGGACTATGACATGGACATGGTCCATGGGAAGGGAAGTGCCAACATGATAGCGGACGCGTTGTCCCGGAGAGGGGGCCCTGAGCTTCCCCAGAGCACTGGTCAGAGTGACCCCGCTCAGTTCAGTCTTGAAGGGGGGAGAGATGGGACGCAGCCGGGAGGGGGGAGTGTTGACCTGGGAATGTGGCAGGGGAGTTTCACTGGGGATGGGAGACCTGAGAGCCTGTCACCTGAGCCAGGAGGGGGAGGGGGAGGTAACACCTCTGCCCTGGGAATGTGGACAAAGGCTGCAGGAGGGAGCCTGCGGGGGAAGGGGGGGTTAGTTTCAGTTTGGTGCTGGGTGGTGGAAGGCAGGGAACCCCCGGGCTGGGGTCTAAGCTCCCTGCTCCCCCAGAAGGATTTGACTGAGGGGTCCTGGTTGTACCCCCAAGCTCTGTTTTAGGCTGTGTTCCTATTGTCCAATAAACCTTCCATTTTACTGGCTGGCTGAGAGTCACGGTGAATCCCAGGAAGAGGGGTGCAGGCCCTGGACTCCCCCACACTCTGTGACACCGTCTGTCCCAGGGAGCTCACGACACGCCCACGGGGACTGTCTGGGACTCCAGTGGTGCCTGAGGGTTCACACGTGATACTTGGTTAGTGACATCTAAGAACTGGCCTCACAGCCAGTTTGGGGGGTGCGCCTGGTTCCCAATGGGCTGCCCTGAGGCTTGTTCCATGTTCGCAATGCAGGAATATTTTGGTGGGGTCCCCCCACCCAGATAGCATATGGGCCCCCTTGAGCTTGGGGCCCTAAGCAATTGCTTAGTGTGCTTGTGCCTAGTGATGGCTCCAAATGCAGGACAGCTTGACAGCACTAACGAGGTCACACTCCCTCGTTACATCGGGCTCTCAGGGGCTCTAACAAGGTCACACTCCCCCATTCCACCGGGCTCTCTGGGGCTCTAACGAGGTCACACTCCCTCGTTACACCGGGCTCTCTGGGGCTCTAATGAGGTCACACTCCCCCATTCCACCGGGTTCTCGGGGATCTAACGAGGTCACACTCCCTCGTTACACCGGGCTCTCGGGGGTTCTAACGAGGTCACATGTCCCCGTTCTGTGGTGCAATTGACCTGGAGGCCGTGACACGGCCTTTGGCCCTGGCAGTAACTGGAATAGTGCAGTGATTTCCGGTGAGAGGGACCGTCTGTTTCGCTGCCGGCAGAAGAGGTCGGTGCATCCTGGTCAGCTCTGGGCTGTTTCTCCACCAGGGGCGCTACCTGCCCGGGGATCCAGCGCTCGACCATGGGGCCGGGTCTCTGGGGGAAATTCCAGACAAACCAACCGTGGGCTACAGCTAACCAGGGACCGTGGGATCTGCATACCCCTGCCCCACACCTCCCTCCCTGCACTGCAGCTGAACCCCCACAGCCTCCCCACCCCCTGCGAGCTGTAGGGCCCGCTGGCGACCAGTGTGGCTAACCAATGACAGGGTTACCAGAGCGAAACCAGGGCATTAGCCATCATCCTTAGTATTGCTGCTAGATTCCCAGCTGGGATAAGGGCCCCATCGGGCCTGGTGCCCTACACAGCGCAAGAGGGATTGGGGCCCATCATGCTGGGTGCCTCACAGACCCCGACTGGGATCAGGGCCCCAGGGCTGGGGCTCATGGGGTTGGCGGGAATGGGGCTATTGGGACTGGGGCCAATAGGAAGGGTCCCGGGCTGATGGAGCAGGGGCTGCAAACCATCAATGGCCAGACAGGGGTAAGTGTCCCCATGGAGCAGGGTCTCCAGTCTCTGACAGTGACTTTGTGACCCCGGGCCCAGCTCCATGGGGCCCACTGCACATGCCCAAGGACCTTCTTCCACAGCGATCGGGCCCATTATGCCCCCGAGTGCCGATGCCCCGCTCTGGCCCAGCACTCTGCGGCCTGTTTGCAGCATGCCCTGTGCCAGCCTCTTGAACTGCCCCTGCTCTTCAGCCCCTCTGGCTGCCCAGCAGGGCCTGGCGGGCACCTCCCCTGCCGGGCCTGGCCACCCGAGCCCCCGCTCCAGTAAGGGCTGCTGTGAAATCCCAAGGACACGGGCCACCCCCCCAGGCCCCCACTCCAGAGACTGCAGCTGTGCTGAGGAAGGGCCTCGGGGCAGGCCGTGGGCAGCTGTGTGTTCCCCGACTTCAGCACCACCCTGCGGAGCCAGACGGACACTCATGGGCCCAGAGCCTGTGCAGCCGGCTCCGTGGGCACTGCCCGAGAGCAGTGAGAAGGGCTGGCGAGGGAGGGCATCTCCTCAAGCGCCCAGAGCCGCAGGGTCATTCCATGTGCCAGCCAGCACAGCTTCCACTGGGGCCAGTGCCAGCGTAATGGTGGGGGAGCCTAGAGGGGTTAGCCCCTGGGCCAGCCAGACTGATGGACATTACAGACACAGGGACAAACACGCTCATTGTGCTCACACCCAGGGCCCCAGGGCATCGCCCCAAGGCACTATGACCTCACCCCAGGGCCCCATGACCTCACCCCCGGGCTCTATGACATCAGCCCAGGGCCCAGGCCCTCACACTCACCCTTCAACTCCTCCTTTCTCTCCCACTGACTTTAAGGGGAGCAGGCTGGGCTCTGGGGCAGCGCAGGGGATAGAACCCAGGCTTCGGGGGTCCCAGCTAGGTCCCACCACTGGGCCTCTCCCAGTAACATCAGAGCCGTAACCTCCCTCCATGGGCTGAGTGTGAATGGAGGCTGAACACTCAAGTCCACGATCTGACACTACCGCAGGAGCCCAGATGCACCCCCGGCTGCCTCCATTGTGGGAGCTCTGGGGACATCGTTGTGCCAAGATCCCAGCAGTTGAGAACCGTGTGCTGCAGCCTCCCCTTCCAGACCCGCTCAGCTCCCGGCACGGATCGTCCCGAAGAAACAGCAAATCTCCCGGCAGCAGCACGAGGCCCGGTGCCCGGCGCGTTCCCCAGGGCTGCGATGTGCCCTGATGCCACGTAAGGTGCCAGGTGTCACCCAGCCTGCCTCCATTCCCCTGCTCCACCCCACCTCCACCCCATAGCACCCCATTCCCTCCACCCCCACCCCTTCCGTCCCACCCCAACCCCCCCATTCCCCTGCTCCACCCCACCTCCGCCCCAATCCCTCCAACCCCTGCCCCTCCCACCCCAACCCCCCCATTCCCCTGCTCCGCCCCACCTCCGCCCCAATCCCTCCAACCCCTGCCCCTCCCACCCCAACCCCCCCATTCCCCTGCTCCGCCCCACCTCCGCCCCAATCCCTCCAACCCCTGCCCTCCCCCCCAACCCCCCCATTCCCCTGCTCCGCCCCACCTCCGCCCATCCCTCCAACCCCTGCCCCTCCCACCCCAACCCCCCCATTCCCCTGCTCCGCCCCACCTCCGCCCCATTCCCTCCAACCCCTGCCCCTCCCACCCCAGCCCCCCCATTCCCCTGCTCCGCCCCACCTCCACCCCAATCCCTCCAACCCCTGCCCCTCCCACCCCAACCCCCCCATTCCCCTGCTCCGCCCCACCTCTGCCCCAATCCCTCCAACCCCTGCCCTCCCCCCCAACCCCCCCATTCCCCTGCTCCGCCCCACCTCCGCCCCATTCCCTCCAACCCCTGCCCCTCCCACCCCAACCCCCCCATTCCCCTGCTCCGCCCCACCTCCACCCCAATCCCTCCAACCCCTGTCCCTCCCACCCCAACCCCCCCATTCCCCTGCTCCGCCCCACCTCCGCCCCATTCCCTCCAACCCCTGCCCCTCCCACCCCAGCCCCCCCATTCCCCTGCTCCGCCCCACCTCCACCCCAATCCCTCCAACCCCTGCCCCTCCCACCCCAACCCCCCCATTCCCCTGCTCCGCCCCACCTCCGCCCCATTCCCTCCAACCCCTGCCCCTCCCACCCCAGCCCCCCCCATTCCCCTGCTCCGCCCCACCTCCGCCCCATTCCCTCCAACCCCTGCCCCTCCCACCCCAACCCCCCCATTCCCCTGCTCCGCCCCACCTCCGCCCCATTCCCTCCACCCCCCGCCCCCGCCGCCGGGCAGCGGGGAAGCCTCAGCCCCTGGAGCAGCAGGAGCAGCAGGGGCGGGCCGGCGCGGTGAGTGGCAGCGGCTGGGCCAATCGGCGGCGGTTCCCAGGGCGATCGGCGTGCGGCGGGCCAATGGGCAGGCGCTGGGCCTGACGTCATGGCTGCGGGCGGCTGCGGGGATGGTGCGGGGCCGGGGGAGCGCGGGGCGAGGCATGGCCCGGCGGCTGCTGTTTCTGCTGCTGCTCGGCGCGGGGCCCCTGGCCGGTGAGTGGGGCCCTGGGGGTCGGCGGGGGCCCGGGGGGGGCCGGGGGGAGCTGTCCCTGCCCCGGTGCGGATCCCCGGGGGCCGGGGGGAGCTGTCCCTGTCCCGGTGCTGATCCCCGGGGGGGTTGGGGGGAGCTGTCCCTGCCCCGGTGCGGATCCCCGGGGGGCCGGGGGGAGCGGTCCCTGCCCCGGTGCCGATCCCGGGGGGGTTGGGGGGAGCTGTCCCTGCCCCGGTGCTGATCCCGAGGGGGCCGGGGGGAGCTGTCCCTGCCCCGGTGCGGATCCCCGGGGGCCGGGGGGAGCTGACCCTGCCCCGGTGCCGATCCCGGGGGGGTTGGGGGCAGCTGTCCCTGCCCCGGTGCCGATCCCGGGGGGTTTGGGGGGAGCTGTCCCTGTCCCGGTGCCGATCCCCGGGGGACCGGGGGGAGCTGTCCCTGCCCCGGTGCCGATCTCGGGGGGGTTGGGGGGAGCTGTCCCTGCCCCGGTGCTGATCCCGAGGGGGCCGGGGGGAGCTGTCCCTGCCCCGGTGCCGATCCCGGGGGGGTTGGGGGGAGCTGTCCCTGCCCCGGTGCCGATCCCGGGTGGGTTGGGGGCAGCTGTCCCTGCCCCGGTGCCGATCCCGGGGGGGTTGGGGGCAGCTGTCCCTGCCCCGGTGCCGATCCCGGGGGGCTTGGGGGGAGCTGTCCCTGTCCCGGTGCCGATCCCCGGGGGACCGGGGGGAGCTGTCCCTGTCCCGGTGCTGATCCCCGGGGGGGTCGGGGGGAGCTGTCCCTGTCCCGGTGCCGATCCCCGGTGGGGCCGGGGGGAGCTGTCTCTGCCCGGGGTGCTGAGCCCCATGGTGTGCCAGTGCTGGGTGCTCGTGAGCTGGCACTGGGTGGTCAGACGCTGGGGTGATGGGCACAGCTATCAGAGGAATTGTGCAGAGTGGTTCACCACAGTCCCAAATCACTCAGGCTTCAAAGCAATCGCTCTCCATGGTCTGGGCTGGGCTCTGCCATCTCCCCTCCCCTATTCTGAGAACCCCTTCTTCCCATTAGATCCCCCATTGTGCCCCCAGTATTCCCCAGTACCTACCCCCACCATGCCACCCTATCCCGCTCTGACCCCTTGTCATCCCCACACTCCCTGCCACCCTCCCGTAGTGACACCCCCTGCACCCCACCTGCTCCCTGGGTGGTGTCACCACCGAGCCTCATGGCCCTTGCTGGCAACTAAGTCCCTGCCTGGCCCCGTGCTCCTGCCTGGGGAGTTGCTCAATCTCCATTCATTGGGGATCCCCACCTGTGGGGGTCTGGGCCAGGTTCCAGTGCCCCCAGCCAGCCCTGTGATGGGGAGGGTGAGACTCAGGGCTGGGGAGTCGCCCTGTCTGGCTGTGTGGGATCACTGACCTCACCTGCGAAGGTCACTGACTCACCTGGGCAGGGGGCAGCTGCCATGCAGCAGGAGCTGGGTTTTTCTCAGGGTGGAAGTAGAGATATTTCCACCAGCACCCAGGGCATGGGGTTACTGCAGAATGGCTGGCTTTGGGCACATGGCAGGCGCGTTTCCGTGGGAAGGGGCGGTGGAGGGGGAGATTGGATGTGCTCCCTTGAACTATGGCTCAGGTTGACAGCACTTGTACTGATGGTGAGGGCAATTGGAGGCACAGCCTTTGCTACAGGCAAAGGGGTATGTATGTCAGGGTACGGCTGGCTGTGGCTGCACACACATATCTACACATGCACCCCAGCCCACATGTGCACACGCACACAGATGCATGCACACACACGAGGAGTGGTGGGTTCAGTGCCAGATGCTGCTCGGTCCACCCTGCTCCCTCGGAGATGAATTGTGCTGGGCAGGCACCTAGGCGACAGCCCCAGCACCAGGCCTGAGGTCCCTGCCCAGGAATGGCTCCTGCTGGGGTTTCCCGTCACCATGGCTCGCAGGCTTGCTGGCAGGGGCTGTAATTAATGTCTCTCCTGTTTGTCTCCCCTGGAGCCCGAGTGCACACGCCCGGGCGTGAGAGCTGCCAGGGATGCTTGGCAATTGCCTGGCGAGTTCCCGGGGAGGAACATTTGGCCACAATCATTCCGGCTCTTGTGATGGTTGCACAGGAAGCTCTGTCCCACCAGGGACAGTGACGCTCAGCTCAGCTCCCATCACCAGCCTCCTGCTTTGATGTGATCGCTGCCAGGCCCATGGCAATGCAGCCAGTTCTGGGAGCTAGATCCCACCTCCCCCAGACCGAGAGCAGGAGACACAAAGCGTCTGCTCCCCAGGCAGCATCATCCGGGCCAGGGGCTGGCAGAGCCGGTGCCGCAGAGCCACTGGCAGAGCAGCCTCTGCCCTGACTGGCGGAGAACTCCTGGGCTTGCTACAGCAATATTCCCAGCGCAGGTCAGCTGAGCCGGCGAGGCACAGCCCAGTCCCGCTGCCGAGAGGGGGGAATACGGAGAGATCGGCTCCCCGGCCACCAAACACCCCCACGTGTGACTGTCTGTTTCTCACCCACCCCAGAAAACGTGGCCTGTGCGGTTTGCCCTGTGCTCGTCCGGCACCAGGCCGGCTCTGCCTCTGGATGGGGCTGGGCACCGAGGTACCTCCCTTGCCTCTGCTTCCACTTTATCATGGTCTCATTCCTCTTCTCTGCGCTGTGGCAAAGCAGCCCCGGCAGGCCTGTGCCCGCTGCCCCAGAAAGGGACTGGTGCTTGGGGAAAGGCGAGCTTGCCCCTGGGCCAGCCAGAGCTGGGACCAGACCCAGCCTGAGGTGGTGGGAGCAGGAGGTCACCATGAGCGTGGCGTGTGTTGAACACGGGGGCTCTCCAGGTCACTCCATGGTGCAGCAGATGGCATGGAGCTGTCAGAGGGCTCCCACGTGGGTGCTGTGGGACAGAGGCCCTGTGGGTACCTGGCAGCATGTGCTCCTATGGGGCAGTGAGGACAAGGCTGTCTTTTCAACAGAATTGCAGGGCAGAATTGGCCTTGCAGGGGCCCAGCATGAGGCCCCCAGGGGCCCCCTGAAACGTTCAAAGGAGCATGCTTGCCCCAGCTACCAGGAGCTTGGCCTTCTTGGCCCAACACAGTCCAGCGTGGCTCTGCATGCCTGGATAGCATGGCGTGCATGTCCCCGCATGGCACAGGGCACAGGGCATGCATGGCCTGGCCTGGCACATGGCACACAGCGTTCACGGCCTTGCATGGCACAGGGTACATGGCACGCACATGTCCCCTTCCTCAGAATCTGACGCCAGAGCTGTTGTAGGGGCCACAGCGATCCTGGCCCGGCTCAGAGGTCTGCCCTGACTCCATGCAGGGGCACAGAAGGGTTTGGTGCCCAGCCCCTGTTCGCCCTAGGGCTGCTGTGGGTGTAGGGTGCACGTACCTGGCTGGTGTTGCCGTACCCTGTGCGTTAGTGTTTCCCACCTGCCGTCAGGCCGTGCTCCCTGCGTGGCTTGCCCTGCCCCCACTCCCTTTGGGAGACACTAGATACAAAGGGGATCAGTCCCAGAGTGCCGGGACAGGCACCCCCAAGGGCGACCCAGAGGAGGGCAGAACTGGGAGCCTGAAAGCAGTCAGACAGATGGCCCCGCCAGGCTGGGGTCCGGCCAGTGCTGAGCCCCAGGCAAGCCCTGTACCTGCTTGCTCAGCACCGGGGGATGGCGGGGGGAGAGACCCCTCTGACTCTGTTGATCTGGACTTTCCAAACCCATGTCAGTTCGAAGCACTGAGCCAGCTGTGCGGGGGATGGGGCCGTTGTCCTGGCTTGTGGGGGAGCAGCTCAGAAACCTGGGGGAGCTGGGTCGATGGGTGGAGAGATTGGGGCAGGACAGGGTGTGACGCAGCAGCTGGGCAAGGGACAGGGACATGAGCGATGCTGAGGTGTACACGGGGCGGGATGGGGTCAGGGGGAGCGTTCTAGTGCTGATGGAGTCACAGGGGCGTGATGGACCCGAGTGTGGGTCACCTCTATCAAGGATGCTGGAAATTCAAGGGGCTCAGAGACAGGCTCAGAGTGGGGCCAAGAGAACCCCAGGGTAGCAAGTGGTTAGAGACAGGAGGCTGGGGCTGCCCTTCACCCGCCCTCCTGACACCAGGCGAGGGTGCGCTCCAGGAACTAAAGGGCAGCAAATTAATAAGGGGCAACGGGAAAGCTTTCTGCACATGGTGCACCATGGGCCTGCGGAACTCACCTCCACAAGATATCTCTGCAGCCCCCAGCTCAGCAGGGCTCAGGCAAGGATCGGCCACTCCCGGGGAGCAGGAGGGCAGCCAGGCACATCAGAGAAGAGGAGAATGGAAGGGACACAGGATGAGCCAACTGCAGCTGAGGGGATTGGGGGAATTCCCCCATGGACAAGCTGTTCTGCAACTGGCCAGCAGGGAGTTTCCTGCCCCTCCCTCTGAGGCAGCTGGTGCTGGGCCTTGTCAGCGCCAGGAGACCGGGCTTGATGGGCCCATGGGCAGCTGGCTGGGAATTCCTACATCCCAGGCCATTCTGGCTCATGGCCCCTCTTCCTTCCCCTCCCTCCTCCATGCCCTCTTGCAGACGGGCTCTTTGTGACGGATTACTTCACCCGCACGCCGCGCAAGCTGAGCCCCTTCCGCTCCTTTGCCAGCATCGAGCTCTTCCACTTCCGCATCCCTGAGGACACCCTGGTTGCCGTCTGGAACCTCATCACCTTCAAGGAGCAGGGCGGCACCTTCGGGGACCGGTGCCCGGACCGCAGCGTCACCGTGTGGGTGTTGGGCTGTGGGGTGCTGGGGGCTTGGTGCGGGCCCAGGACTCCGGTGCCTGGATTTCTCTGGGGCGGGGCCAGCTGGGCTGGCACATAGGGAGTGTTGTGCTGGTGCTGGCCCCCTTCTGGGGACACGTGACTCTCCCCAAGGGCTGCGAGGCCCCTCGCTCCCACCTGCCCTTAGGGCAAAGGAGCCTGGGCTGTGCCCGGCAGGGCCAGCTCCCTGAACCCGCCTGCCAGGGGTGACACAGCACACGGCGAGGGGGGCCTTGCCCCACGCTGGGACCACAAAGTCTCTCCCTGCCACCTTCCGGGATCGCCCTTCCCAGGGCGCCGTTGGTCGGGATTGCAGGGCCTCGGCACAGCGAGGGTGGGCCTGTGCTAGTGAAGGGATGTATCTGTCTGGGCGCAGTGTCCCTGGTGCCAGGTTCCTGCTGCCGGCCCCCCCCTCCCCGCCCGGTTGCTGGGCTGCTCTCTGCCCGCCCTCCCCCCGCTCATGCACTCTCTGCTCTGCAGGTATTTCCGCTCCGGGGCTCCCCCCATCATCGCCCCCCTCCACACCCACTTCCCCCGGGACACTGCCGTCCCCAGCTCCTTCACGCTCACCCTCACCTGGAGCCTGCCGAACCGCACCACCGGGGTGTTCAACATCACCAGCCCGCTGCCCGGAGACTGGTTCCTGGCTGCCCACCTGCCCAAGGACGAGGGCAAGATCTCCGTCAAGGTGAGGGGCCAGCAGGGGAAGGTTAATGGCCATGCCCCCACCCCCGACACCAGAGGCAGGGACAAGCCAATGCCCTGCGGGGCGCTAGAGCTGCCCCAGGCTGGGCTGGTGCAGGGCAAGGCCCCTATTGCTCTGACTGAGGGAGGGGGATTCCCCATGGCTGTGTCTGGGGGAGGAGAGGAGGGTTCCCCATTGTTCTGTGGGGGGACAGAAGGGGGAGTCCCCATTGTTCTGTCTGGGGGAGGGGAGAGGGGTTCCTCCTTGTTCTATCTGGAGGACAGGAGGGAGGATTCCCCATTGCTGTGTCTGGGAGAGGAGATGGGGGTTTCCCATTGTTCTGTCTGAAGGAGGGGAGAGGGGGGTTCCCCATGGCTCTGTCTGGGGGAGGGGAGGGGGGCATTCCCCATTGCTGTGTCTAGGGGAGGGGCAGGGGGTTCCCCATTGTTCTGACGGGGGACAGAAGGGGGATTCCCCCATTGCTCTGTCTGGGGGAGGGGAGGAGGATTCCCCATGGCTGTGTCTAGGGGAGGGGCAGGGGATCCCTCATTGTTCTGTCTGGGGGAGGGAGGGACAGGAGGGAGGATTCCCCATTGCTGTGTCTGGGAGAGGAGATGGGGGTTTCCCATTGTTCTGTCTGAAGGAGGGGAGAGGGGGGTTCCCCATGGCTCTGTCTGGGGGAGGGGAGGGGGGCATTCCTCATTGCTGTGTCTAGGGGAGGGGCAGGGGGTTCCCCATTGTTCTGACGGGGACAGAAGGGGGATTCCCCCATTGTTCTGTCTGGGGGAGGGGAGGAGGATTCCCCATGGCTGTGTCTAGGGGAGGGGCAGGGGATCCCTCATTGTTCTGTCTGGGGGAGGGGAGGGGGATTCCCCATTGCTGTGTCTAGGGGAGGGGCAGGGGGTTCCCCATCATTTTCTATGGCAGAGGATGCCAAGCTGTGGCACATGAGCTTGTTGGCAGAGGACTGCTGTACCGAGGTCTGTCTCCTTTCAGGGGTAGTGGGCCCTGGGGCCAGCCAACCCCTGATCTGGAACATGGCCCCTTTAAGGAAACAGGTGTTATGGGGAGCAGCAGATCTGCTGGGGAAATGGGGCCAGGTGTAAATCTGGAGCCACCTCCTCAACAGGATAAAGCCAGCTGCAGGGGTACCTCCAGGAGGGTGGCCAGCCGAGGGAGCAGCAAGCCTTCAGAGAGGCTCCCTGGGCTGGGGTGGCCTGCCTTAGTCACAGCCCTAGGTGGGGGGCTGGAGCCCCAGAACCAAGGGGCTGACTTGTGGGTCCAGGAGCTCTGTGGAGCCCAGATGCTGGTGGCCTGGGGATGCGGCCGGAGGCCTGGTGAGAGCAGGCAAGCCCCATGGGAAGGACCCCATAGAAAGGCCAGGGGTCAAGGAGCCGCAGGCTATGGAACAGTCCTAGGGAGACCTCTCTGTGTGTCAGCCCCCTGAGGGTCACACTCTCACTGGGGTCAGCCCCTCAGCTTCCCCGCCTCCTGGGACCAACCCTCGAAGCCTCCAGCACGCCTGGGTCAAGCCGGGAGTTCCCTGCAGTGAGTCCCCTCGACCAGACCCCTCGGAGAGGCTGCACCCCCAAAGGGAGCGGTGCCCCCTGAGTTCCTGACTCTGAGTGACTCCCAGCCAGCGGGGCAGCAGCAGAAGGGTTCCTGGCTGTCTGGGACATGCACAGACCGTGCTGAGCCCCAAGCTCTCTTGACCCCCCTCAAGTCCCCAGGCAGGAGTGTGAGTCCTGCTTCCCGCGGCCCAAGCACTGATCCCCACCGGGCCTCTCCGCCGTCCCTTGGTCTCTTTTCTGGGTGTATCGGGTCACCCGGCTTCCCCCTCAGTTCTTTGTTCTCCAGCTGGTTGCAGGCGCCTGGCCTCTTGCAGAGGGTGGGCCCCAGGGCCAGCAGTGGCTAGGTTACAAAATGTCCAGGCCATTGTCTGAGCCAGGCGGTAGCCACACCTGGGCCTCTGCCAAGAATAAACCACCTTTTGCCACCACCTAGTGACACATGCAGCACAGAGGGGAAACTGAGGCACACCTGTATTCATGCACAGCACCCACTTATCACAGAATCATAGACGAGCAGGGTGGGAAGGGACCTCAGGAAGTTCTAGTCCCACCCCCTGCTCAAAGCAGGACCAAACCCAACTAAACCATCCCAACCAGGGCTTTGTCAAGCCGGGCCTTAAAAACCTCTGACGAAGGAGATTCCACCACCTCCCTAGGTAACCCATTCCAGTGCTTCGCCACCCTCCTAGTGAAATAGTGTTTCCTAATATCCAACCTAGACCTCCCCCACTGCAACTTGAGACCATTACTCCTTGTTCTGTCATCTGCTACCGCTGAGAACGGTCTAGATCCATCCTCTTTGGAACCCCCTTTCAGGTAGTTGACAGCAGCTATCAAATCCCTCCTCATTCTTCTCTTCCGCAGACTAAATAATCCCAGTTCCCTCAGCCTCTCCTCATAAGTCATGTGTTCCAGTCCCCTAATCATTTTTGTTGCCCTCCTCTGGAGGTTTTCCAGTTTTTCCACATCCTTCTTGTAGTGTGGGGCCCAAAACTGGACACAGTACTCCAGATGAGGCCTCACCAATGTCGAATAGAGGGGAACGACCACGTCCCTCGATCTGCTGGCAATGCCCCTACTTATACAGCCCAAAATGCTGTTAGCCTTCTTGGCAACAAGGGCACACTGCTGACTCATATCCAGCTTCTCGTCCACTGTAACCCCTAGGTCCTTTTCTGCAGAACTGCTGCTGAGCCATTCGGTCCCTAGTCTGTAGCGGTGCATGGGATTCTTCCATCCTAAGTGCAGGACTCTGCACTTGTCCTTGTTGAACCTCATCAGATTTCTTTTCGCCCAATCTTCCAATTTGTCTAGGGCCCTCTGTATCCTATCCCTACCCTCCGGCGTATCTACCTCTCCTCCCAGTTTAGTGTCATTTGCAAACTTGCTGAGGGTGCAATCCACACCATCCTCCAGACCATTAATGAAGATATTGAACAAAACCGGCCCCAGGACTGACCCTTGGGGCACTCCACTTGATACTGGCTGCCAGCTAGACATGGAGCCATTGATCACTACCCGTTGAGCCCAACAATCTAGCCAGCTTTCTATCCACTTTATAGTCCATTCATCCAGCCCATACTTCTTTAAGTTACTGGCAAAAATACCGTGGGAGACTGTGTCAAAAGCTTTGCTAAAGTCAAGGAATAACACGTCCACTGCTTTCCCCTCATCCACAGAGCCAGTTATCTCGTCGTAGAAGGCAATTAGATTAGTCAGGCATGACTTGCCCTTGGTGAATCCATGCTGACTGTTCCTGATCACTTTTCTCTCCTCTAAGTGCTTCAGAATTGATTCCTTGAGGACCTGCTCCATGATTTTTCCAGGGACTGAGGTGAGGCTGACTGGCCTGTAGTTCCCAGGATCCTCCTCCTTCCCTTTTTTAAAGATGGGCACGACATTAGCCTTTTTCCAGTCGTCCCCGATTGCCATGAGTTTTCAAAGATAATGGCCAATGGCTCTGCAATCACATCCACCAACTCCTTTAGCACTCTCGGATGCAGCGCGTCCAGCCCCATGGACTTGTGCCCGTCCAGCTTTTTAAATAGTCCCAAACCACTTCTTTCTCCACAGAGGGCTGGTCACCTCCTCCCCATGCTGTGCTGCCCAGTGCAGTAGTCTGGGAGCTGACCTTGTTCGTGAAGACAGAGGCAAAAAAAGCATTGAGTACATTAGCTTTTTCCACATCCTCGGTCACTAGGTTGCCTCCCGCATTCAGTAAGGGGCCCACACTTTTCTTGACTTTCTTCTTGTTGCTAACATACTTGAGGAAACCCTTCTTGTTACTCTTAACATCTCTTGCTAGCTGCAACTCCAGGTGTTATTTGGCCTTCTTGATTTCACTCCTGCATGCCCGAGCAATATTTTTATACTTCTCCCTGGTCATTTGTCCAAGCTTCCACTTCTTGTGAGCTTCTTTTTTGTGTTTAAGTTCTGCAAGGATTTCACTGTTAAGCCAAGCTGGTCGCCTGCCATATTTACTATTCTTTCTACACATCGGGATGGTTTGTCCCTGTAACCTCAATAAGGATTCTTTAAAATACCGCCAGCTCTCCTGGACTCCTTTCCCCTCATGTTATTCTCCCAGGGGATCCTGCCCATCAGTTCCCTGAGGGAGTCAAAGTCTGCTTTTCTGAAGTCCAGGGTCCATATTCTGCTGCTCTCCTTTCTTCCCTTTCTTCGTTACAGCAGGCTGCAGGGCAGGGCGCTCATGTGCACCGGGGGGCGGGGTGAGTAGAGTCAGAATGCATGGGCAGTAGGGCCCCCAGATCACCCAGTCCCACCTGCTGTACAGCACAGACTCACCAGCCTGGCACCCGCCCACTAGCCCCCCAGCCGGACTGGGAGCAGGAGACCAGGCAGTAATGTGTCACAGGCAGAGACCAGGAGGGGCCAAGGGGCAGCTCAGCTCCGGCTGGAGGCCAGGTGGTAGCTGGGGCCATTGAGCACAGGGCACAGGGCAGCTTGGCGCTGGGCCAGCAGTCGACCTGGCTGGTGACCCAGGGCTGGGGCTGGCAGCCCAGGGCTAGTGGCAATCTGGCAGCCTGGGGCTCCTCTGGCTGCGGGGCGGGGGGGGGCACTCGGTGCCCAAAGCTGGCTGTTATGTGGTGGGGGTGCTCAGTGCCCGGATCTGGTTGTGGGGGGTGGGGAGGCCAGTGGGGAAGGGGGAGGGGTGCCTGGATCTGGCTATTGTGTGTGTGTGTGGGTGCTTGGTGTCCGGCTCTGGCTGTGAAGGGGTGGAGGAGCTGTTGGGGAAGGAGTCGAGGGGTGCCCGGATCTGGCTGTGATGGGGTTGAGAGGCTGGTGGGGGAGGGGTTGGGGGGGTGCCTGGATCTGGCTGTGATGAGGTGGGAAGCTTGGTGCCCAGATCTGGCTGTGAGGGTGTGAGGGGCTCTGTGTGGGAGGGGTTGGAGGTGCCCAGATCTGGCCGTGAGGGTGTGGGGTGGCTTTTTGGGGCAGGGGGAGGGGGGGGGTGCCAGGATATGCCCATGAGCAGGTGGGAAGGCCAGTGGGGGAAGGGTTGGGGGAGTCCAGATCTTGCTGTGAGGGTGTGGGGGGACTCTGGGGGGCAGGTTGGGGGTGTGCCAAGATCTGGCTGTAAGGGAGTGGGGAGGCCGGTGGGGGAGGGGTGGGGGTGCCCAGATCAGGCCGTGAGGGGGTGGGAAGGCTCGGTGCCCGGCCCCGCTCTGACTGCCCCCACCCCGCAGGGTCTGTACGAGGAGTGCCAGTACCTGTTCCAGCCCCAGCTCATTGTGCAGCGCCTCGTGGGGATCGCCGTGCTGTACCCCGGCTACGTCAGCGCCCAGAGCATCGCACCCCACAACCGCTCCAGCCTCTACAAGTGAGTGGGGGGGTCCCTGCTCGGGGGGATCACTGCTCTGTGCCAGGGGGCTCTGCTGGGGGGCTCTCCCAGCTCAGTGGTGGGAATGAGCTCCCTTCTCGGGGCTGGGGTCCCCTTCAGTGGCAGGGGATCTCCCCACTTCCTGTCCACCCCAATAACTGAGTCTAGCCAGGGGTGAATGTGGCCCCCCTTTTTGGGGGGATGGCAGCAGTAGATCATTCAGCCCCCCTTCCCCGTTCTCAGGGGGATGCCTGTCCCCCGAGCCGGTTCTCCTGCGGGCAGACTGAGTCTAAGCTCCTGCTGACCCCAGGGTCACAGGGCACCGGCTCCCCATGACCAAGGGTGGGGGAGCATCCTGGGTTGTGTGTGGCCCACAGGATGGGGCCTGGCTCCTGGCATGGGGCACATGGTCTTGGGGTGGGGGCAGCGCCAGCCTTGCCATGGGGGTCCCCGTGGGGCTCACACTTCCCCTCCTCAGCAGGGTCTTTGTGCCCAGCCACACGTCGCGGGTGCTGGTGAAGGTGCTGGGCTGCCGGGCAGGGAATCGCAGTGCTGTGGGCTGTCCACTCTGGCTGAAGGTGCGAGCCAAGGCCCCCCCGCTGCACAACTCCACCGCGCTGGACTGCCGGGATCAGGCGCCCTGCCAGCTGGTGCTGGAGCTGCCCCTCTGGCAGCACTGGTACTATGTGCTGCTGGAGAAGGCCCTGGGCGTGCCAGGCCCCATCCACTTCCAGCTCACTGTGCAGCTCACAGGTGAGAGCCGTGGGGCTGGGCCGTGGAGTGACTGGCGGGGACCTTGGGCTGGCAGGGTAACCACCCCAGACCCCCAGGACCTGCCTCTTTGCAGTTCCCACTGGAGTCCGGGGGGCAGGGGTTGGGCCCCTGCGCACAGATGGCCCCATCCGAGCTCTGGGAGGGTGTGGGGGTGGGGGCTGAAAGCCAGGACGCCTGGGTTCTCTGCACAGCTCAGCGGCAGAGCCGCAGCAAACTTGGGAAGGGCAGGCCATGCCTCTGAGATGCTGTGGGCAGCACCAGGCCTGTCTTTGCTGGCAGCAGAACCCGCTTCACAAGGGCTGGGGTGGTGTCTCCATCCATGGCAGTTGTGAAATCCAGATTGTCTGGTTTCCAAGAGATCTGCCCAGGGGTTAGCACGGGGGGCGGGGTGGGTCCCTGGCCTGGGTGATGCTGGGGGAGACTGGTCACAGCGGCACCTCTCTGGGAAGAGAGACCCGCCAAGGGGCAGGGCTGGGGCCAGGGTGCTGGGCAGCCCGGAAGCCCGATGACGGCACTGCTCTCGTCCCCTGCAGACTGCTCCAGGCCCGGTCTGTCCCGGGCGCCTGTCCTGCTCCCCGCTGCTGCCATGAACATGCCTCAGTCCTTCGGTGCCTTGGTCAGCCTGTCCCTGGGGGAGAGCCTGCCCCCCGCGGCGCCGAAGGGCACCCAGCCGCCTCCAGCTGTGCCACCCCCTGGCGAGTGCTGCTGGCCCATCCGGCCCACGCTGCGCAACGAGCTCGACACCTTCTCTGTCCACTTCTACATCTTCTTTGGGCCCAATGTCTCAGTGCCGCCCAACCGGCCCGCGGTCTTCGGCATTAGCCTGCTGCCGGTGCTGGACAGCGGGGGGGTGCTCAACCTGGAGCTCAAACTCAATGTGGTGAATGACCCCCCCATGGCGAGGGCAGGGCACCATGGCTCAGGGGCTGGGGCACTGGCAGGGCTGTGGGGAGACCGGGGCTGGGACTGGGGGGGGCTGCGGGGCACTGGCAGAGCTGTGGGGTTGTGGGGAGCCCAGGGCTGGGATGGGGGGGTCTGCAGATTGGGGGGCACCAGCAGAGCTGTGGGGGTCGGTGGGTGCCCAGTGCTGGGATGGGGGGGCTGCGGGTCAGGGGGCACCAGCAGAGCTGTTGGGCTGTGGGGACCCCAGGGCTGGGATGGGGGGGACTGCAGCTCAGGGTTGGGGGGGACAGCGGCAGAGCTGTGGGGGTCCAGGCTGGAGTGTCAGTGTTGGGCTCTGTCCCTTTCAGTCGTCCCTGCGGGGGGAGAACGTGACGGTCTTCGGGTGTCTGACCCACGAGGTCCCGCTGACGGCAGGAGACAATGCGTCTGTCACCTGTGAGACAGGTGAGGGCTGGCCTGCGCCCACCTCCGCGCTCCCCAGTAGGGGCGCCAGAGGCGGGGACCTGGGGCTGTCGGCGCGCCCAGCAGGGGGCGCTGCAGGCGAGGGGGCTGGAGCAGGGGGGGGTCACTGGCTTAGACCAGGCCGGCTAACCCGGAGCAGCCCCATGTGGACGCAGATCCAGCTGCAGCCAGAGGCTCTGGGTTCAGTGAAAGCTGTTCCCAGCCGGCTGCGTGACCCGACCGCTGCAAGCTGAGAGCTCAGAGCGGCTCTGGGTCCCATCACTGCAGCATGGGGTGCCCTGGCGCGATGCAGCAGGACCCTGGGGATGGGAGACGCGACCATAACAGGGAGCGGGGGACTCTCCCCCCAGACAGCATTGCCCCCATGGCCCCATGGGGCGGCCAGCACAGAGTGGGGAGGTCCTGCAGCCTGGCCCCCGCTCACTGCCGCTTGCCTCCCCGCAGGGTCCCTGGCTGGGTTCCTGCTGTCTGTCAATGGCACGGCCAGCCTGGCCCGCTTACGGATCCCATACCCCCTGACGGGCAGCTGGTACCTGAGCTTGCGCTCGCTCTGCGCCACGGAGCGCGGGTAAGGGAGCGCCAGGCCGGGGCCGCACCGGGGGCGGCTGGTGCATGCAGAGGGGCAGGGGGTGGAGCTCAGGGGTGTGAGCTGCGGCTGAGGGCGGGGTGGGACCTGCTGCCCCTTGGCTCACAGCGGGGGATGGCCCATGTGGAGGGGGCATTTGGGGGGCAGCCCTGGCAGGAGGGGGGGCTGGGGGCTCCCTGGACCATTTTGTACCTGGCCAATGGAGCCGAGTGGCAGCTCAGAACTGGCTATGCCTGCATCCAGTGCACCCCTTCCCATGTCAGACCGCCCCGTGGCGAGCCCTGCCCCTCTCTCTCTGCCAGGGTGGGCCCAGGCTCCAGGCGCGGTGCTGAACCTGCAAGTCTGACAGGGCTGGGTCCGCGGTTCCCCGTCATGGGCTGGGAGATGGGGATGCGCTGCCTGGCTGCCCGACCCCACAGTGCTGCTTACTCTGAACAATGGAGAAAACAGCTGGGTCTGCCAGTGACTTCCCGGCCGCCCCAAAGGGCACCAGCCCAGTCTGGCTTCTGCAACATCCTGGGGCCTCTGCCAGGCTGGATCCCCAAGCAGCCCCCCTGTGATGGTGCTGCCCGTGGGAGCCAGCTGAGGTCACTCAATCAGGGTGATCTGCAAACAGACCGGGGCAGACAAACCCCACACGCTGGTGGATATTCCAATACTTAGATTTACCCAGCCAGCCCAAAACAGCTTCTATAGCACCTCCGTGGGTACTCAGACGTCCAAACAACGCAGTTTCCTTAAAGTACCAGCCTCAGGCCTCCATCCAGACACACACGTCAAACATAGGATGATAAACTCTGAAAATCTTATTTCATCATATAAAAGAAAAGGTTCTTCTGATCCCAAAGGACCAAGCCCCAGACCCAGGTCAAATGATAACTCAGATCTTACCCCAAATATATGCTTACAGTCCATTCTTATTAACTAAACTAAAATTTATTTAAAAAGAAAAGAGAGAGTGTTGGTTAAAAGATGTTAATATTCCTTTTTTGATCTTTGAATCAAAACTATAGCCATAGACAAGACTTGTTTGCTGACATCACAAGACCTGAGCTCACAGCTCCCCTTCTCTCTCTACCAATGCCGGCTACATTTCACAGCTCTCTTCATTTCCATCTCTCCCTAACCAGTCTCTAAAGTCCGGCCATGGGTCAGGTCGGTCTGTGAGGTAATTAACTCTTCCTGGCCCTGTCACCTTTCAATGAGATATTATATTACACTCAGAATGTCACACCCCCAACAGGCCCCCCTCTGCAGGAGTCCCCTCTGGCTGGAGTCCTGAGTGCAGGCTCCCAGGGTTGTCCCCCTGCCCCGACAGGCCCCCCCAAGAGGGCAACTCCTCCTCTCCACTCTGGTAACCCCTGCCCCTGGGTCAGGGCATCTCTTGGCTTCGTTATCCCACTTGATGCCTGCTGTTCCTTGGAGTCCCCTCCAGCTAGAGTGACGGGTCCACACAGCCATCACTGCAGAGCAACTTCACAGCCAGCCTGTGTGTGTCGCCTGGGGACCTGGAGGGCCAGGGATCACCCTGCAGCTAACCCAGGCCAGAGCTCCGCTGACTCGGACACACAGTGCGGGGCACTGGGCACGTGGCAGGGTGTATGTAACAAAGCGGCCTTTGGCAGGACCCAACTGAGAGTATCAATTCAGGACAAATTGCTCAGAGCCGGGCAGTCACAGCCCAAGGCTGGGGTCCTTCATTGCTAAGGCACCAAACCAGCCAAACAGAGAGAAGTTTGGTCCCACCCCGCTGGCTAACCAGAAGTTGTAACGATGATGGTTCTGCTGGGACCCAACTGAGAGTGCCAATTGTTACAAAGCGTGGGGGAGTCAGGGACAACGCGTCCGCTATCATGTTGGCACTTCTCTTCACATGGACCACGTCCATGTCATAATCCTGCAGGAGCAGGCTCCACCTCAAGAGTTTGGCATTGGCTCCTTTCATCTGGTGCAGCCAGGTCAGGGGACAGTGGTCGGTGTACGTGGTGAAGTGTCACCCAAAGAGATAGGGCTGGAGTTTCTTAAGGGCCCACACCATGGCCAGACATTCCTTCTTGATGGCCGCGTAGTGTTGCTCCCGGGGTAGCAACTTCTTGCTCAGGTACATGATGGGGTGTCTCTCCCCCTTTTCATCCTCCTGTATTGACACTGCCCCCAGTCCCGTGTCTGAGGCGTCTGTGCCTCACCATAAAGGGCTTGTCAAAGTCTGGGTTTGCCAGAACTGGGCCACTGACCAGAGCCTTCTTCAGCGCCTGGAAAGCCTCCTGGCACTGCTCAGTCCAGACCACCTTGTCTGGCTTCCCCTTCTTGCATAGCTCAGTGATGGGGGTGGCTATGGCGCTAAAGCAGGGTACAAACCTTCGGTAGTATCCTGCCAACCCAGTAAAGGCTTGGACCTGCTTTTTGGTGTGGGGAGCAGGCCAGTCTCTGATCACCTCCACCTTAGCTGGTTCCGGCTTTAGGCGGCTGCTCCCCACCCGATGGCCCAGGTAAGATACTTCAGCCATCCCCACCTTGTACTTCTCCGCTTTTACAGTCAGCCCAGCTTCCTGGAGTTGGTCCAGCACTTGTCTAACCTGGGACACATGGTCCTCCCAGGTCTGGCTAAAGACACAGATGTCATCGATATACGCCACGGCAAAACTCTCCATCCCCCTCAGTAGCTGATCCACCAGGCGCTGGAAGGTGGCCGGTGCTTCCTTGAGGCCGAAAGGCAGAGTCAGGAACTCATAGAGCCCCAGAGGGGTGATAAAGGCCGATTTCAGCCGGGCATCTGCATCCAGCGACACTTGCCAGTAGCCCTTTGTAAGGTCCATGGTGGTGAGGTATCGAGCTCCTCCCAATTTGTGTAGGAGCTCGTCAGGCCTGGGCATGGGGTAGGCATCAGATACAGTGATGGCATTGAGCTTCCGATAGTCCACACAGAACCGGATCGACCTGTCCTTTTTGGGAACCAGCACCACTGGCGAGGCCCAAGGGCTGGCAGATGGCTGGATCATCCCCAAAGCCAGCATGTCCCGGACCTCTCTTTCCAGGCCCTGAGCCGTTTTCCCTGTGACTCGGAAGGGGGAGCATCTTATCGGCGGGTGCGATCCTGACTGTACCGGTGGACAGTCAGATTAGCGTGTCCAGACTGGTTGGAAAACAGCTGTCGGTACGGATGCAGCACCCCCCTGATCTCAGCTTGCTGGGCAGGGGTGAGCTGATCTGAGAGGGGAATTTTTTCCTGGGAAGAGCCAGGTCCTGTCTCAGGGAATAGATCTACTAAAGGGTCATCTCCCTGCTCCTCCCAATGTCCACACACGGCCAACACCACAGTCCCCCTGGCATAATATGGCTTCATCATATTCACATCGTACACCCGGCGGTGGTGCGCCCGGTTCGACAGCTCCACCACATAGTTTACCTCATTTAGCTGCTTGACAACTTCGAACGGGCCTTCCCAGGTGGCCTGTAGTTTGTTCTTTCTCACGGGGATGAGAACCATCACCGGATCCCCGGTGGTGTAGGCGCGGGCCCACGCCGTGCGGTCATACCAGACCTTCTGCTTCCTCTGGGCTTTGGCCAGATTCTCCCTGGCCAGGCCCATGAGTTCAGCAAGTCTCTCTCAGAAGATCAGGACATACTCCACCACTGACTCTCCATCGGGAGTGGCCTTCCCCTCCCATTCGTCTCTCATCAGGTCCAGGGGGCCCCTTACCCTCCTTCCATATAACAGTTCAAAAGGTGAAAATCCGGTAGCTCCTGGGGTACCTCCCTGTACGCGAACAGCGGGTGCGGTAAGTACTTGTCCCAATCCTGCGGGTGCTGGTTCATAAAGGTTTTCAGCATCATCTTTAGCGTCCCATTGAACCTCTCCACCAGCCCACTGGACTGGGGGTGATAAGCTGAGGCCCAGTTGTGCCGGACCCCACATTTCTCCCACAAACAATGGAGCAGGGCCGACATGAAGTTGGATTTTTGGTCTGTCAAGACTTCCTTGGGGAACCCCGCTCGGCTGAAAATGGTCAGCAGCGCATCTGCCACGGTGTCTGCTTCAGTGGAAGCTCAGGGCACTGCCTCGGGGTAGCAGGTGGCGAAATCTACGACCACCAGAATGTATTTCTTCCCCGACTGGGTCGTCTTGCTGAGAGGCCCCACTATGTCCATGGCCACCTTCTGGAAAGGTTCCTCTATGATGGGCAAAGGTCTCAAAGCCGCTTTCCCCTTGTCCCAGGCCTTCCCCACCCTCTGACAGGGGTTGCAGGATCAGCAATACTGCCGGACAGTGGTAAAGACCCCAGGCCAGTAAGTTCTGTAGCAGCCTCTGCCGGGTGCGCCGGATTCCCTGGTGCCCTGAGAGGGGGATGTCATGGGCCAGGTACAGGAGCTTGTGGCGATACTTCTGGGGTACCATCAGCTGCCTCCTGACCCCTCAGGACTCCACTTCCCCTGGGGGAGCCCATTCTCGGGACAGGAACCCCTTCTCCCACAGGAACCTCTCCTGGCAACCTCTCCTCATGGTCCGTCCCACGCTGAGGTCGGCCAGGTCCCTGAGCTTCCGCAAGGAGGGATCGTTCTGCAACTCAACCTGGAACTCAGCGGCTGGGGAGGGGATGGGGCCCGGTTCCCTCTCAGTGGCTGGGTCTGAGGCCACAGCCTCTCTGAGTCATGCCCCTCGGCGCTCCCTCTCCTCCAGGGAAGGGTCCCATGCCTCTGGCAAGGTACCCTCTCCGAGGTCAGGGCACAATGCCCCTCCCCGGTTCTGGCTATGGGTCATGACCAGGGCACCCTGGGGGTTGCTTGGCCAGTCCTCTAGGTCCCCCCCACCAACACCTCAGTGGGCAAATGGAAGTGCACCCCCACATCCTTGGGCCCCTCCTTGGCCCCCCATTTCAGATGTACCCTCACCACTGGCACCTTGAATGGGGTCCCGCCCAACCCCGTCAGGGTGAGGTAGGTGTTGGGCACCACATGATCTGGGGCCACCACCTCGGGCCGGGCCAGCGTCACCTCCATGCCTGTGTCCCAGTATCCATTCACCTTCCTCCCATCAACTTCCAGGGGAACAAGGCACTCGCTCCGCAGGGACAGCCCTGCGCCCACCCTGTAAACTGAGAACCTTGAGTCCGGAGCATCCAGCCCCCAAGAGGAGCTGGCCTGGGAAACTCCTCCCTCCTGAGCAGTTGATAAGCTGCCTGCCCCCCTTACCTGGGAGCCTGCCCCTCCTCCAGCTGGGTCCCTACCCAATTAACACTGTGCAGGTTCGATCTGCTCAGTCTGTCCCTGAGCTTGTGGCACTGGGTCCGTATGTGGCCTCTCTGGCCACAGTGATAGCAGCTCATGTCACGTTGGTCCCCTCGAGTCGGGCGGTTGAACCTGATGCCAGATGTTCCCCTTGGGAGGCGGTTCTCCATATTTCCCCAATGGGAGGTCCCAGGGTGACTCTCTCTCTGCATCATGGCGGGCCTATTCTTTTGGGACTCCTCCCTGCCACCTCCTAACCAGCTGTTCAGAAACTCATTGGCCAGCTGCCCTGTATGCTGTGGGTTCTCTAGATTTTTGTCCACCAACCATGGCCTCAGGTCGGAAGGGCACTGTTCATACAGTTGTTCCAGTACGATTAGGTCGAGCAGGTCCTCCTCAGTTTGGGCCACATTCACCCACTTGAGGGCATATCCCTGCATCCGGAGGGTCAGTTGTAGATATGTGCCCTCAGGGGTTTTACACTGATTCCGGAACCTTCTCCGGTACATCTCGGGGGTCAGCCCAAACTCACGGAGCAGGGCCTTTTTGAATAGTTCATAGTCCCCTGCCTCCACCCCTTTCATTCGGCTGTACACCTCCATGGCTTTGGGGTCCAGTAAAGGGGTGAGAAACTGGAGCCTGTCGGCAGGGTCAACCCTGTGCATCTAGCACGCGTTCTCAAGGCCGTCAGGAAGCTATCTATGTCCCCCCTGCTCCTTTTGGTGGGCCAGGAAGCACTTATCAAAGCTCCTTGCAGTCTTGGGTCCCCCCTCACTCATTGCAGCCGGAGGCTCGCTGGTCCTCAGCTTGGCCAGTTCCAGCTCGTGCTGACGCTGCTTTTCCTCATGCTGATGCTGTCTTTTGCGATCCTGTTGCTCCTTCTCTTGATCTTCCAATTCTCTCATTTTCATCTCCCTCTCCTATTCCATCTGCCTCAGCTCCAGGGATGGGGAGCTCCGCCGGGAGGATCCCCTGCTGGCTGCCGGGGTCAGGGTGCCCTCGGTATTTGCTGGGCTCCTCCCAGCCCCTCCCCTAGGCATAGGTAGGAAGGGTCCTGAAATGCCCTCGGCAGCAGTCTGACCCCTCCCATCCGGGTAAGGCTCCGGGGGCCCGCCTTGCATCTGCTGGGCTGCTTCCCTCAGAGATAGGGATCGGTCCATCCGTGCGATCCTCCTCCTCCAGCTGGGCAATCAGCTGTTCTTTGGTGCTCTTCCCACTGCGCAGCCCCCTCTGCTTGCACAGCTCCACCAGGTCGCTCTTAAGGCACTTATTATACATCCTCCTGCTGGCCACTCACAGGCCTGTGTGCTCACAGCTCCCCACGGTTTCCAGGAGGACCCCCTACTGTGCCAGCCCTTTTCCTGGTCACCACCTCTCTCCCAGGGTCAAGCCGCAGACTCCTCCACCCCTGAGCTTGCTCGCCGCAGTCCCCAGGGGGACCCCATTATTGCAACTGTCCTTCTCACTGGTCACACACTCCCAGGGGTTAAGCGTAGCTGCTCCACCCCCCGAAACTGCTCCTCTCTGACTCTTCAGCACTCCTGGTCCTCGTTAACCCCCACCTTCGTTTTACTGCTCCCCAGTCACTTACTACAGGAAGCGCTGACTGTGGGGTGCAATAGATCCCACGGCTATCACCAGTTATTAGAAAGAGTGGGGGAGTCAGGGTCCTGTACCCTTGTTTCCTGCAATTCACATTCACCGTGACTCTCAGCCAGCCAGTAGTATAGCAGGTTTATTAGAGATGACAGGAACACAGTTCAAACCAGAGCTTGCAGTCATAAACAGGATCCCTTAGTCAGGCCCTTCTTGGAGGTAGAGACCTTAGACCCCTACTCTGGGGCTCTCCCCTCTTCCTTAGCCCAGTCCAAACTGAAAGAAAAACCTTCCAGTGTCCCAACCAGCCTCTCTTCAGCTCCCCCTCCAGCCTTTGTCCAGTTTCCCTGGTAAAGGTGTCACCTGTCACGGAGTCCCCGGGCGATGCTCTGGAACTGCTCCCCACGAAGCCAGGCAGGACTCTGGGGAAGTCTCCCTTCTGGGAGCAGCCTGTCTGCAGGACACACAGCTCCCCCGGCTCCCCCCTTCCTGGGTCTGACCTCGGAGCATCCAGCATCCTCTGCCCCCCATGCGCTTCCCACAGCCAGTCCGCCCAGGCGGGGTCCTGGGGAAGCCAGAGGGTCCTGCCCCCCAACTCCGCAGTCAGCCGGGACTCTCAGCCAGCCAGTAAAACAGAAGGTTTATTAGACGACAGGAACATGGTCTAAACCAGAACTTGTAGGTGCAGAGAACAGGACCCCTCAGTCGGGTCCATTTTGGGGGGCAGTGAGCCAGACAACCCCGTCTGCACTTCACTCCATGTCCCCAGCCAGCCCCAAACTGAAACACTCTCCAGCCCCCTCCTCCTCTGGGCTTTGTCCCTTTCCCGGGCCAGGAGGGCACCGGATTCCTTTGTTCTCCAACCCTTTAGCTCTCACCTTGCAGGGGGGAAGGGCCAGGCCATCAGTTGCCAGGAAACAGGGTGTCGGCCATTCTCTGTGTCCAGACCCCTGCACACACCTGCCCTCTAGGGCTCTGCAACGATCATACACCCTTATCCCACCACCTAGACACTTAAGAACTGCCTAGGGGAAACTGAGGCACCCCCACAATATTCAGCGGAAACATTAAGAACAGTCCCACTTCGTCCCACCCCCCTCCTGGCTCAGGTTACAGGCTCTCAGGTCTCCCATCCCCAGTGAAACTCCCCTGCCACATTCCCAGGTCACCACTCCCCCACTCCCTGCTGCGTCACACCAATTAAGACCAAATTGTTTAAAGCAGGGCAGTTACAGCCCAAGGCTGGGTTTTTTCCACCTCTAAGGCAAACGGAACCAGCCAGACAGAGAAGACTTTGGTCTCACCCCACTGCCTAACCACAAGTCACACAAACAATTCCCTTAGACACTCCAGTTTCCCAGTATCTCCACCAGTGCCACTCGTTATGGGGATTAATGGTTATGAAAACCAATACCCCGGTAAAAGAAAAGAGGTTCCCTCGATCCCAAAGGACCAAGCCCTAGACGCAGGTCAATATATAAGTCAGATCTTATCCACAAATCATGCTGTTGCCAATCCTTTAGAATCTAAAAGCTAAAGGTTTATTCATAAAAAGAAAAAGATATAGATGAGAACTAGAATTGGTTCAATGGAATCAATGACAGACAGTAATGGCAAAGTTCTTGGTTCAGGCTTGTAGCGGGGATGGAATAAGCTTTAGGCACAAATCAAGTCTCTGGAGAACATCCCCAGCTGGGATGGGTCATTCAGTCCTTGGTTCAGAGCTTCTGTTTGTAGCAAAGTCCCTACAGAGGTAGGAAGCAGGACTGAAGACAAGATGGAGGAGCTGCCGCAGCTTGTTATAGTCTCTTGCCATGTCGTCTGTCTTTCTTTGGCCCAAAGACAAGCTGCCCATCACCTGGCCTGGAAACACCTCCGAGTTCTGTCCATAGGCAGGTCCCTGTAGACCTGGCTGAGTCCCAAGGCATGTCTGCCTTCTCTCAGTGGGTCAGGTGTGTAGCTGATGGTCCTTAATGGGCCATCCAGCAGGCTGGGCAGAGCTGACACCAACTTGGCTGGGGTGTCCCCCAGAAGCACAGCATGAGTTTGAAATACAGACAGTGTAGAGCTAATACTTATATCGTGAAATACAAAAATGATACACAGATAGACAGCATAATTGTAACCAGCAAACCATAACTGTGTCTTAGACATCTTATTTGACCCCCCTTTATACAAGATTTGGTGCCACTACAGGACCTTGGTTGCAACAATGATCTATACGTCCCAGTTCATATTAATAATGTCACACAGGGCTGGAGATATCCTTTCCTTCCAGGAAAGACAAGACCTCTGAGTGTAGGTCCCTGGGTCCATCTGTCCCCATGTTTCTGTCTAACTGGCAGTGCCGGAGCCAGGCAGCGTCAGCATGGGGTCAGGGCTCCCTGGCTGGTGATGGGTGACTCGTTGACTCGGCATCTCCAGCATGTGCTGGGTGCTGGCGCGTTGCCCATAGCCTGGCCCTGGCTATGTGTGTGTGGCCTGGCGCTGCACTGGCGCCCGCTATGTGGCAGGCTGGGGGGCTGGGCATGGAGGGGGCAGGCGAATGACAGCATCTGTTGCTTGGGTCTCGCACCCCCTGTACTGCTCCTGTCCCTTCCCCCGTGCTGATGCCAGGCTGTGTGTGGCAGGTTTGAGCCCTGCGCTAACGTGACAGCGGAGGTGTATTTACGGACCTACCTCTCCCCCTGCATCGAGGACTGCGGCTCCTACGGCCAGTGCAAGCTCCTGCGCACCAACAACTACCTGTACGCGGCCTGCGAGTGCAAAGCAGGTGAGGGGGCGGGTGAGGGAGGAGGGGGGCAGGTGAGGTGGTAGGACGGGTGAGGGCAGATGAGGGGGTGGGGTTGGTGAGGGAGGAGGGGGCAGGTGAGGGAGGAGGGGGGTGGGTGAGGGAGGTGGGGGCAGGTGACGGGGGGGGGCGGGTGAGGGGGCAGCCCCCCGGGGCAGCTCCACAGAGTCTGGAATCGGCCCCCGGCAGCACGTTGCCTCCTGTGCCCGCTCACATTACGGCTGGCAAAGCCCCCTCTGGGCCATCTCCTGGAAGCCAGGACGGGGCCGCTCCTTGCCCCCCTAGACAGAGCCATGTGGCTGGAGCGTCCGTCGCATCCGGCCCCGCTACCCCCATGTGGCCCCAGAACCCCGCGGCCTGGCAGCCCCTTTCCCTAACCCCCAGTGCTGCCGCATTCGGCCTGGCCCCCAGCCCCCCGCACGCTCCCCCCTCTTCCCCCTGCCGGCCCCGGGCTCCCTGGGCACTGCCAGCCCTGCCCGGCTGACGGGCCCTCGCTGCAGGCTGGAACGGCTGGGGCTGCACGGACAGCGCGGAGGCCTCCTCCTACGGCTTCCAGCTCCTGGCCACGCTGCTTCTGTGCCTCAGCAACCTCATGTTCCTGCCGCCCGTGGCCATTGCCCTGCGCAGCCGCTACCTGCTCGAGGCCTCAGTCTACGTCTTCACCATGTTCTTCTCCACCGTGAGTCGGGGCAGCGCTGCGCCGGCTCCCCTGCGTGGGGAGAGCCGGGCATGGGCGCGGGGGACGGGCTGCAGCCAGAGCCGGGCATGGGCGCGGGGGACGGGCTGCAGCCAGAGCCGGGCAGGGGCACGGGGGGGTGGAGGCGGTGCACTGGGGGGCTGAGCAGGGGGAGGCAATGGGGGGCTGCGCGCCGGGGGGATGGCCAGGGGGAGGCAATGGGGGGGCTGCCCGCCATGGGGCTGAGCCGTGATCTCTCCCCAGTTCTATCACGCCTGCGACCAGCCGGGCATCGCCGTGTTCTGCATCATGGAGTACGACGTGCTGCAGTTCTGCGACTTCCTGGGCTCCCTCATGTCCGTCTGGGTCACCGTCATCGCCATGGCGCGGCTCCAGCCCCTCGCCAAGCAGGTGAACAGGGCGCAGCTCTGCCCCCAGGGCACGCTGCCCCCCCTGACCCCTGTCCCCCGGGACCCCTGCCCTTCTCCTAGGACCCCTGCCCTCCTCCAGGGCACCCTCATGACACCCGCTGCAGGCTGGTTGTTCGCTCAGGGGGAGGAGCCAGCACCTCCTGCAGCCCTGGGGAGACGCAGGAGGGCCTGGCCCCTGGAAGCCAGCGTCAGATGGGGCTTAGCTCAGCTGGGGGAGCGGGTGAACCCCAGACACAGGGCCAGGTGGTGGGAGCCGGCCCTCCAATCCCTGCTCTCCATAGCCCCCCATTTCCCCTCATCCCTCTGTCCCCAGCCACAGCCCTAGGACCCTGGTGCTGACACCCTGGCCGGTGCACTACAGCCTCAGGCTCTGCCCTGCGGGCACTGGCGGGCTGGGCAGCCCTGACTCTTCCATTCCAGCCCAGCCAGCCGGGGCTGCGTGACCCAGACCGCTCGGCCTCAGTCCCCCCCGCCCCACCCCAGAGCCTGCATCGGGGGGGGTTCATATGGCGCTGGCCCCCTGCACTAACCCTGCCTGTTCTCCGCGCCAGGTGCTGTACCTTCTGGGTGCCATGCTGCTCTCCATGGCCCTGCAGCTGGACCGCCACGGGCTCTGGAACCTCCTCGGGCCCAGTCTCTTTGCCGTGGGGATCATGGCCATCGCCTGGGTGAGGCCCCTGAGGTGGAGCTGGGGAGGCACATGGGAGCTAAAGGGGCTGCTGTCCCCCCACCCCCGTGTCCCCTGCCCCCCTCAGCTTCCCCTGCTGTGAGCCTCACCTGCAGCTCCACTCTTCCAGCTCAGCGCCTTTCCTGGGGTGTCTCCCCCACCATCCCCCCAGTCCTCGGGTCCCTGCCCTGCCGCATCCCCCCTATTTCTCCCCCCATCCATCCTGTGGCCCTCCCCCACCCCCTGGGGTCTGTGCCCTGCAGCGTCTCACCCTGTCTCTTGCCCCCCCAGACGGCGCGCAGCATCCGCCGGCGTCACTGCTACCCCCCCACGTGGCAACGCTGGGCCTTCTACCTGTGCCCGGGTGCGCTGATCGCGGCGGGCGCGGTGCTGCTCTACGCCTGCGTGGAGACGGAGGAGAACTACTTCTACATCCACAGCATCTGGCACATGCTGATCGCGGGCAGCGTGGGCTTCCTGCTGCCGCCACGCCCCAAGCCCGCCGGGCACCTGGGCCCCCTGCCCCGCCACAAGGGCTGCGGCTACCAGCTCTGCGTCAACGAGCAGGAGGAGCTGGGGCTGGTGGGCCCCGCCACGGCCTCCATCAGCAGCGTCTGTGCCAGCTGACAGCACCACACCTGCCTGGCCTTTGCGGGCACCATGCTGGAGGCGAGGGACAGAGCAGCCCCAGGGCAATGGACCCACAACGAGGGGCATTCCCCACCCACAGCCATAGACACCAGCCTCCTGGGTGGGCTTGAGCCCCGTGGCACCCCCGGGTGGTCTCTGCCTGCTGCTGCCCCAAGAACTGGCTCAGCCCTCCGCTCACGGTGACGGGGCTGCGAATTCCCTGCTTGGGGCAGATATGGGGCTGCCACGGGGCAACACAGGGCCACAACGCCAAGCCCAGCCCAGCCTGGCTCCCTCCCGTGCCAGGGCCCCTGCCTCCCCAGCCGGGCGGCTCTGCTGTGTAACTGCAATTACATCCCCGTGGAACTTGGGCCCATGGTGTCGGTGCCGCTCCATTCCGCCAGGCAGGGCAGCCAAGGACGCTGGGAGGTGCCTGCTGCTCGGGGGGGGGGGCGCTGCCGGGGCCTGAGGGGCGGGAGGGGCTGGGAAACTGGATCCACAGGCAGGCAGCGTGGCCCCAAGGGCCAGAGGGAGGGGCTGTGCGGCTCCTGCGTGGAGCGTTGGCTCCCAGCTGCATGAGGGCCCCCTGGGCGCGGGCAGGGCTGGGAGGCCGAAGGCAGAAGATGGAACGAGACCGGCAGATACAGCGACCGAGCAGCCCGATGATCCTGCCAGGCTGGGCTCCGGGTGGCACCAAGCCACAAGCAACCCCATCACCCTGCTCTGGCAGCACGCCAGGGCCCCGGGGACCTTGGGCTTCCAAAGGCCTTGGGCAGGCCCCCGTGGGGTCCAGTTGTGTCTGCGTCAGGCACAGGTGGCCCCAGGCAGGGGCTCCCAAAGTTCAACACAGTGAGAGGGGTTTTGTAGCCCTGCGAGGGGGTCATGCCAGAGGGAAACTGAGGCACAGAGAGGGTGATGCCTTGCCCAGGGTGGGCGCTGTGACAGCTGGACCATCAGAAGCCCAGGCTGTGATGCACACAGAGCTGTGCTGGCCATCTGGGCCCCCGTATGATGGGGCAGAGATGGGCGCCTACGAATGCATTCCACGAAGCCAGTCCAAGGGAGATGCCGCCCAGACGGGGGCTCAGCCCCACTACCCCGAGCCAGCCCAAATCCAGGCTGCAGGGAGCCACTCTCACCTGCTGACCCAATGATCCCCGCTCAAAGCCTCACCCCCCAGCAGAGACGGGGGTTGAACCTGGGGCTCCCCCCAGCCTGCTCTACCCCTGGGCTAGCACCACCCCAGTGCCTCTCACTCCGGCTGGAGCGACACCTGCTCTGGGGCAGGCAGCTGCTGGGCCCTGCACACACACATCAGGGGCCAAACACCATCTCCCCCTGCTTCGGGGCATGCTCTGGGGCAAAGGCGGGCGTGAGGTGCCCTGATGCCAAGGCAGGACCGGGCACCCAGACACATTTACCCTGAAGCCAATGGCACCGGCGTGTGGGGCGGGAGTTCTGCGGACTCAGGCCCTACGTATGTCTGTGGCTCTGGGCCGCAGGGTCTGAGGGGGGCCCGGGAGCCCTAGCACTAGGCACAGGCCTGAATTCACACCACTGCCTGCTCTTAGCTCCCAGTGCCCCCACCCTCACCATGCTGCCCCCCAGGCTTGTGCCCTGGCAGCGTGGGCAGCACAAGGTTTTTCACACTCAGCCACGGCTAACTGGCTTGCTGCCACCCACCCTCTGCGGGCCCAGAGACTGGTGGGGAGGAGCCCATGGCCTCAGTCACAGCCATGGTAACCCCCCTTCCCCAGCAACCTGTCCCCAGCCCTCCTACCCAGACCCTGCGTCCCACCCAGGCCCCCTGGGCTCATGGGGACGGCCATGCGCCAGGGCAGGAGCCTTCAGGTGCCAAGGAGCAGCAGGGGCTGGCCCAAGAGCCTAGTGCAGCCCTGTCCCCCAGTGTCCCCTTGGCAACATCATGTGGGGGAGACTGAGGCAGAGGGAAGGACCCTGCCAAAGGTCTCAGAGAGAGTTGGTGGGAATGGAACCCAGGAGTCCGGGCTCCCTGCCCGGGCATGTCTAAATCCCAGAGCAGCTGGCACCGCCCCAGCCAGGGAGGGGTTTGGGTTACAGCAGCTTGGGGGCGGGTGGCCAGGCAACCAGGGCTGGCTCCTTCCCTTGTGTCCTCACATTAACCCCCCGGCCAAGGACCCCTGAGATGGCCCAGGCTCTCCCGGGCTAAGAGCCTCCTTTCCAACCTGCCTAAGAGCTCCTGGTCAGGTGGGGGACGCACCCCAGGGGCCCCTGGGCTGGGAGCAGTGGCCCAGGGCCGACGCACCACGAGCGACACACCAGGCTGCACGGCACCCAGTGGGTTTATTTCTCCCTTTACAGACACACACAACAGAGAGGCCACAAGCCCCCCACTCCGAGCCTCTGCCCCGGCAGCCAACCCACCTCTCCTGCCACTTCTCCCCAAGTGCAGCCCATCTCTCCAGCCCAGGGCCCTGCCGCCCCCCGCCCAGCCCTTCGGAAATGTCCCGGCTGGGCCAATGCACCGTCAGTCTCCGGGGCCCCCCAGCCAGGCTCCGCTCAGCCCAACTCCTGTGTGCGTCTGGGGCTGCGGGCACCAGCCAGCGCGAGGGTCGTGCCCACCGCCAGAGCTGCAGCTCCCGTCACGCCCGGACCCAGGAGTGTCTGGCAGGGATCTGGGGGGAGGGGGCTGGGCCAGGAGTGGGGCCATCTCCAGAGCGGTGCCAGGCGGCAGTGGGGCCCCAAAGTGGAGAGCAGGGAGGAACCAGAGCCTGGCGTGCCCCAAGCCCCAGGGAACCTGGGCTGGCCTGATGGACAGGGCAGTAGCCCGACCCCTCCGTGACAGGGGGGCCCTACATAGCCCTGCCATGCCGGCAAGGAGGGGAAGGGGGCCAGCCAGGAGTGGGGTCAGCACCGGCCCCTGGGCAGGGGAGTCCAACCGGGGCTGCCAGAACCAGCCACTCACCCTGTGCCGGCACTAAGTGGTCAGGGCCAGCTTGGGGCCCATGGCTCACCGAGCACACCAGCCCTGCCCACGCCAGCGCCCTGGGCTCTGAGCCAGGCCCCTGGGGCTAATACCCCTCGTGATGGCAGCACGCAGCCGGGGCGGCGAGGGCACGTGCGTGCTCACCCTGTGATGCCACCTGCAGCACCCAGGGGCCCGCCTGCGGGGCCCCCCCAGCCCACTCAGCACTGGACAGATTTGTCGGGGTGCCCAGCCCACAGCCCTGGGGGGCCCCATCCCCCCCGCCCCTGAGCTGCAGCCACGGGCTCTCCAGCGCCTCCTGCAGGGACTGCCCCAGGTACACCTGGTTTATAATGGCCTGGGCAAGAGCCAGTGGGGCCGCACTGCCCCCTGTGGCCCCCAACCCCACCACTGTCCCCTCTTCCCCCAGGCTCAGCACCACGGGGCAGGCCCAGGAGAGCAGGCCGGGCCCCGCGGGCGCTGTCAGGTCACTCAGCACGATGCCCGAGGCGGGCGCCAGGAATTTGGAGCCGAAGGAGCTGTTGAGAGAGGCTGAGAGCAGCAGGAGGTTCCCTTGGCTGTCTGCCACGGCCAAGTGGCTGCCCACGGGCGAGGGGCCCCTGCCAGGGCGAGGGGGCCGGAGTGAGGGGCCCCCACCCACAGCCCCCACAAGCCCCCGGGAAAAGCCGCGCCGGGCCGCGCTCAGGGCCCTCAGGCAGGGATCAGGCGCATCCCCGGGCTCGGCTGCCCGCACCTCCTCGAGGACGCTGGCCAGCAGGCTGCCGGCGGCAGGAGCCGGGGCTCCGTGGAGCCAGGTGTTGCCCAGCCGCATGGCCAGGGGGTTCTGCAGCTCCAGGCCCAAGTCCCCCATGGCCTGCAGGAAGGGCTCCCGCTCGGCCGGGGGCAGGTCCGGGGCCAGGGCCCGGGGCAGGGCGTCGTCCCCCGATGCCACCGCCCGGAGCAGGGCCGCCAGCCGGGGGTGGGTGACCAGCGCGCCCTGGCCCTTCAGCTCGCCGGCCCCATCGCAGAAGAGGCTGCAGAGCCCTGAGGCCTTCACCGCGCCCGCGCTCTCCCGCAGGGCCGCAGCCAGCTCCCGGCCCACGCGGACGCCTCGCTGCGCCAGCTCCGCCGGCCCCTCCAGCAGGCGCGGCCAGGCCAGGCGCCCGTAGTGCCGGTGCAGCAGGTGCAGGCCCGGCAGGGCCACGGGCAGCCCGTAGCGCTGGGAGAAGCCACGGCGCGGGATGGCGTTCAGCACCACGGTGCGGCCCGACGAGCCGTTGTGCAGCAGGGCTGAGAACACGCCGCCTGCAAGAGACAGACCCCGTCAGCGCCTCCGAGACCCCTCCCAGTGCACCCCCACCAACGCCCCCGAGACACCCCCGCACTGCACCCCCACCAAGACTCCCGAGACACCTCCACTGCACCCGCCCACCAACACGCGAAGATAACGCCCCCACTGTACCCCCGTCAGTGTCTCTGAGACACCCCCAGTGCACCCCCACCAACGCTCCCGAGACACCCCCGCACTGCACCCCCACCAACACCCCCCTCCTGCACCCTGAGACACCCCCCCACTCCACCCCCACCAAGACTCCCGAGACACCCCCACTGCACCCGCCCACCAACACCCGAAGATAACCCCCCACTGTACCCCCCGTCAGTGTCTCTGAGACACCCCCCACTGCACCCCCACCAACACCCTAGGTACCCCCACTGTACCCCCGTCAGCACCTCCAAAACACCCCCCCACTACTCCTGAGACACACCCACTGCACCCGCCCACCAACACCCAAAGATAACCCCCCACTGTAACCCCCCGTCAGTGCCTCCGAGACACCCCCCACTGTACTGCCCCACCAGCACCCTTGAGACACCTCCCACTGCACCCCCACCAAAACCCCTGATACACCCCCCCACTGTACCTCCCCACCAGCACCCCGAGACACGCCCCACTGCACCTGCCCACCAACACCCCAAGATACCCCCACTATACCCCCGCCAGCACCCGAGACACCCCCCACTGCACCTGCACCAGCACCCCTGAGACACCCCCCTACCGTACCCCCATCAGCGCCTCTGAGACACCCCCCACTGTAGCCCCCACCAGCACGCCCCCACTGCACCTCTCAATACACCTCCCCACTGCACCCAAGACACCCCCTACTGTACCCCCTGCCAGCACCCCCGAGACACCCCCCACTGTACCCCCCACCAGTGCCTCCGATATACCCCCCACCCTGTGCCCCCCCGCCAGCACCTCCTGAGACACCCCCCACTGCACCCCCACCAACGGTCTCTGAGACACCCCCCCATTGCACCCCTACCAGTGCCTCCTGAGACACCCCGCCACTGAACCGTCACCAGCACCTCCGAGATACCCCCCCACTGCAGCCCCTCAGATCCTGTCAGGGCCCCCCAGACACTGCCTCCCAGTCCCCATGAGGGCTCCTGGACACTGTACCCTCCCAGACCCCATTAGGGCCCCCTACGGACCACAGCCTTCCCTTCCCCCATTCCCTTCACACTGACCCCCCCCACAATCTACCCCCCCCCAGCATGCAAGGGGAGGCTGTGGCTGCACGGGTGAGTTTCAGGCTGGCAGAGGGTTCTGGGCATTACAGGCAGGTCCCGTTTGGCACCCACTGGCTGTGGCTGGGGGGCTGGGGCAGCCCTTCCCAGGCCCCTCTCTGAGAGCTCGCCCAGGCCATGTCCAGCCCCCCCCCCCCACTCCCTGGCCTGACATCACATCCCGCAGCTCTGGCTATGGTGGAGTGAGGGGGACCCGGGGGCTGACAGCTCCCAATGCAGGGAGCAGTGACCCTAGCTGCACCGGCCTGGGGCAGTTCCACCCCTTCGCCCGAGCCCCACACTCACCCAGCCCCCCGGCGTGCGGGTGGACCAGCCCCAGGCAGAGCGCAGCTGCAATCCCAGCATCCACGACGTTCCCTCCGGCCACCAGCAGGTCCTTCCCCAGGCGGGAGCAGGTCTCTGCAAGGCACCGACAGGCCCCGGCGTCAGGGACAGGTGACGCGGGCACCGTGGGGCCAGTCTGGCATGGCAGAGCTTGTGCCAACCCCAGCCCTGCACTCGCAGTGCCCTCCTGCAGGGGGCAGCATGGGCCCATTGCCCTGTGCACAGCCCCCCTGCCCCTCAGGCCCTTCTGCAGCCCAGCCAGGATCCTGCACAGGGCAGCGGGGACATTCTGTACCCCAAAGCAACACCCTGGCACCCCGGCATTGACCAGGGTGATATGAGCACGGTGTGTTTCATACAGAGTAGGTCATGGAAGGGATCAATGGAAAAGTTTGGGTTTGCCGAGTATGATTACCCTGGTTGTGTGCAGCTCTCGTTCTTCTATCTAAAGTGGTGAATATTGGCTATGTGCCGATATTTCAGAGGTGTTTGCTCCGGGGTAACACCCACCCGGTGGTTCACACCCAGCCGGGTTGTGGATGAACCATACAAGGTGACGGGCCATTAAGAAACGCAATAGAAGAAGCTTATCCCCACCTGGGGGGCCTTCCCGGGGGGTAGGGGGGGATGCTTCAGCCAGTGTCTGGAAAATGGCTGCTGTAACCATGGGAGGGCTAGATCATGTGACACTGGACTCCAACTTGGGCCTGCACCTTTCCACAAACTGGGCTGGGGGCTTTTGTTTGGGACAATGACCTTCCCTCCACATGGGAGAAGCTATAAAAGGGGGAAGCAACATCATCACTTGGCCTCACTCCCCCCACAACTCAACACCTGGAACCACAGCTGGAGGCAAAAGACTTGGAACGTGGGAGGGGGTCCCAGGCTGGAAAGGAGGATTTCCAACCTGCGTCTGGAGGATCTGTGAAGTGCCTGCACCATCAGGGCGAGACACTGCTGGAGTCAAATCCTGTCTAGTGGATAGAACCCAGATTGCCTTGTTGTTGATCTGTTCGCTATTACTTATAATCACTTACAATCTCTCTTTCTGTAATTCATAAATCTTTTTGATATTTTTTACCTAAAACAGTGTGTTGTTTTAAGTGCAAAGGGAAATCTGCTCAGGAACAGGGGCTGGTGAATTGTCCTCTCCACACCGTGGGAGGGCAGACTGGGTAATAACTTACACTGGTCAGGCTTCTGACCTGGGCAAGACGGTTCAGCTCTGGGGTCCTAGGCTGGGGGAGCTGGCTGGAGCTTCTCTCTTGCTGGTTCATGAGTGGCTGGTGAAAGTATTAATGTAACTCAGCTGGGTGTGTCCCTGTCTGTAAATAGCTGTGTGAGTGCAGGACCTGGAGGCGTCTGCAGCTTGTCACAGCATTCCAGTGTGAGAGGAAGCCCAGGTTTGATAAGACAGAGGGCTCAGCACCACCCCAGTTCCAGTTCCAGTTCCACTCCGGGGAGCCCGTCACAGTGACCCGAGGGGTACCCAGCCCGAACACGGCAGGAGGAAGCAGTGCCCACTGGGGGCCCGGGCTGGGGCCTGCACCCCATGCTGCGCGATGCTCACTTGAGCTGGTGATGAGGGCGGCGTGATGGTAAATGCCCGGGGCATGCATGTGAGCCGCAGATGGGATGTCGCCAGGCTCCTCCTGAGCCCCCATCTGCCCAGCGCCACCACCCTGCCTGTGAGCCTGGGTGCTGCCCAGTCGCGAGGTCATCTGGGAAAAGGCCAAGGCCAAGGCCAGCGCCAGCAGCACCAGAGCCGAGGAGACGCGGGCGCAGGTCTCCCAGTGGTGCTGGTGAAGCAGCACTTGCAGCGAGGATCTGCAGAGAGCCAGAGAGAACAGAGAGATCAGCCCACACGGCAACTCCCTGCAGCCCCAGCCAGCCAGGTGCACAGCCTGTGCTCCGGAGCACGCCCGGGAGGGAGGCTCCCCACAGACTGTGGGGGGCACTGGAGAGCAGGGAGGAGGCAGCAGCAGAACTATGGGTGTACGGGCAGGAGTCCAGGGGTGAACAACCCGGGGGGCTGTGGGTCAGGACTCAGGGGCATCAGCAGAGCTAGAGGTGCCAGGCTGGGGGAGCAGGGGTGGGGGTCAGGACTGAGGGGCACTGGCAGAGCTGGGGGTATGGGACGGGACTGAGGTGCTGGCAGACTTCCTGGGGGCTAGAGTACCCACTGCCAGCCCCTCAGCCTGGGGCTCTCTCTGGGCACCAGAGCGACATGGCCTGGCTCTGAGGCTCCGGGGTCTGTTGGGGCGAGGGTGCTGTCCCCACTCAGCCCAGGCCAGGCCGTGCTCCACTCCCCCCGGGGCCAGCGCTGGCCCCGCCCAGCCATGCTCTGCTCACGGTCAGGTGCATGCAGCTGACCAGAGAGAGGCCCTGGCTTGGCCTGGCAGGAGCCCAGCAGGTTAGGAGCCTCCCTGTGGCTCCAAACACCACCCAGCATGGCTAGGATGGGGTGTCCAGCACCCCTCTCACCCGGGGAGGCCAGGCTGGTGAGACCTTCAGTGCCACACACAATGCCCCAGGCGCCCAGGGCCCAGCACCCTGGGCTGGGGGGCCTTGCCGTGTGCCCGCTGCCATAGGTCACCTCGGCGGGGACACTCCACTGGCCTCCACTTGCCCCCATCTAGGGGCCTGTCCCTGGTACAGCACAGGGACCCCAGCCCCTCCCGACAAGTCACTAGCGCTGGAGGACACCCGACCAGGGCACCGCTGCCGGCACCCAGCTCCCGACGGTAACCAGCAAAGCCACCAGCCTGATCCCCAGCCCCAGGAGGGCTGGAAGGAAGGGGGGAGATTTGCTGCTGCCTAATGGGATTAGTGAGGCCGCATTCAGCTCCCGTAATAGGATTACAGCCAAATTCACCAGCCTGCTGGGGTCTGGGCCCCCCACCAGGAGCTGAGCTGCAGCCAAGGCCAGAGGCTTACAGAGCTCAGAGGGGCTCAGCGGGAGGGACTCCCGGTGCCCAGAGGGGCAGGGAGGAAGAGACAAGGGGTGGGGCAGGGGCTGGAGCAGGCCACTCGATCTGCACCCAGCCGTGCCCGGACCCACGCAGGTGCCTCGTTCTGGACTCACGCCTGGTGCAGTCTGGGAAGCGGGGAGCTGGGCTGCGACCGCCCCCGGGCCTGGCACCAATGAGGTAGCAGGCCAGGCAGCCAGCCCGGGGAGGGGCCCGCTGAGCCAATGTCCCCATCCCCCACGGGCTAGGCCCCGCCCCTGAGGCCAAGGGCCTGATCCAAAGGGGGCCCGGGATGTTGTGTGATACACGTTCCCCTCCCCAGCCATGGGGCTGAGAGCTCCCAGCAGCAGCCGGCACCTCACTGGGGCAGACTCCCTGGGCCGCCCGTCTGGTCCCTCCCCAGCAGTGCCCGGCCTCAGGCAGAGCCTCGTAGCCCGTCTGGGACGTGGGCCCATTGGTGCCAGCTGGCAAAGGGCTCGCCGTTCTTCACAAGCTCTCCGGCCTCAGATCTGAGCCCTCACTGCACCTCACCCACCACGGCGGGTCCTGGGCTCCACCCCTGTCTGGCGAGCCATGTGCGTGCTGGTGCGAGCCGCACACCCGGGGCCCAGAGTCCCCATGCTGGAGGGGAGCCCCAGCCCCAGGGGGGTCCAAGGACCGTGTGGGCCCCTGAGGGACAATGCGGGCAAGCCAGAAGCCTGGCGTGGGGGGCAGGGCAGAGGGGCCTGGCACAGGCTGTGCCCACTGGTGCCCCCATCGCTGACTCGTCTTTGGCACATGGCCAATCGCTGAGTGCTGGGGTGGCAGCAGCCCCCTGTTAACGCTGGCGCTGCCCCCCCTGCTCCCCCCAACCCTCCTTGGCCAAGGGGGGCCCCTCCACCAGCTCCCCGGGGGGACGTGTGGCCTTGACCCGGCTCGGAGCTGATCTCTGACGGGGGTGGGGGGAAACCTGCAAATGGGGGGCCCCCTGCCCAGCCAGCCTGGCCCCCCGCCAGATGCCCAGCCCTGTGTAGGGCGCAGCCCCCCACTGCAGCTGGCACGTGCACAGCCCTGCCCGGGGCCGGGGGGCATCCGGGGGAGCTACGCGGTGGTTATGGGGCCACGCGGGGGCTGGACGGGGTGGGGGGGGCGGCACCTGCCGGGGGATCTGCGGGCGGGGCCGGTCTCTGCTTCAGTCCGGTCCGGCCCGGCCCGCCCCGCAGCTCCACCGCCTCCTCCCCGTCGCTGTCGCTGCCCCGCAGCCGCTGGTACCGGGCCTGGTACCGGGCCGGGGCCGCCTCCATGCCGGCCGGGACCAGCACCTGCCGCGGCCTTCCGGGTCCGCCCCCGCCCCGCCCCGCCCGGGGAAGCGCCAGGGCCGAGCCGGGCCCGTCGGGGAGCGGGGACCTCCCGCCCCCATCAGCCGCCCCGATGCCTCGGTGACGGGGGCGGCCCGGGCTGCCGGAGGTGCCCGCGCCTGGGGACCCGGGGCAGGGGGAGCAGCAGCCGCCACCCCAGGGCAGAGAGGGGATTTTCCGGGGGGAGGGATCAGGGCCTCAGCCACAGCATGGGGGCTGGAGCTGGCGAGGGGGGCAGAGCAGGGCTGGCATTAAAGGCCCCGTGGCTATTAGCCCTAAATCCTGCCTGGCCCCTGCCCTGGCCCTGCATGCTAGGCGGGTGCTGGGCCTGGAGGGGGCTGACACAGCTTGGGGTACCGGGGTGTCCGGATGACTCGCTACCACCTGCTCGGGGGGAGGCAGCCCTGGCTGTGTACGGGCAGTGCCCAGGTGCCAGCTGCCGGTGGCACAGACGCTCTGCTCTCCTGGTCTGGGAGCCCCGCTCAGCTCACGCCCTCTCCAGGCTAGCGGTTTGCACACTCCTTTGTCACACCAGTGCCCAGCCCCTTGTCTTCCGCACACCTGCCATGCACAGATCCCCTGCCTCCGGGAAGCAGTGCCCCTCAGGTCACCGCTCTCCCCTCTGGCCCGCTCTCCCGAGCACCAGGCTCGTAGGCATGTCACAGTAAAACCAAGGGGACGTTTCTTTACCAGAGCTCGAGGTAAAGAGTCAAACAGAAGCAAGTCAGAGGATCTGGAATCACCAGGTTATGGGCAAAAGAAGAAACCACGCAGCGCAGAGCCGGCCCGTGTGAACAGGTTCCTGTCCCAACAAGGCGTTTCTCATCCACTGGTTGCTCCTTGCAGCACCTGTCCGGTCCAAGGAACTGGGATCCACTTTTCATGAGATTCCCCCCCCCCCGGCCCCGCTGCCAGAGTCCCCCCCCTCGCACAGTGACAGGTGCTGCCCAGTGACTTTCCTGGGGTTCGTTGGCTCTAGAAGTGCTGGAGCCTGCTCCTGGCCCAGGCAGTGAGCACAGACACAGAGCGGGATGCCCATCGTTCTCACCTGGGGGGGGGTCAGCTCTGCCTCCCCCTCCCAGACCGTGGGCTTCACTCTGACCGATGTGGCACACAGCAGCCTGCCAGGCACAGACGCCCACCACAAGCGTCTCACAATGACCACGACAACCAGCTGGTTCACAGAGACACACACACCCACCCCTTTGGTGTGACCTCGTGCAAATGGCACAAAGGGTCACGGGTCACCGTCACTTTATGTCCGGGCCCCAGCTCCCAGCCAGGGGATAGTGTTAGCCTTTCCTCTGCAAGGCTGGCAAGCCCAGTACGGAATAGCTGTTCCCCTTACAGCCTGGGAGCCAGTCACCCCTTCCCCCTGGCTTTGAGTTCTGCGTCCACCCCTGGGCTCCAGAGAGGAAGCTGCACCTAGGGTCATTCCTAGGGCTGAGCCTGGCCATGGGCAGGAGCCTGGGGCAGTGTGCAATGGGGGCGTGCAGCCACACGAGGGGCAGAAGCTATGCAAGGGGCAGAAGCCCCACTCTGATGGGCTCCGGGCCACTCCTGGCAGCTGCCTGCCCTGCTCTGCCGTTCTTTAGCCACATGGCCCTACAGCTTGGCTGTGGCACGGCTTAGCAGCGGGGCAGCAAGGGGAGGTGGCTGCTGTGGAGCTCCCAGCCTCCATCAGTCCTTGGGGCTGGCACCCACAATGTGCTGCAGACATCTGTCCCCCCTCTGGAGCGCTCTAGCCCTGCTTCCCTGAGGATCTCCCTGCTCCTGCCTGGAAATCCCCCCAGCTTCTCTTCTTGTGTGGGGGGGGGACAGTAGTGCAGCATCTTGGCCAACAGGAGGCAGTTTGCATGATTGACTAACTGCACGCAGGCCTCCTGGCAGAAGGGAAAGCGGGAAGCTGGGTCTGGGCGCTGGGCCCACGGGACAGGGTGCGGCCCGCACAGGGGTGCTGGGCCCGCGGGGCAGGGTGCACCCCACACAGGAGCGCTGGGGCCACAGGACAGGGTGCAGCCCGCACAGGGGCGCTGGGCCCGCAGGACAGGGTGCGGCCCGCACAGGGGCGCTGGGCCCGTGGGACAGGGTGTGGCCCACACAAGGGCGCTGGACCCGCGGGACAGGGTGCGGCCCGCACAGGAGCACTGGGGCCACGGGACAGGGTGCAGCCCGGACTGGCAACTGGATACCTAACGTTGCCTTCATCTTTCATTGAGGATGCAGAAAAAGACAAAGAGCAGTGAAAGCCTTTGCAATGTGAAGTCTGCGGTGTGGTTCAATGCCCTTCGCACCCTTGGCTGTTTGGTGGACAGTGCACGTGACAGTCTTTTCGCTGGCACAAAATGGGTTCGGAACTGCCCTGCTGGGGGGAGAGAAGTGAGCCGAGAGGGGCTGGTTGCTGCTGTTAAAGTCTGACCCTGTTGTCTCTAACACAAAACGGGATGCACCTGCAAGGGGAGAGAAAAGGGGGCATGCAGCTGGTGACACTGGTGCTGCCTGTCACATGCAGCCTCGCTGCCGGAGAGACACAGGCCCTGCACAGCCTGATCGGCCACTCCAAGGCTGGTGATCTTGGCCCAGTGCTGGGCTGTTTGAGGCATAGCTTTTAGCTGCCTCGCTGGCCAAGCGCTCCACACAGCATTACAAACAATGGCATCAGCTTGGCGGCTCAGCCAGACTCTTACGAGATGGATGACAGAAGAGAGAGAGAGGAAAGAGGAGGAATAAGGTGGGGAAGGAAAGTGAGACACCAGGGAGGGGTGAGGGTAGGTACCCAGGTCTCATGGCCCAGGTGCTGTTCAGATCGGTGGGAAATCATTCTGGAGCTGGCCAATCCACAGTGGGGCTGTTGTCATGCCAGCGGTCAGGGCCGTCAATCATGGCCTCCTACTCAGGACTGCGACTCGCAGCAATGTGCCGGACATAGCGGATGGATTTGCAGCGATGGGGTTCCCGAACTGAGGTGGCGCGATAGGCAGGACACACATCCCGAGTTTGTCACCAGCCCACCTTGCCACAGAGCACATCAGCAGAAAGGGCTGCTTTTCTGTGGTTATGCGAACAGTGGTGAATCACTGGGGCTGCTTCACTGATACTACTGTGGGCTGGTCACAGAAGGTGCCTGACGCTCGCATCTTCAAGAATAAAGACTGTTTAGAAAGCTGCAAGCAGGGACATTCTCTCCCGACCAGCAGATTACCACTGGTGATATTGAAAAGCCAATAGCAATTCTGGGGGACCCAGCCTGCTCCTTGCTCCCCTGGTTCATGAAGCCGCACACTGGCCATCTCACCTGCACCAAGGAAAGATTCATCTACCATCTCAGCAGATGCAGAATGCCAGTGGAATGTGCTTCTGGTAGGTTGTATGGACGCTGGTGGTGTTTACTCACAAGATTGGATCTTAGTGAGAAAATACCCCAATGGTTAGAGCTGCCTATTGTGACCTGCAGAATATTGGTGAGGCACTGGGGGAAAAGCTGCCCGCAAAGTGGAGTGGCTATTTGTGAAATTTGAGCAGCCAGAGGTCAGGACTATTACAAGACTCCAACATGGAGCTATGCGATTGAGGGAAGCTTTAACGGTTGTAACAGTCAGGCACAGTAGTGTTCTGTCTTGAGACAAAGTCTGTCTTGTGTAATTAAAATTTTGTAGTATTTGGTTTTCTCTGCTGGTCTTTATCCTGGAGTTCTACAAATTATAAAGACTGTTGGTCTGGGGCTTTGCCTGCGAATTGTGAATTGTGTGGTGCTTGCTGTAAGTTTATAAAGATGGCTGGGTGTTTTCATGATGCTCTGAATTCTGTGGTACTTGCTGTACTGTTTGGTTATGTGACTGGTGCTGTGCATTCAGTAATATCTGTTGTGAACTAATACAAACACTTCGATTCTCAAAAAATAGAACTTTACTGAGTGCAAAAATTCAGTGCACAAAATCAAAGTGCAAACAAAGACATCCAATGTCACACAGATGTCAAACAAGGGGGTAAACTGTTAAACTTCCTATTGAAAAGTAAGTAAACATTTTATGTCCCTTTGTGTAAAGAAAAGGGTAGTTCAATGTAGTCCATTGTGGCAACACATACACCTGTCTGTGGCTCTCACAGGTCAGCAACTGTGAAGCTGTGGCTCTCCTGGCTGTCCCCAGCGTGGAGTGATAGGGATAAGGATGCAGCCCTGATGCCACGTGGTATGCCGGAGGGTGCAGGGAACAGCCACCATGGACTCTTTAAGTATTGCAAAGGGTAGGGAGTCAACCAGGGTCTGCACCACTTGGGTTTGCTCCATGAGAAGACCCACTATGCCCTGGTGCTTCTCCTTCTCCTCTTCCTGCCGGGACTCCTATATCCATTCTCCAGGCCATTCACTGGCCCTCTGTAACAACAACCTCCCTCTCCCACCACCTCATAAACCAGTAACACCCCAGGGAAACTGAGTCCCACCCTCTCTGCATGCTAACCACTGAAAACAACAAGAAACCCCCCTGCTTCATCACAGAGGCCAGAGTCTCAGGGGAAGAGGTGGCTGTGATGGGTTCCCCCAAGGTGCCATCTTGAACTGGGGTACCACTGAGCCCCCTAACCTACCAGCCTGGGCTCCCTCTCACACTGTGCTGCTGTGACAAGCTGCAAAACCCTCCAGCCTGCACTTTCACTAGCATTCACACAGGTAGGGACACACCCAGCTGCAGTTACATGTAGGCTTCTCTAACCACCAGATTCCCAGCCTGGGACCCCAGAGCAGTACTGTCCTGCCCTCATCAAATCTGGCCAGTACGTGGATTTAACACCTGGTCCGCCTCTCCTTCGATGTGAAAAGGACCATGTACACTTGTGGTAACCAAGCAGAATTTTTCCCCAAGCACTCCAAAGCTCACGTGTTTAGATTAAAACAAAAACAAGTTTATTAATTACAAAACATAGATTTAAAGTGATTATAAGGGACACCAGACAGATCAAAGCAGATTACCTAGCAAATAAACAAAACACACAAACTAAACTTAATATACTAAATAGATTGGATATGGATAGCAGATTCTCACCCTAACTGATGGTACAGGCAGACTGTAGATACTTAAGGCATAAGCTGCACTTGCTTTGCAGCATGGAATCCCCAGGTGTTTCATGCACAGGCTAGAAACCCCTTTAGCCTGGGTCCAGCACTTCCTCCCCTTCAGTCTTTGTTCCTCAGGTATTTCCCCAGGAGTCTTGTGTGGGGAGTGAAGAACACCAGATGATGTCACCCCCTGCCTTATATAGCTTTTGCATATGGCAGGAACTCTTTGTTTCAAAGCTTGGTTCCCAGATCAGTCTGTGGAAAAACAGTGACATCCCAAGATGGAGTCCAGCATCATGTGGTCTGGTCACATGTCCCTGTAGAGTCATAGCAGCCATCACTCACAGACTGTCTGTAGCATTCTCAGGTGGGGAACAAGCTTCTCATAAGACCTATTGTTTTCCCTAATGGCTCATTGCCGTGAATAGGCCCTTTTAGACGGAAAGCATCTTGCCTAGTGGGCGTTACCCAGGTGTAACTACATTTGAAGTACAGCTACATAGTCAGTATTTATAACTTCAGATACAGAAAAGATACATGCAGACAAATAGGATAATCATATTCAGCAAACCAACCTTTCCAATGACGTCTCACATGACCTGTCTTACATAAAATGAGTCATAATGATGCGATAACCGTATCATAATAATATCACTATGAGGAATATGGGGTGCAATGTCACAGCAGTGCAGGGGCAGGCCCTCGGGGTGGCAGGTCCATGATTCAGGCGCCCATGCTCCCCCCACTTTTAGGGAACTTCCACCACTCCTGGTTGGAATCCCCTGCTGTGCAGCAGCCTGTTAACGCCTCGGCCGACAAGGCCTAGGCCAGGGGCAGCAAAATTACAATAGCAGCCAGAGGCTGCTTCCGCCAGCACCAGTCCGCGCCCTCCGCCCCAACTCCACCCCTTCCCCGCCCCTATTGGTCCCCTTCCCCAAATCCCCGCTCCGGCCCCGCCTCCTCTCCTGAGCGCACCGTGTTCCCCCCCCTCCCCCCTCCTCGCTGAGTTGTTTTGCCCAAAAGCACTGGCAGGGAGGGGGGAGAAGCAGGACCCAGTGGCGCGCTCAGGGGAGGAGGCGGAGCGGAGGTGAGCTGGGGGTGGGGGCAGCAATTATTTCTGGGCCTAGTCGTGACAAAATCATCAATCTGCCACTGCTGCTGTGTCTCTGCCTCCCCCCTTACTGTTGACAGCAGGGGGTCTCCATCTCGAGCTTCTCAGTGGTCTGTGGGATTTCTGCAACTATGGTGTGCAGCTTGCTGTAAATGTGGCATGTCCCTGGGGTACCACCAGATTTTCTGTTGCTCTCCTGGGCATTGTGATACACCTGCCAATCCCTTCCCTTTCATAGAGCACTGCTGCTGATCCCTGTCGTACCCCTTCTCTTGCTTCCCCCGTGCCATCTGCTCGGGCGTGCCCACATCTGCATGACTGGGCCATGGCTGGGCTTGCACAGGTCCTGGAGAGCCAATACTTCCTGTCTCATCCAGGCAGAAGCATGTCCAACTGTGCTCTGTGTGCATGTGTAACACTGACAGACCCCAGTTGCCAGAAGGTGGGATCAAACCTGGGACCTCTGGAGCTATATGCATGAGCTAAAAGCCACATGGCCTTTAGCTAAGGCTGTAGCAGACTCATTAATCTCTATAAAGAAAAGGAGTACTTGTGGCACCTTAGAGACTAACAAATTTATTAGAGCATCAGATGCATCCGATGAAGTGAGCTGTAGCTCATGAAAGCTTATGCTCTAATAAATTTGTTAGTCTCTAAGGTGCCACGGGTACTCCTTTTCTTTTTGCGAATACAGACTAACACGGCTGCTACTCTGAAACCTGTCATTAATCTCTATGTGGTCTTGGTGCCACCAGAGGGGAGAGAGCACCACGCCCAGGGTGTGTGTGGGTTACACATGGAGCCACGGGCAGTGGATGCGCACAATGTGAGCTGTCTTTAAAGGGGGAGGCGTTCCCGTGTGTGGCAGGGAATGGAGCATTGTGGGACAGTGGCTGAAGGACTGTCTGGGTTGCCGCAGGTCATGCAATGTCTACACTCACACTGAGTTGACTCAGTAAGTTGGCCATGGCTCTAGGCCATTCAGGGAGGGGGTTTTACTGCGTTGCTTGAACACGCTTACATTGACCGGCGACGAGTGTGAGCGGAGACCCGTGCACAGCCAGGTTGCTGCACGGTGACGTGCGCCACCCTGGCTTTGGGCTCTATTGTGCTCAGAGGCTCCATTCCAGCTGGCTAGTGAGTGCTGTTGAGGTCTGAAAAGGCTGAGCTGTGTCACTGCAGACATTTGCTGGCTGCACTGCTCCCTGGAGGGGAAACCCCGAACCGGGACCCTGGATTGGCTGGAGAGACACAAGGGGGCTGACGCCAGTGGGTCCAATCTCAGCATCGGAGCGCCGTGCAGCTCACCCCCAGGAAAGCTACACACAGGCTTGGCACAGAAAGAGGGTCGGAGATGTGTCCATGGGTAGGGCACTGAGAGACTGAGCTCCTCACCCCCTGATCAGCCTGGGTGCCCGGTTCGCCAGGGCCGGAGCTGACTCATGGATTGCTCTGACATGTGGGGTTTCAGGGGGTGTCTCGCGACTCATGAGTGGGCAGGGAGAAGGAGCTCCATGCCAGGCACCGGTCTGGCTTGTGGCTTTGCTGGGGGCGGGTGCAGGCCGGTGTGTGATGGGCTGGGTGCAAAGCCTGCAGCTTTGAGTCTACCATAGGGGGAGAACTGAGCCCTGGCCCATGTGGCACAGGGGTGTGCCCCGAAATATAGACATTAAAGAGGCAGCACCCAATGGCTAAGCAGAAAGACGTGCTAGCCGCGAGGCCGAGCCTGTCAGGCAGAAGCAGCAGCAGATGCTAAGGGGTAGGGAGTCGGGCACCGCTGCAGGGAACAGAGGGAACCAAGGGCGAGTTGCAGCCTCCCCACCTGTTACACCCGTGCACAGAGGCACAAGGCTGCTCACGGCAGATGGTGGCCCTGCTGGACACTGCTACTGCAAACACTTCGACTCCTGCTCGGGCACGTCTAGCCTGAGTGTCGCACAGACGCACCCTGAAGGAGATCCCAGCCACCTGGGATTTCTAAGGCACCCGGCCTTCTGGTAGCTAATGGCAGCTGCGCTGCAAGCAGGTCATCATGAAACTGACATCCCCATAGCTTCCAGGCAAAGCAACAGATAACTACTGCAAGAGTCTCCATAACAACCAGGTGTATCTTCAGCACTGACATCCCCATAGCAGCCATTCCCCATAGATCACAATGACAGTAAACAGGAAGCCTGGCTACATGCCCGCTGGCACAGCACACGGGGAGGGGCGGGGAGCCCAGGTACGGTAACTGGGACAGGCTGGCACATGCCCGCTGGCAGAGCACATAGGGAGGGGGCAGGGAGCCCAGTTATGGTAACTAGGGCAGGCTGGCACATACCTGCTGACAGAGCACACAGGGAGGGGCAGGGAGCCCAGGTACGGTAACTGGGGCAGGCTGGCACATACCCACTGGTAGAGCACAGAGAGGAGCGGGGAGCCCAGGTACAGTAATTGGGGCAGCCACGCCCATAGGTTAATTTAATTCCTGTTGTGATCCTGCAGATTGGGTGCTGCACAAGCACATGGGCTGGGCTGGCTCCTCTATGAAGAGCTCCCAGCCTGAGTCCTAACACCCTAAAACCGTGCTGGGGGCCCAGTGAGACTTCAGAGGGGGGTGGCCAGGGCAGGAGCTGGGGTGCTGCTTGTGTGGCCACACTGCTGGTGGACAGTTGGCTCCATGGGATGACATTGTCCCTGGGCAGAGGGTCAGCACATGGCCGAGCTGTGCCCATGGTGCCCAGGTTGTGTGCTGCGCTTGCAGGCCCTTGTCTGGGAGCAGGCAGCGGCCATGGTGTGCAGGCTATAGCCCTGGTAGCGAAGTGCCAAGACCTGGGCTTCTTCCCCTGTGGCTGCAAGCCCCAGACACTGGCCAGCGCTCAGCTAGGTTACCAGGCCCACCCTCCAGAGCTGGCTGGGCCACTGGCCATTAGCTGTCCTAGCTAGACCCACAGGGCACCTGGCATGGCGGCGGATGTACCGTCCAGGCCATTCTTCCTAGAAAATGTATCAAGAACAAAATCAGTGAATGCAATGAACAGTCTCCAGCAGCAGCAGCCTGGTGCAGGCAGCCACTGGTGCTGAGTGAGCAGGAACTCAGGGGGAGTATTAAACTGCAGCCCAGAGCCAGCAGACGTACTCGCAGTGAGACGGCTGCAGCATTTCCAATGTGCACAAAGTAATTAAAGCCACTCCTGGAGCTGTGTGTGACAAAGTGGGACTGTTCTTAATGTTTCTTCTGAATACTGTAGGGATGCCTCAGTTTCCCCTAGGCAGTTCTTAAGTCTCTAAGTAGTGGGATAAGGGAGTGTAATTGTTGCAGAGCAAAGGGCCAGGTACAAAAATGGCCAACACTCTGTTTCCTGGCAACTGATGGCCTGGGCCCTTCCCCCTGCAAGGTGAGAGCTAAAGGGTTGGAGAACAAAGGAATCCGGTGACCTCCTGGCCCAGGAAAGGGACAAAGCCCAGAGGAGGAGGGGCTGGAGGGGGAGTCAGTTTGGGGCTGGCTGGGGACATGGAGTGAAGTGCAGACAGGGTTGTCTGGCTCACTGCCCCCCAAAATGGACCCAGCAGAGGGGTCCTGTTCTCTGCACCTACAAGCTCTGTGTTAGACCATGTTCCTGTCGTCTAATAAACTTCTGTTTTACTGGCTGGCTGAGAGTCCCGTCTGACTGTGGCATTGGGGGGCAGGACCCTCTGGCTTCCCCAGGACCCTGCCTGGGTGGACTCGCTGTGGGAAGCGCACAGAGGGGCAGAGGATGCTGAATGCTCCGAGGTCAGACCCAGGAAGGTGGAAGCTGTGAGCTTTTTGCCCTGCAGGCAGTCTGCTCACAGAAAGGAGACTCCCCCAGAGTCCTGACTGGCTTCATAGGGAGCAGTTCCAGAGCATCGCCCGGGGACTCCGTGAAAACTGGTGGCAGAGGTGGGATGTACTACACCCTGCGGATGGCACTTCCTGAAGTAAGTGACTGAGAAGCAGTAGAACGAAGGGGGAGTAACGAGGACCAGGCATGCTGAAGGTTCAGAGAGGAGCGGTTTCAGGGAGCGGTTAACTGCTGGGAGTGTGTGACCAACGAGAAGGACAGTGCAGTAATGGGGAGCAGTCTCAGGGGCGGAGAAGCCTGCGGCTTGGCCCTGGGAGAGAGAAGGACTTTTGCAGTAACGGGGTTCCCCTGGGGATTGCAGCGAGTGGTCCCAGGGATGGAGGAGTTTGCAGCTCGACCCTGGCAAAGAGGTGGTGACCTCAAGAAGGGCTGGCACACTCGGGGTTCTCCCTGGAAACTGTGGGGAGCTGAGAACCCACAGGCCTGTAAGTCCACAACAACTCGGGAACAGCGGAGTGAGGGCCTGTCACCATCTCCTTAAGAAGGACATTGTAGCCCTGTGCAAAAAGAGAGGGTTACACATTTGAAAAAAGAAAAGGAGTACTTGTGGCACCTTAGAGACTAACAAATACTCCTTTTCTTTTTGCGAATACAGACTAACACGGCTGCTACTCTGAAACACATTTGAAAGTTCATCAAAGCACAGTTAATCGTGTAGCTGGAGGAGGATGACCGCTTTAAGGAGCAGATTCCTGACCCAAATGGGGCTACAGGAGGATCTGGGAGCAGCTGGAGTGGTGGCCAGGCATCCCCAAAACTCCTGTCCCCGACCTGATGGGGGTCTTCACAATCGAGTTCCCCATCGGGGGATCGGAGACGGATGGGATTGGAGCTGAGTCCGAGGGAGCAAGAGGACTGTGAGAGACAGCGAGAGCCCGAGAAAGAGCTGCAGGAGCAGCAGCAGCAGCAGCATGAACTGGCGATGGTGGAGCGGAGAGGCAGAGGGGACCTCCCAGGGGTGAGCGGGGATAGACCCCAGGGTGCCAGTTCCACAGGGAACCTCCATACTAAATTGCTGCCCCTGGTTAAGAAGAGGGAGGATGTGGAGGCCACCTCACTGCCTTTGAGCAGTCTGGCGATTTGAATCAGGGGGACCCTGCGGAAAAGCCCTGGTGTCTAGTTCCCTTGCTGGGTCCCAAGGCCATAGACGCCATCAGCCAGATGGATGGGGAGGTGGACAGGCTCCCACTCCTGATCCCAACCTATATGTCTGTGTGGAGTTTCCTGGGGTCAGGCCCCTTGGGCCCCAGGTGGGAGCGGAAGGTGATGGTCAATGGGGAGATAGTCCTGGGGTGGCGAGATCCTGGGACAGAGAGAACTGTTGTCAGGCCCCTGGTGGTGCAGCCTCAGATGCTGAGGGGTTGTGTGAGCTGGGTGAGGGTCCCAGGGATGAAGCCCCTCACCCTGCCTATGGCCAGATCCCTGTGCAGACCCAGGAGGGGTGGGGCTGGCTGGTTTTTGGGGTTCTCCAGGATATCAGCTGTGAGACCCTGTTGGGTGGTGACTGTGTCTCTTTGGGACAGGATCCAGGCCCTGCTCCTGTAACGGCCAAGGTTTGAATTTGAATCCAGGGAACCAATCGGTGGAGAGGGAAATGGTCAATGAAGATGCAGATGACCTGGCTGGCAGCGGGGAGGAGCTGCTAGGCTCAGGGTACCTGCCTGCCTGTAACCAGAGCCCTGGGGCTGGGTGGGACAGAGAGATGTTCCCTGCTCCCCTGCACACCAGAGAGGGGACCCATGCTGGCTCTGGTGCTGTACGGAGAGCAGAGAGCTCGCTGCCTTCCCCACTGGGATAGCAAGGGCAGCGCTGACCATGGGGGGAGATAAGACCCCAGCTGAGGGGGGACCCACAGGCAGGGCAGGTCGGCTGCCAACCAGGTTTGCCTGGTCCAGAGATGCTGCTGGGAAGTGATCGCATGGCAAGGAGGGAGCGACCAGGGACAGGGCTCAGCGGGGCTGTGACCCCAGGCCCAGCCAGCAAGATGGAACAGGTCCCACTCCCTTCCCCAGCAGCTGAATTCCAGACTGAGCCGCAGATGGAGCCCTCCGTGGATAAGCTGAGGGAACTTGCTGGCCACAGCGCTGCAAACCCCCTTGGGAAAGGCTGCAGGGACAGATTCTTGTGGGAAAAGGGATTCCTGTACTGGGAATGGGCTCCCCCAGGGGAAGCAGAACCATGAGGAATCAGGAGGCAGCTGGTGGTGCCCCAGAAGTATCGTTGCTGGCTATTGTACCTGGCCCTGGCATCCATTGATCCCAGTGTGATGAAGTGGGACGGTTCTTAATGTTTTCTCTGAATATTGTGGGGGTGCCTCAGTTTCCCCTAGGCAGTTCTTAAGTATTTAGGTGGTGGGATACGGGTGTAGGATCCTTGCAGAGCCCTACAGGGCAGGTGTGTGCAGGGGTCTGGACACAGAAAATGGCTGACGTCCTGTTTCCTGGCAACTGATGGCCTGGGCCCTTCCCCCCTGCAAGGTGAGAGCTAAAGTGTTGGAGAACAAAGGAATCCGGTGACCTCCTGGCCCGGGAAAGGGACAAAGCCCAGAGGAGGAGGGGCTGGAGGGGGAGGCAGTTTGGGGATGGCTGGGGACGAGGAGTGAAATGCAGAGCCGTGGTTGTCTGGCTCACTGTCCCCCAATTGGACCCAGCTGAGGGGTCCTGTTCTCTGCACCTACAAGCTCTGTTTTAGACCATGTTCCTGTGTCACGGAGTCCCCGGGCGATGCTCTGGAGCTGCTCCTCACGAACCCAGGCAGGACTCTGGGGGAGTCTCCTCTCTGGGAGCAGACAGTCTTCAGGACAAAAAGCTCACACAGCTTCCACCTTCCTGGGTCTGACCTCGGAGCATCCAGCATCCTCTGCCCCTCCGTGCGCTTCCCACAGCGAGTCCACCCAGGCAGGGTCCTGGGGAAGCCAGAGGGTCCTGCCCCCCAACTTCGCAGTCAGACGTGACTCTCAGCCAGCCAGTAAAACAGAAGGTTTATTAGACGACAGGAACATGGTCTAAACAAGAGCTTGTAGGTGCAGAGAACAGGACCCCTCAGCTGGGTCCATTTGGGGGGGCAGTGAGCCAGACAACCCCATCTGCACTTCACTCCATGTCCCCAGCCAGCCCCAAACTGACTCCCCCTCCAGCCCCCCCTTCTCTGGGCTTTGTCCCTTTCCCGGGCCAGGAGGGCACCTGATTCCTTTGTTCTCCAGCCCTTTAGCTCTCACCTTGCAGGGGGAAGGGCCCAGGCCATCAGTTGCCAGGAGACAGAGTGTCCGGCCATTTATGTACCCTGGCCCTTTGATCTGCAACAATTACGCCCCCTTATCTCATCACCTAGAGACTTAGGAAATGCATAGGGGAAACCGAGGCACCCGTACAGTATTCAGAGGAAATATTAAGAACAGTCCGACTTCATCACATCCTGTCATCTAATAAACCTCTGTTTTATTGGCTGGCTAAGAGTCACATCTGACTGCGGAGTTGGGGGGCACGACCCTCTGGCTTCCCCAGGACCCTGCCTGGGCGGACTTGCTGTGGGAAGCGGACTGAGGGGCAGAGGATGCTGAATGCTCCGAGGTCAGACCCAGGAAGATGGAAGCTGTTTGAGCTTTTTGTCCTGCAGACAATCTGCTCCCTGAGAGGAGACTTCCCCAGAGTCCTGCCTGCCTTCGTAGGGAGCAGTTCCAGAGCATTACCCGGGGACTCCGTGACACCTGGGCATTGCTTTCTCCTGCTTTTCTCTCTGTACTATTGCAAGAAGTGGCCGAAGTTCTGAGGGGCAAAGGGGCCTGGAGACTCTTTTGCCCCATTTCCAGATTCCCGCTTCCCGCGGAGAAGGGGCAGTTCCAACCTGACTTGTCCTCACTTGAGAGTCAGCTCACCATGCACTTCAGAAATTTGAGTGTGTGCCACCAGCAGCAGCCAGATAGCAAATCATCCCCCTTTTTTTGTTTCCTTTATGTTCTTCAATTTTCCCACCATGTACTACATTTTGAAGGGGCTTTGTGGTGGTGGGAAATATAGTGCTTGCACCTGATAGCTGTGTGTTCCTTTCTGGGCTGCACACACCTCACAGGCAGGCAGGGGTGTGCATGATAGGCCCAGAGTACAGAGAGGGGATATGTGTGGTTAGCAGGGGTAACGGCTCCATCTTTGTGCATGGTGGGAGGAAGAAGTCTGGCATAGCATGGGGGAACAGGCTGGGACATGTGGGCACCATGGAGGGGGAGAACCGGAGCACAGAAGATAGACAAGTATGTCTGTGCCATAGATACCAGACCTACCTCCAGGGGAGAGGTGGCGTCCAGCGATGTAGCAAGCTGCCATGCCATGGGACCAAGAACAGACTAAAGACGAATGGAGAAAGGAAATCAAACTGAGTGTGAAGGCTTGTCCAGGGCAGATTGTGGCTCCAGTGGGTTCTGTCTCTTTGTTACACATTGGCACTGTCAGTATATAAAGTATTACTGAGGTCAAATGACACAGACATCACGGCACTGAGACCAAATGCAGACGAGACACCAATTCCCCTCCCTCCTTGGGGACATTGTATTCAGTACCCTACATTCCATCCAAACCCAGGGCACATCATCCCAATTATCCACACACAGTGATGGGCCCTATATGAGCTGTTACTACTCACCAAAGAGATCTTGGAGTTCTTGTGGAGAGTTCTCTGAAAACATCCACTCAATGTGCAGCGATAGTCAAAACAGCGAAGAGAATAGAAAGGGATGGATAATAAATAAGGCTGTCAATTAATCGCAGTTAACGCAAGTGATTAACACAAAACAAATTACATTTTTTTAAACAAGCGTTAATCACATACCTCTGTTTTGACCCTTTTCACTTACTGTACTTCACTGCTTGGTGGACATTGGCACAGTTCTACTGTGTTCTCATGATCTGGAGTGATTAAATATCAGAAAAAGTTAATGGATCAAAGCAGCAAAAGTTCAGGTCTTTTGAATGGGAAGTTTATTTTTAAAAAACTTCCGGATGGTTCTCTGGCTAAAAAGACTGTTATCTGTAACTGTTGCAAGGCTGAGCTCCAATAACATTAAAGTACTTCAAGGCTGCAGTACCACTTCTGTGCTTTCACTTCCAGAAACTGTGCTACAGACACCCCACCACCAGGAAATGCTTACAGCTTCAGGATCACTACAAGCCCCTGGATCAAACACAGTACAACAGTGTAACCAATGCTATTGCAAAGTGGATAGCTATGGACTGCAGACCACTCGACATTGTAAACGACAGAGGGCTAGCAGATGTTATTCAGATTGCATCTTCCAATTGGTACATGAGCTATATCACAATGAGAAGCCTACAGAGTTGGAGCTTCTGAAAAATGCACTAGCTGTTGCATTGACTGGTGATCACTGGACATCCTCGAGCGATCTCAGGCCTCCTGGAGTCATGGCACACCTGACTGATGCTGCTTGGACACTGCAGTCATTTGCTTTAACAGTAACACGTACTGCAGAGAGACGTTATGCTGAAACATGTGCAGAGTGTTTTCTTGGATGTTGCAAAAGAATGGACTGTTCAAGTAAAGGTAACAACAGTTAGTACTGACAGTGCACTGTGATGGGGTGGACTAGGTCCAGAGGCCCCTGCTGGAGGCCTGGTGGCCCTGCCGCACCTCACCCCAGAACAGGGCAGTAGAGAGGACCTCCAAACTGCCTAGAGCAGCAGTGTGGCAAGCAGCTAATCAGGGCCCAGCAGGCTAGTATAAGAAGGGTTGCAGGACCAGAGTGAGATCAGTTCCTTGCTGGAGCTGGAGGAGCATGGATGGGGGCTGGCTGGCTGGCTGGCTGGCTGGCTGGCTGAGGGAGCTGCAGGATCTCTGACAGGGCAGTGCTGCCAGAGGCCAGGGAGAGCAAGAAAGAGCTCTGGGCTGGCTGCTGGGACTCCACCAGGATAAGGCCCTGAGATAAGGGTGAAGAATGTGTTGGAGCCACAGGGAAGTGGCCCAGGGAATTTTAGCAGCAACGAGGTTTATTTAAAGGGACATGGCGGACGGCCGCTACCTATAGGGTCCCTGGGCTGAGGACTGATATATATTTTGTGTTATGGCAGTCTTGGATGACAACCCAGCATATGTTGTTCATTTTAGGAACACTTTCACTGTAGATTTGACAAAACACAAAGAAGGTTCCAATATCAGATTTCTAAAGATAACTACAGCACTTGACCAAAGGTTTAAGAATCTGAAGTGCCTTCCAAAATCTGAGAGGGACAAGCTATGGAACATGCTGTCAGAAGTCTTAAAAGAGCAACACTCTGATGCAGAAACTGCAGAATCCAAACTACCAAAAAAGAAAATCAACCTTCTGTTGGTAGCAGCTGACTCAGACGATGAAAATGAACATGCATCGGTCTGCACTGCTTTGGATCGTTATCAAGCAGAACCTGTCATCAGCATGGACACATGTCCTCTGGAATGGTGGTTGAAGCGTGAAGGGTTTAGCATATCTGGCATGCCATGCAATGCCATCTCCAAAAGTGCCATGTGAATGCCTGTTCTCACTTTCAGGTGACATTATAAATAAGAAGAGGGCAGCATTACCTCATGTAAATGTAAACAAATTTGTATGTCTTAGTGATTGGCTGAACAAGAAATAGGACTGAGGGGATTTGCTGGCTCTAAAGTTTTACATTGTTTTGTATTTGAATACAGTTATGTAAAAAAAATTCTACATTTATAAGTTGCACTTTCATGATAAAAGAAAAGGAGTACTTGTGGCACCTTAGAGACTAACAAATTTACTAGAGCATAAGCTTTCGTGAGCTACAGCTCAGATGAAGTGAGCTGCAGCTCACTTCAAGCTTATGCTCTAATAAATTTGTTAGTCTCTAAGATGCCACAAGTACTCCTTTTCTTTTTGCGAATACAGACTAACACGGCTGCTACTCTGAAACTTTTCATGATAAAGAGATTGCACTACAGTACTTGTATGAGATGAATTGAAAAATACTATTTCTTTTGTCTTTTTACAGTGCAAATATTTGTAATTAAAAATAATAATATAAAGTGAGCAATGTATACTTTGTATTCTGTGTTGTAATTGAAATCAATATATTTGAAAATATAGAAAAACATCCAAAACTGTTTACAATAAATGTAAATTGGTATTCTATTATTGTTTAACAGTGTGATTAAAAATCAAGATTAATTGCAACTTTTTTAAATCTTGTGATTAATTGCACTTATTTTTAAAATAATTTGATTTTCTTAATAAGACAGCAAATATCATCATGCCACTACATAAATCCATGTTACACCCACCTCTTGAATACTGTGTTCATTTCTGTTCACCCCATCCCAGAAAAGATATATTAGATTTGGAAAAAGTACAGAGAAGGGCAACAGAGTTCAGCAGTGCAAAAGCTGAACACTCAGCATCTACTCAAAAAATTAGGCAAATCCTGCCCACAAAACTTGATTTTTTGATTGAAACCCTTCAGCCATTGGAGAAAGCGCTGACGAAAAGTAGAATCCTGCTTGTCAACAGCCACAGCACTCTGTGGCCAGAGGTGTGTGGTGTTCTAACCAACAATGTCTCTGCAGAACTTAGAACACACCTTTCAAGATCCATGGGTCCTACACATGCCTATCACAACATGTGACGTACCTCATGCCGTGCGCTAAGTGCCCCAGCAATAACTATGGGAGTGACACGAGACAATCACTGCGCTCTCAAAGAAACTCACACTTAAAAGACAAAAACACCATGTCACCTGTCTTCACACAGCGATCACTCTATATCTGACCTCTCAGTCCTCATCCTCAAAGGAAACCTGCACAACACGTTCAAAAGATGAGCCTGGGAGCTTAAATTCATCATTCTGCCCATGTCTATACATATAGCGCTGAGGGACACAAATTTTCCCAACATAGGCTGTAATGTAGACATAGCCTAAAAATCACAGACTGAACAGAGACCCTGGCTTTATGGCTTATTACAACAATCTGTAACCCACTAACCCCCGTTTTGTCCTATGAATGCAGAGGTGTTAACAGGCCACTCTATCCTGAATGGCCCCTTACAATATGTGCTAACTACTGCTAAACAAAAAAAGAAAAGGAGGACTTGTGGCCATCGGATGCATTCGATGAAGTGAGCTGTAGCTCACGAAAGATTATGCTCAAATAAATTTGCTAGTCTCTAAGGTGCCACAAGTACTCCTTTTCTTTTTGTGGATACAGACTAACATGGCTGCTACTCTGAATACTGCTAAACAATGTGTTTTACGCCACCTTGCCTTTCGCTGTGATGCTGGGAGCACATTTCCCAGACCTGAGAAAGAGCTCCGTGTGGCTGGAAAGCTTGTCTCTCTCACCAGCAGAAGTTGATCTCTTAAAAGATAGTCCCTCACCCACCTTGTCTGTGTAGAACTTTGGACAAAAGCACTTCTGCAGACACTGCAGGAAAACAACCTCTTTTCATGTCCATTTTCCCAGTCAGCAGGCAGGATCCACTCAGAAATGCTTTCCACATTGTCACGAAGAGCTGTCAAAGAAGTGGGACGCTAATGACGCTCATAATATGTTCCCATAAGCATTTAAGAGCAAGCCATCATTCTGGAAGTCACTGTGCTGTTTGACCCCAATCACAAAGGTGTGGCCTCTACTGAGAAAGATAAAGATTTATTTTTGTGTAATTCCCCCTTTGTGGCTTCTGAGGAAGAAAAGGCTAAACTGGCAAGAGAATTCCATGCGTACTTGGCAATACCTTTTCCAGACAACAGCGACATCACTCCCTCTGAATTGTGGAAAATCCACCGCACTGAACTGTGCTGCTTGTCACATCCTCAGCATCCCAACCGGTGTGGAGAGAATATTTCCTAAATTCAGCTTTGGCCAAGACTGCCAGAGAACGAGCCTTCGAAAACTGCTGTAGGTCTCTGTTACACTGGACTTTCAGCATGTACACCGAACCCCTTTGAGGGAGCATAAGTCACCCATGGTCAACTATCTATTTAAAAGAACAGGATTATTTTTAATGGGGATTAGAGACAATGGTTTTACAAACCCAGAGGTGGCATACAGTGTTCTGAGTTCAATTTATGTTCTACATAAAATTCTGTTTGTCACAGGATCTGGGGCTCCACTAGACTTGGGTACCATCGAGGGGCTCTACCTATTACGCAGCTAAATATGGTTCATGAAATAAATCACAGCAACCCGCTGTTTTTACTTTCTCTTACTCTTACTTTTCTCCATTTGTTGCTTTTTCCCCCTGTCCTCCCATCCCCCAATAGTAAACCCAATATTTACCCTGCAATCTGTGACGTTCTCTTTTTGCACCGATTTTCCCCATTTAAATTTTTTTGTAATAAACACCGATGAATTCCCAGGAAATTTTAAACAAACTACAGACTGAGAACGAAGGGCCTTGCCTATGTATCAATCCTTCAGGACAGGAGTTAAAACTACGGCCTGACATTCAGTTCACCACCAGAAAGGCAAGAAGTGATCACAGCAGGGGCATGGCACAACCCCCTCAGCCACCATTACAATGCCTTGTGCGACAGCAGCCGCCGATGGAGCAGCTGTTCTATGGACTCTGCAATTTGCCTTCATTTGGCTGGGTTCTGCACCAGTGCTGCCCATACCGAATGCTGCTTTTATTGCTCCAGCGATGAACTTGGCACAAACATACTTAGAGATATTCGTCAAGTCTCCTGCATCAGTAATCTCACGATTCCGGGGACTTCATAGTCAGTGTAAACCATGCCAAGTCAAGTGGCTATGTTATTACCTGACACAGAAAGAAGGCTGCCCATCAGCACAAGCCCCATCTCCTCCTGGGAGCTGGGTCCAAGGCAGTGTCTGCACCCACCCTATTGTTTCCCCAATTAGCCTCCTCCCCCGGCCTGCTGACATGGGTGCAAACACCTGGGCTCCAGAAAACAGTCATTTAAAAATCCGTTGCTCTAATCCAGAAGTTCCGGGGTGCGCCTCTGTGGAGAGGTACAGGTATGGGCCAGGGGAGGTGCCAGTTGCCTCTGTTGGCTATCTGTTTTTTGGGGGGGGTTTAAAGAAAGATTTGATGATACAAAAAAAAAAAAGGTTGTCAGAACAACATTGCCCAGTTCAAGGACTATGCCACTAGCGCAATTTTTTCAGCTTCCAGAGAACAATATAATTGGCAATATCTCTCTTGGGGAAAGCAGGTTCTGACTGCAAATAACTTCTGTTTATCTTGCGTTGTGGTGTTCCTTAGCAACTGCTACACATCAGATTTACACTTTCCCCTGAACAATCATACAAATTATAAACTTCAAGAGAAAATTATCAGCAGTGCGTACAGTGAGAAACAGATTATTTCAGAACGGGACCGCTCTGTAACAAAGGGAGAGAACCATACCCCACCAGATGAACTGATGCCAGCAGGGACGATTCCAGTGAAACACAAAAGCCTACAACATGAAATGTATTTAAACTCGGGATTTAAATGAAGTAGGTCCTGCTGCTCACAAACCGGGAAAAATTAGTAGGGGAAGCAAAAGTGGATGGGAACCTGGGAGGAAGTGACCATGAGATGGTCGAGTTCAGGATCCTGATACAAGGAAGAAAGGAGAGCAGCAGAATATGGACCCTGGACTTCAGAAAAGCAGACTGACTCCCTCAGGGAACTGATGGGCAGGATCCCCTGGGAGAATAACATGAGGGGGAAAGGAGTCCAGGAAAGCTGGCTGTATTTTAAAGAATCCTTATTGAGGTTACAGGGACAAACCATCCCGATGTGTAGAAAGAATAGTAAATATGCCAGGCGACCAGCTTGGCTTAACAGTGAAATCCTTGCAGAACTTAAACACAAAAAAGAAGCTCACAAGAAGTGGATGATTGGACAAATGACCAGGGAGAAGTATAAAAATATTGCTCGGGCATGCAGGAGTGAAATCAGGAAGGCCAAATAACACCTGGAGTTGCGGCTAGCAAGAGATGTTAAGAGTAACAAGAAGGGTTTCCTCAAGTATGTTAGCAACAAGAAGAAAGTCAAGAAAAGTGTGGGCCCCTTACTGAATGAGGGAGCCAACCTAGTGACAGAGGATGTGGAAAAAGCTAATGTACTCACTGCTTTTTTTGCCTCTGTCTTCATGAACAAGGTCAGCTCCCAGGCTACTGCACTGGGCAGCACAGTATGGGGAGGAGATGACCAGCCCTCTGTGGAGAAAGAAGTGATTCGGGACTATTTAGAAAAGCTGGACAAGCACAAGTCCATAGGGCCGGATGCGCTGCATCCGAGGGTGCTCAAGGAGTTGGTGGATGTGATTGCAGAGCCATTGGCCATTATCTTTGAAAACTCATGGCGATTGGAGGGGGTCCCGGATGACTGGAAAAAGGCTAATGTAGTGCCCATCTTTAAAGAAGGGAAGGAGGAGGATCAGGGGAACTACAGGCCAGTCAGCCTCACCTCAGTCCCTGGAAAAATCATAGAGCAGGTCCTCAAGGAATCAATTGTGAAGCACTTAGAGGAGAGGAAAGTGATGAGGAACAGTCAGCATGGATTCAGCAAGGGCAAGTCATGCCTGACTAATCTAATTGCCTTCTATGACGAGATAACTGGCTCTGTGGATGAGGGGAAAGCAGTGGACGTGTTATTCCTTGACTTTAGCAAAGCTTTTGACACAGTCTCCCATGGTATTCTTGCCAGTAACTTAAAGAAGTATGGGCTGGATGAATGGACTATAAGGTGGACAGAAAGCTGGCTAGATTGTCAGGCTCAACAGGTAGTGATCAATGGCTCCATATCTAGCTGGCAGCCGGTATCAAGCGGAGTTCCCCAAGGGTCAGTCCTGGGGCTGGTTTTGTTCAATATCTTCATTAATTATCTGGAGGATGGCATGGACTGCATCCTCAGCAAGTTTGCAGATGACACTAAACTGTGAGGAGTGGTAGATACGCTGGAGGGGAGGGATAGGATACAGAAGGACCTAGACAAATTGGAGGATTGGGCCAAAAGAAATCTGATGAGGTTCAGCGAGGACAAGTGCAGAGTCCTGCACTTAGGACAGAAGAATCCCATGCACTGCTACAGACTAGGGACCGAGTGGTTGGGCAGCAGTTCTGCAGAAAAGGACCTCGGGGTTACAGTGGACGAGAAGCTGGATATGAGTCAACAGTGTGGCCTTGTTGCCAAGAAGGCCAATGGCATTTTGGGATGTATAAGTAGGGACATTGCCAGCAGATCGAGGGACGTGATTGTTCCCTTCTATTTGACATTGGTGAGGCCTCATCTGGAGTACTGTTTCCAGTTTTGGGCCCCACACTACAAGAAGGATGTGGAAAAATTGGAAAACGTCCAGCGGAGGGCAACAAAAATGATTAGGGGGCTGGAGCACATGACTTATGAGGAGAGGCTGAGGGAACTGGGATTATTTTGTCTGTGGAAGAGAAGAATGAGAGGGGATTTGATAGCTGCTTTCAACTACCTGAAAGAGGGTTCCAAAGAGGATGGATCTAGACTGTTCTCAGTGGTGGCAGATGACAGAACAAGGAGTAAGGGTCTCAAGTTGCAATGGGGGAGGTTTAGGTTGGATATTAGGAAAAACTTTTTCACTAGGAGGGTGATGAAGCACTGGAATGCGTTACCTTGGGAGGTGGTGGTATCTCCTTCCTTTGAAGTTTTTAAGGTCAGGTTTGACAAAGCCCTGGCTGGGATGATTTAGTTGGGAATTGGTCCTGCTTTGAGCAGGAGCTTGGACTAAATGACCTCCTGAGGTCCCTTCCAACCCTGATATTCTATGATTCTATGAATGGTCCAGGCTGAGGTTGATGGGGGGAGTAGAGTAGGGGTGTTAGGGGACGAGATAATGTCAGGAACAGTATCCCCAATAATGTCACAGCAAACCTGGTGGCTGAACTTCATGACTTTGTCCGCACGCACAACTATTTCACTTTTGGGAACAATGTATACCTTCAAATCAGCGGCACTGCTATGGGTACCCGTATGGCCCCACAGTATGCCAATATCTTCCTACTGTATATTCCATTACATGCATTTGATGAAGTGGGCTTTAGCCCACAAAAGCTCATGCTCAAATAAATTTGTTAGTCTCTAAGGTGCCACAAGTACTCCTTGTTTACACTTGAAGGAAGAACTTCTGTTTTGCCATCCACTCCCCAAGAGCTTTTTAAACTATTACATCATTTTGTCCAAGACACAGGCCTGGATTGGGGACCTTGTTTTGGAATTTGCAGCTACGGGGCCAATCTGAAATCATTGCGTGATCCACAGAAAACGCCAGAGTGGCTCAGCAATGTCCTCACTGATGCAGTGAAAACTGTGAGTTTTATAAAGATGCAGCTGGCTCCTTCAAGAGGTTTTGCCATGTTATGCGAAGTCTTGGGGGAACACTTCACACAGCTATTCTATGCTGAGTCTTGTTGCCTGTGCGGGGAAAGGTACTAATAAGGCTGTGAGCTGCACAGGGAAGCCTGTGTTTTAATAGCTGCTTGTAACTTTCCACTTGCACAGCATTTCAGCAACACTCACTGGCTTGCCTTGTTGGCACATCTGGCTAACACATTCAAGCAGCTGAATCTTCTCCGTGTGTCATTTCAGGACAAGATGCTGATGTTTTCCCTTTTAACCACTGGACAGAAGCACCAATTAACACACTCAGACTGTGCTCATCATGTGTGCAGCAGGGATCTGCATGTGCATGTTTTGAGCACTGGACAATGTAATAACTAAAGTCTCCTCTGCCCAGACTGAAAATAAGGTCTCCCTGGTCTGCAATCTCTCTCCTCAGGTTCAGGGCTGCACAGGTCTTTTTTGTTGGGGCCTGTGTTCCTGGGCTTTTCTAGAATCACAGAGCCATGGGGCTAGAAGGGACCACAAGGATCATCTCGTCTAACCCCCTGCCCCGGTGCAGGATTTGTTGTGTCTAAACCATCCCAGACAGATGGCTCCAGGCTCCTCTTGAAAACCTCCAGCAATGGAGCTTCCAAGGCCTCCCTAGGCGTTTGTTCCATTGTCCTACCATTCTTACAGGTAGGAAATGTATCCTGAGATTTAATCTAAATCTGCTGTGCTGTAGTTTGAACCCATTGCCTCTTGTCCTGCCCCCTATGGAAAGAGAGAACAACTTTTCTCCATCTTTCTTATGGCAGCCTTTCAAGTATCTGAAGACCGATATCATGTCCCCCCTTAATCTCCTCTTTTCTAAACATACCCAGTTCCTTCAGCCTTTGCTCGTATAGCTGGCATTTCATCCCTTTGATCATCTTCGTCACTCGCCTCTGGATCCTTTCCAGTTTCTCTACATCCTTTCTACACAGCGGGAACCAAAACTGGTGGTAAAAATTTTGAGGTCCATGGTAATTTTCAAGAAACATTCATATTACAAGCTCTGTTGAAAAAAAGTACATGATTTATCTATGTACATCTTACAATTACGATGCGAATGGGCCAGAACTGGCATCTACTGCTCTCCATAAAGTGACAGTGAAGCCAAGATTCTACAGTCACTATGGTTACTGTAGAATCTTAATAACACTTAACAAAAGAGGCTTTGTTATCCAATCAGACAAAGCGTTAGCTACATTCAATGTTGTGTGCATTTCCCCCCTCATTCAGGGGGATGGGGGGGAAATGTGCACAAGGTGCTGAATTTGAAAAGAAAGATTGTTCAATCATAGAATCATAGAATCATAGAATATCAGGGTTGGAAGGGACCCCAGAAGGTCATCTAGTCCAACCCCCTGCTCAAAGCAGGACCAAGTCCCAGTTAAATCATCCTAGCCAGGGCTTTGTCAAGCCTGACCTTAAAAACCTCTAAGGAAGGAGATTCTACCACCTCCCTAGGTAACGCATTCCAGTGTTTCACCACCCTCTTAGTGAAAAAGTTTTTCCTAATATCCAATCTAAACCTCCCCCATTGCAACTTGAGACCATTACTCCTCGTTCTGTCATCTGCTACCATTGAGAACAGTCTAGAGCCATCCTCTTTGAAACCCCCTTTCAGGTAGTTGAAAGCAGCTATCAAATCCCCCCTCATTCTTCTCTTCTGCAGACTAAACAATCCCAGCTCCCTCAGCCTCTCCTCGTAAGTCATGTGCTCTAGACCCCTAATCATTTTTGTTGCCCTTCGCTGTACTCTTTCCAATTTATCCACATCCTTCTTGTAGTGTGGGGCCCAAAACTGGACACAGTACTCCAGATGAGGCCTCACCAGTGTCGAATAGAGGGGAACGATCACGTCCCTCGATCTGCTCGCTATGCCCCTACTTATACATCCCAAAATGCCATTGGCCTTCTTGGCAACAAGGGCACACTGCTGACTCATATCCAGCTTCTCGTCCACTGTCACCCCTAGGTCCTTTTCCGCAGAACTGCTGCCGAGCCATTCGGTCCCTAGTCTGTAGCGGTGCATTGGATTCTTCCATCCTAAGTGCAGGACCCTGCACTTATCCTTATTGAACCTCATTAGATTTCTTTTGGCCCAATCTTCCAATTTGTCTAGGTCCTTCTGTATCCTATCCCTCCCCTCCAGCGTATCTACCACTCCTCCCAGTTTAGTATCATCCGCAAATTTGCTGAGAGTGCAATCCACACCATCCTCCAGATCATTTATGAAGATATTGAACAAAACGGGCCCCAGGACCGACCCCTGGGGCACTCCACTTGACACCGGCTGCCAACTAGACATGGAGCCATTGATCACTACCCGTTGAGCCCGACAATCTAGCCAGCTTTCTACCCACCTTATAGTGCATTCATCCAGCCCATACTTCCTTAACTTGCTGACAAGAATGCTGTGGGAGACCGTGTCAAAAGCTTTGCTAAAGTCAAGAAACAATACATCCACTGCTTTCCCTTCATCCACAGAACCAGTAATCTCATCATAAAAGGCGATTAGATTAGTCAGGCATGACCTTCCCTTGGTGAATCCATGCTGACTGTTCCTGATCACTTTCCTCTCCTCTAAGTGCTTCAGGATTGATTCTTTGAGGACCTGCTCCATGATTTTTCCAGGGACTGAGGTGAGGCTGACCGGCCTGTAGTTCCCAGGATCCTCCTTCTTCCCTTTTTTAAAGATGGGCACTACATTAGCCTTTTTCCAGTCATCCGGGACTTCCCCCGTTCGCCACGAGTTTTCAAAGATAATGGCCAAGGGCTCTGCAATCACAGCCGCCAATTCCCTCAGCACTCTCGGATGCAATTCGTCCGGCCCCATGGACTTGTGCACGTCCAGCTTTTCTAAATAGTCCCTAACCACCTCTATCTCTACAGAGGGCTGGCCATCTCTTCCCCATTTTGTGATGCCCAGCACAGCAGTCTGGGAGCTGACCTTGTTAGTGAAAACAGAGGCAAAAAAAGCATTGAGTACATTAGCTTTTTCCACATCCTCTGTCACTAGCTTGCCTCCCTCATTCAGTAAGGGGCCCACACTTTCCTTGGCTTTCTTCTTGTTGCCAACATACCTGAAGAAACCCTTCTTGTTACTCTTGACATCTCTTGCTAGCTGCAGCTCCAGGTGCGATTTGGCCCTCCTGATATCTTTCCTACATGCCCGAGCAATATTTTTATACTCTTCCCTGGTCATATGTCCAACTTGTCCAATCCAGCTTGGGAAAGAGAATATGTTCAAAAAACCCACAGATTGTTTTATGGAGTATGCAAGATGTGGCCAAGTAATGAAACAGCTCAAATCGTCCGTAGCTCATTACCATGCTGAGAAGTGGTGCAAAAAAATGTCCAAGACTTCTAACATGTCGAGTGTAGAGAAGGACAAATTCATCGAGGAGGCCAAAGCAAAAAGAGGAAGCCAGGTAAAGTCAATGACCGACTTTCTTAACCGGGATGTCAAAGATGCACAGAATGATCTTTGCCTTGCCTACAATTTAGCAAAAGGCAAATTACTATTTACAGCAGGTGTCTTCTTCAAATAAATCACTGAAAAAATTGACCCAAAATCTGCTCCTTTTCAAAGACTGCACTGCAGTTCCAGAACTGTGGCAAGAAACACCAAGGATTCAGGTGACTACCTTTACAGTGAAACTGTAAAGCAGCAGTAAATGCTCCGTTTGTTAACTTAATGTGTGACAGGAGTACGGACCACAGTGACAAGTCATCTTATTATTTACCATCACTTTGTGAATGTTGACACAAGTGAAATTTGCTCTGAGTTTTTGAGCTTAATTGAAATAGCTGAACGCTATAATGCTGAAAATCTGAATGCAGCGATCGTTGGTTGTTTGGAAAATGACCAAAACAACTACCCCGTGGAGAAAATTGTGGGATTTACTTCTGACGTGGCATCTGTAATGCTAGCCCAACGTGAAAGCATTTCAAAGTGACTGAAAGATCGCTATGGTGATTTATTCATCCAGCACTGTATGACCATCATCAAGCCTTAATGGCTAGAGATGTTGAATCAGTCATATCTGACTTTGTGGACGATATGATCAAAGCGACACTTAGACATTTCAGTGGGGTTGCGAGAAAAAAAGGAGTTTAGACAGATCTGTGAGCTGAATGAAGAGGAATATTCAAACCTGATTAGCTACAAAACAATTTTCTGGTTAAGTTTGGCTACCTGTGTTGAGAAGTTTGAGCTACTGCAGGATTCTCTAGTGCAATACTTTGAGAGAGAGTCATTTGGGAATGGGCAGTTAAATTATAGAACAAGTTGCCAGAATATCTATGACATGCTACAGTCTCCTAAATTCATTCTGCATCTCAGTTTCCTGAATTGGGTTTTGCCACTTCTGGCAGCAGTGAATTTGACACTACACAATTTGATCCGTTTCTATCAGAACGCTGCAACTGTATGGAGAAGTGGATAGCGGGCATACTTTGTACTTCTCTAAAAGTGTGTGCTATGAATTTATTCAACTAATGAGTGATAAACTAACCACACAAATTCTGAATGAAGTTGAGTGTTCAAAATATTGTGGAATAAGCATTGATTAGATTCCAGACATTTCACATGTGGAATTCCAGACCAGTTAACGTTCAGAATAAGATATGTAAAAGAAGATGGCATAGCCATAGAATGATTTGTGGGGTTTATATCCAATGCAGGGCATAAATCTCAACAGCTTGCAGAGACTGTACTGAATACTTTGGACAACTATGGGCTAGACATTAGGGATTGCTGTTGTCAGTCTTACGATAATGCAAGCAATATGTCTGGTGTGTACTCAGGAGTAGAAGCTAGAATAAGGGAAGTCAATGGTTTAGCTCAGTATGTCCCATGTGCAGTTCACTCACTTAACCTCATGGGATCATATGCCACCGAGTGCTGCAACGAAACAATATCTTATTTCTGTACTTTGCAGCAACTGCATGACTTTTTCACTGCTTCCACCCATCGTTGGGGCATATTAATGTCTTGTATCAAACCCGATATACATGTAATTAAAAGTTTCTCTCAAACATATTGGTCAGTGAAACAAGATGCATGCCAGACTCTTTGAGGTGGCTGGACTGATATTAATGCCCTTGAGAATATTTCTTCACACAACGCACAGTCAACCTGTGGAACTCCTTGCCAGAGGATGTTGTGAAGGCCAAAACCATAACAGGGTTCAACAAAGAACTAGATAAGTTCATAGAGGATAGGTCCATCAATGGCTATTAGCCAGGATGGGCAGGAATCGTGTCCCTAGCCTCTGTTTGCCAGAAGCTGGGAATGGGTGACAGGGGATGGATCACTTGATGATTCCCTGTTCTGTTCATTCCCTCTGGGGCACCTGGCATGGGCCACTGTTGGCAGACAGGATACTGGGCTAGATGGACCTTTGGTCTGATTCAGTCTGGCCGTTCTTATGTTCTTATACATATCTCAGACAATGCCACTGAAAAGGCAATGACACAAAATGAATCAAGGAATATTCTCGATAAACTCAAAGGCCTGGAGGCTGCAATAATGACGAACGTCTGGGGAACCCTACTTCAGCCATTCAAAGCAGTCAATGTAAAGTTGCAGAGTGTCTACATTGATTTGGGAACAATTGTTCAGCTGTACAGTTCTCTTTCCAAATTTGTGACAAGCATGAGAGACAATTTTGATCATTATGAACACCTCGCTAAATCAGTATCCAGACTTAATGAATATGAGTATGACCATAAGCAGCAGAAGAAACATAACCCAGGTTTGATGATAACAAAGAAGACGAATTACAGAAAACAGGCCGAGACAACTATTGTATTAATACGTTGAATGTAGTGATGGATAGACTATGTGAAGAGTTTTGGTGACAAAGTGAGGCTTACAACATGTTGTTTGAATGCTTCAGTTTTCTAGAAAAGTTAAAGACATTGACTATATAGGAAATCTCGACAGGTGCTGCTAATTTGTTAGCGGAGTTCAATGAAGACTTGGAGGATTCGTTTACAGACAAATGTATTCACCTCAACAGGCAACTGAAGGAGACAACCATCCCATTGACACAGTTGTGCAGTATGTTGCATGAGAAGGACTTGCAGGATACTTATCCGAATGTTTACATTGCTCTTCACATTTTTCTCCCAACTCTAGCGACGACCTGTTCCGGGGAGTGATCCTTTTCCACTCAAAGAAGAGTTAAAAACTCTTTGACGAGACCCATGGTGCAAGAACGATTAAACACACTCTCCCTTCTAACTATTGAAGGAGAACTTTCAAAAGATATGGATGACAAGGATATCATTAGAGCGTTCACGGAGCAGAAGTCAAAGGGGAAACGTGCATGTGCAGTAAAGTAGCACCTACCTGCTACTGATGCGATTGTTTTAATTACATGTATTTTTTGTTATTGTATTGAATAAATATTTAAATTATTGTTCATATTTCTTTTTGTTTAATTTAATAAAACATGAAGGTCAGCAGTGGGGGTGGGGGCACTGAAGGTGCTGTGCCTAGGGGCACATAAAGTGTAAATCCAGCCCTGGGCGATGTCAAAGGGAAAGGCCCCCCAAACAGTTTTGGAAACAACAGAACTAAGTGTTAACATTTTTGGAAGAAAGGACATGAAGTTGATGATTGCAGACTGCTAAAAGACAAAGACTGGATGAGCAACTGGCTTTCCTTACAAACCTAGTTTCATCTCAATCTCAGTCCAGGGGCACCAGAACAGGGAGGGTCAGGGGGCCACGGCCCCCTCACTTTTAAATGTGGGGGGAATAGGTGGCGTGGGAGTGGGACCTCAGGGGAAGGGACAGTGCAATGGCAGGGGCTCAGGGGCAGCATGGGGGGCCGAGCCATGGTTCAGGCTCCGATGGGGCCCCCCCTACTTTTAGGGAGCTTCCACCATTCCTGATCTCAGCACACGTCTCCAGGAGAAGGACTGCCTTTTTGCTACACTGTTTAATTTAGTTGCCTCTTTTAAGTCAAAACTGAGATGCTCTCAAAACAGTTTGTCTCAGAATAGTTTGGACCACTTCATTCGGAGAGAGGTGGCAGCTGTCAAATAGCATGGCAGCATCACAGACAGTACTGGTGGCTGCCCCAAAAATGTGGACGCTCTATAGAAGCACCTGCTGCCGTGTTTTGGGCCCTTCGGTGGCCCCTGTGGAGATGTCACAACATCAAGCTCTACAGAACTGCAGTTATACCAACCCTATTGTACACAGTGAAATGCAGGCACTGTGGAAGGCTGAAGAGGAACAGATTGAGGTTTTCGATTCTCATTGTCTTCCTCAGCTGCTCCCTGTTAAGTGGCAGGCCAAGATCAGTAATGACAACATTCGTAGCCAAACCCAGCAACTCCCCCCATCAGCATGAGTTTGGCTTCAGAGGCTCTCTCGGTTCAGAAATATTATTGGGATAGAGGACCAATGAATTACAAAGTGTATTTGCCAAGGAATGCAGCTACAAGGCCAGTGATTGCATGGTTGCCAAAAGCTTTGCTGGCACAATAAAATTACCACTGACAGACCACCTTACGGACCTTGCTAGAGATCAAGCCAGAGGGTGTTTGATCTGCAAGGAGACAACATCCGTTTGGGATTTGCCACGATGATGTTGATTTATTTGCTACAGTCAAGAATTGATAATGACAAGGATATAAATTATGAGAAACATGGCCATGCAGTTTCGTCCCTATTAACTCATATTAGTTTAGATGGAAGATTTTAGAGCAGTGTGGCTCTTTTTAACAACCACTGTTACGGACACTGATGTTGATAATTACCCTCTGAATTCACAGTTATGAATTCTTGGACTAAAACATCATTCTGCACTTGAGAATTCACAGAACTGCGTATCACCAGTGAACCAGTGTCACGGATCCAGAGGATCTGCGCTACGCCCCCAGCTTTGAAACAGCCTCTTTGGAGAAATCGCTTTGATGTGCCAGACACCCAAGGGGTCTCTCTCTTCCTACCGGGCAGGCCACACCATCTCAATGCCTCCTGAGACAGAACCTCTGGGGCTTCGGCTCTCCTGCTTCATTGTTCAGTAAGTCCGACTGAGACAGCTTCCGGGTAGAGACTCGTACGCTCTTCAGAGGCACCTCACCAATATTTACAGTGACGCTCAGGCAGTACTGCCAGAACAATGGGGTCTATTAGTAACGGGGCACAGAGCACAGGAAGCCCTTAGGTTAGTAGAGAGAACTGATGGTTAAAGTGTCGCTCATTCTGGTCAGGCCAGAGCCCAGCCAAGCTGCAGTAACTCCATTTTCAGTCTGAACTCCTTAGTCAGTTTCCAGGTGACAGCGCTCCCAGCATACTCCAGAAACCAAACACTTACCCTCCACCTCACACCTTCCAGCCCTTTGTTGCCAAGCTGGGGTCTCTGCTCCACTTCCCCACTGAGAGGTGGTGAAATGCATGAATCTGAGGTAAATACAAGGGGGGACAGATTGTTAAGCATAAGGGGTTCATACAGGTTGTAGGAGACCATTTGAGAAGAAGACAATTAAGGGTTAGCAGGCAGTGTTACAATTATTAATGAGCCATAAAACTGGTGTCTGTTTAGTCCCTGGTTTTGTTGTGTCCAGCAGAGTAATGAATTTAAGTTCCTAAGCTCATCTTTTGAAGCAGTTGTGCAAGTTTCCTTTGAGGATGAGGACTGAGAGGTCAGATCCTCTCTGTGGAAGGAAAAGGTCCAGGTATAGACCGTAGAATTGTGGAAGTCAACGAATGGCTACACAGGTGGTGTTGGAGAGAAGGCTTTGGATTCTTTGAACATGGGATGGTGTTCCAAGAAGAAGGAGTGCTAGGAAGAGACGGGCTCCACCTAACGAAGAGAGGGAAGGGCATCTTCGCAAGCAGGCTGGCTAATCTAGTGAGGAGGGATTTAAACTAGGTTCACCGGGGAAGGAGACCAAAGCCCTGAGGTAAGTGGGGAAGTGAGATAGCAAGAGGAAGCATGAGCAGGAGAGTGCGACGGGGAGGACTCCTGTGAGAAAGCAGGATGATCAGTGAGTTATCTTAAGTGTCTATACACAAATGCAAGAAGCCTGGGAAACAAGCAGGGAGAACTGGAAATCCTGGCACAGCCAGGGAATTATGATGTGATTGGAATAACAGAGATTTGGTGGGATAACTCACATGACTGGAGTACTGTCATGGATGGATATAAACTGTTCAGGAAGGACAGGCAGGGCAGAAAAGGTGGGGGAGTTACACTGTATGTAAGAAAGCAGTAGGACTGCTCAGAAACTACAGAAAACCTGAGAGTCTCTGGATGAAGTTTAGAAGTGTGAGCAACACGGGTGATGTCATGGTGGGAGTCTGCTATAGACCACCAGACCAGGGGGATGAGGTGGATGAGGCTTTCTTCAGGCAATTAACAAAAGTTACTAGATCACAGACCCTGGTTCTCAGGGGGGACTTCAATGACCCCGATATCTGCTGGGAGAGCAATACAGCAGTGCATAGACAATCCAGGAAGCTTTTGGAAAGTGTAGGGGACAATTTCCTGGTGCAAGTGCTGCAGGAACCAACTAGGCGCAGAGCTCTTCTTGACCTGCTGCTCACAAACAGGGAAGAATTAGGAGAGGCAGTGACCATGAGATGGTCGAGTTCAGGATCCTGACACAAGGAAGAAAGGCGAGCAGCAGAATACAGACCCGGGACTTCAGAAAAGCAGACTTTGACTCCCTCAGGGAGCTGATGGGCAGGATCCCCTGGGAGAATAACATGAGGGGGGAAAGAAAAGGAGTACTTGTGGCACCTTAGAGACTAACAAATTTATTTGAGCATAAGAGGAGTCCAGGAGAGCTGGCTGTATTTTAAAGAATACTTATTGAGTTTGCAGGAACAAACCATCCCGATGTGTAGAAAGAATAGTAAATATGGCAAGCGACCAGCTTGGCTTAACAGTGAAATCCTTGCTGATCTTAAACACAATAAAGAAGCTTACAAGAAGTGGAAGCTTGGACAAATGACCAGGGAGAAGTATAAAAATATTGCTCAGGAATGCAGGAGTGAAATCAGGAAGGCTAAATCACACTTGGAGTTGCAACTAGCAAGGGATGTTAAGAGTAAGAAGAAGGGTTTCCACAGGTATGTTAGTAACAAGGTCATCAGGGAAAGTGTGGGCCCCTTACTGAATGAGGGAAGCAAACTAGTGACAGAGGATGTGGAAAAAGCTAATGTACTCAATGCTTTTTTTTGCCTCCGTCTTCATGAACAAGGTCAGCTCCCAGACTACTGCACTGGGCAGCACAGCATGGGGAGGAGGTGACCAGTCCTCTGTGGAGAAAGAAGTGGTTCGGGACTGTTTAGAAAAGCTGGACAAGGACAAGTCCATAGGGCCGGATGCGCTGCATCCGAGGGTGCTCAAGGAGTTGGTGGATGTGATTGCAGAGCCATTGGCCGTTATCTTTGAAAACTCCTGGCGATTGGAGGGGGTCCCGGATGACTGGAAAAAGGCTAATGTAGTGCCCATCTTTAAAAAAGGGAAGAAGGAGGATCCTGGGAACTACAGGCCAGTCAGCCTCACCTCAGTCCCTGGAAAATCATGGAGCAAGTCCTCAAGAAATCAATTTTGAAGAACTTAGAGGAGAGGAAAATGATCAGGAACAGTCAGCATGGATTCAGCAAGGGCAAGTCATGTCTGACCAACCTGACTGCCTTCTATGACGAGATAACTGGCTCTGTGGATGAGGGGAAAGCAGTGGACGTGTTATTCCTTGACTTTAGCAAAGCTTTTGACACGGTCTCCCACAGTTTTCTTGCCAGCAAGTTAAAGAAGTATGGGCTGGATGAATGGACTATAAGGTGGATAGAAAACTCGCTAGATCATCGGGCTCGACGGGTAGTGATCAATGGCTCCATGTCTAGTTGGCAGCCAGTATCAAGTAGAGTGCCCCAAGGGTTGGTCCTGGGGCTGATTTTGTTCAATATCTTCATTAATGATCTGGAGGATGGTGTGGATTGCACCCTCAGCAAGTTTGCAGTTGACACTAAACTGTGGGAGAGGTAGATACGCCGGAGGGTAGGGATAGGATACAGAGGGACCTAGACAAATTGAAAGATTGGGCCAAAAACAAATCTGATGAGGTTCAACAAGGAAAAGTGCAGAGTCCTGCACTTAGGATGGAAGAATCCCATGTACTGCTACAGACTAGGGACTGAGTGGCTCGGCAGCAGTTCTGCAGAAAAGGACCTCGGGGTCACACTATACGAGAAACTGGATATGAGTCAATAGTGTGCCCTTGTTGCCAAGAAGGCTAACAGCATTTTGGGCTGTATAAGTAGGAGCATTGCCAGCAGATTGAGGGACGTGATAATTCCCCTCTATTCGGCATTGGTGAGGCCTCATCTGGAGTACTGTGTCTAGTTTGGGCCCCACACTACAAGAAGGATGTGGAAAAATTGAAAAGAGTCTAGCAGAGGGCAACAAAAATGATTAGGGGGCTGGAACACATGATTTATGAGGCGAGGCTGAGGGAACTGGGATTATTTAGTCTGCGGAAGAGAAGAATGAGGGGGGGATTTGATAGCTGCTTTCCATTACCTGAAAGGGGGTTCCAAAGAGGATGGATCTAGACTGTTCTCAGTGGTAGCAGATGACAGAACAAGAAGTAATGGTCTCAAGTTGCAGTGGGGGAGGTTTAGGTTGGATATTAGGAAAAACTTTTTCACTAGGAGGGTGGTGAAGCACTGGAATGGGTTACCTAGGGAGGTGGCGGAATCTCCTTCCTTTGAAGTTTTTAAGGTCAGGCTTGACAAACCCCTGGCTGGGATGATTTAGTTGGGGATTGGTCCTGCTTTGAGCAGGGGCTTGGACTGGATGACCTCCTGAGATTCCTTCCAACCCTGATATTCTATGATATGGAGAGATCGTGTTGTGAAAAGTGTCTACCCACAGGTTATATAGTGTATTTGTCTTTTATCATTTTTCCATGTGAATTCATTCGAGAGCATAGTGAGTGTCTGGTTTCATGCACATAGTTGTTGTTGGGGCATTTGGTGCATGTGATGAGGTACACCACGTGTTGTGATAGGCATGTGTAGGACCCATGGATCCTGTAATTTGTGATGTGGAGGGTGTGGATCATTGCAGCAGTGGAGATATGGCTGCAGGTTTTGCACCTGTTGTTCTGGCAGGGTCTGGTGCTGCTTTGAGTTGGTGTGTCCATGTCATCTTCACCCATAACTTCATGGTTTATAGTGAGTAAAGAATTAGGTGTCATTATCTTTTTAAAGAGGTGAGGTAATATCCACCGTCTGTTGGTGGATGGGACAAGCTTCTGATCATCTATTTATGATAGAGAATAAGCAGATAAGGTGGAACAAGTAGGTACCCAAGCTACCAAGCTCTGGGTACCAGGGAGCTCTCCTGCACTCCACGGTTGTCTCAGTCTCTGTTCCTTTAGTCTCGTTTTGTCAGTTTCTAGTCTGGTATTTCTCCAGCTTGGGCCCTTATTCCCTTGGTTTCTTATACCTTTTCATGTTCCATATTCATTAGCTTTCCTTCAATCAGCATTAAGCATTGTATATTATATAACCCATACAATACATACTTCAATTTGCACAACTTTTGCTGACTACACTATTTTCATGTCATTATGTCTTCATGTCACCTTATCCCTCCTTTTCCTAAGAGAGGGACTTTTTGTATAACATTTTGTGTATTTTATTATACTGATTAACTTCCTCTTCTCTCAGTCCTCCCACGCAACAACAAAGTCACCTTTGTCCTGTGAGCTGTAAGCATTATCCAAACAAGCCTACATAAAAGAAAGAGATCGACGAGACAACGCTCACGTCAGGCAAAAGCCAGGCCAAGATGCTGGCATAAGCATTACCCCTGCCAAACTCATGCAGTGTCCATAATTATAAACTAATAAACTAACAAACCCTTATTTTTACCATTCAGCAATTTTTAGCAAAGTTTAGTTCTGTGTGACAGTTCAGTATGTATGTATCATGTACACCAGCCTAAATGAATCAGTAACCTTTGGTTTTGTTTGAATAGGGGAGTTATGGGGTTCACTGGCCCCTTTAATAGAAACACTTCCTTATCTTTTCCAAACATGGGTTGTCAGGGAACGTTTTTCTCCAAGTCCAGAATCATGTTTATAAATGATTAAAAGCCTTGGCCATGGTTTTGATTTTGAAGTGCTTTTTAGTTTAGTTGAGGGTATTTAGTCGTCCCCCAAGAGATACATAATCACCTTCTCTGGTTGTTAACCTCAGCTGGCAGGCGTCTGCTCCTCTAAAAGACAGGTGGCCAATGTCAGCAGTTTCAATGCTAATGTTGCAGGGCTTAGCAGCATAAAAGCTTCAGCTAGGCACATTTCTCAAATGTTTGCAAGCACCACGTGCATACAGCTGTGTGAAAGCTCCATCTCTAGCCTGTGCTGCAAGGCTTTTGTTCCCAGTTTGGGTCCTGGGGTGGTTGGTGACGGGTGGTTGGCTCAGCTGGCAGGCGCAAGTCTCAGGTCTGACCAAGTGTGTTGTCTCGGGAATCGCAACCACCAGGTTTTACTACTCTTGGGGTGTCATTTATAGTCCACAAAGTGCCGGGACACCTCCCCTTCAAGCTATTCAGACACTCTCACTAGATTGCTGCACTAGGGAGTCTCAACACTCATGAGGAGAAAAATTTAAACTGCTCTTACACCTGACAGGGTTCTAAATGAACTGTATCGATCCAGGAAAGAGACCTCGACATCACTGTAGACCGTTCAATGGAGACCTCTGCTCACTGCTCAGCTGTACTCAAAGCTAATGTGATGTTAGGATGCATAAGGAATGAGTTGAAGAACAATATCTAAGATATTCTAATGCTTTTATATAAATCAGTGGGGCAAACTCCACTGGAAACAACGTGCAGCACAACTCCACCTCAAAAAGGATATTTCAGGACTGGAAGGTGGCTCAGGGACAAGCAACAAGAATGATCAAAAGCCTGGAAAAACTCTCAGATGAACAGAGACTGAACAGACTGGGTTTATTACCTTAGGAATGAGAGGAAATGATACAAATCTGTACAAGAGTTAAAGGTGGTGTTCCCCTGTTTCATTGCACCAGAACAAGAGGACGTTCAATCAAATTAAAAAGTTGAAAATTCCACACCAATAAAAGGAAATACTTTTTTACACATATAATGGAGCTGTGGAACTCATTGCCACAGGAAGCCGTTGAGGCCAAAAAAGTAACAAGATTCAAAAAGGGATTGGCCATTTATAAGGTGTGATGCAGCAGGGAGTGGGGCGGATTTAACCTGGGAATGTTGCAGAGGAGTTTCACTGGGGATGGGAGACTTCCCTTGAGGGAAGATACCTGAGCCTGTAACCTGAGCCAGGAGGGGGGTTGGGGTGAGGTGACACCTTCTGCCCAGGAAACTGGACAAAGGCTGGAAGAGGAGCTGTGGGGAGGCTGGGGAGATGGTTGGAGGGGTTTCCAGTTTTGGGGGAGTTGGCTGGGGAAGAGGAGGGAGCCCCACGGCTGGGGTCAAATCTCCCTGCCCCCCAGAAGGGCCTGACTAAGGGATCTTGTTTAGGCCTGCAAGCTCTGGTTTGAACTGTGCTCCTGTTGCCTCTAATAAACCTTCTGTTCTACTGGCTGGCTGAGAGTCATGGTGAATCACCGGAAGTGGGGGTGCAGGGCCCTGACTCCCCTTCACGCCGCGACATAAGGCTATTATCAATATTCCAGAGTTGTTATAATTAATGGCAATGAAGAATTTAAGACAATCTCCATTAGAGAACAAGATGAGACCTATATAGGGAAGATTACACCATAATCTGCCTTCTGCAGGGCTCTTACACCATCTCATGCAGGCCACTGTCAGAGACAGGATGCTGAATAGCTGTCTGATCCGCTATGGCAGTTCCCAGGTTAAATCCTCGGTGAGATACATACATATTCTACAACAGAGGAAATTGAGGCACAGAATGCTAATGAGCCACCCAAGGTCACGCAGTGAGTCAGTACTAGAAATAGAATGAGAACCAAGGGCTCCACACAACAGTGGCCTGTCATTCCTCCTTACTAGGCTATTAGCTAAATAAAATCTTTGGCATCAGAAGCTTCTGTTCTCATGCTGCTTCTCTCCCAGAAGTGCTCCTATTAGCGAGCACTGACAGCAGCTAAGTTCTGAAAGCTTTTTATTTTTGTTGCAATTAGAATAAAGGGGTGGGTGTCATGGGAAGGGGGCAGGGAGAAAGTCAATGCCAGCAAACAGAATCCTCAGGCTTCTACCAACTGAGAACAATATCCATTACAGGAATTACTGTGGGGACAAGAAGAGACTGAGTCGCGTGCAGTAACAGTCACAACAGATCTTGGGAAACAGACCAGTCCTTGCTTACAGACAGCCCCCCAATCTGAAGCAAATACTCACCAGCAACCACACACCACACAACAGAACCACTAACCCAGGAACCTATCCTTGCAACAAAGCCCGTTGCCAACTCTGTCCACATATCTATTCAGGGGACACCATCATAGGGCCTAATCACATCAGCCACACTATCAGAGGCTCGTTCACCTGCGCATCTACCAATGTGATCTATGCCATCATGTGCCAGCAATGCCCCTCTGCCATGTACATTGGCCAAACTGGACAGTCTCTACGTAAAAGAATGAATGGACACAAATCAGACGTCAAGAATTATAACATTCAAAAACCAGTTGGAGAACACTTCAATCTCTCTGGTCACTCGATCACAGACCTAAGAGTGGCTATCCTTCAACAAAAAAGCTTCAAAAACAGACTCCAACGAGAGACTGCTGAATTGGAATTAATTTGCAAACTGGATATAATTAATTTAGGCTTGAATAGAGACTGGGAATGGATGAGTCATTACACAAAGTAAAACTATTTCCCCATGGTATTTCTCCCCCCCACCCCACCCCCCACTGTTCCTCTGATATTCTTGTTAACTGCTGGAATTAGCCTACCTTGCTTGTCACCATGAAAGGTTTTCCTCCTTCCCCCCCCTGCTGTTGGTGATGGCTCATCTTAAGTGATCACTCTCCTTACAGTGTGTATGATAAACCCATTGTTTCATGTTCTCTGTGTGTGTGTATATAAATCTCTCCTCTGTTTTTTCCACCAAATGCATCCGATGAAGTGAGCTGTAGCTCACGAAAGCTTATGCTCTAATAAATTTGTTAGTCTCTAAGGTGCCACAAGTACTCCTTTTCTTTTTGCGAATACAGACTAACATGGCTGCTACTCTGAAACCTGTAACAATGAACTAATATATCAGTGATCACATAAGGACTAAGCAGAGGCCAATACAGCATCTGGAAGCCTGGAAATTTCCACCATTATGCCAGTGAGCTGTGTCAGACACTATGGGCACGCAGGATATTCATAGGCTATTGTAGCAGTAAGCAGGGTAGGTATCTTTGTCCCCGGCTCACTGGTAGGCTTCCTGTGAAATCTGGAACCTCTGGGGGCAATCAGTGCAAAGTCCCAATGGGGGTGTCAGGGTTCCCTCCCCACTCTGAACTCCAGGGTACAGACGTGGGGACCCGCATGAAAGACCCACTTAGCTTATTTCTACCAGCTTAGGTTAAAAACTTCCCCAAGGCACAAATCTCTATCTGTCCTTGGACTGAGGTATGCTGCCATCACCAAGTGATTTAACAAAGAACCAGGGAAAAGAACCTCTTGGAGTTCCTCTTCCTTTAGCAATCCCCCCAAGCCTTTACACCCCCTTTCCTGGGGAGGCTTGAGAATAATATCCTAACCAATTGCTTAAAAAATGATCAAAGACCCAAACCCCTAGGTCCTGGAACAATGGAAAAATCAGTCAGGTTCTTAAAAGAAAGATTTTATTAAAAAGAAAAAACGAAAAGTAAAAATCATCTCTGTAAAATCAGGATGGAAAATACTTTACAGGGTATTCAGATTCAAAACACAGAGGATCCCCCTCTGGGCAAAATCTTAAAGTTACAGAAAACAGGAATAAACCTCCCTCTTAACATAGGGAAAATTCACATAAAACAAAAGATAAACTAATCCGCCTTGCCTGTTTTACCTATACTGGTTGCAATATTGGAGACTTGGATTAGGGTGGGTTGGAGAAGATAGATTTCTGTCTGGCCCCTCTTAGTCCCAAGAGAGAATGGCTCCAGAAACAAAGAACCCAAAACAAACCCAGATTTGAAAGTATCTTTTGTCCCCATTGGATCCTTTGGTCAGGTGCCAACCAGGTTATTTGACTTCTTAACTCCTTACAGGTAAGGAGGAATTTTAGGCTACCCTTATGGTTATGACAGGGGGCCAGGTAGATACCCAGCCCTTGAAGCTTCACCCCCTGGGAAATGGCATCATGGTTTTACCTAGCTCAGGAGGCCTAGGAGACAACAGCCCCAAAAACTGTATAAAGAGTCACCCTGATCTGACTCAGGGTCAGCCTGACCCTGGCACAAAGAGCTAACAAGTCTGTACACACACCTACCAGGATGTCAGGTCTGGGATGGATAGAACCTGGTCAGTCTGGCAGGGGTGCAGACGTACTGTTGTATTATCGGCTTTCTCTGTAAGGCTTTGGTTCTAAATAAATGTATTGTGCTCTGTGACAATTGGCAGGTCACTGTCCCCCAAGAGAGCAGAATTGCAGTGCTGACCTATCCTCAGACCTGCTGGGATAAGCACAGTGCTTTGGAGGGGGTTGCAGCCCTACAACTCTGGTCTGGAGGGAGAGGTTCCCACCTTGAGGGAGGTCATGGCCAAAGGCCTGAGAGCAACTATGGCACAGTGACAACACCCCCATGATCCAGGTGTAACCACCATGGGCGACTGTTGTCGATTAGTTAATGTTTGGGTTAGTTTTGTCAATCATATAAAATAAGGAAGCTATTTTTAAAAATACTGTGAAGTAGGCAGCTGTTGTCCTTGCTCTCATGGGGTGATTAGCAGTTTATACACCACTTTTTGCAGGCGAGGAGGTTGATCTCAACACATTTGCCCAATATCTTTGTGTTAAGAATGTTAACTCCTTGGCTGTTCCAAGAAAGGAAGGGGGGAGAGCGAATATATTGCAGTCTGAAGTGTCCATGATGGAAATCTTCAATTTGGCCCTGGAGCGTCAGCCTGCACGAGGCTATAAAAGAGAAAGAACACAAGAGTGGCATCAGGACAGCTGGGGTTATTGGCAAGTTATTGGCAAGAAATGGATCCATTTCAGAAAGAGCAGGTCAAACCCTGCACAGAATGGTGGATAAGATGCTAAATCACCTCGCCAAATGCCAGAGAGAACCAGAGGGGACGGGGACCAGCTTCGTATGACCAAAGGAAGGAGGGAGGCAGCAGCCTGTTACATAAGTAATTATAACCAGAGTCGTATTGTTATCAGGGGAGCACTTTGGGGACCCAGAAGCCTCCCTATAGACACTAACAGCTGCTGCTGGCTTCCATATACATCTCAAAAGAGTGTGAAAGTATTTCTCCTCACTAACGAATGAAAGTCTCTCTGCTGCTGAAGGCAAACAGCATCCCCTCGGCTGGGAGTTCCTCTGCAGCCAGAGGTCCCCCCAGGCAGATCCCCCAGCTCCTCCCAAGGGGATCCCCGTGAGCTGGAACAAAGGCAGCGCCAGCATTTTCCAGCCTGTAGGTTGCAATCCCTGTGGGGGAAGCAGCAGAGGCCATGGGGGGGCATCAGGGGTGCAGAGGCCATAGGGGTTTGGGGGGGCGCAGAAGCCACAGAAGGGCGGGGGATGCGCAGAGGTAGGCAGAAAAGTTTCAAAGGGCCGTTATTTTTCCACAGCAAACCTGCAAACACACTGACGGACCTTGCTTAGTACAGCCTTAATGTTCAACCTGTGTTTGCTATGGTGGTTAGCCCCTCCCCCACCTGCCCTTTGCAGCAAAGCACGTTCATGTGGCACAGGTACGCGTGTCTGTCCAATGTCATCGTGCTTCGTTTCCCAGTGGAAGACGCTGTGCTTTTCTTCAGCTTTATTCAGTGTCACGGAGTCCCCAGGGGATGCTCTGGAGCTGCTCTCTACAAAGCCAGTCAGGACTCTGGTGAAGTCTCCTCTCTGGGAGTAGCCTGTCCCCAGGGCAAGAAGCTCACACGGCTTTGACCTTCCTGGGTCTGACCTCGGAGCATCCAGCATCCTCTGCCCCTCCGTGCGCTTCCCACAGCGAGTCCACCCAGGCAGGGTCCTGGGGAAGCCAGAGGGTCCTGCCCCCCAACTCCGCAGTCAGACGGGACTCTCAGCCAGCCAGGAAAACAGAAGGTTTATTAGACGACACAAACATGGTCTAACACAGAACTTGTAGGTGCAGAGAACAGGACCCCTCCGCTGGGTCCATTTGGGGGGGCAGTGAGCCAGACAACCCCATCTGCACTTCACTCCATGTCCCCAGCCAGCCCCAAACTGACTCCCCCTCCAGCCCCCCCTCCTCTGGGCTTTGTCCCTTTCCCGGGCCAGGAGGTCACCGGATTCCTTTGTTCTCCAAGGCTTTAGCTCTCACCTTGCAAGGGGGAAGGCCCAGGCCATCAGTTGCCAGGAGACAGAGTACTTGTGGCACCTTAGAGACTAACAAATTTATTAGAGCATAAGCTTTCGTGAGCTACAGCTCACTTCACGAAAGCTTATGCTCTAATAAATTTGTTAGTCTCTAAGGTGCCACAAGTACTCCTTTTCTTTTTGCGAATACAGACTAACACGGCTGCTACTCTGAAACAGGAGACAGAGTGTTGGTCATTTATGTACCTGGCCCTTTGCTCTCCAACAATTACATCCTCTTATCCCACCACCTAGAGACTTAAGAACTGCATAGGGGAAACTGAGGCACCCCTACAGTATTCAGAGGAAACATTAAGGGATAGCTCAGTGGTTTGAGCATTAGCCTGCTAAACCCAGGGTTGTGAGTTCAATCCTTGAGAGGGCCATTTAGGGATCTGGGGCAAAAATTGGGGATTGGTCCTGCTTTGAGCAGGAGGTTGGATTAGATGTCCTCCTGAGGTCCCTTCCAACCCTGATATTCTATGATTCTATGATTAAGAACAGTCCCACTTCGTCACATCCAGTAACTCTGAAGCTGCAGAAGCAATTTCTTTGTTGGAAACAGGTAACATCTCTGTACGGCGCACACTTGCCAAATGCACTTTCCAGGCTAATGAAAAAGGAAGTAGGAGAAACACACTGAATATGATTTTTGCCAGTGAAATGACAATGAAAACCAGGGCAGCGTGCTGAGAGGAGATCTGACACAGAAAATCCCTCTGTCTGTCAAAACACTTGGAGACACAGGGCCCGCCAAAGGAAAAGCCAGCTAAGTCAAAACCAGATACTGTCCCACATCAGTGATATAATGAAACGTGCACTTACCGCAAGGTGCCACTTTCATGGCGTGTCAGTGAGGCAGGTCAGAACACACAGTTGCTGGGAGTCTGATCACGCCTTGCACTTTAGCTGTGGTTACAATGGTGGTGAGACCTGGGTCACAGAGGCCCATCGATGCCAGCCGGCAAAGGGTTCACTACTCTGTGTCAGCAACTCCTGGCAGGCCTGACAAACTCACCACCCCTAACGTGCTGCTTTTACGGTATTTGTCCATAAATAGTGCCTTGTAAGGTAACAACTGCAAGCCGGTGACACGCTGGTCACCATAAGCATTGTGAGAAATATGAATGGATGGTGGGTACGGAGTTATGTGTAACTGCAAAAATACTTTAAACTATGTAACCAGGCAGACAAAGCATGTCTATTCCCCTGTCCCAGATGTTAATTTAGCATTGTAAGCCAGACACAATGGGAGTGTGATGGGGTGGGGAGACCCCGTCCAATGAGGGGTGAGTTCACCCTGTCCTTCAAGCTCCCTCTATCTCGAGGCCGTGAGACCCAAGGGCAGGAGTCCATAGAAGTGCACTGATCCATGGACTTTAAGGCCCAATGGCTGGAGTCTATGGAATCGCTTTGCTCCACAGGGCAATAGGGTTACGTGACCCACGTCCGGGAGGTTGTCCTTCTCTGATGGGCAGTAGGGCCTAGTGGCCAGAGTTTATAGGGGTACCCTGGGGTTTGTAGGGCAGTAAGGCCCAACAGCCAAAGTCAACAAAGATAACTTGGGTCTACAAGGCATTAAAGCCTAGCGGTCAGAGTCATTAATGATACTCTGGGTTTGCCGGCAGCAAGGTCTAGCAGCCAGAGTAGATGGAGATACCCCTCCGGGTGCAGCTGTATGGCCTAGCGGCCGGAGTCACTGAAGTTGCCCTCCAAGCGGGGCTATATAGTCAAGCGGCTGCTTGGGGGGGGGCACCACTCGGGGCGGTGGGGGGAGGGAGGCAGTGGTGAGTCTGTCTGCCACTGGGTCAGCAGGGATCCGTCTGCAACACACTGACTGGCGTTGGGACAACGGCTTGTCCCCTCGGGCTACTTCCTACCTTTTCACCCCAGTCAATGATCTGTGTGTCTTCAGGGTCTCTGGGTTCTTTGGCCAGTGCAACGCCCTGTGGCTCAGACACCCCTGTCTCAGTGCCTCTGGCTTCCGCGCTCCGGGGCTCCAGTGGTTCCTGGGCAGGAGCCCAGACTGAGCTGGACTGCTCCCTCTTATACTGCTGCTACACCAGGAGCATGCCCAGTAGGGATGTGGGACATAGCTTTCTCCGCCCACAGTGAAGAGTTAACCCTTCCCCGTCCAGCGCGGGGTATGTTCACCGCTGTCACAGGGAGCTACATTTGTATTCCAAGTCAACATGGGAAGGCACTGGAGACTAAAACCACATGGGGTTATTCTGTTTTTGGGGTGAAAACACAATGAACTGCAGGGTATAAGAATGTTAGTATCCAAAACACAGAGATGGAAAGGTACACAGTTGGAGCAGACAAACAGTAAAAAGCTGACTGATAATTTTTAGTCTTGGGTGACATGCAGAATGCTTTTAGCTCTGACATCAATAGAGGTAGTTTGGAGGTTGTATTTAAGAGTGTGCCTGGGTAAGGTGAACTGTGTTCTGTGAAAAAGCTTCCCAAAGAGAGTAGGATGCATACCTTCTTTTCCTATTGTACTGTTTTGTCTTAAGACAATACGTTCGTTAAGTTTGGTTATTTAGTCTCCTGAACATTTTTAATATAGAATGCAGTGTAGTCCAAATCAATTGGCTGAACTTCTACCAACAATTTCAACTTCCTGTTTCAAGAGTGCAACATCAATGTGAAAGACGTAGGTGGCAAATGAGAATCAGTGCCAAGTGGCTATCAAATACTCTACTGAATTGCCTTTGCCTTCAGGTTACTGACCTTGTTGCAGTTTTGAAAGAAAAACAAATCTCTATGATTTGTATGAGTTTATTACAAACTAATATGCAAGTAAATCTAAAATCAGTTGAACTTCTCACTCACATCTCAAGAGACTGATATCTTGACGAGGGGGGTGAGGTCGCTTGAGTGTCTCCATGACCCAGACAGCCACGCCTGCAGGAGTTAGTAAGGGTCACCCAAGTCTAGGGTTACCATGTTTCAGGTTCCCAAAAAGAGGACACTGCCAGGAGACATGAAAGGGGTAGTTGAATGGGGGTACAGTTGAGGGGTGCTGGAGGGGAATATGGAGGGTGTTAGAGAGATTTGTGGGTACTGGGGGGATATTTGAGGGGTGCTGGAAGGAGTTCCTGGGGGGGTGCTTGAGGGGTTAGGGTGGGAAGTTAGTTCAGGCCTCTTACCTGATTCCTCACCATCATTCTCCGGTACGACAGTCCTGTCCTGTTCCAGCGGTGATCATGGTCAAATGAGTCATCCATCGAATCCTGGTCTCGGCAGCAGCAGCATCTGGACATGGTATAGAGCAGCCATCATTTATCCTTTTGTAATCCCTGTGTGAAAGAATGCAGGGTTATATAATCTGTTCAGTATTATTAATCCTCCCTCCCTATTCCCTTCTTGCCTATCCTATTCCTAATTCTCTAGTTAATAAAGAATCGATTGTTTAAGTTGTGGTCTCTGTGATTAGTTCAGATAAACTCTGATAGATGGGCTATACTGAGGGAATCTTGGGAGACTTCTGTTAGCTCCCCGCAGTCTTGCCGAAATAGGGTCCTGAAATCCGAGAAATAATAAAGACTAATAAACTAACAGTACTGGCGACCGCAGCAGGACCCTCAGGTTAATAATTAATTAAGCCATGATAAGGTTTCCCTCCCCTTCTAGTATTTAAGTTACCCTTTTATGGTTACGTTATACTGAACAGTAAAACCCAACGGATTAGAATGAGTGGAGCGTGTCTGCAGTGTGTCAACCCCAGACTACCTGTGTGGGTTCAGACTGTTGGGAGGCGATAGGCAGCCAGCGATCAGACATTGTTGGTTCCACCAGGGCAGGCTAGGGCATCCGGCAATCAGAGAAACAGGCTTGTAGGGATCAGTTACCAGAAGGAGTTTTGGAGCTGATCAGCCTAGGGAAGCAGCCTGGGTTGTTGAGACCTCATACAGGCAATCCGCCGAGGGCTGTTGCTGGAACAACTCCAGGAGAGCTCTGGTGCAAGGTGCCATATAGGGAACTGTCAGTGTCCCATACTCTCAGCTGGGCTCAGGCCCAGGAGGGGAGGGTCGATTAGGGAGGCAACTGGCGGATTAGCTACTCGCAATTGAACACTCTAAGGTAGCTTGTCTTGTAGTGGGACCTCAGGGATAAGAGTCCGAGTATATGGAACCAGGGAAGGGTTTCTCTGGGCGCAAGCTCGGGGTCTGGCTGGGTTTGGTGCCATTTCGTGTACGTGAAGGAGCCAGTAGGTGGCGCTCAAGGGCAGCGTTCTGCTCAGCTTGAGGACGTGAGCACTCCCCACTTTGTAAATCAGAACCAGGCCTAGTGAGCTGCGGAACCGCTCGCACGCCCATAGCTCCAACGGGAGCGGCCTGAAGCCTGCTGGTGGGACAACTCGAGTCCCAGTTATCTGCAGTGGTGGTAACCCCACATTGTGATTCGCTGTAGTTTTAGTACAATATGTGAGCGTGGGCGAATTGTTGTAGATCAGAGGGAGATGCAAGGGTCGCTTATGGAGATTGCGATCCAGAAAATGGCCAAAGGTGACAATCTGTGGAAGGAGAGAACCTTCCATAGGAGGGAGGCTTGGACAATTTTCCAATCTAAATGGTCTGCTTTCATCGGTGGGTGGCGAAATCCCTCGAACAGAAGCCAGAAAAGAGCCATGCTGTATGGTCTCCTGTCGGTTACCGAGGAGTTACTCAAGGTAGTTTCTGAATAGGACACTGTAATAGCAGAGGCCAAAACCCAGACATAGGCCAAAGAAACTGAGATTGGAAAATTACAGTGCAAGATACAGGTTTCAGAGTAGCAGCCGTGTTAGTCTGTATTCGCAAAAAGAAAAGGAGTACTTGTGGCACCTTAGAGACTAACAAATTTATTAGAGCATAAGCTTTCGTGAGCTACAGCTCACTTCATCGGATGCATTAGTGCAAGATAGAATGTCTACAGGAGCAAAGTGTAGCATGCTCTACGCAGGTGGAGAGGCTAAAGGTGCGGGAACAAGATCTGACCGACCTTCTAGCCGACAGTTGATTGGACTAGATGACCTCCTGAGGTCCCTTCCAACCCTGATATTCTATTACAGAGAGAAGGAAATTAAAACCCTAACCATCCAACGGGAGGAAGTGCAAGCAGCGTTGTGGCAACTTATGAAATCAATGCAAGCAGGTGCTGGGGGACCAGCTGAACATGTGAAATGACAGCGAAGGGAGGCTTGGCTAAGATTTAAGTTAATGGGCATGAGAGGAGCACTGGCAGCCATTAGATTGGACCCACTCCCCTATGACAATAGTGATTCTGAAGGGAGCTCTGAGGAAGAATGTGAAAGGGAGAGGGAGACTGAATCATATAAGCAACATCATCAGGAAGAAATAATACCATCAGCCCCCCGCTTGACAGAGGAGCCTATCCCTCTAGCACCCATAACCACTACCACCACCAATGTACATTGCCAAAGAGCCACTGAAATACATCAGCAGCCCCCCATCACCCCCCCCTCCCCCTCTGCGCCTCCCGATCAGCTGTTTGTGGTGTGCAGGAGGCTCAGGGGAGGGGGCAGGAAGGGATGGAGTGGAGGCAGGGCCTGTGGCAGAGCCAGGGGTTGAGCAGTGAGCACCACCCCGCACATTGGAAAGTTGGCGCCTGGAGCTCCAGCCCCGGAGTCGGTGCCTATACAAGGAGCCGCATATTAACTTCTGACGAGCCACATGTGGCTCCGGAGCCACAGGTTGGCCACCACTGCATTACAGGAATACCAACCAGTTCCTCAGGATCCAGATGTGCAAGAAGTTATCCAGAAATACTCACAGGCTTTTGCTTGACACAAACTACAATGTGGGCTGATCAAAGAAGGAGCTAGCATCCCAGGACCTGATCCCCGTCTGATTAAACATCAGTTCCCAGAGGAGGTAATACCCAGTATTCATTAGGCCATTCAATTGTTAAAGGAGCAAGGGGTGTTGAAGACCACTAGTAGTCTTTGTAATTCACTGATCTGTCCAGTATGGAAGTCTGACGGAAAGTCATAGCGCTTAACTGTAGATTTTAGAGTGGTAAACAGGGTGACACCCAAACCCACTCCTGTAGTTGCAAAATATCAGGAGTTGATGGCCACTGTAGATGGAGGGGTTCAATGGTTTAGCGTTATTGATGTAGCAAATGCTTTCTTCAGCATTCCCATCTGTGAGGAAGATCAGCACAAGTTTGCTTTAACATTCAATGTCAAACAGCTAACTTTCACAAGAACTCCACAAGGACTGCATAACAACCTGACCATTTGTCATAGAAAGATATCTGCCATATGTAAAGCACTAAACCATTGTAATCAGATTCTCTGCTATGTAGACGACAACTTAGTGGCAACCAGCACTCGGGAAGAGAATCTACACATTTTAGAAGAACTCATCCAGGCCATTCAGACCACTGGTTTCTTAATCAATCCCTAAAAAGCCCAGCTGGTGAAGCAGCAAGTCTAATACCTAGGAATCACTCTGGGCCAAAGTGGAAAAACTCTGGATAAACAATGGGTGGAGCTAATCGCAAAGCTACCCATCCCTCAAGATGTCACTGCACTGGGATCATTCCTAGGACGTACCAGTTTTTCAAGAGAGTTCATCAAAAATTATGCAGGCATAGCAAAGCCTTTATACCAACTGCTATGAAAAGGAGTGTCATGGAAATGGGAAGCTGAGGAACAACAAGCCTTTATCACCCTGAAGCAAGAGCTAACATTAGTGCCAACATTAGCCTACTCTCAAGCAGAAGTTCCATATTACCAGCATTGAAGCGGTGTTACTACAATGTCGAGAAGGTAATCTAAGTCCTATTGCCTCTGCATCCAAAACACTGAGCGAGGTAGAAGGCAGATTTACCTCCTATGAGCGAGAAGTATTTGCGTTAGTTTGGGCACTAGGACACTGGGAATATCTCAGAGGAATGTCACCTGTGGTTGTTAGAACTTGCCACACCCCTGACAGATATGTCATCTCGGGAAAAATAAATAAAGGACACATCTCTTCTCCCAGGCTCACGGGTTGGACGTTAAGTTTAATAAATCGAGATACAAGCACTGAGAAGATTTCACATATGGAGGTTCAATCTTATGCCTTGATTTCTGAAGGTACTGAACACGAGTGTCCACTCCCATTAGAGCAACCGTTTTTATGATCACCTTTTTCTGTATTGACATCATGGGAAGAAGTAAACAGAAACAACTCACTGTATGGACAGTGGAGGGCAGCGCCTATTATCTGGATGGACGCCCGGTGGCTGGGTATGATGCGATCCAGGAAGGGACCAGAAGAATCCTGCAAGGAACAGAAACCCCCCCATCAACACAGGTTGCAGAGCTAGTAGCTATTCTAGCTGTGCTTGCAGCAGAAGAGTCTGATGATAATCTATGTTTGTGTTCTGACTCATCCTGAGTAATCCAAGCATTGGTTACCTGGATGTCAATAGAGACATGTCTACCATGGATGGACGGCCTGTGAAGTATTCTATGATGCTGAGACAGGCATGGGATATAGCATCCTCCCGCACAAGTTCCAATTGCCTATTCAAGGTCAAGGCACATAGTAAAAACATCTCCGCCCCAACAGGCCTAAATTAACAAGTTGACATACTGGCAAAGCAAGCGGCGAGACTAGGTCCTGAACATCTATGGAAGTCACCGACAGTGGCACCTGTAACTTCATTTAAAATGCCAGCTCCTGATCCAGCTATAGCTACAGATATTCTGTTTCTGCAACATCAGGATCAAACATTAAAGTCTTTGTTGCAGGAAGGAACCGGTGAGGGCTATAACATCCATCAAAATTCAGCAGGATTGATCCTGGATACAAAGGCTTCACCTGAAAAGGAGTTATCTGTCCTAGTGGTGCCAGGAAGTCTGAGACGAGAGTTAATTGCACTAGCACATCAACAGGAACATTTTAATAGCACCAAGACGTTAGAACAAATTCTCAAAGTAGCCTGGGGGCCACACATGAAAGGTGAGGTCTCTGACTTTGTAAGATCTTGTTTGCGTTACGGAAAGAACGAGGACACACAGCCAGTGAAGCATCCTCTGTTACACCACCTAGCCGAGGGTCGTTGGAGGAGACTTCAAATAGATTTTATTGGACCACTCCCAAAATTGAGATGGGGTAACATGTATTGTCTGGTGGTCATCGATGTGTTCACACGTTGGATAGAGGCGTACCTGACCAGGAACACAACAGCGGCTATAACCGTGAGGGTTTTACTGGAACAGACCTTTTCCATATTTGGTTTACCCATGGAGACAGACCCTGATAGAGGGCCCCATTTGGTAGGGAAACTGACTTGAACATTATGTATTGCCCTTAATATCAAATAGCGATTACGCATTGCAGTCCATCCGCAGAGCTCAAGGATCGTTGAACAAACTAATTGTACCCTTAAGACTGCTTTGCAGAAGCTCATTGAGGTGCATGGGAAAGATTGGGACATGAAGTTGCCATATGTCCTTATGGCAATGAGGTCAACAAAAACCGTCCATGGCTATTCATCCCATGAAGTCTTAACAGGTCGGGTGACGACTACTCCTGAGCTGTGGTGCGTTGCGGGAGTTCCTTCAGATGGGTATCAACCAAAAGTTAAGATTGATCAATTTATAATCAGCTGTTAAATACTATAAGCGAAGTCCAATACCAGGTTGCAATAATGTTGAAGGCGCAAAATCAGGTAGCTAATAATTGGCTAGATCATTTTAATGACGAGTGCTGGGAGGTGGGAACTTACGTTATGTATAGATTTTACACTGAGAAAGGACATGTTCTTAGTCCGTGGTGGATGGGTCCTGTAATGATTGTAAATAGAGCTGGTATATCAGTTTATGAGATTAAAATTCCAACAAAAAGAGGAACCAACACCAAGTGGTTTCATAGTAGCCAACAAAAATTATGGAAAGGTAAAGAATTGCCATAACTCCTACATCGTAGTAATTGTTCTGTTCTGGGTTGCAGGTAATCATGTCCACCATCAGCTTGGTTTTACTGTGTATACGTTGCTTTGAATTTGTTCCAGTGGAATCCTATTTGGACATGTTTGAAGGGACCATTATTTTTGTATCACCGGGGAACATTTTGCCCTAGAGGACCCAGTAACAACCTCAAGTCCTCTGGAAATAAATGAACTGGTGTCACTAATTGTTAAGAAAGAGGGACAGAACTGTGTGTTAATTTGGCTTATGGAGAAGTTGGGAAAGTCAGGTAAATTCCAACATCTCAAAGGTTTACTGAAATTATACAACACGACCAGTGGGATGTATCGAAAATCCCAAAGACAAATGTGTGTGGGAAATTGTTAAACCTTTATTTGGTAACTGCACCAAGGTTAAAGTGTCAAGTATACCAAAGTCATGCGGGTGCTTGGTCACAAACATTCCTGACCACTTTCCAGTAGGTTTAATAATTGGAAATATCTCATCTTCCTAGTTTGTGGGTAAATCAAATGGGATTATAAGGTTGAATACTCCAGTCCAGTCCCTCCTTCTTGGGTCGGTTTGTAAGGTTTCATTTTTACCTGTTTGTAATCAGCTCAATATATGTACAAAGCCTGCATCTACACTTACTGCAATTCCCCTAACTAATACAACACCAAAGAAATTTGAGCCGGTGTCAACAACTAAATACCCAGGTAAAGGGAGGTGGTGCCCTATTGGGAGGTTTGCAGTGGTCCCAGCGTATGAAAGAGGAAAATGTAGTATTAATGATGTGTTAATTGTGTAAATCTGTTCAAATTTAATATTGTGCCTGCAGATTCGGGCATGTGGACCACAGTAGGGCCATATGGAGTGCATGTAACTAAATCCCGGTTTAGGTATTCCCCCTCCTGAGGTTAGTGCAATTGGCCCAATAGTTATAAGAGAAGAAGCATGTCAAATTGTACAGTCACATCCATGTTTCACTATCAAAAATGTTATTGTGTCTACGCATCCCTAGACTTGTACCAAGCATGTGCTCCCTATGTACCCTTACTTACCACTGGATGGAGAGCATGGTTAAATACCATTGCAACATCTCATCTTATGGTGAAGAGAAGTGTAGCATCAGTTCTAGGAGGACTAGGCGCCAGTATGGGCATAGTGGGGTTTATTAATTCTGGTAAAGCGGCCAGTAAATTAACCAACATGGAGCATAGCTTGTCTGATCTAAAATAACCTTTGTCCACTGCCCTGTCTTATATATCCAAGGTCCATCTAAATTTAGTTACTGTTCTATACGAATGGTACCTCACTCAGAGAATGGACATTGACCAAACTGTACAAGCCTTGGGAAAGCTGCAATGAGATTTGTCTGAGGCTATCTCGTGCACACAAGTACGACTATGGATGCAGGCAGTAATGGCTAATATTGTAAGGGAAGGATATCAAGGAGAAATTGCACCAGAAATCAGGCAAGTCCTCCTTCCCCAAGTGCATAGGAACAGAAGTACCAGCAGTTCTGGAAAGTGCTGTATTTTTTATATGACTCCCAACAGCAAACTCTCCAGTACATAATTTTAACTGTCTATGAAGGGGAAGTTTTCCAGGTGTGGCCAGTTCTTCCTTTAGGGTTATACATTAAGCACACTTTAATGCTTCCACAAGACCTTCTGCACTGGGTCACTTTAAAAGATAATGAATATCATCAGGTTGACCTAGACACATGCCAATGGCACCTTAAGGCAGGCTATCTATGTCCCCACTAAAATATATATCAGCCCTCATATCTGTCTATCCAATCAGGGTAAATGCCATTTCAATTTTGAGGTGCAGCTGGTCAATACTTCCGAATTAATAATAGTTAAGCCAGGATGTGTATGTGTTCGAAGTACATATTCTGAATTTATAGTAAATCAGTTCTATTGTATTCCAAATCCACAAATCCATAGCATATTGTCACGGAGTCCCCGGGCGATGCTCTGGAACTGCTCCCTACGAAGCCAATCAGGACTCTGGGGAAGTCTCCTTTTTGTGAGCAGACTGTCTGCAGGACAAAAAGCTCACACAGCTTCCACCTTCCTGGGTCTGACCTCGGAGCAAGTGTTAAGTCTCTGGAGGATCTGCCTCTCCTAATGCAAATGGAGCAGTTCTTAGAGGGTGTGCCTGAGGAAATAGAAACGTACACCCTATACTGAACTTACTGCCAGAGACTTGGACATTGTCCATGGCGGAGACAGTATACCTAAAATTCCTCTATTCTGGACAGGACATCTGCTACCCAGTTCTCTTTTCTTTTCCTCCTGAGCATGCTGCCTCTTTCTTTCCTTCTCCTTCTGGGCAGTTTTCTGTGTTTCAATCTCTTTGTCTTTTAAGTCCAGTGCTTGCTGGTGTGCAGCCCTTTGTCTGGCTGCTTCTGCATCCATGACAGCCTTTTCCCAGGCAAATTATCATCAATTTCCATTTGTCTCCCCTCAAGACTGTCACTCGATGAGCTGGGATACCACTGATAACAACCCTCCTGCCAGAACAGGCGCCCCTCCACTCCTCTCTTGCTGAGTTAGACGCTCCAGCACAGACCCAGAGGTTGGGCCACACCTCTCTGCAGTTCACTGAAACTGAGATTTACTCAACTATGGGGCTTCTCAGTTAACAGGGACTTTCACAGTGCCCAGTATTCAGCCTTTCTGAGTAATCTGCAAACTGTGCAATTCTAGCCTCCTCTGAGCTTCACTCTCACTCATTTTGCTTACTTTTCAGTCCCTATTTCCCTTACCTGAAATAAGCAAACAGAAAATAACAAACCAATAACCATTTTGTCTGTTCTCTGGCCACCACACTTAAAACTCACTCAAAATCACTACCAGTGTCTCAAAGCAATCAGTTGTGCACAGATCCTGTTTGACTATGCCACTGTGACAGGTTTGGTCACAGAGATCCCCTTGGGACTGTCACCTGACGTGCTGAAATTACCTCTGAGCCTGTTTTCCCTGCCAGCTTGGGACTCCAGAACCCTGCCTTGTTGAGCCAGACGCACCAGCCTGCTGCAACACAGACCCAGGGTCTGGTCCACGCTCCCAAAGCTGCAGACTTTAACTGAAAATAGCTCAGCAGGTCACCTATCTCCAGCACCCAGACACCTAGCTCCCAATGGAATCCAAACCCCAAATAAATCCCTTTTACTCTGTATAAAGCTTATACAGAGTAAATTCATTAATTCTTCACCCTCTATATTACTGATAGAAAGATATGCACAGCTGTTTGCTCCCCCAGGTATTAATCACTTACTCTGGGTTCATTAATAAACAAAAGTGATTTTATTAAGTAAAAAAAGTAGGATTTAATAGTTTCAAATAATAACAGACAGAACAAAGTAAGTCACCAAGCAAAATAAAGCAAAAACATGCAAGTCTAAGCCTAATACATTACGAAACTGATTACAGGTAATATCTCACCCTCAGAGATGTTCCAATAAGCTTTTTTCACAGACTAGACTCCCTCCTAGTCTGGGCCCAATCCTTTCCCCGGTACAGTACTTGTTAGTTCCAGCAGACATCTCAGGTGGTAACTAGGGGTTTTCTCATGTCTGGCCCCCTTTGTTCTGTTCCACCTCCTTTTATAGCTTTGGCACAAGGCGGGAAGCCTTTGTCTCTCTGGGTCCTCACCCCTCCTTCTAAATGGAAAAGTACCAGATTTAAGACAGATTATTTCATTATCAAGTGACATGGTCACATGTCACTGTAAGACCGCTAGACTCCATTCCCCATGGGCTGGCCCACATGTACACAGGGAAGCTTTCAAGTAACTAAGGCCATGTACAACTGATTGTTTCTGGAGCACCCTTAATGGCCTCCACTTAATACGTTTACATCAGTGATACAAGTTTAGATCTTATTCTTCTAACTCCAGATATATAAATAATACATGCAAACAAACAGGATGAACACACCTAGTAGATTATAAACTTTCTAATGACACCATACAAGGGGTATTTAGCATAAAGCATATTCCAGTTATGCCATATTCATAAGCATATTTCCATAAAGCATATGGAGTTCAACGTCACAATTTCCTTATAGCATTCCCAGACCCTATCCTAAAACCTAAAGTATGCCATGTTAATTCTCTAAAGCCTTTTTATTCCCAAGAAATCAAGATTCTCCAGTTTACAAACCAGGAGAGAGACGACGCTGAGTGGCCTGAAGAAGTCTACTACAAAGGAAAAAGCAACAGTTGCCTAGAAGAGGTGAGCTTTTCCATAACCCTTGGGCGTAAGCACCAACAGCAAATCCAGGCGCTGTGCACCAGCTTTGTGCCAATGTTTTTAGCCACCCCAGGACGGACAGAATGGGCATACCACTCCATTGACACAGGTGATGCTCACCCAATGAGAGCCCAACCCTACTGGATGGCTCCTCAAGTCAAAACTGCGATAGAAAGGGAGATCAAGGACATGTTACAGAAGGGTGTAATCCGCCCCTCTGAGAGTGCATGGGCATCTCCAGTGTTTCTGGTTCCCAAACCAGATGGGGAAATCTGCTTTTGCATGGACAACCGTAAGCTAAATGCTGTAACTTGCCCAGACAACTATCCAATGCTATGCACAGAGGAGCTATTGGAGAAACTGGGACATGCCCAATTCATCTCCACCTTTGATTTAACTAATATCCAATCTGTCATAATTATACAGCTAAGGGTAGCCTAGAATTCCTCCTTACCTGTAAGGTGTTAAGAAGCTCAAATAACCTGGTTGGCAGCTGACCAAAAGGACCAATGGGGAAAGAAGATACTTTCAAATCTTGGGGGAGGCTTTGTTGTTCTCTTGGGAAGCAGAGAAGCATCAGGTCAGAAAACTCCTTCTCCTATAAACAATCCTAAAAGTCTCTCATATTACAAAAATTGTAAGTAAAAGCCAGGCAAGACTTGTTAGGTTATCTTTTGTTCTGCTTGTGAATTTTTCCTTTGCTGGAGGGAGGTTTATTCCTGTTTTTTGTAACTTTGAAACTAAGCCTAGAGGAAGTTCTGCTGTGTTTTTAATCTTTTGTTACCCTGTAAAGTTATATTCCATCCTGATTTTACAGAGGTAATTTTTACCTTTTTTTTAAATAAAATCCTTCTTTTTAAGAATCTGACTGAGACCCAGGGGTTTGGGTCTGTGATCACTTTGTAACCAATTGGTTAGGATATTATTTTCAAGCCTCCCCAGGAAAGGGGGTAGGATATTTTGGGGGAATAGGAACTCCAAGTGGTCCTTTCCCTGATTCTTTGTTAAATCACTTGGTGGTGGCAGCGTGCCGTCCAAGGGCAAAGAATTTGTGCCTTGGGGAAGTTTTAATCTAAGATGGTAGAAATAAGATTAGGGGGTCTTTCATGCAGGTCCCCACATCTGTACCCTAGAGTTCAGAGTGGGGAGGAAACCATGACATGGTGGCAGCGTGGTGGGATCATTTTGAACCGAAAGCACAGTAGGATTTTGAAAGGACAATTTTTTTTTCCTTTTGGCTGCTTGGAAAGCAGGGAGGGTTTTTTTTGAGGATTTTTTTTTTTAAAGCTGGGAGTACCTGGAGTTTTTTTTCTCTGCCTTAGGGCAGGGTAGTTAACCTCCTGCAGGAGAATTCACAAGTGTTTATTTTTCTTTCTAGCTCTTGGGTTAGGCTAGATTAAACAAAGAAAGGCTAGGGTGACTGACAGTGACATCCAAAAGAAATTAGAATTAGCCAGATTCGAAGCTGATGAGAGACAAAAAGAACACGATAGATGGATGGCCTTAAACCGCTTGGAATTGGAGGCAGAAGAAGCTGCCCACAAGAGAGCCCTGGAGTTAAAAGAAAGAGAGAGGAAGCATGAACTGGAGGATAAAGAAAGAGAGAGGAAGCATAAACTGGAGTTAGAGACAAAACGCTTAGAGATAGAAAGGGCTAAGCAGAATATACCAGACAACCCTAGCAACCCTTCTCCAGGTACTGCTTCCCATCCCAGAAAACTCCCCACCTACAAGGCAGGCAATGATACAGAGGCCTTCTTAGAAAATTTCAAAAGGGCCTGCCTTGGGTACAGCATCTCTACAGACCAGTACATGGTAGAGCTGAGGCCGCAGCTCAGTGGACCCTTAGCAGAGGTGGCGGCTGAAATGCCTAAGGAACACATGAACAGTTATGAACTTTTTTAAAAAAAAAAAGCCAGAATCAGAATGGGGCTAACACCCAAGCATGCCCATCAGCGGTTCAGAGCCCTAAGGTGGAAACCAGACGTGGCATGTTCCCGACACGCTGACCACATTGTGAAAAATTGGGATGCCTGGATATCAGGAGCAAGCGTTAAATCTCTGGAGGATCTGTCTCTCCTAATGCAAATGGAGCAGTTCTTAGAGGGTGTTCCTGAGGAAATAGAAAGATACATCCTAGATGGGAAGCCCAAAACTGTAATCAAGGTGTTGGAAATGGGTGGAGGTGGTGGAAAAGGGGCGGGATAGCTCAGTGGTTTGAGCATTGGCCTGCTAAACCCAGGATTGTGAGTTCAATCCTTGAGGGGGCCATTTAGGGATCTGGAGCAAAAACTGGGGAAAAAAAAAACTAGTAGCAGTTTGAGTGGATATCAGAAGGGGCAACCCAAGACAATACCCTACCACCAGGGGCAGCCCAAGGCCCCACCTACATCCCAAGAAAAACCCCAAACACCTTATCATCCCACCACACCCGTCTCCAGCAACCCACCTTGCCCCAGTGACCAGTCAGTTGGGCGATGTTTTAAATGTAATGAGCTGGGGCATATGAAGGCCAGCTGTCCCAAGAACCCCAACAGACTGCAGTTCATTTCACCAGAGTCATACCAAAGGTCCACAGGCCCAGATGCCTCCCAGGTACCCTCAGAGCGAAGGGAAACTGTGAGTGTGGGCGGGAAGAAGGTTACAGCGTGGAGAAACACTGGAGCATATGTGTCAGCTATCCACCAGTCCTTAGTGGACCCCAAATTCATCAACCCAGAGGCACAAGTGACAATTCAACCCTTCATGTCAAAATCTTTAAACTTGCCTACAGCCGAGTTGCCTGTCCAGTACAAGGACTGGTCAGGAATGTGGACTTTTGCAGCCTATGATGATTATCCCATCCCCATGCTGCTGTGGGAAGACTTGGCCCATCATGTGAAGCTAGCCCAGAGGGTGGGAATGGTCACCCGCAGCCAGACTAAGCAGGCTTCCACACCTAGCTCTGTTCCTGAGCCTTCCAACAGGGCCCCGTCTGTGTTAGCAGAGACCCAGACTGAGATGGTGGAACCGGACCCCATGCCAACGACTGCAACGGCCGTAGTGGATCCAGTCTCAGAGTCCCAGCCAGAGCCAGGCCCAGAACCGGAACTGGTGGAGCAACCAGCACCAGAACCATTGCCAGCCCTGAGTCCAGCGCTTGCAACCCTGTTTGCAACCCCAAGACCAGAGGGCCCCACCGAGCCCGCCCTGGCAGCAGCAGCTGAACCTGCGCAAGAGGCTCAGCCGGAGCCTGAAACACCCCATAGCGTACCTGCGGAGAGCGGGTCACTGTCCCCGGAACCAGCCCCATCCCCTGCGTCGCTTCCCGAGGGACCAAGCCCAGGTCTACCATCCAGTGAGGAACTAAGGTCTCCAGCATCAAGGGAACAGTTCCAGGCCAAGCAGGAAGCAGATGAAAGCCTCCAGGGAGCTTGGACGGTGGCACGGAGCAACCCACCGCCTCTCAGCTCTTCTAACCGATCCCAGTTTGTGGTAGAACGAGGACTTTTATCCAAGGAAACTCTTTGTGGGGGGCACCGGGAGGACTGGCATCCTCAGAGACAGTTGGTAGTTCCAACTAAGTACCGGGGAAAGCTCTTGTGCTTAGCGCACGATCATCCTAGTGGCCATGCTGGGGTGAACAGGACCACAGACCATTTGGGGAAGTCATTCCACTGGGAGGGAATGGCCCAGGGAGGAGATGACACTGAGAGGCCTGAAGGTGTCTAGTACGAAGGAAAAAGTGACGGTGGCGTGGAAGAGGTGACCTCTCAATGACCCTCGGATGTATGCAGTGCCAGCAGATCAAGGAGCTGTGCACTAGCTTCGTGCCAATGTTCTCAGCCACCCCAGGAAGGACCGAACAGGCATACCACTCCATTGACACAGGTGATGCTCACCCAATGAGAGCCCAACCAAACCGGATGTCTCCTCAAGCCAAAACTGCTATAGAACGGGAGATCAAGGTGGGTATACAGATGGGTGTAATCCACCCCTCTAACAATGCATGGGCATCTCCAGTGGTTCTAGTTCCCAAACCAGATGGGGAGATACGCTTTTGCATGGACTATCGTAAGCTAAATGCTGTAACTCGCCCAGACAACTATCCAATGCCACACACAGATGAGCTATTGGAAAAACTGGGATGTGCCCAGTTCATCTCTACCTTAGACTTAACCAAGGGGTACTGGCAAATACCGCTGGATGAATCCGCCAAGGAAAGGGCAGCCTTCATCACCCATGTAGGGTTGTATGAATTTAATGTGCTCCCTTTCGGGCTGCGAAATGCACCCGCCACTTTCCAAAAACTTGTAGCTAGTCTCCTAACGGGATTGGGAGAATCTGCAGTCACCTACCTTGATGATGTGGCCATCTTTTCTGATTCATGGGCAGAATACTTGGAGCATCTGCAAAAAGTCTTTGAGCGCATATGGGAGGCAGGGCTAACTGTTAAGGCTAAGAAGTGTCAAATAGGCCTAAATAGAGTGACTTACCTTGGACACCAGGTGGGTCAAGGAACTATCAACCCCCTACAGGCCAAAGTGAATGCTATCCAAAAGTGGACTGTCCCAAAGTAATATAATATCTCATTGAAAAGGTGACAGGGCCAGAAAGAGTTAATTAACTCACAGACTGACCTGACCCATGGCCGAACTTTAAAGACTGGGTTAGGAAGAGATGAAAATGAACAGAGCTGTGAAATGCAGCCAGCATTGTTAGAAATAGAAGGGTAGATGTTTGTTCAGGTCTTGTGATGTAAGCAAACAAGTCTTGTTTATTGCTATAGCTTTGATTCAAAGAGGAATATTAACATTTAGGAAGACACTTGAGTTAAATAGTATTGTCTATGTCTCTTTGAAGGTTGTGATAACCTGTGTCTGAACTGTTTAATGGATTATCTTGTGCTAATTGCCATGATGTTTGGAAGAAGGAAAGTTAAGCCTATTGTTTTCTCAGGCCAAAAGGCTGCAGGAAATGTATAAAAACCTTGGAACACGATCCTTCTTCGTCTCAGATCTGCTTTGAGTTTCAAGAAGGGGAAAACTTAAGACATAAGGATTGAGATCCCCAGTCACTGACTGGAGTCACCCTGAATATGGACATTGGACTATAACCTCTGGACCATTTCTAAAAGGACTTTTGGCCACTACAAGCTCAGCTCTGCTATGTATCTGAACCTCAAGAATTGAATCCAAGTCTATCTGTATATTGATCTTTTAACCAACACACTCTCTCTTTTCTTTTTAAATAAATTTCAGTTTAGTTAATAAGGATTGACTATTAGCGTGTATTTTGGGTAAGATCTGAGTTATCATTTAACCTGGGTCTGGGGCTTGGTCCTTTGGGATCAGGAGAACCTTTTCTTTTATATGATGAATAAGATTTTCAGAATTTATCATCCTATGTTTGACATGTGTGTCTGGATGGAGGCCTGAGGCTGGTAGTTTAAGGGAACTGCATTATTTGGACTTTTGAGTAACCAGGGAGGTACTATAGAAGCTGTTTTGGACTGGCTTGGTAAATCTAAGTATTGGAATATCCACCAGCATTTGGGGTTTGTCCGCCCTGTTCTGTTTCCAGTTCACCCTGATTGAGTGACCTTAGCTGGCTCCCACAGGCAGCACTGTCACAGGGCTTGGAGGGATATTTTGGGGGAATAGGAACTCCAAGTGGTCCTTTCCCTGACTCTTTCTTAAATCACTTGGTGGTAGCAGCATACCGTCCAAGGGCAAAGAATTTGTGCCTTGGGGAAGTTTTAACCTAAACTGGTAGAAATAAGCTTAGGGGATCTTTCATGCGGGTCCCCACATCTCTACCCTAGATTTCAGAGTGGGGAGGGAACCCTGACACAACCTAAACCTCCCCCACTGCAACTTGAGACCATTACTCCTTGTTTTGTCATCTGCTACCGCTGAGAACGGTCTAGATCCATCCTCTTTGGAACCCTCTTTCAGGTAGTTGAAAGCAGCTATCAAATCCCCCCTCATTCTTCTCTTCTGCAGACTAAATAATCCCAGTTCCCTCAGCCTCTCCTCATAAGTCATGTGTTCCAGTCCCCTAATCATTTTTGTTGCCCTCCACTGCATGCTTTCCAATTTTTCCACATCTTTCTTGTAGTGTGGGGCCCAAAACTGGACACAGTACTCCAGATGAGGCCTCATCAATGTCAAATAGAGGGGAACGATCATGTCCCTTGATCTGCTGGCAATGCCCCTACTTACAAAGCCCAAAATGCCGTTAGCCTTCTTGGCAACAAGGGCACACTCTTGACTTATATCCAGCTTCTCGTCCACTGTAACCACTGCCTGGCCCAGGATTCCCCAAGATGGTCTTGGCTGAAAGTCACTTATTTCTGTGCTAACAAGATCTGTTCTATGCTATGTTCTTGTCAATTTAATAAACCTTCTGTTTTACACTGGCTGAGAGTCACATCTGACTGCAGAGTTGGGGTGCAGGGCCCTCTGGCTTCCCCAGGAGCCCCACCTGGGAGGACTCCCTGCGGGAAGCAAACGGTGTGGAAGAGGATGTTGAATTCTCCAAGATCAGACCCAGGAAGGTCAAAGTTGTGTAAGCTTCTTGCCCTGGAGACAATATGTTCAGGGAGAGGAGGCTCCCCCAGAGTCCTGGCTGGCTTCATACGGAGTAGTTCCAGAGTCATTACCACCAAGTCTTGTGTTTTGGATAATTTTGTTGGTTGTTTAAGAAAATCCTCATCCATCTCGTCTACCAGGTTAGGTGATCTATAGCAGACACCTACCTTGTTTTTGTTTTACCTCTTTTGTCCTTACCAAAGACTTTTGAGAAGTCTGCCTCCAACCTGTATCTAAACCTCAGTGCAATTGTATACATCTTTGATATACCCGGCAATACCTCTTCCCTTTTATCCCTGCCTGTCGTTCCAGATCAAGCTGTACCCTTCTCTACCAATATTCCAGTCATGTGAACTATCCCACCAAGTTTCTGTGAGGCCAATTATGTCAAAACGATTATTCACTAGTATTTCTACTTCTTCCTGTTTATTCCCCATACCTCTTGCATTAGTATACAGACATTGAAGAATAATTGTAACTGTATACTCTATCCTAGGCATGACTGTTTTTATAAAGGCAGTTGATTTATTTAAGAGCTACAGCTTAGAGAGCTCTTGAATTATGAAGGTATTTGAATACTTGGATACCTTCCCCAAATACTTCCTTCCATACTTATATTCCCCACTGTTACATTCCTTGGTATATACCTATGTTATTACCTAAATAAAAGCTTTAAATAAGAAGTTAACCAAGTTATTGATCTGTGAGGTGCTTTTTTCCTTCCGGATCCAGCCCGGGTCCCACTTATCTAATTCAGAACTTTGAGTTCACAATACATTTTTAAAAGCTGATCCAGATCCAGACTAACACTGCTACCCCTCAGATACAATACATTTTTAGGCTTTTCTGGGTCAGTGGCCAATAGCACAGTTTCATTGCACACATTGCCTGGCTCTAAACCCCTTTAAGAGCCAGTGACCATTTCAGCAACTGTAGTTAGGTTCACTGCTCCTTTACAAAATGCTTCTGTAAACATGCTTTACATTTTTTACATAACATGTGCACTGTAAAGGGATAACATAAGAATGGCCACACTGGGTCAAACCAAAGGTCCATCCAGCCCAGTATCCTGTCTAACGACAGTGGCCAACACCAGGTGCCCCAGAGGGAGTGAACCTAATAGGTAATGATCAAGTGATCTCTCTCCTGCCATCCATCTCCACCTCTGACAAACAGAGGCTAGGGACACCATTCCTTACCCATCCTGGCTAATACCCATTAATGGGCTTAACCTCCATGAATTTATCCAGTTCTCTTTTAAACCCTGTTATAGTCCTAGCCTTCACAACCTCCTCAGGCAAGGAGTTTCATAGGTTGACTGTGCGCTGAGTGAAGAAGAACTTCCATTTATTTGTTTTAAACCTGCTGCCCATTAATTTCATTTGGTGACCCCTGGTTCTTATATTATGGGAACAAGTAAATAACTTTTCCTTATTCACTTTCTTCACACCACTCATGATTTTATAGACCTCTATCATATCCCCCCTTAATCTCCTCTTTTCCAAACTGAAAAGTCCTAGTCCCTTTAATCTCTCCTCATATAGGACCTGTTCCAAACCCCTCATCATTTTAGTTGCCCTTCTTTGAATCTTTTCTAATGCCAGTATATCTTTTTTGAGATGAGGGGACCACATCTGTACGCAGTGTTCAAGATGTGGATGTACCATGGATTTACATAAGGGCAATAAGATATTCTCCGTCTTATTCTCCATCCCTTTTCTGATGATTCCTAACATCCAGTTTGCTTTTTTGACTGCTGCTGCACACTGCCTGAATGTCTTCAGAGTACTATCCACAATGACTCCAAGATCTTTCTCCTGATTAGCTGTAGCTAAATTAGCCCCCATCATATTGTATGTATAGTTGGGGTTATTTTTTCCAATATGCATTACTTTACATTTATCCACATTACATTTCATTTGCCATTTTGTTGCCCAATCACTTAGTTTTGTGAGATCTTTTTGAAGTTCTTCAAAGTCTGCTTTGGTCCCAACTATCTTCAGCAGTTTAGTAACATCTGCAAACTTTGCCACCTCACTGTTTATCCCTTTCTCCAGATAATTTATGAAGAAGTTGAATAGGATTGGTTCTAGGACTGACTCTTGGGGAACACCACTAGTTACCCCTCTCCATTCTGAACATTTACTGTTTATTTCTACCCTTTGTTCCCTGTCTTTTAACCGGTTCTCAATCCATGAAAGGATCTTCCCTCTTAATCCCATGACAACTTAATTTACGTAAGAGCCTTTGGTGAGGGACCTTGTCAAAGGCTTTCTGGAAGTCTAGGTACACTGTGTCCACTGGATCCCTCTTGTCCACATGTTTGTTGACCCCCTCAAAGAACTCTAATCGATTAGTAAGATATGATCTCCTTTTACAGAAACCTTGTTGACTTTTGCGCAACAATTTATGTTCTTCTGTGTGTCTGACAATTTTATTCTTTGCTATTGTTTCAACTAATATGCCCGGTACTGACGTTAGACTTACCGGTCTGTAATTGCCAGGATCATCTCTAGAGCCCTTTTTAAATATTGGCATTACATTAGCTATCTTCAGATAAGTGATTTTGAAATGAAGAAAATATTTTTAAAAAGCAGCCATTTTATGTTTTTTTGGTATGCTTCCCAGAAACTTGTATAACATGTAAGTAAGGTAACAAGAGAAGGAAAAGGTGTGATGTTACTGACATAATTTGTGACTGTATAGATCATTGTTCCAACCACTGTTATATATTTGTAGCAAATATTGTACAAAGGTTGTTGTGTGAGATGTCTATGGAAAGGTTATAATTTGCTGATTATGATGATGCTATTTGCATGAGTGTATCATTTTTGTAGTTGAAGTTATGAATATTGGCTATGTACTTGTATATCAATTTGTTTTGATTCTAAGTAGTCTCAGTGAAGCATTTGGTCAGCTTCTTGAGAAGGGACTATTCTCAGTAAGTGCCCAATCAAGAAACACTTATCGATGCATCCGATGAAGTGGGCTGTAGCCCACGAAAGCTTATGCTCTAATAAATTTGTTAGTCTTTAAGGTGCCACAAGTACTCCTGTTCTTTTTGCGGATACAGACTAACATTGCTGCTATTCTGAAACTTATCTGACAATGGACTTTGGGAGATGCCAATCCACATCTAAGCTTTCCTGGGAACATTAAAACTAACATGTAAACAATGGTGTCGGCCTGTAAAGAACTGAGTCATGCATGGACATGTGACTTGCCCATGTGACTTCAAACTATATCTTGCTGTGATCTTGCACAGGAGAACCAAGGGATTTCCACCCACAAAAGAAAGCCTATAAAAGGCTGCTGCATCTCCTCCATCTTGTCTTCAATCCTGCTTTTTATTTCTGGGGGGACTTTGCTACAAACTGAAGTTCTGAACAAAGGACTGAAAGACCCATCCCAGCTGTGGATGTTCTCCAGAGACTTGATTTGAACCTGCAGTTTATTCTATCACTGTTACAAGCCTGAACCAAGAACTTTGCCATAACTGTATGTAATTGATTCCATTTAACCAATTCTAGCTCTCATCTATATCTTTTTCCTTTTATGAATAAACCTTTAGATTTTAAATTCTAAAGGATTGGCAGCAGTGTGATTTGTGGGTAATATCTGATTTGTATATTGACCTGGGTCTGGGGCATGGTCCTTTGGGATTGGGAGAACGTTTTTTTCTTTTACTGGGGTATTGGTTTTCATAACCATTCGTCCCCATAACGAGTGGCATTGGTGGTGATACTGGGAAAGCCTTGGCCTGTAACTGCCCTGCTCGAAGCAATTTGTCCTGAATTGACACTCTCAGAAGCGTCCCACCAGGGGCAGCATCATTACAAAAGGGTATGGGGGATATTGTAGGAAGATATCCAAACTGCACTGTTTGGCTAGTTAGTCAGCAGGGCTGTTAAAGAGCTATGAATAGGTAGACAGAGAATGTGAAGCAAGATATTATTGCGAGTCACGTGGTGTTCAACTCACAGGAAAATACTGCTTCCAATATCTAGAGAAATTGGTAAAGCTCATGTGAAAGGGTAAATACTACTTCCCTATTCACTTTCTCCACACTATTCACAATTTTATAGACCTCTACAATATCCCCTCTTGGTCATCTCTTTTCCAAGCTGAAAAGTCCCAGTCTCTCCTCATGTGGAAGTTGTTCCGTACCCCGTATCATTTCTGTTGCTGTTCTCTGTATTCTAATTCTAATATATCTTTTTTGAGATAAAAGAAAAGGAGTACTTGTGGCACCTTAGAGACTAACAAATTTATTAGAGCATAAGCTTTCGTGAGCTACAGCTCACTTCATCGGATGCATTTGGTGGAAAAAGCAGAGGAGAGATTTATATACACACACACAGAGAACATGAAACAATGGGTTTATCATACACACTGTAAGGAGAGTGATCACTTAAGATAAGCCATCACCAACAGCAGGGGGGGGAAGGAGGAAAACCTTTCATGGTGACAAGCAGGTAGGCTAATTCCAGCAGTTAACAAGAATATCAGAGGAACAGTGGGGGGTGGGGTGGGAGGGAGAAATACCATGGGGAAATAGTTTTACTTTGTGTAATGACTCATCCATTCCCAGTCTCTATTCAAGCCTAAGTTAATTGTATCCAGTTTGCAAATTAATTCCAATTCAGCAGTCTCTCGTTGGAGTCTGTTTTTGAAGCTTTTTTGTTGAAGTATAGCCACTCTTAGGTCTGTGATCGAGTGACCAGAGAGATTGAAGTGTTCTCCAACTGGTTTTTGAATGTTATAATTCTTGACGTCTGATTTGTGTCCATTCATTCTTTTACGACAGTATCCCCGATACTGCCACGGCTAACCTGGTGGCAGAACTTTGTGACTTTGTCCTGACCCATAACTATTTCACATTTGGTGACAATGTATACCTTCAAATCAGCGGCACTGCGATGGGTACCCACATGGCCCCACAGTATGCCAACATTTTTATGGCTGACTTAGAACAACGCTTCCTCAGCTCTCGTTCCCTAATGCCCCTACTCTACTTGCGCTACATTGATGACATCTTCATCATCTGGACCCATGGAAAAGAAGCTCTTGAGGAATTCCACCATGATTTCAACAATTTCCATCCCACCATCAACCTCAGCCTGGACCAGTCCACACAAGAGATCCACTTCCTGGACACTACGGTGCTAATAAGCGATGGTCACATAAACACCACCCTATATCGGAAACCTACTGACCGCTATTCCTACCTACATGCCTCTAGCTTTCATCCAGATCATACCACTCGATCCATTGTCTACAGCCAAGCGCTACGATATAACCGCATTTGCTCCAACCCCTCAGACAGAGACAAACACCTACAAGATCTCTATCATGCATTCCTACAACTACAGTACCCACCTGCTGAAGTGAAGAAACAGATTGACAGAGCCAGAAGAGTACCCAGAAGTCACCTACTACAGGACAGGCCCAACAAAGAAAACAACAGAACGCCACTAGCCATCACCTTCAGCCCCCAACTAAAACCCCTCCAACGCATCATCAAGGATCTACAACCTATCCTGAAGGACGAGCCATCGCTCTCTCAGATCTTGGGAGATAGACCAGTCCTTGCTTACAGACAGCCCCCCAATCTGAAGCAAATACTCACCAGCAACCACACACCACACAACAGAACCACTAACCCAGGAACCTATCCTTGCAACAAAGCCCGTTGCCAACTCTGTCCACATATCTATTCAGGGGATACCATCATAGGGCCTAATCACATCAGCCACACTATCAGAGGCTCCTTCACCTGCGCATCTACCAATGTGATATATGCCATCATGTGCCAGCAATGCCCCTCTGCCATGTACATTGGCCAAACTGGACAGTCTCTACGTAAAAGAATGAATGGACACAAATCAGACGTCAAGAATTATAACATTCAAAAACCAGTTGGAGAACACTTCAATCTCTCTGGTCACTCGATCACAGACCTAAGAGTGGCTATACTTCAACAAAAAAGCTTCAAAAACAGACTCCAACGAGAGACTGCTGAATTGGAATTAATTTGCAAACTGGATACAATTAACTTAGGCTTGAATAGAGACTGGGAATGGATGAGTCATTACACAAAGTAAAACTATTTCCCCATGGTATTTCTCCCCCCCACCCCACCCCCCACTGTTCCTCTGATATTCTTGTTAACTGCTGGAATTAGCCTACCTGCTTGTCACCATGAAAGGTTTTCCTCCTTCCCCCCCCTGCTGTTGGTGATGGCTTATCTTAAGTGATCACTCTCCTTACAGTGTGTATGATAAACCCATTGTTTCATGTTCTCTGTGTGTGTGTGTATAAATCTCTCCTCTGTTTTTTCCACCAAATGCATCCGATGAAGTGAGCTGTAGCTCACGAAAGCTTATGCTCTAATAAATTTGTTAGTCTCTAAGGTGCCACAAGTACTCCTTTTCTTTTTGGTTTTTGAATGTTATCATTCTTGACGTCTGATTTGTGTCCATTCATTCTTTTACGCAGAGACTGTCCAGTTTGGCCAATGTACATGGCAGAGGGGCATTGCTGGCACATGATGGCATATATCACATTGGTAGATGTGCAGGTGAACGAGCCTCTGATAGTGTGGCTGATGTGATTAGGCCCTATGATGATGTCCCCTGAATAGATATGTGGACAGAGTTGGCAACGGGCTTTGTTGCAAGGTTAGGTTCCTGGGTTAGTGGTTCTGTTGTGTGGTGTGTGGTTGCTGCCACAAGTACTCCTTTTCTTTTTGCGAATACAGACTAACACGGCTGCTACTCTGAAACCTGTAATTTTTTGAGATAGGATGAGAAGACCTGCACACACTATTCAAGGTGTGATTATATCACAGATTCATATAATGGCATTATGCTATTTTCTGTCATAGTCTCTCTCTTTCCTAATGGTTCCTAACATTGTGTTCGCGTTTTTGACTGCTGCAGCACACGGAGCAGATGTTTTCTGAGAACTATCCACACTGTTTCCAAGAAGAAAAGCAGTACTTGTGGCACCTTAGAGACTAACAAATTTATTTGAGCATAAGCTTTCGTGAGCTACACCTCCCCTCGTCTCAGCTTCCTTTGCGTAAGAGCCTTTGGCGCGGCTCCTTGTCACAGGTGGTCTGAAAGCCCAAGGACGCTCTGTCCACTGGCCCCACTTGTCCACGGGCTGGCCGAGCCCCTCCAAGAACCCCAGCGGCTCGTGGGGCCTGGTTTCCCTTCACAAGCCTTAGCAGTGGGGGTGTCTGAGGCAGGCCTGGGCGCGGGGAGCCCTGTCAGCCTTGTGGGTGTGCTGGGGGGTGGGAAACCTGCCGACAGGCCCCTGGCTGGACGGGCGCAGCGCCTCACACAGGCTGCTGGGCCCCCTCGTCCGCCCCGAGCGCCTGAGGAGAGTCTTTCCCGCCCCTGCCACAGCGCGCGCGCCCAACGGCCGCTCAGCCGCCCTCTCTGCTTCCCGCCCAAAACGCGCCCGCGACGTCCGGCTCGCTCTCTGATTGGACACGGCCACGGCCGCGGCAAGAGTGAAGCTCCTCCCCCCTCCAACCTAATTAGTCTGAAGCGCAGGGGCCCGCCCTTAGCATCCTGATTGGGTAATCGGATCCACCCTCCTTCAGGCCCCGCCCACTACCCCAGGACCCCACCCCCTTCCCTGAGAACCCTCCCTGGATTGCTCGGGGAGATTCTAACCCCGCCCCATACCTTGGCTCCTCCTCGGATTGGTCAACGCTCCCACGTCCCGCCCCTCCTCCTTGGACTCTCCTTGGATTGGTCCACACTCACCGTGACCGCGCCCTTCCAGCCCGCCCCTCCTCGGTACCCCTCCGGATTGGTCTGGTCTCCCTCCGGCTCCGCCCATCCCGTGCCCGCCGAGCCCCCATTGGCTGTAGTCCAGCGCGGTCAGTCACTCGAGCTGGAGCAAAGGTTGAACGGGGAGCGTGTCCCGTAAGTAACGCCGAGCCCCCCCGCCCCACGTGACGGCTCCTCGAGTGGGAAGCTGATACCCCCCCGCGAACCTGGAGCCTGGAGGGGGGGAGCTGGGGGGCAAGGAGATGGGGTGCTGGGGGGACAAGGGGAGAAGGGCTAAGAAGAGCTGTGATGGGGCAGGGGTGCTGGGGGGCAAGGAGATGGGGGTGGGGGTGCTGGGGAGGGCCAAGGAGATGTGGGGGAGCAGGGGTGCTGGGGGCAAGGAGATGGGGTGCTGGGGGGACAAGGGGAGGAAGGCTAAGAAGAGCTGTGGTGGGACGGGGTGCTGGGGGCAAGGAGATGGGGGTGGGGGTGCTGGGGAGGGCCAAGGAGATGTGGGGGAGCAGGGGTGCTGGGGGGCAAGGAGATGGGGTGCTGGGGGGACAAGGGGAGAAGGGTTAAGAAGAGCTGTGATGGGGCAGGGGTGCTGGGGGGCAAGGAGATGGGGTGCTGGGGGGGACAAGGGGAGGAAGGCTAAGAAGAGCTGTGGTGGGACAGGGGTGCTGGGGGGCAAGGAGATGGGGTGCTGGGGGGACAAGGGGAGGAAGGCTAAGAAGAGCTGTGGTGGGGCAGGGGTGCTGGGGGGCAAGGAGATGGGGTGCTGGGGGGACAAGGGGAGGAAGGCTAAGAAGAGCTGTGGTGGGGCAGGGGTGCTGGGGGCAAGGAGACGGGGTGCTAGGGAGGACAAGGGGAGGAGGACTAAGAAGAGCTGTGGTGGGGCAGGGGTGCTGGGGAGGGTCAAGGAGGCGTGGGGGGAGGGCTAAGAAGAGCTGGGTGGAGGGGGTGGGGATGCTGCAAAGGGCCAAGCGGGGGCTGGGAGCGGGGGCGGGGCCAAGGAGGCGCATGGGGGGAGGGCTAGGAAGAGGAGGGGGTAGGGTTGCTGCAAAGGGCCAAGCAGGAGCTGGGCCGGGAGGCAGCAGTGCTGGGGATACTCCTCCCTTGCACCCGCCCTGTGACTGTCTTGCCAAGCCCAAGGGCCTGAGGCAGCAGCCCCAGTAGTTAGCCGCAGGGCAGGGAGGGGCCAAGAGAGCTCCTTGCAGTGACTCTGCTGCAGCCCACTGACAGGTGCTGGGGTGCAACACTGAGCCCAGAGGGGGGCACGAGCCAGCCGGGGCGAGTCTGGCGGCCCTCACCTGTAAAGCCATTTCCTGTAACACCTGTGATGCGGAGGAGAGCGAACAGGTGAGTGATGCCTGCGACCAGGTGGGAGGGAGGACAAGGGAGTCAGGGCTCCGGAGAGCCATCCCGGGGAAGATAATCCCAGTAACTCGGCAGGGGGTGGGAGAAACCGGAATGGCTGAGAAAAACCCGGCACTGAGAGTGGGTAGGAAATGAGACCGGTATTTCCAATTTGATGTGACTGCCTCAAATCTTTGGGCCACTAAGACAGCCCCACAGAACTGATGCTGCCTCTGAATGTGGTTCTCACATGACCACCCATGGACTGTTGCTTTCCACTTTGCCCACCTTAATACCAGAGAAATTCTTCCCTCTGGGTAGCTCAGAGAAGAGCAACAGAAACACTCAGGGGGTGGGAGAGCCCTAGTGATGGAGCAGGACCCCCTGGTGCTAGGCACTGTAGAGACAGCAAAAAGAAGCCCATGCCCCAAAGAGCTTACAGTCTAAGGAGTAAGACAAGCGACAATATATGAATGCAGACAGAGAGGGGAGCGTAACAAAACAGATGGTTCTGGTGAGTATGACAGGCTGTGAGCTCTGTACTCTCCAGTAGCCTAATCCTTGCCAAGCATTTCCCTGGCAAAGGCGACTTTGAAGGAGGCAATGAGGTGGTTTTGTGGATGTTTACAGGAAGCACCTCCCTGCTGTAAGGGGCAATATGGGAGACCTGTAGGCAGGTGCTATTTGGGAGGTCAGCAGTGCAGGAGCCCAGCAATCAGGCCAGATCTCCCAACAGCAGTGCAGGCTCCATGTGGTTGCACTGTCCCACCCAAACAGCCATGCTGGAGGGGGAGGAGGGAGAACCCATTGTGGCTTTGGCAAGACAGTGCCTGGAGCTGGAATGGTTCCTTGCCTTTCCATGTGACTGAGCTCAGGATCCCTTTCTCCTAAAACCACTGGACTCCACATTCCTGGGCTTGACCTTCCCTGACCTCCTGTCAAAATGGGCCTCATGCACCTTCTGTAAGTGACAAGCCCCTTGTTTGGGCTTGTGACTAAAGCATAGGACTGGGAGACAGCCACTTTCTATTCCCTGCTCTTGAAAGTACAGAAAAGACTAATGAAACAGATTTGCTGTGTGAGCTCAGGTCAGTCCTGGCCTCACTTAGTGCCTCAGTTTCCCCCTATAAAATCAGAGTGACAATCCTGTCCCTTGCACCAAAGGAACATGACAGTTAGTGTTAGTAAAGTGCTTTGAGCTACTCAGACAGAAGGAGGTAAGGGGTGATTACTTATTTATTACTACAGTTACCCAGAGAACACTGAGAATAGGTGTTGTGAGGGGGAAGAGAACACAGAGGACCCCTTGGAGCATCACTGGCTGAATTCTCCTACTTCTGATCTCACTCTGGCTAGGGCAGGAGAATCTCTTGTCCATTATAGTATCTGGGGCCTGAAGATGCAGTCTCTTCTGCCTGGGAATGCAAGGTCTCCAATCTCAGGAGTTTGATTTCCTCTCTCTCTCTCTCTCTCTCTCTCTCAGGAAGCAAAGCCAGAGTGCAATGGGACAAAGCCCAGAACAAGACACTACAAGGAGTAACTGGACCTCCTGAGATTCTGCCAGGACCTGCAGCATTTCAAAGCTCTCTAGTCCCAGCCCAAGGGGAGACCATCGGCTGCAGTCCATACAGCATTCATTTTACTTGCACTGAATCCACTTGAAACTATTCATGGCCCAAGAATCACAGTGGGGACTTGACTTGGATGCTCCTGTCAGATTAGGCTCTGCAGCCCAGCGTGAAAGGAGTCCGTAGTCACTGAACAGCAGTGATCCAGACTTGGTGTGAGATGTGTGTCCTGCCCCCCTGCAGTAGCCAGATCACGGTGTCCTTTCTGACTGCTTTGCCCATGCATGTTCCAGATGACCTTTCCATCACCTACCCCACGGTGCAGCACATGCATGAGACAGCCAGTGACCCAGCTTAGTAAAGCGCCTTCCATATGCTTCACTGGCTCTCTTGCTCAGGCTTGCCCTATGTGTCCTGGCATGTGCATGTTGCTGAGGAATTCCCTCCCTGCCTTGTCTTCTCTCCCTAGCCAGGCAGGGTTGGTATAATTGCTGGAGCTGTCGTGCTTACAATGCCTGTTGTTTGCTTCTCCCATGGCATTGATGCATCCGTGGTACTTAAAAGGGCTGATCTGTGTCAGCGGCCTTCTCTCACTCATCCTGCTTTGGTGCCTGCTGGTCATGACAGTTGATGTCCAGAAGAGATGGCAGCTTTCCAGTCGCTTCCCCATCGTCCAAGGGAAGCTGCCCAGAAGGTCTCGCTTTGGGGCCATTGAATCTACCCAGAGGGGCGTGGACTTTCCATCTCTGTTCACTAGCTCTCTCACATATCCTTACTGTGAGCCTGGGCAGCTGCTCCTGATCCTCGTGACTTCAGCCCCAGGGAATTCAGAGCCCAGGCAGGTGATCAGGAGAACCTGGGCTGCCCATGAGGGACCGACAGCATACCAATGGCAGTCTGTGTTCTTAGTCGGCCAGTCTGCAGATGTTGGGGTAGCCCAGGGCATCCAGAGAGAGCAGCAGGAGTTTGGAGACATCCTGATTGGGAACTATCAGGACACCTATCGGAACCTCACCCTGAAGGTCATGCATGGGTTTAAGTGGGTGGCCGAGCAGTGCCGGCCCAGCTACATTCTAAAGACAGATGACGACTGCTTCGTCAACACAGACCGGCTGCCGGAGTTCCTGCTGGAGCACAACACTATTAAGACGGGCCTGTATGCAGGATCCCTCTTCTCCAGGGAGAAACGGCAGGTCATCAGGGAGCCTTCCAGCAAATGGTTCGTCTCCAGGCAAGACTACCACCCAGAGGAATACCCGCCATACGCCAGTGGCATCGGCTACATCCTGTCTCTGGATGCCGTTGAGCAGATCTTGTGGGCAGCAGAACATGTCCACCCCATCCCAGTAGAAGATGCCTACGTTGGCATCTTGGCTGAGAAGGCTGGAATCCGGGTGAAATCCAGTGCGCGCTTCGCCAAGCACAACGTGAGGTGGCGAGTCTGTAACTACCGCTACCTGATGGTGATTCATCACCTGAGCCCACGTGAGCAGGAGGTGGCCAAGGGGAACATGCTGCAGGCTCGGAGTGCTTGCCATGACAGTCTGGAGGTCACCAGGTGGAAGTGAGCCACTGTCTGCCAGGAGGGCTGACAAGGGACCTGGCAACCTCATGCCTGTAGCACAGTCTGAAGGGGGTTATACAACCGGTGCTCAGGGTTACCTCTACCCCAAGGCCTCGTCCCAGGCTCTGGAGGGTGGTGAAGCACTGGAATGGATTGCCTAGGGAGGTGGTGGAATCTCCATCCTTTGAGCTTTTTAAGGCCCAGCTTAACAAAAGCCCTGGCTGGGATGATTTAGCTGGGGTTGGTCCTGCTTTGAGCAGGGTGTTGGACTAGATGACCTGTGGTCGCTTCCATCCCTAATTTTCTATGATTCTAGGTCAGCCCCTGCCATGCACTCTTGCCTGGCACTCTAGCTGTCTACCCTTCCATTGTTATGGACTTCCGGAGAGTGAAATGGCCCTGCCCGGCTTGCCTGACAGGCAGCATCTTACTTGCCATGAGGTTGGGGCTGGGAGCCAGGAGCTCTGGAGTGGGAGTCCCAGCTCTGCTACTAACCTCAGGCTAGTGACTGACTGATCTTGTGCCTCAGTTTCCCAACCTGTAACGTGGGGATAACTATCTGACTCCACTCCAAGGCCTGTGGAGAGTAATTGGTTCATGTCTGTAGGGCTCTGAAAAAGTGGTGTGGGAGGGGCCAAACATCATTAATACAGAGGGACTCAAGGTCTCAGTATGTCATGGCCAGCTGAGGCTCCTGCTATTTAGATGCATCATGGCATGCTAGGACCTGTAATCCCCACAGGCTGGCTGCAGTCTGCTTCAGTCTGTGGCCAGCTGCTGGCAGCCCTTAGCTGAGCTAAATTGGAAGGTCCAAGGTCACCAGGACTTCGCTGCTTCTAACACTACAGTGCCCTGGGGCGCAGGGTGAGCCTTGGAGCTGAGAGGGGAGGACACCAGCCATGACAAATGGGAGTGGGGATGGCCTCGGCCTCCAGAAGAGGGCGTGCTCCTCATGCCCAGTGTCTCCAGCCCTCCCACAGCTGAGGCTCTCACTGGCTGCCTTATGAAGCGGGGGTTGCTCAATGTGTGACCTACCAAACTAGCAGCATTACTAGCCTCCCTGCATGCTGCTGGTGAGGCTTGAAAACACCAGGGTAGCCCAGAACCCCTGCGGGAGTGACCCTGCTTTCCCCCATCTCTATCACCTTCCCATGGTAGGGGGATGGGACTTACCTGTGCTTGGTGCAATGGCACAAGCCAAACGAACTGCACCTTCTCATGCTGCATCTTTCTGAAGGAAGGCCCAGGGTGGCCTGCACTTCACCAACACCTGGCCATGCAGCTTGTTCAGGCTGCCAGGCCCCATGGGTGCTAGTGATATGTGTCAGGTGTAAATGGTACTCGCTCTCCTGATCCGTGCATGCTGGGGACCCAGGTACCTGTTGTTCTAACGAACCTGGAGCACTTTCCAGACTGAAAGGACACTAGGAAAGGGAAAGGAGGACTTGTGGCACCTTGGAGACTAACAAATTTATTTGAGCATAAGCTTTCGTGAGCTACAGCTCACTTCATCGGATGCATTCGGGTGAATGCATCCGATGAAGTGAGCTGTAGCTTACGAAAGGTTATGCTCAAATAAATTTGTTAGTCTCTAAGGTGCCACAAGTGCTCCTTTTTGCGAATACAGACTAACACGGCTGCTACTCTGAAACTAGGAAAGGGTTAATCTATGCAGCTGCTAACTACAAAACTGTATTAAGTAACGGCTGGGCTCTGTTCCTTTCCCTTGGCAAGACACTTCCTCTCTCTCTGCCTCAGTTTCCCATCCCCAGGCAGGGGGTGAAACCAAACTCCCACTGATCTCACGTATCAAGGTGCTCTCCTCCAACTAGCCCTGTGCAGGGTGCTACTGGGATGGGAATAGCTGCTTTTACAAACCAACGCTAACCACGCCCACCTCCTTCAGCTCTGCCCTGCTGGAACTTCCCTGGAGTTCAGCCATAGCAGCCAGCTGGGGAGAGGAAGTTAGTCATGGGAGTGGGCTCCTGCCCCTTGGGCACAGGGAGGCTACGGCTAGTTAGCCTGTAGTGTGAGATATCCCAGGGGGCCTGATTCCCTGCCCCACAGTGCCTAGAAAGGGCTCCCCTCTGGCCCATCGAGGATAACTCCCTGCTCTGGTGCCCAGCACTCAATCAGTGTTACTGACATCCCAGCAGCAGGTGCCAAACAACCCATGCCAGCTCAGCCTGCCCCACGGTTCCCAACCCTACGACTGCCCAGTAGCATTACCTCATGCTTTTGCCACTATTGTGCAGTTGGGGTCCCCTTGCTGGGGGGACAGGTCCACCCAATTCTGCCTCTCAGCCTTACTGATAAACTTAGGGCCCCTGAGCACATGATGCTGGACAGTTGCTCAGGTAGGGTAGGCCCAAGGCATTTGTGTAATCCCTGCTCACAGCAAGGCTCGCTGCCAGGGAGGCTGCACTTCATTGGCCTGGAAAAGAACTAGTGCCGCTGCAGGCCGGGGGCATGCCCTTCTGCGTCCAAGGCCCTTGGCTTTGGGAAGGGGGCTTTGGATAGTGCCGGTGCTCTGTAAATAATCAGCATCAATGACACTAGAGGAAGCTGATGCCCAGCTCAGTAGAGTTGTAGGGAAAAGAGGGGGAGGGAAACACTATTCAAACCTGGTGCTTTGCCAGCTGGGCATGCTGCTCCCACCTCGGCTGCAGTCTGCTCAGAGCTGGACTCTAAGGCCTAGAGAACTTGCATTGCTGTAGCCCCTTGGTCATGGCCCAGCACCCACAGCGTGAGGTGCTGTACAAACAACCCATTTTCCCCTCTGCCAGAGCCTTCTCTGGTTGGTTTTAAACATTCCTAGCCACACGGCTTCCCTCGGGGTGGGCCTGGCCACTCGGCACAGAGCCACTGAGCGAGGGGCCATCCTGTGATGGCCAGGGAGCAGGAGGGCCACAGTCAGTGCTGGGTGCTGTTTTCTCTGACGGGTCAGAAGGGACAGAGCTGTTGGGGGTGGGAGATGGTAGCTAACAGCTGCCTTTCACTGAGGCTTTGTTCTGCAATAAAGGTTACCAATAGCTGCCAATGGGAGAGGTACTTTTCGGGGGACTGGGGTCATTCTTGCCTGACTGAGATGCCACCCCTTGGAGCTCTGGCTTGGCTTTTCCTGCCCGGCCCCCGCTCCTCTCCAGGAGTGTAGGGGGCTCCCTGTGTCCCAGCACAAAGACAAGCTGGGGCTGAGGGCAAGGCTGGGGGTCGGGGACAGAGTGAGGACAGAGCCCCCAGTGAGGTCTCCTGGGCAGCTGCTCCGCTGCAGGCCTCTTCCAAGGAGCTGCCATGTCAGGGATGGCCGAGCGACGGGCGATTTCCCCTTGCCTGCCCCAGGGCTGCTCCCCTCAGCGGTCCTGCCCTTGGCAGGCTCGTTTAGTGTTGTGTTCCGATACGTTCCTGCTCTTCTGGCCTGAAGGAGAGTCCAAAGCCCATGCCAGTCCTTCAGCCAGCCTCTCCAGGGCTGCAGGTGCCCATCCCAGGGCAACGCAACCCCCTGCTGGGCTTCCCTCCGCCCGCCCTCCCAGGCTCTCCCCCCTTGATGCACTGCCCAGGCTGGGACCTCTCCCTTTCCAGCCTGGCCTGGCTTCTCTCTTTCAAGCCCCAAGGCCCCTGGAGATGGGGCACCATGGGAGCTGTGGGATCAAGCCTGCTGATATCAGTTGGAGAAGGCTCCTCTCGGTGCTCTGGCTCAGGGCTTTCCCTTCATCCCCGAGGCTGTGATCAGCCGACTCCTGCTGCTGTCCTCCCGAGGGAGAAAGGGCAGAGGATCCCCCAGGACGGGGGTGGGGGGGGATTATGTTTACTAGTTTAAAAAAAACCTTTATTTTATTTAAAAAATTAAAAATGTCCAAAATATCTTGGGGGTCTTTGCTAGAAAGCTCTGTAAAATCCCTCCACCACTGTACATGTTTGCAAAGGGGGCAGGCAGCCCCAGAGCCCCCTGCTATGTGCACCAAGTCTCTGCAGGGGCTCTCATGGGGGGGGGCAGCTGGTGGGGGTGGAAACCAGAGGTGGATGACACCACAGGTTCCTCTTTGTGGTAGGGGGAATTGGGTTGGGGGTACAGGGTGAGCGGGGCACCACGGGCAGGAGGGGGAGTGTGGGGGGGCGTAGTGGCTGAGCGGGGTGGGCGTGAGCCTGGAGCAGCAGCTTGTGCAGGGTCTCACCTGCAACAGGTTGTCGGAGATGAGGTGGAGGTGGCAGAGGGTGTCGCTGGCCAGGCTCTCCAGCAGCACCTGCTGCGAGGTGCGGAGGATCTGCGCCAGGAGCTGCTGCATGCTCTGGAGCAGACTCACCATGCTGGGGCCTGCAACGAGACAGTGCCAGGGTGAGCGTGCAGATCCCTGCCCCACCAGCACCACAGGGCAGCCCCTCCGTCCCTTCCCCACCAGCACCACGGGACAGGCCCTCACCTGCATCCCTTCCCCACCAGCGCCACTGGGCAGGGCCCCCCCGCATCCCTCCCCCACCAGCACCAACTGCACAAAACCCCACTGCCCCTCCCCACCAACACTGAGGGTCCCTTCCATCCAGATCCCACGGCCTGCCCGGCTCCTGCAACAGGCATGGGGGAGCTAGCAGGAGAAGTGCCCTGGGGCAGGGATGGGGCATAGAGCCTGGTCTCAGTGGCCTCTCTGGTTTCTGCCGGGGCAGTCAGCGCTCAGAGCGATGCCGGGTCTGTACTAGACTGAGCCCCAGCCAACTCATTGCACACTGGGAATGGCCCTGGATGGTACCGAGGTGGCCAATCAGGAGCAAAGGGCCAGAGATGCCCTCCAGGGTGGGCACAGCACAGAGACTCCCACAGTTATTTGCCAACAAAGAGCGGCTCCTAGTTGCATGGCCGCTCAGTGCTGAGATGAACCAGTGCCAGGCGCCCGCGGGCTGGGATGGGGGCGGTGGGATGGGGGCGGTGGGGAGGTGTACCTCGCAGGTCTGAGGCTGAGGCCTGGTCACCCAGCAAGGAGTGCTCACCGCCAGCTCTTGTCTCAGGTGAGCCCTGGTCTCCGATGGTGACTGGCAGTGCCCGCTCACCTGCCCCCTGCCCCGCGGGCACCTGGCACGCCACAGGAGAATCTGTCCAGTTCGCAGAGGAAGCGCAAGCACCATTCCACATGGGGAGAGAGCAAGTCTCCCTTAGTCAGGCTACCCGACCCCCTGCTCAACAAGCCCCCGTCCATCCCCACTGACCTCACTAGCCAACGGCCACTGGTTCCACAGCAGCCTTGGCCTCACACAGGTCTCACACAGTCACCAGCCATGTGACCAGCCAGCCCCGTGGCACCACCAAGAGGGCCAAAGGGCCACCACGTTCTCGGCGCGGCTGCTGCAAGGCCAAGGGCAGAGCCCAGCCACTCACATAGCTCCAAGGCGCTCAGCCCTCGTCAGACCCAAATCCCAGCTGAGCCACCAACAGCACTGGCCTCAGGCTCCACGTCTAACCCCACCCACGGCAGGAGACAGGCGCCAGCCCCAGCAGCCTGCCCAGCCAGCGCACATGGGGCGAAGCAGCAGGGCCTCTCACCAGCCCCCTGTTCCGCACTCTCCTGCTTCGTCGGCAGGAAGGCAGCAAAGGCCGGGGGACGTCTGCCAGGGGAGCGGAGGCTGCGAGTAAGCCGGTGGTGCCGTCCCGGTCCTAGGGGTGTGAGCAAAGGAGAGCGGAGCAGGCAGTGGTAGACTTACCAAGGGTGGGGAGGGGAGCGAACAGGGGCCCGGCGTCTGCAATGAGAACTAGAACAGAATTAAGGACATCGGAGCCCTCTACTCACAGGCGGAGAGTTTCCGGGGCGAAGGGATGGAAAGACAGTCTTACTGGGTACAGCCGAAGGAGCTGTCTGCACCTGGGACGCCTCGTCCATGGGAGCTGCTGGGAGACATCAGAGAGAAGAGACCCCCAGCCTGACGGGGGCTGCAAAGAGAACACAACCGGCACAGGGTCTGGAACGCTTGCTGTGGCCAGCCCTGCAGGCTGACGCCCTAGTCGCAGCTCCACAGACCCCTGCAGGGTCTCAACCATTTTACAAGCTATATACAAAAGCAGGAGTCACTCACCCACCACTGTAATGCAGCCACCTCTGGGGTGGAATGTAGCAGCTGTTTAACAGCACACAGCAACACTACACAACAGTTTAGGACAGGAAGTGAAGGAGAATCCCACATCCACTTGAAACTGCAGGGGGAATTTAGGGAGGTAGAATATAATTATCCAATATGGAATCTAGCCGGGACAGCAGGGTTCACACCCTGACTTGCGAGAAATGTGGCGGGATCTTTAATGGCCAAGACCTCGATGTTATGTCTCTTCCAAGGACTGTCTGTTGCTCCAAGAGCACAGTGCCCCCTGCTAGAGCACTGGGTCAGTACAAACGATGGACATGTCACCACCATCATTTCCCAACCACAGACAGCTGGTCCTGGCGCCACTGATGCGGGCGACCCGCTGCTCACATTCTAGGGGGCAGCTAGAGCCAGCTGCATGGTCTTCTTGTGATGTAGACTCATCCCCCTGCTTCACGCGCTCCCCCATCTGATGTTACTACTGGGTTACTTACTATCCACCTGGGGCCAGATCAGAGCCAGCGCCCCCTGAAGTGCAATGGCCCCATACCCTGTTCCACACACCCCAGAGTCAGCCAGTCCCTCCCCTGGGGCGGCCTAGAGCCAGAGTCCTGTGCCAGGCGGGCCCCAAGGTTTCCATTCCCTGTTCTCACGCTCCATAAGGCCTGGCTCCACTTCCCAGGAGGCTGGCGGGCAGAGTGGTACTTACGGCTCACCGGCTCGCTCTTGGTGCTCTGCCCCAGTGCAGCCAGTGGCCTCGTGTGGATGATGTGCCCTGCCCATGGGAACGGAAAGGGCATCGCAGTGGAGTGGGGGGAAAGACCCGCAGGGCATGACACACTCATCTTCCAGGAGCGGGCAGCTGTGGCTCTCAGGCAGCGACCTGCCCGCTGGATCAACACCACCTCTGACCACAAGAGCCAGTGTCACCAGCCAAACGGCCCTACAGCCCCATTCGGGGGCAGGCCCCAGCCACAGGAACATTCAGCCACACAGAGCAGCATGCTCGGCTCTGGGCCCCCACTAGCCAAACGAGCTAGAGCAAAGGGCCAGCACCACAGTGTGTGGGGCAGAGCACAGCTGGGGGACTGGCAGAACAGGTTGCGGGGGATGCAGGAGCCAAGAACATGCTTGGGGCTGGGGGGGAAATGGCAGAGAGGGAACATGCTGCAGGGAGGGGAGGAACAACAGCCCTTCCCCACTCCATCTGGGGACAGCAACACACTCCAGTGCCAAAGGACCCTTGCAGCCCTTGCTTAGTAATGCTGTCCCCGGCCCCTCCGGTGCTAGCACTGCTCCAGGGCTGGGGCAGGACACAGCCCCTGCTGCCCCATGGCATCCCCATGCCCCAACAAGTCACAATGGGCCATGCCCCATCTCCCCTGCCCCACGGGTACCTGGTGAGGATGGAGGCTGGGCCTCAAGCTGTGGCCTCCGCTTCCCAGGAGGTAAATTCACCCGCTCTAGAAAGGAAAAGTGGCTCAGCCCAGGGCAGGGAATGACTGAGCCAGCAAAGCCACCTGGCAATGGAAACCGCAGCCAGGGAGTAACGGTTCAGCCGCCCGCCTCTGCCAGTGTCGCACTCCATTCTCAGCCTGTGCACGAGGGCCCCAGGACACCCCCAACACATGCCCCCTGCCCCGGTACAGGAGAGACGCAGCCCGGTACCTCGGAGTCGCGGAGGAGCCGTTCCTGCGGGGTAGGGAACGTGGCTGCCGAGTGTGGCTGGGCCAACACCAGGAATGGCAGAAGGTTTATAAGGCCCGGCTTGACAAAGCTCTGGCTGGGATGATTTAGTTGGGGTTGGTCCTGCTTTGAGCAGGGGGTTGGACTAGAACCTCCCGAGGTCCCTTCCAACCCTGGTATTCTATGATTCTAAGGTCTCTAAAAGTGGGGGAGGCCACAGGCGCCTGAACCATGGCCCTGCCCCTATGCTGCCCCTTCCCCCGAGGCCCTGCTCCCCGCTTACTGCTCTTCACCCCATTCCCCATTGCTTGCCCTTATAGCTGGTAAAAAGTGGGAGAGCCTTGGGCTCCTGGCCGCCCTGTTCTGGTGCCCCTAACTAACGCCCAGCAACAAGGGTCCGCTGGTAACACAGGGTCCCAGGGCCCCTTACCTGGGAAGCGCCGCTCCCCAAAGACGGGCCATCCTGCCGCCTTCCAGATCTTTTTCATGGTCCTGTAGTGCGGGGGCACACACGGTGCTGGCAGGTCTCCCACTCCGAGAAGAAGGCCTGCTTGAGGGCCTTCACTTGGAGCGGCACCACTTGGAGCGGCACTGTGCCACGTTGCGGCTGTAGCCAGCGGCTGCCAGCCCCTGGGAGATCTCCCGCCACAGGGCCTCGTTGGGCCGACACGTGGAGGCCATCAGGAGCGTCACCTCCCCAGAGCCCTTGATGAGAGCCAGGAGGCAGCTGATCTCTTGCTGGGTCCAGGCTCGTCCCCTGGGCATCGTTCACAGGCTGGGGTCTGTGTGCCGCCCCTTGCGCCGCGCGGGGGTCCTCGGGAAGGGCACCTGCCGAGACAAGAGACGCCCTTCAGGCAGCTGGTGGGGAGAGGGCAATCGCAGGGATCGCCCCCACACTGGATCCCCAGGCTGGCTGGGCTGCCCCATTGCAGGGACCGGACCCTACCCTGACCCGACTCCCCACCTGGCCCTGGATCCCCAGGCTGGCTGGGCTGCCCCATTGCAGGAACCGGACCCTACCCTGACCCGACCCCCCACCCAGCCCTGGATCCCCAGTCTGGCTGGGCTGCCCCATCGCAGGGACCCGATCCTACCCTGACCTCGCTGCAGGGACCAGGGCCCCCTGCCCCAATCCCCAGGCTGGCTGGGATGCCCCATTGCAGGGACCCACCCCCTCCCACCGCAACTGGGACACCCCATTGCCCCCTGCCTCCGCTCCCATCACAAGAACTGAGCCCCCTTTGCCCCTGTCCACGGATGGCTGGGATGCCCTATGATAGGGACCCGACCCCCCTGAACTGACCCCCGCACTGGCAGGGACACCCCATCGCAAGGACCTGGCCCCAATCCCCAGGCCGGCTGGGCTGCCCCATCGCAGGGTCCTGTCCCCGACCTTTGGGCTGCCCCATCGCAGGGACCTGGCTCCCCTGCCCTGACCCCGGGGCCGGCTGAGCTGCCCCATCGCAGGGTCCCTGCCCCCTTCGGGCTGAGCTCGGCCCGGCAGACCCGGACCCGAGCGCCGCCCACAGGCGCCACCCACCGCCTGGCCGGTCCCCACTCCGGCTCTGCCCGCCAGCCGCGCTTGCCCCAGGCACCGAGCATGTGCAGCCGGCCGCACCCAAGTGCAGGGCACTGGGAAACATAGTCCCGGGGCGGCCCCGAGCCAGGCAGGGGGAGCCCAGCACTGCCCCCGCCACCCAAACAGAGACAGGCTGGGTGGGGAAGGGTGGAGGGAGCGCTGGCCTAGGGATGGGGGGAAAGACAGATTTGGGGGCAGATGGACGGATGGGGATGGGTACAGATAGATTTGGGGGTGGGCAGACAGACGGATACGGGAACAGATAGATTTGAGGATGGACGGATAGATAGATTTGGGGGCAGGGATAGATAGATTTGGGGGCGGATGGACAGATGGGGATGGGGACAGATAGAAATGGGGGCGGATGGATGGATGGGGACAGGGACAGATAGATTTGGGGGTGGATGGACGGATGGGGACAGGGACAGATAAAAATGGGGGTGGATGGATGGATGGGGATAGGGTTAGATAGATATGGGGTCGGATGGATGGGGATGGGAACAGATAGATATGGGGGTGAGCAGACAGACGGATATGGGAACAGATAGATTTGGGGATGGACAGACAGATGGACAGGGACAGATAGATATGGGGGTGTGATGGGGTCCTAGTGGGGAGCCAGCTGTGGTCACACAATTAGGGTGAATTGCAAAGAACGGGGCAGATAATCCCCATAAAGCTGGTGGATATTCCAATACTTAGATTCACCAAACCAGCATAAAACAGCTTCGTTATTACCTTACTGGTTACTCAGAAGTCCAAACAACACAGTTCTCTTAAAGTGATCCAGCCTCAGGCCTCCCTCCAGGTACCCATGTCAAATATGATGAAAATTTCTGTAAATCTTATTTCATCATATAAAAGAACAGGTTATACCAATCCCAAAGGATCGGACACATTACCACCCAGGTTAATGAATGTTTCAGATCTTACCCAAATACACGCTACAGGCAATTCATTAACTAAACTAAAATTTATTAAAAAACAAGAGAGAGAGTATGGTTAAAAGATCAATATACAGACAGACGTGAGTTCAATTCACTGAGGTCCAGATTCATAGCAAAGATGGTGAGCTTTGTAGTTGCAAAGAGTTCCTTTAGAATTCAATTCATAAGTCATAGTCCAATGTCCAAATCTCATATTCAGGGCGTACCAGCATAACTGGGACCTCAGTCTTGTGACTCAAACTTCCCCTGATGAAGCCTAAGCAGATCTGAGATGACAGAATCAGGACCCAAGGATCTTTTATACAATTTCATGTCCTCTTTGACAAGCTGGGATTTCCTCACCGGAAAAAAAGGTAATTAGGATGACTTTGCAGGAGGTCCATCACCGGTACTTAGCTATCCGAATTAACATAATGCCATTTGCTTTTTCCTCCACCATTCACAGTACACTTCAAAGAGAGATGAATACCGAGATAGCCCGTGTTTACAATTCATTAAATGCTAGGATCTTCTTTTGACCTCTGAATGATCAGAATACAGCACAGACAGGGACTAATGAGTACACTGTTGACCCTACTCACACATATGTAAATACACAAAAACACAAACTGTTACCTCCCCAGGCTTCTGTGGGTTATTTCTTTTGTAGGATGTTTAACTCTTTCTAGTCATGTGTCACGGGGTGGACAGATGGATAGGTGGACAGATTTGGGGATGTATGGACAGATGGATGGGGACAGATAGATATGGAGGTGAACAAACGGATGAATGGGGGAAAGATAGATTTGGGAATGGATGGACAGATAGACATGGGGGCGTGTCACAGAGTGTGTGGAATCCGGACCCTGCACCCTGGGATTCACCGTGACTCACAGCCAGCCAGTAAAATGGAAGGTTTATTGGACAATAGGAACACAGTCTAAAACAGAGCTTGTGGGTACAACCAGGACCCCTCAGTCAAGTGCTTCCGGGGGGCAGGGAGCTTAGACCCCAGCCTTGGGGTTCCCTGCCTTCCACGACACAGCAAAAAATTGAAACCAAAAACCCTCCAGCAGGCTCTCTCCAATATGATGAAGTTGGACTGTTCTTAATGTTTCCTCTGAATGCTGTAGGGGTGCCTCAGTTTCCCCAATGCATGTCTTAAGTCTCTAGGTGATGGGATAAGGGGGCGTAATTGTTGCAGACCAAAGGGCCAGTGTACGTAAATGGCCGACACTCTGTGTCCTGGCAATTGATGGCCTGGGCCCTTCCCCCACAAGGTGAGAGCTAAAGGATTGGAGAACGAAGGAATCAGGTGACCTCCTGGCCCAGGAAAGGGACAAAGCCCAGAGGACAAGGGGCTGGAGGGTGAGTGAGTTTGGGGCTGGCTGGGGACATGGAGTGAAGTGCAGATGGGGTTGTCTGGCTCACTGTCCCCCAAAATGGACCCGTGAGGGGTCCTGTTCTCTGCACCTACAAGCTCTGTTTTAGACCATGTTCCTGTCGTCTAATAAACCTTCTGTTTTACTGGCTGGCTGAGAGTCCCGTCTGACTGCGGAGTTGGGGGGCAGGACCCTCTGGCTTCCCCAGGACCCTGCCTGGGCGGACTCGCTGTGGGAAGCGCACAGAGGGGCAGAGGATGCTGAATGCTCCGAGGTCAGACCCAGGAAGGTGGAAGCCGTGTGAGCTTCTTGCCCTGGGGACAGTCTGCTCTCAGAGAGGAGACTTCCCCAGAGTCCTGCCTGGATTTGTAGGGAGCAGTTCCAGAGCATCGCCCGGGGACTCCGTGACACCCCAGCCTTGGGGTTCCCTGCGTTCCACCACCCAGCACCAAACTGAAACCAAAACCCCCCAGCAGGCTCTCTCCTGCAGCCTTTGTCCAGTTTCCAGGGCAGAGGTGTTATCTCCTCCCTCCCCCTCCTGGCTCAGGTTACAAGCTCTCAGGTATCCCATCCTCAATAAACCCCCCCGTGCCACATTCCCAGGTCAACACTCCCCCCTCCCTGCTACATCACATCTCTCCCCTGTGAGAAACTGAACTGAGCAGGGTCGCTCTGACCAGTGACCTGGGGAAATTCAGGGCCCTGCTCTCCAGCACAATGTATGCACTATCATGTTGGCACTTCCCTTCACATGGACCACGTCCATGTCATAATCCTGCAGGAGCAGGCTCCATCTCAGGAGTTTGGTGCTGGCTCCTTTCATCTGGTGCAGCCAGGTCAGGGGAGAGTGGTCGGTGTAGGCGGTGAAGCGTCACCCGAAGAGATGTGGCTCTAGTTTCTTGAGGGCCCACACCATGGCCAGGCACTCCTTCTCGATGGCCACGTAGTGTTGCTCCCAGGGTAGCAACTTCTTGCTCAGGTACACAATGGGGTGTCTCTCCCCCTTTTCATCCTCCTGCATTAACACCACCCCCAGTCCCGTGTCTGAGGCGTCGGTGAACACCATAAAGGGCTTGTCAAAGTCTGAGTTTGCCAGAACTGGGCCACTGACTAGAGCCTCCTTCAGCGCCCCGAGAGCCTCCTGGCACTGCTCAGTCCAGACCACCTTGTCTGGCTTCCCCTTCTTGCATAGTCCAGTGATGGGGGGGCTATAGTGCTAAAGTGGGGCATGAATCTCCACTAGTACCCCGCCATCCCAATAAAGGCTTGGACCTGCTTTTTGGTTTTGGGGGCGGGCCAGTCCCTGATCACCTCCACCTTGGCTGGTTCTGGCTTTAGGCAGCCGCTTCCCACCCGGTCCACCCCACATGGTCCTCCCAGGTCTGGCTAAAGACACAGATGTCATCAATATAAGCCATGGCAAAACTCTCCATCCCGCTCAGTAGCTGATCCACCAGGCGCTGGAAGGTGGCCGATGCTCCCTTGAGGCTGAAAGGCAGGGTCAGGAACTCACAGAGCCCCAGAGGGGTGATAAAGGCCGATTTCAGCCGGGCATCTGCATCCAGCGGCACTTGCCAGTAGCCCTTTGTAAGCTCCATGGTGGTAAGGTATTGAGCTCCTCCCAATTTGTCTAGGAGCTCATCAGGCCTGGCCATGGGGTAGGCATAAGATACAGTGATGGCATTGAGCTTCCGATAGTCCACACAGAATCAGATCGACCCGTTCTTTTGGGGACCAGCACCACCGGTGAGGCCCAAGGGCTGGCAGATGGCTGGATCACCCCAAAAGCCAGCATGTCCCAGACCTCTCTTTCCAGGTCCTGTGCAGCTTTCCCTGTGACGCGGAAGGGGGAGCATCTTATCGGCGGGTGTGATCCTGTCTGCACCCGGTGGACAGTCAGATTAGTGCATCCAGGCTGGTTGGAAAACAGCTGTCGGTACGGATGCAGCACCCCCCTGATCTCAGCTTGCTGGGCAGGGGTTAGCTGATCCGAGAGGGGAATTGTTTCCAGGGGTGAACCAGCTCTGGTCCCAGGGAATAGATCTACTAAAGGGTCATCTCCCTGCTCCTCCCAATGTCCACACACGGCCAACACCACATTCCCCTGTCTTAATATGGCTTCATCCTATTCACATGGTACACCCGGCGGTGGTGCACCCGGTTCGACAGCTCCACCACATAGTTTACCTCATTTAGCTGCTTGACAACCTTGAAAGGGCCCTCCCAGGCAGCCTGTAGTTTGTTCTTTCTCACGGGCATGAGAACCATCACCGGATCCCCAGTGGTGTAGGCGCGGGCCTGCGCCGTGCGGTCATACCGGAGCTTCTGCTTCTTCTGGGCTCTGGCAAGATTCTCCCTGGCCAGGCCCATGAGTTCAGCAAGTCTCTCTCGGAAGATCAAGACATACTCCACCACTGACTCTCCATCGGGAGTGGCCTTCCCCTCCCATTCGTCTCTGATCAGGTGCAGGGGGCCCCTTACCCTCCTTCCATATAACAGTTCAAAAGGTGAAAATCAGGTAGACTCCTGGGGCACCTCCCTGTACGCGAACAGCAGGTGACGTAAGTACTTGTCCCAGTCCTGCGGATGCTGGTTCATAAAGGTTTTCAGCATCATCTGTAGCATCCCATTGAACCTCTCCACCAGCCCATTGGACTGGGGGTGATACGCTGAGGCCCAGTTGTGCCAGACTCCACATTTCTCCCACAAGCACCGGAGCAGGGCCAACATGAAGTTGGATCTTTGGTCTGTCAAGACTTCCTTGGGGAACCCCACTCGGCTGAAAATGGTCAGCAGCGCATCTGCCATGGTGTCTGCTTCAGTGGAAGCTCAGGGCACTGCCTCGGGGTAGCAGGTGGCAAAATCTACGACCACCAGAATGTATTTCTTCCCCGACCGGGTCGTCTTGCTGAGAGGCCCCGCTATGTCCATGGCCACCTTCTGGAAAGGTTCCTCTATGATGGGCAAAGGTCTCAAAGCCGCTTTCCCCTTGTCCGGGGCCTTCCCCACCCTCTGACAGGGGACACAGGATCGGCAATACTGCCGGACAGTGGTAAAGACCCCAGGCCAGTAAAAGTTCTGTAGCAGCCTCTGCCGGGTGCACCGGATTCCCTGGTGCCCTGAGAGGGGAATGTCATGGGCCAGGTATAGGAGCTTGCGGCGATACTTCTGGGGGACCACCAGCTGCCTCCTGACCCCACAGGACTCCACTTCCCTTGGGGGAGCCCATTCTCGGTACAGGAACCCCTTCTCCCACAGGAACCTCTCCTGGCAACCTCTCCTCATGGTCCGTCCCATGCTGAGGTTGGCCAGGTCCCTGAGCTTCCGCAAGGAGGGATCTTTCTGCAACTCGGCCTGGAACTCAGTGGCTGGGGAAGGGATGGGGCCCGGTTCCCTCTCGCTGGCTGGGTCTGAGGCCACAGCCTCTCTGAGCCGTGCCCCTCGGAGCTCCCTCCCCAACAGGGTAGGGTCCTGTACCTCCGGTGTGGTACCCTCCCCAAGGTCGGGGGCGCAGTGCCCCTCACCGGCTTTGGCTATGGGTCACAACCAGGGCATTCTGGGAGTTGCTTGGCCAGTCCTCTAGGTCCCCCCCCATCAACACCTCAGTGGGCAAATGGTGTGCACCCCCACATCCTTGGGGCCCTCCTGGGCCCCCATTTCAGGTGTACCCTTACCATAGGCACCTTAAATGGGGTCCCCCCCATCCCTGTCAGGTTCAGGTAGGGGCTGTTGGGCACCACCCGATCTGGAGCCACCACCTTGGGCCGGGCCAGCATCACCTCCACGCCCGTATCCCAGTATCCATTGACCTTCCTGCCATCCACCTCCAGGGGAACAAGGCACTCGCTCCGCAGGGACAGCCCCGCGCCCACCCTGTAAACCGAGAACCCTGAGTCCAGGGTATCCAGCCCCCTGGAGGAGCTGGCCGGGGGTACTCTTCCCTCCTGAGCAGGTGGTAAGCTGGCAGCCTCCCTGTCCTGGGCTGTCTGCCCCTCTTCCTGCTGGGTCCCTACCCAGTTAACCCTGAGTAGGTTCGGTCTGCTCAGTCTGTCCCTGAGCCTGGGGCACTGGGTCCGTACGTGGCCTCTCTGGCCACAGTGATAGTAGCTCATATCACATTGGTCCCCTCGAGTGGGTCGGATGGTCCTGACACCAGGCGTTCCCCTTTGGAGGGAGTTCTCTACATTTCCCCGCTGGGAGGTCCCATGGTGACTCTCTTTCTGCATCATGGGGGGCCTGTTCTTTTGGGACTCCTCCCTGCTACGCCCTGACCGACTGTTCACAAACTCGTCATCCAGCTGCCCTGCGTGCTGTGGGTTCTCCAGCTTTTTGTCCACCAACCATAGCCTCAGATCAGAAGAGCACTGTTCATACAGTTGCTCCAGTACAATTAGGTCAAGCAGGTTCTCTTTAGCTTGGGCTCCAGCTGTCCTCTTGCGGGCATATCCCTGCATTCGGTCGACCAGTTGTAGGTATGTGACCTCAGGTGTTTTATGCTGACTCCGGAACCTTTTCTGGTACATCCCGGGGGTCAGCCCAAACTCACGGAGCAGGGTCTTTTTGAACAGTTCGTAGTCCCCTGCCTCCGTCCCTTTCATTGGGCTGTACACTTCCATGGCTTTGGGGTCCAGTAAAGGGGTGAGAAACTGGAGCCTGTCTGCAGGGTCAACTCTGTGCATCTCACAGGCATTCTCAAAGGCCGTCAGGAAGCTATGTCCTCCCCCTCCTTACGCTGGGCCAGGAAGCACTTATCAAAGCTCCTTGCAGTCTTGGGTCCCCCCTCACTCACCGCAGCCAGGGCCCCACTGCTCCTCAGCCACAACAGCTGCAGCTCATGCTGACGTTGCTTCTCCTTCTCCTCCAGGTCACGTTTCTGCAACTTCTCCTCAAGCTGATGCTGCTTTTCATGATCCTCCAGCTCCCTCATTTTCATCTCCATCTCCAATTCCAACCGCCTATGCTCCAGGGATGGGGAGCTCCGCCAGGAGAATCCCCTGCTGGCTGCCGGGGTCAGGGTGCCCTCGGTATTCACTGGGCTTCCCCTAACCTCTCCTCCAGGCATAGGTAGGAAGGGTCTCAGGATGTCCCCGGCTGCAGTCTGATCCCTCCCAGTCTGGTCAGGCCCTGGGGCCCACGCTACGTCCAACCGGCGGCTTCCCTCAGGAACAGGGATCGGGTCATCCAAGCGATCCCTCTCCTCCAACTGGGCAATCAGCTGTTCCTTGGTGGACCTCCCAATGCGCAGCCCCCTCCGCCTGCACAGCTCCACCAGGTCGCTCTTTAGGCGTTTAGCAAACATCTCCCTGCTGCCACTCGCAGGCCTGGGCAGCTTTCCACGGTTTCCAGGAAGAACCCCTAGGGTGCCAGCCCTTCTTGAGGTCACCACCTCTTAGCCAGGGTCGAGCTGCAGACTCCTCCACTCCTGGGACCGCTCGCTGCAATCTGCTGGGGGACCCTGTTACTGAAAAAGTCCTTCTCTCTGGTCACACACACCCAGGGGTTCACCGCCCCCTGAAACCGTCTCTCTCTGAATCTTCAGCACGCCTGGTCCCCGTCAATCCCCCTTTGTTTTACTGCTCCCCAGTCACTTACTGCAGGAAGTGCCGTCCATGGGGTGCAGTAGATCCCACTGCTTGCACCAGTTGTCACAGACTGTGGGGGAGTCTGGGCCCTGCACCCCTCTTCCTGGGATTCACCGTGACTCTCAGCCAGCCAGTAAAATGGAAGGTTTACTGGATAATAGGAACACAGTCTAAAACAGAGCTTGTGGGTACAACCAGGACCCCTCAGTCAAGTCCTTCTAGGGGGCAGGAGCCTGTGTTCCACCACCCAGCAAAAAATTGAAACTAAAAACCCTCCAGGAGGCTGTCTCTTGCAGCCTTTGTCCAGTTTCCCAGGGCAGAGGTGTTACCTCCCGCATCCCACTCCTGGCTCAGGTTACAGGCTCTCAGGTATCCCATTCCTAATGAAACTCCCCTGCCACATTACCAAATCTATCTGTTCCCCTATCTGTCTGTCTGCCTGCCCTGTGACACTGCAGGGAGCGGGGTGGTGTGAAGCAGCAGGGTGGGAGGAGTGTTGACCTGGGAATGGACGGACAGATGGATGGGGGATAGATAGTTATGGGGGCGGACAGACGGACAGATAGAGGAACAGATAGATTTGGGGGCAAACAAACGAACGGATGGATGAGGGACAGATAGATTTGGGAATGGACGAACAGATGGATGGGGACAGATAGATATGGGGACGGACAGATGGTGGAGAGTGAGGGAGAGATGGATGGATATATATGGGGATGGCATCATGGATTGATAGCTAGATATATCTGGGAGGTTGGATCGATTTGGGGATGAATGGGTGTATGGAGAGAAATGGGGATTGGCAGCTGGGGGAGTGATAGATGGATGGAAATGGGGGGATGGATAGTGTGAAGAAGCGGGACTGTTGTTAATGTTTCCTCTGAATAGTGTGGGCGTGCCTCAGTTTCCCCTATACAGTTCTTAAGTATCTAGGGGTGGGATAAGGGTGTATGATCCCTGCAGAGCCCTAAAGGGCAGGTGTGTGCAGGGGTCTGGACACAGAGAATGGCCGACACCCTGTTTCCTGGCACCTGATGGCCTGGCCCTTCCCCCCTGCAAGGTGAGAGCTAAAGGGTTGGAGAACAAAGGAATCCGGTGCCCTCCTGGCCCGGGAAAGGGACAAGGCCCAGAGGACGAGGGGCTGGAGAGCGTTTCAGTTTGGGCTGGCTGGGGACATGGAGTGAAGTACAGACGGGGTTGTGTGGCTCACTGCCCCCCCCCCCAGAATGGACCCAGCTGAGGGGTCCTGTTCTCTGCATCTACAGCTCTGGTTTAGACCATGTTCCTGTCATCTAATAAACCTTCTGTTTTACTGGCTGGCTGAGAGTCACGTCTGACTGCGGAGTTGGGGGTCAGGACCCTCTGGCTTCCCCAGGACCCCGCCTGGGCGGATTGGCGGTGGGAAGCACACGGAGGGGCAGAGGATGCTGAATGCTCCGAGGTCAGACCCAAGAAGGGGGGAGTCGGGTGAGCTGTGTGTCCTGCAGACAAACTGCTCACAGAAAGGAGACTTCCCCAGAGTCCTGCCTGGCTTCGTAGGGAGCAGTTCCAGAGCATCGCCCGGGGACTCAGTGACAGATAGCTTTGGGAATGGGTGAATGAACTGACAGCTGTGTCTGCGGGGATGGATAGCTATGGGGATGGAGAGGGCTGGATCAACTGATAGATGTATGCGGGGAGATGGATGGATGTAGAGATGGCTGGATGGAGAGGGAGATGGGTGTATATGGGGATGGATGATAAAGTAAAGCAGAGAAAGAGGAGGGATCAGGTCTCTAGGGCTACAACCATTTCCCTTCTCCAAAGCAAGCTCTTGGTTGAGTGCTGGAAGGCAGTGGGTCTCTGCAATCCGTTCCTGGCCCACCGCAGAGGGCGCTCAGAGAAGGGGGCAGGAGGGACTTGGGTACAGGGAAGGCAGAAGAAGCCAAACCTGTCCCACCTGGAGAGAGGGCATGCACAAGTTGGGACATGGCTGCACACCTGTGCAGGTTTCCCCGGGGTGGGAGGGTTGAGTGCAATACCTGGAGGGGAATGGGGAGCTACGGGCCTTTTTATGCATGAGCCAGCGCCTCACATGGGGACTGTGGTCTGTGACGGGTCCTCTATACAGATAATTGTAGATGGGGAGCAGAAGGAGATCGGGAAAGGAGACACAAGGTAACTGTCCAACCAGTGAGACAGACACAGCCGGGATCACCTCCGGGGGATGGGTGGGAGCCAGATCGCCGGGGAATTCAAAAACAGGCTGCACCAAGCTCTAGGAGGACGCGGTTAGACCCTGACACAGGGACGGACGAACCGGACAAGCACTCAGAGGGGTTGTGCAGCATTATTCTGGGCAGGGGGCTCTGTGCCAAGACAGGCCCTGGGGATGCTGGTGATATGGGGCATCTGTTGCCCTCTGCCAAGTGGCCTGACAGGCTGTCACGTTATTGACTTGAACTGGACTGTATAGAACATTGTTGCAACCAAGGTCCTGTCGTGGCACAAAATCTTGTATAAAGGGGGTCAAATAAGGTGTCTAAGATGAGGTTACGGTTTGCTGGTTATGATTATGCTGTCTGTTTGCATGTATCATTTTTGTATTTAAAGATATAAGTATTGGCTCTACACTGTCTGTATTTCAAACTCATGCTGTGCTTCTGGGGGACACCCCAGCCAAGTTGGTGTCAGCTCTGCCCAGCCTGCTGGATGGCCCATTAAGGACCATCAGCTACACACCTGACCCACTCAGAGAAGACAGACACGCCTGGGGACTCAGCACGGTCTGCAGGGACCTGCCTATGGACAGAACTCGGAGGTGTTTCCAGGCCAGGTGATGGGCAGCTTGTCTTTGGGACAAAGAAAGAGAGGCCACATGGCAAGAGACTATAAAGAGCTGCTGCAGCTCCTCCATCTTGTCTTCAGTCCTGCTTCCTACCTCTGGAGGGACTTTGCTACACTGAAGCTGTGAACGAAGGATTGAATGACCCATCCCAGCTGGGGATGTTCTCCAGAGACTTGATTTGAACCTGTAATTTATTCTATCACTGCTGCAAGCCCGAACCAAGAACTCTGCCACTACTGTATGTCATTGTTTCCGTTTAACCAATTCTAGCTCTCATCTATATCTTGTTCCTTGTATGAATAAACCTTTAGATTTTAGATTCTAAAGGATTGGCAACAGCGTGATTTGTGGGTAAGATCTGACTGGTATATTGACCTGGGACTGGGGCTTGGTCCTTTGGGATCGAGAGAACCTTTTTTCTTTTACTGGGGTATTGGTTTTCATAACCATTAATCCCCATAACGAGTGGCACTGGTGGTGATACTGGGAAACTGGAGTGTCTAAGGGAATTGTTTGTGTGACTTGTGGTTAGGCAGTGGGGTGAGACCAAAGTCCTCTCTGTCTGTCTGGTTTGGTTTGCCTTAGAGGTGGAAAAACCCCAGCCTTGCTTTAAGCAATTTGTCCTGAATCGGCACTCTCAGTTGGGTCCCTCCAGAACCGGCATCGTTACACAGGCCCTTTCTGAACAGAGCATCCTGGGGGGCAGAGGGCAGGGCTGTAGCTGTAGGGTGACCATATTTCCCAAAGGGAAAACAGGACACTGCTAGCCCAAACCCCCCTTCCCCCTGCATGGGGCTTCCTGAGCCGGTCACCCGAGCCCTATACCTCCCCCCCGCCCCCTGCATGGGGCTGGTGTCACTGCTCGCCCAAGCCCTGACTGCCCCCTGTCCGAGCCCTGCCTCCCCTCCTGCGTGGAGCTGGCATTGCCACTCACCCCCTGCACATTCCTCTGCACCCCACTCTTAACAAAAGAGGGCATTTGTTCCCTTTGCTCTTGCCAACTGATCAAATACCCACTTTTGCCAAAACATTTGAGATGGCCAGGACAGGGCTTAAAAAAGAGACTGTCCCAGCCAAAATGGGACATATGAACATGCCCTGTTGCTGGCCACCCGCAGGCCTGGCGGTGGGGGGAGTCATGACTGTAGCTGGCCCCACATAGGCTTGGGGGTTCACAGCTGTAGCTGGGCTCCGTACAGGCCTGGTGGGGGCGGGGGGGGGTGTCAGGGCTATAGCTGGGCCCTTCAGAGGCCTGTGGGAGGGGGGGGGGTCAGGGCTGTAGCTGGGCCCTGCAGAGGCCCGGGGAGAGTGGGGGGCGTATTTACGCAGGGTATCCCTGGGGGTGGCAGTTGCAGTCATGCTCTGTCTGCACTGGGCCCTGGTGTCTGATTCTTGGCACGTCAGACACAACAGCTCAGCCATTGTTCCAACCACAGATCACGGGCCACCGAGCAGCAGAGAGACGCTGGACCACAGCGAGGCAGCTGGGATGTGGGGGCAGGGCCCAAACCCGGGGCCGGCTCGCCAGGTCCGGGCCGGGCACAGGGCCCCGATGGGCAGGGCAGAGCCGGGGCTCCCCACGCCAGGTCCAGGCTGGGCACAGGGCCCCGATGGGCAGGGCAGAGCCGGGGCTCCCCACGCCAGGTCCGGGCTGGGCACAGGGCCCCGATGGCCAGGGCTGACCCGGGGCTCCCCGTGCCAGGTCCAGGCTGGGCACAGGGCCCCGATGGGCAGGGCAGAGCCGGGGCTTCCTGTGCCAGGTCCGGGCCGGGCAAAGGGCCCCGATGGGCAGGGCTGCAGCCAGCTCCCTGCTCACTTTCTCCTGCCCTACCCCTGTTCCCCTCAGTCCTGGGCACATAGAGGCAAGACAAAGCAGCATGAGGCCTATGGCGGTGGTGGCGGGGGGCAGGAAGGCCGCCCACGACACATCTGTCTGGCCTCGCAGGGCAACTGTCATGTGCTCCATGCATGAGCCACCAGCCATGACAGGGAGAAACCAGAGCCCGGCAGGTGTGCACTGCATCACAGAGCAGCCAGGCACCGGCAAGGGGGGCTTTGTCGCCTTCGGGGCAGCTCCGTGTGGGGCTGGACCAATGGCCGTGCCCTGGCAGAGCAGCTGGAGCCCAGTATGGCCAGCCTAGCCGGTTCCCTGTGCCAGGGCTCTGCTGAGGGTCCCTGTCTCCCCTGGCTGGGCAGGTCTCAGCTGGGACTGCCCTGTCTCCCCTGGCAGAGCCGCTAGGGCTGTGCCGAGCTGGCTACCGCCCCCGCGAGTACTCGCCGGCCCAGCTGGCGTCTCTGGGGACGGAAACGTGCAGAGACACTTTCCATTTCACATCTCACCAGGCTGCGCGGGGGCGAGGGTGTTGCCGTGGCAGGGAGCATGGATGGAGCCCATGAGATGGCAGAGGGGGTTGCGTACGCCGACATCTACTTCCCCCCACCAGCCCCGACAGCAGGTAACGGACCCCCTGCAGCGCTCACACCCCGCCCGCTTCTCAGGGGGCTAGGTCTACGAGAGAGGAGCTAGTGGCTTGGGGAGGGGACAGGGCGGAACGGGGGGATCACTAAAGCTGGGGTCCCAGCTAAGGGACCCTCACTCCAGAGACTCGAGGACACATGCCAGGCATGCACACACAGCCACCCTGCCTGTGAGACCTGCTGCTCTCAGGAGGACTCGGAGCAGGGCACAAGGTGCTGGGGATCTGACTTCTATTCCCGGCTCTGTGGCCCTGGGCGAGCTCCGACCCCTCTCCCTGCCTAGATTTCCCCATGCTGCAGTGCTGGGGGTGCTGAAGTCCTTCTCCCAGGGCCGGGGCACTGATGTCTGTGAAGCTGTGAGCTCCCTGGGCGGGCAGCCAGAGACGGGGAACGGGCAAAACACAGGTTATATCAGAGACTCAACCAAAGGGGACTCCCTGACAGGGCAGGCTGAGCTGGCAGCCCTCCCACAGCCTGACCCCGCCACACTGAGCCCCCTAGAGAGCTCCCCCCTCTAGTAATCTGTGTGCTGGGACCCAGGGGAACCCACTGTGCTGAGTGTCCCCCCCAGGGCCTCCTCCCCAGCAATCCGCGTGCTGGGAACCAGGGAGACCCCACCATGCTGAGGCCTCCCAAAAGCTCCTCCAGTTGTTACCTGGGGGACCCTGCTGTGCTGAGCCCCCCCCAGCGGTGACCCCGACTGACTCTCTCTCCTTTAGCCCTGCAGCGGCTCCCCGCAGCCCCCTGGCAGCGGGTGGCTCTCGGCCTGGCTCTCCTGTGCACCCTGCTCCTGGCAGCGCTGCTCAACCTGGGCCTGCACCGTGAGTACGGGCAGCAGCCAGTCACTGTCACCCTGCAGCACCCGCCCCACATGGCCCTGGGGGGTCAGGATCCTGCTCGGAGCCAGGGCCAGCTGGGTGCTGGGGTGGGGGCTGTGCAAAGGTTCCCAGAGGACTAGCCCGGGGCAAGTAGCCACAAAGCAGCTGTATGGCATAGCCAGCTTCTGGCCTCCTCCCTCAGCCCCTCGAGAGGGGGAGCTGCAGCCTCCCTTCTTGCCCCCCGGCCCCAGCACGTCTAGGGGGCGCTCTCACCAGAGCCTGGCCAGGCTGCTGCCTTGGGTTGCAGGGTGGCAGATGAAATTCAATACAACAAAGGGCAAAGTCATGCCCAGAGAATGGAGTCCCGCTGCATGCAGGAAAGCCAATGAAACGTCCGGCTGCAAAAGGCCCCGGCTGGAGAACAGACTGGAGAATTCTCCAGTGCCATCATATAGCTCAGTGGGCTGCCCGCGAGCCCTAGGATGCTGGGCACTGCGTGCTCAGAGGGTGCTCAGAAACTAGCAATAAAAACCAGTCACAGCCTGACGAGATTGCCCTCCGAAGAGACTGAAAGGGTGAGCCTGCGGGTCAGGGAGGACAGGCCTGAGAGGGACAAAGGGGCACAGAATAACCCGCCAGGTAGGGACGGGACACTGGGAACTTCTCTTCTCCCTAGCTCATAACACAGGGACAAGGGTCCAGCCAGGGAGTCAGAGGTAACAAACCTGAAACTGAGACAACAAAACACCCTTTGACGTGCACCTGGGGAACTCTCTGCCCCATGACACAAAAGCCCAAAAACTCAGCAGGAACCAAATGAGGATTAAACATTGCATGACTAACGAGGGCGTCCAGAGCTCCAGCAGAGAGGAGACAGGAGCTTTTAGATGGGCTGTAATCCCTGTGACCTCAGGGCCTGAGCCAAGCCCTAACTGGCAAGGTGGGGGAATTTCCCCCATGGGCTAGTTATTCCACAACTGGCCATGCCGTGGTTCCCTGTCCTGTCCTCTGACGCAGCTGGCACTGGGCAGTGCCAGAGCCAGAGGCCAGGCTAAAGGGGCCCCTGGGCTGAGCCAGGCTGGCTGTTCCTGTGTTCATAGTCTGCAACTTTAGGGCAAGTGGGGAGCTGTGCCCCGAAGCTGAGGAGCATGGAGGAGAGCCTCGAACACAGGATACAGCAGCGGGAGAGGTTTCTGCCAGGTACGCGAGTGGGGCAAGGTCCTGAGACAGACTTGGGGAGGGTTTCGCTGCCCCCCAGAGTCAGATGGCTCCCAGCCCTGTAGGACTGAGGAGCCGAGTCCTTCCCCACTGGCTGTGGGCACCCACAATCTAGGCCTCGTGTCTAACACTCCAGCACGCTCACTCCCAGCTCTGCCCTGGCTGCCCATCACCTCCTGCTGCTTCCAGCCCACCAAGCCCTCAACGGCCTGGGAGCCCGAGCGCTGGGAGACCTCCCTGGCTCATCCCAGGACCTCCGATCAGCTGTGGGATCCTGGGGTGGGCCCCTCTGTGGCCGAGGCAGAGCAGTTTGCAACCCAGGACTGGGGCAGAGAGACAGGTGTGGAGCTCCCTCCTGCTCTGGCTGGCCCTGCCATAGCGTGGGCTGGGCTCCCTGGGTTTGTCAGCTGCCCACTCTCCATACAGGACGGTGCCAGTTCTGCCCTGCCAGCTGGCTCTGGGACGCTGGGAAGTGCTATTACTTTTCTTCGGCCAAGCAGGACTGGACCAAGAGCAAAGAGGATTGCTGCTCCCGAGGCGCCCAGCTTGTCGCCATCAGAGCCAACGCCACACTGGTGAGTGCTCAGGGCAAGGGCCAGGACAGCTGCACCATGGGGCCAAGGACTGGGGCGCTGCATGTGCTCCCCAAACCTGCTCCTGGCCCTGCACTCAGCCACCCTCCCCTCCCTGGCCAAGGTGCTGAATGCCTGGAGGAGCTGGCAAAGGGAGTGCAGGGCCCTGGCCCCACACTTTCCGGGCAAGGCCTATTGCGGGGAGGAGGGGCCTGGCACTGGGCTGGCGGGTTCTTGGCAGATTTCATTGGTCACCCCGGCACAGAGGATTTTGCCATTGCCAGTGTAATTCCAGCATGTAGACAGAGGGGGGCGTCCTTCCCGTGCAGGGTGCATGGTGATGGGAGATCTCCAGGGAGCGCTCACATGCCACAGAGAGCAGGGCGGGCTCAGTAGGAGGTGCTCTTCCTGCACAGTCAGAGCTGCGTTAGGGGGTGCTGCGCTGTGGGGTGCGTGGGGGTTGGGGGGGCACTCACACGTTCCCAGAATACTGGACATTCCAGCACTTCTGGGAATGGGGTGACCCTGCCCCTGCTGGTGTGACCTCGTCTGCACGGTGCGTGTGGGATCACGCCAGATGGTGACACCGTTTTCAAGAGCGTGCTGCCCTCACACCCCCTGAGCTGACCTCACACATAGTGTGTATGCAAGATCACGCCAGTGGGGGCAAAGCACCGCGCTGTTCAAAATGGCACACACACACCCCCGTCTGATACCAGGCATAACCACGTCCGGTTCTGTCCCAGCACTGGCCAGGAGACAACGCGGCCCAAAAGAGGCGTGTCGGTATAAACCGGCCAAATGGGCTTCTTGCGTGGGGCACTCTGAGGAGGGTGCTGGCCCGTAGGAGTCACTGCTGGCCCAGCAAAGCGCCGGGGGGGGGGGGGGGCGGCTAGAGATGACATTCAGACACACGGTCAAGGCATTGACAGCCGTGCCCGGTACAGGCGGCATGAGAAGCACAGAGTATTTGCCCAAACCCCGTTGTTGCCACTAGCTGAGTAACAATGGTGGCTCCTGCAGCAGGGCAGGCGTCCTTTCCTGCCGGCAGAGCCCTGCCTTCTCCCAGCCCGGCTGGGTTTGGGCCCAAGACCACTGCTGCTCGCCAGGCAGCCGGCTGTTCTGTGCAGGCGGGCACTGCCCACACCTTGCGCCAGTGAGAGCGAGCTGCCCTTGGGACTGTGCCAGTCTGCTCAGCCGCACTGCTCTGCCCGCAGATGCTTGGGCTGCTTAGTGCAGCCTGTGCAAGCATGTGTGCACACATGTGTGAGTATGTGGACGCGTGTGAGACAGAGCTGGGGCTCACACTCATCAACTCCTTGTGTGGCAGGCCTTCCTGCAGCGTGTGTCCAAGAGCAACACGTTCCACATCGGGCTGAAGAAGGAGCATGCCAGGCTTGACTGGAAGTGGGTGGACAGCTCCGGACTGAACAGGTAAGCCCCAGGCTTCAGCCCCACGGCTCTCCCCTCCCAGGGCTCCCAAGAGAACTGCCCACTGGGGCCTCCTCCAGGACCCTGGGGTGCTGGGACGCTCCCACATGCTCCTGCGGTTCCAGGGAGCTGAGGACAATACAGGCAGAGGAGCTGCCCACAGCCTGCTCTCCCCAGCTCTCCCACCCTCCCTGCCTGCTATGCAGGCTGCACAGAGCTCCCCCACCCCCACCCCTCCTCCACGCTGCGGGGGGCCGGGAGCGGGGTCTCCAGCAGTCTGTAGCTGATCCCTGTAGGCTCCCCTCACGTCCTGTCATGCCTGAACTGCACGAACATGGTCGATTTGTTTGCACTCCCAGGTGCCCCATCCTACAGCTGGCACCAGGAAGGGGCAGTGCCCGCCTTGCCCGTGGCCTCACAGCCCGGCTGCAGCAGAGTCAAGAGACCAGACTAGATGGGCCCATGGGCTCAGCATTCTCATGACCAAGAGTGCCCCCAGGGACGATCCCCTCAGATACCCTGCCGCTGCTGCTGGTTCCTGGGGCCCAGGGCCCCTGAGCTGCCGTTTGCACCTAGTTTCTGGGGCCCCAGCCCGGCTCTGTCAGGGCCCCTGTGGGGTAGAGGGTTGGGTGTTGCCCCCAGGATCTCCATGAAGGAGGCCCCAGGATACGTCCTGATGGAGCAGTCGCTGACGCTGCCTGTTGTGTTCTCTCTGCCCAGGCTCTTCCCAGCGACACGCTCCACCGCCTCCTACCTGGCTTGTGGGAGGGTGTCGGGCCATGGTCTGTTGGACGGGTCGTGCACAGACCCCTGCCGCTGGGTCTGTGAGCAGAGCGCCCTCACCTTGCAGTGGGGCCATGGCTCTGCCCCTCCCACTTTCCTGTGGTGGAACACGACCTACACCTGCATCGATCCCCAGTGAGACCGGCTGAGGGCCCAGCCCCGGGACCCTGCACCTGGTGACCTGCTCCCCTCTACTCCCAGTCCTCCTCCCCTCCTGGGAGCCCAGTGATCCATACACCCCCATGCCCCAAGAGCCTGCTGCGCTGTCTCCCCTCCCCAGACTGCCCCGCAACAGGAAGCCTGCTGCCCAGGCCCAGACCCCCCGAAACGAAGGCCCCACACTCCTGCCTCCCCAAGTCTCCTGCTGTCCAGGACATGCCCTGCAGCGTGCTCTGCCACGCACAGCCCTTGCCAGCGCTGGCTTTGTCTGATACTGGGCTGGAGCGCAGGGCAAGGCAGGGCACGGCATGGCATCGACACACGAAGAGCAGCAGCTCCTGGCACATCCCGGCCTTAGCCCAGTCCAGTGGCCCCCAGGTCCTGCCCAAGCCTAACGGTCAGAGCAATCACCAGATCAAGCCCCTGCTCCACCAGAGCCAGATTGTCGCTCTCTGGCCGCCCGACAGCTGTGCTCCTCTGGGGCAATGCAGACCGCAGAGTCCAGGGCACAGTGCGTGAGCTGGGACCCAGCATGCCCGGGCGAGGGGACTGGCAGTGGCATGAGCTTCTGGAGATCAAGTGAATCCAGAGTCAGAGCCTCTCCAGGGAACTCTGCAACACCTTCCTCTTCGACAAGGCTTTCCCCATCCAAACCCCCCGCCCCCCACTGCATCCCCCCAACCCCAATTTTATCCCCAAAGGGGAAGGGTGCCAGAGGCTCTGTGAAGCCCCCTAGGGACTGTGCTGTTTCTCTAGGTTTGATGGGAAGGCACCCAGCTGCAATGGTGATGGGCAGCAGCAGCCTGGGGGGGGGCTGTTTTCCCCACCTCACCTCTGTAAAGCTCACCAATAAACCCTTAAAATGTTCCCCTCTCACCTTCTCTTGGGAGCCTGTGTGTCAGGGGAGGGAGATCCCTGCACCCATTCCCTTGAGTGCACCCATGCACAGCCCTCACCGGCACCCAGGGAAGCTGTACCCTCCAGCCCAGCCCAGCCCAGCCCAGCCCAGCCCAGCCACGGGGGCTCACAGCCCAGGCAAAGCCCAGTCACTCAAGGCCTGGGGCAGCTCCGTGGCAGCGGGGAGCATCATTCCCGCACCCACTTCTCAGCAGAGGGTGAGCGACAGAGGCACCCGAGCCGGGGGCTCCTCCCAGGACAGCACAGAGCCGTGCCATAGCTGAGCCCCCTTCCCATAACAGGGGAGTCCCAGGTCTTTTCTGGGGTCAGTCCCCTGCTGGCTGGGGCTGATGGGCTCACTGGACTCGCCCCGCGCTGCCAGGATGGGCAGTAGCCTGCAGCCAGAGAGGCTCCTGGGTAGCCGACGAGGGGACAAATCCTGAAGGCCCCGCCTCACTCATGCAAGGGATGGTCCATTGCCCTTGCGCCAGCAGAGGCTGGATAGCAGTGGCTGGGGGCGCTGGGTGTCACGGAGTCCCTGGGAGATGCTCTGGAGCTGCTCCCTACGAAGCCAGGCAGGACTCTGGGGAGTCTCCTCTCTGGGAGCAGCCTGTCTGCAGGACACACAGCTCACCCGGCTCCCCCCTTCCTGGGTCTGACCTCGGAGCATCCAGCATCCTCTGCCCCTCCGTGCATTTCCCACAGCGAGTCCGCCCAGGCGGGGTTCTGGGGAAGCCAGAGGGTCCTGCCCCCCAACTCCGCAGTCAGACGTGACTCTCAGCCAGCCAGTAAAACAGAAGATTTATTAGACGACAGGAACATGGTCTAACACAGAGCTTGTAGGTGCAGAGAACAGGACCCCTCAGCTGGGTCCATTTTGGGGGGCAGTGAGCCAGACAACCCCGTCTGCACTTCACTCCATGTCCCCAGCCAGCCCCAAACTGAAACTCTCTCCAGCCCCCCTCCCCCCTCTGGGCTTTGTCCCTTTCCTGGGCCAGGAGGGCACCTGATCCCTTTGTTCTCCAACACTTTAGCTCTCACCTTGCAGGGGGGAAGGGCCCAGGCCATCAGGTGCCAGGAAACAGGGTGTCGGCCATTCTCTGTGTCCAGACCCCTGCACATACCTGCCCTCTAGGGCTCTTCAACAATCCTACACCTGTATCCCACCACCTAGATACTTAAGAACTGCCTAGGGGAAACTGAGGCATCCCCACAACATTCAGAGGAATCATTAAGAACAGTCCCGCTTCATCACATCTCTCCCCCCTTTGAGACCGAACTGAGCAGGGTCACTTTAGCGGGTGACCTGGGGAAGTTCGAAGCCACCAACGTTCCCATGGATCCCCCAGCATCTCTCTCATTTCTTAGTGGGAGTTACATCAAGCCCTTCCAGTTTCACACCCTCCCTTATGTCAGGGGGGTCGCATGCCACATGTGGGAAGGTTTATGCGGCCCCTGCCCTTTTGCCAACCCAAAACCCCCGGGGGTCAAACTGGGATCGGGTCTTCTCCCAGCGCTCCAGTCTGGAGGCCTGCAATTCAGGCTCTCTTGGTTAAGAGCCCCCATCTTGACCTGGGCCACATACTTTTCACTTACAGAACTAGCATGGAGACATCCCTTTCTCAACAACCTCGTCTCTCCAACAAGCTGGCCAAACACAGCCACTTGGTTATAGGACTGTTTAACTTTCTTAACAGCTTTCACTTCATCTGAGACCTTCTCAAAGCTATCCACACTGGATCTTTCAACCGGAAAGTTGAAATCCTCCATGAGGATTCCTTTCCCTAGGGGCTTTTCTATGCAACAATTCACCCTTCACAGAAATTCTGCCCTTACCCTCTTCACCTAGGGCTTGCTCTAGAGGAACACTTTCCTGAGCAACAACAGACTCTTTCTGGGTCTCGCTTACATCCAGAATCACCTCTGGCCCATCAGGTGGATTCCTACACAATCCCCTTTCAGGCAAACTGACAGACTCCCTAGAGAAAAGGTTGGAAGCCTTCTCCTTCCCTTTTCCACACACACGTTCAGGAACCTTTTCCTTTTTGCTACAGGTTCCCACACCCTCAGTAGGTAACACAATCAAATCACCTTTTTGCTCTCCTTGTGCCCTGGCTAGGATCTCACCCTGATTAGACAGAGTTGCTACAGCCTTTCCCAGCCACACACTAGCAACAGGCAAAATACAAGCACCAGAACTGTCTGGTCTCTGGGATTTTACATAGACACTAACTGGATGTGACCTAGTTACAGGGCCAGTCTCCGGAGCAGACACAAACTTAGGACCATTCCCTTGCTGGGCATCAACTGAATCCAGAACCAATTCTGAGACAACTGCACTATTCTCAACCATCACCGGCTGAAAGGCCCCTTCTGTCTGCTCCACAGACAAAGAAGAGCCGGAGACACATTCTCCTTTCCCAGACACACAGCTCGGGATCATTCCCCTGGTCCCAGCACACAGGGCTGTTCACAGACAACTGCTTGGAGACCGGGGTAGCTCCCTCCACAGGCAAGTCAATACCCCCGACAGACACAGGCACGTTTCCTTCCCTGTCCCAATTCTCCACCCAGCTAACAGGTAAGGTGCAGGGACACTCGTCTTCCACTCTCCTCACCTTCCCACCCTGCTGACTAGACAAAGCCATCAGCTCACAAGGCTGCCTAGGCTCATCCAGACTTTCCTTACCAAGCAACTTGCCACTCCCCACAGATCCCCTGCCCTGCCTGTGTCTCCCCCGCTCAGCTGGGGTCTCAGCTCCCACTGTGCTCAGCGCTGCCCTTGCTGTCCCTGTGGGGGCAGGCAGCGAGCTCGCTGCTTTCCTCACTGCATCAGAGCCAGCGTGAGCCCCCTCTCCGGTGTGCAAGGGGGCAGGGAGCATCTCTCTGTCCTACCCAGCCCCAGGGGTCTGATTACAGGCAGGCAGGTACCCTGAGCCTAGCAGCTCCTCCCCGCTGCCAGCCAGGTCATCTGCATTTTCACTGACCATTTCCCTCTCCACCGATTGGTTCCCTCAATTCAAATTCAAACCCTTGGCCGTTACAGGAGCAGGGCCTGGATCCTGTCCCAAAAAGACACAGTCACCCCCCAACAGGGTCTCGCAGCTGATATGCTGGAGAACCGCAACGACCAACCAGCCCCACCCCTCCTGGGTCTGCACAGGGATCTGGGCCATAGGCAGGGCGAGGGGCTTCATCCCTGGGACCCTCACCCAGCTCACACAGCCCCTCAGCATCTGAGGCTGCACCACCAGGGGCCTGATAACAGGTCTCAGTGTCCCAGGATCTCGCCACCCCAGGAATGTCTCCCCATTGACCATCACCTTCTGCTCCCACTGTGGGTCCGAGGGGCCTGACCCCAGGAAACTCCACAAAGACATATCGGTTGGGGTCAGGAGTGGGAGCCTGTCCACCTCCCCACCCATCTGGCTGACGGAGTCTATGGCCTTGGGACCCAGCAAGGGAGCTAGACACTGGGGCTTTTTCGCAGGGTCCCCCTGGTTCAAATCACCAGCCTGCTCAAAGGCAGTGAGGGGGGCATCCACATCCCCCCCTTTAACCAGGGGCAGCAATTTAGTATGGAGGTTCCCTGCGGAACTGGCACCCCGGGGTCTATCCCCACTCACCCCTGGGAGGTCCCCTCTGCCTCTCCGCTCCACCATCGCCAGTTCATGCTGCTGCTGCTTCTGCAGCTCTTTCTCGGGCTCTCGCTGTCTCTCACAGTCCTTCTTAAGGAGATGGTGACAGGCCCTCACTCCGCTGTTCCCAAGTTGTTGTGGACTCACAGGCCTGTGGGCTCTCAGCTCCCCACGGTTTCCAGGGAGAACCCCGAGTGTGCCAGCCCTTCTCGAGGTCACCACCTCTTTGCCAGGGTCGAGCTGCAGACTCCTCTGCCCCTGGGACTGCTGGCTGCAATCCCCAGGGGTACCCGATTACTGCACAGTCCTTCTCGCTGGTCACACACTCCTAGGGGTTAACCGCACCCCAAAACCGCTTCTCTCTGAGCCTTCAGCATGCCTGGTCCTTGTCAATCCCCCTTCATTTTACTGCTCCCCAGTCACCAACTGCAGCAAGTGCCATCCAGGGGTGCAGTACATCCCACCACTGCCACCAGTTGTCACGGCGTCCCCAGGTGATGCTCTGGAACTGCTCCCTACGAAGCCAGTCAGAACTTTGGGGAAAAAGAAAAGGAGTACTTGTGGCACCTTAGAGACTAACAAATTTATTTGAGCATAAGCTTTCGTGAGCTACAGCTCACTTCATCGGATGCAAATGCATCCGATGAAGTGAGTTGTAGCTCACGAAAGCTTATGCTCAAATAAATTTGTTAGTCTCTAAGGTGCCACAAGTCCTCCTTTTCTTTTTGCGAATACAGACTAACACGGCTGCTATTCTGAAACTTTGGGGAAGTCTCCTTTCTGTGAGCAGCCTGTCTGCAGGGCTAACAGCTCACACAACTTCCACCTTCCTCGGTCTGACCTTGGAGCATTCAGCATCCTCTGCCCCTCCGTGCCCTTTCCACAGCGAGTCTGTCCAGGCGGGGTCCTGGGGAAGCCAGAGGGTCCTGCCCCCCCAACTTCGAAGTCAGACGTGACTCTCAGCCTGCCAGGAAAACAGAAGGTTTATTAGACGACAGGAACATGATCTAACACAGAGCTTGTAGGTACAGAGAACAGGACCCCTTAGCTGGGTCCATTTTGGGGGGCAGTGAGCCAGACAACCCCGTCTGCACTTCACTCCTCGTCCCCAGCCAGCACCAAACTGAAACTCCCTCCAGCCCCCTCCTCCTCTGGGCTTTGTCCCTTTTCTGGGCCAGGAGGGCACCTGATTCCTTTGTTCTCCAACCCTTTGCTCTCACCTTGTAGGGGGGAAGGGCCAGGCCGTCAGTGGCCAAGAAACAGGGTGTCGGTCATTCTCTGTGTCCAGACCCCTGCCCACACCTGCCCTCTAGGGCTTGCAACGATCATACACCCTTATCCCACCCCCTAGACACTTAAGAACTGCCTAGGGGAAACTGAGGCACCCCCACAATATTCAGAGGAAACATTAAGAACAGTCCCACTTCATCACACCAGGAACATGAGAAAGACCTTTCCCCGGACCCCTCCGGCTGAGTCCGGCAGTGCCACACCCCGGCCGCACCCACAAGGCACCCCCCTCGCCCCGTTATCCCTGGAGCTGGGGCCTTCCTGCCAGCTGCAGCCCTTCTCCTGCAGCACATGGCTCCTCACAGCCTGGGCCTCCTGCAGCTCTCGGGAAGGTCCCACCCCACCTCCCTTCCCAGAGCATCTCTCTTCAGGAGCCCCTTGTCCAGCTGAGCTCCGGTAGCCCAGTACAGGACCAACGGGCTCGTTAGTCAGGCAGCTGTCAGCCAGCAGCTGGTTGATTGTTCACCGCTGGGCTGAGACGGGCTGGTTCTCCGGAAAGAAGCCAGTTGCAGGTAGACGGGGGCCGGCTGCCCCGTGTTATTGCCCCAAAGTCAAACATCTCACTGCCTGCTCCAAGCCTGCCTGCTCCCTATACCTGGCACCAAACCCCCACCGGGCTCTGCCTGCCACTCCTCCTCCACAGGCCCCGGAGCCCTTGTCTGCCCTGGGAGGCGCTGCCAGACCAGACACCCCAACACGTGGGAGACGCCGCTGGGCTGACCAGAGGGTGCCGGCATAGCTTAGACCAGTGCCCTGGAGGGAACATGCTGTCCCAGCTACGGCGCCTGGAGCTGGGATAACCGCATCCACGCTGGGGCTTTGCCAGCATGGCACGGTGTTCAGGGTGATGTCATGACGCTCTGAACCGACAGAAACAGGGTCAGCGTTGGCCCCAGCCCTCCATGGCAGCAACTCACAAAGTCTCCAGCTTCAACCACAGACCAAGCCAGAGGCTTCTCTTCCCAGCACCCTGCCCTCTGCATGGAGCTGGTGCCGAGCATAGCTCCCAGAGCAGGGACAGTGTCTCTGTCCCTGTCTGAGCAGCGCCTTGCACATGGCCAGGGGTGGCAAATCAATGCTGCAGCTCTGGCCAGCAGACAAGCTGCTCTGCTCTCCCCCAGAGTCACCCAGCCACAAGGGCCCCTCCCCGGTAACCCCGGTGGGGTCTGGACCAAATCTGCCTCCGCCAGGCTGGGCATCTCCGTACAGAGCGTGGGGTGAATCGCTCCAGCCCCTCCAGCCTGCTCCTGGCCTGGGCTGGGGCCTTTCCTGTAAGTTCATTAGATCCAGGGGAGGGGTCGGGACTTTCTCTGCTTGGAGAAAGTAAAAAAGAAGTTGGCTGCTGGTGAAAGCCCGTCTGCGCTTGGCTAGTCCCACCTACTCCCAGCTCTATGCAAACTTCTGCTTTCTGCTCTCTGTGAGATCACTTTTCTTCTGCCACAGAGCGAGTGAGCTAGCTCCTCTGCCAACGCCGTGGGCACAGCCGCTGGTTCCCCCACAGCCGGCGACGCGGACACAGCCGGTCCCACCACAGCCGGCGCCGCGGACACAGCCGGTTCCCCCACAACCAGCGCCAAGGACACAGCCAGTCCCTCCACAGCCAGTGCCGCGAACAGAGCCAGTTCCCCCACAGGCAGCGCTGCAGGCACAGCCGGTCCCACCACAGCCGGCGCCGCGGACACAGCTGGTTCCCCCACAGCCAGCGCCGCGGGCACAGCCGATTCCCCCACAGCCGGCACCGCAGGCACAGCCAGTCCCTCCATAGCCGGCGCCACAGACACAGCCGGTCCCTCCACAGCCAGCGACGCGGGCACAGCCAGTCCTTCCACAGCCAGCATCACGGACACAGCCGGTCCCTCCACAGCCAGTGCCACGGGCACAGCCGGTCCCTCCACAGCCAACGCCGCGGGCACAGCCACTTTCCCCACAGCCGGCGGCACGGGCACAGCCGGTTCCTCTCCAGCCAGCACTGCACAGGCACTGCCAGCCCCTCCCCAGTGAGCCCCGGAGGTGCAGCCAGCTCCGAGATGGCCCAGAGCGTCGTTTATGCTGACCTGAAGTTCGTGAAGGCCCCTGGGGGGAACAGCGTGTGCCCCAGGTCTTGGGAGGCAGGTAAGAGCTGACATGCCCCCTTCATGGTGCCACCCCCTGCCCTGAGCCAGGCCTGCAAACTAACCAGCGCGTCTCCCGTCTGCCCCTCCCTGCAGCGCCCGCAGAGGACAACGATGCAGAGCTCACTTACGAGAACATCCAGCTGGCCCAGACTGGGGAGGTGAAGCAGGGGCAAGGGACAGAGCAGAGCAAAGGTGAGTGTGTGGCTGTTTGCCCTGCCCCTAGCCCGGGGTGCTGGGGGTAGCAAGCCGGGCAGGTACCCAGGGGCCTCCCGCTCCCTTTGCAGGGACCCTGCCCCGTCCCCAGGCCTGGCACATAGAGCGAGCGGGATCACTTGGTAGGCTGGGCCCAGGTAAACAGAGGCAGAGCCCTCCCCGTGGGGAGCAGGACCGCAGCCGGCGTGCAGAGAGGGGCTGTATCTGGGGAGCAGTGACTCGGAAGGGGAATTGGGGTCACAGTGGACAAAGGGAAGATGAGAGCCCAGCGCGATGCTGTGGCACAAGGGGCTAACGCAACCCTGGGGTGCACAAAGAGGGGAGTAGGTGGGGGGAGGGGTCGGTGAGGCTGAGCCGGGATCCCGCGCCCAGCTCCGGGGGCTGCGTTCTATAAAGGATGCTGGGGGCCAGAAGTGTCACACCAATGACTGGAGGGCTGGAGGAAAGGCCGGGGAGCGAGTGAGACGCCGTCTGGCAGCAGCTGGCCAGGTGACATGCTCAGTGTCTGACGCCGGCCCAGCCAGAGACCCCGGCGCTGAAGGGCTCCTCGGTCTAGCCGGGGCAGGCAGGACAAGAGCCCAGACCTGGAAACTGGAGCCAGACAAAAGCCAGTTCGAAACCATCCCATGTTTAACACTGAGAGTCGTTGACCCTTGGCACAGCCAGCCAGGGGCTGTGGGGGGTTCACCGTCTCCTGGTGGCGTCAGCGCCAGCCTGGTGACTGTCTGGAGCATGCGTTAGTCAGACCCGCCCTGGGCTCAGTCCAGGGGGCTGGGTGCGAGCCCATGACCTGGGCTCTAACTCTAGGACCCCCTGCAGTGCTGGCTCAGGCCCCCAGAGGGGACCTTACCCAGGTGGCTATGCCCTGAGGGGGCCCCCCCTTAGCATGGCCCCCAAGCCCTGACTCTGGGGAGGAAAGCCACTCACTATCACACCCTGCAGTGGTGCCTATGTGACCAGATCCCTGTCAGGAAAGCGCTGGAGCCCCCTGGCACAGGCTTGCACAGCCTGCCCCACTCCCCGCCCCACTGCAGCAGCCCCACCGCTGGAGGGCTGGAGGAGCGGTGCAGGACAAGGGGGAGCCAATCTGTGGGGCTGAGGGGTCCATTTGCAGGAATCCCCACCAAGGGACTCCAGGGTGTGGCTTGGCCCCGGGGTGTCTCCTTGCCCGGGCTGGGAGTGTAGCCCATAGGGCTAGCTTGCCTTTTCCTTCCTTCCCTTCATGATATTTAGCTGCTGTTGTGATAGTCAGCAGTAGCGCGAGGAGCCGACAGGCCTGTCTCCCGTAAGACATTAGCATCCGCAGTTAGCGTACGTCTTGAGACCTATGAGCTTTGAAGAGATCAACGGCCCAATGGAAACCCCAAGTATTTGGGGAGCTGAAAATAGAGGGTTTAAGGGGAATTTCTGTCCTCAGGAACAACCAACCACCAGTGTCGCGGCCGTGAATCCACGGACGTGTCAGCAGAGTCAGACTGAGCTCTCCCCTGACATCTGGTGGTGAGCTGTGGAAAAGGCCTTCAGGGGCTGATCTCGTTTGCATGGGCACCCACCCCGCCTAGCATGATGGGACTGCTCGCCCAAAGGAGGACTCGTGGCATCTTAGAGACTAACAAATTTATTTGAGCATAAGCTTTCGTGGGCTACAGCTCACTTCATCGGATGCATCTGATAGCTTACGAAAGCTTATGCTCAAATAAATTTGTTAGTCTCTAAGGTGCCACGAGTCCTCCTTTTCTTTTTGTGGATACAGACTAACACGGCTGCTACTCTGAAACTTGCCCAAAGGGTCACTTTGCCTGCTGTGGGATCCCCAGTCTCTTTGTTATTGGGGCAGGAGTAATGAAGTGTTGTTATCCTGGTTATTTGAATCAAGGACAGTAGACCTGTACTTGGCATTTTATGACTGAGAGACTCTCCCTCAAAATTTGTTAGTCTCTAAGGTGCCACAAGTACTCCTTTTCTTTTTGCAAATACAGACTAACACGGCTGCTACTCTAAATCCCTCAACTGAGAAGCACTCACTAGGCAAGGGACGTGGGTTCCAAAGGCCTGTGGCTTAGGACAGGTAGTTGTATGTGGTAGTATGGCTTTGAAATGTTGCCCTGTTGTTGTGGTTTTGTTTTGTTTTTTACTGTGTAATAACAGAGCTAATTTAGACTCATAAAAGAGTCCTGTTAAATGCTGTTGAGCTGAGATCACTGATACCTGGGTTTAAGCATGAGATCTGCTCTGGGCTAGTGATTCTAGCGTAAGAAGCTTAGGCAGGTGCACCAGCAGTGAGGCTCCTCTACTAACAGCTGAAATCACGGAGAGCTGTGTTACGTGGGGGGGCGGGCCTGAGGACATCTTGGTGAGTGGCTGGAGGAGAGGACTGGAGCAGAGCCCCACAGAGCAGTGAGGCAATCGGGCCTTACGGGGCTTGAGCAGCGGAACGTGTAAGGTGCCTCTGTACCTTCCACCTGGGCTGGGAGGTGAACTCTGCAGATGAACTTCTGAACTCTGGGGCTGCACTGACTTAGGACAGCGTCTGAGAGTTGGGTGACTTTTGGGTTGCTGGATTTAAGACCCTGAGAGGAAGAGGACACTGCCCAACTCACTTGAGGGTGGGTCTTTTGCTCACGGTTGGTGTTATGAATCCTCTTTGTGGTGTTTCCCCGACATAGTGCCGCATTGTTTCCCTCCTTTATTAAAAGACTTTGGCTACACTCAAACTCTGGGCTGGCGAGAGGGGACGTATTGCCTCCTAGAGGCGCCCAGGGGGTGGTGTGTAATTGTCCCAGGTCACTGGGTGGGGGCTCGAGCCAGTTGCATTGCGTTATTGAAACGGAACCCCTACATACTGAACCCGGCCCTTGTTGCTGCCAATGCTGATGGGCAGAAGGATGATATATATAGCAGGTACATGAGCTACATCCGCAGACACCTCAACACAAGTGGGCCACGGTAACGAATTGCCGTATATGATAACAAGGGCTGTGTCCTGGGTCCCCGCTGGCTGCAGAGCTCCTGTGGAACCACCCTGGGGCATGGAGCCCTACAGAACTGCCGCGGCCGATGCTCGCTGGAGCCTCCTTTGGGGGTGCCCGGCTGGAGCTGCCTCCCCCTGCCGCTCGGAGGGGCTGGGGCCTGGGCCCTGCCGCTCACCCAGCTCTGAGTGGAGCTGTGAGTGCCCAGAGTAGCCAGGCAGGCACGAGGCTCCAGGTCCAGTGCCTGCAGCAGGCCGCCTGGCCACAGAGAGGAAATCCAGCGGCTGGTGGGGCATGCGTGGGGAGAGCCCACACAAGGGAGCCCTCACAGGAGCTCAGACCTCCCACACTGCCCTCTCTGACACGGCCCCCATCAGGCTCCAAATGAGGGAGAACAGACCTCTTGGGCAGGGATGGGCACTATAGTGAACTGGCCCCTGTCTCCCCAGGAGGCTGAGCCAGGCCCCAGGCGATACCTGGCCCAGCCTCGGGGATGGGCTTGGGGGGCTGCTGGGGCTCTTCTGTCCACAGCGTCCATGGCTGGCTGACTCAGGGATCAGGTTGGAATGACCCAGCACCTGGGGTCAGCCCAGACCTGCCCACGGGGTGCTCTCCTGCACTCCAGCAGCTGGTGCTAGCCATGCCCCCAGGAGCCTGTCCCGACCCCTGGGCAGTGTGTCCCTGTTCCTGATGGGGATGGGGGAGTGTGGCTGGTTGAGGGCGGAGGCCCTAGCTGGGCTGGCAGGAGAACAGGGCAAAGCCTGCGTGCGTGGCCTACTGCACGGGCAGAGCTCCGGCGCCCACCCCACCAGGCTGCCAGCCATACACTGTGAGGGAACCGGAGCTGGTAGCCTAAGCCCAGATTGTGTCCCTGCAGCCCCATGGCACTGGGAGCTCTCCCCTGGCTCCCACTGCCCTCCTGGGGGGCTGAGCCCCATTCCCTGGGTGGCCGGAGGGGGAAGCTGGGCCATGGGTTTGGGTTCCCAGGCATGCTGCTCTCTCGGGGGAAGGGGATGGAGGACCCGGTGCCCAGGGTTCCCCCTCATTAATGCAGCTGGTTCTCTCTGGCAGAGCCCTGGTGGAGCACGCGGTACCTGCCCCTCGGCTTGCTGGGGACCTGCCTCTTCCTCCTGGCCACCACCATCGGCCTGGGGGTTCGCTGTGAGTAGGGGACTCGGGCTCTGGGGGGCTTGTGGGGACGAAACACCCGGCCAGGGGTGTGACGCAGCAGGGATGGGGCAGTGTTGACCTGGGAATGTGGCAGGGGAGTTTCACTGGGGATGGGAGACCTGAGAGCCTGTCACCTGAGCCAGGAGGGGGAGGGGGAGGTAACACCTCTGCCCTGGGAATGTGGACAAAGGCCACAGAAGAGAGCCTGAGGGGAGGTGGGGGGTGGTGGTGTTTAGTTTCAGTTTGGTGCTGAGTGCTGGAATGCAGGGAACCCCAAGGCTGGGGTCTAAGCTCCCTGCCCCCTAGAAGGACTTGACTGAGGGGTTCTGGTTGTACCCCCAAGCTCTGTTTTAGACTGTGTTCCTGTTGTCCAATAAACCTTCCATTTTACTGGCTGGCTGAGAGTCACAGTGAATCCCAGGAAGAGGGATGCAGGCCCTGGATTCCCCCACACTCCGTGACAACTGGTGGCAGAGGTGGGATCTACTGCACCCCATGAACGGCGCTTCCTGCAGTAAGTGAATAGGGAACAGTAAAACGAAGGGGGATTGACGGGGACCAGGCGAGCTGAAGATTCAGAGAGAGATGGTTTCAGGGGGTGGTTAACCCCTGGGAGTGTGTGACCAGAAAGAAGAACTTTTGCAGTAACTGGGTCCCCCGGGGGATTGCAGCGAGCGGTCCCAGGGGCGGAGGAGTCTGCGGCTCGACCCTGGCAAAGAGGTGGTGACCTCAAGAAGGGCTGGAACACTAGGGGTTCTCCCTGGAAACCGTGGAAAGCTGCCCAGGCCTGCGAGTGGCCAGCAGGGAGATGTATCCTAAATGCCTTAAGAGCGACCTAGTGGAGCTGTGCAGGCAGAGGGGCCTGTGCACTGGGAGGTCCACCCAGGAACAGCTGATTGCCCAGTTGGAGGAGAGGGATCGCTTGGATGACCCGATCCCTGTCCCTGAGGGAAGCTGCCCAGTGGATGCAGCGTGGACCCTGGCACCTGACCAGGCTGGGAGGGGTCAGACTGCTGCCGGGGACCTCCTGAGACCCTTCCTACCTATGCCTGGGGGAGGGGTTGGGGGAAGCCCAGCGAATACCGAGGGCACCCTGACCCCAGCAGCCAGCATGGGATCCTCCCAGAGGAGCTCCCCATCCCTGTAGCGGAGGCAGCTGGAATGGGAAAGGGAGATGAAAATGAGGGAGCTGGAGGATCATGAAAAGCAGTGTCAGCATGAGCAGGAAGAGAAGGAGAAACAGAGGCAGCATGAAGAGAAGCAGAGACAGCATGAGCTGGAGCTGGGCAGGCTGAGGAGCAGTGGGGCCCCAGCTGCGATGAGTGAGGGGGGACCCAAGACTGAAAGGAACTTTGATAAGTGCTTCCTGGCCTAGCATAAGGAGGGGGAGGACATAGATAGCTTCCTGAAGGCCTTTGAGAATGCCTGCAAGATGCACAGGGTTGACCCTGCAAACAGGCACCAGTTTCTCACCCCTTTACTGGACCCCAAAGCCATGGAAGTGTACAGCCGAATGAAAGGGGCGGAGGCAGGGGACTACGAACTGTTCAAAAAGGCCCTGCTCTGTGAGTTTGGGCTGACCCCCGAGATGTACCGGAAAAGGTTCCGGAGTCAGCGTAAAATGCCTGAGGTCATATACCTACAACTGGTCGACCGAATGCAGGGATATGCCCGCAAGTGGACAGCTGGGGCCCAAGCTAAAGAGAACCTGCTTAACCTAATTGTACTGGAGCAACCGTATGAACAGTGCTCTTCTGATCTTTAACCCTACCAACAAAGTAAAACTATTTCCCCATGGTATTTCTCCCTCCCACCCCACCCCCCACTGTTCCTCTGATATTCTTGTTAACTGCTGGAATTAGCCTACCTGCTTGTCACCATGAAAGGTTTTCCTCCTCCCTCCCCCCCTCCCCCGCTGCTGGTGATGGCTTATCTTAAGTGATCACTCTCCTTACAGTGTGTATGATAAACCCATTGTTTCATGTTCTCTGTGTGTGTATATAAATCTCTCCTCTGCTTTTTCCACCAAATGCATCCGATGAAGTGAGCTGTAGCTCACGAAAGCTTATGCTCTAATAAATTTGTTAGTCTCTAAGGTGCCACAAGTCCTCCTTTTCTTTTTGCGAATACAGACTAACACGGCTGCTACTCTGAAACCTTCTGATCTGAGGCTATGGTTGATGGACAAAAAGCTAGAGAACCCACAGCATGCAGGGCAGCTGGCCAACGAGTTTGTGAATAGTCGGTCAGGGGGTAGCAGGGAGGAGTCCCAAAAGAACAGGCCCCCCCATGATGCAGAGAGAGAGTCACCATGGGACCTCCCAGCAGGGAAATATGGAGAACCCCCTCCCAAGGGGAACGTCTGGCATTGGGACCCTCCGACTCGCTAGAGGGGACCAACGTGTCCTGAGCTGCTATCACTGTGGCCAGAGAGGCCACGTACGGACCCAGTGCCCCAGGCTCAGGGACAGACTGAGCAGACCCAACCTACCCAGGGTTAACTGGAGGCTCTGGACTCAGGGTTCTCAGTTTACAGGGTGGGCGTGGGACTGTCCCTGTGGAGCGAGTGCCTTGTTCCCCTGGAGGTGGATGGGAGGAAGGTCAATGGTTACTGGATACGGGCGTGGAGGTGACGCTGGATCGGCCCGAGGTGGTGCCCAACACCAACCTGACCCTGATGGGGATGGGTGGGACCCCATTCAAGGTGCCCGTGGCAAGGGTACACCTGAAATGGGGGGCCAAGGTGGGTCCCCAGGATGTGGGGGTGCACCACCATTTGCCCACTGAGGTTTTGATGGGGGGGGACCTGGAGGACTGGCCAAGCAACCCCCAGAACGCCCTGGTGGTGACCCGTAACCAGAGCCGGCAAGGGAAACTGCGCCCTGACCTTGGGGAGGGTACCACACCGGAGGCGCAGGACCCTACCCTGGTGGGGAGGGAGCGCCGAGGGGCACGGCTCAGAGAGGCTGTGGCCTCAGACCCGGCCAGCGAGAGGGAACCGGGCCCCATCCCTTCCCCAGACACTGAGTTCCAGGTTGAGTTGCAGAACGATCCCTCCTTGCGGAAGCTCAGGGACCTGGCCGACCTCAGCGTGGGATGGACCATGAGGAGAGGTTGCCAGGAGAGGTGCCTGTGGGAGGAGGGGTTCCTGTACCGAGAATGGGCTCCCCCAGGGGAAGTGGAGTCCTGTGGGGTCAGGAGGCAGCTGGTGGGTCCCCCAGAAGTATCGCCGCAAGCTCCTGTACCTGGCCCATGACATCCCCCTCTCAGGGCACCAGGGAATCCGGCGCACCCGGCAGAGGCTGCTACAGAACTTTTACTGGCCTGGGGTCTTTACCACTGTCCGGCAGTATTGCCGATCCTGTGACCCCTGTCAGAGGGTGGGGAAGGCCCGGGACAAGGGGAAAGCGGCTTTGAGACCTTTGCCCATCATAGAGCAACCTTTCCAGAAGGTGGCCATGGACATAGCGGGGCCTCTCAGCAAGACGACCCGGTCGGGGAAGAAATACATCCTGGTGGTGGTAGATTTTGCCACCTGCTACCCCGAGGCAGTGCCCTTAGCCTCCATTGAAGCAGACACCGTGGCAGATGCGCTGCTGACCATTTTCAGCCGAGTGGGGTTCCCCAAGGAAGTCTTGACAGACCAAGGATCCAACTTCATGTCGACCCTGCTCCAGTGCTTGTGGGAGAAATGTGGGGTCTGGCACAACTGGGCCTCAGCGTATCACCCCCAGTCCAATGGGCTGGTGGAGAGGTTCAATGGGACGCTAAAGATGATGCTGAAAACTTTCATGAACCAGCACCCACAGGACTGGGACAAGTACTTACCTCACTTGCTGTTCGCGGAGAGGGAGGTACCCCAGGAGTCTACCTGATTTTCACCTTTTGAACTGTTATATGGAAGGAGGGTGAGGGGCCCCCTGGACCTGATGAGAGACGAATGGGAGGGGAAGGCCACTCCCGATGGAGAGTCAGTGGTAGAGTATGTCCTGATCTTCCGAGAGAGACTTGCTGAAGTCATGGGCCTGGCCAGGGAGAATCTGGCCAGAGCCCAGAAGAAGCAGAAGCTCTGGTATGACTGCACGGCGCGGGCCCGCGCCTACGCCACTGGGGATCCGGTGATGGTTCTCATCCCCGTAAGAAAGAACAAACTACAGGCTGCCTGGGAGGGCCCTTCCCAGGTTGTCAAGCAGCTAAATGAGGTAAACTATGTGGTGGAGCTGTCGAACCGGGCGCACCACCGCCGGGTGTACCATGTGAATATGATGAAGCCAAATTATGCCAGAGGGAATGTGGTGTTGGCCGTGTGTGGACATTGGGAGGAGCAGGGAGATGACCCTTTAGTAGATCTATTCCCTGGGACCAGAGCTGGTTCCCCCCTGGAAACAATTCCCCTCTCGGATCAGCTCACCGCTGCCCAGCAAGCTGAGATCAGGGGGGTGCTGCATCCGTACCAACAGCTGTTTTCCAACCAGCCTGGACTCACTAGTCTGACTGTCCACCTGGTGCAGACAGGATCACACCCGCCGATAAGATGCTCCCCCTTCCGCGTCACAGGGAAAACTGCTCAGGACCTGGAAGGAGAGGTCAGGGACATGCTGGCTTTGGGGGTGATCCAGCCATCTGCCAGCCCTTGGGCCTCGCTGGTGGTCCTGGTCCCCAAAAAGGACACATCGATCCAGTTCTATGTGGACTATCGGATGCCTACCCCATGCCCAGGCCTGACGAATTGGGAGAAGCTCGGTACCTCACCACCATGGATCTTACAAAGGGCTACTGGCAAGTGTCGCTGGATGCAGATGCCCGGCTGAAATCGGCCTTTATCACCCCTCTGGGACTCTATGAGTTCCTGACCCTGCCTTTTGGCCTCAAGAGAGCGCCGGCCACCTTCCAGCGCCTGGTGGATCAGCTACTGAGGGGGATGGAGAGTTTTGCCGTGGCGAATATTGATGGGATCTGTGTCTTTAGCCAGACCTGGGAGGACCATGTGTCCCAGGTTAGACAAGTGCTGGACCGACTCCAGGGGGCTGGGCTGACCGTAAAAGCGGAGAAGTGCAAGGTGGGGATGGCTGAAGTATCTTACCTGGGCCATCAGGTGGGGAGTGGCCGCCTAAAGCCGGAACCAGCTAAGGTGGAGGTGATCAGAGACTGGCCTGCTCCCCAAACCAAAAAAGCAGGTTGAAGCCTTTATTGAGTTAGCAGGATACTACCGAAGGTTTGTGCCCCACTTTAGCACCATAGCCACCCCCATCACTGAGCTATGCAAGAAGGGGAAGCAAGACAAGGTGGTCCGGACTGAGCAGTGCCAGGAGGCTCTTGGGGCGCTGAAGGAGGCTCTAGTCAGTGGCCCAGTTCTGGCAAACTCAGACTTTGACAAGCCCATGGGGGGCCCTGTCCGGGCATTTGGGGGCCCTGTCCCAGAGTAGGAGGGGGCCCTGTTACCAGGGAGATGTGGGGGGCCCTGTCCTGGGGAAGCCAGGGGCTCTGTTACCAGGGAGTTGTGGGGGGGCCCTGTCCGGGGCAGTTGGGGGTCCTGTTACCAGGGAGATGTGGGGGGCCCTGTCCTGGGGCAGTCGGGGGGGGGGGCATGTCAGGGAATCCTCTCTGGGGAGGGGCCCATGGGGAGAGGGGTGGGGCCCTGTTTCTTGGCCCTCTACCGACCGCCCACCTGGCGCCCGCCCACCAGCACAGACGTTGCTGGGGCCAGTCAGCGCATGGGGGGCTGACGCTTCCCCAGCTCTGCTGGCCAAGGGCTGTAGAGCACAGGTGGGTCCCTGGCAGGGCCAGGAAAGGCTGCTGGGGTTGGCACTCGGCTGGCCCCCTGCAGGGCGCTCTGCCTGGCCCCTCGCTGCCTGGCACCGGGGCCCCTCGCTGCCCGCTGGCTGCAGCCCCCACTCGCCTCCAGCTGTTTGAACTGCCTCGGCCCAGCGTTTCTGAGTCTCCGTCGCTGCTGCTGGAGGCTCTGGCATTACGGGGCTGTGCTCCACGGTCGGGAGGGTCCCTGTCCCCCTGAGGCCCTGCTGGGGTGGATGAGTGAGCCCAGTTCTCGAGTCGCCCTCCCGGCCCCGTCCTGCCCTGCTGGCATGAGCCCGTTGGCCTGTGCCGGAGCACGTGCGCCCCTGCGTCCGGCCCAGCTCACGCTGTCTGTCCCCTGCAGACTGGCAGGTTTCCCAGCATCTGCAGCAGGCGTCCCGAGCGCACAAGGCAGAGAGCAGCCGCCTCTCCCAGCAAGTCAGCACCAAGGAGGCGACCCTGACGCAGACGGCGAGGGAGTTGGAGCAGGCCAGGCGGGAGTTGGAGCAGGCCAGGCGGGAGCTGGAGCAGGCGAGGCAGGAGCTGGAGCAGGCCATGCAGGAGCTGGAGCTGATGCGGCAGGAGAAGAACAGCACCCAGGAGCAGATGCGTCAGCAGGAGGCCGTGTTAGAGGGAACAAAGGAGGAGCTGGCGAGGGTACAGGAGGAGAAGAGAGAAATTAAAGAGAAGCTGAAACAAACAGAGAGTGCGCTGTCCAGCATCCGCCCCTGCGAGCAGACAGGTACTGCCTTCCCGGGGTGGGGGTCACCAGGGTGCCCCACCTCTCGGCAGGGACAGCCGAGCCCTGGGGGGGGCGAGGGGAGCACCCAGCACCAGGGCCATGCTGCAGCAAGTGGCTCTGGTCATTCAGGAGGGGCAGCTCTTCCCCCAGCAGTGCTGGCCCCCAGGTCTGCATGGTGCAGGGGAGTGTGTGTGTATTGGCGGGGGGGGTCACTTCTGGGTGACAGGACAAGACAGATCACCCTGGGTGGTGGGCACTGGCTGGTTCCATGGAACAAGAGTTGGGACCTGAACCTGCTGTCCTGGCCCAGCCTGCCCCAGTTCCAACCAGCTCCCTAAATCGCCCTGCTGTTTCAGCTGTTAAACACGCTGCATCCCACCCCAGAGGTGGCTGCATTTCAGGGGTGCAAGAAGCAATGCCTACGTGTGGCTGGTCTAACGGTTTATCTGTAGAACCAAGCTAGGATCTTTGGAGAAAAGGTGCTGGCTAAATACAAAATATAAACATGCTAATTAGTCAGACGAGCTCCAACGATTCAGTCTGGCTAAGAGATAACACCTGGACTAACTGAATTCAGAGTGGGAGGGCTGCTTCTCCACCACTGAGCTCTGCTTGCACCCCCCTGCTCTCCCTGCCCCTACCCCCCCGATCTGCTGGCGCTCCTCAGACCTGACCTGCAGCCCCACAATCCAGGTCCAGGCCTCTCTTCAGGCCTTTTTCCCATGTGTTCAGAACTGGGTGACGTGCGCAAACAGCCCCTGGGGCCCAGCACACAATGGCCCATTCGCCTTTGGGATTTTTTGCAGCAGACGCTCACACGCAGGGCAAGTTGAGTCACTTTTTGTGCCCGTGATGCTCTCGGTGCTTCACCCACCCCAGGCAAATAAACTATCCCAGGTCTTAAAAAATGAGATCAGATTCCCTGAGGGTGCCACTGCCCCTGCCAGTCCTGCCCTGGGCTCCCTGGCAAGCGAGCTGGTATTGACTCTCCAGCTGGGGCTCTGGTGCACTGGAAACACCCAGGGCCCTGCACCCTCACCAAGGGCAGAATCCCAGCCCTGAGGACGACGCGCCATCGCAGATAGCCTGCCCCCCCCAACGGGCAAAGCAGGGCACGGGGAGGAGGCAGCTGCCAGGTGACAAGGGCAGCGAGTCGCTGTCTGCTCACACGGAACAAGGAGCTCTGTCAGAATGAGGGAAACAGCCTGATCCCTAGAACGGCTCAGTCTGTCTGCGCATCACTGCCCAGCCCTCCGGCCACAGCTGTAATGGAGCAGTGCCCATGTCCTCACGGTGGCTGAATCCCTGGGGGTGGGGGAAAGCGAAAGGACAGGGATATGCGGCTTGTTTGCCCCACCAGAGAAATGTTGAACCCCATGAACAGTTACACTTGTATCCGAGTCCTGGACTCAGCTCCCAGCCTGCCCCAAACCCTCAAGAACCCTCCTCCCTTCCACCAGCTCGGAGCAGTTCCTGGGGCAGCCTTGAGTCTGGGGGAGTGTGAGCCCCTGGGGAGGGACCAGGCCTTCTTTGTACAGCCCAGGGCATGAGCCTGTTAGCTGCACTCAGGGCCAGGAACGCCTCTGAGAATCTCACCCCCTCTTCCCTGCAGGCTGCTGCCTGGCAGACTGGGTGTTGTACAGAGGAAAATGCTTGTTCATCTCGAAGGAGGTGAAGACTTGGGAAGAAAGCAAAAAAGACTGTGAACGGAACTCTGCTCGGCTTCTTATCACCAAATCCTGGGACTCGAGGACAGTGCCGGTACGGTACATGCACGGCCGGTGTGAGCACAGCCGGAACACTGTGTAAAGAGGGGGTGTCTCCAGGCTGGAGGGGGGAGGGGGAAGGGGACATTGGCAAATAGGCAGGGGCTCAGATAAGAGCAATGGCAATGATCCAGGGGCTGGAGGAGTGTCACCAGCTCACCTTCTCCACTGAGCAGCGCACCCGCACTGTCCTGGATTGTGATTTTGTGTCTGACAGATTTGAAGAACCCCCGTTCCCATTGTCTCTGACATTCCTTGCAAGCTGTAACTCGTTCCTTGCCTTGGCTTTCCTGATTTTGTCCCTGCATGCTTGCACCATTGCCATGTCTACTCCCTTGGTGCCGTGCTCCGCCCTCCGTTCCTTGGATTTGTCCCTATGGGGTTTGTAGAGAGGTAAAAAGCTCCTTGTGCAGCCACATTGGCCTCCTGCAGTTCCTCTTATCTCTCCTCTGCCTCGGAATAGCCTGAGTGTTAAAGTTTTTAGGAAAAAGAAAAGCAGTACCTGTGGCACCTTAGAGACTAACAAATTTATTTGAGCATAAGCTTTCGTGAGCTACAGCTCACTTCATTGGATGCATTCGCTTTTAGGAACTGCCAGCCCCCTTCGACTCCTTCTCTTCCTTCCATGGGACCCTGCCTGCTATTTCTCTGAGTCCATTGAAATCCACCTTTCTGAAGTCCAGTGTCTTTGTTTTGCTGTTCTGGGGTCCTCCTTTCCTTAGGGTCTTGAATTCCATCAGATCATGGTCACTTGCTCCCAAGCTCCTGCCCACCTTCACGGCTGCAACTGATTCATCCCTGTTGGTCAACACCAGATCCAAAATGGATGACCCCCTAGTTGTTTGCTCAACTCTTCCTGAATCAGAAAGCTGTCCCCGACACATACTAAGAACTTGCATGTTATGTCTTGTTGTAATAGTCTTCCAACAGATACCAGGGAAGTTAAAATCCCCCATTAATACGAGCTCATGTGTGTTAGCTAATCCTGTTACCTGCTTGTAGAATGACTTGCCCACTTCCTCTTCCTGATTTGGTGTCTATAACAGACAACCCCCATCCATAAGATCACTGCTGTTCTTTTCCCTTGTTATCCTCACCCAGAGACTCTCAGTAGTTCTGCCACGTACTTCGCCTCGCAGCAAGTGTGCCCATTCCTGACGTACAGCAAACACCGCCTCCTTTGTCCCCATATCTGTCCTTCTGGAACAAGCTATATCCCTCAAGGCTGGTACTCGAGTCATTGGAGTTGCCCCACTAAATCCCATTAATGCCAATTAAGTCATAATTTTCTTCATATGCCATAACTTCTAGTCAGGGCCGGATTAACTCTCTTGTGGGCCCGGGGCTATTAGATATTGTGGGGGCCCCTGTAAACAAATCTCCTTTCTGGAAGGGAGTTTGGTGCAAGATGGGCTGGGGCAGGGAGTTGGGGTGCGGGAGGGGGTGTGGGGTCTGGGAGGGAGTTGGGGTGTAGGAGGGGGATTCTGATCTGGGGCAGGGGGTTGGGGTGTGGGAGGGGGTGCAGGGTCTGGGAGGGAGTTGGGGTATAGGAGGGGGATTCTGATCTGGGGCAGGGAGTTGGGGTGCAGGAGGGGGTGCGAGGTGCAGGCTCCAGCCGGGAGGCACTTACCACAGGTGGCTCCCGACCGGCCGCAGCAGGGCTCAGGCTGCCTGCCTGCTGTGGCCCCACGGTGCTCCCTGAAGTGGCCGGCTGCTGGCACGTCTTCGCGGCCCCTGTGGGGAGCGGGACAGTGTGTCTCCGTGCACTGCCCACGTTCACAAGCGCCGTCCCCATAGCTCCCACTGGCCAGTTCCCAGCCAATGGGAGTTGCAGGGACAGTGCTGGGGGCAGGGGCAGCGCACGGAGTCGCCTCCCCCCACCCCGCCAGGGGCCTCAGAGATGTGCTAGCAGCTGGCCACTTCCAGGAGCGGTGTGGGGCTATGGCAGGCAGGCAGCCTGAGCACCCCGCTGTGCCAAGGGACTCTTAGTGGCCCGGAGTTGGAAATCCCTGCCTGTGATTTATTTTTGCGGGGTCCCCTTGAGCCGGGACCCTGGGTTCCAGCCCCTAATGCCCCTGCCTTAATCTGGCCCTGCTTCCAGTTCATCCTGCTTGTTCCCCAGACTCCAGGCATTGAAGATATTTTGCAGACTGCCTGCTGCTTTTCTTCTTGCCTTTTAATGCAGTTGTGGTTTCTAGTCCCTTCACCAGAAATTAGCCCCTTCCCCCATCTTCATTACTAGAGCCGAGATGGATGCTGGCTGGATTTTTGTCACCATTCGCCAGGAGACCGAGTTCAAAACTCTCCTTTACTAGTACTATGCCCAGTGTTGGATGCAAAGTCAAAGGGTGCTACCTTAATTCGCAGCCTGGTGTGTATGTGTTATGATACAGCATTTACTTACATGGCCACAGGCCATTGTTCCCCCAGGATCCCTACAGGATCATTCAGGGCACAAGATGGACCTGCTCTGGGGATGTTTCTTTTATCCTCCTCATTCAGGGTGTGGCCCCTGCCTTATTCACTGCACACTATTCAAACCCTGCTCTGAACACTGAATTATTGCTTTCCTCGTGGGCTTCTCCATGGGATGATCAGGAGTTCAGTGTTAAGCTGTAGGTGAGACATCCAGGAGGAGATGTTGCCAAGCCTGGCTGAAATGCGGGATCGGAGGGAGGCGATGGGGCAGGAGCTGGGAGGCAAATCTGTGAGTGGCTGTGAAGATGAGGTCACCCAGAGCGAGCGGTGAGTGGAGGGAGAAGAGGAGGGGGCTGAGCCTTGGGGGACCTGACACAGCTCATGGCTGATGGTTCATCTGGGCTGAGGAGCAGGGAGAAAGGGCTCATTAGCTAGGGGAGAAGCAGCCCCTCTCCATGCAGTGGGGCAGTACACTCTGGCTGGGGCAGCTGGGGCCAGGCAGGGTAAATGCAGCTCTCCCAGCTTCTGCAGCAGCAAACTCCCTCGCTATAGCCATGGAGCACTGGTCTGGTCTGGGCCTGCACGTCTGTTGTATTGATTTAGAGGGAATGTAGCAGCCCAAAGAGTCAAAGGTGTTAACACGACCCTGTCACTGTCCAGCTCTGAACAGTTTTAAACAACGTTCAGGGTTTGGTCTACAGAGACCTCGGCCTGCTGAGTGCCCCGGCAAACACACCATTCAACAGCCTCTTAACCTTTCATTAAAGATACAGAAGAGAAGGAAAAACAGTTAAAGCTTTTGGAATTAAAGTATTAAGTAAGGCCTGTGTGACGAAGCGGGACTGTTCTCAATGTTGCCTCTGAATAGTGTGGGGGTGCCTCAGTTTCCCCTATACAGTTTTTAAGTATCTAGGTGGTGGGATAAGGGTGCGTGATCCTTGCAGAGCCCTACAGGGCAGGTGTGTGCAGGGGTCTGGACACAGAGAATGGCCGACACCCTGTTTCCTGGCCACTGATGGCCTGGGCCCTTCCCCCCTGCAAGGTGAGAGCTAAAGGGTTGGAGAACAAAGGAATCCGGTGCCCTCCTGGCCCGGGAAAGGGACAAAGCCCAGAGGAGGAGGGGCTGGAGAGAGTTTCAGTTTGGGGCTCGCTGGGGACATGGAGAGAAGTGCAGACGTGGTTGTTTGGCTCACTGCCCCGCAAAATGGACCCAGCTGAGGGGTCCTGTTCTCTGCAGCTACAAGTTCTGTGTTAGACCCTGTTCCTGTCATCTAATAAACCTTCTGTTTTCCTGGCTGGCTGGCTGAGAGTCACGTCTGACTGCGGAGTTGGGGGGCAGGACCCTCTGGCTTCCCCAGGACCCCACCTGGGCGGACTGGCGGTGGGAAGGGCACGGAGGGGCAGAGGATGCTGGATGCTCCGAGGTCAGCCCCAGGAAGGGGGAAGCTGGGTGAGCTGTGTGTCCTGCAGACAGGCTGCTCCCAGAGAGGAGACTCCCCCAGAGTCCTGCCTGGCTTCGTAGGGAGCAGGTCCAGAACATCGCCCGGGAACTCCGTGACAACTGGTGGCAGCAGTGGGATGTACTGCTCCCCGTGGATGGCGCTTCCTGCAGTAAGTGACTGGGGAGCAGTAAAACGAAGGGGGATTGACGAGGACCAGGCATGCTGAAGGCTCAGAGAGGAGCGGTTTTGGGGGGGGTGGTTACCCCCTGGGAGTGTGTGACCAGCGAGAAGGGCTGTGCAGTAATGGGGTCCCCCTGGGGACCGCGGTGAGCAGTCTCAAGGGCGGAGGAGCCTGTGGCTTGGCCCTGGGAGAGAGAAGGACTTTTGCAGTAACGGGGTTCCCTTGGGGATTGCAGTGAGCGGTCCAAGGGGTGGAGGAGTCTGCAGCTCGACCCTGGCAAAGAGGTGGTGACCTGGAGAAGGGCTGGCACACTCAGGGTTCTCCATGGAAACCGTGGGGAGCTGAGAGCACACAGGCCTGTGAGTCCACCACAACTTGGGAAGAGTGGAGTGATGGCCTGTCACCATCTCCTTAAGAAGGACATTGTAACCCTGTGCAAAAGGAGAGGGTTGAACATTGGAAAGTTCATCAAAGCACAGTTCATCGTGTAGCTGGAGGAGGATGACCGCTTTAAGGAGCAGATTCCTCATCCCAAATGAGGCTATAGCAGGATCTGGGAGCAGCTGGAGTGGTGGCCAGGCATCCCCAAGACTCCTGTCCCCGACCAGATGGGGGTCTTCGCAATCGGGTTCCCATCGGGGGATCGGAGACAGACGGGATTGGAGCTGAGTCCGAGAGAGCAAAAGGACTGTGAGAGACAGCGAGAGCCCGAGAAAGAGCTGCAGGAGCAGCAGCAGCAGCATGAACTGGCGATGGTGGAGCGGAGAGGCAGAGGGGACCTCCCAGGAGTGAGCGGGGATAGACCCCGGGGTGCCAGTTCCACAGGGAACCTCGAGACTAAATTGCTGCCCCTGGTTAAGGATGGGGGGGGATGTGGATGCCCCCCTCACTGCCTTTGAGCAGGCTGGAGATTTGAACCAGGGGGACCCTGCAGAAAAGCCCCAGTGTCTAGCTCCCTTGCTGGGTCCCAAGGCCATAGACTCCGTCAGCCAGATGGGTGGGGAGGTGGACAGGCTCCCACTCCTGGTCCCAACCAATATGTCTGTGTGGAGTTTCCTGGGGTCAGGCCCCTCGGACCCACAGTGGGAGTAAAAGGTGACGGTCAATGGGGAGACATTCCTGGGGTGGCGAGATCCTGGGACAGAGAGATGCTCCCTGCCCCCTTGCACACCGTAGAGGGGGCTCACGCTGGCTCTGATGCAGTGAGGAAAGCAGCGAGCTCGCTGCCTACCCCCACTGGGACAGCAAGAGCAGCGCTGAGCACAGGGGGAGCTGAGACCCCAGCTGAATGGGGGGAGACACAGGCAGGGCAGGGGATTTGTGGGGAGTGGCAAGTTGCTTGGTAAGGAAAGTCTGGATGAGCCTAGGCAGCCTTGTGAGCTGATGACTTTGTCTAGTCAGCAGGGTGGGAAGGCGAGGAGAGTGGAAGACGAGTGTCCCTGCACCTTACCTGTTAGCTGGGTGGAGAATTGGGACAGGGAAGGAAACGTGCCTGTGTCTGTCAGGGGTATTGACTTGCCTGTGGAGGGAGCTACCCCGGTCTCCAAGCAGTTGTCTGTGAACAGCCCTGTGTGCTGGGACCAGGGGAATGATCCCGAGCTGTGTGTCTGGGAAAGGAGAAAGTGTCTCCGGCTCTTTGTCTGTGGAGCATCTTTCAGCCTGTGATGGTGGAGAATAGTGCAGTTGGTTCTGGATTCAGCTAAAGCCCAGGAAGGGAATGGTCCTAAGTTTGTGTCGGCTCGGGAGACTGGCCCTGTAACTAGGTCGCATCCAGTTAGTGTCTATGTAAAATCCCAGAGCCCAGACAATTCTGGTGCTTGTATTTTGCCTGTTGCTAGTGTGTTGTTGGGGAAAGGCTGTAGCAACTCTGTCTAATCAGGGTGAGATCCTAGCCAGGGCACAAGGAGAGCAAAAAGGTGATTTGATTGTGTTACCTCCTGAGGGTGTGGAAACCTGTAGCAAAAAGGAAAAGATTCCTGAACGTGTGTGTGGCAAAGGGAAGGAGAAGGCTTCTAACATTTATCTAGGAAGTCTGACAGTTTGCCTGAAAGGGGATTGTGTAGGAATCCGCCTGATGGGCCAGAGGTGATTCTGGATGTAAGTGAGACCCAGAAAGAGTCTGTTGTTGCTCAGGAAAGTGTTCCTCTAGAGCAAGCCCTAGGTGAAGAGGGTAAGGGCAGAATTTCTGTGAAGGGTGAATTGTTGCATAGAAAAGCCCCTAGGGAAAGGAATCCTCATGGAGTCTTTGCAAGCAGTTTACTGCCACTGAAGGGTGGGAAAGTGATTTAATCAAGAAAGTTTCAGTTCCTAACAGCCAGAAATTTTCTGTTGTGAATGAAGCCACTGACTTTCCGGTTGAAAGATCCAGTGTGGATAGCTTTGAGAAGGTCTCAGATGAAGTGAAAGCTGTTAAGAAAGTTAAACAGTCCTATAACCAAGTGGCTGTGTTTGGCCAGCTTATTGGGGAGACAAGGTTGTTGAGAAAGGGATGTCTCCATGCTAGTTCTGTAAGTGAACAGTATGTGGCCCAGGTCAAGATGGGGGCTCTTAACCAAGAGAGCCCGAATTGCAGGCCTCCAGACTGGAGCGCTGGGAGAAGACCCAATTCCAGTTTGACCCCCGGGGGTTTTGGGGTGGCAAAAGGGCACGGGCCGCATAAACCTTCCCACATGCGGCATGCAAGTGCTATCGACCAGCCCCGTCCCAAGGGAGGGTGTGAAACTGGAAGGGCCTGGTGTAACTCCCACCAAGGAACGGGAGAGATGCTGGGGGATCCATGGGAACATTGATGGCTTCGAACTTCCCCAGGTCACCGGCTAAGTGACCCCGCTCAGTTAGATCCTGAAGGGGGGAGAGATGTGTCAAAGCGGGACTGTTCTTAATGTTTCCTCTGAATAGTGTGGGGGTGCCTCAGTTTCCCCTGTGCAGTTCTTAAGTCTCTAGGTGGTGAGATAAGGGTATATGATCGTTGCAGAGCCCTAGAGGGCAGGTGTGGGTGGGGTCTGGACACAGAGAATGGCCGACACCCTGTTTCCTGGCACCTGATGGCCTGGGCCCTTCCCCCCTGCAAGGTGAGAGCTAAAGGGTTGGAGAACAAAGGAATCAGGTGCCCTCCTGGCCCAGGAAAGGGACAAAGCCCAGAGGAGGAGGGGTGGAGAGAGTTTCAGTTTGCCGCTGGCTGAGGATATGGAGTGAAGTGCAGATGGGGTTGTCTGGCTCACTGCCCCCCAAAATGGACCCAGCTGAGGGGTCCTGTTCTCTGCAGCTACAAGCTCTGTTTTAAACCCTGTTCCTGACGTCTAATAAACCTTCTGTTTTACTGGCTGGCTGAGAGTCCCGTCTGACTGCGGAGTTGGGGGGCAGGACCCTCTGGCTTCCCCAGGACCCCGCCTGGGTGGACTCGCTGTGGGAAGCGCACGGAGGGGCAGAGGATGCTGGATGCTCCGAGGTCAGACCCAGGAAGGGGGGAGCCGGGTGAGCTGTGTGTCCTGCAGACAGGCTGCTCCCAGAGAGGAGACTCCCCAGAGTCCTGCCTGGCTTCGTAGGGAGCAGTTCCAGAGCATCGCCCGGGGACTCCATGACAGCTTGCATTTGAACAACATCCCTTGTTCCCTTTCCCTTCAGCTGGAGAGAGTTTTTAAAAAGAACCTGCCCCCCTTTTGACAATCTCTAGATGGTATCAAAGATGGTGATAACTGTCCTTCTGGGGAGAAGAAAAGACGTTAGCTGAGTAGGGCTAGTGCTGCTGTTAAAGTCCAATCCTGTTTCTTAAAAGACAAACACCCAAAAGGGGAGAGAAGAGAACAGCAAAGAGAGAAAATGCAGCTTCTCTCTCAGGTGCTGACTCTCACGTGCACCCTCACTGCTGGAGAGACTCAGGCCCAGCACAAGGTCTGATCGGCCACTCTGAGACCTGAGAAACTCGTACCAGCATTGGGCTGGTTAGGGCATTGCATTCCTCTGCCTCCCTGGTCACAGGCTCACAGCTGTGCTGCAAAATGTACAGTCTTGGCTGGCTACCCAGACTCTTATTAGACAGAAGTCAAAAGGAGAAGACAGGGGAGGGAAGAAATAAGGTGGGGAAGGAAAGGGACACCCAAGGGAGATGGAGTCATGAAGTCTCACATCCCAAATGGTGTTCAGGACTCAGCCAGAGCTGGAGTCATCTGGGTCCCACTCTCTGGTCCGATCAGGTCAGGACAGAACATCTCAGGGTCCGGACGACGCTCCCAGGAGACAGGGTGAAGGGCAGCCAGGATGGTGAAGCTGGCTCCAGTAGGCAATTTGTCTCCCAAAATCTCTTTCTTTAAGGATGCCGAAGGGAGTAGTGGGTGGAACAGCCCCTCCGCTCCTTGTTTTGTCCACCAATTTGGCCTAATTTCCAACACACCAATTTCAGCTCCCTGACTTCAATCCCACATGTCTCTTGTTCACCAGGCAAGGCCTTAACACAGTCTTTGAGGTATATCTAGGGCCCTACCAAATTCTCCGTCCATTTGGGTCAATTTCATGGTCAGCGGATTTTAAAAATCGTAAATGTCATGATTTCAGCTATTTAAATCTGAAATGTCACGGGGTTGTAATTGTCGGGGTCCTGACTCAAAAAGAAGTTGTGTGTGTGAGGGATGGGGAGGAAGGGGGTTCACGAGGTTATTATACGAGGGGGTTGCGGTACTGCTACCCTTACTTCTAGGCTGCTGCTGGCGGCGGCACTGCCTTCAGAGCTGGGCAGCCGGAGAGCAGCGGTTGCTGGCTGGGAGCCCAGCTCTGAAGGCAGCACCGCCGTCAGCAGCAGTGCAGAAGTAAGGATGGCATGGTCTGGTATCATCACCCTCACTTCTGCGCTGTGGCCTGCAGAGCTGGGCCCTCAGTCAGCAGTCATAGCTCTCAGGCCACCCAACTCTGAAGGCTGCGCAGAAGTAAGGGTGGCAATATCACAACCCCCCCTACAATAACCTTGTGATCCCCCCCTGCAACTCCCTTTTGGGTCAGGACCCCCAGTTTGAGAAATGCTGGTCTCCCCTGTGAAATCTGTATAGTATAGAGTAAAAGCACACAAAAGACTAGATTTCATGGGGGGAGTCCAGATTTCACGATCTGTGACATGTTTTTCATTGCCATGAATTTGGTAGGGCCCTAGTTACATCAGGGGGCCTTTTTGTTTGGACTAATTCCGTCTCTGTCTCCTTTTTCCACCTTTTCCCATCACATTTGTTGTCCTAGGGGTATTGTGACATCTTAGGAACTGTTGCTCACTTTTCACAGCTGAGCTCACACTTCGTGGAAACTCATAGGTCCAGTTATCACAGCAGGTCCCAGCCGGTAAAGTACCCAGGGCCTCTCATTTCTGGTGGGCTGGGGTGAGTGGGATCCAGTACAATGGATAACAAATAGCAGGGCGTGCTGGGAGGATGCTGTTAGCTGCCCCACACCTGGCTAGCTGGTAACCTCACTTCCGGAGCAATGTGATCGTGCTCATGGAAACATCCTTTTCTCCACCAGCTAATCCTTTCCCTGCAGTTCAGCTCCCAGTCTCCACACACACATTCATGTGCGCACTCTGCTTCTTCACAGCTGTCACTTGAATGCAGGGGTGTCATTGTGTAACTCTTTTCTTCCTAGAATTTTCTGAAAAACACTGATGTCCTGTACTGGATTGGACTAGTCCAGAATAAGGATTCACCATGGCAGTGGGTTGATAACTCACCCTTTGAAAAGTAAGTATCATATTTATTTCTTAAGCTAGATGCTTCATTTGCTAACCAGTGGCACCATCCAAAAGAAACATGCACATTAGTAATTGTAGCTAAAGGTAGAGACTAAAGTGCGCTGGAGCATTAGAAGTGGCGTCCCTGTCATGGAATCAATGGGCCTGCAGTTCCTCATGTGGACCCTTGCCAGAGGGGAATATTTAAAGCAACACCATATACTTGAAAGCTGTGAAAAACGAGTTTCAAGCAGTTTCAAGTCCTCTGAGTAAATTCTTTATCGGTAGTGCCCAGGTGGTTACTGGGAGGGCAAGAGGCAAAACCACAGAGCAAATGCGTGTACAACACAAATCCAGATGTCAAGAACGTACTGAACTGCGCTGGCAGGGAACATGAAGAGGAGACATTTCTTAATTGTCTCTGACCCAATACTGGGAATCTGGCTAACAAACCAGAGGGATTGGAAATTCTCATTGATGAGAAAAAATTAGGTATTATTGTCATTACTGAGGCCTGGTGGGATGAGTCACAGGACGGGGATGTTAAACTCACTGGTTACAGCCTCTTTAGGAAGGTTTTTTTGGGGGGCGCTCTGCATGAGAGGCAGGATCATGCCTATGGATGAATGTGCTAACAAAGCCCAGCAGGTGCACGGGTGGGGTCTGTTACAAATCAAACCAGAAAACAGAATGGGATACTCACTAACCTCTTGTTTCTGACTTGGGAAGAAAAACTGTGTTATGGGGGACTTCAGTCTGGGAGAGGTGCAGGAGGTCTCCTGCAGCCAGTAGTAAAACCTCACTTAAGTTTCTAAACATTAGTGATAATATTCTAACACAGTGGGTGTTTAATAGGCAGCAGGTTTAAAATAAACAAAAGAAAGTATTTTTTCACACAACACTCAGCCAACCCGTGGAACTCTTTGCCAGAGGATGTTGTGAAGGCCAAGTCTATAACAGGGTTCAAAAAAGAGCTAGATAAGTTCACGGACGATAGGTCCTTCAATGGTTATTAGCCAGGATGGGCAGGGATGGTGTCCCTAGCCTCTGTTTGCCAGATGCTGGAAATGGGGTGACAGGGGATGGATCACTTGGTGATTCCCTGTGATGTTCATTCCCTCTGGGGCACGTGGCACTGGCCACTGTTGGGAGACAGGATACTGGACTAGATGGACCTTTGGTCTGACCCACTCTGGCTGGTCTTATGTTCTTACCCCCAACACGAGGTAGCTATTTTGGCCCTCATTCTGATGGATACAGCTGAATTCATCACTAAACTGGAAGCTGGTGGTTGTCTAGAGACCAGTGATCACGACCTGATCACATTCAGTGTGGGCACACAGAGGACAGTCCCAACCAGTAATTTATTCGTAGACCAGTAGGGACCATGATGTTCATTTAGCCTGATGTCCGTCACACTCAGACCAGAGCATTGCTACCCAAAGATGCACTAAAACATATCTTCTAGAAAGCTATCTGACCTCGATCTAATGACTCCAAGACACCACCACCTCCCATGGTCATAGAATCATAGAATATCAGGGTTGGAAGGGACCTCAGGAGGTCATCTAGTCCAAGCCCCTGCTCAAAGCAGGACCAATCCCCAACTAAATCATCCCAGCCAGGGCTTTGTCAAGCCTGACCTTAAAAACTTCTAAGGAAGGAGATTCCACCACCTCCCGAAGTAACACATTCCAGTGTTTCACCACCCTCCTAGTGAAAAAGTTTTTCCTAAAATCCAACCTAAACCTCCCCTACTGCAACTTGAGACCATTAGTCCTTGTTCTGTCATCTGCTACCACTGAGAACAGTCTAGATCCATCCTCTTTGGAACCCCCTTTCAGGTAGTTGAAAGCAGCTATCAAATCCCCCCTCATTCTTCTCTTCCGCAGACTAAACAATCCCAGTTCCCTCAGCCTCTCCTCATAAGTCATGTGTTCCAGTCCCCTAATCATTTTTGTTGCCCTCCGCTGGACTCTTTCCAATTTTTCCACATCCTTCTTGTAGTGTGCGGCCCAAAACTGGACACAGTACTCCAGATAAGGCCTCACCAGTGTCGAATAGAGGGGAACGACCACGTCCCTCGATCTGCTGGCAATGCCCCTACTTATACATCCCAAAATGCCATTGGCCTTCTTGGCAACAAGGGCACACTGTTGACTCATATCCAGCTTCTCATCCACTGTAACCCCTAGTTTCTGCAGAACTGCTGCTGAGCCATTTGGTCCCTAGTCTGTAGCAGTACATGGGATTCTTCCATCCTAAGTGCAGGACTCTGCACTTGTCCTTGTTGAACCTCATCCGATTTCTTTTGGCCCAATCCTCTAATTTGTCTAGTCCCTCTGTATCCTATCCCTACCCTCCAGCGTATCCACCTCTCCTCCCAGTTTAGTGTCATCAGCAAACTTGCTGAGGGTGCAATGCACATCATCCTCCAGATCATTTATGAAGATATTGAACAAAACCGGCCCCAGCACCGACCCTTGGGGCACTCCACTTGATACCGGCTGCCAACTAGACATGGAGCCATTGATCACTACCCATTGAGCCCAACGATCTAGCCAGCTTTCTATCCACCTTATAGTCCATTCATCCAGCCCATACTTCTTTAACTTGCTGGCAAGGATACTGTGGGAGACCATGTCAAAAGCTTTGCTAAAGTCAAGGAACAACAAGGCCACTGCTTTCCTCTCATCCACAGAGCCAGTTATCTCGTCGTAGAAGGTAATTAGATTAGTCAGGCATGACTTGCCCTTGGTGAATCCATGCTGACTGTTCCTGATCACTTTTCTCTCCTCTAAGTGCTTCAGAATTGATGGTGAGCTGTTCTAGTTGTTAATCACCCTCACAGCTAGGAAACAGCATCTTATTTCAAGATTGAATTTGTCCAATTCTAACTTCCAGCTATTGGACCTTGTTATGGCTTTGTCTGCTAGCCTGGAAAGCCCCTTGGTATCAGCTCTCTTTTCCATGTGTCAGAACCAGCTCTCAGGGACTGTCAGCTCTTGGGGGGGAACTGCCTTGCTGAACAGGCTGGGCAGAAACGCTGCCCCCCCCAAGTGTTGTCAGCTCTAGTGAGCAAGTAACGGAGCCACACTTAGCTCTGTCTGTGAACAGTGGGGAGGGGCAGGTTAAACTGTACCTGGGATCCTTAAGTATCATCCACACCTCCTAGCAGGGACACCTGTCCCCACCCCTCTTACTTTCACAGGGGAGGGCTCTGGCATTTGAGCCCCCGGCTTAGCAAGCTCCTTTTAGTTGAGGGGGACCCTCTCAATCAGAACAGGCTCAGCACGGTTCGGCTGCCCTTTAGTCAGACAATAAAGGTAACATGGATAACACCATTTCACTCCTCCTGCATTCAGGAGTGAAGTGATTTGTATCCCAACACCAGCCAACCTTGGTCACTTTGAGCAGCACCGCTCTGAATGCTGGATACCAACGCCGAGGGGGTGTGTTCATGTAAATACAGTCTGGTCCTGAAATCTTTTCCCCTCCCCAGCTAGCTGTCAGGGGAGAGCTCTTTCAGACCCTGCTTACACCTATACTGCAAGTTTTTAAATCAAAATAACATGTGGTACTAAGTCAACTGCCTTGGAGAAATCCAAGTACATTGTACCTTTATCACCACAGCTATCTTTATCACGCTGTACTTGTATGAACACAGCTACTTTTATCACACTGTACCTTTATCAACACAGTGCCTTGATCACACTGTACATTTATCCACTAGACCTGTAATCCTGTAAAAAAGGCTTGACAAGCCTGACCTTCCATGAAACCATGCCGACTGACATTCATCATATTATTAGTCTCTAGCAATAAAGAAGTAGAGTTCCAAATGAACCATTCCATTTTTCTGCCCAGGATCGACACCAGGTGAACTGGTCTGTAGTTCCCTGGGGCATCCCTTTTACCCCTTTTAAATATTGGAGCTACACCGGGAGGTCTGCAATCTTTTGGAATTGGTGTTTTCCAAGACTTATTAAAAATTAGCCTTAGTGTTTCAGAGAGCTCCCTGGCCAGTTTCTTTAAGACTCTGGTGTGTAAGCTATTGCTTTGAAAGTATACATTTTGAATGTAGAATGGTGTACTCACCACTGGTGCGCCCCTTCACAGCAGTGCAGGGAATGGCAGGATCGCTGCTTCGCACACCCCCTGTTGACAACTACTGTGGCCCTGCTGTGGTCTCTTTCTTCCCATGACTCAGCCCTTCGGCCAGGTCACATTTAGCCCACCTCTTCCAGGGTAACAAAGAACCACAGAAACAAATATCTGCCCTAGGAATTATTTTAGGGCAGGTCTCTAGCCTGTGCTGTAAAGGGAGTTCTGACAAAGTGGGGTTTTATTCATCTTGTTATGTTGCATGTGAGTCTTACTGTCCTATACTAATACTGTGTGTACCTTAGTTTCCCTGTGTACTGCACCAATACTTCGGGCTGGGAATTGGGTGTGTGATTTTGCTGAGGCCCTCAGGGCAGATGAGGTTGCCCAGCTGTTTGCACCTATGTAACCTGGGACCCAGGAGGGGGATGCGACCAGGTGACACCTTTTGCCTGGGAAGGGAGACAAAGACAAGGAGGAGGAGTGACATGGGGGCATTGGAGGTCCAGTCGCTGGAAGCTGGCAGTCAGCTTGGGGGACTGGAAGAGGGGGAATCCAGGGCGTCTGGCCCAGGACTCCCCAGGATGGACTTGGCTGAGTCACTGATTTCTGTGCTAACAAGTTCAGTTCTATGATGTGTTCCTGTCGTCTAATAAACCTTCCGTTTTACTCTGACTGAGAGTCCCGTCTGACTGCGGGACAGGACAGGACCCTCTGGGGGGCAGGACCCTCTGGCTTCCCCAGGACCCTGCCTGGGTGGACTTGCTGTGGGAAGCGCACGGAGGGGCAGAGGATGCTGAATGCTCCGAGGTCAGACCCAGGAAGGGGGGAGCCGGGTGAGCTGTGTGTCCTGCAGACAGGCTGCTCCCAGAGAGGAGACTCCCCCAGAGTCCTGCCTGGCTTCGTAGGGAGCAGCTCCAGAGTATCACCCGGGGACTCCGTGACAGGAGTCAGACTAGATTTGCAGTGGTCCCTTCTGGCCCTGCAATCCATGAAGCTGAGTATGGAGAGGCAGAGCGGAGCCACTGCAGAGCCGGGAGCGGGAGCAGCACGACTGGACCAGGGTGTACAGGGAGATGAGCCCTGTGCCAAGCCCACCGAGAGGGGCAGGGGGCAGGAGAGGCTGAAGGGAGCCGGCAGAAGCAGCAGCAGGCAGGGGAGGTGTGACTGCCTGGGGGGGGACAGGATTCCAAGGCAGAAGCTCAGCTGTGACCACAGCAGCCAGGGCCAGGAAACCTTGACTGCCAAAGTTTAGGTACCGAGTGACTTTAGGCTCCTCCAGATCTCAGCGGCAGCCAAGGGGGGATTTTCTGGATCGCAGGGTGTCTAGACCTGGGACGTACATGTCTTTGTGGATCTGGGCCCAGGCACCTACATGCAGAGCAGATTTCTGGGAGTAGGCGGCTCCTCAATCTAGCTGCAGATGAAAGCAGAACAAGCCCCAGTGGCTGGAAGACGAAGTGAGACAAAAATCAGACAAGAAATAAGTCAGAAAACCGGGATGGGTATTAACCAGTGGAACAGTTCACCCAGGCACGCGGTGGAGTCTCCATCCCCCAGGTTTCTGTGATGAGTGGGTGTCGCTTTCGCTGAAGGAGGGGCTCCTGGTGGGCTGCAGCTGTCACTGGGTGATGTGACTCTGGCCTTGAAATGGATGGCGACCTGGCATTAGTGCGCCAGGGTGGCACAGCTGACAGCCAGTGTAGGGCGGGATGTGCCGTCTCAGCAATGCCCCTTCTCTTTCCAGAGATTGGAGCTATCCGAATTACCGCTATGGGAAGTGTGGAGCAATAAGAAATGGCTTCATAAACAGGGAATTTTGCTACTATTCGAAGCCGTGGATCTGTGAGAAGGCACCCAGCCAGCGCAGCCCAGCCAGATTCTGGTTTCCTTAGAGTCCCTGGAGAGACAATCAGCGAGAGCCCTACAGGACCATCCTGTGAGTCTGCACCATCCTCGTATTGGGGACATCTCGGGCAAGGTCCAGGTTTGCAGGGTAGTGCTGGGGGGCAGGGCACATGGGGGCAGGGGAGCAGTGGCTTTCCAGGACGGTGATGGGGGGGCAGGGCACTTGGGGGGCAGGGGAGCAGTGGGTTTCCAGGGTGGTGATGAGGAGCGGGGCACACGGGGGGTGAGGGAATGGGGGGTTTTCACGGTGTGCTGGGGGGCAGGGCACATGGGAGCAGGGGAGTGGTGGGTTTCCAGGGCAGTGCTGGGGGGGCAGGGTACACGGGGGGCAGGCACATGGGGGGTTTTCAGGGTGGTGCTGGGGGGCAGGGCACTCAGGGAGGAGAGGAGCGGTGGATTTGCAGGGCAGGGCACACGGGGGGCAGGGGCGCGGGGGGTTTTCAGGGTGGTGCTCGGAGAGCAGGGCACTCGGGGAGGAGAGGAGCGGTGGATTTGCAGGGCAGGGCACACGGGGGGCAGGGGCACGGGGAGTTTTCAGGGTGGTGCTCGGGGAGCAGGGCACTCGGGGGGGAGGGGAGCGGTGGGTTTGCAGGGCGGTGCTGCGGGGCAGGACACACAGGTTAGCTGTGGTTCAGTGGGTTGTGCTGGGATAACGGGGGGCCCAGCGAGCACGCCCGTCCCCCTCCTCCCGTGGTGCAGATCCAGGGCTTGGTATAACCGAGGATGTTTCTGAACTAAAGCACCAGCCAGGCTCCCCTGTGGCTCCGGGCACCAGTCGGGTCGATTCACATCGCCCTGGGCATGCCCCAAATCAGCCGCCCCGAGCCAAAACTCACCCCGTTCCCCTGGCTGTGCAGAGCCACAGGATCAGGCCCCCTACACTCCACAGAGCTCCCCCATCCCGGCTGTACGAGGGGCAGAGGCCAGGCATAGCTGGCACTGCCATTGCATCCATTGGGGTCTTAGGCCTGCCCCAGCCAGGGGTGGGGGACTGACCCCCCGGCCCAGCTTACCCTGGTTGTTCCCTTACAGCTCCCGCTGCGCCAGGCTTGGCTCCTGTGTCATCTTCCTGCCCTGCTCCCAGTGCCGAGGACACAGCACCCGAGGGCCAGCCCCACCAGCACTGCCCGCTCCACACTCAGCCTTGTCCCCTGCCTGGGGGACAGGTCCCCTGCTCCAGCCTGGAGCCCGGCCTCGCCCCCAGAAGGTGCCAGCTTGTGCGCTGGGCAGGGCAGGGTGCTCGCAGCGAAGGGCTGGGAGCGTCATGCCCAGGAAAAGAGCTGCCGGCCATCAGCACACAGCCAGCCCCCTTCCCACACATGGGGCTGGGTTCCATGGGGGCGAGCGGCCACTAAATGTCCCAGTGGGGCAGGCTCCGGGGAGGGTCGCCCAGAGCTCTCCCCACCGCTGCCAACACCTGCCAGCAGGGTGGGAGCAGGGAGCTGCTCTCTGTCCCACAGACCCTCCTGCAGCCCCATGGCTGTGGGCGTGGGCCCCATGCAGGGCAAGCACCCTACCCCTTTCTAACGGTGATGGGCTCCACGCAGGCCGGGTCACTCGTGCGGGGCGATTTCTGCTGCCCACAGCCTGGCATGGCTGGGACTGGGGCACTGCCCGGCAGCTGGGGCAGCTGAGCAGTGACCCGGAGCAGTGACCCAGTGACCCAGGGGTGTCAGTACTGGGCCTGGGGCGCAGCCCTTGCCACCCCGCCTTCCGCACCCGGCGTTTGATGGGTCAGCGGGGCAAGGGCCGGGTGAGCACAACACGGCCGCCTCGGTCCTGCCCCCGGCCTTCAGAGACACAACACGCCCCCCCATGGCTCCCCCCGGCCTTCAGTGACACAACACACCCCACACACACACCCCTCCGGCCTTCAGAGACACAACATGCCCCTGCCCCTGCTCCCCTGGGCTTCAGAGACACAACATAGATTCAGAGACTCATAGACATTGAGGTCAGAAGGGATCATTCTGATCGTCTAGTCTGACCCCCTGCACAGCGCAGGCCCCAGAATCTCACCCACCCACTCCTGTAATAAACCCCTGACCTATGTCTGAGCTATTGAAGTCCTCAAATTGTGGTTTAAAGACTTCAAGGAGCAGAGAATCCTCCAGCAAGTGACCCGTGCCCCACGCTGCAGATGAAGGCGAAAAACCCCCAGGACCTCTGCCAATCTGCCCTGGGGGAAAATTCCTTCCCGACCCCAAATATGGCGATCAGCTAAACCCTGAGCATGTGGGCAAGACTCACCAGCCAGATACTACAGAAAATTCTTTCCTGGGTAACTCAGATCCCATCCATCTAATGTCCCATCACAGGCCATTGGGCATAGTTACCACTAATAGCCTAATTTTTGGCAATTAATTGTTCTTTGACTATCCCATCCCCTCCATAAACTTATCAAGCTCAGTCTCGAAGCCAGATATGTCTTTTGCCCCCACTGCTCCCCTTGGAAGGCTTTTCCAGAACTTCACTCCTCTGATGGTTAGAAACCTTCGTCTGATTTCAAGTCTAAAATGGCCAGTTTATACCCATTTGTTCTTGTGTCCACATTGGTGCTGAGCTTAAATAATTCCTCTCCCTCTCGTGTATTTATCCCTCTGATATATTTATAGAGAGCAATCATATCTCCCCTTAACCTTCTTTTAGTTAGGCTAAACAAGCCAAGCTCCTTAAGTCTCCTTTCATAAGACAGGTTTCAGAGTAGCAGCCGTGTTAGTCTGTATTCGCAAAAAGAAAAGGAGTACTTGTGGCACCTTAGAGACTAACAAATTTATTAGAGCATAAGCTTTCGTGAGCTACAGCTCACTTCATCGGATGCATTTCACGAAAGCTTATGCTCTAATAAATTTGTTAGTCTCTAAGGTGCCACAAGTACTCCTTTTCTTTTTTCATAAGACAAGTTTTCCATTCCTTGGATCATCCTAGTAGCCCTTCTCTGTACCTGCTCCAGTTTGAATTCATCCTTTTTAAACATGGGAGACCAGAACTGCACACAGTATTCTAGGGGAGGTCTCACCAGTGCCTTGTATAACGGTACTAAAACCTCCTTATCCCTACTGGAAATGCCTCTCCTGATGCATCCCAAAACTGCATTAGCTTTTTTCACAGCCATATCACATTGGCAGCTCATAGTCATCCTATGATCAACCGATACTCTGAGATCCTTCTCCTCCTCCATTACTTCCAAGTGATGCGTCCCCAGTTTATAACAGAAATTCTTGTTATTAATCCCTAAATGCATAACCTTACACTTATGTCCTTTCTCTTACCCACGGCTGTAGCCTTTCTTACTTCGTTTTCTTCCCTCTCAATGTTAAAATCTGGCGTGGAGATTACCTGGACATCTCCCAACCATCTCCCCCTAATTCCTAGTTTAAAGCTCTCTTTATCAGTTGTGCCAGCCTTGATCCTAGAAGTCTATTTCCTTCCCTACTCAGATGAAGTCCATCCCTAGAGAACTGTCCTCTGTCCGTGAATGCCTCCCCGTGGCCATACATCCCAAAGCCCTCCTTATAGCACCACTGCCTAAGCCATCTGTTGACAGTCATAATCTTGTCACACCTTTGTTGCCCTTCTCTAGGAACAGGCAGGATCCCACTAAAGATCACCTGAGCCTCAATTTCCTTAAGCCCCCCATACTCCCCCAGGCTTCAGAGACACAACACGGCACCCCCCGCTCCCCCAGGCTTCAGAGACACAACAGGGCCCCCACCCCCGCTGGGCTTGCAGGGGCCTGTCAAAGTGCAGCCCAGCAGCCATCCCTGGAGCTGGGCAGTGCAGGCGCCGAGAGTGGCCGGAGGCTGGGGGCGAGCAGAGGGCGTGGGAGGAGGCCGGGGCTGCAGGAAGGGGAGCAGAGCAGACCCAGGAGTTTGGCTGATGGCGGCGTGTGAAGGATTATGACCAAGGAGGGTCACTAAGCGGTGAGCCCAGGGGAGTGGGAGCCGGCCGCGTGCCTGGGGCAGGTGAGAAGGGGGCCAGGCTGGAGTGGGGAGCCGCACTGCAGTGGGGCTGGGCTGAGCGGGGGGGGGGGGCAGCACAGGGCCAAGGTGCAGAGACGGGGCAGTGCCCATGGCCCACCCAGAGATGCTGCTGTGACAAAGTGGGACTGTTCTTAATGTGTCCTCTGAATACTGTAGGGGTGCCTCAGTTTCCCCTAGGCAGTTCTTAAGTCTCTAGGTGGTCAGATAAGCAGGTGTAATTGTTGCAGAGCAAAGGGCCAGGTACATAAATGGCCGACACTCTGTCTCCTGGCACCTGATGGCCTGGTGCTTCCCCCCTGCAAGGTGAGAGCTAAAGGGCTGGAGAACAAAGGGATCAGGTGCCCTCCTGGCCCGGGAAAGGAACAAAGCCCAGAGGAGGAGGGGGCTGGAGGGAGTTTCAGTTTGGGGCTGGCTGGGGATATGGAGTGAAGTGCAGACGGGGTTGTCTGGCTCCCTGCCCCCCAAAATGGAGCCAGCTGAGGGGTCCTGTTCTCTGCACCTACAAGCTCTGGTTTAGACCATGTTCCTGTCGTCTAATAAACCTTCTGTTTTACTGGCTGGCTGAGAGTCACGTCTGACTGCGGAGTTGGGGGGCAGGACCCTCTGGCTTCCCCAGGCTGGGCGGACTGGCTGTGGGAAGCGCACGGAGGGGCAGAGGATGCTGGATGCTCCGAGGTCAGACCTAGGAAGGGGGAACCCGGGTGAGCTGTGTGTCCTGCAGACAGGCTGCTCCCAGAGAGGAGACTCCCCCAGAGTCCTGCCTGGCTTCGTAGGGAGCAGCTCCAGAGCATCGCCCGGGGACTCCGTGACAGCTGCGCCGAGCATTATGGTGCAGGGATGGAGCCAGGGTGGCCCCAGCTGCCATGCTCCCAGCACAGGACCGGCTCCATCCCTCCCACCCGTGTATCCCCCTGGGCCGCAGCCAGAAGGCAGCAAGGATGAGCCCCCTCCCCAGTAACATCTCCCTTCACACCAGCAGCTGCTGAGCCATACCTGCCCCACTGCCTGCTCCCCACGACCCCCTCCTCCCTGCGCTGCAACCAGGGGCCTCATGGGGCTGAAACCCACAGGAACAGCCTTCAGTGCTGCTGACACACTCCCCACCCCCAGGGCCGTGCAATCCCAAAGGCACAGATGGGGAAACTGAGGCACAGCACCGAGGGGCCTCACTTGAGGTGGGTTTTCCTGACTCTCACTCTCAGGCCAGGCTGTGTCCCTGTCCTGCGACCAGCAAGATCAGCACCGCCCCCCAGTCACGCGGCACACACACAGTGGGTGCTGGGACAGTCACTTTTATTGGAACACCTTAAATAAGCAGTATATATTACTAGCAATTATCAATCATAATAAAAAACAAGAGTTTGCATTCACCAGTGCATCGTACACGTTGGATGCGGGGAGCCTGGGTGCCGCCCCGGGCAGGGACTGGGCAGCTTGGGGACGCAGCTGGGGGGAGGGGGTCACGCCCCAGCCACCATATTGCAAACAGTCCTGCCCCATTGGCCACTCCACAGCCACCATGGAGGGGGCAGGGCCTGAACCAGGAAGTGATGATGGGGGTGTGTGGGGGGGTATTTATCCCCACTTGCCAGGGACTGGCATCCAGTCTGCTCTGTGCCTGGCGGCTCTGCCCCCCGCATGGACAGGCAGGTGCCAGGGGGGAGGGCATTGCGCTGTCTCCCCTGCTCAGCGCCCGGCTCACCCGTTACCCAGCCCCCTTACCCCTGGGCATGATGGACAGAGGGGAGCCCCACTGCACACTGCTGCTCCCCCAGGCTTGTGCTCCCATCGCCTCTGAGCATGGGGGCTGGGGAGTGGACAGGCAAGGACAAGCAGCCAAGGAGGAGCCCCAGGCCGTGGAGTGACCCCCTGACTGCACCTGCTCAGGGGTCACCCCTGCTCCTCTCCCCACAGCCGCGGGCAGGGAGGGTGGGATGGAGGGCCAGCCCAGCCCACCTGCCCCAGCGAGCCTTCCCAGAGACTCCTGAGTGGCACTGCGCCCTGCTGGTCCATCAGCACCACACCTGTGTCTGGTCGCTGGAGACCCCAGCTTTGAGTGGGGGCACAGAGCCCCTCCGCCCAGCCACGTCCCCACAGTGGGACATGAACCGGCACCGCTCCCCCCTCCTAGGAGAAGCGCTGCCCCCAACATGGTTGTGCGCACAAGGTTGCCATGTTATTGCACGTCAGCCCAGCACGACTCGCCCGCCGCAGAGCCACTGCAGGGAGCCAGCCCCGCACAGAGCCGGTGCCACCTCGCTGCTGGGTCTGTGCCCAGCCTGTAGCTCCCTGCGCGAGGTCCCCCTCCAGCCCGGACACACTTGGCCAGCCAGGACCCGAGCCCAGGTTGTGCGTGGCCTTGGCAATGGCTGATGGTCTCACCAACGTGGCGAGCGGCCCTGAGGTGGCCCTAGGGGAGAACCGGGGTCCCGGCCGGCGGGCCAGGTGCAGGGGTTCCTGGGCTCCTTGCTCCGGGCCCTGCTCAGCGCAGGCCGTGGGGGGAGCGGGAGCTGTGGCGGGGGGAGTGTCCATCGCCCCATCTGCCCCGCACTAGGACTGCGCCTCCGGCAGCTGGAGGCTGGGCTCGGGCAGGCGCTTGGGGTGGCGGCTCCTGTCCTGACAGAGGAGGCTCTTGGCCTCGCAGGTGAGGTGCTGGTAGCGGGGCGGGCTGGGCGCGGGCCGATGGCAGACGGAGGTGAAGCTGAAGCCGAAGGGGCCCAGGCAGCAGCCAGGGCAGGCCAGCACCTCGTCCTGCTCCAGCCCGGCGCTGGAGGCGTGCCGGGGCGGCGCGCTCGAGTGCTCCGTCCGCTCCAAGGCCACCACGCGGGGGATGCTGAGCTCCGAGCAGCTGCGCTCCAGGCCGTGGCCCCAGCCGTGCGGGGTGCTCACCACCACGCTGTTGTTGTTGAGGGGCAGGCCGTGGGGGGGCCCCAGCGGCCAGGGCTGGGTGCCCGACGCCGAGGTGCTGATGAAGGTGCCGTTGGTGAGTGGCGGGGCGGGCGCTGGCTCTGGCTCGGGGCTGTCGGGGCTGCAGTCCATCTGCTCCACGGCGGGGGGGTTGGGAAGGGGTGAGCGCCCTGCCACCTCCCCCGCCGCCCCCCAGCTCTGAGCGGGGAAGGGGTTGTGAGGCTGGGAGCCTTCCCCACACACCGGGGACTCCTGCCGGAGGCAGGCGCGGGCCAGCTCCCCCCACAGCGCCAGGCTCCCCCGGCGGGCCGGCTCGGGGGATGCGGGCAGCGAGCGGCACTTGCGTGTCAGCCCCAGGGGGGCGGAGAAGTCGCACTGCGCCTCCACCACGGGCTCGGGCGTGACGGGCGTGCCCAGCTGGTAGGGGGCGGCCGGCGGCAGGGCGAAGGTCAGCGAGATGACCGACTTGCTGGGTGTGTCGAAGAGCTTGATCTTCCCGCCCTTCAGGTCCTCGCGCCGGGAGAAGGGGTTGAGGCGCGGCAGCGTCTCCTTGGGGCGGGCGCCCGCGTCGGGCTCCTGGGGTGGCAGCAGGGCCAGCGACCTGGGGGGGAACATGTCCGAGCGGCTGCGGGCGAGGCGGGGGTCGGGCTGGAGGTGTGGCCGGCTCAGATCCCGCGGCGGTGGCTGCTCGGGGAGCACGGGCTCACTCGCTGCCTCGCCTGGCACAACACAGACAGCGGCTTAGCAGCCCCCCAGGCTGGGCCGGGCCCGCGGCCTCCAGCCCCTCCTGCCCGTTTGGAGAGCGCCAGGCGGGAGAACCCCCTGGGCAACCTGCTGCCCGGCTGTCTGCCCTGCCACAGCAGGCCTGCGTCACGCCAGCCCCCTCCCCTCCCGTCCCGCAGAGTGGGGCTGGCATTTCCGCCTGATCCCACCCCAGGGCTGTGGGGCCTCCCCATTAGTTCAGTGGGCTGAGAGACAGGTCCCTGCAGGGGGACACCCAGCTGCAGCGCTGTCCAGCTAGCACCCAGGGGACAGGCTCAGCGTCCGCAGTGCCCAGCTCTGGCCGCATGGGGGCAGCACATGCCCTACCATCCCTTCAGCACCCGCAGTGCCCAGCCCAGTGCCAAGTGCTGCTCGGGGTGCCGGGGGGGGGGGGGGGGTCAGCAGGACGGACAGGCCCGGGGGAGGGGCAGTCACGGTACCGTTCAGCGTGGCCGGTGTCCCGGGCGAGGGCACACTCTCCCCATCGCTCTGTGGGTCGGCGCCAGTGCCCCCCGCTCCCCGCTGGTGCTGCAGGATACCCTCCAGGCGCTGCGTGATCTCCACGAAGGCGGGTCGGGACGTCGGCTCCATCTGGGTGCAGGAGTCGCCACGTCACCGACAGCCACGGGGCACCAACACTCCCACCCGCCTGCCCAGCATCACCGGGGCCCCCGTGGGACTCGGGAGGGATTGCTGGACAGGAGACGGGGGCAGCTTCCCTCCAGAGCAGGGAGCAGCTTGGTTGTGCTGCCCCCGTCCCGCATGCTGGGGGTGAGAGAGGGGAGAACAGGTACGGATCCCAGTGGCTCTGTGGTGCCAGAATCCCCCCCATTCGTGGACAGGCTGGCAGGGGGGCAGGCCTTGGCACCAGGAATCTGAATTTCAGATGAGAGTCTCTGTTTGAGGCCATCACCCGGCTGCCTCATCTCGGTGTCTGGGAGACAGGGGCAGCCCAGGGACCCTGCCCAGGGGGAGGGAAGGGAAGAGAGGGACACGTACCCTGCAGCAGTGGAAGGCCAGCTGGAGGAAGGCTGCAGGGCAGTCATCCCCCACCATGTTGCAGAAAGCGGCAACGTCCAGCCCAAAATCCTGCCCGGGGAGACGAGGGGAGGTCAGTGACTGAGCCTGAATCACGGGGTCCAGGGGAGGAGGCCTGCCCCCATCCCCAGAGCCCCAGCGCCCCTCTGCATTGAGCTCCTGCCTCAGACAGCACCCCAGGGGGATCCCAGCCACAGGTGTCGCTGACCACTGGGGCAGGAAGTACCCCAAAGCCCTGCCCCACACAGGAGCCGTCCCTGGACCCAGGGAGCAGGGCCCCGTGTCTCCGGGGGTGGGGGGGTGCATGGCCTCCTGCGGTGCGTCTACACTGCACTAAAGGAGCCATGGCACAGCCACAGCTGGCCCAGCTCAGCCGACAGGGGCTGCGGGGCGATGGGGAGGGTCCCAGCGCCCACGCTGCTGTCTAGCCCCACAGCCTGAGCCAGCTGACTCGGCTCTGGGACGGTGCCGCGGGTTTCGCTTGCAGCGCAGAGGTGCCTAGGGGGGATCGGGGCCTTGGGCCGCAGGGTCAAACTGGGACCAGGAGTACAACTCCCCTGGCATGAGGAAGGGTTGAGGGCAGCCAGTGTCTCCTGGGACGGCGCCGGAGATGGCTCAGCCCGACAGGTCACTGCAGGGGCTCTACCTCCCTCCCAGCACCGGGGGCCCGGGCCCAAGAATTGCTTGGCCTCGACCTTGCCTCCCGCTGTAGCTGGGGGCGGCTCCTGCTCATCCCCAGCTCCCTGGACAGGGACACTGGGCAGGCTGGTCCGTGCGCTGAACACTGGGTCCAGATATTAGCACAGAGCAGCACGTCCCAGTCACCCCACACGTAAACCAGAGCCCCGACCCCAGGGCAATGCAGAGGGGAGCAGCACCTCCACCCCTGGGCAACAGGCACAGCCTGGGCAATGGGCTGGCACCCCCAGGGTCCTTGGGGCAGGACAGCCCAGCTAGAGAGACAGCGACCCTAGTGCGAGGGCTGCCCAAGCGTCCCCACTCAGCCCCTGCTTCAGTCACCCACAGCTCGCCGAGCTTCGGGCCAGCTTTGGAGCATGACCCAGCTGGGCAGTGGTGTCTGCACAGCTCTCGCAGCGTGTGGGAAGAGATCTCTTGGGGCTTGACGCCCGTCACCCTGGTGTCACCCTTGAGCCGGGGCGTGGCACATAGGGAGGAGACGACGCCGCGTACTGGCGCTGAGCGAGCTAGGAGCCTGTGGAACTCCCTGCTGCAGCGCAGCGTGACTGGCGGGATCACTGACCAGTGTGGGCCAGCTGCAGGGGCCTCCCCTCAGGCCATGCTTACAGCCCAGAGATGCTCAGCTTGCACAGCCCAGATGGCCCCGCGAGGGGACAGGAGGGGGCTCCCCACACAGCCCTGGCCAGCCAAAGGAAAGGGCGTCCCGGGGAGCAGGTCAGACACTTGAGACAGGAAATGCCAGGGGATGCCGGCTGTGGTGCCTCTGCCCCGTTGGCATTGTCTGAGGGGGTCCTGGCTGCCCGCAGAGAACGCAAGAGCCTGGCCCCCAGGGGCTGCTCCCCGCACAGGCTCCAGGTCACACGATCCGCTTGTGCTGGCTCGCAGCTAAGCAGTCCCATGGGCCGGGTGCCCCAGGGAGCCTGGCATCTGTAGCTGAGCCCGTGGCAATGCTGCTGGCACATAGGGGCAGAGTCATGGCTGCAGGGTTGTAGTGGGAGCCAGGCAGCATGCAGGCCTCTGCACCCCCGCCACGTGCACCCCCCCACGCTCCGCTTCACCCCCCCCCCGGCTCGCACCCAGCCCCGGGACAGGCCCTCGTCCCTCCCGGCACCAGGCGGCCCAGCCGAGCGTTACCTCGGTGCGGGGCAGGTAGTCCGGATCTGCGGGGACCCGCGCGATGGTCTCACACAGGATGATGCCGTAGGCAAAGACGTCGGCCTGCGGAGAGGAGCGGGAGGTGGAGGATTTGGCAGCAGTGCTGAGGGGAACCCGACTGCCCTTCCACTGGGCACGCATGAGCCACGACATCCCCGCAGCGCCCGCTGGGGCCACAGCCCCACCGTACAGCATGGCACATCACGGCTTCTGCAGCCCCAGCCTCTCCCAGTGCGGTGGGTGGGGTGCTGGCTGTGGGGGGCTCCCGGCTACTCCAGCCTGGCCTCTCCCAACAGGGTGTGTGTCAGGGGTGTCGGGGGTTGGCCAGGGGAGTGACAGGTTCAGGATGCCCTCCAGGAAACGCTGGAAGGACAGTGTCAGTAACCACTGTGACAAAGTGGGACTGTTCTTAATGTTTCCTCTGAATACTGTAGGGGTGCCTCAGTTTCCCCTAAGCATTTCTTAAGTCTCTAGGTGGTGGGATAAGGGGGTGTAATTGTTGCAGAGCAAAGGGCCAGGTACATAAATGGCCAACACTCTGTCTCCTGGCAACTGATGGCCTGGGCCCTTCCCCTGCAAGGTGAGAGCTAAAGGGTTGAAGAATAAAGGAATCCGGTGACCTCCTGGCCCTGGAAAGGGACAAAGCCCAGAGGAGGAGGGGTGGAGAGAGTTTCAGTTTGGGGCTGGCTGGGGACATGGAGTGAAGTGCAGATGGGATTGTCTGGCTTACTGTCCCCCAAAACGGACCCAGCTGAGGGGTCCTGTTCTCTGCACCTACAAGCTCTGTGTTGGACCATGTTCCTGTCATCTAATAAACCTTGTTTTACTGGCTGGCTGAGAGTCCCGTCTGACTGCGGAGTTGGGGGGCAGGATCCTCTGGCTTCCCCAGGACCCCGCCTGGGCGGACTGGCGGTGGGAAGCGCACAGAGGGCAGAGGATGCTGGATGCTCCGAGGTCAGACCCAGGAAGGGGGGAGCCGGGTGAGCTGTGTGTCCCGCAGACAGGCTGCGCCCAGAGAGGAGACTCCCCCAGAGTCCTGCCTGGCTTCGTAGGGAGCAGTTCCAGAGCATCGCCCGGGGACTCCGTGACACCCACATAGCCCCCTCGCCCTGCCATCCCCCAGCACCCCCCATGTCCCACCACCTCCCCATGACCCCCACACTCTGCCCCCACATCCCCCCCACACCATGCTGGCCCCCTCACCCTCTCCATGCCCTACCGCCCCCAGCAACCCCCATGCCCCCCGCACCCTGCTGGCCCCCCCATGCCCTGCTGCCTCCCAGCACCTTCCCCCCGCTGACCCCCATCACACATACATCCCCCTGCTGCACTGGGGCCCTGCTGGCTGCCAGGCTGGTACTGCCCCTGGAAATGGCCAAGCCCAGGCGTGGGAAAGGCAAGCAGTCCCCGGTCCCGCCAGCCTGGCCGTGCCCGGTGCCCAGCGCAGCGAGGGGAAGGCCCCGGGTGCAGGCAGCAAGTTACCTTCTCGTTGTACAGCTCCCCACGCAGCACCTCTGGGGCCATCCAGTACGGCGAGCCCACCACGGCCAGCGGCTCCTTCTGAGCATCCTCGCTGGTGGGGCAGAGCTGCAGGGTTAGCCCCGGCCCCCCGCCCTGCCGGGCAACCCCAGCCCCCTGGGTCTCCTCCCCCAGCCGGGGCAACACCCAGCTCCCCTGCGTCCCCTGCCCAGCCGGGGCAACCCCCCAGCTCTCCCCCCGGGTCTCCTCCCCCAGCCGGGCATGCCCCAGCCCAACCGGGTTGCTGCCCATAGTCTCCTCCCCTGGATCCCTGCTCACAGCCAGGGCAACCCCCAGCACCTAGGTCCCCTCCCCAAGCCAGGCAACCTCCAGTCCCCCTGGGTCCATCTGCAGCTGGGACAACCCCCAGTCCCATGGGTCCCTGCCCCAAGCCAGGATCAGCTTGCAGTGCTTCAAATCCCTTCCCCAAGCCCTCCCCATCCCCTCTCCAGCCAAGGGCAACCCACACCACCCAAACTACCCTCGATTTCCCTCCCCCAGCTGGCTCTGATTCCCAGGAGGGGGGGGTGCCGCCCTGCCTCGGGTGTGGGAAGGATCTAGAGGGGTCTGCCGGCCCCTCTGCCTAGGCCTGCCCCACTCCGGGGTGGGGAAGCTCCCCCTGCACCTGTAAGTGGGAATCTTCTCTGCCAGGCCGAAGTCGCCCACCACGGCCGTGTAGCCGTTGTCCTCGCTCTTCACCAGGCAGTTCTGAGAGCCAGAGGAGAGGAGACGTCACGCCGCCCGCCCCACCTGGCACCTGCCCCATGACGCACTGCCCCCTACAGGCAATCGAGAGGGTCGCAGGCAGGGGCAATCCCACCCTGCTGTCCCGGGGAAGGGCAGCGAGCGTCCGAGGGAGCGCAGGGGATCCAGCTCGGCCCTCTCTGTGTGTGTGATGAAGCTGGGGATGTTTGTAGCGTTCTACATGAATAGCGTGTGCGCGCCTCAGTTTCCCTGTGTGCTGCATGTTTAACAAGGGGGTGGGAGAGGGTTTGTTGTTGTAGAGGACCAGGTGTGACCTTGCCAAGCAGCTGGGACCCCCAGACAACGGCCTGGAAATGGGGAACCCCAACAACTGGCGCCCTGGTGACTAAGAGGCCCACCCCAGCTTGGCAGTCAGCTGGTTCTGGCCAGTGGGAGGACAACGGGCTGCGGAGGGAGGACCCTGGTGACCTGACGAGCTGGTCCAGCCAGAAAGGAACAAAGGACAGTGGAGAGTAGATTTCAGAGTAGCAGCCGTGTTAGTCTGTATTCGCAAAAAGAAAAGGAGGACTTGTGGCACCTTAGAGACTAACAAATTTATTAGAGCATAAGCTTTCGTGAGCTACATGCATCCGATGAAGTGAGTTGTAGCTCACAAAAGCTTATGCTCTAATAAATTTGTTAGTCCCTAAGGTGCCACAAGTCCTCCTTTTCTTAGTGGAGAGTAGAGGAGGCCAGGCAACCTGTTTACCTGGGACAGAAGACAAAGGACAGGGGAGGAACTGTTGGGGCTGGTGATTATCAGATGCCCAGCTGGAAGGGGGGGGTCTCTGAGCGGGGGGCGGGGGGGAGAGCTGCCAGAGCCCCCCTGGATGTGGGACAGCCCTAGATGTGCTGGGCTGAGGGAGGCCAGGCCTGAGGCTGGAGAGTTTCCTGTGCTGGGTTCAGATGTTCAATAAACCCTCCTATTTCACATGGGCTGAGAGTCGCTCCGGTGTAGAGATCGGGGGGTTATTCCCTCTGGGCGTGGAGGCCCCGGGGGCCCAGAACGAGGGAACTCCCCAAAGGGGCCCACGGCAGAGACAGGCGGGCTAAGGCTCAGAGCGGTGCACAAACGGACCCCCGAGAAGGGCTCTTGCACTGAGGGGGTCCCCCCAAGGACCATACGGGGCCGGGACAACGTGCCCTTCACTCTGGCCCGTCAGGGAAGCCGCCAGGCGGCAGAGCGAGGCTCGGGCTCAGCACCCTGCCAGCCCCGGCTCGTCCCAGGGGCCCCCGCGGCTTCCACGAGGCCGGGCAATGGAGGGGCGAGTGCTCCGGGGGGCCGGGGAGTGAGGGGAGGGGCCTGTCAGCTGGGGGGGAGCGCGGGGGAGGGCACTGCCCACCTTGGAGGTGAGGTCGCGGTGGAAGATGCCCTTGGAGTGCAGGTAGCGCAGGCCACAGGCGATGTCCAGGGCCAGCCGGACGCGCACGGCCCAGGAGAGCGGTTCCGGGCTGTCCAGCAGCTGCTCCAGGTTCCCGCCATTGATGTACTGCCAGGGAGAGGGGACGGGCAGCATGCCGTCAGCCCCCCGCACCCCCATGAGGCCCGTCCCCCAGCCTTGCACTGCCCTGTCGCCTCCCCACTGCCTCCCCCAGCCACCCTGCCCGCCTCCCCCATGGGGCCCATCCCACCCCCCATCTTCCCTTGCCCACCTCCCCACTGCCTTCCCCAGCCGCCCTGCCCTGCCCACCTCCCCCATGGGGCCCGTCCCCCCATCCTCCTGACCTGCCCTGTCGCCTCCCCACCGCCTCCTCCAGCCACCCTGCCCTGCCCGCCTCCCCCATGGGGCCCCTCCCCCCGTCCTCCTGCCCTGTCGCCTCCCCACTGCCTCTCCCAGCCACCCTGCCCTGCCCACCTCCCCCATGGGGCTCGTCCCACCCCCCATCTTGCCTTGCCCTGCCTGCCTCCCCACCAGTTCAGTGCCCACCAGCCCCAGCCCATGTGCCCCTGCCAAGGCAGGCACAGCTTCATGGGCCCCTGCGCAGCACCCCTAGGGACCCCTGGGTGACCCCCGCTTACCTCCGTGAGCGCGTGCAGCTGCCCCTGGTGCACACAGACCCCCATGAACCTGAGACACAGAGGGGGGCGGGTTAGACCAGCAGCGCCAGGGACCTGCCCCCCGGATGGGCCAGACCCTCTCGCGGAGAAGAGAGAGAATCACGAGGCAGAGAAGGGACCGGCTCCCTCTGCCCAGCACATGCCAATCCGGGGCAGGGACCTCACCCCCCCAGCCAGAGCTGGCTTCCCCATGCCCTGGGCAGAGGCACACAGGCAGAGCTAGGGCCTCCACGAGGGCCATAGAGCCAGGCTCAGCAGCCAGGCCAGGCAGGGCCAAGAGGGCCATGCTTGGCTGGGAGCAGGGGTCGCAGAAGCCAGCTGCCCCTCTCCGCAGGGCAGGGCAAGGGCCGCCCGTGTGGCAGAGGCGTCGGGGGGGGGTCACTGAGGGCCCCTCACCTGAGGATGTTGGGGTGCGAGAGGCGGTTCATGAGCTGCACCTCCCGCAGCATGTTCCCCCGGTTGCTCATCAGCTTGTTCATCTTCAGCACCATGATCTGGCCAGACTGGCGGTGCCGCACCTGGGGGGAGCAGAGAACGAGGAGCAATGGGCTCAAGTTGCAGTGGGGGAGGTTTAGGTTGGATATTAGGAAACACTATTTCACTAGGAGGGTGGTGAAGCCCTGGAATGGGTTCCCTAGGGAGGTGGTGGAATCTCCTTCCTTAGAGGTTTTTAAGGTCAGGCTTGACAAAGCCCTGGCTGGGATGATTTAGTTGGGGTTGGTCCTGCTTTGAGCAGGGGGTCGGACTAGATACCTGCTGAGGTCCCTTCCAGCCCTGATCTTCTATAATTCTAAGGGTGGGAAACAGCATGGCCTAGCGGGCAGAGCACAGGACTGGGAGCCAGGACGCCGAGTGCTGAGATGGATCTGCTGGGTCCCACCCTGCCAGGAGCCTCAGTTTCCCCATGTGAAGTGGAGAGGAAGGTCTGCAAGCACACTGTGGATGGCCGGCTCTGGGCACGTCAGCGCTGTTGTATGAACAAGGCCCCTTAGCAGGGGACTGAACGGCCCCTGGAGCCCGGCAAGGCCCTCGGGGCTAGGGAAGGAGCCAGGAGCTCAGCACTCTGCAACTGACCAGAACCACTTTCCCGAAGCGCAGCGTCGCCCTAAGCCTGCAGGCTCAGCACCAGGCCCTGGCAGACCCGGGAGCCCTGCCCGGGTGAGCAGCCAGCCGCAGGGAGCGGGGGCTCGGCGCCCAGCCCTGGCAGCCGTGGCAGGGCGGTATATTTAGCCTGCTCTGAACCGAGGCCACCACACGACCCGCGTTACTGGGGCTGCTCCAGGGAATCCCAGAGGGGCGGTGGCTGCCGGGGTCCATCCTCCCAGCACACACGGAGCCCCCATCTCTCGCACACAGACCCCGCCACACGCACGCACACACAGCGTCCCCACTGCAGGCACACACGGCTGACACACACTTGCACACAGAGCCCCCGTCTCTCAAACTCAGACCCTGCCACACGCACACACACACGGCTGACACACACACATACACACACGGCGCCCCCATCGCATGCACACACGGCTGACACACATGCACACAGAGCCCCCATCTCTCACGCTCAGACACCGCCATACGCACACACACACGGCTCACACACACACACACACGGAGCCCCCAATGCATGCACACATGGCTGACACACACATGCACACAGAGCCCCCATCTCTAGCACACACAGCCTGCCACATGCACACACACACACAGAGCCTCCATTGCATGCACACATGGCTGACACACACATGCACACAGAGCCCCCGTCTCTTGCACACAGACCCTGCCACTCGAACACACAGCTGACACGCACATGCACACAGAGCCCTCGCCACATGTACACACGGCTGACACGCGCACACAGACCCCGCTGCACGAACACACGGCTGACATGCACACGCACACAGAGCCCCTGCCACACACACACAGACCCCACCGCATGCACACACAGCTGACACACACATGCCATGGAGCCCCTGCCACACGCACACATGGCTGACACATGCACATGGAACCCTCACCACACGCACACATGGCTGACACACACATGCACCCAGAGTCCCCGTCTCTCGCACACAGACCCAACCACACACATACACACAGCTGACACACACGCATGCACACCGAACCCTCGTCACATGCACACATGGCTGACACACCCACCCACACGGAGCCTCCACTGCATGCACACACAGCTGACACACACACGCAGGCACAGAGCCCCCATCGTATGCACACATGGCTGACACACGCACACACACGGAGCCCCCATTGCATGCACACACGGCTGACACACATACACAGGCACAGAGCCCCCATCGCATGCACACACAGCTCACACACACACACACACACGGAGCCCCCGCCGCACACACACACAGCTGACACACACATGCACACAGAGCCCCCACTGCATGCACACATGGCTGACACACACACGCAGGCACAGAGCCCCCACCGCACACACACACAGCTGACACACACATGCACACGGAGCCCCCACTGCATGCACACATGGCTGACACACACAGGCACAGAGCCCTCATTGCATGCACACATGGCTCACACACACACACACACACACAGCCCCCACCGTGCACACACACGGCTGACACACGCACGCACACACACGGAGCCCCCACTATATGCACACATGACTGACACACATGCAGGCACAGAGCCCCCATTGCATGCACACACGGCTCACACACACACACACACACACACACACACAGAGCCCCCACTGTGCGCACACACACGGCTGACACATGCACGCACGCACACGGAGCCCCCACTACATGCACACACGGCTGACGCACACACGCAGGCACAGAGCCCCCATCGCCACACAGGCTCAGAGTCTTCCCCGGGGGTTCTAATTCCCTAGGGAGGGTCCCTGGGCTCTGGGGGTGCTGGGAACAACAAGGGGCCTCGCCCCGTTTCCGGAGAGCAGTGCAGAGCACCCCCCAGCCCAGCTGCCCACCGGGCAGGGCCCTGCGGTGGGGCCCAGCCGCTGACGGAGGAGCCCCAGCCCCCAGGGAGCCGCAGGCAGGCTCAGGCATTCCTCAGGGCTGCTGTCAGCTCCCCGCGTTTGCCCTTTTTAGTCAATGCAGCTCTGAGTCGCTGTGGCTGTGCCAGGCCCCGGCCCGCCCCCGGCCAGGCCTGCCCCCTCCCCGCGAGGGGCTCTGCTGGGCTCCAGGCAGAGTCTGCCTCCCCCAGTCAGTACCGGCAGGGCGCAGGAGCTGTCTGGGGGCAGATGTAGACAGGCCCTGGGCAGTTGCCGTGGCAGAGGCAGGAGGGGAGCAGGCCCCTCGCAGCACAAGGCTGTCCACCTCCCTTGCTGTCCTGAGCAGTTGGGCGGTGTTGCTGTGCACTGTTAAGAGAGCTGCCAAGCCTGCCCCAGAGGTGGCAGCATGCCAATGCTGGGCAGGGGTGCCCCACCTACAGAGTGTGCAGCACTTTGGGTGAATGGGGCCAAGGAAATGATAGTTACACTGTGAACCTGCCTCCTTCTGCTGCCTGCCCCCTCCCTCAGCACAGGACCCGAGGGCGTCATCCGGTGCGGGGTGCCCCATCCCACAGGGACCTGCGCAGATGCCTGTGCCCCCCTCCTGCCCCCCGGTGCACAGCGGGGCACGTGGCGATCCCGGCACAGTCTCCACCCTGGAGCAAGAGCCATGCGGTGACCTGATACCGTAGCTGGCAGGCCAGCCGAGGTTGGGGGGCAAGGGCTAGGGGGAGCCTGCCTCAAACCCAGCCCCTTCTCTGGGCTGGAGAGTGAGGGGTCACACAGAGCCCCCTGCCCCCGCCGGGCGCTCCCACGCACACACAGCACACAGGAGACGTAGCCGGGAGGCACCATGCCTGGCCCGGGGGGGCACTGTTGCTGTGCCTTGCCCAGGTGGGGCCCCAGGAGGTGCCGGGCCCAGCCAGACTAAGTGCCCCTTCCCTACAGACGTCTGTGGCCACACGTGGTGCATGGGGCCTAGGGTAGACGCACCCTCCCCATGGCACCCTGTGCTCATTCCCTATGGCTTTGGGGGGGCAGATTCAGGCTACAGCCAGAGCACCCCCCCAGGCTGGCGCCCCGTGTCCCAAGCCCGGATGTCTCCCCTGGGCCCCCAATGGCCTCGCCTGCGCCTGCCTCTCCATTCGTCCCTCCCCCAGGTCCTGCATTATTCAGCAGTCCCTCAGCCTGGGCGCTCGCGTTTCACCGGTGTCGCCTTCCCAGCCAGCTCCCCGCACCTGCGCCACCGAGGGGTGCGGGCGCTAAGGGCAGCGACTCCCTAGGGCAGCTCCCTGCTTAGCACCCACTCTCCTCTGGAGCCACCTGGCCCAAGGGCAGCGACCAGACAGAGACCCAGGCCTGGCCGCTCCCAGGGGCACCCTGATTCCTGATACCCCCCTCCCCAGCCAGAGTACCCGGGGCGATCATGATCCCTGACCACCCCAACTCGCCCCCGTGCACCCGCTCCCCTGCTGGAAGTACCAGCCTGCTGGGTTCCCGTCAAGCAGCGGGCACTCTCTCCCCACCCAGCGCTCCTGGCAGAGGGGGCCCACAGGCGCTGCCCCGCAGGGAGGGCACAAGCAGAGCTGCCCCGGCACACAAGCGCCAGCTAAGGCCCATCGGTGCGAGAGGCAGGAGCAGGTTCTGCTGCTACCCCCCAGCAGAGGGCGCACAGGGCACAGCAGCTCTCCCAGGCCCAGCCTGCACCGGGCCCCATTGTGCCGGGAGCTGCACGCACACGCTCGCACAAACACGTATGTACACATGCACACACAAACCTGTTTGCCCATGCACGCACACGCCCTGGCCTGCTGTTCACAGCAGTGCACTCTGGGGGAGCGCGGGCCCCTCCCCATCGGGCAGGGGACTGGGGTGCACTCCCAAGTGCCAGGCCTGCAAGAGCCCTGCTCACCAGCAGGGGATGTCCCAGCCCCCCTGCACCCCGGTGCCAGAAGCAGCAAGGCCCCCGTAGTGCGCAGCCAGCCCGGGTCCCAGCAGGGGAGCGGGGGTTGTGCAGACGGGCCCAGGGCCCCGATGCCCAGGGGACCCCAGCAGCCAGGGCAGGGAGCAGGATCCCACATGGGTCGGGAAGGGCCCGGGGCAAGTGGGCAGCCTCCTGCCACATGGGAGGGGTGAGCTCCTTCGGCTCTGCTGGCTGGGAAGCCTCCGTCCTCATGGGGGGAGGGATAGCTCAGTGGTTTGAGCATTAGCTTGCTAAACCCAGGGTTGTGAGTTCAATCCCTGAGGGGGCCATTTGGGGCAAAAATTGGGGATTGGTCCTGCTTTGAGCAGGGGGTTGGACTAGATGATCTCCTGAGGTCCCTTCCAACCCTGATATTCTATGATTCTATGATTCCCTCTAATAAGCCTCCTCCCATGGCAATTGGCCAGGACAGATGGAGACTAATGCGGCCTAATCCCCTTGTACAGGGGAAGGGAGGGGGAAGGGGGCTCCCAAGCGCTGCAGGACTGGGGGAAGGTGGGGGCCAGCACATGGCAGGGCCCCCCAGGAGGAGCTGTCTGAAAAGGTGGGGGGCAGACAAGACACTCCCCTTGCACTGGGAGCAGGACCCCTGGGATCCCTGCATATCTCTGGGCCCTGCCCACCCAGGGCAGCAGGACAGAGCAGGGTAGGGTGACCAGATGTCCCGATTTTATAGGGACAGTCCCGATTTTGGGGTCTTTTTCTTATATAGGCTCCTATTACCCCCCATCCCCGTCTGGATTTTTCACACTTGCTATCTGGTCACCCTAGAGCAGGCATGTGGGGCCATCTCCAAGGGGTCAGCTAGCTGGGCACAGACCCCTCCCTGCTCCAACTTCTTCCCATGGGCCGGCCCTGCCCTGCCTCATCTCCTGCCAAGGACACTGCACTCCCCCACTGCACCCCCCTAAATCTTCCCAAACACTCTCCTCCACACCCTGGGGAACAGGCACTGAGAGATCCCAGCTCTGTGTCAGTCCCTGCCCCCCCCCGACTCCTCCCATGTCACTGGATCCTGTAACAGGATCCCACAGCGGGGGGGGGAGGGGGCAAAGAGGTGGGGGGGCACACGGCTGCCATGCTCTGCTGGCCAGGAACCAGCCCTGGGAGCACAGGAGAGTGCCCTGATTGGGCAGGGGGCTGCCATGTGACAAACAGAGCCTGCACCCCCCACCCCACTCTGCTGCCAGAGGGCTGGGCGAACCCAGCACCCCAGAGCCAAGGCACCCCCAGCTGGCTGAAAGCAGCTTCACCCTGCCTCCTTGGCCCTCTCCCCAACCATCTCCCTGCAGCGCACACCCCAACACAGCCCTCCTTATAAGACAATATTTAAGAAATAATTCACTGCCCGCCAACTGATCATAAATCCCCACACGTGATCTGGTGATCCTCATGGAATGGTATAATAAAAACACTAGTCAAATCTTAAACCCCTTAAAAATACCAACGTGCGCACCTGGGAAGGGGAGGTGGGAATTAAAGTTCACTTTATAAACACCACAGAAATACCAAACCACTGGGGAATAGGGGTTAAAATAAAGAGTCCCTATGAAAATACCACCTGATGCTCCAGCTACCCACGATTACCATATCAATAAAAGAAGCCAGTTAAAAGAGGAACAATACTAACAGTTCTTGTGGGATCCTGTCCAATACCCCGTAGTAAATTGAACCTATGGTTCCCAAACTCATGCACCAAAACCTAAACCAAAAACTATGCATTCAAAAACGGAACCCCAATTAGCATAGAAACACCAGAGTCGTTTGTAGCTCAAAGTGATCCAGTAAAAGTCTTGTTAAATCCACTATTAATAAACATAAACATTGGTATAAATTAAACTCAGCTAAACGTGTCTAAATTGGAACCCAAATAAAACCACATCCACACCCCAATGGCCGAGCAAAACAAAATGTAGTAAACACCGCAGCAAAGGAAGTTAAATTTAACGCAAAGATTATAAACCCTGTAACCCAAAGGCAACTAAAACAAGTTAAGTTTCTTGTCACAGCTGCAAACTAGCCTCATTCTCAGCAGCAGGCAAATACTCCTATGAATGTGGTACAAAGAGGCCTAAACCCCTAAAAGCCACATAAACCCCGTGGAGGTGGCTAACCAGCCCCTCTCAGCTGCGAGAGAAACAAACCACGAAATTAGGAAGTAAAACTGCCTTGGGCATAGAAGGCACCAAAATGGGGCCCGTGCCCTGCCCAGCACTCCCAGGCTTGGGGAGCAGGGCCCGCTGGGCTCCCTGCAGACCCCCTGCAACAACTCCCCCAGCATGGAGAGGTACCAGCTGGGCCTACATATGACGCACCCCCTCCCAGTGCATTGTTCCCTGGCCCCTCCCTCTGCTGGGACCTCCACCATGGCAACTCCCAGGAGAAGGCCCCCCAGGCACCCCATGAACACACTGAGCCGAGGCAGCTCCTGCCCCGCCCCCTCCCTCACTAAAACAAGGGACACCAACCCCCAAGTCCCCATGTCGAGCACCTCTTCCCAGCCGGCTGTCTGAGGGGCTGCCGAGCCCTACCCTGGGGAGACCAGCTCCCCCCACATCCTGCTCCCCCCCAGGTACCCAGTGACCAGCCGGGCCCCCCAGAAACCTCTCTCCACGCAGCTCCCACACACCTAGCACATCACTACCGTTCCCTGCCCCAGCGCCCCCAGCATGACCCGCCCCAGCTTGCAGGCACCCTGGGCCAGTGGTGAAGGGGTTAAGTGGTGTACGTGCAGCCAGCCTCCCACACACGGCTGCAGTCGGTGGCTGGCGCCCTGCTCGGCTGTGCCGGGAGTGTGGGACGCAGCCACAGCACCCCCCGGCCCAGGCTCAGCTCCAGGGAGCAGCCAGGGTTGGGGTGCCCCTAGCGGGGCTGCCTGACCCCCATTCCCTGCACCTGCCCACTGGCATCAGGACACCTCCTCTGCCTGGCATCCCAGCTCAGTTACAGCTCCAGCTGGGCCCCACACCCACCCGATCCCCAGGACCATGGGGGCACCTCACCCGTCAGGGCCCACCCCAGCATGGCCCCCAGAGAGAGAAAACCCCAGGGCCATCTCTGGGTCCTGCAACTCCAGCTCCTCCCCCCACTTCCCCACTGGCGAGTGCTGTGGCCGTGTGCAGAGACAAGGCTCCCCCAGCTGCATGCTCACTCCCCAGTGGGCAACACCAGGGAACAGGCAGGTTCTGCCAGCCCCGGCCAGGCATGACCAGGGTCTAATGCACCCTCAGGCCCGGGACAGCCCCGCGAGATGGGAGCCGCGGGCGGAGCCCTTGTAGGCAGGCTGCCTGATCCCTTGCAGCCCAGAGCACAGGTGGCGGGGGGAGAGGGGGCAGAGATAAGCTACGCCACCCGCCCTCGCCTCCCCGTGCGCTGGCACCGTGCCCTGGAATCCCAGCACATTCCCCAGAGCTGAGCTCTGCCGGGCAGCCACATGCAGCCCTGCTCTGGGTGACGGGCAGGCAGCCTGGTCCTGCCCACCACCCACAGGGCTGGATGGGCCCTTCTGCTCCTCCCTGTGTGACACCTGCCCGGCACCCCGCGACTCCCCCCACCCCGGCGCCCTGCTACTGCCCACAGCACTGGCTGCCTGCTCTAGTTCATCCAGCACTTGGACCCCAGCACCGGGCCCCTGGCATACGCTAGCTCCAAGATCCATCCCCTGCCACGCCACCCGGGCACCAGGGAGCTGAGCTGCCTTAGCAGCCGACATTAGAAATGATTAACGACCACATTAATGAGAGCGAGCAGACGGCCCATGAGCCGCAGCCTGGCCCCCCCTTCCCCACGGACCAGTCCCCCCCATCCCTGGCAGAGCCCAGCAAGGTGCCATCCCAACAGGCACAAGCCTAGGGGGCCATGCTCTGCCTCCCCCTCTGCACCCTGGGCCTGTCCCTGCCTCAGCCCCCTCCTCCTGCAAGACGGGACAGTCCTGCCCGTGGGGGCGCGGGGAGACCTGCTCCAGCAGCCGGTGACTGGACAGCAGGTGGATTCCAGGGAACCTGCCCACTCGCCATTGATGGACACAGAGCGCACCCAGGCGAAGGGTGGCAAGTCTCTGGGGGCTGGCTCTACGCCCCAGCTGGGAGACTCACTGGAGTCGCCCGGGTCCAAGCGTTGCACCCATGGGCCAGGCTGATCCGGCCTGCTAGGAAGGAGCCCGAGTGTGGGATCCCCATCAGCAGCCTGTGGCTCCCCTGCCAGCCTTCTTTGCTCACAAGTCTCCATGCCTGGGCTCAGCACTGCCTGGGGCCCTTCGGTGCTGCGGGCACCTTGCCCTCCCATCCCCATGGTTACCAGCTGCTTGCCATGCTCCAGATTAGCCTCTCTGGGCTCTGGCATTCAGCACCTCCTCTGGGCACGGCCAGGCTCTGGGGAACTGGAACTCCCACAGCTGCGCTGTGCCCCCCCGGCCCTCACTGGGCCCCAGAGCATGAGCCATGGCAGGTAGCTGTTAGCTGCAGGATGGACCACACGCCCCAGCATGCATTCCTGACCCTAATGCCCAGGGCTCCTTATGTGTTTAGGCATGGAGGCCAGTCTGCACCTCAGGCTCTAGGCATGTTCCCAACATGGGCTAAAACCCATCCAGGTTCAGACACGATGTGAAGGCAGCAATTAGAAATAAAAAAGCAATTATCTAACAAATGGAAATAAGAGGAACAGAACGGGAATGGGGGCAAGCAGATTGCAACTGATATAAATGAGAAGTTATACAGAATGGAAAATTGATAAGGGAAGCTGAAGACTTCAGGGAAAATATCCATGGCTGGCAGGGCCAAGGACAATAAAAAGGAGGGGTTTTTTAAGATATGTCAGGAATAAAAGAAAACCTAGCAACGGCAGAGGTCCATTACTAGATGGAGATGGCAAAGTTTTTCACGACGCAGAAAATGCAGAAGCATTCAAAAATATTTCTGTTCTGTATTCGGAAAGAAGCAGGATGATGTATTCATATCACACAAGAATGAAGTACTACCCAGGCCAGTAGGAACTGAGGATGATGTTAGACAACATCTACTAGGGATAAACATTTTTAAATCAGCGATCTTGGTAACTTGCACCCAAGAGTCCTAAAAGAGATGACTGTGGAGTTGAGTTAATGAAGTAACGGCGCAGATGGAACAGACTGTTGGAAGGTGTGTGGCATTCTGGTTAAAAACAAGCAATGAACACTGTCAATATGGCACATGCTAAATCGCTTAAGGACTGGCTAACCGATGGATCTCAAGAAGCGGTCACTGATGGGGGATCACTGAATGGGGGTGTTTCTAGTGGGGTTCTGCTGGGATTGGTACTATGCCTGACACTAGTCACTGTAAGACATGGCCTAGACAAGTGGCTAGAATACTGGAATAGTGCAGTGGGCTGGGTCTCAGGAGACCTGGGTTCTAGCCTGAGCTTGGCCACTGGCCTGGGACAAGTTGCTTCCCTGCCCTGTGCCTCGATTTCTCCACCTGTAAAACTGGAGACTGATCCTGCCTTCCTTTGTGCAGAGCTACTGAGGAAAAAGCCAGGGATTATTACTGTCATCAGTGATCTGTGGAGAGCAGCCAGACGGGCAGGGCAGCGAGTAATGAGAACAGGGTGACGCTCGCTAAGCTGGGCCCATTCAAACAACATGGGCTTTAAAACAGCCAAACGCAAACAGCGACTCGGAAAAGGATCCGGGGTTCACAGTGGACGAGGAACCGAACAGGCGCTTCCAGCGCGGTGCTGTGCTGCAAAGGGCTAAGGTGAGCACGGGGGGGATTTTACCTCCATATACAGCGCTGCTGAGACGGATGCTGGATCCTGCATCTGGCTCTGGTGGCCACAGTATTAAAAAGATGTTGAAAACTTGTAGAGGTGCAGAGAAGAGACACACAAATTATTTTCCACTGACTGCATCCGATGAAGTGAGCTGTAGCTCACGAAAGCTTATGATCAAATAAATTTGTTAGTCTCTAAGGTGCCACAAGGACTCCTCGTTGTTTTTACAAATTATTCCAGCACTGGTGAAAACAACGAGGAAGAGACAAAGGGCTGGAAGCTGAGGCCAAAGAAATGCACCTTAGAAACAAGACCCAAATGCGTGCCAGGGAGGTGGTTCCCGCTGGCACAGACAGCCAGGGACTCCCTGGCTCGTATTGCCGATCCACACCGGAGCCCTTCTGGAGGGGGCTTTGGTCAAACCAGGGACTGGGCTCAGCACAGGGGTAACAGGTGAGATTCCCCAGCTGTGCCAAGCCAGGACCCCCATGGTATGGGACGACGCCTCCCACCGCACAATGAATGCCGACCGGCCGCTCTTCCCCCGTCACAGCCACCCTAACCCCAGCCCTTCCCCTGCCGCTGCCCACCCCCAACTGCGCCCTTCCCCCACTGCTGCCACCCTAAACCCCTGCCCTTCCCCCGCCGCTGCCCACCCCAACTGCGCCCTTCCCCCACTGCTGCCACCCTAAACCCCTGCCCTTCCCCCGCCACTGCCCATCCCCAACTGCGCCCTTCCCCCGCTTCAGCCACCCTAAGTCCCTGCCCTTCCCCCGCCACTGCCACCCTAACCCCCAGCCCTTCCCCCGCCACTGCCCACCCCCAATTGTGCCCTTCCCCCGCCACAGCCCACCCCCAATTGTGCCCTTCCCCCGCCACCGCCACCCTAAGCCCCTGCCCTTCCCCCACCACTGCCACCCCCAGCTGCGCCCTTCCCCCACCACAGCCATCCTAACCCCCTGCCTTTCCCCCACTACCCCAACCCCAACTCTGCCCTTCTCCTGCCACTATCCACCCCAATCCCTTTCCAGTGCCCGCTCCGTCCATGTCCCCGTGTGGGGAAATCACTAGCAGGGACAAACTCAGCCCTTCAAACGGCTCCCCTGCGGGCTGTGGGTGGCAGCACTGGCAAGGTAGGGGAGGCACCTGGTCTGCCGAGCAGCCGGGGGTGCAGGGCACGTGTATCCCGCCGGCTGGGGGCGCAGGGGGCGTGGATCCCGCTGGCTGAGGGCGCAGATCCCACCGGCTGGCAGGAGATTCCTTATTAGATGGAGCCGTATTCCCTGAGCAGCCAACCGTCCGCCTGGCTGTATTAAATGCCACCCTTAGCCTGCCTGGGCCAGCCTCTCGCGGGGACGGCCTGCGTCACCAAGACAGCAGCTGCTCCCCACGGCAGCCAGCCCTCCTGCTGGGCCCTGGGGCGGGGAAAGCATGCCAGAGCCAGATCCCTGCAAAGCAGGCCCAGGAGCCAAGGCCACAGCAGGCGGCTGGAGTAGGGGGACCTTACGGGGGCTCTTCCAGGCATGGAGCTAGTGAGCTCCATGGGACCCAGGCTGACCCCGCGCCCCAGAGGAGTGCTGCCAACGGGGGTTGGAGCTCACGCTGTCATGCTGGGCAGCACCCGCAAGCACCCTGGGGAGCCCCTCAGCTCTGCTCCCCCCTGGAAGGAGCCTGGGGATGAAGCCGCATGGGGCCAGGCATAGGGCGGGAGGGTGTTACCCGCCCAATGCCTGTGGGCGCCTCGAACACCTCGTGCCTTACGCTGCCAAACCATCCCGGGCACCCAGGCAGGCACACACTCCCATGCTCCTCTGCCGAGGGAGGGGCAGAGAAGGAGCCTCCCCCGCCCAGCGGCCCCTCCCCACACCACCTGCTGTGAAAACAAGCAGCGCCCTGTGGCGGTGAGACAGGCTGTGCCGAGAGCCCAGACCCTGCCGCTCCCTCCTCCAGAAACACCTTCGCTGGCAACCAGCCGGCACCACACAACCCAGCTGCCCGCAGCCCACGGACCCCGCGGCAGGCACGACCCCGGCCCCATGGCCCCTGGCACGATGGGCCACCCCTGCAGCCCACAAACCCTGCAGCAGGCATAACCCCGGCCCCATGGCCCCTGGAACGACGGGCCACCCCTGCAGCCCACAAACCCTGCAGCAGGCATAACCCCGGCCCCATGGCCCCTGAAACGACGGGCCACCCCTGCAGCCCACAAACCCTGCAGCAGGCATAACCCCGGCCCCATGGCCCCTGGTGCAATAAGCTGTGGAACCACAGGGGCAGGGCCCGACTCCCTGCAGCCCACGGTGTAGACACACCACCACAGCCAGCGTCAGGGCCCCTCAGCTGGGCTGCAATTCGATAATCAAACTGCTTCCCCAAGCCCCAGCCACCATCCGGGACAGCAATGCCACAGCTTCCCCCCGGCACCCTGTGCACCAGCCTTCCCCTGTACCCCAGGCAGACAGACGGAAGGGCCAGCCCTCTGCCCGCAACCGCGCTCAACAGTGGGTGGGACCCAGGTCATCGATGGGCTTAGCACCCCCATCCCATTCTGCCCAGTGCCACCTGAGCCCACAGCTGCACCCCGCTAAGCTGCCATACAGAGGTGCAAAGACATCGCTCTTCCCTGACCTGCCCCACAGAATTACAAGGGACCCCCTGTTCCCCCCTTGGCCCCATGGGCTCCGCTCACACCCAGAGCTTCCTGGCTTGGCTTCCCCTACAGCTGTAAACAGCCTGGACACGCCCCACACCCTGCGACACACAATCCTGTGCTCCGGCCCCAGCTGTCAGCCCTCTGCCCTGGGAGCCTGGGGCAGGGGCCCCCACAGCTCAGGCACTGCAGCCCCCTCCCCTGCGGCTGGGCGGACACACACACTGCCCCTCTGCTTTGGGAGTCCCGACACCCCCACACAGCCACGCACACACACTGCTCCTCTGCCCTGGGAGTCCCGACACCCGCGCACACACTCAGGAGCTCAGCAAGGGAGGGGTTCTGAAGCACCTGAGACCCAAGGGGACGGGATACCCCAGCTAACAAAGCCCCCTCCTCATGCCCTGGCCATGTGGTGCCTAACAGCCCAGGACCCAGCAAAGAGCGTGTGGTGTCTGGCGTGTCCCAGAGCCCCGAGGTGAGATTGCTCTGGCTGCGCAGAGGGGAAGCACTGCCCACAGCGGAGCTGCCTGATCCAGGTCCCCGCACCAGGGACCCTGGGCTCCCAGGTTTGGGTGGGGGAGGGGGAAGCCAGTGTCCTGGAGACGAGGTGCAGGGTTCAGGGTTCCCCTGGCCACGCCGACCAGCCTTGCTGAACTCCATATCTGGCCAAATGCCAGGGCCAAGGCCCGAAGACCGGAGGCCAGCAGGAGCCTGGGGGAAGCTGTGCCAGGGACCTGGGAGAGGGAGTGGGGTGTCCCGACAATAGCCCAATGGCCGGCGCTTCCTGGCACCCAGCCCCCATGGCCGGTGCCCACTGGTACCCACCCTCCTATCTTCTAGCCCCTGGCCCACAGCCCAGCCCACACGCCCATGGCCCAGAGGAACTGGAGGAACGGCTCTGACAGGTCGCTGAGCCGGCCCTCTCCACCCCCAGCCAGAGGCCTTGAGCCGGGGCATAGGACAAGGAAGAGGCAACTGCCACAAGGCAACCATGGTCCCTGCCCCATGTGCGATCCCCACACTGCCCAGTTTCCCACCCCTCCAAGGCGCCATCCCCTCGGTGCCCTCCCATCCCCATGCACCTGCCCCACCTCTTTGAAGCGCCAGTCTGTGCAAACGCCCATCCCCATGGCACCCATCTCTTGCCCCTCTGAGGTGCCAAACCCACGCACCAGCCCTGTCCCTGAAGTGCCCATCCCCATCCCACGCTGCCCATCCTCACATGTCCATCCTGCCATGCCCGTCCCCAGGTGCCCATCCCATCCCGCACTGCCTGTCCCCAGGTGCCCATCCCATCCCGCACTGCCTGTCCCCAGGTGCCTGTCCCCGTACCTTGAAGACCTCAGAGAAGAAGCCGGCTCCAATCTTCTCGCAGTAGAAGTCGTCGATGCGGGCCAGGGTGGAGACAGCGCTGCGCAGGGCACGGTACGAGGAGGGCCGGAGGCGCCCACAGCCCTGCCAGGTGGCCAGGGGCTCCCCGTCACCCTCGTCCAGTCGGTCCACCCGCAGGGACAGCCCGGACCGCCGGCTCAGCTTCTCCCAGTCCATGTCGGGCGCGCTGAGCACCCCCAGCGCCATTCACATAGTGCTCGGCTCAGCCCCCTGCCTGGGCACAGCTTCCCTCGCCCCCAGCTGGAGCCCAGTGTCCTGCCCGGGCAGGGGGCACAGCCAGGCACAGAGGTCTGGGGGCCTTCGGGGGCCCCAGGACCAGAGGGGATCCAGGGGAGTTTGGCACCAGGCTCAGGGGTAGGGGCAGGGACAGGGGAGGGGGCAGCCCTTGGGGAGGGGTGCGGATGGGGAGGTCATGCCCTGGGGTGGGGCCGGGGGGCTGCAGCAGGCCCAGGGCAATGGCCGGAGGGGGGGCGGAGGCCCCGGGTGGAGCCGGGGCAGGAGATCGGGAGCAGGGCGCTCCGGCGGGGGGGCGGCCCCGGGGCGCAGCGGAGTTCGGGCTCGCCAGGGGCCCAGCCGGGCTCGGCTCCGCCGCTCCGTGTCTCCGCTTCTTTGCGGCTCCGAGCGCGGCCCTGAGAGCGGAGGGGACCGGAGAGGCGGAGCCGGGGCGGGGCGAGGCCTTAACTCCTCGGGTACCAGCCTCCCCCTCCGCTGCTACCGCGCTCCCCGGCCCCTACCCGGCCGCAGCCCCGCTCCCCCCGACGCGCTCCCCGGCCCCTGCCCCGCTCCCCAGCTTCGTCCCCGGCCCCTACCCGGCCCCAGCCCCGGCCCCCGCCGCGCTCCCCAGCCCCAGCCCCGCGGCCCCCCCCCCCCCGCCGCGCTCCCCGGCCCCTACCCGGCCGCAGCCCCAGCCCCAGCCCCAGCCCCGCTCCCCCCCCCCCGCCGCGCTCCCCGGCCCCTACCCGGCCCCAGCCCCGCTCCCTCTGCCGCGCTCCCCGGCCCCTACCCGGCCGCAGCCCCGCTCCCCCCGACGCGCTCCCCGGCCCCAGCCCCGCTCCCCAGCTTCGTCCCCGGCCCCTACCCGGCCCCAGCCCCAGCCCCGCTCCCCCCGCCGCGCTCCCCGGCCCCTACCCGGCCCCGCTCCCCCCGCCGCGCTCCCCGGCCCCTACCCGGCCGCAGCCCCAGCCCCAGCCCCGCTCCCCGGCCCCTACCCGGCCCCAGCCCCGCTCCCCCCGCCGCGCTCCCCGGCCCCGGCCCCAGCCCCAGCCCCAGCCCCGCTCCCTCTGCCGCGCTCCCCGGCCCCTACCCGGCCGCAGCCCCGCTCCCCCTGCCCCGCTTCCCTCCCGGCCCCTGCCCCGCTCCCCAGCCCCTGCCGCGCTCCCCGGCCCCCTGCCCTGCTTCCCAGCTTCGTCCCCTGCCCCGCTCCCCGGCCCCCTGCTCCAGCCTCCGCCCCGGTTCAGCCTCTGACCTGACAAGCCGCAGGCCCTGCAAAGGGCCACAGGGACTGGGCAGGGGCACAGGCAACATCCCAGCGCCTGGCCCGGACGGGGCTCCCCAGGGCGTGTGGGGCTCTGCCCCCAAGGACACCTAGCCCCTGCCTGGGCAGGGTCCCCATGATTAAAGTTTAGTTATTCAGGTGGAGAATGCTATGAAGCCCCTGTAGAAATCCCCGGCCCCACCCTGTGAACGCAGCGGGCAGGGCTGGTGGCCCCAGCCCCAGACGGTACATTCGAATCGGAAAGGTTCAGAGGAGGGCGACTGAAATGGCCCCTCGGTGTGGGGGTGTCTCCACTACAGGCCTGGACGGATCTTAGACCTGCCCTCAGGTCCCAGCCCCCCCGAACCAGCTGCCAGCCCCCACCACGTCCCCTTGGCCTTGCTCCGTCACCCAGGACTCTGGGCTCCGCTTCCCTGCCAACCTCCCCGGCCTGCTGTGCCCAGCCCCGGAGCCCATGGGCTGAGCGCACCCTACGCCAGGAGGGCAACTGGACTCTGTGTCTTTGGGAACGGCAGCCCAGTAACCCCCCAGCCGAGCTGGCACCGCTGCGATGTCCCCCCGCAAGGCCGCATGCTCCGACCATGGCCATGGTGTTGAGGGCAGAGATTCTCCCAGCACCGCTCTGGCAACTTGGGGCGGCTCTGTGGGCTGAGGGACGGGGCCCCGATACCCGCCGCCAATGAACTCTCTGTGATGAAGGGGGATGGTCTGTAATGTCTGGATGACTCCTGGGCGTGCCTCAGTTTCCTGCTGCACTTTGCATTGTTACCCATTGGGGGGGGCAGCGCAGAACAGGAAGTGCGTGTCCCGGGGCTGTCTGGGCCGCAGTGCAGAAGGTTGTTAAGGAGGTGGCCACACCCCGTGGTGATGCTGGATCCCAGCCCGGCCTTGGGACTCCCAGTGCCCAGGACCTGGACACCCAGGGACTCACAGCCAAGGGGCAGGAGGTCCCCCCAGCTCTCAGCAGGGAAGCTGGGCAGAGATCCCCGCTCGAGGACAAAGGGCTGAGATAGGCCAGGCAGGGGGTACAGAGCAGGCTCCTGGAGGGAACTGGCTGCTTGCACCTGGGACTGACCAGCTGAGGGAGCGAGAGAGGGCCAGGGCCTGAGCTGGGGCTAAGCCGGCCTGAGCTGGGGCTAAGCCAGCCTGGCTGGGGAGCTGCTCTACTCAGCCAGGTGGACGATGCTTCAGCCTGCAGGTCTCTGGGCTGAGCTTAGGGCTGCCCACGGGGGCTCCAGGTGCCTGACAAACCCTGCTCTGGCTGGAACAGGCTGCCGGGCACCGCTGCAGACCCTGGCAGCGGGCATCGGTCCCTGCGACGGGGACACATCTCACCCAGGGTCTGGCTGGGTGGGACTCACTGGGCAGGGCTCTGGGGGTGGAGCAGGAGGCTGTGGCCCAGGGGCTCAGACTCGGAGGCGATGCGGCTGTGGGGCTGGGGGAAGGAAGAATGGCCAGACTGGGTCAGACCAAAGGTCCATCTAGCCCAGTATCCTGTCTCCTGACAGCAGCCAAGGCCAGGTGCCCCAGAGGGAATGAACAGAACAGGGAATCATCCAGTAATCCATCCCCTGTTGCCCATTCCCAGAGCAGGTCCCTGTGGGAGTCTGGCCCTCTGAAGGGATCCTCCAAAGGACTGTTTACAAGCCGGGCATAGCACACATCTTGTGGATCCATGACACCTAGATAGAGCAGGGAAGGGGGCAGGACTCCTGGGTTCTATCCCCAGCTCTGGCAGAGGAGTGGGATCAAGTGGTTAGAGCAGGGACCTGAGAGCCAGGACTCCTGGGTTCTCTTCCCAGCTCTGCCATTCTCTCAGTATGTGATCTTAGGCAGGTCACGTCCCTTCTCTGAGTATCAGTTTCCCCTCCAGTGACAGCACCTCTCCTAGGGAATGGGTGAGGTGTAGGGAAGGGTGAAACTCTTGTTATTTGCCAGGGAAATTGTGAACTGGGCAAACTGTATATGTGCCTGGGCACCTCTGCCCATGCTTGTCCCACGGGGCTGCACGCTGTGTGGCTCCCTCACGGGCAAATAACAGCAGCTCCGTCCTGTGGCTTGTGGCTCAGAGGATGGGCTAAGGATGGCAGGTGCCAGGGGAAGGGGCTGCCATGGGCCCTGTTTACCCAGCCGGGCTAAGGATGGGCTAGATTGCCTGACGGGCTGTCCCCCCGCCGACTTCAGCAACTCTGATCAGTGAACTATGGAGGAGGGGTGGCCATAGCAGGGGCCAGCTGGTCCTGGCTTTCTTGGCAGGCTGGCCTGGCTGCACGGACACCGCTCAGACCAAGACCTGTCCTGAGGGGCTGCTGGGCCAGGACTGCTCATTGGGGCTCAGGGTTAGGGCCAGTTTGGGTTCTCATGGTGCCCGTTGCATGCAGAGCACTGCGGTCCCATCGCTTGCTGGAGCAGAGGATGTACAGGGGGCAATCGCTCCGAATCCACCTGGAACCGTGTGGGCCCCTGGCTGCTCCTGGTGCAGCTTGGAGCCCAGAGGCAGCCCTGCCCGTGGGGTGCAGGGACTGGCATTTGCATGCGACAGCAGGAGATAAGAGCGGCTCAATGTGCAGGAGGCTCATTAACCAGATGGCACTGCAGGTTCAGATCAGCTGAGCACGGCAATGCCCGAGTGACTGATAACAAACCCCGGGCTGATAACGAATGCCCTGGAGCTCCCAGCCACTCCCCCAGCAGAGTGACCCCGTCCGCCCAGCCTGGCAGCTGGAGTGCTGGTGGGAGTCACTTGCTGGTACGGGGCGAGGCTGAGCCCTGACCCGAAGCTCCTTGCTGGAAGTGGATTGCAGAAGCTCATGGCTAGACGTGGGGGGAGACTGCAGATCCCAGCATGCAGCGGGGCCAAGCTGCTCAGAGCTGTCTTATGCTTTGCATGCCAGGGCCCCTGGTTTCCATGGGTCCCCCATCCCAGAGCAGCCTTGGGCCCCTGTGTTACCTGGAGTTTAGCTAGTGAAGCTGGGACCTTCTCCCTAGGCCAGGGCCCCTCACGCTGGTCTGGCTCCTGGTCCCTTGCCTGGCTCATACGGCAGCAGAGATGCTCAGATGGGAAGAAATGTGCCAGGGACAAACCTCCAAATACAGCAGGAGACTGGGCACCACAATGTGGGGGATGCAAAGGGGAAGTTGGGAGGGGGCCCTGGTGGATGCTGGGGAGATAGGGGTCCCTGGGGTGGGATCTGGGAGCTGAAGGGGACATAGGGGTCCCTGGGGTGGGGTGGGATCTCGGGGCTGCTGGGGAGATGGGGTCCCTGGGGTGGGCTGTGTGGGATCTGGGGGCTGCTGGGAGGGTGAGCTCACTTAGGGGTGGGCTGGGTGCTGCTCACATTCTGGTGAATTTCAGGTTGTTTTCTTCTGAGACAGGTGAGAGAAAACAGCTGAGACCAACCCTCCCCCCGCCCCCCAACTCCACTCTGCTGGGGGGCCCTGACCTGGGGGTAAGTGAGAAACCCTCCCTTGTGTGCCCACATGGGGCCTGCCTGTGATGTTGGGGTGACCCCTGAGCCTGGCAGTGCCTGGCCGGATAGGAGATTGCTCCCCAGTGGGCAGAGCGAGAGACGGGGTGGGGTGGGTCACGTGACCATCGTCTGGCTGGAGCATCCCAGAACACAAGGGGAGCCCCAGGGGCAGAACGAATCCCCTGCAGGCGGAGCCCGTGACCTGGCCTGGGGCTGCTGAGGGCAGTGGCCTGAGATGCGAGGAGGTGTCTGTGTTAAGAGCTGAGCTCAGGAGACTCAGCAGCTCTCGCTGGGACTGACTGACAGACAGGCAGAGCCAGGGAATGGATCCTGCAGCCGCCTGGCTACAGACTAACAGACCTGCTCTGGCGGGGCCAGGCTGCCAGGTGTCCCTGCAGGGCCGAGCTGGGTGCGTCAGTACCAGGGTCTGGCTCAGTGGGCAGGGCTCCGGGGGTGGCAGGAGGCTCAGCCCCGGTCCCCACTGCAGAATTACTTGGGTGTAACTCCGTCGCTTGGGGTAACCCACATGCCATCACACCGCCCTTAGCCCCGTACAGGCAGCACTATGGCTTCTACCGCCCCTTGGGGAGGGGGGTTCACCACGCCCACGGGGAATTGCTCTCCTCCGGCTTGCAGCGTCTGCCCTCAGTCTCGGAGGCCAGCGGGTGCCGGAAGGAAGAGCGGCCCCGGGGGGGTCTGACCTATTGAAGGGATCCTCCAAGAGCCTGTTTCTAAGTTGGGGCTCAGCCCCAATCCTGTGGGTCTGGGACACTTGACAGTCCTTCTCCCTGTGGCCCCAGCCTCGCCCGCCCGCTCCCCGGCTCCTGCTACACTCGCTGTCGCTAGCGAGGCCTGGCTGTGCTCCCTAGGGCACAGCCATCTTCCCTCCCGGCCCCTGGCTTCCAGCGCATCTCCCCAGCGCTGCCCCCTGGCCGCTCCCCCCCTCTGCCCCAGGGTCTCATGCGACTCTTGTCCCCTCTGCTCCCTACGAGGGCCCCCAGCAGAACCGCCTCCAGCTCCCACGCCCCTGCGAGCCCTGCTGCATGGCTGGGGATGGGAACCCGGGTGCAGAGTCCGCCATGGAGAGGCTGCTGCTGGAGGTGTTACAGCCCCGGGACTGGCCCTGGGCTTTGGTGATGGGGTAAACCCAGGCTTGTGCCCCAAGGAGCATCCCAGCGGTGTGGACGGGGGACTGAGCCGGGGGAGCTGGGAGGGTTTGTGCTCTCACACACTCGGTATTATCTCACCTCGGTATTGAGCCACCCACATCTTGCATCCCCCCACCGTGGTCCTGTGCCATCGCTCGGGGGAGCCGGGGCGTCAGGGTGAATCGCTACCACCTGCTCACAGTGCGAAGGCGTCTTGTCTGAGCCCACCAGGGGAAGTTCCCCCAAAACTACCGGCTACACACACACCCCACTCCGGGCTGCTGCAGGTCCTGCCCTTTCCCTCCGCAGGCTTGCAGCTTACACACCCTGCTTTGCTACGCTCAAGTGCCCCCTCCCCTATATTCTGGCCACCGCCGTGCCCACCGACCTGCTGCCCTCGGGGAAGCCGTGTCCCCTGGGCCCTGTCTCACTTCAGCTCAGCTCTCCTAAGCACCAGGCACCTAGACCGGTTCATAGTCAATCCTGACTGATGTTTATTTACCAGAGCCTGAGACAGAAATTCAAACAAAAGGGTTTGAAAAGATCTGTCTGCAGAGAACAGAAAAATGTACCGTGCAATGTAGAGCCCGCACCTCTTCACACAGTCCTGCCCAGTCTAACAAGGCTCTTCCCCCACCACGCCAGTCAATCCACATGGCGCTTGTCCCCTCCTGAGAACTGGGATCCACCTTTTATGAGCCACCCCCGCCGGCAGAGTGTCGCCTCCGTGACGGGTAACCTTTGTGCCCTCTTCCTTCTCTTCTGGTCGCAGCCCTTTGGCTGGGTCAGCACTCAGCCTGCATCCCCCCCGGCCATAAGCACAGCGCGGGGCTAGGTCAGGGATCTCAGCTGTTCTCACTGAGCCAGGTGACAGGTCTCATCTCTACCCGCATTCACCAGGTCCCAGAGTCCTGCCAATGTTCGCCATGCTAGGATCCAGCAGTGACTAGGAAACAGCTAATTCTGAGCTCTGGGCAGACCCCTGGCCACCTGTGGCCCGATAGCAGACGTGATGCACCAGCCAGGGCCTGTCAGCATGGCGGGTATCCAGGTGTGAGCCCAGGACAAGGAGGCCAAAGGCGCAAGCTCTGGGGCAAGACAAGGTGCCAGGCATGCAGAGGGGGCTGCTCTGAGCATAGGGGCCCTGTGGGTGTGTCGAAGCGGGACTGTTCTTAATGTTTCCTCTGAATACTGTAGGGTTGCCTCAGTTTCCCCTAGGCAGTTCTTAAGTCTGTAGGTGGTCAGATAAGCAGGTGTAATTGTTGCAGAGCAAAGGGCCAGGTACATAAAGGGCTCACACTCTGTTTCCTGGCACCTGATGGCCTGGTGCTTCCCCCCTGCAAGGTGAGAGCTGAAGGGTTGGAGAACAAAGGAATCAGGTGCCCTCCTGGCCCGGGAAAGGGACAAAGCCCAGAGGACGGGTGGGGGGCTGGAGGGAGATTCAATTTGGGGCTGCTGGGGACATGGAGTGAAGTGCAGATCTGGTTGTCTGGCTCACTGCCCCCCAAAATGGACCTGGCTGAGGGGTCCTGTTCTCTGCACCTACAAGCTCTGTGTTAGACCATGTTCATGTCATCTAATAAACCTTCTGTTTTACTGGTTGGCTGAGAGTCCCGTCTGACTGCGGAGTTGGGGGGCAGGACCCTCTGGCTTCCCCAGGCTGGGCGGACTGGCTGTGGGAAGCGCACGGAGGGGCAGAGGATGCTGGATGCTCCGAGGTCAGACCTAGGAAGGGGGAACCCGGGTGAGCTGTGTGTCCTGCAGACAGGCTGCTCCCAGAGAGGAGACTCTCCCAGAGTCCTGCCCACTTTCGCAGGGAGCAGCTCCCGAGCATGGCCTGGGGTCTCTGTGACAGTGAGGTTGGTGCCAGCTGGGTGCAGGGGGCAGGGTGCAGGCGAGTGGTACTGACAGCAGGAGCCGAGAGTAGGGCAGGGCTGAGGATGAGGGGCTAGAGCGTGATGTACAGGCTGAGGGACGGGAGGTCACAGCAGAAGAGGAAGCTGATCTCACCTCTGTTTGTCCTTCACTAGCCAGGCAGCCCCAGGTTCAGACAAGAGCGGGAGCTGGTGCAGCCTGGCTGTGGGGCGATCCTTTCGTGGGTCCGTGCTGAGCCCCCATGAGCTGCCAGCTTCTTGGACCCTCTCCCCCGCCCAGAAGAAAGCTCCCAGGATATGGTGCATTTCAGCTCCTTACTTGTAGCTCCATCCCCTCCCTGGCTGAGGGTGTTAACCCAGCACCGCCCGGCCTGAGGCTGGTGCCTCACCCCCTCCCGTGGGGTGGAGGAGGCATCGTGTGGGCAGGGCACTTTTGGGATGTTGCTAAGGAACCACCACAAATGGAGAGAGCGTTAGCCTAAGGCACCCAGCCCCCACGCTGCCCACAGCAGCTGCTTCCTGTGCCAGGAAGGGGGCAGAGAGCCCCGGGGAGAACTGCTGGGCTCAGCCCCCCAACTCCCTGAGAGCGCCCCACTGACCATCACAGAGCCCAGAAGGCTGGGCCCATCCCGCTCTGATGCTGCAGAGCTGAGTGGGGGATGGGACGAGGGGTCTGGACGGACGGGGGCATGGCGCAGGAGGCCACTGGCCTTTATTGCTTCTCCCGGCCTGGCAAATCCCATCTAGAGCTTAATAAGCGACCATGCGGCTCGCTGACATTTCTCATCCTCTTCTGCTGCTCCGCGCTGAGGCAGCCCCCAGCGTGAGCCGAGCGTGGACCAGAACCAGCCGGCCCGGGGAAAACCTGCCTCCCGCAGCTGCTGCAGTGGCCAAGCCCAGGCTGGCTGCTAGGAATGTCCCTTGCCCCACCTGGGCAGATGTGCCTGGGTCCCACAGCCCGGGCAGACAGGGAAATCCTCTGCGGGATGGTCTCTCTGACACTCTGAGGCCAGAGAGCCGCTCGCTGCACGGAGCAGCCTGCGCTCCCCAGGCAGGCTATAAATGGGGAAGGAAAAGGGTTCAAACAGCATCCGTGTTCCCAGCTCCCCAGGAAGGTGTGGGCTGTGTGGGGCACTGGGTGAGAGAACAGCCTGGTGCCACCCATGGCTGGAGCTCCCAGCCCTGCTGCACCGTAGCTGTGTCTGGGCTAGTGCAGGGGGGCCGCTAGTGTAGACAGGAGACCAGCGCTCTCCCCATTGTGCCACCTCTCGCTGCCCGATAGTGGGGCCTGTCTCCCACTGCGTCTGGGCAGCAGCTGGCAGAGCGCCTGGTGCAACAGGGCCCTGCTCCCAGCTGGGGCTCCAGGGACCTCCATGACATGAATAAATAACCAGACTCGCCCTGGCCTAGTTTCTCTCCTGTCCTATTTCAGGATGTCAATTACCCCACCCTGCTGATCCCTGGCTGGGCAGGTTCCACTGGCTCTGGACAAACAGGTCTCCGACCGTCTCCCAGAGGAAATTACCATCCTAGCAGGCCAGGGGCTTTTACAAGTGTGTGTGCAAGCCAGTGCTCATGGTGAGCCAAGTGTGTCAGCACTGGCTGCAGGGCAGGGGAGCGGCCCGTGACAGATACCCAGGCAAAGGGGCTCTGGGGCCCCTGGCAGGGCAGGATTGTTACCTCTTTGCCTTTCAGCAGCACCCACAGGCCCTGAACAGGACCACCCTGCTGTACTGGGTGCCTTGGCACAGAGGTGTCACGGACCCACAGGGTCAGTGCTAGGCCCCAGCTTTGCAATGGTCTGTAAGAGGAACCCATCAGTGTGCCAGATCCCTAGGGGTCTTGGTCTTCCTTCAGGGTGAGCCACGCAGTTTCACCGCCTCCTTAGGCTGGACCCCTGGGCCTGCAGCCCCCCCCACTTCACCCCATGAGCTCCACTCAATGAGTCCCACTGAGACAGACCCAGATGGAGACTTGTCCACTCCGCAGGGATTAATGCACCTCGCCCAGCATCTGCGGTGACACTCCCACAGCGCTGCTGATTGAACAGTCCGGTCAATCAGTCACCTGGACACAGCACAGGGAGCCCTTAGGGTAGCTGTAACGATGCTGGTTCTGGCGGGACCCAACTGAGAGTGCCAATTCAGGACAAAAAGAAAAGGAGGACTTGTGGCACCTTAGAGACTAATTTATTTGAGCATAAGCTTTCGTGAGCTACAGCTCACTTCATCGGATGCAGCTGTAGCTCACGAAAGCTTATGCTCAAATAAATTTGTTAGTCTCTAAGGTGCCACAAGTACTCCTTTTCTTTTTGTGAATACAGACTAACACGGCTGCTACTCTGAATTCAGGACAAATTGCTTAAAACAGGGCAGTCACAGCCCAAGGCTGGGGTTTTTTCCACCTCTAAGGCAAACCAAACCAGCCAAACAGAGAGGACCTTGGTTTTACCCCACTGGCTAACCATAAGTCACACAAGCAATTCCCTTAGATACTCCGATGAAGTGAGCTGTAGCTCACAAAAGCTTATGCTCAAAAAAATTTGTTAGTTTCTAAGGTGCCACAAGTCCTCCTGTTCTTTTTATGGATACAGACTAACACGGCTGCTACTCTAACACCTGTCCAATTTCCCAGTATCACCACCAGTGCCACTCGTTATGGGGACAAATGGCTATGAAAACCAATACCCCAGTAAAAGAAAAAAAGGTTCTCTCGATCCCAAAGGACCAAGCCCCAGACCCAGGTCAATATACAAATCAGATCTTACCCACAAATCACGCTGTTGCCAATCCTTTAGAATCTAAAATCTAAAGGTTTATTCATAAAAGGAAAAAAGATAGAGATGAGAACTAGAATTGGTTCAATGGAATCAATGACATACAGTAATGGCAAAGTTCTTGGTTCAGGCTTGTAGCAGGGATGGAATAAGCTTTTGGCACAAATCAAGTCTTGGAGAACATCCCCAGCTGGGATGGGTCATTCAGTCCTTGGTTCAGAGCTTCAGTGTAGCAAAGTCCCTCCAGAGGTAAGAAGCAGGACTGAAGACAAGATGGAGGAGCTGCAGCAGCTTGTTATAGTCTCTTGCCATGTCGTCTGTCTTTCTTTGGCCCAAAGACAAGCTGCCCATCACCTGGCCTGGAAACACCTCCGAGTTCTGTCCATAGGCAGGTCCCTGCAGACCGTGCTGAGTCCCCAGGCGTGTCTGCCTTCTCTCAATGGGTCAGGTGTGTAGCTGATGGTCCTTAATGGGTCATCCAGCAGGCTAGGCAGAGCTGACACCAACTTGTTTGGTGTGTCACCCAGAAGCACAGCACAAGTTTGAACTACAGACAGTGTAGAGCCAATGCTTATATCTTTAAATACAAAAATGATACACACAGACAGACAGCATAATCATAACCAGCAAACCATAACCTTGTCTGAGACACTTCATTTGACCCCTTTATACAAGATTTGGTGCAACTGCAGGACCTTGGTTGCAACAATGATCTATACGATCCCAGATTATGTCAATAACATCACAGTAGCCCAGAGAACTGAGGGTTGGAGCATCCTCCAGTCTGGTCAGCCCAGAGCCCAGCCAAGCTGTAGGGAACCCCTTGGGTCAAGCTCTGTCTGATCTAGTAGATCAGACTCCAGATGAGAGCCCAACTCCTCCCAGCTGCCAGCTCTGATCCCCCACCTTGTTCTTCCCCAGGCCTTTGCTCTCGAGCTGGGGATTGTTCAGTTTCCCTAAGGAGAGGCGGGACCGTCCATATCCCCTGGGTCATTGGTTGCTAGGTGCCAATGTCCTGTTGATTGGAGTTGCCCTCTCTTCCCAGGCCCAGACAGCTGGGGACACCCGCACCTCTGTGTGTCAGCCTGCCCTGAGAACAAGCAGTCCCCTTCCACCCACTAGGTAACAATGCAGCATATGGGGAAACTGAGGCACAAACAGACCTCATAAAAATATTACAAACTGTTCCCACTTTGTCACACCCTGCCCATGAAGCGACCTGCAGAGGAATTGGTCCCACACTCCCCTGCCCCACAGAGTGATGCCAGCTGTTCCCAGCAGGTGGGAGTGCAAGGGAAGGTGGGAGGAAGACAAGTGCCTCTGAGGAGGGGGAGCAGGGCTCTGGATGCCCTAAGGGCTTCCACCTGTGCCTTCCCTCAGCCAGCAGGTGTGGGTCTTTGCTTGACCAGCCAGCATGGCTCTGTCCTCCACCCGGCAAGGGGAGCCCTAAGGGGTCCCTGTCAGCAGAACAGGGGTTGGGCTGGCCTGATGGGGACCCCCGGGCAAGGGCTTCTGTGTGAGTCAGACTAGCCCAGGTGGGAGCTGAAATGACCAGCTCACCGCAGAGGGACCCCTGGGGCCCCCGAAGCTCAGCCAGCCATGTCCTCCAGTGAAGGGGTCGGGGGGCACATGTCCTGCAGGATGCCCTGCATGGCTGCCATGGCCGTGACTCCCGGTCACACCCCGTGTCTGTCCGGGCTGTGGGTTCAACGGCTGCTGAGCGAGAGGCCCTGCCCCCACCCCTTCTGCCTGAGGCCCCATCCCCTGTCCACCAGAGCCCCAAGCCCCCCCGCCGGCTGCTGGCTGGAGCTGAGACCCCGCCGTCTTCAGAGGAGAGGGGGAGCGAGGTCAGGGCCTTGGGGCAGAGCATGGGTGGGGCCACAGCCTGGTTTAGGGGCGGCTCAGCCTCCCTGGCCTTCTGGACCCACCGCTCAGGCCTAAGCCCCAGTTCAGTGTCATTAAAGAGGCTGAAGGCGTGTGGCTGCAGCCGGTCGGGGGTGGCTGACTTTGGCCTCTCCTGGGACAAGCCCCAGCCTCGGGTCCAGGCCATGCAGGCCCCTGCCCTTAGTGCTGAGCTCCGAGGGTCATTGGCCTTTGTTTATTTCCTCCCAGCTGGCTCCTCCAGTGACACCAAACCAGCACCCCTGCCAGCCAGGGTGACCAGATGTCCCAATTTTATCAGGACAGTCCTGATATTTTGGGGTAATAAGCACCTATTACTCCCCACTCCCATCCCGATTTTTCACACTTTCAATCTGGTTACCCTACTGCCAACCTCCCGCCCGCCCTCCCCCTGGAGCAGGGCAGAACAAGCAACTGCTTGGCCCCAGCCCCTTCCCTCAGGCTCCTCCCAGCATGCTCTGCAGGGCCACATTCTGCAGACTCGGCCAAGGGGGCATGGAGTGAAGCTCACAGTTGAAGGGCCTGCATGGCAGTGCCCTGCCGGCAGCCTCCCCTCTGCTAGGGTGACCAGGTGTCCCGTTGTTGACCGGAACATCCCGTCAAAAAGGGACCCTGGAGGCCCCGGTCAGTACCACCGACTGTGCCGTTAAAGTCTGGTCGGCAGTGCTGTGGCGCTAAGACAGGCTAGTCCCGACCTGTCCTGGCACCGCACTGTGCCCCGGCAGCAGCCAGCAGCAGGTCCAGCTCCTAGGCAGGGGGGCCATGGGGCTCCATGTGCTGCCCCTGCCCCAAGCACCAGCTCCGCACTCCCATTGGCTGGGAACCCACCAATAGGCGCTGGGGGGGGAGTGCCTGCAGGTCTAAGGCTAGTCCCGACCTGTCCTGGCTCTGTGCTGCGCCCTGGAAGCAGCCAGCAGCAGCAGGTCCAGCTCTTAGGCAGGGGGCCACAGGGCTTTGCGTGCTACCCCCGCCCTGAGCACCGGCTCCGCACTCCCATTGGCTGGGAACCGGCCAATAGGAGCTGGGGGGCGGTGCCTGCAGGCAAGAGCAGCATGTAGAGCCTCCTGCCCATCTGCCTGATAGTGCCGGACCTGCTGGCCACTTCTGGGGCATACGCAACAGGGTGTCAGGACAAGCAGGCAGCCTGCATTAGCCCCCATGCTGTGTTGCTGACCGGGAGTGGCCCAAGGTAAGCCCACGCCCCAACCCTGAGACCCAACCCCTTATCCCTCCCCTGAGCCCCCCCAAACCCGGAGACCTCTCCTGCACCCCAAAACCCTCACCCAGCCCAGAGCCTGCACCCCCTCCCACACCCCAACCCCGTGCCTCAACCCACTGCCCCCTCCCACATTCTGAATCCCTCAGCCCCACCTCCCAGCCTGGAGTCCCCTCCTGCACCTCAAACCCCTCATTCCCAGCCCCACTCCAGAGCCAGCACCCCCAGCCGGAGCCCTCACCCCCTCCCGCATCCCAAGCCCCTACCCCAGCCCAGTGAAAGTGAGTGAGGGTGGGGGAGAGCGAGCCACTGAGGGAGGGGGATGGATGGGGTGGGGCAGGGCCTCAGGGACAGGCAGGTATGACGGTGCTGCCAGCTGAGGTCACTCAATCAGGGTGATCTGCAAACAGACCGGGGCAGACAAACCCCACACGCTGGTGGATATTCCAATACTTAGATTTACCCAGCCAGCCCAAAACAGCTTCTACAGCACCTCCGTGGGTACTCAGACGTCCAAACAAGGCAGTTCCCTTAAAGTACCAGCCTCAGGCCTCCATCCAGACACACATGTCAAATTTTCCTCCAGGGCAGATTGGAAGAAGCCCTGGAGGTTTTTCACCTTCCTCTGTAGCATGGGGCATGGTTGACTTGAGGGAGCCTTCTCTGCTCCTTGAAGTCTTTAAACCACGATTTGAGGACTTCAATAGCTCAGACATGGGTGAGGTTTTTCGTAGGAGCGGGTGGGTGAGATTCTGTGGCCTGCGCTGTGCAGGAGGTCGGACTGGATGATCAGAATGGTCCCTTCTGACCTTAGTATCTATGAATCTATGTATCTATATGATGATGAATTCTGAAAATCTTATTTCATCATTGTCACTGAGTCCCCGGGCGATGCTCTGGAACTGCTCGCTACGAAGCCAGGCAGGACTCTGGGGGAGTCTCCTCTCTGGGAGCAGCCTGTCTGCAGGACACACAGCTCACCCGGCTCCCCCCTTCCTGGGTCTGACCTCGGGGCATTCAGCATCCTCTGCCCTCCGTGCGCTTCCCACAGCGAGTCCGCCCAGGTGGGGTCCTGGGGAAGCCAGAGGATCCTGCCCCCCAACTCCACAGTCAGACGTGACTCTCAGCCAGCCAGTAAAACAGAAGGTTTATTAGACGACAGGAACATGATCTAACACAGAGCTTGTAGGTGCAGAGAACAGGACCCCTCAGCTGGGTCCATTTTGGGGGTCAGTGAGCCAGACAACCCTGTCTGCACTTCACTCCATGTCCTCAGCCAGCCCCAAACTGAAACTCTCTCCAGCCCCCTCCTCCTCTGGGCTTTGTCCCTTTCCCGGGCCAGGAGGTCACCTGATTCCTTTGTTCTGGCTGGTGAATCTTGCCCATATACTCAGGGTTTAGCTGATCGCCATATTTGGGGTCGGGAAGGAATTTTCCTCCAGGGCAGATTGGAGAGGCCCTGGAGGTTTTTCGCTTTCCTCTGTAGCATGGGGCATGGTTGATTTGAGGGAGGCTTCTCTGCTCCTTGAAGTCTTTAAACCATGATTTAAGGACTTCTATGAAAAACCTCACTCATGTCTGAGCTATTGGAGTGGGTGGGTGAGATTCTGTGGCCTGCGCTGTGCAGGAGGTCGGACTAGATGATCAGAATGGTCCCTTCTGACCTTAGTATCTATGAATCTAAGTGATCCTACGGCCGGGAGGGAGCGACCAGGGACAGGGCTCAGGCGGGCTGTGACCCCAGGCCCAGCCCACGAGAGGGAGCAGGTCCCGCTCCTGCCCCAGCAGCTGAATTCCAGACTGAGCCGCAGAAGGATCCCTCCTTGGAGGAGCTGAGGGAACTTGCTGGCCACAGGCTGCAAACCCCCGTGGGGAAGGCTGCAGGGACAGATCCCCGTGGGACAAGGGATTCCTGGACCAGGAAGGGGCTCCCCCAGGGGAAGTAGAACTGTGGGGATCAGGAGGCAGCTGGGGGTGCCCCAGAAGTGTCGCTGCCGGCTGTCGTACCTGGCCCACGATGTCCCTCTCTCGGGACACCAGGGGATCCAGGGCCCCAGGCCGCGGCTGCTGCAGAACTGTGACTGGCCCGGAGTCTGGGACGCAGCCCAGTGGCACGGCAGGTCCTATGACCCCCGCCGGGGGGTGGGGAAGGCCGGGACAAGGGTGAAGCCCCCTTGAGACTCCCTGCCCGTCATAGAGGAACCTTTCCAGAAGGGGGCTATGGACATAGTGGGGTCCCTCAGCAAGGCGACTGGGTCAGGGAAGAAATACGTCCTGGGGGTGATGGATTTCGCCACCCGCTACCCAGGGGCAGGGGCTCTGTCCTCCACCGAGGCAGACACCAGGGCAGACGCGCTGCTGACCATCTTCAGCAGAGGGGGGGTCCCCAGCGGGGTCCTTACACACCAGGGGTCCAATGTCCTGTCAGCCCGGCTCCGGGGCTGGTGGGAGAAATGGGGGGTCTGGCCCAGGTCACCCTCCGTCCTATGGGCTGGTGGAAAGAGTTTATGGGAACCTGGATGAATCAGCATCTGCAGGACGGGGACAAGGACCTGCCCCACCTGTGGTACGGGGACGTGGCCCAGGAATCCACCGGGTCCTTCCCTTTGAGCTGCTGTGTGGGAGGAGAATGAGGAGACCCCTGGATCTTGTAAGGGACGGTTGGAAGGAGAACGGGGAAGACGCCCTGGTGGATCTCTTCCCTGAGGTGGGGGCCAATCCTCCCATCAGTTGTCCCCCATTCAGAGTCACTGGGAAAACAGCCCAGAATCTGGAGAGAGAGGTTAAGGACATGCTGGCTTTAGAGGTGATCCAGCCATTCAACAGCCCATGGGCCTCACCCGTGGGGCTGGTCCCCAAGAAAAATGGGTCGATCCGATTCTGTGGGGACTATCAGAAGCTTAAAGCCATCACCGTGTCCAATGCCTACCCCATCCCTAGGCCTGATGAGATTCTAGACAGGCTGGGGGGGCGGGGGGGGCTCATTACCACTCTACTATGGATCTCACCAAGGACGACTGGCAGATGCCTTTGAACCCAGATGCCAGGTGCCTTTGAACCCAGATGCCAGGTGCCTTTGGACCCAAATGCCAGGTTGAAATCCGCCTTCACCACCCCTCTGGGGCTCTTTGAGTTCCTGATCCTGCCTTTTGACCTCAAAGGGCATTGGCCACCTCCCAGCGCTGGGTGGATCGGCTACTGAGGGGCATGGAGAACTTGGCCCTGGCGTCCATTGATGACAGCTGTCTCTCTAGCCAGACTTGGGAGGAACACGTGTCTCAGGTGAAGAGTGGGCTGGGCTGCCCCAAGGAGGCAGGACTGACGGTAAAAGCTGGAAGGTGTAAGGTGGGGATGGCAGAGGTGTCGTACCTGACCCACAAGGTGGGGAGCAGCTGCCCAAGCCCAGAGCCAGCCAAGGTTGAGATGATCAGAGATTGGCCCATTCCCCAGGCCAAGAAACAGGTCCAGGCCTTTTTCGGGATGGTGGGGTGTCACGAACTCACAGATCGTGCCCGCTCTTGGCCCCGCGCGGTCCATGGGGGGTGCCCTTCTCCTGGGGGTCCACTCTCTCTTGGGGTTCAGCCCCTCCGCCTCCTGGGGCTGCTCCTCTCTGAGCCTTAGCACACCTGTTTCTCGCCGTGGGCCCCCTCAGGGAGTCCACTCACTCTGGACCGCCGGGGCCTCCACCCCCCCGAAGGGGATGATGCCCCCCTGTTCTCTAGACCGGAGCGACTCTCCGCCAGCATAACACAGGAGGGTTTATAACATAACATAACACAGCCCAGGAAACTCTCAGGGCCTCAGGCCTGGCCTCCCTCAGCCCAGCACATCCCAGTCTCCCCTGCATCCAGGGGGGCTCTGCCTGCTCTCTCCCTCCAACCCCAAGCCCCCCTGCTTCCCAGCTGGGCCTCTGATAGCACCGGCCCCAAGCCTCCCCTCCGTCCATTGTCTTATCTCCAGATAAACAGGGTCACCTGGGCCCCCTCTCCTCTCTCCGCAGCCCATTGTCCCCCCACTGGCCAGACCCGGCTGGGACTCCTGAGCTGGCCTCCGGGTCCCCAGGTCACCCATTGCTGGGGTCTCCATTCTCCACGCCAGTGGTTGGGCTCCCAAGTTCCCTCACCGGTCCTGTGTAACAACCAACTCCCTCTCCCATCTCCTCAAACCCGTAGCACCTAGGGAAACGGAGTCCCACCCCCCCCCCCCCCGCAGGCAAACCATAGGGAAAAAACAAGAAACTCCCCCCACTTCATCACACAGGGTGCTACCAGAGGCTTGTACCCCACTTTAGCTCCCTAGCCACCCCCATCACTGAGCTATGTAAGAAGGAGAAGCCAGACAAGGTGGTCTGGACCAAGCCATGCCAGACGGCTCTCTGTGCGCAGAAGGAGGCTCTAATCCAGGTCCTGGTAAATCTGGTAAACCCGGACAGTACCAAGCCCTTTTCAGTATCACCGACGCCTCAGACACAGGGCTAGGCACAGTGCTAATGCAGGTCGATGCGAAGTGTGGGGGAGACCCCATTGGGTAGCTGAGCAAGAAGCTGCTGCCCCGGGAGCAGAATTACGTGGCCATAAAGAAGAAAGGCCTGGCCACGGGGCAGGCACTTAAGAAGCTGCAGCCGTATCTATTGGGGCAGCGCTTTGCGAGGTATCCTGACCCCTCTGCTCCGACGCGGCTGCATCCAATGAAAGGAGCTGATGCTGAGCGGCAGATGACAGAAACACTTGGTCAGAGGGTGGCCCAGGTCAAGATGGGGGCTCTTAACCAAGAGAGCCTGAATCACAGCCCTCCAGATTGGAGCGCTGGGAGAAGACCCAATCCCAGTTTGACCCCTGGGGGTTTTGGGGTGGCAAAAGGGCACGGGCCGCAGAAACCTTCCCACATGCGGCCTGCAAGTGCCATCGAGCACCCCTGACCTAAGAGAGGGTGTGAAACTGGAAGGGTGTAAAACTGTAAGGGCCTGGTGTAACTCCCACCAAGGAATGGGAGAGATGTTGGTGCCAACTGAAGGTGTTGGAGAACAGAGATCAGGTGGCCTCCTGGCCCAGGAAAGAGACAAAGGCCAGAGGAGGGGCTGGAGAGTTTCAGTTTAGAGCTGGCTGGGGAAATGGAGGAAGACCCAGAAATGGGATCTGGGCTCCCTACCCCCAAGATGGACCTGACTGAGGGGTCTTGGTCTCTGTACCTACAAGCTCCATTTTAGACCACGGTCCTGTCGTCTAATAAACCTTCTGTTTTACCGGTTGGCTGAGAGTCATGTCTGACTGCAGAATTGGGGTGCAGGACCCTCTGGCTTCCCCAGGAGCCCCGCCCGGGTAGACTCGCTGTGGGAAGCGCACGGTGTGGAAGGGGATGTTGAATGCTCTGAGGTCAGCCCCAGGAAGGTCGAAGTTGGGTAAGCTTCTTGCCCTGGAGACAGTCTGCTCAGAGAGAGGAGGCTCCCCCAGAGTCTGACTGACTTCGTAGGGAGCACTTCCAGAGCATTGCCCAGTGACTCCGTGACGGTGATCTACTTCTCTGGGGGAGTGTCCTTGTTTGGTGAAGGCAGTTTTGATCATGTTAAAGTGTATATCCTGGACTTTCTTCTTGGAGCATATGCTGTGGTACGAGTGCCTGGCTGTAGATAACAGATTTCTTTGGTGTGTTTGGGGATCTGGGGGTTTCTTGTATATAGTTATCCGTAGAGTTCCATTGTTGAAGCTGATCATAGTGTCCAAGATGTTGATGCTAGTGTGGGAGTGTCCAAAAGAGAGTTTACTGGATGGGTGTTGGTTGTTGATGTGGTGGTGGAAATCTATGAGGGAGTTTAAGCTATCTGTCCAGAGGACCAATATATCATTGATTTATCTCAGGTATATCACTGGTTTCATGGTGCATTTGTCCAGAAATTCTTCTTCCTGTTGGGGAGCCATCCTGGATGCTCCCATGGTTCAGTCACAGTGTTTGCTGTTTAATGTAAAATCGTTATGGGCTGGAAGGAAATGGATGAGTTTGGTGATGTGTTTGGAGTGATGTGTGAGGGTTGTCCAGTGTCTTGTAAATATTTGAGGCAGGCAGCTATGCTGTCATTATGAAGGATGTTGGTGTATAGAAAGCTGACATCCATGGTGGCGAGGACACCATTGTTCTGAGGGAAGTTGTTAATGTTGTAGTGTTTATGGAGGAAGTCAGTTGTGTCTTGGAGGAAGCTGGCACTTTGTGTGGTAAGTGGTTTGAGGTTGGTTTCATGAGTCCCAATACTCAGTCAGTCAGAGTGCCCAGGCCAGGTACGATGGGTCTGCCTGGGTTCTCCTGTGCATATCTTGGGAAGCATGTTGAAGGTCTCTGGTGTGTGTTCATGGCGGATGAATTTGTAGAGTTTCTCTTGCAGTTGTTTGGGGAAGGATTTAGTGATAGCCTTAAGTTCCTGGGTAAATTGTGGTGTGGGGTCTTCTCTGAGTTTTCTATAGTAGGTGGTGTTGGAGAGTTGTTGGTTGGCCTTGTTAACAAAGTCATCTTGGTTGAGGGCTACTGTGGTGCCCCCTTTGCCTGCTGCTTTGATCACTATCTGGTGCTTTGATCACTATCTGGTGGTTAGATTTCAGAGACTGTATGGCTGTCCTCTCGGTGGGGGAGAGATTATGGAGGATGTGATGTTTGTTAAGGATTTTGCAGTCAATGTGATGATCAAAAGTATGATTTCGTGCACTCTGTGGTCTCCAGTCAGACGGTTCTTTTTTCTTACGATTGCCAGCAGGGGTGTGGTAGTTGTGGGTCGTGTCACCATTGTTATGAAAGTATTCTTTGAGGCTGAGACAGAGGAAGAATTCTTCTAGTTCTCCACATTTTAGTATGACATCAGGTTCTGTGGTGGCACAGAAGGTCAGTCCCTTGGAGAGTACAAATAATTCAGCTAGCATGAGATGTAATCTTGATAAACTGATGATGTTTGGGTGTCATGTAGTGTCCGTGTGGCGCCATAGTTTCTCCCAGAGGTGATATTCTGTGGGTTGTGGAGTAGTTGTAGTTGGTTCCACTTTTTTATTGTTGTTATTGTATGGCTGTCACCATTTTTTTTTTATAGTTCTTTGGGATTTCTTGTACGATGTCCAGGTAACTTTCCTGGCTTTTTTCCTCCAGTGTGTGGGAGCATGAGATAATTTCTTGTTTGAGATGGTCCCTTTGGGAAGGTGTGAGGTGCAGTGAGTGGTTCCTCAGTTTCTCTGAAGTCCGTCTGCCAAGCTGTTCGGCATATCTGGAGTTATAGGTAGTGGTCAGAGAGTTACAGAGGGTGAAACCTCTGAGCAGGATGTTTTGTTTCTTGCGTTTGCTCAGGAAGTAGATGTCGCTGTTAAGTTTTGCTTCCTTTTACATCGCCATTTCATCCTCACCCATAACAATTTGACATTCAACACTGGATTTATGGCTTATTACAACAATCTGTAACCCCTAGCCCCCTCTTTCTGTCCTATGACTGCAGAGGTGTTAACGGGCCACTACCTCAAATGGTCCCTTACCACACTAGTGCTAACTACTTACGCTAAACAATCTGCTCCATCTTGCATTTAGCTGTGAGGCTGGAAGCAATTTTCCTAGACCTGAAGAAGAGCGCTGTGTGGCTTGAAACCCTGTCTCTCTTACCAACAGCAGCTGGTCCAATAATAGGCGTCAATGTGTAATTATAGAATCATAGAAGATTAGGGTTGGAAGAGACCTCAGGAGGTCATCTAGTCCAACCCCCTGCTCAAAGCAGGACCATCCCCAACTAAAAATCATCCCGGCCAGGGTTTTGTCAAGCCAGGCCTTAAAAACCTGCAACGATGGAGATTCCACCACCTCCCTAGGTAACCCATTTCAGTGCTTCACCACCCTCCTAGTGAAATAGTGTTTCCTAATATCCAACTTAGACCTCCCCCACTGCAACTTGAGACCATTACTCCTTGGTCTGTCATCTGCCACCACTGAGAACAGCCGAGCTCCATCCTCTTTGGAACCGCCCTTCAGGTAGTTGAAGGCTGCTATCAAATCCCCCCCTCACTCTTCTCTTCTGCAGACTAAATAAACCCAGTTCTTTCAGCCTCCTCTCATAAGTCATGTGCCCCAGCCCCCCAATCATTTTCATTGCTCTCCGCTGGATTCTCTCCAATTTGTCCACATCCTTTCTGTAGTGGGGCCCCAAAACTGGACACAATACTCCAGGTGTGGCCTCACCAGTGCCAGATAAAGGGGAATAATCACTTCCTCGATCTGCTGGCAATGCTCCTACTAATGCAGCCCAATATGGTGGGCTGTAATCCCCAGGTCCTTTTCTGCAGAACTGCTGCTTAGCCAGTCAGTCCCCTGCCTGTACCAGTGCCTGGAATTTTTCTGTCCTAAGTGCAGGACTCTGCACTTGTCCTTGTTAAACCTCATCAGATTTCTTTTGGCCCAATCCTTCAATTTGTCTAGGATACTCTAGACCCTATCCCTACCCTCCAGCATATCTACCTCTCCCCCCAGCTTAGAGTCATCTGCAAACTTGCTGAGGATGCAATCCACACCATCCTCCAGATTAATAAAGATGTTGAACAAAACCGGCCCCAGGACTGACCCCTGGGGCACTCTGCTTGATACCGGCTGCCAACCAAATATTGAGCCATTGATCACTACCCGTTGAGCCCGACAATCAAGCCAACTTTCTTTCCACCTTATGGTCCTTTCATCCAATCCACACTTCTTTAACTTGCTGGCAAGAATACTGTGGGAGACCCTATCAAAAGCTTTGCTAAAGTAAAGATATATCACGTCCACTGCTTTCCGCATATCCACAGAGCCAATTATCTCATCATAGAAGACAATTAGGTTAGTCAGGCATGACTTGCCCTTGGTGAATCCATACTGACTGTTCCTGATCACCTTCCTCTCCTCCAAGTGCTTCAAAATGGATTCTTTGAGGACCTGCTCCATGATTTTGCCGTGGACTGAGGTGAGGCTGACCGGTCTGTACTTCCCTGGGTTCTCTTTCTTCTCTTTTTTAAAGATGGGCACTATATTTGCCTTTTTCCAATTGTCTGGGAACTCCCCTGGTCACCACGAATTTTCAAAGATAATGACCAATGTCTCTGCAATCACATCAGCCAACTCCCTCAGCACCCTCGGATGCATTAGATCTGGACTCATGGACTTGTGCATGTCCAGCTTTTCTAAATAGTCCTTAACCTCTTCTTTCACCACTGAGGGCTGCTCACCTCCGCCCCATACAGTGTTGCCCAGTGCAGCAGTCTGGGAGCTGACCTTGTCTGTAAAGATCGAGGCAAAAAAAGCATTGAGTACTTCAGCTTTTTCCACATCCTCTGTCACTGGGTTGCCTCCCCCATTCAGTAAGGGGCCCACACTTTCCCCGACCTTCTTCTTGTTGCTAACATATCTGTAGAAACCCTTCTTGTTCCCCTTCAGATCCCTTGCTAGCTGCAACTCCAATTGTGCCTTGGACTTCCTGATTACATCCCTGAATGCTCGAGAAATATTTTTATACTCCTCCCTAGTCGTCTGACCAAGTTTCCACTTCTTGTAAGCTTCCTTTTTGAGTTTAAGCTCACCAAAGATTTCACTGTTAAGTCAAGCTGGTCGCCTGTCATATTTGCTATTCTTTCTGCACATCGGGATGGTTTGTGCCTGCACTCTCAGTAAGGCATCTTTAAAATACAGCCAGCTCTCCTGGACTCCTTTCCCCCTCATATTACCTGCCCAGGGGATCCTGCCTATCAGGTACCTAAGGGAGTCAAAGTCTGCTTTTCTGAAGTCCAGGGTCTGTATTCTGCTGCTCTCCTTTCTTCCTTGTGTCAGGATCCTGAACTCGACAATCTCATGGTCACTACTGCCTACGTTGCACTTCTACTTCTACTTCCCCAACTAAGTCTTCTACCAGGAGGCAGTCTGTTGAGCATCTGGTTTTGGATCGGGGCAAAAACCGATCAGGCCCAATCTGCTCGGCACTTCAGAGCTGTCGGTGTCCAGAACCTACAAGTCTTCTGAAGAACCATCGCTCAGCTGCTGAAAAATTTACAGGAAGAAATACGTATAAGGCATCTTTGTACTTTTTCATAACATGATTTTAAAACCTTTTACACTGTGTGTCAAGAGACCCCTTCGTGTGCAGCGCAATGGGGTTAGTGCCGAGGGCTGGCTGCGCTCACGTCCGCTGACTGCCTCCCCTCCCCCAGGCCCCGCAAGCTGGGCATGGGCCAAAGGGACCCAGGAGTCCTGGCCCAGTGATGAGGGGAAGCAGCAGACTGTGTGTTCCCCTCAGAAGTCTGACCGCTCACAGAGCAGCGAGGTTACAGAACAGGCCTGGAGCCACATGGTGCCCCAGCACACCCGGAGAGGAACAAGAGCAGCTCTGACAGGACTTTCCATCTCCAAGGAGGAAGCTCTTGCACCACATACAATTTCTGTGTGTCTGGCTGTTTCCTTTCTTCGCTGGTCTCTGTCACGCTGAGCTCACACAGGAGCTGAGCCGAGAGGCAGAGCGCCTGGGGCTGAGTTCTGCCCTGGGGCTGTCTGGGAACATGGCCCTGCAGGTGTCAGCTCTGGCCCTTCTCCTGGCCCTTCCCCCTGTGCTGTCTGCCCAGGGAGCAGGACTGCCCAGTTCCAGCCGCCCCAAGACTCCAGGTAGGACCCGACTCAGGCTTTGCTGCTCCCCTGCCTGCAAGTGGCTGCTGGGCTTTGCCCTGTCAGTCTTGCTGCAGCTGTCCCGGGAGGGGGCTGCCCTCTGCATCCATGCCAGATGTTTAGATGCCAAGCACCGCTCAGAGAGCTGGGGTGAAAGGCAGCTGAGGGTGACACTGGGGCAGGAAACCATGTTCCCCTGGGGGGGCCCAAGCGAGACCTGCAGCTGTGCGCCCCTTGGGGAAGCAGGTCCCTCCTCTGGGAGCAGCAGACAGGTCAGCGTCTGTCTCTGGACTGGGGATAAGAAGCCCGGGGAAGTGGCCTTCACGCTACCCTACAAATAGTATCACCAGTTCCCTGCGGGGCAGGTGTGAGTCCCACACGTGGGTGGGGGAGAACCTGTGGGGTTCTGTTTCTTTTTCGCAAAAAACTCTAGAACCAGGAGCAGGAGTCCAGCCAGCCACCCTGAGCTCCCTGCTCCCTCTGAGCCATGCAGATCCTCCTGGAGCCCCCAGCACAGTGGGCTCATTCCTGTAACGAGTTCATTGTGTTCTCAGTGCCCACTGGGGGGGGAGGTACCTGGTATGAGTGATGGGACCATGCAGCAGGGATTTGTTTCCATAGCAGATGCACGTTGACACAGGCACTGTACTGTGGGGCTGGCAGATTTCTGTACGGAGCACCTTGGAGTGCCCCAGTAAGCACCCCTCTCTGCCAGGGGAGCCTGAACTATGAGTAGCCTCAGCAGAGCTTGTATTTTTGTATAATTTCCATGGATAACAGCAATGCTTATTTCTAAGCATTTTTTCAAACTGATTTAAATTTTCACAGTTTTGGGAAGTGACCGAGGGAGGGTTGGACAATAATTATTTAATGACAGTAGATGTTGCGATTCACAATGTTAAAGCTTTACAACCATTAAAAACAAACTGTCGACATACAGACTAAATATCCTTCAATCAAACTTGAGTGAGTTCTCCAGTAGCATTTTACTTCCTTTGCCCTAGCTGTACATTTCTATCATGGATGGAAATAGCCCTTCTGCCAGTGTGAGTGCGGTGAAATCAACATCTACTGACACATTCCTATTAAAAACCGCATCCTTCCAAGCCTAGCTATGAGTCGGTGTCCTGCTGGTAAATGACCTGCTGTGTGCGATACCCATCTGTGGTCATGGTGGGGACCCTCCGCTCAGCAGGGCAGAGTGACTGCAGGCATGAACCCGGGCAAGGAAGGTGTGCAGGGAGCGTGGCTCACACCAGCCTGAGCAGGCCCAAGCAGAGGTGGCCGGCAGGAGTAAGAAAAACCACCAGGTCACTGCTCCCTGCCCTTGTCTAACAACTGATGGCTCCAACCTCCCCACAGTGCACAGCGCCGCCTGCTGACAGCACCAGCCTGCAGAACCTGCATCACAGCAATAGGTGCAAAGGGCGGTGTCAAGGTCCCTTCCCCACTCTGAACTCTAGGGTACAGATGTGGGGACCCGCATGAAAGACCCCCTAAGCTTATTTTTACCAGCTTAAGTTAAAAACTTTCCCAAGGCACAAACTTTGCCTTGTCCTTGAACAGTATGCTGCCACCACCAAGTGATTTAGACAAAGAACAGGGAAAGGATCACTTGAAGTTCCTATTTCCCCAAAATATCCCCCCCAAGTCCTTACACCCCCTTTCCTGGGGAGGCTTTAGAATAAACAAGATGAACACAAACCCCTTGGATTTTTAAGACCCCAAATACCCAATCAGATTCTTAAAAATCAGAACTTTATTAGAAGAGCAAAAAAAGATAAGAGAACAACTCTGTAAAATCAGAATGGAAGATAATCTTACAGGAAGTCAGATTCAAAACATAGAGAATCCCACTAGGCAAAACCTTAAGTTACAAAAAGACACAAAAACAGGAATACACATTTCCTCCAGCACAGCGAATTTACAAACTAAAACAAAGAAAACCTAATGCATTTTCTAGCTAGATTACTTACTAACTTTGTAGGAGTTAGAGGGTTTGCATCCTTGATCTGTTCCCGGCAAAGGTATCACACAGACAGACAGACAAAAGCCTTTTTCCCCCGCTCCAGATTTGAAAGTATCTTGTCTCCTCATTGGTCATTTTGGTCAGGTGCCAGTGAGGTTACCTTAGCTTCTTAACCCTTTACAGGTGAAAGGATTTTGCCTCTGGCCAGGAGGGATTTTATAGCACTGTATATAGAAAGGTGGTTACCCTTCCCTTTATATTTATGACAGGCAGTAATGCCCTACTCAGCGCCCCAATCTCGGGAAGAGCAAGCCATACCCAGGGATACAGAGCTAAGGTTTCTGGGAGTCCCTGGATGACTGTGGCTGAGGACTTGGTTCCCCTGGGATGGGGTGTAGGTAAGAGACTGGGGGCCTGTGTGAGTGACAAGGAGATGGATAGAGCTGTCTGACATCTCTCTGTGTAGCCCAGGGGTTGTGGTTGTGAGCTGGCGCTATTCCCGTTGTGTGTTTGATCCATTACCTGCTTGTCCTGCCCAGCTCTGATTTGCACCTTGGTTTGGATCACGGGCATGTAAGCTCCCTCCTCTCCCCTCTGGGGCAGTTGCAATTCTCTGTGTTTTGAGCCTGTGTTGGGCAGCAGCTACTGGCAGTCTGAGAAGCTGCAGAACCCACCAACCCCCACACCTGGGTGGTACCGGCAGTGGGATGGGTCTGGGGGAAGTGATCAGCTCCTGGCGCCCTGTGGGTTTGCAGGGAGGGAAGTGAAGCCGATTAGCAGAAGCGAGGAAGGCATGGAAACAGCCAGCTGCCCTGAGAATGCTGACGGGGCTGGATTAGTGAAGGCTGGCTGAAGACGCCAGCAGGAGGGGTGCTGCCAGGGACTGGCTTGGCCAGTGGGTCAGGGCCCACGGGGTGTGGTCAAGTCTCCTGTTATCCTGCTGGGGAAGGACAGAAGCGACGTAACAAATCCTGCCGCTCACATCCTGTGATCCCTGTCAGGATGACTTGTGCCCTCAATCCCAGCCCAGGTCACCCTGGGAGGGCCCACAGCCACGCACAGGCAAGGACAGAGAGATTGGGATGCTGTGGGGTGGGAGGAGGGAGAGGGTCCAGACCCAGCGGGGTGTGAGCGCAGGATCCGGGGTCACTGGCGGAGGAGGGAGAGGGTCCAGACCCAGTGGGGTGTGAGCACAGGATCTGGGGTCACTGGTGGAGGAGGGTCCAGACCCAGTGGGGTGTGAGCCAGGATCCGGGGTCACTGGCGGAGGAGGGAGAGGGTCCAGACCCAGTCAACTAGGTGTCAACTTCCTCAGTTCCCAGGGGGGGAGTGCTTGACCCCTGCTCCGCCCTAGGCCCCACCCCCACTCAAGGACGCAGGCCCAGTCACACTCTGCTCCCTGCCCACCCAGATCCCACCCCTCCTCACAGGGACCCTTCTGCGGGGTTTGGGGTGGGGAGGGTCCCTGCAGGGAGCTCTGTGCACAGACACCCCCCTGCACACACATGTCTGGGTGGTGCTCTGGGTGTAGGGTGACCAGATGTTCTGATTTTATAGGAACATTGCCAATACTTGGGGCTTTTTCTTAGATCGGCACCTATTCCCCCCCCCCCCCCGGTCCTGATTTTTCACACTTGCTATCTGGTCTCCCTATGTGGGGCAGAGAGATATAGATAGAGAGGGCTGAATCCTGCTCTTGATTTACCCCCTGCAGCCTCAAGAAGGCAACAGGGGTGCTCTGGGTTTGCCCCGCAGCTAACGGAGGGGGACTTTGAGAGGAACAAGTGTGGACTGAACTGGGTGCTGCTGTCTGCTCCATGCACTCACCTGGCTTGGGTGGATTCTCATGCCCTCCCCTACCTGTCTGAGAGGCAGCTCTTGGGGCAGGGACCTGCCTGTGCAGGGCCTCTCCCTGCTGGAGCCGGGCAGTTAAAAGAGAGGGAGGAATCCCGCCACGTTCGGGACTAATCTAGGGCCAGGGGACCGGGAAACAACCTGTCCCCAGAGCTTCCACAGGGAACTGCTGAGGTCGCCTCCCGCTGGGCTCTGTCACCTCTGGGTGCTGGGGCCCTTCTCTGACCTGACCGGTGCCCCAGCCTGCCACCCTCTGCACCTCTGGGGGCACTGGGAGCAGGTGCTGCCGCTTGGGCCCTTCCCGGGGTGTTCCTTGGGCTCCGGGCAGGCCGCAGCGGCGCTAAGGGGGTGACCAGGCTCTGTCTCCAGCCAGGCCTCAGCCTCTCGTTCCCCCCGTCACAGACACGTGCAGGAGGGAGGGAGCCTGGACCACGAAGGTGACGTTTCCCTCCGAGCTGACGGCGTTTCCGATGAATGGCACGGTGCTGGTGATATGCACTGAGAAGCCTGAATCCGGGACGTTCCCTGCAAAATGCACAGAGCTGAAGGACCGCGGGGCAGTCTGGGATATCAGCGGAGTCCAGTGTCTCAGTGAGTGTGTGGAGCCTGGTACACCCCCCATGCCCACCCCCCGGGCATGGGGCCAAACCTCCCCAGCCAGCCCGGGCATGGGGCTGCTGCCAGTTACGGGCAGGAAATGGCCAGGGAAACCGGGCCGTGATAACCAGCCATGGAGATCAGTGACGTGATGCCAGGGGTGGGAGATCTGGGAAGCCGTGACAATGGGCAGAGAAAGGGGGACCCCACTCCCTCAGCCTGCTGGGAACCCCCTCATAGGGCTGTCACCATGGGCCCTCCCCACAAACACAGGCTTCCTCTCCCCCGGTGCACACGGCTCCCCACCAGGCCCTGAGGCGGTTGCTGGCGGTTGTGGCCATGGCCCGGCAGGAGTCTCCGCTGGGCACTGCTGGGCAGCTCTGCGAGGAGCAAAGCCCTGAGGCCTGGGAACTGATCTCAGCATTTCTCAAGGTGCTTCTTCCAGCACCGCTTCTGAGAGCGCCAGGCCCGGGCCTCCTGGACACGTGGTCCCCTCCCTGCCCCAGACTTGCTCCCCGAGCCTTCCCCATGGTCACAGGGCCGTTCGTGCAGGGCCAGACCCCACACCTGTGCGATCCTGGGGCCGTAGGGCAGACGCCCCCATGGCCCCTCTCCTGTTCCTTTCCCAGGGATGTGCAATGATTGGGTGAGGCAGGTGGATTTTGACCCTGCACAGACGGAGTTCGGCGTCGGGGCCGAGGGTCGGGTGACCTGTCGTCAGCAGTTCCAGCAGAACTCGTTCAATGTGACGTGCAGAGAGACAGAGTCGGGGCACTTCGAATGGGAACTGGGTGCACACAAGTGTGTCAGTGAGTGCGGGGAGCCGGCCCTGGGGCTGGCCGGGCGCCGTCTGGCCAGGGAAGGCTCCAGCCGGGCTGCTGAGAGGCCATGGGGAGAGTCCTGCTGCAATGAACAGCTTCCCACCCCTGGTGTCCTTGGGGGGGCAGGCGCGTGGATCTGATGCCGGCTCCTGGCCCTGCTCCCTGTGCAGGAGCAGCAGAAATCAGGAACAGCGTTCTCCCCACGGCCCAGTGGGGCTGACTGGTCTGCACTCACCCTGCCCACAGTGGCCCTGAGCGTGTGAACGGAGTAAATGTACCTGAGCACGTGGGGCCTGATCCTGAGAGGGACTGATCCTTGCAACCCCCCCGCCCCCCCACCAATTGCTCTTGTGGGCGCCCACCATGGTTCAGGGTCAGCCCATAATACTCAGTGGAGTCTGCCTGGTTCCAGTGACCCCCAATACTCTGCTTTCACTCCATGCCCATAGGAAAATGTAAAATATTCCAAACCTGGGACTCCAGATTGCAGTTTTCCCCCAAGAGGCAGTTCTACTCCCCGGGTGAATCGGTGACGCTGAGCTGCTCTGAGGGGTATCGGCCATCACCACCTGTGATTGAATGTGTCAGAAATGGGAGCCTGTCTGTCTGGAGTGAGACACCCACCTGCCAGGGTAAGTGTGAGACCCCCCGAGTCACTGCGGTCTCAGGGGCCAGGCCAGCAGCCAGACTCTCCGTGACACTTTGCTATCTCCGGAGCCAGGTGGATTCTCGCCCCATAAACCCTCTGGTTCATTTTGGCCTCTCAGCCTCTAGTATGGGGACCCTAAATCCTGATGGAATTGCAGAGGGCCTCAGTCAGACACACACCCCCTGGCCCGCAGGCCAATAATGAAGGGCAGGAACAGCCCAGAAACTCCCTGTCACCAGCATGTCCATCTTCCTCGCTTCTCCCCCAGCCCTTTGCTGTGCTGGTTTCTCCAGGGCTCCCTTTGGCTCAGCTCTGCCCCAGGATCACCCAGTGGCAGCCAGCTGCGCCTTTCACCAGAACAGGATTTCCCAAGACTCGGACATTTCTTTCCCTCCAGGGGTTTGTACGACGGCAGGAAACTGGCCCCCGTCGGTCTCTGCTGTGTCCGCACGGACAGAGTTTGCCGTTGGCGAGAGGGTTTGGGTGACCTGCCTCCAGGAGCAGTACGAGGGGCGCTCGGCTTGGATGCAGTGTACGGAGAGGCCTGGGCGCGTGGAGTGGGACACGAGCCACGTGAGCTGTGTGGGTGAGTTCTGCACAGACGGGCTGCAGGATCCAAACCCTGTGACACCAGGAGCCTCCAAGGAGGCCCCGCGACTTCCTGAGGGTGTATTTATGTCTTGAGTGTTCAGCTCAGACCTTCTGAAGGGTATGAAGTGACAGTGACAGCGAGTGTGTGGGGAAAGCAGCCTGCGTGGGGAGAGTGTGGTGAGGTTATAGGCTGTGTTGGAGGAGTGTGAGGGGATGTCTGTGGGGTGTATATGTGTGTGTGTAGGGGGTTGTGTGGCCAAGTATTACAGGGGTGCGTATATGGGGTTGTGTAGAGGGTGTCGGGTGGTATTCTTGTGTGTATAGGGGTTTGAGGATATATCACAGGGGTTGGCAACCTTTCAGAAGTGGTGTCCCGAGTCTTCATTTATTCACTCTAATTTAAGGTTTCACGTGCCAGTCATATATTTTAACATTTTTAGAAGGTCTCTTTCTATAAGTCTATAATATATAACTAAACTATTGTTGTATGTAAAGTAAATAAGGTTTTAAAAATGTTTAAGAAGCTTCATTTAAAATTAAATTAAAATGCAGAGCCCCCCAGACCGGTGGCCAGGATCTGGGCAGTGTGATCAGCCACTGAACGTCAGCTCTCATGGCGCCTTTGCACGCGTGCCATAGGTTGCCTACTCCTGATACATCAGGTGTCTGTAATGGTGTGGGAGATGTGTGTTAGCTTGTAACGATGTGTATTGCTGTGTCTGTGGGATGTAGGTGTTAGGGTGTGTCATTGTGCATCAGGGCATAGGTGTCGACTTCCTCAGTTCCCGGGGGGGGGAGTGCTTGACCCCTGCTCCGCCCTAGGCCCCACCCCCACTCCACCGCTTCCCCCCATACCTCCACCCCTTCCCTGCCTCTTCAAGCCCCTGCTCCTTCCCCTCCCCCATAGTGCCTCCTGCACACCGCTGAACAGCTGATAGCAGTGGGCGGGAGGCACTGTGGGGGTGGGAGAGGGGCTGATCCACGGGGATGTCGGTGGGTGCTGAGCCACCCCAGAGCACCCATGGAGTCAGCGCCTGCACATAAGGGTGTCTATCAGTGTGTGGGGATGTTGGTGCCTGTACATGAGGGCATGTATCAATGTGTGGGTTCATGGGTCAGTCCTGTTGTGATTATTTATTTGTGCTACCAGTAGCCCTTAGGAACCCCAGCCATGGCCCAGGACCCCCTGACGCTAGGCGCTGTACAAATGCTGGACAGACAGACAGCTCCTTGGGGCAGGGACTGACAGTTTAATGTGGGGACTGGAATCTCTCCTTTTTCTACTGGCGCCAAACCTGATTGTTCTCCCAACAGAAAAGTGCCCCAAACCCAGCTGGGCCTCAGCTCTGCGGTTCGCACCGGACAAGATATATTATAGCAGGGAGGAGCCAGTCACCCTGAGCTGCCCTGAGGCGTTCAAACCCTCGCATCCCATGATCACATGTACCGGACAGGGGAACCGGAGCGTCTGGAATGAGATTGCTACCTGCCTGGGTAAGTATGCGCCCCCAACGTGGGTCACGATGATTCCAGGGGCCTGGACTAGTGCAGGATTCTCCATGACCCTTCAATACTGTAGGTAGGAAGGAATTGCCGTCCAAGATCAGAGCAATGGTCCAGCTCAGGCACTGTGGGGATGTGCCGTACAGGGCCCTAGGCAGATAGACAGAGCTCAGGGGGCAGGGAGAGCTGAGGCTCTGTTCTACTGAGACTCCTAGAGCTGCCCCCAGGAGCCGGAGCTGCAGCCTCTGTCACTGTGCCAGACCCTCGGACATGATGGGGTGAGGCCATTTATGGTGCAACTTTTTAACAATGAGGGTCATTCCCCAGAGGAACAGACGCCCCAGGGAGGGGGTGGGGTCTCTGACACATGGAGCATTTACATCGAGGGTGGCTGCTGCCTTTCTAAAGATTCGCTCTAATTCAACCACCAGTTACTGAGTGCCACAGAGTCGCTGACAGAAGGGAAAAGGATCCCCCCTCAGGGACCCCGGGGCGGGTCTCTGGCCTGAGCTAGGCAATAGGTCAGACGGGATGGTCAGAATGGCCTTGACACCCAGGGAAATATGTTCTCCCCCACGACTCAGTGGGGCTGACTCGCCTGCACTCACCCTCACTCACTTCACCCCACTGGGGCCCTGAGCAATGTGAATCCTGTAGAGAGAAAAGGGGTAGATAGACCTGATCACAGTAGAGCTGATCCCGGCAAGCCCTGCTGTAGTGTGGGTGCCCCGCGTGGCTCAGGATCGGGCCCATGATGGCTGGGGAAAGCCTCATGATTCAATAACCCTCAAAAGTCTCCCCTTATTTCTCTGATACGCAGAAAAATGTGAAATACGAAAACCCTGGGACTCCAGATTGCAGTTTTCCCCCAAGAGGCAGTTCTACTCCCCGAGTGAATCGGTGACGCTGAGCTGCTCTGAGGGGTATCGGCCATCACCACCTGTGATTGAATGTGTCAGAAATGGGAGCCTGTCTGTCTGGAGTGAGACACCCACCTGCCAGGGTAAGTGTGAGACCCCCCGAGTCACTGCGGTCTCAGGGGCCAGGCCAGCAGCCAGACTCTCCGTGACACTTTGCTATCTCCGGAGCCAGGTGGATTCTCGCCCCATAAACCCTCTGGTTCATTTTGGCCTCTCAGCCTCTAGTATGGGGACCCTAAATCCTGATGGAATTGCAGAGGGCCTCAGTCAGACACACACCCCCTGGCCCGCAGGCCAATAATGAAGGGCAGGAACAGCCCAGAAACTCCCTGTCACCAGCATGTCCATCTTCCTCGCTTCTCCCCCAGCCCTTTGCTGTGCTGGTTTCTCCAGGGCTCCCTTTGGCTCAGCTCTGCCCCAGGATCACCCAGTGGCAGCCAGCTGCGCCTTTCACCAGAACAGGATTTCCCAAGACTCGGACATTTCTTTCCCTCCAGGGGTTTGTACGACGGCAGGAAACTGGCCCCCGTCGGTCTCTGCTGTGTCCGCACGGACAGAGTTTGCCGTTGGCGAGAGGGTTTGGGTGACCTGCCTCCAGGAGCAGTACGAGGGGCGCTCGGCTTGGATGCAGTGTACGGAGAGGCCTGGGCGCGTGGAGTGGGACACGAGCCACGTGAGCTGTGTGGGTGAGTTCTGCACAGACGGGCTGCAGGATCCAAACCCTGTGACACCAGGAGCCTCCAAGGAGGCCCCGCGACTTCCTGAGGGTGTATTTATGTCTTGAGTGTTCAGCTCAGACCTTCTGAAGGGTATGAAGTGACAGTGACAGCGAGTGTGTGGGGAAAGCAGCCTGCGTGGGGAGAGTGTGGTGAGGTTATAGGCTGTGTTGGAGGAGTGTGAGGGGATGTCTGTGGGGTGTATATATGTGTGTGTGTAGGGGGTTGTGTGGCCAAGTATTACAGGGGTGCGTATATGGGGTTGTGTAGAGGGTGTCGGGTGGTATTCTTGTGTGTATAGGGGTTTGAGGATATATCACAGGGGTTGGCAACCTTTCAGAAGTGGTGTCCCGAGTCTTCATTTATTCACTCTAATTTAAGGTTTCACGTGCCAGTCATATATTTTAACATTTTTAGAAGGTCTTTCTATAAGTCTATAATATATAACTAAACTATTGTTGTATGTAAAGTAAATAAGGTTTTAAAAATGTTTAAGAAGCTTCATTTAAAATTAAATTAAAATGCAGAGCCCCCCAGACCGGTGGCCAGGATCTGGGCAGTGTGATCAGCCACTGAACGTCAGCTCTCATGGCGCCTTTGCACGCGTGCCATAGGTTGCCTACTCCTGATACATCAGGTGTCTGTAATGGTGTGGGAGATGTGTGTTAGCTTGTAACGATGTGTATTGCTGTGTCTGTGGGATGTAGGTGTTAGGGTGTGTCATTGTGCATCAGGGCATAGGTGTCGACTTCCTCAGTTCCCGGGGGGGGGGAATGCTTGACCCCTGCTCCGCCCTAGGCCCCACCCCCACTCCACCGCTTCCCCCCATACCTCCACCCCTTCCCTGCCTCTTCAAGCCTCTGCTCCTTCCCCTCCCCCATAGTGCCTCCTGCACACCGCTGAACAGCTGATAGCAGTGGGCGGGAGGCACTGTGGGGGTGGGAGAGGGGCTGATCCACGGGGATGTCGGTGGGTGCTGAGCCACCCCAGAGCACCCATGGAGTCAGTGCCTGCACATAAGGGTGTCTATCAGTGTGTGGGGATGTTGGTGCCTGTACATGAGGGCATGTATCAATGTGTGGGTTCATGGGTAAGTCCTGTTGTGATTATTTATTTGTGCTACCAGTAGCCCTTAGGAACCCCAGCCATGGCCCAGGACCCCCTGACGCTAGGCGCTGTACAAATGCTGGACAGACAGACAGCTCCTTGGGGCAGGGACTGACAGTTTAATGTGGGGACTGGAATCTCTCCTTTTTCTACTGGCGCCAAACCTGATTGTTCTCCCAACAGAAAAGTGCCCCAAACCCAGCTGGGCCTCAGCTCTGCGGTTCGCACCGGACAAGATATATTATAGCAGGGAGGAGCCAGTCACCCTGAGCTGCCCTGAGGCGTTCGAACCCTCGCATCCCATGATCACATGTACCGGACAGGGGAACCGGAGCGTCTGGAATGAGATTGCTACCTGCCTGGGTAAGTATGCGCCCCCAACGTGGGTCACGATGATTCCAGGGGCCTGGACTAGTGCAGGATTCTCCATGACCCTTCAATACTGTAGGTAGGAAGGAATTGTCGTCCAAGATCAGAGCAATGGTCCAGCTCAGGCACTGTGGGGATGTGCCGTACAGGGCCCTAGGCAGATAGACAGAGCTCAGGGGGCAGGGAGAGCTGAGGCTCTGTTCTACTGAGACTCCTAGAGCTGCCCCCAGGAGCCGGAGCTGCAGCCTCTGTCACTGTGCCAGACCCTCGGACACGATGGGGTGAGGCCATTTATGGTGCAACTTTTTAACAATGAGGGTCATTCCCCAGAGGAACAGACGCCCCAGGGAGGGGGTGGGGTCTCTGACACATGGAGCATTTACATCGAGGGTGGCTGCTGCCTTTCTAAAGATTCGCTCTAATTCAACCATCAGTTACTGAGTGCTACAGAGTCGCTGGCAGAAGGGGAGAAGATCCCCCCTGCAGGGACCACCGGGTGGGTCTCTGGCCTGAGCTAGGCAATAGGTCAGACGGGATGGTCAGAATGGGCCCTTCTGGCCTTGATCCTATGAATGTGTCACTACCTACAGATTTCAGAGTAGCAGCCGTGTTAGTTTGTATTCGCAAAAAGAAAAGGAGGATTTTGTGGCATCTTAGAGACTAACACATTTATTTGAGCATAAGCTTTCGTGAGCTACAGCTTCACTTCACTTTACGAAAGCTTTTCTTTTTGCGACTACCTCCAGAGAGATCCCTGCAGCCGCAGCCCAGACCAGCACTGACTTCTCTATCGTAGCATCATAGAAATGTGGGGCTGGAAGGGACCTCGAGAGGCCGTTTAGTCCAGCCTCCTGTGCTGAGGCAGGGCCAAGTAACCCTGGACCAGCCCTGACAGGGGTTTGTCCAACCTGGTCTTAAAAACCCCTCCCGGCCTGGTGTCATTTACAAACTTTATAAATGTACTTTCCACTCCATTATCCACGTCATTTATGAAAATATTGAGTAGTACCAGACCCAGGACTGACCCCATGGGACCCCACTAGATACAGCTTCCCAGTTTGACAGTGAACCACTGATAACTCCTCTTTGAGTATGCTCTTCCAACCTGTTCTGCACCACCATGTAATAATTTCATGTAGACCACATTCCCCTAGTTTACATATGAGACTGTCAGGTGGGACTGTATCAAAGCCTTACTAGATGCAAGATATATCAAGTCTACTGCTTCCCCCAGCTGTTGTAGGAAGAGAGCCTAAGATATAAGCCTTTGTATCAGAGGCCCAGTATGAGGCCTGAGCTAAAGTAGTGGCCAAGCTTTGCTGATATAAAGCAAAGTTGGCAAAAGTTAGGCTGTGAGCCAACATCAGGCTCTGCCTGCAAGCAGGTTCACAGACTGTGGCAAGAACAGGGCTGATATTGCAGAAACACACATTCCTAAGGAGTGCTAGGCTCAGCGCATTCACACAAACACATTCCAGAAGTGTGGTACCAGAACATCCCAGTATCAAGGATAGTACAAAAATATTCCCCAAGGAGAACAGGAACACACTGACCCCATCCTCCTGGAGCTCTGTGAGATAATTGCTAATGCTTCAGCCAGTTCCTTAGTTACCCCAGGGTGAATCATGCTGAGGTGCTAGGTGTGACGCAGCAGGGAGTGGGGCGGATTTGACCTGGGGATGTGGCAGGGGAGTTTCATTGGGGAGGGGAGGCTTCCCTTGAGGGAAGAAACCTGATCCTGTAACCTGAGCCAGGAGGGGGGTTGGGGTGAGGTGACACCTTCTGCCCAGAAACTGGACAAAGGCTGGAGGAGGAGCTGGGGGAAGGTTGGGGGAGATGGCTGGAGGGGTTTCCAGTTTTGGGGAGTTGGCTGGGGAAGAGGAGGGAGCCCCAAGGCTGGGGTCGAATCTCCCTGCCCCGCAGAAGGGCCTGACTAAGGGATCCTGTTTATGCCTGCAAGCTCTGGTTTGAACTGTGCTCCTGTCGTCTCCAATAAACCTTCTGTTCTACTGGCTGGCTGAGAGTCACGGTGAATCACCGGAAGTGGGGGTGCAGGGCCCTGACTCCCCCTCATGCTGTGATACTAGGTCCTAGGGGCTGTCGCCAAGAAGAAGCCCCACCCTGCTCCTCCCACGGTAGCTGCACTTGGCTGCTGGCTGAAGTGGTCCCTGTGTGTAGGTGAGGTAGAGCCTGGGATCCTGGGGGTGAAGCTCGATAGGATGATAGAGACCAGGTGGGTGAGGTCCTTTTATTGGGCCAATAAGAGAGAATTTGGTGGAAAAAACAGAGGAGAGATTTATATACAGACACAGAGAACATGAAACAATGGGTTTATCATACACACTGTAAGGAGAGTGATCACTTAAGATAAGCCATCACCAGCAGCAGGGGGGGAAAGGAGGAAAACCTTTCATGGTGATAAGCAAGGTAGGCTAATTCCAGCAGCTAACAAGAATATCAGAGGAACAGTGGGGGGTGGGGTGGGGGGGAGAAATACCATGGGGAAATAGTTTTACTTTGTGTAATGACTCATCCATTCCCAGTCTCTATTCAAGCCTAAGTTAATTGTATCCAGTTTGCAAATTAATTCCAATTCAGCAGTCTCTCGTTGGAGTCTGTTTTTGAAGCTTTTTTGTTGAAGGATAGCCACTCTTAGGTCTGTGATCGAGTGACCGGAGAGATTGAAGTGTTCTCCAACTGGTTTTTGAATGTTATAATTCTTGACGTCTGATTTGTGTCCATTCATTCTTTTACGTAGAGACTGTCCAGTTTGGCCAATGTACATGGCAGAGGGGCATTGCTGGCACATGATGGCATATATCACATTGGTAGATGCGCAGGTGAACGAGCCTCTGATAGTGTGGCTGATGTGATTAGGCCCTATGATGGTGTCCCCTGAATAGATATGTGGACAGAGTTGGCAACGGGCTTTGTTGCAAGGATAGGTTCCTGGGTTAGTGGTTCTGTTGTGTGGTGTGTGGTTGCTGGTGAGTATTTGCTTCAGATTGGGGGGCTGTCTGTAAGCAAGGACTGGTCTGTCTCCCAAGATCTGTGAGAGTGATGGGTCGTCCTTCAGGATAGGTTGTAGATCCTTGATGATGCGTTGGAGAGGTTTTAGTTGGGGGCTGAAGGTGATGGCTAGTGGCGTTCTGTTATTTTCTTTGTTGGGCCTGTCCTGTAGCAGGTGATTTCTGGGTACTCTTGTGGCTCTATCAATCTGTTTCTTCACTTCAGCAGGTGGGTATTGTAGTTGTAAGAACGCTTGATAAAGATCTTGTAGGTGTTTGTCTCTGTCTGAGGGGTTGGAGCAAATGCGGTTATATCGTAGAGCTTGGCTGTAGACAATGGATCGTATGGTGTGATCTGGGTGAAAGCTGGAGGCATGTAGATAGGAATAGCGGTCAGTAGGTTTCCGATATAGGGTGGTGTTTATGTGACCATCGCGTATTAGCACCGTAGTGTCCAGGAAGTGGATCTCTTGTGTGGACTGGTCCAGGCTGAGGTTGATGGTGGGATGGAAATTGTTGAAATCATGGTGGAATTCCTCAAGGGCTTCTTTTCCATGGGTCCAGATGATGAAGATGTCATCAATGTAGCGCAAGTAGAGTAGGGGCATTAGGGGACGAGAGCTGAGGAAGCGTTGTTCTAAGTCAGCCATAAAAATGTTGGCATACTGTGGGGCCATGCGGGTACTCATTGCAGTGCCGCTGATTTGAAGGTGTACATTGTCCCCAAATGTGAAATAGTTATGGGTGAGGACAAAGTCACAAAGTTCAGCCACCAGGTTTGCCGTGACATTATCGGGGATACTGTTCCTGACAGCTTGTAGACATCTTTGTGTGGAAAGTTGGTGTAGAGGGCTTCTACATCCATAGTGGCTAGGATGGTGTTTTAGGAAGATCACCGATGGATTGTAATTTCCTCAGGAAGTCAGTGGTATCTCGAAGATAGCTGGGAGTGCTGGTAGCATAGGGCCTGAGGAGGGAGTCTACATAGCCAGACAATCCTGCTGTCAGGGTGCCAATGCCTGAGATGATGAGGCGTCCAGGATTTCCAGGTTTATGGATCTTGGGTAACAGATAGAATACCCCAGGTAGGGGCTCCAGGGGTGTGTCTGTGCGGATTTGTTCTTGTGCTTTTTCAGGGAGTTTCTTGAGCAAATGCTGTAGTTTCTACAAGCCATTACCCTCTGATCCCACTGAGAGTTACCAAAAGAAAGTGTCGGAGAGCTGCCGAGTAGCCTCTTGTTCATACTCCGACCTATTCATGATGACGACAGCACCTCCTTTGTCAGCCTTTTTGATTATGATGTCAGAGTTGTTTCTGAGGCTGTGGATGGCACTGTGTTCTGCACGGCTGAGGTTATGGGGCAAGTGATGCTGCTTTTCCACAATTTCAGCCCGTGCACGTCGGCGGAAGTACTCTATGTAGAAGTCCAGTCTGTTATTTCGACCTTCAGGAGGAGTCCACCCAGAATCCTTCTTTTTGTAGTGTTGGTAGGAAGGTCTCTGTGGGTTAATATGTTGGTTAGAGGTGTGTTGGAAACATTCCTTGACTCAGACACATCGAAAATAGGATTCTAGGTCACCACAGAACTATATCATGTTCGTGGGGGGTGGAGGGGCAAAAGGAGAGGCCCCGAGATAGGACAGATTCTTCTGCTGGGCTAAGAGTATAGTTGGGTAGATTAACAATATTGCTGGGTGGGTTACGGGAACCACTGTTGTGGCCCCTTGTGACATGTAGTAGTTTAGATAGCTTTGTGTCCTTTTTCTTTTGTAGAGAAGCAAAGTGTGTGTTGTAGATGGCTTGTCTAGTTTTTGTAAAATCCATCCACGAGGAAGTTTGTGTGAAAGGTTGGTTCTTTATGAGAGTATCCAGTTTTGAGAGCTCATTCTTCATCTTTCCCTGTTTGCTGTAGAGGATGTTGATCAGGTGGTTCCACAGTTTCTTTGAGAGTGTGCGGCACAAGCTGTCACATAGTCTGTGTGGTATGTAGATTGTAATGGATTTTTTACCTTCAGTCCTTTTGGTATGATGTCCATCTGTTTGCATTTGGAGAGGAAGATGATGTCTGTCTGTATCTGTATGAGTTCCCACACACTGAGTTCCCCAGCCGAGCGCGTGGCGTTGAATCCTGGCGTGGGTGATGAATGCACCAGTCAGGATAATAACAGCCCATGGGCGTGAAATCTGTCGGAGACCAGCCAGCCCAGCCCAGGGCCCAGAGCCCTCCGGATGTGACAGCCTGTGGTGTGGTAACAGCGCACATGGCTCAGCCAAGGTGCCCCAAGAGACCTCTGTTTAAACCGTGTCTCAGACCCCTCACCCCCATCGTCTTACTCCTGTGAACAGAAAAGTGTAAAGCTCCAGAAACGAGGGACACCAGGGTCCAGTTCGCCCTTGAGCAGCAGTTTTACAGCCAAGGGGACTTGGTGAAATGGAGCTGCCCTGCGGGGTACCGACCCTCACAGCCTATGATCAGATGCACTAGACACTGGAACCAGAGTGTCTGGAGTGGGACTGCCACCTGCACTGGTCCCGAGTGACCGGCCTTCGCGCCCCCCGCCACTCTCCCGGCACTAGCCCTGGCGTCCATGTTGGCGTCTCAGCCTGTGTCCTAGTGACAGGTGTCCCCTTGTCTCTGGCAAGCCTGAAACGAGGCTCCCTCTGCGAACACCCCCTGCGGTGTAAATCACGGGCCAGACCCAGCGAGGTGTGAACACAGGGTCCCGGGTCAGTGGCAGAGGAGGGAGAGGGTCCAGACCCAGCGGGATGTGAGCGCAGGATCCGGGGTCACTAGTGGAGGAGGGAGAGGATCCAGACCCAGCGAGGTGTGAGCACAGGAACTGGGGTCACTGGCGGGAGGAGGGAAGAGGGAGAGGGTCCAGACCCAGTGGGGTGTAAGCGCGGGATCCGGGGTCACTGGCGGAGGAGGGAGAGGGTCCAGACCCAGTGGGGTGTAAGCGCGGGATCCGGGGTCACTGGCGGAGGAGGGAGAGGGTCCAGACCCAGCGGGGTGTAAGCGCGGGATCCGGGGTCACTGGTGGAGGAGGGAGGCAGGGACAGCGCCAGACCCAGCCGGGCTCTGTGGGCCCAGGTGAGAGCATGGCAGGCTCGGGCAAAGGACGCAGTGGCAAAGCCCCGAGAGGCTGGGCCTGGAGGGACGTGGGAGACGAGGCCGAGATGCTCCGGGGCAGGGTTCAGAGAGTGGAGAATCTGAATTCAGCCCTGGTGTGACCGTGACCCCAGCTCCTCGGCCCAAGTGAGGGGTTGCTCAAGGGGGAGGGGTCCTCGGGGAGCAGCTCCCAGGAGCGGGCAGAGGGCTGTGGGGAGGGGCGCTCAGGGGCTGGGATCTGTCTGGGGACAGAGGTGGCAGGTGGGTGAGGGAGCAGATGTTACCCAGGCAGGTGTGCCAGGGGCTGGGTGCCAGGGGCAGGTGGGTGGCTCAGGAGACACTAAGGTGCTATGGAGACACTGGGGCAGGAGCTGAGTTGCCATAGTGATGTGTGCAGCACGGGGACCCAGACGGGCATATTGGGGTGTTCGTGGTCTGGGGTGTGGGGGAGGGACATTGGCTAACGGGGAGGAGACGCGGTGGGATATGGGGCACAGGCCAACAGGTGTCAGCATCCCTCAGGTGACGGGGGTGGGGCCCAGCCTGGGCAGATGGGCTGACAGCCCCTCTCACAAGATTATGGGGCAGGAGCGGTATCAGCTCTGGGTGCCCCCTCCCAGGGTGGGGCGCAGTCCAGGTCGCTCTGCTGGGATGGGAGGACGCAGTGGTCATGAGGGAGGGATTTGCGGAGACTGGGCATTTTTTTCCCTCCAGGGGTTTGTACGACGGCAGGAAACTGGCCCCCGTCGGTCTCTGCTGTGTCCGCACGGACAGAGTTTGCCGTTGGCGAGAGGGTTTGGGTGACCTGCCTCCAGGAGCAGTACGAGGGGCGCTCGGCTTGGATGCAGTGTACGGAGAGGCCTGGGCGCGTGGAGTGGGACATGAGCCACGTGAGCTGTGTGGGTGAGTTCTGCACAGATGGGCTGCAGGATGGACTGGGGGGATTCGAACCCAGGACCTGAGGTCCCCTGCGAGGTTCTGAGCCGGTGCGAGGTCCATGGACCTCAGGGAGCTGGATGGGGTGGAGGTCTCTGCTCTCGGTGACATTACCCCGCTGCCAGGAGAGCAGCACCCAGGGGCCAGTTCCCATCTCAGGACCCCAGCCGTCGGGGTGGGCGTTTGCCCTGCCTGACCGCTCAGGCCCTGGTCGCGCCCTGCGGGGGGCGTGTGCCGGAGGCAGGAGAAGCCCCAGGCTGGGCAGAGGGCGATGGCCCAAGGGCATAAACCTTCCCAAAGGAGCCTTGTGGCTGAATCGTGGCCTCACCGCCCCCACCACGAGCTGCCTGGGTCAGCCCCCGTCCCAGCCGGGTTCTTCCAGTGTGTTCAGACCCCTGGTGCTTCCACAAGCGGCTGAGTTCGTTCACGGACCTGCCCCACAGAGGGGGCAAGTGAGCCTGTGGGTCGGACCAGTGAGAGCCGGCAAAGCCCGGTTCGACCCCCACCCCCGCAGGGCTCCACAGGCCAGGCCTCGTGCTCCGGCCCTCGTTTTAAATGGCCCAGACGAGGGGGTGCCAGCCCGTCCCTGGGTGATTATCCCCCAGCGTCAGACGTCTCCCAGCCGGGCTGCCCCAGCCCTCACTAACACCACACCCCCTTTCCTCTGGCAGAGAAATGCCCCAGGCCCCAGTGGGACCCCAGACTCCGGTTTGTGCCAGACTGGCCGTTTTATGGCCAGAATGAACAGACGAGGCTGAGCTGCTCTGGGGGGGTCCCAGGCTTCGCTCTCTGTGATCAGATGTGTGAGATGGAGTCGGACCCGGAATTACTGGGCAGTGTGGGACCGGGGCACATGGCGCCCTACCAGAGGGAACGTTACCTGTGCGGGTAAGTGAGGACACAGCGGCTCCCGGCCCTGGCCAGCTCCCTGCTCACGCGGCTGGAAACCCAGCTGGGGTATGGGGTAACTGAGAACTGTCTGGGCGCGCACAGAGCAGGGGAGCGGGGAAAGCCTGAGGTCAGGGGTCAGTGCCTGCAAGAGGAGCCCACGAGGCCAAGGCACATTTGGGGGGGATGGGAGGGGGGCTTTAAGGGTATTTTTTAAAGACTTGTAGCACTTGGAGCCAGCAAAGCCCCCTGGGGCCCAGCCAGCCCATCCGCAGGCCAGGGCAGGATTGTTCCCAACAGGGGATTCCCCAGTGATCTGAGTGGCTTAGTGTTAACTGCTCCCTCCACACCCCCAGAGAGGATTCCACACCTGGGGGCGGGGGTGTCCCCGTCAGGACGTCTGTCACAGAAACAGGCAGCGCCAGGCTGGACCGGAGCTGTGCTCCATTGAGCCCCGGATCCTGGGTCCAAACTAGCAGCTTCAGACAGAGAGGTAGGAATGCCCCAGGAGGGAGCGATGGGGTCACCTGCCCCAGGGAGAGTCCCCACCCCCCAGTCAGAGGTTGGCTCACGTCCTGGAGCAGGAGGGGCCGGTCTGCTCCCAAACATTTGTCCTGCTGTTCAGTCTAAGCTCTCCCCGTTCCACCCGGTGCGCCCAGCTACAGACCCCCCGGATCAAGGCTGTCTGCAGACTCAGGCAGACATCACTGCATCACTCACACTCAGGGCACTTTTCAAGTTCTTCTTTGCAGCCCACTGGGCTAGAAGCAGTGTTTTAATGAGCGTTGGGATTGTCGTCATCCCGTGAGAGGGCCTTAGGCACGTGCCTGCAGTGCCTGGGCCATAAACCAGCCCTGCCCCAGGGCATGTCCGGCCCCTCTGACAGGGAGCCGCGCCCTGGGAGCCCCAGCAGCACCCCCTATTTTCAAGAGCCCCTCAATGCACTGTCAGTGGCCTCTTGGGTAATATTTAAAAACCGCACAGTCCAGCAGGAGTGCTGGAACCACCCCCGCTCTGCCCCTTCCCCCCAAGACCCAGCCCCCGTTCGCTCGCTGCTATTCCCCTGTCTCCCCTGCCCGGGTGGGGAGGGACTCGCCTGCGGAGCCACCGCTGGGAGCTGCAGCCGCCCGAGGCAGGGAGGAGGCAGCCCCGGCTGAGGAGGGTCTGGCGCGGGTGGTGACTCAGCACCTCCCTGCCGCCCCCACCCGCAGTAACTGGACTTTGCGTGTCCGGTCAGTAGATCTGACAATCCCAGCATGCACTCTGCTGCCGCTCGGGACCGCATGGCTCAAGGCACCTGTCGTCTCCATGGGCTGCGTCCCTGTTTCACTGCAGCCGGCATGTCCCCTGGAGCAGGGAAGCCCCAGAGTCCAGCTCCCTCAAAGGGCTGTGTCCTGCTTGGCTGCCAAGCGACGGAGGTACCGACGGGAGCACCGGGGGTGTTTGCAAAGGGGGTGAGGTTGCCTGGAAGAAAAGGAAATCAGGCTTGGATCAGAACCCCCCCGGGGCTCAGTTGGGCGATACTGATGGTAATCCTGTGTCCTCTGTGGTGCCTTCCACCCGAGGAGCTCAGATGTTGGTGGGTTTGGCCTCTCACCCCGCTGTGGGTGGGGAGTAGGGGCTATTTGACTGGAATGCCTTTGCAGAGCTCTGTGCGTCCGGAAGGATCAGGAAAGTAACCCTCATGCTGGTGCTTATTCTCCAGTGACCCCCCGGATCATCCCAGGGGCCCTGGAGATTTCACCCACCACCATCAAACTGCGCTGGACTTGTGAACCCCCCGAATCCTGCCAGGGCAGCTGGAAGATACAAGCCCAATGCTGGCTGGATGGACCCCTGTCAGGCCCCTGCTGGAGACCAGAGCACACCACCAGCGAGCAGCCGTTACAGGGACTGGAAGGAACAGTAACGTGCAGCTCCCTGCACCCCTTCACCTCCTACACAGTCACCATCTCTGGGGGCTACCCAGCGACCGTCCTTTATAGCCAGCGGGTCCGCACAAGTGAAACAGGTAGGGGAGGTGGGGGAGTCACCCTGTGGCTGTGAAACGTGGGCTCGGTGCTGAGCATGGGGGCAGACAGGCCCCTGTCGCTCTGCAACTCAACCTGCCTGTCCGAGCAACTGAGCAGACTTAGCTGGTGATCGGGGCCCTGCCTGGAGGTTGAAGGCTCAGGAGAAAGGGGTGTGGGGCTCATTACAGCAAACAGAGTCCCCCAACCCCATCTCCCTCCCCATCTCCCCAGGACAGGCCTGTGGGGTGAGCTTGGAACCTGAGGCTCGGTGTGGGGGGATCCCACAGTGTGTTTGGGGCTCTGAAGGCCCAGGAGTGGGACGGTTGGGAGAGGAGTCACTAGGTGCCCTAGCCCAGCTGGTCGGCTGCCCACCTTCCCAGCAATCTGTCCATCCAGTCCAGTCCCGGTACCACGCCCCTCACTGTGGTGTCTGAGCCCCTCGTGCAGCCGAGGCAGGGACAGGAGCTCTGTGTCTCGGCTGCCAGGGGCTGTCAGGGAGGAGCTGTAAGGCGCTGCCAGCTCTTCATGCCCAGCCAGCCAGCATTGCCCAGGAGAGGTGGCAGGGCCTGGCCCTCACCCTCCTGCTGCCGGGACCACCCAGAACGGTGATCCCTGTGCCGGGAGCCCACCCCAACCCCACAGTGCTCTGCACACTGTGTCTCATCCTTGGGCCTAGTCAGTGACCCGGGATTCCTTCGCTTTCAGCCCCAGACCAACCCGAGATCGAGCCGCTGGATCCCAGCACCAAAACCTTCATGTGGAAGCAGCTGCCGCCCTGCAAAGGGGAGATCGTCGGGTACCAGGTACCGGGGCCAGCGACTCGCTGGGATGCCTCTGGAGGGTGTCTCAGCCCGGGGCACAGTCTGAGTGGGCAGGGACAGCGAGAGAGGGAGGGAGATTCAGGGGGCATCGTCCAGGTGTCATTATCCATCTCTGCTGCCCTTCCCGCAGCGTCGAGCCCTGCCCCAGAGCGAGGGGCACCTCGCCCCCACTCTCCAGCTGCTCCATGGCCCTCCCTGAGCTTTCCCCCTTTATGGCCGGTTGGGACTTTAAAACTACCCAATCCCTCCTGTCTCCAGCATTGCATACATCTTGCTGCGTGCCCCTGTGCTGCAGGCTCTGACCCAGATCCTGCGAGTGCAACAAGCAGCTCCGTGCCCCTGTGCTGCGGGCTCTCGCCCGTCCCCTGCCTGGCACAGCATGCAGCTCCATGCCCCAGCACTTCCCCGGGGGACACTGACAAATGGGGGACCCCTGTGAGCGGGAGCGGCCCTGGGCATGCACCCTACCTGAGCAATGCCCGTTTTGCTGCCCAGGTGGCCGTGCTGGCTGCCACAGAGGAAGAAGAAACTCCCCGTGCTGCTGGGCAGCTCTGCCATGCTGGGGCAGGGGAGGGAGAGAAGGAGGGTGAAGTCCCTGCTGGCAGAGGGGTGCTCAGACAATTCCTTGCAGCGTGGGGCTTGTGCCCATTGTCAGGTGGGGCTGGGGGTCAGAACCGCTCCTCTCCAGAGCCGCGTTCCTTTCTCTAGCTGAACATCACGGCCAGCAGAGAGTACAACAGCAGTTTCCTCGAGGTCGAGAAGCTGCGAGTGAATCAGTCGGTCACCAAGTACCTGCTGCACCCCTGGAGACACGGGACCAACTACACAGTGACAATCCAGGGCCTGACGGCTGCCGGCCTTGGGCAGGAGTCACGCTGGGACTTTGAAACCAACATCTCTGGTAGGGGCCTCCCTGCTCTAGGATGAGTCTGAGGGGGCCGAAGACCAGGGCACGGACCAAAAGCAACTCCCTGAGCTCTCTGGCATGGCTCCCGGCCCCTCTCCTTTCCCACGGCACTGTGTCCCAGGGAGAGCGCAGGCCCAGCTGAGCAGGGTGCGGCGTTACATGCTGGGCCCGCATGGGGCACAACTCCATGTTGTGCACTCCCTTAACCCCAGGGCAGGCACAGCATGGGCAGGAGCAGGGGTGTTTATGCCCAGACAGCCTGACAGTGTTCCTGAGCCATGCCTGGCAGCACCCCAAAATGGGTTGGTGCAGACTGAGACCCGGCATTAGCTCCAGGGCAGTTCTGTGCTTCTGGCTGTCAGATGGGCCCTTCCTGTCTCCCCAGACAGCATGCGATGCTGCCCGCTGACGCTTTGCCTGTTGGTTAATCCCTGCAGAGCCAGCCATCCCCCCCAGCGTCACCGCCCTGAGCGTCTACAGCATCTCCCCGTCGAGCGGGACGGCTCTGCTCCCCCTGCAGCCCCTCCCTGGGCTCCATGGACCCATCAGGTACAGGCAGCTCAGGCAGGGAGTATTGCTGTGACCGCAGGAAACCCACCCCTGGAATCAGCGAGAGGTCTTTGCAGCCAGAGGCCTCAGCCACACACAGCACGTCACCACGCCCGGGGGTGCGCTTAGACCACCCCGGCCTGGGCGCCAGCAGCGCCTGGCTGCGGTCACGTGGCTGGAAGGTGTCAGGAGGTGTTGCTGGTCATTATTAGTACGTGTGTGTCGTATAGCGCCCAAAGGGGTGCTGGGCACTTCCTAGAGGGAATGGGACGCCCAGGCCCCTTCCCCAAGGGGCTTTCACCTAAACCTCAGACCAGCCCCCGTGGGTGGGGTGACTAGCACTAGGGGGATGGGCTGGGGAGGTTTGTTCTCCACGGCTTTGTCCAGTCTGTGATAAACACCCAGCGATGGGCTCCCCCATTCCCAGAAGGTTCCCCAGCCTGGACCAGCCTGCGGCAGGAATTTTCCCTGACAATCACCCTGCATTTCCCCTGTCACCCCTCAGCCCCCATCTGGCTAACTCCATTCCCCTGCCCGGTTCAGTTCCCCCATCACTCCTCAGCCCCCACCTGGCTTAACCCTCCCCGCCCCGTTCAATTCCCCCTCAGCCCCCATCTGACTAAGTCCTCCTCTGCCCCATTCAGTTCCCCCATTTCCCCTCAGCCCCCACCTGGCTAACCCCTCTCTTGCAGGGAGTATCAGATCATTGTATCTGCGATGCAGAATGGCAGCGAAGTGGATGCCTGCTGCTCACCAGGTCTGCAGCCCTTCAACTCCAGCCTGGAGCTCGACATGTACCTGGCTGCCGTGCTCCCCGCGCACAACCTCACAGGCCCGACTGACTTTGTGCTGGGCGACGGGGCCCATCACTATGGGTACTACAATGCTCCCCTCCGCCCCCACAGGAACTACACGGCTGTGGTGCGTGTCATCAGCCGTTGGAACCAGGTAGCTCTCGATTCCCCTGGCACGCTGACCACTCCTCTGGGGTTCCCAGGCCAGGGGTGGCTTCGCTCAGGGCTGCCCATGCTGCAGTGGGCAGGCTGGGAGGTGGCAGCTGAGGGCTGGGGTATCAAAGACGGGGAGGACCTGGCTGGCCACCCCATGCTCCAAGGAGTGCAGCGGGATGGCCCCTGTGGGTGGGATACCGCTTCTGCCCCTATGCACTGTGGAGGCTGGAAACGGCCTCCACAGTGGGTCACATCTAGTCCGTCCTTCGCCCACCCCACAAGCTCCATTGGTCCCTTTTGTTAGGATTTGTCCAGCCCAAAGCTAACACTCCTGAGATGGGGCTTCCAACATTTGCCCTTGGAAGCCCATCCACAGGCCGAGACATTGCAGGGAGTATTATCTAAAGGTTAGAGCAAGAGGCTGGCACTCAGGACTCCTGGGTTCTATTTCAGGCCATGCTGATGGTTTGCTGTGTGACCTGGGCAAAACTGAAGTAATAGAATTTATTTTCTCTAATTTGAGCTAATTTTAGGATTTTAGGGCATCAACCCCCGTAATATCCAGGTGCAAAGTCACTGAGCCTGGCTCTGCCTCAGTTTCCCCATCTGTAAAGTCAGTACAATATCTTACAGGGAGATAAGGGCTGTCGATTAATCGCAGTTAACTCGCCCAATTAACTCAAAAAATGAATCACGATTAAAAAAATTAATCACAATTAATCGCAGTTTTAATCACACTCTTAAACAATAGAATACTAATTGAAATTTATTAAATAGTTTTGGATGTTTTTCTCCATTTTGAAATATATTGATTTCAATTACAACACAGAATACAAAGTGTACACTGCTCACTTTATATTATTTTTTATTACAAATATTTGCACTGTAAAAATGATAAACAAAAGAAATTCTATTTTTCAGTTCACCTCATACAAGCACTGTAGTGCAATCTCTTTATCATGAAGACAACTTACAAATGTAGATATTTTTTGTTACATAACTGGACTCAAAAACTAAACAATGCAAAACTTTAGAGCCTACAAGTCCACTCAGTCCTACTTCTTGTTCAGCCAATCGCTCAGACAAACAAGTTTGTTTACATTTACAGGAAATAATGTTGCCTGCTTCTTATTTACAATGTCACCTGAAAGTGAGAACAGGCGTTCACATGGCACTTTTGTAGCCAGCATTGTAAGATATTTACATGCCAGATCTGCTAAACATTTCTATGCCCCTTCATGCTTTGGCCACCATTCCAGAGGACATGCTTCCCTGCTGCTGATGCTCGTTTAAAAAAAATGTGTTAATTAAATTTGTGACTGAACTCCTAGTGGGAGAATTGTATGTTCCCTGCTCTGTTTTACCCGCATTCTGCCATATATTTCATGTTCTAGCAGTCTCGGGTGATGACCCAGCACATGTTGTTCATTTTAAGAACACTTTCACTGCAGATTTGACAAAACACAAAGAAGGTACCAATGTGAGATTTCTAAAGATAGCTACAGCACTTGACCCTTCCAAACTCTGAGAGGGATGAGGTGTGGAGCATGCTTTCAGAAGTCTTAAAAGAGCAACACTCCGGTGCAGAAACTACAGAACCCGAACCACCGGAAAAGAAAATCCCCTTCTGCTGGTAGCATCTGACTCAGATGATGAAAATGAACATACGTCAATCCGCACTGCTTTGGATTGTTATCAAGCAGAACCCATCATCAGCATGGACGCATGTCCCTGGAATGGTGGTTGAAGCATGAAGGGACATATGAATCTTTAGTGCATCTGGCACGTAAATGTCTTGCAACGCCAGCTGTAACAGGGCCATGTGAATGTCTGTTCTCACTTTCAGATGACGTAAACAAGAAGCAGGCAGCATTATCTCCTGCAAATGTAAACAAACTTGTTTGTCTAAGAGATTGGCTGAACAAGAAGTAGGACTGATTGGACTTGTAGGCTCTGAAGTTTTACATTGTTTTATTTTTGAATGCAGTTATTTTTTGTACATAATTCTACATTTGTAAATTCAACTTTGATGACTACAGTATTTGTATGAGGTGCATTGAAAAATACTATTTCTTTTGTTTTTTTATGTGCAAATATTTGTAATCAAAATAAATCTAAAGTGAGCACTGTATACTTTGTATTCTGTGTTGTAATTGTAATCAATGTATTTAAAAATGTAGAAAACATCCAAAAATATTTAAATACATGGCATTCTGTTTTTGTTTAACAGCGCGATTAATGGCTTGACAGCCCTAGAAATTATGTTTGTGAAGCACGCAGCGATCCGTGCCTGGAGCCCTTATCTCAGGGATCACAAGGCATTGATAGAAATGGCTAGTTTGGACTCATCCCTCTCTGTCTCTTCCATAGATGGAGAAATTCAGCTGTGTGCACTATGACTTCTTCGTCGGTAAGCAGCCCGTTGTGGCTTGGCTTTGACCCAGTGCCAGGGAGAAATCCCCTCCACACCCTTCCTTTTATTAGGAACTCTTGTTTACAGCTGAGTAGAACTAGTTTGGACCCTGACAAACGGGCTCTGCCATGCTGGGGGCAGACGGCTCACCCCCGAACCTGAAAGACGAGGTCAGCACCCCAGGGGTGGGTAGAGCCAGCCCCATCATGACACTTAGCCTGGGCACCCAGCAGTGTGGAAATCACCTGGAACCCAAGGGCCACTCAGCTGGGCAGAAGGGGGCAGATTGTAGTCACCCTCACCTCGAACAGGGAGCTACTGCCCGCAGTGACCAGTTGTTCCAGCAAGCTGTGCTCAGGCTTGATCTGACGGTCATACCACAGAGACCACCCATCCCAGCACTGGCTTCAGCCTGGCTGTGTGGTCCAAGGTGAAGCATTGCATGCTGGGTCACATGGTGCTGGGCGGCCCAGGGGACAGCACCAGCATGCAGAGTGAGCTGGGTTTAGGCCCAGCTCTGCCGTGGACCATCTGTGTGACCTCGGGCAAATTACTTCACTTCTCTCCCTCTCCCCCTCGTTGTCCTTGTCTATTCCAGTGCAAGCGCTTCGGGGCAGGGGCTGCCTCCCTGCATGTGTGTGCAGCACCCAGTGCAGCGGGGCCTGGAGCCTGGCTGGGGCCTCGGGGCACCGCTGTCAAATGACACACACCCAGTCTGAAAGGGCTGGGAGTGGCCATGTGGGTCACACCTGGGGTCCCTGCCCTAACTAGGGTAATGGCAGGTGCCAATGTCTGTCCTGGGCACCTGGCTACGCTCTGTGCCTGGCTGATGTCCCATGGCAGCTGTGCACTGTGCATGCCGTGGTTCTGCCAGGGACCCGCGAGCTGCAGGCTGGCTCAGCAACTAGAAAGGAGTCTGCCACATGCCCACTGGTTCTGGTTCTGTTGCTTGCAGGAGAGGCCCAGACTCCCCAGTCCGGGGGCCTGGCAGTAGCCGTGGCAGTGCTGGTGGTACTGGTGCTGTTGGTCGCAGGGGCCCTGCTGCTGTGGTTCATGCTCTCCAGGTCAGTGTGACTGAGTGGGTCCCAGCCTGCCTGGACTCCTGCTCCATCCCAGCCCTCCTGGCTGTAGGTTTATTCCTACCTGGGAGGGGCTTTCCCAAACTGCTCATTGTGCCCACAGCTAATCTGTGTAGCCCACTCTGGCCCCGCCTTGCCTAGCCTGCCCCCCGCCCACCCCGCCCCCACCTTGCCTAGCCTGCCCCCAGCCTAGCCTGTCCCCGCCTTGCCTAGCCTGCCCCCAGCCTAGCCTGTCCCCGCCTTGCCTAGCCTGACCCCCATCTTGTCTACCCTGCCTACCCTGTCCCCGCCTGGCCTACTCTGCCCCCTGCCCAGCCTGCGCCTCACCTGCCCTAGGCATTGTTACACCCACTGGCCCCTCTGGTTTCCACGGGGGTTAGGAGCTCTCTGGGGCCGGCTGCGTCTCCTGCAGGCTGTGCTCACGCGAGGAGCTCGGCAAGGAATCCCTGCAGGCGTGGCTAGCAGCTCAGCTCCCCCCCGCCGCGCCTGAGCCAGCCCTGGGGTAGACGGGTATTGGGATTTTGACCTCTGACGCCTCCAGCTCTGTGCACAATGGGCCCAACTGCAGTAAGGGCATTTTATGAGCAAGGGGCTTGGCAGGGGGTCCGTCCCTGTCCTCCACCACAGCCCCTGGGGCCCCTGGCCGCCCAACCCAGCACAGGGACCCCCAATGCACCAGCGCTGTGCTGTCACAAGGTGTAGAAAGCCAGCCGGGCCTTTTGCTCAGAGGTTCCCCCTCCCGCAGTGCTCCTTTTCAGCCGGGTGCGTGGGGGGACTGCGCCGGCCCCGTCCCATCAGCTCAGGGCATCCCTCCCGCTGTCCCCAGGAAATGCCAGGCTTCGGCGAACCGCCCTGCCAAGGACACGGAGGATGCGCTGTACACAGGTAGGAGCCATCCACACCCACCGCGTCCCCTGCTCCTGGGTTCCACCCACGGGGCTGAGTTGCGTGGAGAAGGAGAGCAAGTCCCTCCCAGCCAGACTCGAACATGTGGCGGTGGGGGGGCCTTGCAGCAGGCGGGGAAGGCGGACATACGTAGCATCCCATCGGCTGCCCACAGGACCCAGTTTCCCTTTGGAGGAGTGGTCTGGCCTGTCGGACTCGCTGGGGCTTAGGGTCGCATGAGGCTCTTAGATCCTTGGCCTGAGCTGCAGCTGCCCCCGGTTTTCAGGGCTCTGGAGTTTTTACAGCTGTTCCCCAGGAAACCCCAGGCAGTGAAAGAGCAGGAACTAGGCTATGCAACCCTCCTGTCACGGAGTCCCTGGGCGATGCTCTGGAGCTGCTCCTCACGAAGCCAGGCAGGACTCTGGGGGAGTCTCCTCTCTGGGAGCAGACTATCTGCAGGACCCACAGCTCCCCCGGCTTCCCCCTTCCTGGGTCTGACCTCGGAGCATTCAGCATCCTCTGCCCTTCCGTGCGCTTCCCACCGCCAGTCCGCCCAGGCGGGGTCCTGGGGAAGCAGAGGGTCCTGCCCCCCAACTCTGCAGTCAGGCGGGACTCTCAGCCAGCCAGGAAAACAGAAGGTTTATTAGACGACAGGAACATGGTCTAACACAGAGCTTGTAGGTGCAGAGAACAGGACCCCTCAGCTGGGTCCATTTCAGGGGGCAGTGAGCCAGAGAACTGCTTCTGCACTTCACTCCATGTCCCCAGCCAGCCCCAAACTGACTCCCCCTCCAGACCCTCCTCCTCTGGGCTTTGTCCCTTTCCCGGGCCAGGAGGTTACCTGGTTCCTTTGTTCTCCAACACTTTAGCTCTCACCTTGCAGGGGGGAAGGGCCAGGCCACCAGTGGCCAAGAAACAGGGTGTCGGCCATTCTCTGTGTCCAGACCCCTGCCCACACCTACCCTCTAGGGCTCTGCAGCGATCATACATCCTTATCCCACCCCCTAGAGACTTAAGAACTGCTTAGGGGAAACTGAGGCACCCCCACAATATTCAGAGGAAACATTAAGAACAGTCCCGCCTTGTCACATCTCTCCCCGCTTTGAGACTGAACTGAGTGGGGTCACTTTAGCTGATGACCTGGGGAAGTTCGAACCCACCAATGTTCCCATGGATGCCCCAGCATCTCTCCTATTCCTCGGTGGAAGTTACACCAGGCCCTTCCAGTTTTATGCCTTTCCAGTTTCACGCACTCCCTTAGGTCGGGGCTGGTCGATAGCACTCGCATGCCACATGTGGGAAGGTTTCTGCGGCCCGTGCCCTTTTGCCACCCCAAAACCCCGGGGGTCAAACTGGGATCGGGTCTTCCCCCAGCGCTCCAGTCTGGAGGGCTGCAATTCGGGCTCTCTTGGTTAAGAGCCCCCATCTTGACCTGGGCCACATACTGTTCACTTACAGAACTAGCATGGAGACATCCCTTTCTCTACAACCTTGTCTCCCCAACAAGCTGGCCAAACACAGCCACTTGGTTATAGGACTGTTCAACTTTCTTAACGGCTTTCACTCCATCTGAGATCTTCTCAAAGCTATCCACACTGGATCTTTCAACCGGAAAGTCAGTGGCTTCATTCACAACAGAAAATTTCTGGCAGTTAGGAACTGAAACTTTCTTGATTAAATCACTTTCCCACCCTTCAGTGGCAGTAAACTGCTTGCAAAGACTCCATGAGGATTCCTTTCCCTAGGGGCTTTTCTATGCAACAATTCACCCTTCACAGAAATTCTGCCCTTACCCTCTTCACCTAGGGCTTGCCCTAGAAAAACACTTTCCTGAGCAACAACAGGCTCTTTCTGGGTCTCACTTACATCCAGAATCACCTCTGGCCCATCAGGCAGATTCCTACACAATCCCCCTTCAGGCAAACTGACAGACTTCCTAGATAAAAGGTTAGAAGCCTTCTCCTTCCCTTTGCCACACACAAGTTCAGGAATCTTTTCCTTCTTGCTACAGGTTTCCACACCCTCAGGAGGTAACACAATCAAATCACCTTTCTGCTCTCCTTGTGCCCTGGCTAGGATCTCACCCTGATTAGACAGAGTTGCTACAGCCTTTCCCAGCCACACACTAGCAACAGGCAAAATACAAGCACCAGAATTGTCTGGTCTCTGGGATTTTACATAGACACTAACTGGATGCGACCTAGTTACAGGGCCAGTCTCCGGAGCAGACACAAACTTAGGACCATTCCCTTGCTAGGCATCAACTGAATCCAGAACCAATTCTGAGACAACTGCACTATTCTCCACCATCACAGGCTGAAAGGCCCCTTCTGTCCGCTCCACAGACAAAGAAGAGCCGGAGACACTTTCTCCTTTCCCAGACACACAGCTCGGGATCATTCCCCTGGTCCCAGCACACAGGGCTGTTCACAGACAACTGCTTGGAGACCGGGGTAGCTCCCTCCACAGGCAAGTCAATACCCCCGACAGACACAGGCACGTTTCCTTCCCTGTCCCAATTCTCCACCCAGCTAACAGTTAAGGTCCAAGGACACTCGTCTTCCACTCTCCTCACCTTCCCCAACTGCTGACTAGACAAAGCCACAGCTCACAAGGCTGCCTAGGCTCATCCAAACTTCCCTTACCAAGCACCTTGCCACTCCACACAGATGCCCTGCCCTGCCTGTGTCTCCCCCCCTCAGCTGGGGTCTCAGCTCCCACTGTGCTCAGCGCTGCCCTTACTGTCCCCGTGGGGGTAGGCAGCGAGCTCGCTGCTTTCCTCACTGCATCAGAGCCAGCATGAGCCCCCTCTCTGGTGTGCAGGGGGCCAGGGAACATCTCTCTGTCCCACCCAGCCCCAGGGCTCTGGTTACAGGCAGGCAGGTACCCTGAGCCTAGCAGCTCCTCCCTGCTGCCAGCCAGGTCATCTGCATTTTCACTGACCATTTCCCTCTCCACCGATTGGTTCCCTCAATTCAAATTCAAACCCTTGGCCGTTACAGGAGCAGGGCCTGGATCCTGTCCCAAAGAGACACAGTCACCCCACAACAGGGTCTCACAGCTGATATCCTGGAGCACCCCAACGACCAGCCAGCCCCACCCCTCCTGTGTCTGCACAGGGATCTGGGCCATAGGCAGGGTGAGGGGCTTCATCCCTGGGACCCTCACCCACCTCACACAGCCCCTCAGCATCTGAGGCTGCACCACCAGGGGCCTGACAACAGGTCTCTGTGTCCCAGGATCTCGCCACCCCAGGAATGTCTCCCCCTTGACCATCCCCTTCCGCTCCCACTGGATGTCCGAGGGGCCTGAGCCCAGGAAACTCCACACAGACATATAGGTTGAGGTCAGGAGTGGGAGCCTGTCCACCTCCCCACCCATCTGGCTGACGGAGTCTATGGCCTTGGGACCCAGCAAGGGAGCTAGACACCGGGGCTTTTCCGCAGGGTCCCCCTGGTTCAAATCGCCAGCCTGCTCAAAGGCAGTGAGGTGGCCTCCACATCCCCCCCATCCTTAACCAGGGGCAGCAATTTAGTATGGAGGTTCCCTGCGGAACTGGCACCCCGGGGTCTAGCCCCGCTCACCCCTGGGAGGTCCCCTCTGCCTCTCCGCTCCACCATCGCCAGTTCATGCTGCTGCTGCTTTTGCAGCTCTTTCTCGGGCTCTCGCTGTCTCTCACAGTCCTTCTTAAGGAGATGGTGACAGGCCCTCACTCTGCTGTTCCCAAGTTGTTGTGGACTCACAGGCCTGTGGGCTCTCAGCTCCCCACGGTTTCCAGGGAGAACCCCGAGTGTGCCAGCCCTTCTCGAGGTCACCACCTCTTTGCCAGGGTCGAGCTGCAAACTCCTCCACTCCTGAGACTGCTCACCGCAGTCCCCAGGGGGACCCCATTACTGCACAGTCCTTCTCGCTGGTCACACACTCCCAGGGGTTAACCGTCCCCTGAAACCACTCCTCTCTGAGCCTTCAGCACGCCTGGTCTTCGTCAATTCCCCTTTTACTGTTTCCCAGTCACTTAATGCAGGAAGCGCCATCCACGGGGTGCAGTACATCCCACCTCTGCCACCAGTTGCCACGGAGTCCCCGGGCGATGCTCTGGAGCTGCTCCCTACGAAGCCAGGCAGGACTCTGGGGGAGTCTCCTCTCTGGGAGCAGCCTGTCTGCAGGACACACAGCTCACCCGGCTCCCCCCTTCCTGGGTCTGACCTCGGAGCATCCAGCATCCTCTGCCCCTCCGTGCGCTTCCCACAGCGAGTCTGCTCAGGCGGGGTCCTGGGGAAGCCAGAGGGTCGTGCCCCCCAACTCCGCAGTCAGATGTGACTCTCAGCCAGCCAGTAAAACAGAAGGTTTATTAGACGACAGGAACATGGTCTAACATAGAGCTTGTAGGTGCAGAGAACAGCTGGGTCCATTTTGGGGGTCAGTGAGCCAGACAGCCTCGTCTGCACTTCACTCCATGTCCCCAGCCAGCCCCAAACTGAAACTCTCTCCAGCCCCCCCTCCTCTGGGCCTTGTCCCTTTCCCGGGTCAGGAGGGCACCGGATTCCTTTGTTCTCCAACCCTTTAGCTCTCACCTTGCAGGGGGGAAGGGCCAGGCCATCAGTGGCCAGGAAACAGGGTGTCGGCCATTCTCTGTGTCCAGCCCCTGCCCCCACCTGCCCTCTAGGGCTCTGCAAGGATCATACACCCTTATCCCACCCCCTAGAGACTTAAGAACTGCCTAGGGGAAACTGAGGCATCCCCACAATATTCAGAGAAAACACTGAGAACAGTCCCACTTCATCACACCTCCCACCTGCCCTGGGCCGGGAGTCCAGCCCCCCCAGACAGTGGGAGTCAGGGGAGGTTACAGCTATCCCTGAGCCATCTGGCGCTGGCCGGTGCCCTAAGGAGCAGCTCCGGAGCATGTCAGCCGCAGTGCGGCTCCATCAGCCTGCCTCAGCTCCCCTGGCCCCTGCCCCAGGATTTAGTAACATGGTCGTTCCTGCCCCTCCCTGGGGGGGAGCTCTGCCAGGGGTATTCCCACCCCACACCTCTCTGGAGGGACTTTTGCCTAGCCCCGGGGCTCCGACTCCTGCCTCGGGCCAGGGTCTCCACAGCCCTCCTCCCTGAGCCCTGGCTGGTGTCGCCAGCCTGCTGCACCCAGGGTCAATCGCGGGCTCTTCCCTGCAGGTCCCTGCTCCAGGCTCCCCTGACTAAGCGTTATAACCCTCAGTCCATGGTCCCCTGGCTTAGGTGCCTGGCCCCGGTGCCAGCTGGGTCTGGGTATCCTTCCCTGAACTACCTGCTTAGGGGCCAGGCCTTGGAGCAGGGCGGGCTGGCCCTGGCCTGCCCCTGCCCCGACTGCGGACAGTCTGCCCTGTTCCGCCGGATTACTGGGCGTGGGTGGTGGCTAAGGGCCAGACCCAGGCCACAGATCCTCTGAAGACCCCTGTGCCCTGCTGCATCTGGAGGGCACCTGCTGGAGCGTTCCCTGGCAGCACACGGCTAACGCTGACTAGCCCTTGGCCACCCTCGGCGCCTCTCCCTGGGGCAGGCGGCTGGTGGATGGTCGTGGCAGGAGCTCTGGGCGTCTCCACTGGGCCAGGAGCTGACTGCCAGGGTCGTTGTACTCCAGGCAGCTCCTCTCCCCAGGCTTCTCCCAGTGCCACCAGTATTAGCTCCCAGCAACACCAGGGACCATGGGGAGTAGGGGTGATGCCCCCCCCACCCCTCCAAGGATGGGCACCAGCCACATGCTGCCACTTAGTCTTGCCTCTCCTGTCTGCGGCCTGCTCTGGCCCCCTCCTGCCAGCTCAGCGCAGTGAGTGTGCTTCTGCATCTCCCACCCCCAGAGCTCCAGCCCTCGGACACCCCAGATATTTACTGCACGATCCAGGCGCCGGCACACAGAGCTGCAGGTAGGAACGGCACAGCCTCTGGCTGGCAGGCTGCACCCAGGGCCCCGCCTGCAGGGTCCCCAGCTGTCGGGGGATGGGGGATGGGCACCAACTACGACTCTGCTGGTCCCACTAAGTGCCCCAGATCCCAGAACACCCCCTGCTGCCCCACACGTGGCAGAGACATGGCTCAGCGCCTTGCTGCAAGGAGCCAGGCTCCAGCCCCTGCTCCCCAGGCCCCGGGAGCGAGCCGGCTCGGGAGTCTCTCCACAGGGATGGCTGGGGTGCTGCTCAGTCCTGCAGAGCAGGTGGCCAGTGGTTCCCTTCAGGGCCCGGTTTGGGCTGATGTGTCCCCCCTTTGGGCTCTGCGAGTGGGGCCAGGGCAGGGCGCGGGGTGGAGACGAGGCCCTGTATCCAGCTGTAGTGGGGAGGAGGGTTGTGCAGGTGTGAGGCTCCCCAGGAGTCCCGTCCAGGGGGACTCGCTGCAGGGAGCTCCTGGGGTGACCAGGAGAGGTGCCTGGTGGGAGACGCTGCCCCAGAGTCGTCTAACTTCCTCCAGAGCCGTTCCCGCGGTGACTCCGTGACACCCAGACCTGGCTCTGCACACGCGGCCCCCAGCACGGCTGCCCATTGCAGAGCAGCGCCAGGACCCCGCTCCTCTCGGCACCATTGGCAGAGCAGCCGGGGCCCACCCCGGGGATCGTAGGATGAACAGAGGCCCCTGAACTCAGAGGGATGGGGAGGTTCTGCTCGCCCTGAAGGGCCCAAGGCTCAGTGTTGGCGCTTCCTCACGCCAGGCTGGGCACCAAGGAACACGTCTGAGTAGAGAGAGGAAATGCAGGAGCTGAGGGATCTGGAAAGGGGGTACAGGGCCTTTCGCGGTGGGGAAGGGCTGGCTCGGGCGGAGCGGGGAAGGGGGTACAGGGCCTTTCCACTCCAGGGCACTGGCTCCAGCTGTGTGCCCACTTCCTCACCAGCCAGCCCCTTGCACCACTGTACATACCCGTGCAGAGGGGCGAGAAACGTTGCCACATCCCCAGGTGCCAGGCGGTGCCGAAGCAGGCCCCGGCCCCTCTGGCGCGTCGTGAGGCTGTGTCTGGCCGTGTCTGGCTGCCTGCTGCAGTGTCACACTGCCCAGAGTGCGAGAGGCCGGTCTCGCGTGTGGCTGCACCCAGGCTACGGCGCCCAGTGCAGGGACCAGTTCCTGGGGCAAGCTGGGGGGCAGTCAGGAGAAGAAGCGAGATGCCTGGTGAGCTGGAGCAATGGCTAATGGAGTGAGATGGGCTCAGCGGGTGCGAAGGGGAGGTGTCAGAACAGCTGCCTGTCTGTAGCGATTACGCTTGCCTGCAACTCCCCCCCCCCATGCCCGACCCAAACTCTTCACTGCCCCTGGAGCTAGAGCCCATGAGGTGCAATAGGCCCATCTCGCCAGGCGGGCGTCTCGCGTGGGAGCATTGACTGCGCTAAGGTTCCCTGGGCCTGTCTGGGGATCCCCCAGCTGTGAGCTCCTCCCTCCACAGCCTTCATAAGTCACTTGTGGGGCAGCCTCCCGTCTCTCTTGGGCCAGCTATTGAGCAGCCCTGCCAGCCCCAGGCAAGACTAACTGCCCCTTTTCCTGGGCCGGGTGCCCTGTTGTCTCCCGTGTGTGAACGCAGGGCCAGGGCCGAGCATGGGAGTTATGGGTGTTAAACCAACTAGCAATAGCTTGCTGTGAGACCCAGAAAAGTGAAGGTCAAATGGGGCAAATCCCCCTTACCCCAAGAAATCCAACGCCCCCCTTCACTCAACCCCTACATCAGGCTGTCTTGTGAATCAGCGCTCCCTCTGGCTTGTCTCTTGGTCCTCCCCCGTCCTGTGTGCCCCCTGGGGAGTGTGAAATTAAAGGTACTGGATATAATTGGGGTAGGAACTAGAGGGGATCTGTGTTTGGTGTCTCGTGCAGCGATTGGTGCACAAGAGCAGAGGTAGGAATTGTTCGGCACCTGAGGGGAAAAGACAATTAATTACCTGGGTCTAGACGAGACCTTCTGGCTCACTGAGCATCGAAGAGTCTTAGCACCGAACCAGGGTGGAACTTTGGAGCATTAAAAGATATTGCTGAAAAGGGGGGACCCAGGTGCTGGTCTGGGCGAATTCTGACCCACAGCCCAGGGAATGAGCTGACCCTCCCGGCTACAAGACAGTGAGGAGATTTCAGAGTAGCAGCCATGTTAGTCTGTATTCGCAAAAAGAAAAGGAGTATTTGTGACACCTTAGAGACTAACAAATTTATTAGAGCATAAGCTTTCGTGAGCTACAGCTCACTTCATCGGATGCGTTTGGTGGAAAAAACAGAGGAGAGATTTATATACACACACACAGAGAACATGAAACAATGGGTTTATCATACACACTGTAAGGAGAGTGATCACTTAAGATGAGCCATCACCAGCAGCAGGGGGGGGAAAGGAGGAAAACCTTTCATGGTGACAAGCAAGGTAGGCTAATTCCAGCAGTTAACAAGAATATCAGAGGAACAGTGGGGGGTGGGGTGGGGGGGAGAAATACCATGGGGAAATAGTTTTACTTTGTGTAATGACTCATCCATTCCCAGTCTCTATTCAAGCCTAAATTAATTGTATCCAGTTTGCAAATTAATTCCAATTCAGCAGTCTCTCGTTGGAGTCTGTTTTTGAAGCTTTTTTGTTGAAGGATAGCCACTCTTAGGTCTGTGAACGAGTGACCAGAGAGATTGAAGTGTTCTCCAACTGGTTTTTGAATGTTATAATTCTTGACGTCTGATTTGTGTCCATTCATTCTTTTACGTAGAGACTGTCCAGTTTGGCCAATGTACATGGCAGAGGGGCATTGCTGGCACATGATGGCATATATCACATTGGTAGATGCGCAGGTGAACGAGCCTCTGATAGTGTGGCTGATGTGATTAGGCCCTATGATGGTATCCCCTGAATAGATATGTGGACAGAGTTGGCAACGGGCTTTGTTGCAAGGATAGGTTCCTGGGTTAGTGGTTCTGTTGTGTGGTGTGTGGTTGCTGGTGAGTATTTGCTTCAGATTGGGGGGCTGTCTGTAAGCAAGGACTGGTCTGTCTCCCAAGATCTGTGAGAGTGATGGGTCGTCCTTCAGGATAGGTTGTAGATCCTTGATGATGCGTTGGAGAGGTTTTAGTTGGGGGCTGAAGGTGATGGCTAGTGGCGTTCTGTTGTTTTCTTTGTTGGGTCTGTCCTGTAGTCGGTGACTTCTGGGTACTCTTCTGGCTCTGTCAATCTGTTTCTTCACTTCAGCAGGTGGGTATTGTAGTTGTAGGAATGCATGATAGAGATCTTGTAGGTGTTTGTCTCTGTCTGAGGGGTTGGAGCAAATGTGGTTATATCGTAGCGCTTGGCTGTAGACAATGGATCGAGTGGTATGATCTGGATGAAAGCTAGAGGCATACTGACACCTTCCACTGCACCCAAGCGAAGCAGCAGAGAACCAGTGTGCTGAAAGCTGCACGCCAGCTGGTCAGTGCCCGGTGCAGAGCTGCCTCCTCCCGGCCCGGAGACAGGCTAGAGCCCTGCTGGCACTAGGCAGATCTCTGAGCTTTGCTGACGCCCTGCAGAGAGCCTCTCCCCTGCCCCTTAGGTTACAGGCTAAAGGAGGGGTGGTGAGATTTCAGGTCAGAACTTGGATTTCTCCGGCTTGTTCCTAACAATAACTGAAGGTTCACTTGTTCAGGCGACACTTTAGCGAGACCCCAAGTTGGATTTGCGCTAAAGCTGGGTGTGGCCTTGCCTTGTAAGCACAGGCAACGTGGCCCAAGAGAACTTTAAACTGAGCTTTAATCAGCTGCTTTTGATGTTTAAACTTGTCCCAGTTATACCAAGTTGTTCAAATGGCAGCACCCAGCCTCTGGGCAGTGCCTGAAGACAAGTGCAACCATAGTCCATAGTGCGGCCTGGAAGCGTGTTAATGCGTCTGAGCTTTGACAGAATTGATAACTAAGGACAATAAGGCAAGAAACAGGGATCTGGGGGATTCCAAGGTTTTCCTTGGAACAGCTGCTGTCCCAGCACTGGACCGTGTTCCTTGCTTACAAGACGACAGGCTGGGCTACACCTAAAATGTGGGTTGAACTGAGGTGAAGCTGGTAAAGTGAGTTCACCGTTTCCACAGGGCAGCAGATCGGTGTGTGTTGCTGGTGTCCAGGAGACACGAGATCAGGCCCGTGAGTGTAACAGGGCAAGGTGTGTAAATTACCAGCCTGCAGAGGGAAAGCACAGGGCTCGCGGAGCCCAGAGTGGAGTGCTCCTGTTGCCGGCAGCCAGGACTTTGGGAGAGTTTTCCCGGTGGGCATGGCCAGGGCTCCCTCCCGCTGTGAGCGGTGGTACTGATTCCCCCCGGACACCTCGGCTAACCCTGAGAAGTCACAATGCACACGCGCTCTGGCTCCAGGTAAGTTACCACCCAAGTCCCTGGCTGGGCAAAGTCTGGGATAGCAGATTCAGAGCATCCAACCCACACCCTGGAAATGAGTCCCAGAGGAAACCGTCTGCTTCAGCCAGCTGCGTCGGCTCCAGGGTAGGGCATGTCAGGAGTCCAGAGCGTCCCAGCTGGCACCACCAGGGCCCTTCTCATCTCTGCCAGTTTCCATGGCCCCGGCTCGCTCCCCAGGACACGGGCTTCTGCCCAGGCACAGAGCAGCCACGAGAAGCAGCAGCAGCAGCAGGTCGCGACTCGAGAAGGTCCCTTGCTCGCCTCTATTTGAAATTCCCATAGATTTTGAATGAGTCCAGATAGCTCAGGGCTAACTCATAGCAGAATGTGTACTGCTCCTGCGGAGAGAAGGCTGCATGTCAGCACCCCGTGTGACAGGCCCAGACCCACCCGCACATGCCCCTGCTCTTGCCCCTCGGCGTGCAGGGCCGGCTGCGGGTCTTGCAGCTCCTGAGTGACCCATGCTCAGGTGTGTGTCCCCCTGCCAGATCTAGGGTCAGAAACCCAGCCTCCATCAGGAGCCTGGCCCCCGGCCGCAGCCTCCCCGAGCCAGACCCGGCAGGAGCCCGGCCCCCGGCCGCAGCCTCCCCGAGCCAGAGCCCGCAGGAGCTCCCACTCCTGCCGTGCTGTCTTGGCTCTAACAGATCCCACCACTATAGCCTCTGATGTGAAGCACAATCCCAAGAGGCTGCAGGTCGTTCTCCCCCCACACCATGCCGAGGCAGCTGGGGCTGGGGTTTGTTTCCCTCTCTGGGAGCTCTGGAATCAGCCTGGGCCCAAGGAGCTGGAGAGGGAGCGACAGAGCAGCGCACAGGACGCCAGGGGCGGCAGGACCTTTGATTGTGTGACTGTCCCCAGGCCAATTGGGGCAGTCCCTGGGGCTGCCTGAGCTGTGGCTCCTGGCCTTGGGGCTGGCAGCAGGAGCACCAGCCTCTCTGGGCCAGGCTGGGGCACTTACCACGTCCTTGATCATCTGCTGTCGCCGGCGCTTCAGCAGTCTCACCGCCTGCGAGACGTCCAGCAGCCCCTCGCTGCGGATCTGCTCGCACAGGAAGGTGGCGGCACAGAAGAGCCCGCAGCGGCTGGCACCGTCCCTGTGGGAGAGAAGGGAAGTACAGATCAGTGCAGGCCAGAAGTCGCCCAATGGCACCGAGCTGCCAGCGGCCAGACCTGTAGCTGTTCTACGTGGCTGGCGCACCAGGGAGCTGCAGCCCAGGCTATGGCTATGGCTGGGGCGGGGCAGCCTGGGCTGCCACATCTCGGACAGGGGTGCCCGGTCCACATGCTCCCACCAGCCAGTCAGTCAGGGGGCTCGCAGAAGGAAGCCCTGGGCACTGTGCTGGGTGGTTTGGGTGCGAGTCCCAGGGGAGGGAGCAGAGATGGGTCTGCTGTAGAGAGGCCGTTCCAGCTGACGAGGACCTGGAAGCTCAAGGGTCTATCAACTGTAAGGAGGATCTGAATGAATTCTCCCCTGACAGATGGCTGGGGGTGGGTGGCAGGGAGAGATCTCAGGACTAGACTGTATTTACATAAATGTCCTACTCTTCCTAGGTATCCAGCTGTGATGTTATTGACATGAATTGTGACCGTATAGATCATTGTTGCAACCAAGGTCCTGTAGTGGCACCAAATCTTGTACAAAAGAGGTCAAGTAAGATGTCTAAGACATGGTTATGGTTTGCTGGTTATGATTATGCTATCTGGGTGCAGGTATCATTTTTGTATTTAAAGTTATAAGAATTGGCTCTGTACTGTCTGTATTTCAAACTTGTGTTGTGCTTCTGGGTGACACCCCAGACAGTTTGGTATCAGCTCTGCGTAGCCTGCTTGATGGCCCATTAGGGACCATCAGCTACACACCTGACCCATTGAGAGAAGGCAGACACGCCTTGGGACTCAGCACGGTCTGCAGGGACCTGCCTATGGACAGAACTCTGAGGTTTTTCCAGGCCAGGTGATGGACAGCTTGTCTTTGGGACAAAGGAAGCACAGGCCACATGGCAAGAGACTATAAAAGGCAGCTGCATCTCTCCATTTTGTCTTCATTCCCTGCTTCTTACCTCTGGAGGGACTTTGCTACAAACAGAAGCTCTGAATGACCCATCCCAGCTGTGGATGTTCTCCAGAGACTTGATTTGAACCTGCAGTTTATTCCATCGCTGCTGCAAGCCTGAACCAAGAACTTTGCCATTACTGTATGTCATCGATTCCATTGAACCAATTCTAGCTCTCATCTATATTTCTTTTTCTTTTTATGAATAAACCTTTAGATTTTAGATTCTAAAGGATTGGCAACAGCGTGATTTGTGGGTAAGATCTGACTTGTATATTGACCTGGTCTGGGGCTTGGTCCTTTAGGATCCTTTTTTCTTTTACTCAGGTATTGGTTTTCATAATCATTCATCCCCATAAGAAGTGGTGCTGGTGGTGATACTGGGGAACTGGAATGTCTGAAGGAATTGCATGTATGACTTTGGTTAGTCATTGGGGTAAAACTGAAGTCCTCTCTGTTTGGCTTGTTTGGTTTGCCTTAGAGGTGGAGAAACCCCAGCCTTGGGCTATAACTGCCCTGCTCCAAGCAATTTGTCCTGAATGGATACTCTCAGTAGTGTCCCGCCAAAGGCCGCATCGTTACACTAGTATACAGAGTGGTGTTGCTCAAAATGATCAACGTTGGGTTACAAATCACTTTAGTACCGAATGCAGGGGGAGTGAAATGCTGTTATCCATGTTGTTGTCTTTGTTGTATGAGTAAAGGGGAGTAGGGCTGTGCTCAGCCTGCCCCAAATGAGGGGCTCACCCTCAGCTGAAAGGACCTTGTTAAGCCAGGGGCTCGAATGCCAGATCCCCGTGAAAGTCAGAGGGGTGGGCACATGTGTCCCAGCCAGGGTGTTTGGATTCTCCCTAAAGGTCCCTAGACTGGTTTAACCTGTTCCCTCCACTGTTCAAAGAATAGAGCTAAATAGGCTTCATTAGAAGCCTCTTTCTTCTGTTAAATGCCCAATCAGAGCTGGAACCAGTTGTGGTAGGACTGTGTTTCTGCCCTACCTGCTAAGAGCTAAAACCACTGAGAGCTGGAATCCCTTGAGATGGGGCAGTGCACAGAGCTGGCAATTACTAAGAGACAGATGTGCCAAGGTCATAGCAGGGGGCAGCAGAAGGCAATTGACAGTCAGCTGGTGACCGAGTGGCTGGTGCAGCGGTGAGCAGAATGAGCGACTGGCAGGGCAGCCAACTAGAGCAAGTGCTCAGAGGCCGGCGCAAGCCAGGTGCCTTCTTCCCCAGGTGGGAGGGGAACTCACAGCTGCGCCTCTGAACCCTGGGTCCTCACTGTCCCAGGACAACCCCTGTGAGTGGGGTGAGGTGAGGGAGCAGAGGGGGGCACAGAAAAGGAACTGTTGGTTGTAGATCTCAAGAACATGAGGCGGAAGCTCTGCCCTACGCACTCTGGGCTGGGTGTCCTGCTCACAGTTTATGTTTATGAATCTTGTTTGTGGCATTTTCCCTAATTAATGTCAGGTGACTTCCCTCCTTTCATTAAAAGTTTCTTTGCTACACTCAGACTGTGCTTGTGAGAGGGGAAGTTTTGCCTCTCAGAGGTGCCCAGGGGTGGGGTGTAATTGTCCCAGGTCACTGGGTGGGGGCTTGAGCCGGTTCTGTGTTGTATCGATGGAAAGGAACCCCCAGGTATTGAACCCGGCCCTGGTTACGGTTGCTGCTAGCTGCACCTGGCAGAAAGGTTCCACAGCTATCGACGCTCCCAGTCTACGCCAGCCTCCCCCCGGGAGAGTCTGTGCCAAGCGCCCGCTGTGTTGACTCACCTCCTGCTGCAGGGCTTGGGAGTGAGCTCCTGCTACACTCGCCGACTCCGTGCCGGGCAGAGCCAGCCTTTCGCACCAGGCCTGCCTGGCCCAGAGCCCTCACTCACCAGCAAGTGACGAGAACGTGGCTGTCCTGGCTTGTCCGCTGGCTCCGCTCCACCTCCCCCAGCAAGCTGATGATGGTGGCAGGGCATGGGGGGAGCCGCTGCTGCATGGGCCAGTCATCTACTTGCCAGAACCTGATCTCCAGTGCGGCCTTCTTGGGCTAGTGAGAAGACAGGTGAGGAGGGGAGGAACCGCAGCAGAGTCAGCCTTGGGCAGAGAGGATACCCTGGCAGCGAGGCTGGTGGGCAATTCAGGGAAGGCTAATGGGCAGAAAGGGGGCAGTCCCAGAGAGGGAGGGGGCTACATGCCAACTCACCTTTCCACAAGCTCAGCCATTGGCCCCCAGCCCGAGGACGAGCTATGGGACTGGGACCGGTCCTAAGTCGTATCAGACCCTCATGCAAACCTGGGGGAGCGACCTTCCCAATGGTGAGAGCCCACGTCTCTGAACAGCCTGGCTCCGGCCCACCGCAGAGCCACAGGCCAGACTCCAGGAAATGTGGGACTGGAAGGGACCTTGAGAGGCCGCCAAGTCCAGCCCCCTGCGCTGAGGCAGGGTCAAGTAACCCTAGACCATCCCTGAGAGGGGTTTATCCGACCTGGCCTAGGACCCTCCAGTGACGGGATCCCACAACCTCCCTTGAGAGCCTCTTCCAGAGCTTAACTACCCTGAGAGTCAGAAAGATTTTCCTAATAGCTAATGGACAGCTCCCTTGCTGCAGATCATGCCCATCACTTCCTGTCCTACCTCCAGTGGCCATGGAGAACAATTCATCCCCATCCTCTGGATAACAGCCCTTAGCATTTGAAAACTGTTCTCAGGTCCCCCCAGTCTTCTTTCCCCAGCCCTGAACACGCCCAGTTATTTGAACCTTCCCCGCACCGGTCAGGTTTTCTCAATCGTCTCTCATGTGTGTTGCTGTCCTCTGGCCTCTCTCCAGCTTGCCCCCCCTTCCCAAAGCAGAGGGTGCCCAGACTTGGGCACAGGACTGCAGCCAAGTAGAGCAGGACAGCTGGAAGTTACGATACTGTCTGTGGGCCCTGCCTTCTCTCCAGCCTGGCTGCTGGGCTGCCTGCCGCAGAGGACGGTTCTGAAAGGCGGGACTCACCAACACCCTCCCCACACAGTCCCATCCTCTGGGGGGCAGTGATCGCTCTCTAGGCAGGCGAGGGCCCAGTCCTGCTCCGAGGGTCCCACCTGGAGTTCCCAGGGGCCCTGGCCATGCGAGGGTCACCCTCTCAGGGCAGCGATAGCGTCTCTGATCTCAGTGGTCGGATCAGTGGCTAGCCCTGAATCTCAGCTCTGAGCTGGCTCTCCATTGACCTGGGAGCCCTGCTGGGCCACCTCGGGCTCCTCCGGGGGCCAGGGCCCTGAGGGCTGATCTCAGAGGATGACCCAGGACCATCCCAGGCACCTCACTCTGGGGCAGAGCCTACCTGTTGCCTGTTGGTTACAGCGAGTGTGCGGATGGTGAAGCCAGCTCCCGGCTCCTCCGAGATCAGCTTCACGTGGAAACGGCCGTAAGAGGCCTCTCCGTGCATAGGCCAGAACGCCAGGTATGTCTGGGGAGTGAACACACGGACCTGCTCACAGACGTGTGCTCACAGGGCACGCACGGACCATGCACACGCAGTCACACGCCTAACGCCGGCCCACAGGGGAAATGCTCAGACCCCACACACGGACCTACTCACAGACGTGTGCTCACAGGGCACGCATGGACCAGGCACACACAGACATAGGCCTAACGCCGGCCCACAAGGGAAATGCTCAGACCCCACACATGGACCTACTCACAGACATGTGCTCACAGGGCACGCATGGACCATGCACACACACAGACATAGGCCTAACGCCGGCACACATAGCAGTGTTCTGATGCACAAAGCATCCCCCACCCCCACATGTGCCCACAGACTGGCCCGGCCAGAGACAGGGCACACACAGCCTGGTGTCCTCAGGCATGTACACTCATAAGCTACAGGAACCACTCCAGCCAGGGTCCATGGGTGCAAGTGCAACCTCAGCAATCCGGCCAAGATGTGCACCACCATGCCTGCATCTCCTGTCTCAGCCAGCCCTGGGTCCCACTCCACGGGCTAGGACCGCGCAGCTCCACTCAGGGCTGCGGGCTGGCAGATGCCCCGAGTGAGATGGGAGGGGCTCAGGTTACACAGGGCAGCGGGGAGGTGAGCCGGGTTCTTCTACGTGGCTGGCAGGCCGGGGAGCTGCAGCACGGGCTATGAATGGCGGGGGAGCCTGGGCTGCCACTGCTAGGCACCCGCCGGCAGGGGGGAGCAGAGTGGGAGGTAGCACAGCGCCCACCTCTGAACAGGGAGGCTGCAGCTGCCCGACACGCACAGACACACGGCGTATCCCCGTCTCTCTGCAGACAGTGCCAGTGTGTAATGGTGAGGGGGAGTAAGCAACAGAGCCCCAGAGCCAGCCAGCCAGACACCATCCCCCATCCCCAACCCCACTCCACACCCGACTGCACCCGCCCTCCCGGAGGCACCCAGGCATCCCTGACACTCTCCGCTGCCTGGCCTGGATCTGGGGATTCCCATCGGGAGTCAAAAAGGCAGCTCTGGGGGCTATAGCATGGGCAGACAGCCCCGCGGCAGGGAGGGAAACCCCGTCACTGTGGTGAGGCGGGGAGGTGGAGGTTCTCCTTCAAGCTCCAGAAACTAAGCTGCTCGGATCAGGCCCCCTTGTGACGAAGTGGGACTGTTCTTAATGTGTGCTCTGAATACTGTAGGGGTGCCTCAGTTTCCCCTAGGCATTTCTTAAGTCTCTAGGTGGTGGGATAAGGGGCTGTAATTGTTGCAGAGCAAAGGGCCAGGGTACATAAATGGCGACACCCTGTCTCCTGGCCACTGATAGCCTGGGCCCTTCCCCCCCTGCAAGGTGATTGGTAAAGGGTTGGAGAACAAAGGAATCAGGTGCCCTCCTGGCCCGGGAAAGGGACAAAGCCCAGAGGAGGGGGGGCTGGAGAGAATTTTAGTTTGAGGCTGGCTGGGGACATGGAGTGAAGTGCAGATGGGGTTGTCTGGCTCACTGCCCCCACAAAATGGACCCGGCTGAGGGGTCCTCTTCTGTGCATCTACAAGCTCTGTGTCAGACCATGTTCCTGTCGTCTAATAAACCTTCTGTTTTCCTGGCTGGCTGAGAGTCCCGTCTGACTGCGGAGTTGGGGGGCAGGATCCTCTGGCTTCCCCAGGACCCCGCCTGGGCGGACTCGCTGTGGGAAGCGCACGGAGGGGCAGAGGATGCTGAATGCTCCGAGGTCAGACCCAGGAAGGGGGAAGCCGGGGGAGCTGTGTGTCCTGCAGACAGGCTGCTCCCAGAGAGGAGACTCCCCCAGAGTCCTGCCTGGCTTCATAGGGAGCAGTTCCAGAGCATCGCCCGGGGACTCCGTGACACCCTCCAACCCCCATTTGTGCTACAAGCCCTCAGCTGGCTACCCTGAACCTCAGCAGGGTGTGCCAGGGCCCTGCTCTGATATGCTCATGCCCCATGGCTGGCAGAGTCCGGAGTAGGCCCCGTGTGTGCAGGGGAGTTGGCAGAAGGGTGCACAGGGCTGACCTGGTCCAACTCCTCGATGCGGTTCAGCATGACCAGCGCGGTGCAGGTGTAGTCCCAGAGCAGGGACCAGAAATCCACCAGCGTTTCCCTGAGCGGTAGCTGAGTGACTATGACGTTGTCTTCTTCCGCATACGTCTGCAAGACAGACAGACCCAGTGGGAGCCACCGGCCTTCTCCCCTGCTTCAGGCACTAACCAGAGCCTTCACCCCCGCCAGCCATGCTGCTGGTCCCAGCCCTGCCATGGGGACCGGCCAGGGGCTCTGCCGAGAGGAAGCATGACCCAAACCCAGGAACACACAGGCTGCCATGCTGCCCCGGACCATCTCCCCCCTACCCAAGGCGGCCAGCCCAGCTTCAGGCTCTGAGTCCCTCCTGCCCCCAGCCAGAGCCACCAGGGTCCCCAGCCCAGACACAGCAAGAGGGCTCACCCTGGGGGGGCAGGGTCACTCCAGGAAGCCACGGGCAAAGGGGTGAATGCGCCATAGCTGGGCTGTGGGGGGGAGAGGAAGGGATGAGGCACAGCTGGGCTGGGGGGAGGCGATACCGCAGACTGGGCTGTGGGGGGGAGGGAGGATGCTGCACAGCTGGGCTGGGGGAGGGGAAGGGGGAGGGGATGCGGTGCAGGGGACTGAAGCTGATCCATGGGGACCATCTCCTGGTGCTGAGGCCCGCTGTGTGCGGGAGTCCCAAGGGAAGACTGGTGCTCGGCAGCCCCATCGCTGGGCACTGCCAACGGGCGCAGACGACGCCCTGGCAAACAGACATAAGGGCTGGGGCTGGAGAGCTCCGGGGGCTCATTTCTCGCACCCACGCTCGGGCCAGACGGAGCCTTACGCCAACAAAGACTGCATTGATGTAGCCGGGCGAGCCGTCCGCTTTCAGGGAGGACATCAGGATGGGGCGGCTGCAATCCGCTGGGAGGGGATGGAAGGAGAGAGGCCGTGTCTGAGCCAGGCGGTCTGCACCCAGCGGGAGCCCCCGGCGTGGGCCGAGAAGCAGCTGCGCCCAGCCCCCCAAAGCTCACAGGGCCTGTGCCCGGGGCCTGGCTGAGCAGCGCTGCGGAGGAGCACACCCCTTCCGTTCCCAGTGTCATAGCCTCAGCGCCCGCTGCACATCATGCAGGGGCAGGATGCTGGTGGCACGGGGTGGGGGTCCCAGCTGGTGGATGCTGGGTGGGGCTGGGCCATGAACGTAGGGATCTGGCCGGGGCCCTTGGCAGAGCACTGCCTGGGAGCTCTCCCGGCCAGGGACAGCGGCTGGGAGGACGGAGAGGCATGGCACTCCCTGGGCCACAAGTCTCCACAGACACCCACCAGGGCCTCGGGAAAGCCAGGTCCCTGAGGGCTCCCGGGCCATGGTGCCCACCCAGTGCCCCAGGCTAGGCCCGGCCCCACCGTGTTACCTGGCAGGATCGCCGGCTTGCGGTTCTTAGGCTGGTTGCTGGGCTGCTGGGCCTCCTTGCATGGGGAGAGCTGGAACAGTTCGGAAAACTTCTGCAAGGCCTGCCGGGCGGGAGGATGCAGCGGCGTCAGCTCCCAGCCGTGGCTCCCTGCTCCCACCCGAGACCCGATAGCACCATGCCCACAGCCTGCCTCCACGCTGCAACTCAGCCGTCTCGGGGCTGACCGGGCAGGCAGAGGGGTCATGCCAGGGAGCGGATCCCACCCGAGTCTCCAGGGGCCGGGCCCCGTGGGCCAGTGTGGGGCAGCAAGCATGAGGGGGACTCTGCTGTTCAACATGTCAGGAGAGGGGCTGGTGGAGTGGGCCCTCCTCACTGCACACAGCTGCCTCCAAGGCAGCCCAGAGAAGTGCAGGGCAGGTCGCTCTCAGGCAGAGCTGGGTTCTGGTGCTTGGCCTGCACCAGGATCGTCAGCACCAATCCCACCGCAGGAGCCTTGTAATAAGCAACAGCCTGGGACGCTGAGCCCCCGACACGTCCCACGGCCTGGGAAACGCTGCTCCCGGACGACACGGAGCCCCCGACATGTCCCACGGCCCGCGAAACGCTGCTCCCGGACGACACGGAGCCCCCGACACGTCCCACGGCCCGCGAAACGCTGCTCCCGGACGACACGGAGCCCCCGACACGTCCCACGGCCCGGGAAACGCTGGTCCCGGACGACACGGAGCCCCCGACACGTCCCACGGCCCGGGAAACGCTGCTCCCGGACGACACGGAGCCCCCGACACGTCCCACGGCCCGGGAAACGCTGCTCCCGGACGACACGGAGCCCCCGACACGTCCCACGGCCCGGGAAACGCTGCTCCCGGACGACACGGAGCCCACGACACGTCCCACGGCCCGGGAAACGCTGCTCCCGGACGACACGGAGCCCCCGACACGTCCCACGGCCCGGGAAACGCTGCTCCCGGACGACACGGAGCCCCCGACACGTCCCACGGCCCGCGAAACGCTGCTCCCGGACGACACGGAGCCCCCGACACGTCCCACGGCCCGGGAAACGCTGCTCCCGGACGACACGGAGCCCCCGACACGTCCCACGGCCCGGGAAACGCTGCTCCCGGACGACACGGAGCCCCCGACACGTCCCACGACCCGGGAAACGCTGCTCCCGGACGACACGGAGCCCCCGACACGTCCCACGGCCCGGGAAACGCTGCTCTCGGACGACACGGAGCCCCCGACACGTCCCACGGCCCGCGAAACGCTGCTCCCGGACGACACGGAGCCCCCGACACGTCCCACGGCCCGCGAAACGCTGCTCCCGGACGACACGGAGCCCCCGACACGTCCCACGGCCCGGGAAACGCTGCTCCCGGACGACACGGAGCCCCCGACACGTCCCACGGCCCGGGAAACGCTGCTCCCGGACGACACGGAGCCCCCGACACGTCCCACGGCCCGGGAAACGCTGCTCCCGGACGACACGGAGCCCCCGACACGTCCCACGGCCCGGGAAACGCTGCTCCCGGACGACACGGAGCCCCCGACACGTCCCACGGCCCGGGAAACGCTGCTCTCGGACGACACGGAGCCCCCGACACGTCCCACGGCCCGGGAAACGCTGCTCTCGGACGACACGGAGCCCCCGACACGTCCCACGGCCCGGGAAACGCTGCTCTCAGACGACACGGAGCCCCCGACACGTCCCACGGCCCGCGAAACGCTGCTCCCGGACGACACGGAGCCCCCGACACGTCCCACGGCCCGGGAAACGCTGGTCCCGGACGACACGGAGCCCCCGACACGTCCCACGGCCCGGGAAACGCTGCTCCCGGACGACACGGAGCCCCCGACACGTCCCACGGCCCGGGAAACGCTGCTCCCGGACGACACGGAGCCCCCGACACGTCCCACGGCCCGGGAAACGCTGCTCCCGGACGACACGGAGCCCCCGACACGTCCCACGGCCCGGGAAACGCTGCTCTCGGACGACACGGAGCCCCCGACACGTCCCACGGCCCGCGAAACGCTGCTCCCGGACGACACGGAGCCCCCGACACGTCCCACGGCCCGGGAAACGCTGCTCTCGGACGACACGGAGCCCCCGACACGTCCCACGGCCCGGGAAACGCTGCTCCCGGACGACACGGAGCCCCCGACACGTCCCACGGCCCGCGAAACGCTGCTCCCGGACGACACGGAGCCCCCGACACGTCCCACGGCCCGCGAAACGCTGCTCCCGGACGACACGGAGCCCCCGACACGTCCCACGGCCCGGGAAATGCTGCTCCCGGACGACACGGAGCCCCCGACACGTCCCACGGCCCGGGAAACGCTGCTCCCGGACGACACGGAGCCCCCGACACGTCCCACGGCCCGCGAAACGCTGCTCCCGGACGACACGGAGCCCCCGACACGTCCCACGGCCCGGGAAACGCTGCTCCCGGACGACACGGAGCCCCCGACACGTCCCACGGCCCGGGAAACGCTGCTCCCGGACATCACTGAGCACTAAGGCACAAATGGAGGGTGACTTGTCCAATGTCACAAAGCAAGTTCAGGGCAGCAAAGGGCGCAGGACCCAGGAGCCCTGGCTCCCAGCCCCCTGCTTTCCTGGACCAGGGGAGAAGGCAGAGTCCAGACCCTGGGCCAGCCCCATGGTTCCTCCCACAGGTACCTTGAACTCCCGCGAGAACCCGTTGCTCTGTGTCTGGGCGTCGGGCTGGCGCAGGAGGCTGACGTGGCTAGGGACACTCTCCACCAGGACCCCGGTGTTCCCGCACAGCAGCCCCTCCAGCAGCACCTCGTAGAGGAAGGTGTACTGCTCCTGGGGAGAGGAACGCAGGTGTTGGCCCCAGAGCCCAGCCCATCACAGGGGGCCAGCACCTGGGGCCAGAAGGTGATGCCTGGTGCTGCGGGGAGCCCAGATACCATGTGCCATCAAGTGCACCCTGAGGGCAGGCTGGAGACCCACTCCTGCGCTAGGCACGCTCGCGCCAACGGAACAGACTCTTGGCACATTTCGCTTGGGGGGGGGGGAGAGTCCCCATTTTCTGTCCCCACCCCCAGCCCATCCTTTGGCTCCAGATGGTGGAAATCCTCCCTTTTGTACCAGTGGCCTGAGCGTAGTCCCCCTGAGCCTGCCAGTGCTGCCCCAGGTGCCAGACAGACCCTACAGTGATGGGTGCTCCAGATAAAGCAGTTACAGGGATGGGTTAGTACCCCCTGCCCTAGCTGGGGACCAGCGACCTCCTCTGCCACATTCTCACCACCCAGGCCCCATGCAGCCAGGGCGCCCTATTCACCCGGCAGCCTCTCCGGCAGAGTGACACCATCTGGGGGAGAGTCCCACCTGCAGCGAGCCGTACCAGCAGAGCCGTGGGACATGCTCAGACTCATGCTCCAGAGGAAGATGTGACGAAGCAGGGAGTGGGGCGGATTTGACCTGGGGATGTTGCAGGAGAGTTTCATTGGGGATGGGAGACTTCCCTTGAGGGAAGAAACCTGAGCCTGTAACCTGAGCCAGGAGGGGGGTTGGGGTGAGGTGACACCTTCTGCCCGGGAAACTGGACAAAGGCTGGAGGAGGAGCTGTGGGGAGGCTGGGGAGATGGTTGGAGGGGTTTCCAGTTTTGGGGAGTTGGCTGGGGAAGAGGAGGGAGCCCCAAGGCTGGGGTCGAATCTCCCTGCCCCCCAGAAGGGCCTTACTAAGGGATCCTGTTTATGCCTGCAAGCTCTGGTTTGAACTGTGCTCCTGTCGCCTCTAATAAACCTTCTGTTCTACTGGCTGGCTGAGAGTCACGGTGAATCACCGGAAGTGGGGGTGCAGGGCCCTGATTCCCCCTCACGCTGTGACAGAAGGAGACAATCCCCCTGGATCCTGCCCTGGGTGCAGGCCCCCGTAACTCCAGCCGGGTGATCAGTTCCCTGCAGGCACATGTGTGAGCGTTCCCATCCCAGGAGCACCTGTGGGAGCTGGGTACCTGTCCAGGATGCTCTCAGATCCCAGCTTGGGGGTTCTGCCAGCACCTCCGGGACTCAGACCTCTCCTCAGAGACAGGATCCCAAAATCTAGTCTCTAGGTAGCTTCAGTGCTGGCTCCCTGCAGCTGGGCCACATGTCGCGTGGTCGGGCTGGCTTTGCAGGGCCAAATCCATGCGGAGGGTCCCTTGTGGGGGGAGTAACCGGCCTGAGCCCAGACCCAGGAGCTGAGCTCAGCAGCCAGGGGGCGGAACCCTGAAAGTACCTGCCCTTTGAATTGGGCACTACGAGCAGGGCAGGCAGCAAACCCCTGCTCGGGCGGCCTGCCCGTGGCACAGGGAACTCAACTGAGCTCCTCACCTTTGTTTGCACCATGCTGACCCGCTGTTCCCGCAGCCTCTGCACGCAGCGGAAAACATCCACGCTGCCCTCGGCCTGCGCCATCTTCAGGAGGAAGTCCAGGGCGATGAAGGTGCCTGTGCGGCCGATCCCCGCGCTGGGGACAGGGGAAGAGAGTGAGGTGCTCGCCGGGCCCTGGGCCTGCCCCCCCCACACCAGCCCTCTCTGCCAGTACCTGCAGTGCACAAGCACGGGGCCGGCAGGTGCCTGCGACACCCTCTCGTTCACCATCTCCACCAGCTGCAGAAGCCGGGCCGGGTTGCTGGGGACCCCATGGTCTGGCCACAGCAGGTAGTGAAACTGCTGCATGTTTCTCGGGAGAGGGGAACCTGCCTGAGGAGAGGGCAGACAGGAGAGGTGGGAGGACAGAGGGTTGTGAAAAGGGCAGTGGGGGCGGGGAATTGAGCAGGGGCTCCGAGCACTCAGAACTCCCTCCAGCACCAGCAGCCCCCGTGGCCAGGCTGCTGGGAGCCCCGGAGTCCTGAGAACATAGAGCTGCAGGGGAGTCCCCGCACCAGGAGGGCTGGGGCGATGGAGTGGGGCTGGCTGGCGGGTGCAGGCTAGTTTCAGGGCCCAGCCAGGCTACACTCCACAGGCTGTTTGGATCTAGAGCCACCAGGGCCCAGCCATACTGCATGGGCACCTGCCCACCTGTGCTGCAAGGGCCTGCATGCTCACCTTTGCCCACAAGCCGCTCTCCCGTCTGTGCGGCTAGAGACCGGGCATTGGCTGGAGCTGACGGTTGGGCGGGCTAACGTGCAGGGTGTTATTCTCCAGGGCCTGCTTGCATCTCCCGGGCACAACAGCAACACAGGGCACGCCTCGCATCCAGGATGGGCCGGGTCCCCAGGTGAGTGACGGGTCAGCAGCTCCTCCCAGCCAGCTGCTGGGCCCTGGGAAATGCCCGCACCCCTGGAAACGCCTGCACCCCAGCACTGAGTTTATACATGCTGCAACAGCTGCTCTGGGTTAGGTTTGCTTGTGAGTGTATCATGGGCCTGCAGAGGGTGCTCCCGGCCCCTGGAAACTTCCCCCTGCCCCCTCCCCCCCACATTGCCCTCCCCCCCACAGCTCTGCGGAGTCCCTGGGGCCCTGGAGGGGCAGGGCTGCCAGGCTGTCGGTGAAGCCCAAGGATGCTCTGCCTTACCCTCTGCAGACGGAAGGTGCGTGTGACCAGGCCCGTGGTTGTCCAGATGTTGCTGAGGGTCACAGTGAAGTCCCCGCACACCTGTTCATCCTCCGGCCAGTACTGCTCACACTTGGTCTGTTAACAGCGGGCGACACCTGAGCGCTGACAAACCCCCACTCTGCGCCCCCCACCCTGCGCGAGGTCTGTGCTGGTGAGTGGGGAGGGGAGCCCCTGGCCAGGAATGACTCTGGGCTGGGCTAGCGGGGCCTGCCCTGGTCTGGGCATGCCCCGGACACCAGCCAGGGGAAATGTCTGGCATCACCTTGGTGTTACAGGTGTTCCCTACACTGCACATGCCTGCGATCCCACCGTACTCCTCCCGGCATGCAGGCCAGCCTCCTAATAGCTCTCTGGCCGTGCTGTGAGTGCGGAGTGGAATGGCCCCATCCCTTTCCCATCCACGGGCGCAGGGATCTCCCCATGCCAGGCCCAAGGATCGCTGGCCCCTGACTGGCAGGCAGATATGCTGGGAAGTTGGTCTGGAATTTCTTCCCCTCTCCCCACAGCTGCCGGAGGCACCCTCTCTTTCTCCACCCCCGTCTCCATCTCTCCACCCAGGACCGGGGTTCCTCTCAGTGCACCATTCCCTTAGCCTCCCCCTCTCGTGTCTCTGCTCAGCTCCCCCATTGGTGCCCCAGGACAGGGCCCCCTCCAAGAGTGCATCTCACCCTTGGCTGCCCTTCCCCTCCCGCGTGGGGACAGCTATGCAGAAGGGAAAGCAACAGCCGGGGTCCCCAACAGCCTGGCTGGGCTGGGCGAGACCTGGCTGGCTGAGGCCCCAGCTGACCGTGGACCCCGGCTGGGAGGGGCTGGAGTGTTTGAGGACCTGGGCCCCAAAGGAAGCTGGGTTCTCTACCTTGTTCTGCTCCACCAGGCCCGTTAACATCACAATGGCCGAGACCTTCTCCTGCCAGATCATCTGCCAGAAATCCACCACGGTGCCAGGCAGTGGGCCTGGGGGAGAGGAACATACCATGTCAGTATCCGCATGCTCCTGAGCCAGGGCGGGGGCTGTGGCGCTATGCCCGTCCTAGGGATCAGGGAGGGACTGAGTGAGTGCACCACCGGGACCGGGCAGCTGGCATGCTAATGGACCAGGAAGCCCAGTTACACAGTGTGATGAAGTGGGACTGTTCTTAATGTTTCCTCTGAATAGTGTGGGGGTGCCTCAGTTTCCCCTAGGCAGTTCTTAAGTATCTAGGGGGTGGGATAAGGGTGTATGATCATTGCAGAGCCCTAAGGGCAGGTGTGGGCAGGGGTCTGGACACCGAGAATGGCCGACACCCTGTTTCTTGGCCACTGATGGCCTGGCCCTTCCCCCCTGCAAGGTGAGAGCTAAAGGGTTGGAGAACAAAGGAATCCGGTGAAAGGGACAAAGCCCAGTGGAGGAGGGGCTGGAGGGGGAGTCAGTTTGGGGCTGGCTGGGGACATGGAGTGAAGTGCAGACGGGGTTGTCTGGCTCACTGACCCCCAAAATGGACCTGGCTGAGGGGTCCTGTTCTCTGCACCTACAAGCTCTGGTTTAGACCATGTTCCTGTCGTCTAATAAACCTTCTGTTTTACTGGCTGGCTGAGAGTCCCGTCTGACTGCGGAGTTGGGGGGCAGGACCCTCTGGCTTCCCCAGGCTGGGTGGACTGGCTGTGGGAAGCGCACGGAGGGGCAGAGGATGCTGGATGCTCCGAGGTCAGACCCAGGAAGGGGGAAGCTGGGTGAGCTGTGGGTCCTGCAGACAGGCTGCTCCCAGAGAGGAGACTCCCCCAGAGTCCTGCCTGGCTTCGTAGGGAGCAGCTCCAGAGCATCGCCCGGGGACTCCGTGACACCCAGCCCATGGGCCTGTCCCCGAGGACTCCAGCTCAGAGCAATGCACAGCAGCCAGGCAGCCCAGAGAGCACAGTGGCTGAGATCAGAGGTGCCAGGGCCCAGTGTGGGGGCTGCTCAGCCGCTGGGCACAAGGGGGCAGGGTGGGGATGAGGATGAGCCGGGGGCGGGGGGGGGCGGTGTCAAGGCAGGTGCTGCTCTCAGCTGTTTCCCACAGTCCAGTGACCAAAGGGGTAAGTACGTTCTCTGCAGTAGCACGTAATTTGGCTCTGAGCTCAGCACCAGGCGGATTCTGTGGGCTGGGGGGTCTCACGCTGGGGTGTCTCCTATCTGCATGGGAGCCTGGAGACCAGGACCCGGGCGCTGCACAGAGCCAGGGGGCTGGGGCTGCAGGGGGTGGAATCTGGAGGGGGAAGCTCCCAGCACTTACAGTGACTAGCGCCGTGAGCCCCTAGGCTCATGGGAGCCGTCTGCGCCTGACTGCGCGCTTGTCTGTGCCTGCCTGCACCTGTCTGCGCACCTGTCCATGCCTGCCTGCACCTGTCTGCGCGCCTGTCTGTTCGCCTGTCTGTGCCTGCCTGCACCTGCCTGCGCGCCTGTCTGCGTGCCTGTCTGTGCACCTGTTTGTGCCTGCCTGCACCTGTCTGCGCGCCTCTCTGCGCGCCTGACTGTGCCTGTCTGCGCCTGCCTGCACCTGTCCGTGTGCCTACCTGTGCCTGCCTGTGTCTGTCTGCGCACCTGTCTGCACCTGCCTGCGTGCCTGTCTGCGCCTGCCTGTGTGCTTGTCTGTGCCTGCCTGCGCCTGTCTGCGCGCCTGCCTGCATGCCTGTCTGTGCACCTGTCTGCGCCTGCCTGCATGCCTGCCTGTGCCTGCCTGCACCTGTCTGCACCTGTCTGTGCGCCTGCCTGTGTCTGTCTGTGCGCCTGTCTGTGTCTGTCTGTGTGCCTGCCTGCACCTGTCTGTGCGCCTGCCTGCATGCCTCTCTGTGCGCCTGTCTGTGCGCCTGTCTGCGCCTGCCTGCATGCCTGTCTGTGCCTGCCTGCACCTGTCTGTGCGCCTGCCTGTGTCTGTCTGTGCGCCTGTCTGTGTCTGTCTGCATGCCTGTCTGCGCCTGTCTGTGTGCCTGTTTGCTATTAGAAAAGATCAGGGCTCTAGCTGCAGGGTCAGGGCAGGAGCGGTTCAGTCTCTGTTGCTTGGTGCATCACCCTCCCTCTCCTTCAAACTCCTCCGGAGCATTCCATCTGCGGTGCTGTAGCTGCTGATGCCCGGTCGCCCCGTTGAGCAGACAATGACTGGGACAGAGGGGTTCAGACAGAGGCCCCCATTCACCCTGTCTCAGAACCTGGAGCAGGGCCATGGCCCCTGGAAGTGATCAAAGAAAACCCTTTTTGTGCACAGCACGTAATGAGCATGTGGAACTCACTGCTACAAGATGTCACTGAGCGCAGCACTTAGCAGTCCGCCAGGGCTCGGCACGGCGCGGAGGATGAGAACCACCAGCATTGCCTCAGAGGGGATAACGAAATAGCAGGGTCTAACACTAGCTGCCTTGGGTGGATGCAGGTTAGGAAGAGACTTCTCCTGCCGCTGGCCACTCCAGAACTGGCCACTAGGCATTGTCCACTGCAAGAGGTAGGAGCCCAGGCTAGATGGGCACTGGGCTAGGCTGGCTGGCAGTCCACGTGTCAGCTCCACACGTCTTGGGAATGGCTGGACTGGGCGCGCCCCAGAGCTGGGACTGACTGCCCTGGGCCTGGACAGGGCCACGTGCTGGACAAAGCTCCCCCCCCCGAGCATTCCCCCATTGTCCCCAGCAGGGAGCACTCACCCTGAGCAGCGATGAAGAAGCGGGGGCTCCGGTAGCTCTGAGAGGGAGGGGAGACAGTAACAGCGTTAGTCACATGATCTCAACACTTAACAAATCAGAAGTATGAGATGAAATACCCAGGGCCAGCCCTGAGCTGGGCCATGTGCCTGGGCCACAGGGCAGGGCCAGTTCCCACAGCCCCCACCCCCCAAACGGTAGCCAAGCCCTCTGCCTGCTGGGATCTACGCTCGGCTCTCTGGGCCCACATGCGCTTCTCTTTGACAAGGAGATCTCTGCTCTGGGGCCCCTCAGACGCAGGTGCTCAGGCAGAGTGCGAGTGTGAGACTATCCAGAGTGCGAGTGTGAGACTATCCAGAGCGCGAGTGTGAGACTATCCAGCTCCTGCCGTATCTGGCATCCCCAGAGGGAAGCACCTGGGCCTGGTGTCACCAGAGTGTGCGAGTAGGGTGACCAGCTGTCCCAATATCAGGGGCTTTGTCTTACATATGCAGCTATACATGCCCCCCCACACACACACACATCCCCTGGGAAAAAAAAAATCCCCATTTTTCACCCTTGCTACTCGGTCACCCTCTGTCACCCTCTGTGAGAGACGCTGCCCAGCCCCGTGCACCCTGGAGGGCCTTGTGTGTGCAGCCTCTGCCCAGGACCTATGTGACCTGGAGCAGGGCTGAGGGAGGGCGGCTGTCGCTCAGAGCAGGGGTGTGTGTGTTCCTGTGGTGCCAGGAGGGTAGGGCTGCCCCGTGTGCCCCAGAGCTTCCCCTGCCCCCTTTCCCCGCACTGAGCAGCAGCAGCGTGCCAGTCGCTGCCTGGGTACCTACATCAACGTAGCTGGCGTTGATGTAGTCATCGCCCACGTTGGCAGACTGCAGCACCACGCGGCAGTGATCATCTGAAAGACAAAGGAGAGCCGATCACTGATCAGAGAAGCCCAGTCAAGGGGCTGTGCCCATGCTCCTGCCCATGCTCCCTCCAGACTGACAGACATGGCCGGACCCACAGCTTTGAGCCAGTGCCTCGGCAGTGCCATGCCCAGCTTTGCCGTGACCCTGGAGTTCTCAGGACAGCGCTCAGATGAGGAAGGACAGCCCTGCTTTGACTCCCTTTGCGATCTTGGGCAAGTCCCGTAGCCTCTCTGTGCCTCAATTCCCCACCTGCACAATGGGGACAGCAGCCCTGCCCCACCACACAGAGCAGCCACCTCTGGCAGGGGAGGTGGCAGCTGCTTAGCTACATTGCAAATCTACTCAGGGGAAGAATGAAGAGACACTCATACGTGCAAAGAAAGGCGCCAGTGGGGGAATGTCATGAGGCAGAACTGAATTATCTGAGTTGATACTTGATCAGGACGGCAGGTTGACCCCCCAACTCTGGGGAAATGTGCCGTGAGACCTAGAACAACCATGAGAGGTCAGGGGCTCCGTTTTACATAGCAGCCAAATGACGGCACCTCCAGCAACACAGGGCCTCAGTGCCACTTGTGGGTCAGCGTGGACTTGGAGGGGTCAGCAAATCCTACTAAGTCACCCGCCCCATCCCTGCTGCACAGCACCCCCTAGCGCCATGCCGGGGCATTACACTCAGCACTCACTCCTAAGGGAGAGCACCCCACTGAGTCACCCACCCTGCTCCCTGCTGCACCTAGGTTTCCTTGGCAGTCTCTCATCTGCAGCAGCACCCAGGCCCAGCATTGCCAGGCTTCTATGCTCCGCTGGGATCCCAGCCCATGTGGCCTGGCTGCAGCTTCTCCTTTGTAAAACGAAGCGTTTACACAGTGCTCAGCAAAGATACGAGAAGAGGCTCTGCTCACATGGGATGACACTCTTGTAGCGGTTCTTGGACTGGTTGCAGGGCTCCTTGCCGGCATGGCCTGGGTGCAGCAAACCTGAGACCAGTTTCTGCAGGGGAAGAGAAGGGACTTAGGTTAGGCACATCCAGTTGCCAGCCCTATCGGCACAGGATCCAGCCTGAGGGCACCACACCCGCCTGGGCGCTGGGGCCAGAGCACGACCAAAGCAGCCTGGACAGCTGTCACGGAGTCCCTGGGCGATGCTCTGGAACTGCTCCCTACGAAGCCAGGCAGGACTCTGGGGGAGTCTCCTCTCTGGGAGCAGCCTGTCTGCAGGACACACAGCTCACCCGGCTCCCCCCTTCCTGGGTCTGACCTCGGAGCATCCAGCATCCTCTGCCCCTCCGTGCGCTTCCCACAGCCAGTCCGCCCAGGTGGGGTCCTGGGGAAGCCAGAGGGTCCTGCCCCCCAACTTCGCAGTCAGACATGACTCTCAGCCAACCAGTAAAACAGAAGGTTTATTAGATGACATGAACATGGTCTAAACCAGAGCTTGTAGGTGCAGAGAACAGGACCCCTCAGCCGGGTCCATTTTGGGGGGCAGTGAGCCAGACAGCCTCGTCTGCACTTCACTCCATGTCCCCAGCCAGCCCCAAACTGACTCTCTCCAGCCTCCCCTCCTCTGGGCTTTGTCCCTTTCTGGGGTCAGGAGGGCACCGGATTCCTTTGTTCTCCAACCCTTTAGCTCTCACCTTGCAGGGGGGAAGGCCCAGGCCATCAGTTGCCAGGGAACAGGGTGTCGGACATTCTCTGTGTCCAGACCCCTGCACACACCTGCCTCTAGGGCTCTGCAAGGATCCTACACCCTTATCCCACCACCTAGACACTTAAGAACTGCATAGGAGAAACTGAGGCACCCCCACAATATTCAGAGCAAAGATTAAGAACAGTCCCACTTCGTCACAACAGCTCAGCCAGCATGGCTGATAGAGGCTTGTCTACACGGGGAGTCATTCCAGAATAAGGTGGGGTCGAGCACTATAGCTGATAGCTCCAGCTAGTCTGGAATGGTGCCCCCTGAGGTCATTCTGGAACTGCGCCCCTTGACGCCGTTCTGGAATGGCACCCCATGTTGCTGGGATGTGTATATATATCTATCTTCATATATCCATGAAATAGTTTATAGGCTATTAAGGCCTAGTGTAAATGAAGTATGCTTAACATAAGTACGTGCATTACGTGTTAACAACAAAAACAAAAACTAATGACGTCACAAAGTAAATTATAAATGAAGGCTTCACACATTGGCAATTTAAAGTCATTTATTAATCCAAAGCCTGGTTTAAATATGGTGCAGTATTTGCAAACTTCCTGCACCTTGTAATTAAAAAAACCTCAACTAACCATCAGAACTTCTAACTATGAACTCTGGGGTAGTATGTTTGGGATATAAATGTAAAGTAAGTAAGGTTTATTTTATAAGCAATAAAAAATACGTAAAGTATTATATACCAGCACTGTGTCCAGTATCTGCCTGCTCCCCCATCCTGTAGGGAGGCCCCTGCTGTGGGTCTAACAATGTGGCCACTCTGGAACAGCGCCCCATAGGGCCATTCTGGAATCAGAGTGTCCCAAAGGGGAGCTATTTCCCCATGTAGATGTGCCCTACAACCTCACTGCAGCGTAGTGAGACAAAATGCATAGTGAGTTCTGGCACCAACCTGGTACTCCGCATTGCGCCCCACTGGGGGCCGTTCAGGATTTGCGTCGTCCTCTGCCTCCTCGTCCTCCATTTCTGCTCTCTTAAACCGCTTCAGAGACTCCAGCAGTTCAGCCACCAGGATCTGTGTGCGCAGCCTGTTTGCACCTGCTGGGATCGGGAAACCAGGAGTTAGCCTGTCCCTGGGGCCTGGGAGCTCTGCCATTCGAATGGGCTGGTGTCACCAACTTCGCTGGCCAGGGCCCCCTTTCCTGGGAGGCTGTCAGCACCCCCTTCTGGCCAGGGTCCCCCATTCCTGTGAGAGTGTCCCTCCCCCCGCCGGCCAGGGCAGGTCCTGGTCCCAGGGAGGGCATCCCCATCCCCTGCCAGCCAGGGCACCCCAACCGCTGTAAGGACATCACCCTCCCCGCTGGCCAGGTCCCCATCCTAGGGAGGGCATTAGGAGCCCTCAGCCTGTGTACTGAGCTGCCAGCACATCCAGACAGGGCCAGGGTTGGCCTCGCTCCACCCACACCTCCTCGGTTCCTCTTCAGGGGGATTGCCCCGTTGCTCTTGTCCTTTGGCTCGTCCCTCTTCTTCCTGCGGATTAGCAAGGTGAGACCCCGGATGAGCAGCGGAGAGCCTGAGAGGGGAGAGCATGTCCCCCGATGCCCTGGGAATGCCCCCCAGCTGGTCGTGGCTTCTCCTGGGGCCTGCAGGCCAAAGGCAGCCCATGTAACAGCCCCTGCTGTCATCGGCGTCAATCAGCCTGGCCAGTCCGTAGAGAGAACCCTCAGCCCCCAGGATGCAGTGCTCTGCCTTGCTCCAAAGAGCCTGGCCCACGGCATGCTGGGATGTCCAGGTGCCCAAGCCTCACCCCCCAAGACCCCACGATGCAGAGTATGGGGCTAGGCCAGACTCCCCAGAGTTGCTTGGGCCTTCAGGTGGCTCTGGCTCTGCTGTCCAGGCAGGGGCTGTTCCAGTGAGCAGGGCAGGCAGTCTGGAACCGCAGGGGAGCTGCGCCCAGGGAGGGGCTGTACTTTGTGAATTACAGTCGCTCTGGTGCTGCTGAAAGCAGCCAGCTCACAGCCCTGCAGCCAAACTGGCAGCCTTGTTCATGCCCAGCTCCGCAAGACACGCATCCCCCACAGTCCCTGCCAATGTGGTTTGGGATGTCGCTGTCTGTGCATTCGGCAGGGCTTCATTTGTGCCACGGCTGAGCCCTGGCACCTCCGGGCCTGGCAGTTCAGAGCCCTGGCAGTTCAGAGCCCGGCACCTCTGGGCCTGGCAGTTCAGAGCCTCGGCACCTCTGGGTTTGCCCCATCAGTTATGAAAGTAAAAAAGTTGCTTGAGCCCTGGCACTGCTTTCATTACCAATTAAAGTCTAGCACTAGGAAGTGGGCTGCCACCCACACTAGGTTTCCCACGCCGTGGAGAGGTCACTGAAGGCCCAGGGGACACCGGTGACTCAGTCACGTCCATCTGTGGCTGGACTGCAGCTGGAGTTTATTCAATATCAGAGGCTCTGTCCCACTGCCCAGCCAGCAGTGCCGGGTGCTCTGTCCTCAGGCACATCAAGGCCAGTTCAGAGGGCCTGTTACCAGGCCAATGACCTGGGTGCCAACTAGGAGGTGTGTCTGGCTCAACCATGGGCCAGGTGAAAAGAAATGTACTGACCCCAATGCCCCTTAGCTGCTTTCTGGTGAGCGACAGGGTCGAGGGACTCAGGGACAAGCTACCCCAGGCACTGTTCATCACACCCCATGGGATTCGCCGCCTGGCACTACCAGCCCTACAGCCTGAGGAGACGGGTTCCCAGCTGCAGAGCAGGAGTGGTGCAGGATGTGACCCCTGGGACCCACTCAGTCACACTGACCTGGAGAGCACAAACCACAGAAGCAGGGCCCCTGCGACCAACAGCACCAGTACCACCAGCACTGCCACGGCTACTGCCAGGCCCCCGGACTGGGGAGTCTGGGCCTCTCCTGCAAGCAACAGAACCAGAACCAGTGGGCATGTGGCAGACTCCTTTCTAGTTGCTGAGCCAGCCTGCATCTCGCGGGTCCCTGGCAGAACCACGGCATGCACAGTGCACAGCTGCCATGGGACATCAGCCAGGCACAGAGCGTAGCCAGGTGCCCAGGACCTGCCATTACCCTAGTTAGGGCAGGGACCCCAGGTGTGACCCACATGGCCACTCCCAGCCCTTTCAGACTGGGTGTGTGTCATTTGACAGCGGTGCCCCGAGGCCCCAGCCAGGCTCCAGGCCCCGCTGCACTGGGTGCTGCACACACATGCAGGGAGGCAGCCCCTGCCCCGAAGCGCTTGCACTGGAATAGACAAGGACAACGAGGGGGAGAGGGAGAGAAGTGAAGTAATTTGCCCGAGGTCACACAGATGGTCCACGGCAGAGCTGGGCCTAAACCCAGCTCACTCTGCATGCTGGTGCTGTCCCCTGGGCCGCCCAGCACCATGTGACCCAGCATGCAATGCTTCACCTTGGACCACACAGCCAGGCTGAAGCCAGTGCTGGGATGGGTGGTCTCTGTGGTATGACCGTCAGATCAAGCCTGAGCACAGCTTGCTGGAACAACTGGTCACTGCGGGCAGTAGCTCCCTGTTCGAGGTGAGGGTGACTACAATCTGCCCCCTTCTGCCCAGCTGAGTGGCCCTTGGGTTCCAGGTGATTTCCACACTGCTGGGTGCCCAGGCTAAGTGTCATGATGGGGCTGGCTCTACCCACCCCTGGGGCGCTGACCTCGTCTTTCAGGTTCGGGGGTGAGCCGTCTGCCCCCAGCATGGCAGAGCCCGTTTGTCAGGGTCCAAACTAGTTCTACTCAGCTGTAAACAAGAGTTCCTAATAAAAGGAAGGGTGTGGAGGGGATTTCTCCCTGGCACTGGGTCAAAGCCAAGCCACAACGGGCTGCTTACCGACGAAGAAGTCATAGTGCACACAGCTGAATTTCTCCATCTATGGAAGAGACAGAGAGGGATGAGTCCAAACTAGCCATTTCTATCAATGCCTTGTGATCCCTGAGATAAGGGCTCCAGGCACGGATCGCTGCGTGCTTCACAAACATAATTTCTAGGGCTGTCAAGCCATTAATCGCGCTGTTAAACAAAAACAGAATGCCATGTATTTAAATATTTTTGGATGTTTTCTACATTTTTAAATACATTGATTACAATTACAACACAGAATACAAAGTATACAGTGCTCACTTTAGATTTATTTTGATTACAAATATTTGCACATAAAAAAACAAAAGAAATAGTATTTTTCAATGCACCTCATACAAATACTTTAGTCATGAAAGTTGAATTTACAAATGTAGAATTATGTACAAAAAATAACTGCATTCAAAAATAAAACAATGTAAAACTTCAGAGCCTACAAGTCCAATCAGTCCTACTTCTTGTTCAGCCAATCTCTTAGACAAACAAGTTTGTTTACATTTGCAGGAGATAATGCTGCCTGCTTCTTGTTTACGTCATCTGAAAGTGAGAACAGACATTCACATGGCCCTGTTACAGCTGGCGTTGCAAGACATTTACGTGCCAGATGCACTAAAGATTCATATGTCCCTTCATGCTTCAACCACCATTCCAGGGACATGCGTCCATGCTGATGATGGGTTCTGCTTGATAACAATCCAAAGCAGTGCGGATTGACGTATGTTCATTTTCATCATCTGAGTCAGATGCTACCAGCAGAAGGGGATTTTCTTTTCCGGTGGTTCGGGTTCTGTAGTTTCTGCACCGGAGTGTTGCTCTTTTAAGACTTCTGAAAGCATGCTCCACACCTCATCCCTCTCAGAGTTTGGAAGGGTCAAGTGCTGTAGCTATCTTTAGAAATCTCACATTGGTACCTTCTTTGTGTTTTGTCAAATCTGCAGTGAAAGTGTTCTTAAAATGAACAACATGTGCTGGGTCATCACCCGAGACTGCTAGAACATGAAATATATGGCAGAATGCGAGTAAAACAGAGCAGGGAACATACAATTCTCCCACTAGGAGTTCAGTCACAAATTTAATTAACACATTTTTTTTAAACGAGCATCAGCAGCAGGGAAGCATGTCCTCTGGAATGGTGGCCAAAGCATGAAGGGGCATAGAAATGTTTAGCAGATCTGGCATGTAAATATCTTACAATGCTGGCTACAAAAGTGCCATGTGAACGCCTGTTCTCACTTTCAGGTGACATTGTAAATAAGAAGCAGGCAGCATTATTTCCTGTAAATGTAAACAAACTTGTTTGTCTGAGCGATTGGCTGAACAAGAAGTAGGACTGAGTGGACTTGTAGGCTCTAAAGTTTTGCATTGTTTAGTTTTTGAGTCCAGTTATGTAACAAAAATATCTACATTTGTAAGTTGTCTTCATGATAAAGAGATTGCACTACAGTGCTTGTATGAGGTGAACTGAAAAATAGAATTTCTTTTGTTTATCATTTTTACAGTGCAAATATTTGTAATAAAAAATAATATAAAGTGAGCAGTGTACACTTTGTATTCTGTGTTGTAATTGAAATCAATATATTTCAAAATGGAGAAAAACATCCAAAACTATTTAATAAATTTCAATTAGTATTCTATTGTTTAAGAGTGTGATTAAAACTGCGATTAATTGTGATTAATTTTTTTAATCGTGATTCATTTTTTGAGTTAATTGGGCGAGTTAACTGCGATTAATCGACAGCCCTTATCTCCCTGTAAGATATTGTACTGACTTTACAGATGGGGAAACTGAGGCAGAGCCAGGCTCAGTGACTTTGCACCTGGATATTACGGGGGTTGATGCCCTAAAATCCTAAAATTAGCTCAAATTAGAGAAAATAAATTCTATTACTTCAGTTTTGCCCAGGTCACACAGCAAACCATCAGCATGGCCTGAAATAGAACCCAGGAGTCCTGAGTGCCAGCCTCTTGCTCTAACCTTTAGATAATACTCCCTGCAATGTCTCGGCCTGTGGATGGGCTTCCAAGGGCAAATGTTGGAAGCCCCATCTCAGGAGTGTTAGCTTTGGGCTGGACAAATCCTAACAAAGGGACCAATGGAGCTTGTGGGGTGGGCGAAGGACGGACTAGATGTGACCCACTGTGGAGGCCGTTTCCAGCCTCCACAGTGCATAGGGGCAGAAGCGGTATCCCACCCACAGGGGCCATCCCGCTGCACTCCTTGGAGCACGGGGTGGCCAGCCAGGTCCTCCCCGTCTTTGATACCCCAGCCCTCAGCTGCCACCTCCCAGCCTGCCCACTGCAGCATGGGCAGCCCTGAGCGAAGCCACCCCTGGCCTGGGAACCCCAGAGGAGTGGTCAGCGTGCCAGGGGAATCGAGAGCTACCTGGTTCCAACGGCTGATGACACGCACCACAGCCGTGTAGTTCCTGTGGGGGCGGAGGGGAGCATTGTAGTACCCATAGTGATGGGCCCCGTCGCCCAGCACAAAGTCAGTCGGGCCTGTGAGGTTGTGCGCGGGGAGCACGGCAGCCAGGTACATGTCGAGCTCCAGGCTGGAGTTGAAGGGCTGCAGACCTGGTGAGCAGCAGGCATCCACTTCGCTGCCATTCTGCATCGCAGATACAATGATCTGATACTCCCTGCAAGAGAGGGGTTAGCCAGGTGGGGGCTGAGGGGAAATGGGGGAACTGAATGGGGCAGAGGAGGGCTTAGTCAGATGGGGGCTGAGGGGGAATTGAACGGGGCGGGGAGGGTTAAGCCAGGTGGGGGCTGAGGGGTGATGGGGGAACTGAACCGGGCAGGGGAATGGAGTTAGCCAGATGGGGGCTGAGGGGTGACAGGGGAAATGCAGGGTGATTGTCAGGGAAAATTCCTGCCGCAGGCTGGTCCAGGCTGGGGAACCTTCTGGGAATGGGGGAGCCCATCGCTGGGTGTTTATCACAGACTGGACAAAGCCGTGGAGAACAAACCTCCCCAGCCCATCCCCCTAGTGCTAGTCACCCCACCCACGGGGGCTGGTCTGAGGTTTAGGTGAAAGCCCCTTGGGGAAGGGGCCTGGGCGTCCCATTCCCTCTAGGAAGTGCCCAGCACCCCTTTGGGCGCTATACGACACACACGTACTAATAATGAACAGCAACACCTCCTGACACCTTCCAGCCACGTGACCGCAGCCAGGCGCTGCTGGCGCCCAGGCCGGGGTGGTCTAAGCGCACCCCCGGGCGTGGTGACGTGCTGTGTGTGGCTGAGGCCTCTGGCTGCAAAGACCTCTCGCTGATTCCAGGGGTGGGTTTCCTGCGGTCACAGCAATACTCCCTGCCTGAGCTGCCTGTACCTGATGGGTCCATGGAGCCCAGGGAGGGGCTGCAGGGGGAGCAGAGCCGTCCCGCTCGACGGGGAGATGCTGTAGACGCTCAGGGCGGTGACGCTGGGGGGGATGGCTGGCTCTGCAGGGATTAACCAACAGGCAAAGCGTCAGCGGGCAGCATCGCATGCTGTCTGGGGAGACAGGAAGGGCCCATCTGACAGCCAGAAGCACAGAACTGCCCTGGAGCTAATGCCGGGTCTCAGTCTGCACCAACCCATTTTGGGGTGCTGCCAGGCATGGCTCAGGAACACTGTCAGGCTGTCTGGGCATAAACACCCCTGCTCCTGCCCATGCTGTGCCTGCCCTGGGGTTAAGGGAGTGCACAACATGGAGTTGTGCCCCATGCGGGCCCAGCATGTAACGCCGCACCCTGCTCAGCTGGGCCTGCGCTCTCCCTGGGACACAGTGCCGTGGGAAAGGAGAGGGGCCGGGAGCCATGCCAGAGAGCTCAGGGAGTTGCTTTTGGTCCGTGCCCTGGTCTTCGGCCCCCTCAGACTCATCCTAGAGCAGGGAGGCCCCTACCAGAGATGTTGGTTTCAAAGTCCCAGCGTGACTCCTGCCCAAGGCCGGCAGCCGTCAGGCCCTGGATTGTCACTGTGTAGTTGGTCCCGTGTCTCCAGGGGTGCAGCAGGTACTTGGTGACCGACTGATTCACTCGCAGCTTCTCGACCTCGAGGAAACTGCTGTTGTACTCTCTGCTGGCCGTGATGTTCAGCTAGAGAAAGGAACGCGGCTCTGGAGAGGAGCGGTTCTGACCCCCAGCCCCACCTGACAATGGGCACAAGCCCCACGCTGCAAGGAATTGTCTGAGCACCCCTCTGCCAGCAGGGACTTCACCCTCCTTCTCTCCCTCCCCTGCCCCAGCATGGCAGAGCTGCCCAGCAGCACGGGGAGTTTCTTCTTCCTCTGTGGCAGCCAGCACGGCCACCTGGGCAGCAAAACGGGCATTGCTCAGGTAGGGTGCATGCCCAGGGCCGCTCCCGCTCACAGGGGTCCCCCATTTGTCAGTGTCCCCCGGGGAAGTGCTGGGGCATGGAGCTGCATGCTGTGCCAGGCAGGGGACGGGCGAGAGCCCGCAGCACAGGGGCACGGAGCTGCTTGTTGCACTCGCAGGATCTGGGTCAGAGCCTGCAGCACAGGGGCACGCAGCAAGATGTATGCAATGCTGGAGACAGGAGGGATTGGGTAGTTTTAAAGTCCCAACCGGCCATAAAGGGGGAAAGCTCAGGGAGGGCCATGGAGCAGCTGGAGAGTGGGGGCGAGGTGCCCCTCGCTCTGGGGCAGGGCTCGACGCTGCGGGAAGGGCAGCAGAGATGGATAATGACACCTGGACGATGCCCCCTGAATCTCCCTCCCTCTCTCGCTGTCCCTGCCCACTCAGACTGTGCCCCGGGCTGAGACACCCTCCAGAGGCATCCCAGCGAGTCGCTGGCCCCGGTACCTGGTACCCGACGATCTCCCCTTTGCAGGGCGGCAGCTGCTTCCACATGAAGGTTTTGGTGCTGGGATCCAGCGGCTCGATCTCGGGTTGGTCTGGGGCTGAAAGCGAAGGAATCCCGGGTCACTGACTAGGCCCAAGGATGAGACACAGTGTGCAGAGCACTGTGGGGTTGGGGTGGGCTCCCGGCACAGGGATCACCGTTCTGGGTGGTCCCGGCAGCAGGAGGGTGAGGGCCAGGCCCTGCCACCTCTCCTGGGCAATGCTGGCTGGCTGGGCATGAGGAGCTGGCAGCGCCTTACAGCTCCTCCCTGACAGCCCCTGGCAGCCGAGACACAGAGCTCCTGTCCCTGCCTCGGCTGCACGAGGGGCTCAGACACCACAGTGAGGGGCGTGGTACCGGGACTGGACTGGATGGACAGATTGCTGGGAAGGTGGGCAGCCGACCAGCTGGGCTAGGGCACCTAGTGACTCCTCTCCCAACCGTTCCACTCCTGGGCCTTCAGAGCCCCAAACACACTGTGGGATCCCCCCGCACCGAGCCTCAGGTTCCAAGCTCATCCCACAGGCCTGTCCTGGGGAGATGGGGAGGGAGATGGGGTTGGGGGACTCTGTTTGCTGTAATGAGCCCCACACCCCTTTCTCCTGAGCCTTCAACCTCCAGGCAGGGCCCCGATCACCAGCTAAGTCTGCTCAGTTGCTCGGACAGGCAGGTTGAGTTGCAGAGCGACAGGGGCCTGTCTGCCCCCATGCTCAGCACCGAGCCCACGTTTCACAGCCACAGGGCGACTCCCCCACCTCCCCTACCTGTTTCACTTGTGCGGACCCGCTGGCTATAAAGGACGGTCGCTGGGTAGCCCCCAGAGATGGTGACTGTGTAGGAGGTGAAGGGGTGCAGGGAGCTGCACGTTACTGTTCCTTCCAGTCCCTGTAACGGCTGCTTGCTGGTGGTGTGCTCTGGTCTCCAGCAGGGGCCTGACAGGGGTCCATCCAGCCAGCATTGGGCTTGTATCTTCCAGCTGCCCTGGCAGGATTCGGGGGGTTCACAAGTCCAGCGCAGTTTGATGGTGGTGGGTGAAATCTCCAGGGCCCCTGGGATGATCCGGGGGGTCACTGGAGAATAAGCACCAGCATGAGGGTTACTTTCCTGATCCTTCCGGACGCACAGAGCTCTGCAAAGGCATTCCAGTCAAATAGCCCCTACTCCCCACCCACAGCGGGGTGAGAGGCCAAACCCACCAACATCTGAGCTCCTCGGGTGGAAGGCACCACAGAGGACACAGGATTACCATCAGTATCGCCCAACTGAGCCCCGGGGGGGTTCTGATCCAAGCCTGATTTCCTTTTCTTCCAGGCAACCTCACCCCCTTTGCAAACACCCCCGGTGCTCCCGTCGGTACCTCCGTCGCTTGGCAGCCAAGCAGGACACAGTCCTTTGAGGGAGCTGGACTCTGGGGCTTCCCTGCTCCAGGGGACATGCCGGCTGCAGTGAAACAGGGACGCAGCCCATGGAGACGACAGGTGCCTTGAGCCATGCGGTCCCGAGCGGCAGCAGAGTGCATGCTGGGATTGTCAGATCTACTGACCGGACACGCAAAGTCCAGTTACTGCGGGTGGGGGCGGCAGGGAGGTGCTGAGTCACCACCCGCGCCAGACCCTCCTCAGCCGGGGCTGCCTCCTCCCTGCCTCGGGCGGCTGCAGCTCCCAGCGGTGGCTCCGCAGGCGAGTCCCTCCCCACCCGGGCAGGGGAGACAGGGGAATAGCAGCGAGCGAACGGGGGCTGGGTCTTGGGGGGAAGGGGCAGAGCGGGGGTGGTTCCAGCACTCCTGCTGGACTGTGCGGTTTTTAAATATTACCCAAGAGGCCACTGACAGTGCATTGAGGGGCTCTTGAAAATAGGGGGTGGTGCTGGGCTCCCAGGGCGCGGCTCCCTGTCAGAGGGGCCAGACATGCCCTGGGGCAGGGCTGGTTTATGGCCCAGGCACTGCAGGCACGTGCCTAAGGCCCTCTCACGGGATGACGACAATCCCAACGCTCATTAAAACACTGCTTCTAGCCCAGTGGGCTGCAAAGAAGAACTTGAAAAGTGCCCTGAGTGTGAGTGATGCAGTGATGTCTGCCTGAGTCTGCAGACAGCCTTGATCCGGGGGGTCTGTAGCTGGGCGCACCGGGTGGAACGGGGAGAGCTTAGACTGAACAGCAGGACAAATGTTTGGGAGCAGACCGGCCCCTCCTGCTCCAGGACGTGAGCCAACCTCTGACTGGGGGGTGGGGACTCTCCCTGGGGCAGGTGACCCCATCGCTCCCTCCTGGGGCATTCCTACCTCTCTGTCTGAAGCTGCTAGTTTGGACCCAGGATCCGGGGCTCAATGGAGCACAGCTCCGGTCCAGCCTGGCGCTGCCTGTTTCTGTGACAGACGTCCTGACGGGGACACCCCCGCCCCCAGGTGTGGAATCCTCTCTGGGGGTGTGGAGGGAGCAGTTAACACTAAGCCACTCAGATCACTGGGGAATCCCCTGTTGGGAACAATCCTGCCCTGGCCTGCGGATGGGCTGGCTGGGCCCCAGGGGGCTTTGCTGGCTCCAAGTGCTACAAGTCTTTAAAAAATACCCTTAAAGCCCCCCTCCCATCCCCCCCAAATGTGCCTTGGCCTCGTGGGCTCCTCTTGCAGGCACTGACCCCTGACCTCAGGCTTTCCCCGCTCCCCTGCTCTGTGCGCGCCCAGACAGTTCTCAGTTACCCCATACCCCAGCTGGGTTTCCAGCCGCGTGAGCAGGGAGCTGGCCAGGGCCGGGAGCCGCTGTGTCCTCACTTACCCGCACAGGTAACGTTCCCTCTGGTAGCGCGCCATGTGCCCCGGTCCCACACTGCCCAGTAATTCCGGGTCCGACTCCATCTCACACATCTGATCACAGAGAGCGAAGCCTGGGACCCCCCAGAGCAGCTCAGCCTCGTCTGTTCATTCTGGCCATAAAACGGCCAGTCTGGCACAAACCGGAGTCTGGGGTCCCACTGGGGCCTGGGGCATTTCTCTGCCAGAGGAAAGGGGGTGTGGTGTTAGTGAGGGCTGGGGCAGCCCGGCTGGGAGACGTCTGACGCTGGGGGATAATCACCCAGGGACGGGCTGGCACCCCCTCGTCTGGGCCATTTAGAACGAGGGCCGGAGCACGAGGCCTGGCCTGTGGAGCCCTGCGGGGGTGGGGGTCGAACCGGGCTTTGCCGGCTCTCACTGGTCCGACCCACAGGCTCACTTGCCCCCTCTGTGGGGCAGGTCCGTGAACGAACTCAGCCGCTTGTGGAAGCACCAGGGGTCTGAACACACTGGAAGAACCCGGCTGGGACGGGGGCTGACCCAGGCAGCTCGTGGTGGGGGCGGTGAGGCCACGATTCAGCCACAAGGCTCCTTTGGGAAGGTTTATGCCCTTGGGCCATCGCCCTCTGCCCAGCCTGGGGCTTCTCCTGCCTCCGGCACACGCCCCCCGCAGGGCGCGACCAGGGCCTGAGCGGTCAGGCAGGGCAAACGCCCACCCCGACGGCTGGGGTCCTGAGATGGGAACTGGCCCCTGGGTGCTGCTCTCCTGGCAGCGGGGTAATGTCACCGAGAGCAGAGACCTCCACCCCATCCAGCTCCCTGAGGTCCATGGACCTCGCACCGGCTCAGAACCTCGCAGGGGACCTCAGGTCCTGGGTTCGAATCCCCCCAGTCCATCCTGCAGCCCATCTGTGCAGAACTCACCCACACAGCTCACGTGGCTCGTGTCCCACTCCACGCGCCCAGGCCTCTCCGTACACTGCATCCAAGCCGAGCGCCCCTCGTACTGCTCCTGGAGGCAGGTCACCCAAACCCTCTCGCCAACGGCAAACTCTGTCCGTGCGGACACAGCAGAGACCGACGGGGGCCAGTTTCCTGCCGTCGTACAAACCCCTGGAGGGAAAAAAAATGCCCAGTCTCCGCAAATCCCTCCCTCATGACCACTGCGTCCTCCCATCCCAGCAGAGCGACCTGGACTGCGCCCCACCCTGGGAGGGGGCACCCAGAGCTGATACCGCTCCTGCCCCATAATCTTGTGAGAGGGGCTGTCAGCCCATCTGCCCAGGCTGGGCCCCACCCCCGTCACCTGAGGGATGCTGACACCTGTTGGCCTGTGCCCCATATCCCACCGCGTCTCCTCCCCGTTAGCCAATGTCCCTCCCCCACACCCCAGACCACGAACACCCCAATATGCCCGTCTGGGTCCCCGTGCTGCACACATCACTATGGCAACTCAGCTCCTGCCCCAGTGTCTCCATAGCACCTTAGTGTCTCCTGAGCCACCCACCTGCCCCTGGCACCCAGCCCCTGGCACACCTGCCTGGGTAACATCTGCTCCCTCACCCACCTGCCACCTCTGTCCCCAGACAGATCCCAGCCCCTGAGCGCCCCTCCCCACAGCCCTCTGCCCGCTCCTGGGAGCTGCTCCCCGAGGACCCCTCCCCCTTGAGCAACCCCTCACTTGGGCCGAGGAGCTGGGGTCACGGTCACACCAGGGCTGAATTCAGATTCTCCACTCTCTGAACCCTGCCCCGGAGCATCTCGGCCTCGTCTCCCACGTCCCTCCAGGCCCAGCCTCTCGGGGCTTTGCCACTGCGTCCTTTGCCCGAGCCTGCCATGCTCTCACCTGGGCCCACAGAGCCCGGCTGGGTCTGGCGCTGTCCCTGCCTCCCTCCTCCACCAGTGACCCCGGATCCCGCGCTTACACCCCACTGGGTCTGGACCCTCTCCCTCCTCCGCCAGTGACCCCAGATCCCGCGCTTACACCCCACTGGGTCTGGACCCTCTCCCTCCTCCCCCCTCCGCCAGTGGCCCCGGATCCCGCGCTTACACCCCGCTGGGTCTGGACCCTCTCCCTCCTCCGCCAGTGACCCCGGATCCCGCGCTTACACCCCACTAGGTCTGGACCCTCTCCCTCTTCCGCCAGTGACCCCGGATCCCGGGCTTACACCCCACTGGGTCTGGACCCTCTCCCTCCTCCGCCAGTGACCCCGGATCCTGCGCTTACACCCCACTGGGTCTGGACCCTCTTCCTCCTCCCCCCTCCGCCAGTGACCCCGGATCCCGCGCTTACACCCCGCTGGGTCTGGACCCTCTCCCTCCTCCGCCAGTGACCCCGGATCCCGCGCTTACACCCCACTGGGTCTGGACCCTCTCCCTCCTCCGCCAGTGACCCCAGATCCCGCGCTTACACCCCACTGGGTCTGGACCCTCTCCCTCCTCCCCCCTCCGCCAGTGACCCCGGATCCCGCGCTTACACCCCGCTGGGTCTGGACCCTCTCCCTCCTCCGCCAGTGACCCCGGATCCCGCGCTTACACCCCACTAGGTCTGGACCCTCTCCCTCTTCCGCCAGTGACCCCGGATCCCGGGCTTACACCCCACTGGGTCTGGACCCTCTCCCTCCTCCGCCAGTGACCCCGGATCCTGCGCTTACACCCCGCTGGGTCTGGACCCTCTCCCTCTTCCCTCCTCCCTCCTCCCGCCAGTGACCCCAGATCCTGTGCTCACACCTCGCTGGGTCTGGATCCTCTCCCTCCTCCGCCAGTGACCCCGGATCCCGCGCTTACACCCCACTGGGTCTGGACCCTCTCCCTCCTCCGCCAGTGACCCCGGATCCCGCGCTTACACCCCACTGGGTCTGGACCCTCTCCCTCTTCCCTCCTCCCTCCTCCCGCCAGTGACCCCAGTTCCTGTGCTCACACCTCGCTGGGTCTGGATCCTCTCCCTCCTCCACTAGTGACCCCGGATCCTGCGCTCACATCCCGCTGGGTCTGGACCCTCTCCCTCCTCCGCCAGTGACCCCGGATCCCGCGCTTACACCCCACTAGGTCTGGACCCTCTCCCTCTTCCGCCAGTGACCCCGGATCCCGGGCTTACACCCCACTGGGTCTGGACCCTCTCCCTCCTCCGCCAGTGACCCCGGATCCTGCGCTTACACCCCACTGGGTCTGGACCCTCTTCCTCCTCCCCCCTCCGCCAGTGACCCCGGATCCCGCGCTTACACCCCGCTGGGTCTGGACCCTCTCCCTCCTCCGCCAGTGACCCCGGATCCCGCGCTTACACCCCACTGGGTCTGGACCCTCTCCCTCCTCCGCCAGTGACCCCAGATCCCGCGCTTACACCCCACTGGGTCTGGACCCTCTCCCTCCTCCCCCCTCCGCCAGTGACCCCGGATCCCGCGCTTACACCCCGCTGGGTCTGGACCCTCTCCCTCCTCCGCCAGTGACCCCGGATCCCGCGCTTACACCCCACTAGGTCTGGACCCTCTCCCTCTTCCGCCAGTGACCCCGGATCCCGGGCTTACACCCCACTGGGTCTGGACCCTCTCCCTCCTCCGCCAGTGACCCCGGATCCTGCGCTTACACCCCGCTGGGTCTGGACCCTCTCCCTCTTCCCTCCTCCCTCCTCCCGCCAGTGACCCCAGATCCTGTGCTCACACCTCGCTGGGTCTGGATCCTCTCCCTCCTCCACTAGTGACCCCGGATCCTGCGCTCACATCCCGCTGGGTCTGGACCCTCTCCCTCCTCTGCCACTGACCCGGGACCCTGTGTTCACACCTCGCTGGGTCTGGCCCGTGATTTACACCGCAGGGGGTGTTCGCAGAGGGAGCCTCGTTTCAGGCTTGCCAGAGACAAGGGGACACCTGTCACTAGGACACAGGCTGAGACGCCAACATGGACGCCAGGGCTAGTGCCGGGAGAGTGGCGGGGGGCGCGAAGGCCGGTCACTCGGGAGCTGTGAGGTGCTAGAGGGTGGGACGCCGGAGCCCTGTGATCGCGGTGACTCCAGGGGCTCACACTCACCAGTGCAGGTGGCAGTCCCACTCCAGACACTCTGGTTCCTGTGTCTAGTGCATCTGATCACAGGCTGTGAGGGTCGGTACCCCGCAGGGCAGCTCCATTTCACCAAGTCCCCTTGGCTGTAAAACTGCTGCTCAAGGGCGAACTGGACCCTGGTGTCCCTCGTTTCTGGAGCTTTACACTTTTCTGTTCACAGGAGTAAGACGATGGGGGTGAGGGGTCTGAGACACGGTTTAAACAGAGGTCTCTTGGGGCACCTTGGCTGAGCCATGTGCGCTGTTACCACACCACAGGCTGTCACATCCGGAGGGCTCTGGGCCCTGGGCTGGGCTGGCTGGTCTCCGACAGATTTCATGCCCATGGGCTGTTATTATCCTGACTGGTGCATTCATCACCCACGCCAGGATTCAACGCCACGCGCTCGGCTGGGGAACTCAGTGTGTTGTAACTCATACAGATACAGACAGACATCATCTTCCTCTCCAAATGCAAACAGATGGACATCATACCAAAAGGACTAAAGGTAAAAAATCCATTACAATCTACATACCACACAGACTATGCTGACAGCTTGTGCCGCACACTCTCAAAGAAACTGCGGAACCAGCTGATCAACATCCTCTACAGCAAACAGGGAAAGATGAAGAATGAGCTCTCAAAACTGGATACTCTCATAAAGAACCAACCTTCCACACAAACTTCCTCGTGGCTGGATTTTACAAAAACTAGACAAGCCATCTACAACACACACTATGCTTCTCTACAAAAGAAAAAGGACACAAAGCTATCTAAACTACTACATGTCACAAGGGGCCACAACAGTGGTTCCCGTAACCCACCCAGCAAAATTGTTAATCTACCCAACTATACTCTTAGCCCAGCAGAAGAATCTGTCCTATCTCGGGGCCTCTCCTTTTGCCCCTCCACCCCCCACGAACATGATACAGTTCTGTGGTGACCTAGAATCCTATTTTCGATGTGTCTGAGTCAAGGAATGTTTCCAACACACCTCTGACCAACATATTAACCCACAGAGACCTTCCTACCAATACTACAAAAAGAAGGATTCTGGGTGGACTCCTCCTGAAGGTCGAAATAACAGACTGGACTTCTACATAGAGTGCTTCCGCCGACGTGCACGAGCTGAAATTGTGGAAAAGCAGCATCACTTGCCCCATAACCTCAGCCGTGCAGAACACAGTGCCATCCACAGCCTCAGAAACAACTCTGACATCATAATCAAAAAGGCTGACAAAGGAGGTGCTGTCGTCATCATGAATAGGTCGGAGTATGAACAAGAGGCTACTCAGCAGCTCTCCAACACCACTTTCTACAAGCCATTACCCTCTGATCCCACTGAGGGTTACCAAAAGAAACCACAGCATTTGCTCAAGAAACTCCCTGAAAAAGCACAAGAACAAATCTGCACAGACACATCCCTGGAGCCCCGACCTGGGGTATTCTATCTGCTACCCAAGATCCATAAACCTGGAAATCCTGGACGCCCCATCATCTCAGGCATTGGCACCCTGACAGCAGGATTGTCTGGCTATGTAGACTCCCTCCTCAGGCCCTACGCTACCAGCACTCCCAGCTATCTTCGAGACACCACTGACTTCCTGAGGAAACTACAATCCATCGGTGACCTTCCTAAAAACACCATCCTGGCCACTATGGATGTAGAAGCCTCTACACCGACATTCCACACAAAGATGGACTACAAGCCGTCAGGAACAGTATCCCCTATACTGTCACGGCTAACCTGGTGGCTGAACTTTGTGACTTTGTCCTCACCCATAACTATTTCACATTTGGGGACAATGTATACCTTCAAATCAGCGGCACCGCGATGGGTACCCGCATGGCCCCACAGTATGCCAACATTTTTATGGCTGACTTAGAACAACGCTTCCTCAGCTCTCGTCCCCTAATGCACCTACTCTACTTGTGCTACATTGATGACATCTTCATCATCTGGACCCATGGAAAAGAAGCCCTTGAGGAATTCCACCATGATTTCAACAATTTCCATCCCACCATCAACCTCAGCCTGGACCAGTCCACACAAAGAGATCCACTTCCTGGACACTACGGTGCTAATACGCGATGGTCACATAAACACCACCCTATATCAGAAACCTACTGACCGCTATTCCTACTTACATGCCTCTAGCTTTCATCCAGATCACACCACACAATCCATTGTCTATAGCCAAGCTCTACCATATAACCGCATTTGCTCCAACCCCTCAGACAGAGACAAACACCTACAAGATCTTTATCAAGCGTTCTTAAAACTACAATACCCACCTGCTGAAGTGAAGAAACAGATTGATAGAGCCACAAGAGTACCCAGAAGTCACCTACTACAGGACAGGCCCAACAAAGAAAATAACAGAACGCCACTAGCCATCACCTTCAGCCCCCAACTAAAACCTCTCCAACGCATCATCAAGGATCTACAACCTATCCTGAAGGACGACCCATCACTCTCACAGATCTTGGGAGACAGGCCAGTCCTTGCTTACAGACAGCCCCCTAACCTGAAGCAAATACTCACCAGCAACCACACACCACACAACAGAACCACTAACCCAGGAACCTATCCTTGCAACAAAGCCCGTTGCCAACTCTGTCCACATATCTATTCAGGGGACACCATCATAGGGCCTAATCACATCAGCCACACTATCAGAGGCTCGTTCACCTGCGCATCTACCAATGTGATCTATGCCATCATGTGCCAGCAATGCCCCTCTGCCATGTACATTGGTCAAACTGGACAATCTCTACGTAAAAGAATAAATGGACACAAATCAGACGTCAAAAATTGTAACATTCAAAAACCAGTCGGAGAACGCTTCAATCTCTCCGATCACTCGATTACAGACCTGAGGGTGACTATCCTTCAACAAAGAAACTTCAAAACCAGACTCCAGCGAGAGACTGCTGAATTGGAATTAATTTGCAAACTGGATACAATTAACTTAGGCTTGAATAGGGACTGGGAATGGATGAGTCATTACACAAATTTCAGAGTAGCAGCCGTGTTAGTCTGTATTCGCAAAAAGAAAAGGAGTACTTGTGGCACCTTAGAGACTAACAAATTTATTAGAGCATAAGCTTTCGTGAGCTACAGCTCACTTCATCGGATGCATTTGGTGGAAAAAAAACCGATGAATGCATGCATGGATGATGCATCCGATGAAGTGAGCTGTAGCTCACAAAAGCTTATGCTCTAATAAATTTGTTAGTCTCTAAGGTGCCACAAGTCCTCCTTTTCTTTTTGCGAATACAGATTAACACGGCTGCTACTCTGAAACCTCTCCTTACAGTGTGTATGATAAAACCCATTGTTTCATGTTCTCTCTGTGTGTATATAAATCTCCCCTCTATTTTCCACCAAATGCATCCGATGAAGTGAGCTGTAGCTCACGAAAGCTTATGCTCAAATATAGGTGCCACAAGTACTCCTTTTCTTCAGGCATAAACAGGATCCCTTAGTCAGGCCCTTCTGGGGGGCAAGGAGATTCGACCCCAGCCTTGGGGCTCCCTCCTCTTCCCCAGCCAACTCCCCAAAACTGGAAACCCCTCCAGCCATCTCTCCCAACCTTCCCCCAGCTCCTCCTCCAGCCTTTGTCCAGTTTCTGGGCAGAAGGTGTCACCTCACCCCAACCCCCCTCCTGGCTCAGGTTACAGGATCAGGTTTCTTCCCTCAAGGGAAGCCTCCCATCCCGAATGAAACTCCCCTGCCACATCCCCAGGTCAAATCCGCCCCACTCCCTGCTGCGTCACACCTAGCACCTCAGCATGATTCACCCTGGGGTAACTAAGGAACTGGCTGAAGCATTAGCAATTATTTCACAGAGCTCCAGGAGGATGGGGTCAGTGTGTTCCTGTTCTCCTTGGGGAATATTTTTGTACTATCCTTGATACTGGGATGTTCTGGTACCACACTTCTGGAATGTGTTTGTGTGAATGCGCTGAGCCTAGCACTCCTTAGGAATGTGTGTTTCTGCAATATCAGCCCTGTTCTTGCCACAGTCTGTGAACCTGCTTGCAGGCAGAGCCTGATGTTGGCTCACAGCCTAACTTTTGCCAACTTTGCTTTATATCAGCAAAGCTTGGCCACTACTTTAGCTCAGGCCTCATACTGGGCCTCTGATACAAAGGCTTATATCTTAGGCTCTCTTCCTACAACAGCTGGGGGAAGCAGTAGACTTGATATATCTTGCATCTAGTAAGGCTTTGATACAGTCCCACCTGACAGTCTCATATGTAAACTAGGGGAATGTGGTCTACATGAAATTATTACATGGTGGTGCAGAACAGGTTGGAAGAGCATACTCAAAGAGGAGTTATCAGTGGTTCACTGTCAAACTGGGAAGCTGTATCTAGTGGGGTCCCATGGGGTCAGTCCTGGGTCTGGTACTACTCAATATTTTCATAAATGACGTGGATAATGGAGTGGAAAGTACATTTATAAAGTTTGTAAATGACACCAGGCCGGGAGGGGTTTTTAAGACCAGGTTGGACAAACCCCTGTCAGGGCTGGTCCAGGGTTACTTGGCCCTGCCTCAGCACAGGAGGCTGGACTAAACGGCCTCTCGAGGTCCCTTCCAGCCCCACATTTCTATGATGCTACGATAGAGAAGTCAGTGCTGGTCTGGGCTGCGGCTGCAGGGATCTCTCTGGAGGTAGTCGCAAAAAGAAAAGCTTTCGTAAAGTGAAGTGAAGCTGTAGCTCACGAAAGCTTATGCTCAAATAAATGTGTTAGTCTCTAAGATGCCACAAAATCCTCCTTTTCTTTTTGCGAATACAAACTAACACGGCTGCTACTCTGAAATCTGTAGGTAGTGACACATTCATAGGATCAAGGCCAGAAGGGCCCATTCTGACCATCCCGTCTGACCTATTGCCTAGCTCAGGCCAGAGACCCACCCGGTGGTCCCTGCAGGGGGGATCTTCTCCCCTTCTGCCAGCGACTCTGTAGCACTCAGTAACTGATGGTTGAATTAGAGCGAATCTTTAGAAAGGCAGCAGCCACCCTCGATGTAAATGCTCCATGTGTCAGAGACCCCACCCCCTCCCTGGGGCGTCTGTTCCTCTGGGGAATGACCCTCATTGTTAAAAAGTTGCACCATAAATGGCCTCACCCCATCGTGTCCGAGGGTCTGGCACAGTGACAGAGGCTGCAGCTCCGGCTCCTGGGGGCAGCTCTAGGAGTCTCAGTAGAACAGAGCCTCAGCTCTCCCTGCCCCCTGAGCTCTGTCTATCTGCCTAGGGCCCTGTACGGCACATCCCCACAGTGCCTGAGCTGGACCATTGCTCTGATCTTGGACGACAATTCCTTCCTACCTACAGTATTGAAGGGTCATGGAGAATCCTGCACTAGTCCAGGCCCCTGGAATCATCGTGACCCACGTTGGGGGCGCATACTTACCCAGGCAGGTAGCAATCTCATTCCAGACGCTCCGGTTCCCCTGTCCGGTACATGTGATCATGGGATGCGAGGGTTCGAACGCCTCAGGGCAGCTCAGGGTGACTGGCTCCTCCCTGCTATAATATATCTTGTCCGGTGCGAACCGCAGAGCTGAGGCCCAGCTGGGTTTGGGGCACTTTTCTGTTGGGAGAACAATCAGGTTTGGCGCCAGTAGAAAAAGGAGAGATTCCAGTCCCCACATTAAACTGTCAGTCCCTGCCCCAAGGAGCTGTCTGTCTGTCCAGCATTTGTACAGCGCCTAGCGTCAGGGGGTCCTGGGCCATGGCTGGGGTTCCTAAGGGCTACTGGTAGCACAAATAAATAATCACAACAGGACTTACCCATGAACCCACACATTGATACATGCCCTCATGTACAGGCACCAACATCCCCACACACTGATAGACACCCTTATGTGCAGGCGCTGACTCCATGGGTGCTCTGGGGTGGCTCAGCACCCACCGACATCCCCGTGGATCAGCCCCTCTCCCACCCCCACAGTGCCTCCCGCCCACTGCTATCAGCTGTTCAGCGGTGTGCAGGAGGCACTATGGGGGAGGGGAAGGAGCAGAGGCTTGAAGAGGCAGGGAAGGGGTGGAGGTATGGGGGGAAGCGGTGGAGTGGGGGTGGGGCCTAGGGCGGAGCAGGGGTCAAGCACCCCCCCCCCCGGGAACTGAGGAAGTCGACACCTATGCCCTGATGCACAATGACACACCCTAACACCTACATCCCACAGACACAGCAATACACATCGTTACAAGCTAACACACATCTCCCACACCATTACAGACACCTGATGTATCAGGAGTAGGCAACCTATGGCACGCGTGCAAAGGCGCCATGAGAGCTGACGTTCAGTGGCTGATCACACTGCCCAGATCCTGGCCACCGGTCTGGGGGGCTCTGCATTTTAATTTAATTTTAAATGAAGCTTCTTAAACATTTTTAAAACCTTATTTACTTTACATACAACAATAGTTTAGTTATATATTATAGACTTATAGAAAGAGACCTTCTAAAAATGTTAAAATATATGACTGGCACGTGAAACCTTAAATTAGAGTGAATAAATGAAGACTCGGGACACCACTTCTGAAAGGTTGCCAACCCCTGTGATATATCCTCAAACCCCTATACACACAAGAATACCACCCGACACCCTCTACACAACCCCATATACGGACCCCTGTAATACTTGGCCACACAACCCCCTACACACACACATATACACCCCACAGACATCCCCTCACACTCCTCCAACACAGCCTATAACCTCACCACACTCTCCCCACGCAGGCTGCTTTCCCCACACACTCGCTGTCACTGTCACTTCATACCCTTCAGAAGGTCTGAGCTGAACACTCAAGACATAAATACACCCTCAGGAAGTCGCGGGGCCTCCTTGGAGGCTCCTGGTGTCACAGGGTTTGGATCCTGCAGCCCGTCTGTGCAGAACTCACCCACACAGCTCACGTGGCTCGTGTCCCACTCCACGCGCCCAGGCCTCTCCGTACACTGCATCCAAGCCGAGCGCCCCTCGTACTGCTCCTGGAGGCAGGTCACCCAAACCCTCTCGCCAACGGCAAACTCTGTCCGTGCGGACACAGCAGAGACCGACGGGGGCCAGTTTCCTGCCGTCGTACAAACCCCTGGAGGGAAAGAAATGTCCGAGTCTTGGGAAATCCTGTTCTGGTGAAAGGCGCAGCTGGCTGCCACTGGGTGATCCTGGGGCAGAGCTGAGCCAAAGGGAGCCCTGGAGAAACCAGCACAGCAAAGGGCTGGGGGAGAAGCGAGGAAGATGGACATGCTGGTGACAGGGAGTTTCTGGGCTGTTCCTGCCCTTCATTATTGGCCTGCGGGCCAGGGGGTGTGTGTCTGACTGAGGCCCTCTGCAATTCCATCAGGATTTAGGGTCCCCATACTAGAGGCTGAGAGGCCAAAATGAACCAGAGGGTTTATGGGGCGAGAATCCACCTGGCTCCGGAGATAGCAAAGTGTCACGGAGAGTCTGGCTGCTGGCCTGGCCCCTGAGACCGCAGTGACTCGGGGGGTCTCACACTTACCCTGGCAGGTGGGTGTCTCACTCCAGACAGACAGGCTCCCATTTCTGACACATTCAATCACAGGTGGTGATGGCCGATACCCCTCAGAGCAGCTCAGCGTCACCGATTCACCCGGGGAGTAGAACTGCCTCTTGGGGGAAAACTGCAATCTGGAGTCCCAGGTTTGGAATATTTTACATTTTCCTATGGGCATGGAGTGAAAGCAGAGTATTGGGGGTCACTGGAACCAGGCAGACTCCACTGAGTATTATGGGCTGACCCTGAACCATGGTGGGCGCCCACAAGAGCAATTGGTGGGGGGGCGGGGGGGTTGCAAGGATCAGTCCCTCTCAGGATCAGGCCCCACGTGCTCAGGTACATTTACTCCGTTCACACGCTCAGGGCCACTGTGGGCAGGGTGAGTGCAGACCAGTCAGCCCCACTGGGCCGTGGGGAGAACGCTGTTCCTGATTTCTGCTGCTCCTGCACAGGGAGCAGGGCCAGGAGCCGGCATCAGATCCACGCGCCTGCCCCCCCAAGGACACCAGGGGTGGGAAGCTGTTCATTGCAGCAGGACTCTCCCCATGGCCTCTCAGCAGCCCGGCTGGAGCCTTCCCTGGCCAGACGGCGCCCGGCCAGCCCCAGGGCCGGCTCCCCGCACTCACTGACACACTTGTGTGCACCCAGTTCCCATTCGAAGTGCCCCGACTCTGTCTCTCTGCACGTCACATTGAACGAGTTCTGCTGGAACTGCTGACGACAGGTCACCCGACCCTCGGCCCCGACGCCGAACTCCGTCTGTGCAGGGTCAAAATCCACCTGCCTCACCCAATCATTGCACATCCCTGGGAAAGGAACAGGAGAGGGGCCATGGGGGCGTCTGCCCTACGGCCCCAGGATCGCACAGGTGTGGGGTCTGGCCCTGCACGAACGGCCCTGTGACCATGGGGAAGGCTCGGGGAGCAAGTCTGGGGCAGGGAGGGGACCACGTGTCCAGGAGGCCCGGGCCTGGCGCTCTCAGAAGCGGTGCTGGAAGAAGCACCTTGAGAAATGCTGAGATCAGTTCCCAGGCCTCAGGGCTTTGCTCCTCGCAGAGCTGCCCAGCAGTGCCCAGCGGAGACTCCTGCCGGGCCATGGCCACAACCGCCAGCAACCGCCTCAGGGCCTGGTGGGGAGCCGTGTGCACCGGGGGAGAGGAAGCCTGTGTTTGTGGGGAGGGCCCATGGTGACAGCCCTATGAGGGGGTTCCCAGCAGGCTGAGGGAGTGGGGTCCCCCTTTCTCTGCCCATTGTCACGGCTTCCCAGATCTCCCACCCCTGGCATCACGTCACTGATCTCCATGGCTGGTTATCACGGCCCGGTTTCCCTGGCCATTTCCTGCCCGTAACTGGCAGCAGCCCCATGCCCGGGCTGGCTGGGGAGGTTTGGCCCCATGCCCGGGGGGTGGGCATGGGGGGTGTACCAGGCTCCACACACTCACTGAGACACTGGACTCCGCTGATATCCCAGACTGCCCCGCGGTCCTTCAGCTCTGTGCATTTTGCAGGGAACGTCCCGGATTCAGGCTTCTCAGTGCATATCACCAGCACCGTGCCATTCATCGGAAACGCCGTCAGCTCGGAGGGAAACGTCACCTTCGTGGTCCAGGCTCCCTCCCTCCTGCACGTGTCTGTGACGGGGGGAACGAGAGGCTGAGGCCTGGCTGGAGACAGAGCCTGGTCACCCCCTTAGCGCCGCTGCGGCCTGCCCGGAGCCCAAGGAACACCCCGGGAAGGGCCCAAGCGGCAGCACCTGCTCCCAGTGCCCCCAGAGGTGCAGAGGGTGGCAGGCTGGGGCACCGGTCAGGTCAGAGAAGGGCCCCAGCACCCAGAGGTGACAGAGCCCAGCGGGAGGCGACCTCAGCAGTTCCCTGTGGAAGCTCTGGGGACAGGTTGTTTCCCGGTCCCCTGGCCCTAGATTAGTCCCGAACGTGGCGGGATTCCTCCCTCTCTTTTAACTGCCCGGCTCCAGCAGGGAGAGGCCCTGCACAGGCAGGTCCCTGCCCCAAGAGCTGCCTCTCAGACAGGTAGGGGAGGGCATGAGAATCCACCCAAGCCAGGTGAGTGCATGGAGCAGACAGCAGCACCCAGTTCAGTCCACACTTGTTCCTCTCAAAGTCCCCCTCCGTTAGCTGCGGGGCAAATCCAGAGCACCCCCGTTGCCTTCTTGAGGCTGCAGGGGGTAAATCAAGAGCAGGATTCAGCCCTCTCTATCTATATCTCTCTGCCCCACATAGGGAGACCAGATAGCAAGTGTGAAAAATCAGGACGGGGGGAGGGGGGAAATAGGTGCCGATCTAAGAAAAAGCCCCAAGTATTGGCAATGTTCCTATAAAATCAGAACATCTGGTCACCCTACACCCAGAGCACCACCCAGACATGTGTGTGCAGGGGGGTGTCTGTGCACAGAGCTCCCTGCAGGGACCCTCCCCACCCCAAACCCCGCAGAAGGGTCCCTGTGAGGAGGGGTGGGATCTGGGTGGGCAGGGAGCAGAGTGTGACTGGGCCTGCCCTGGGTGGGGACAGCCCAGGGGCAGGGTGGGTGCACAGTGCCCTCCATCAGCCCTGAGGAGTGCATCACTAGCTGCATTTCCTGCTGCGCTAGGACCCCTTTCAGAAGGAGCTGGGGATGCCGCACCCAAGGGAGTTCCGAATCGCGTGGGTCCTTGGAGCTGTGCTGCCAGGCAGGAGAAGGGAGCCCCAGGACTGGCACAGGGCCTGCTGTCAATCACACTAGGCCAGGGGGCAGGGCTTTCTCTCCTACCACCACAGCACACACTGAGCAAACCAGTGGGGGTGGCAGTGGCAGGAGGGGGTGGGGGGGCCCCAGAGCTCGGGAAAATTGGCAGCAACAAGAGATCCTAAAACTTCACACGAAAAAGTAATGTTGTGGAGTCCAAGGCAAGTCTGCCATGTTAGCAGATCCCCTGCCTCCACCCCTGCCTCTTTCTGACCCCCACCTCTGCTCCGCTGAGCAAGGGAACAGCGTCATGGGGGGAACCACGAGGGGACGTAGGCATTGCAACGCTGAGCGTCACCGCTCTTAACTTTTGGGTGCTTAGAAAATCATAGGAGCACCCTGGGATCCACAGAGCAGAGTTGGGCACCTGGACTCCCTGTACAGGGACTGGGCAGAGACTGGCGCCCGTGATCCACAAAGCTAGCACGAGCGGTAGCGAGCCACTATAGCCAGCCAATGGGCAATGCCAAAGAGCGGGTGGGGGTGCTAAGCCCCGCCCCCTCTCAGAGCTGGGGGTCTCAGGTCTGGTCTAGGTCCCGTGAGCTGTCAGCTGGGGGCATAGTGACTGCAAGCGTGCGGGCAGTTGTAACAAGCATGGATGCCAATCATGCACACATCTGTTTTCATACACGGCTATGCACAGCCTGCTCTGAAACGTGGTCATGTAACTTTATGGAATTTTTGAAATGGCGCCTCCATTTCTACTGGCTTCATCTTCCTTCTTCTCCAGCCTGCTCTCTGTGCCAGAGCCTGAGGAATGTGCAACTGCCTTCGCTAATGAAGCTAGCAGGACTTGCGCTGTCCTTGCCTCTGCTAGTGGTGCCCGGAGTGCGGTGTCTCTTTTCTCTGATATTCGAAGGGGGCTTTTGGGGGTGATATTGCTGCACTAGGACCTTGGGGAGGTCTGCCAGCAGGAGCTAGTAAAGTGAGGGATGCTATAGAAAAAAGGCAGAGAGAACCTCTTCCGACGCCACTGCTATGATAACGCAGGTGTGTTCGGATCTCAGCCCTCGGCTTTCTCGTTTCTCTGAGCCATGTGGTTTACTGGGGTGTTCTAACAGCGTGTTGGACAGGTGTTGTGTAGGTCTGTGCAGAGCTGGCGGGACGCTGAAGAGACCCAGCAGGGGACTGAACAGAGAGCGGCCTAGAGGGAATTCTCTGGACACAGCCAGCTGCCAGCCTAAGGGGCAGGAGCCTGCTGACGGCTATTGCAGCTAAGGTGCCCCAGACACAGGGGATGAGCCTGGGAAGTTGGCAGCATCCTCAGTCGGGGGTTGAGCCCAAGAGAAGGGGCTGCTGTACAGGTTATATACACCCAGCAGGGACTGTGAGGGGGCTTGCAACCTAACTGCCTCCCACAGTTCGGGCATCCTGCTAGCTGGAGCTAGGCAGGGACAACACAGGGGGGCCCATAATGGTACACACATGGACTGATCCCAGTCAGGAGACCTGGGGCCAGGTGATGGCCTGTAATAGGGGACCCGGCGAGGGCTCCCCAGGCACGAGGCTGTAGAAGCCAAACCCCTCTGTTGGACAGCCCTGGGGCCAAGATAGGAACTGCAGTGCTTGACCTTGAGGTGTAGGCTATTGGCAACCTTTCCTTTGGGCCAGCCCTAGCAAAGGCCTCTTCGCTTTAGCTGGGTGTCCAAGTGGTCACCGGAACCCAGCAGGGTGAGCTCCCAGAGGGCCCAGCAGCTGAAGCACCTTCAGCCCTTGCCTCCACGCTGTGGGGTGCTTGGTGCTGCTGGGCACCGTAAGAGAGCTGGTGTAGCACAGCACAGAGCAGCCAGGCGAACCACCCGACCTTCACCACCAGGTGCCCTTGGGTGTTGCTATGGTTCTAATAGGCATTGAGGGCAGAGGCTGTGGAAATCTCTTGCTTACCTTGCTGCAGGACTGGAAGGTCTCAGACTTCGTCTCTCTTTGGGTAGGTCTACGCTGGAGTAATTTTCAGCTTGAGCAGACGTACCTGCACTTGTTATGATGGCATATTGTGCTAAAAACAGGAGTGTAGTCATGGTGGCACAACCAGTGGGACAGCTGAGCCACCCCAAGTAGTCTCCCCTCTGCCTGAGACCCGTGGCATGTACCCAGGCAGTTAGCTCCTCCTGCTGCTGCTACTTTGCTACTTTTAGCATGCCAGCTTGATCAGATCTAGCACAGGTATGTCTGCTTGAGCTGAAAATTACTCCTCAGCCCCAGTGCAGCCGGACTCAGAGTCTCAGTGGCATCCCTGAACAGAGCCAGGTGGCCCACCCTTCATTCATTGTTAAAGCTGGGGAAATGGGAATGCCATTTTTGGCTCTCTCATTTGCCTTTGGACCTGAGATTCCATGTCTATTATTATTATTATTTGTATTGCTGCAGCACCTAGCACCCTTTGTCATGGACCAGGAGCCCGTTGCGTGAGGCCCTGTACAAACACTGAACACAAAGATGGTCCCTGCCCAAGGAGCTTCCAATCTAAGTTGTACGACAAGTGACAGTGGATGGATGGTTGGATGAATGGATGGATGGATGGATGGATGGATGGATGGATGGATGGATGGATGGATGGATGGATGGATACAATGATGAAAGGTCTAGAAAACATGATCTATGAGGGAAGATTGAAAAAATTGGGTTTGTTTAGTCTGGAGAAGAGACGACTGAGAAGGGACATGAGAACAGTTTTCAAGCACATAAAAGGTTGTTATAAGGAGGAGGAAGAAAAATTGTTCTTCTTAACCTCTGAAGACAGGACAAGAAGCAATGGGCTTAAATTGCAGCGAGGGCGGATTAGGTTGGACATTAGGAAAAGCTTCCTAATTGTCAGGGTGGTTAAGCACTGGAATAAATTGCCCAGGGAGGTGGTGGAATCTCCGTCATTGGAGATTTTTAAGAGCAGGTTGGACAAACACCTGTCAGGGACAGTCTAGATAATACTTAGTCCTTCCTCGAGTGCAGGGGACTGAACTAGAGATCTCTCAAGGTCCCTTCCAGTTCTATGATTCAAAGACTGCATTTGTCAAGGCCTGAGAGAAGGATGTTGCAATATTGAGATGATGAGACCCCTCAGGAGAGGTGTAACTGTGTGGATGGATAGCAAAGGCCTATCTTAGAGATGCTATTCAGAAAGAATTGGTAAGTTTTCTCCCTGGGCCTAGATCCTCACATCCAGGCTGAGTCAATGATGATGTCCCCGTTATAGACCTGCCTGACAGGCAGGATGTGGTGTTGGCCCCAGTGACAGAGAAGAGAGGGAGCAGGGAGGGCAGATTAGGAGCTGGGGTTTAGCCATGCTGAGGTCAGGCTGCTGGCTCGACCGCCATGAGGAGATGTCAGAGAGGCAGGTTGAGGTTCTAGGTTGGAGAGAAGGAGACAGGTCTGGAGCACAGAGGCAGATCTCTGTGTTGTCAGCATAGAGATGGTAGCTGAATATGTGTTTGCAGAGGAGATTACTCAATGTAAACTGCCGGGAAATGTGCACACTGGGTCTAAGTTAGTCAGACTGTAACTGGCAGAGTCATCTCAGTGTCAGCCACCTGGAATTCACCAGTCAGGCAAAAGGAGATGGACTCCCCTTGGTCTCCAACTGTTGGTGTAGCTGGAGCAGGAACTGTGCTCAGTCAGAACAGGGAAAGTCACAACGAGGCATTCAGAAGGGCTGGGCACAGCAATGACTAACAGAAGCTAGGGGAGGGAGAAAATGCCCCCAGCTTTCTTTCGGTTACCCTTGCACTATAGCAGAAATCCTTACCATCCTCAGCAGCCCATGCCAAGCCCCCCACAACCAGCTGTGGGAAAGAGGTTGTCAGACCCAAGGGCTTTTCAGCACTGAAAACAGGTTTTAGATATGATGAAACAGGCAGATTTTATAATATGTAAGTAGGGGAGGTAAATTGAAAATGCTGACTGCTACATTCCTAGCCAGGGATTATTGTAAAATGTATTGATAAGAGATTCATCCATTTACCTGATGCAATCAGAGATCATTATATTTTCCCTTATTTAATTTTATTATTATTATTTTGTAGCACTCTCAGCTGGGCTAAGAACTTGACAGAAAATGTATGGAGCTTTGGGCCCTGTCCCTAAGAACATACAGTCTAAATGATGGGCTTAGTCAGGCTCTAACCTAGCCTAGGACCGAGAGGCAAGGAAGGGTAACAGAAATCAGATGTCCTTGCTACTCATCTTAGGTGCCTGAGAGTCTTGGGCCTTGTCCTCACTAGGAAAAGAGGCGCGTTCTTACCTGGTGTTAGCTGACACGTGGTAACTGACATGAGGGAAAATGCTAGTGAAGACCAGGTAATTTGTAGCTTTAACCTAAGGGATCAGGTCAAGATAAACTCTGCTTCCCCGCCCTTTACCCTTCTGGCACAGCACACTCCCCATCACTAAAGTGCAATGCACTGTACTTCCCTCCCCTGAAGCACATGCACACACCCGGGCAGTGTGAACAGAGAAGTGCCTCTGTAGTTCACAAATGCATCATGCACAGAAACCACATCCTGTCCCTGCAGCTGCTCTTCGTTCTCCAGCAACCTCACCCTCGAAGCAAAACACCTTCCCGCACTTGGCATATGCAGCACATGGTACCCCCAGCTCTGTGCAGATGTCACGTTGTGCTGCACCTTGCGCTTTTCAGAGAGAGCAGAGCTCCTCTGGCCCCAGCTACGCTGCCCCAGAGCCTCACCCAGGGGGCACAGTGACCTGAATTGCTTTCCAAGAATCAATATTGATAACAACCAGGACTGGGATGAAAGACCTGTGTGAATACAAGCCCCCCACTCCCACCCCCCAAAGCCAGGGGAGGGTCCCCCCTAGGGATCCCAGGCACAGTTTGCTTCAAGAAAGACTAAGGCAGCAGCCACACTCAGGAAATGCCCCTGGACTGAGAAATGGCATCTTCCATGGCTGACCCTGGCCAGTGCCTGCTTCACCAGTGCTGAAAAGGATCTGGTCCCAGACTGCCCAACACCCATTACAGAAAGGCTGTGAGACCCTCATTCCACGATCATGCTGCCAGAGGTCCTACCCAGTGCCCTCTGAAGCCATGTCCCACATGGGACCCATCATGCTTGGGTGGGTGGGGATGGCACTTGAATGCCCTCCCACTGCCCTACATTGGTCCAGCCCTCTTGCCAACATCAGTCTGGCCTGGGGGAAAACCCTCTCTGCCTGCCCCAGCGGCCTGCCCTACTGCATACCTCACAACAGTCCCGAGTTTTGCTGGACTGTCCCGCTTTGGCCCCCAAGCCCCCTGGCTTGGTTGAAGAAGAACATTTCCCACATTAACCTTGCTACCTTAAAGGCAAATCAATTACCATGGGTGAACAAAAATACTGTTACAACTGAGTGTGCACACATAGCCACAAAATTGTATTTCATTTGTTGTGCAGGTTTCAGAGTAGCAGCCATGTTAATCTGTATTCGCAAAAAGAAAAGGAGTACTTGTGGCACCTTAGAGACTAAAAGTTGTTGATCAGGTGGTTCCACAGTTTCTTTGAGAGTGTGTGAGTGAGAGTCTAATCTCTAAGGTGCCACAAGTACTCCTTTTCTATTTGTTGTGCAGAGTAACATCTCTGTATTTCTCTCTCCAACCCCTCAGACAGAGACAAACACCTACAAGATCTCTATCATGCATTCCTACAACTACAATACCCACCTGCTGAAGTGAAGAAACAGATGGACAGAGCCAGAAGAGTACTCAGAAGTCACCTACTACAGGACAGGCCCAACAAAGAAAACAACAGAACGCCACTAGCCATCACCTTCAGCCCCCAACTAAAACCTCTCCAACGCATCATCAAGGATCTACAACCTATCCTGAAGGACGACCCATCACTCTCACAGATCTTGGGAGACAGGCCAGTCCTTGCTTACAGACAGCCCCCCAATCTGAAGCAAATACTCACCAGCAACCACACACCACACAACAGAACCACTAACCCAGGAACCTATCCTTGCAACAAAGCCCGTTGCCAACTCTGTCCACATATCTATTCAGGGGACACCATCATAGGGCCTAATTGCATCAGCCACACTATCAGAGGCTCGTTCACCTGCGCATCTACCAATGTGATATATGCCATCATGTGCCAGCAACGCCCCTCTGCCATGTACATTGGTCAAACTGGACAATCTCTATGTAAAAGAATAAATGGACACAATTCAGACGTCAAAAATTGTAACATTCAAAAACCAGTCAGAGAACGCTTCAATCTCTCCGGTCACTCGATTACAGACCTGAGGGTGGCTATCCTTCAACAAAAAAACTTCAAAAACAGACTCCAACGAGAGACTGCTGAATTGGAATTAATTTGCAAACTGGATACAATTAACTTAGGCTTGAATAGAGACTGGGAATGGATGAGTCATTACACAAAGTAAAACTATTTCCCCACGTTATTTCTCCCCCCCACCCCACCCCCCACTGTTCCTCAGATGTTCTTGTTAACTGCTGGAAATAGCCTACCTTGCTTGTCACCATGAAAGGTTTTCCTCCTTTCCCCCCCCCCCAGCTGCTGGTAATAGCTCATCTTAAGTGATCACTCTCCTTACAGAGTGTATGATAAAACCCCTTGTTTCATGTTCTCTGTGTGTGTATATAAATCTCCCCTCTGTATTTTCCACCAAATACATCCGATGAAGTGAGCTGTAGCTCACGAAAGCTTATGCTCAAATAAATTTGTTAGTCTCTAAGGTGCCACAAGTACTCCTTTTCTCTCTTGGGTGATTACTCTCACGGTAATCAGAGTCATTGTTTAAATGACTCTCACCCTCCTTGTTATTAAAAACCCCACACCCAGCTTGAACATCATGTCCAGCAGTAGTTATGTGAGTTGTAACTCAAGAAGTAGTTCAGAAGAGGCAATCAGCCACAAGACCCAAGTATTAAACAAGGAACAGTAGGGATAGGCCTATCGTAGTGGTAGTGTAGTCTCCAATAACTAAAAATTCAAGTTGCATATAGTTGAGAAATTGAAAGATTACAAAGAAAAGCAAAGACTCAAAGGCATCCATGGTGGATGACGACACCCAGGCTCTACTAAAAAAATCCATGAAAAGTCTTTATCCATTTAAAGACTTGTGGCAGATGCAAGACCTTTTCCTACAAAAATCAAGGCGAGGGCTAACACTGATTTTTGTGAGCTGGTAGTCCTGGCGGATACAAGGGTGTTTCACGCTATATTGCTACAGAGAAACGTGCAAGCTGTGCCACAGTCAAAATCAGCAGCAGCTTTTTTCCCACCTGCTGGGTCAAACATGCATGATGGTATAACCAAAGCTGAAGTTTTAGAGGATTTCTTCGGGAGTACAACATCCCTTGTGCTAGCAGTGATCATGTTAGATCTTTAGTCAAGAAATGTTCCCAGTCTCCAAAATTGCCAAGAGCTATGAGCATGCTTCCCCCCAAAACAACTTATGTTACACAAGGGGAAATCGCACCTAACACCTGAAAATGTACAATGTGAGACTGAAGGCCATGAACATCGATTTGGCACAGGATGCTAGTTCGGACAAGTCTGAGAAGCATTTTCCATTCTTGGTTACATATGCACACCCAGAAATTGACTGTACAGTGACAGAGTTTTTAGCTATGGTTTCTTAGAATCATAGAATATTAGGGTTGGAAGAGACCTCAGGAGGTCATCTAGTCCAACCCCCTGCTCAAAGCAGGACCAATCCCCAACTAAATCATCCCAGCCAGGTGTCACGGAGTCCCCGGGCGATGCTCTGGAACTGCTCCCTATGAAGCCAGGCAGGACTCTGGGGAAGTCTCCTTTCTGTGAGCAAAAAGAAAAGGAGTACTTGTGGCACCTTAGAGACTAACAAATTTATTAGAGCATAAGCTTTCGTGAGCTACATCCGAAATGCATCCGATGAAGTGAGCTGTAGCTCACGAAAGCTTATGCTCTAATAAATTTGTTAGTCTCTAAGGTGCCACAAGTACTCCTTTTCTTTTTGCGAATACAGACTAACACGGCTGCTACTCTGATTTCTGTGAGCAGTTTGTCTGCAGGACACACAGCTCACACAACTTCCACCTTCCTGGGTCTGACCTCAGAGCATTCAGCATGCTCTGCCCCTCCATGTGCTTCCCACAGCCAGTCCGCCCAGGCGGGGTCCTGGGGAAGCCAGAGGGTCCTGCCCCCCAACTCCACAGTCCGACGGGACTCTCAGCCAGCCAGGAAAACAGAAGGTTTATTAGACAACAGGAACATGGTCTAAAACAGAGCTTGTAGGTGCAGAGAACAGGACCCCTCAGCCGGGTCCATTTTGGGGGGCAGTGAGCCAGAGAACCCCGTCTGCACTTCACTCCATGTCCCCAGCCAGCCCCAAACTGAAACTCTCTCTTTAGTCTGCAGAAGAGAAGAATGAGGGGGGATTTGATAGCTGCTTTCAACTACCTGAAAGGGGGTTTCAAAGAGGATGGCTCTAGACTGTTCTCAATGGTAGCAGATGACAGAACGAGGAGTAATGGTCTCAAGTTGCAATGGGGGAGGTTTAGATTGGATATTAGGAAAAACTTTTTCACTAAGAGGGTGGTGAAACACTGGAATGCGTTACCTAGGGAGGTGGTAGAATCTCCTTCCTTAGAGGTTTTTAAGGTCAGGCTTGACAAAGCCCTGGCTGGGATGATTTAACTGGGACTTGGTCCTGCTTTGAGCAGGGGGTTGGACTAGATGACCTTCTGGGGTCCCTTCCAACCCTGATATTCTATGATTCTATGATTCTATGATTCTCTCCAGCCCCCTCCTCCTCTGGGATTTGTCCCTTTCCTGGGTCAGGAGGGCACCTGATTCCTTTGTTCTCCAACCCTTTAGCTCTCACCTTGCAGGGGGGAAGGGCCCAGGCCATCAGTGGCCAGGAAACTGGGTGTCGGCCATTCTGTGTCCAGACCCCTGCCCACACCTGCCCTCTAGGGCTCTGCAACAATCATACACCCTTATCCCACCCCCTAGATACTTAAGAACTGCATAGGGGAAACTGAGGCACCCCCACAATATTCAGAGGAAACATTAAGAACAGTCCTGCTTCATCACACCAGGGCTTTGACAAGCTGGGCCTTAAAAACCTCTAAGGAAGGAGATTCCACCACTTCCCTAGGTAACCCATTCCAGCGCTTCACCACCCTCCTAGTGAAATAGTGTTTCCTAATATGCAACCTAGACCTCCACCACTGCAACTTGAGACCATTGCTCCTTGTTCTGTCATCTGCCACCACGGAGAACAGCCGAGCTCCATCCTCTGTGGAACTCCCTTCGGGTAGTTGAAAGCTGCTATAAAATCTCCCCTCACTCTTCTCTTCTGCAGACTAAATAACCCCAGTTCCCTCAGCCTCTCCTCGTAAGTCATGTGCCCCAGCCCCCTAATCATTTTTGTTGCCCTTCACTGGACTCTCTCCAATTTGTCCACATCCCTTCTGTAGTGGGGGCCCCAAAACTGGACGTAATACTCCAGGTATGGCCTTACCAGTCCCGAATAGAGGGGAATAATCACTTCCCTCGATCTGCTAGCAATGCTCCTACTAATACAGCCCAATATGCCGTTAGCCTTCTTGGTAACGAGGGCACACTGCTGACTCATATCCAGCTTTTCCTCCACGGTAATCCTCAGGTCCTTTTCTGCAGAACTGCTGCTTAGCCAGTCAGTCCCCTGCCTGTAGCGGTGCATGGGATTCTTCCGTCCTTAGTGCAGGACTCTGCACTTGTCCTTGTTGAACCTCATCAGATTTCTTTTGGCCCAATCCTTTATTGCACACTGAATAAATCTCAGGAATTGTTTGATGGAACCAACGTGCTACCAAAACACAATGCTGATTGGATTAAATGTGCTATATATTCAGAAGATAATGCTGCAATCATGCAGGGTAAGCACAACAGTATATTGTCTCAAATTAAAGCCAAGCAAACAACGAACAAGGGAGTGTGTGTGCAGAGGAGTGCCTCTGCCACCCGTGCACCTAATGGTCAAGCATGCCTCAACATCACTGCAGATGAGTGACTGACATTTACTACCACTTTCAGAGAAGTGTCAAAAGAGTGGCATCACTGAATGAACACAGGGCATTTTGCAGTACTAGTGTGAAGAAAATTGAAGCATACGAAAAAGTGCTGGCTGTCTTTGGAGGGATCTGCTGAATGCACCTTGGCTACTCGGGATGGGCTCTACTACTACTTTGTCAGTGGTTTTGACAAGGAAAAGCAAAGAGCTGCTGCTGGACCATGGGAACTAAGAATCCTTTGACAAAGGTGTATTTAGTGGTTTTGCATGCAGTGCTGCCCACGTTTAACAAGTTAAACGTACTCCAAACTGAAGCACCAGTGAGTCACCTTTTGATCTCAGCAATGATGACGCTACACAGTTATTATTTTGAGATTTGTGCGGTCCTCTGTGCTAGCTGTATGTGAAAATGTTATGAAACTAAACGTCAAAGACTCTTCTGTGTGGTTAGGGGCCCCTGAACTATTTGTAGGCTTTGAGATATGTAACTGTGCAAGAAAGGAAAACATGATTAACACAAAGCTATGTAAAAACATTCTTGGCTGAAGCTGTGGAGTTTGCGTTCTTTTTTTTTCTTCTTCTTTTTTTTCAAAAAGCACTGGATTACACTGTCAAGGCATCCCTGGGCGATGCTCTGGAACTACTCCATATGAAGCCAGACAGCTCTCTGGGGGAGCCTCCTCTCTGTGAGCAGACTGTCCCCAGGGCAAGAAGCTTACACAGCTTCGACCTTCCTGGGTCTGACCTCGGAGCATTCAGCATCCTCTGCCCCTCTGTGCGCTTCCCACAGCCAGTCCGCCCAGGCGGGGTCCTGGGGAAGCCAGAGGGTCCTGCCCCCCAACTCCGCAGTCAGGCGGGACTCTCAGCCAGCCAGTAAAACAGAAGGTTTATTAGACGACAGGAACATGGTCTAAACCAGAGCTTGAAGTTACAGAGAACAGGACCCCTAAATCAGGCCCATCTTGGGGGGCAGGGAGGCCAGAAGTCCATCTGGCCTCTCTCCATTTCCCCAGCCAGCTCCAAACTGAAAACTCTCCAGCCCCTCCTCTCGCCTTTGTCTCTTTCCTGGGCCAGGAGGTCACCTGATCTCTTTGTTCTCCAACACCATCAGTGGGCACCTTTGCAGGGGAGGGGCCCAAGCCATCAGTTGTTAGGAGACAGGGTGTTGGCCATTCTCTGTGTAGATGCCATCACACTGGCCCTCTTGGGCTCTGCAACAATCACACACCCTTATCCCCCCACCTAGATATTTAAGAAATGCATACGGGAGACTGAGGCACCCACACAGTATTTAGAGAAAGCATAAAGAACATTCCCACTTTGTCACATCCATGAAAAAGGCAATGCATCTAGAAGACCCAGTACTTAAGAGCCTGATTTTGTTAACCCAACCAGTTGTTTATCAGTGTCTTTCTGTGATAAGGAGTTGACGATTGATTTCCTGGACCTGATGTGATCAGCATGCAACAAATGAATCCTCTGCTTTCCAAATTTAGGGATTATCAATCTGTGAGGCACTTCCTGAATATGACAGCCTATGAGAACTGATGGGTTTTGGCATACAAGATCTCAAATGAACAACCCAGTAAGTGGACAGGCAAGATTCTCTGTGCTTTGAAAACTTGAAACATTCAAATGTTTAATCTCCCACAGCAACGCTTTATGTTAAAGACTATTCAGCATAGTTCAGAAAATAACCAGCATGAGAAGTTCCTTGGGGGTGGGAGGGGAGAAAACACAATTCACCCAGCAACCTGTGCCCAATGTGTATGACGAGGCAACGGTGGGACACACTACATGCTACGCTGGCAGCAAAACTCAATATCTTTTCCCATATGAAGTGTCACTGGTGGCAGCCTTCACCTGAACTGTGCAAAAAGGCAAAGTCTGCCACGTATACCAGTTTGTTCAGACAAAAGGAAACACTCTGCAGAGTAATGGACGCAGGCACTTTTATGTACATAATACTTACTTTTGTTCTCTCCAAAACCAGCGGTAAAAATGGAAAAAATCCAATTGCTCAAAGTCTTTTCAAAAGTTGTCTGTCAGTCATGAGGACAGATAAAGAAACATTTACCTGTCTTAGTTTCTTCCATTATTTTGAACATGTCATTGGTACAGGTGTTACACCAAACCTTCCCCAGGAAGTCATCATTGTATGGATTTGATTGCACTGCATCCCGCTTTGGCCACCTTAAATGTTGGGAGATACGCCACTGCCCCGCCTCCTGAGGAAGAGCAGCCAATCAGGGCTGCTGCAGGAGGCAGGCAGAACTGCCCCCACTTCCCCACAGGAGGCAGCACTGTTCTCATAGGAAGGGTGGGAGGAGCAGAAAGAGCCCAGCAGCTCGGGATGACTCCACTGCCCCCTCTGCTCCATGAGCAATAGGGACAGCTCCTCTGTTCCTCCCCTCCCCACTGTCACAACTGGGTCTTGGGCAGTCTGACCTAGTGGTCAGAGCAAGAGCCAGGTGTGATGTTATTGACATAATCTGGGACCATATAGATCATTGTTGCAACCAAGGTCCTGTAGTGGCACCAAATCTTGTATAAAGGGAATCAAATAAGGTGTCTAAGACAAGGTTATGGTTTCAGAGTAGCAGCCGTGTTACTCTGTATTCGCAAAAAGAAAAGGAGTACTTGTGGCACCTTAGAGACTAACAAATTTATTTGAGCATAAGCTTTCGTGAGCTCACGAAAGCTTATACTCAAATAAATTTGTTAGTCTCTAAGGAGCCACAAGTACTCCTTTTCTTTTTAAGGTTATGGTTTGCTGCTTATGATTATGCTGTCTATATGTGTGTATGATTTTTGTAGTTAAAGTTAGGAATATTGGCTCTATACTGTCTGTATTTCAAACTAATGCTATGCTTCAGGGTGACACCCCAGACAAGTTGGTGTCAGCTCTGCCTAGCCTGCTTGTTTCAGAGTAGCAGCCGTGTTAGTCTGTATTTGCAAAAAAGAAAAGGAGTACTTGTGGCACCTTAGAGACTAACAAATTTATTTGAGCATAAGCTTTCGTGAGCTACAGCTCACTTCATCGGATGCATTCCTAGCCTGCTTGATGGCCCATTAAGGACCATCAGCTATACAACTAACCCATTGAGAGAAAGCAGATACGCCTCGTGACTCAGTAAAGTATGCAGGGACTTGCCCATGTGACTCCAAACTCCATTTTGCTGTAATTTTCCACAGTAAGAACAAAGAGGTATTCTTACACCTGGAAAAGGCTGATACCTCATCTCCATCTTGTCTTCAATCCTGCTTCATACTTCTGGAGGAACTTTGCTACACTGAAGCTGTGAACCAAGGACTGAAAGACCCATCCCAGCTGCGGATGTTCTCCAGAGACTTGATTTGAACCTGCAATTTATTCCATCACTGCTACAAGCGTGAACCAAGAACTTTGCCATTACTGTATGTCATTGATTCTATTTAACCAATTCAAGCTTCATCTATATCTTTTTCCTTTTATGAATAAACCTTTAGATTTTAGATTCTAAAGGATTGGCAACAGCATGATTTGTGGGTAAGATCTGATTTGTATATTGACCTGGGTCTGGGGCTTGGTCCTTTGGGATCGAGAGAACCTTTTTTATTTTACTAGGGCATTGGTTTTCATAACCATTTGTCCCCATAACTAGTGGCACTGGTGGAGATACTGGGAAACTGGAGTGTCTCAGGGAATTGCTGTGTGACTTGTGGTTAGCCAGTGGGGTAAAACCAAAGTCCTCTCTGTCTGGCCGGTTTGGTTTGCCTTGGTGTGCATATGTAAGGGGACTGTTGCCCCCTTACTAACATTCAATGGGGGTGTTTTGGTTGGCTAGCTCCCAGTACTAAAAGGGGAAGGATCTATGGGAAATCAGGACCCTGAGACTGATAGTCCCCAGGAACAATGGGGAGAGACCAATGCTCCAGGTTAGCCTGAATGACAGGGCGGGCAGGCTAATCAGGGAGTCAGGAAGCCAGGGAGGTCCCGTCCTCCCAGTGAGCTGGACTTGCCTGGGTCAGACAGAGTGGGGCTGAGCTAAGGAGAAAGCAGGGGCCAGAGCTGAGCTGGGGAGCAGAGCTGGGCCAGATCCAGAGAGAGCGACCCTGTCCTGGGAGCAGAGCTGCAGCAACCAGAGCCAGAGGGGCCAAAGAAGCAGCCCAGGGAGCTGGAGCTGGAGCTGGAGTTGGGGCTGGGGCAGTCCGGAGCCGGGTGTGGTGAGCAGCTGGGGAGAGCGAGGGGGTACCCTGGGCAGTGGGCCCAGCACAGGGAGATGCCTCAGCCAGAAGGCTCTGCCGGCCAGACTCGGAGGGGGATTGGTAACCCCAAAAGGGTGGGGGCAATGCTGGGAAGAAGGGCCCTGCCACTTAGAGCCTGAGAGTGTGTGGCCACCACCAGAGCGAGTGTCCAATCCACAGCATCCCTGCAGCACAGCCAGGGCCTGAGAAGAAGGCTTGGGACTTACAAGGAACAGACTGTGAACTACGCTGACGTTCCATAGACACTGTTTGTGATGTTCCCTGCCACAGAGCGGGGTGATGTGTTTCCTTTAACCTTTTCCATTTCCCCTTATTCTTTTAAAAATTAATTGTTGATTAAATAACTTGCATTTGCTTTAAATTGTATGTAATGATCAGTGGGTCAGAGAAGTGCCCAGTGCAGAGAGGATACCCCGGAGTGGGGACACCCTAGCCTCTGTCCTAGGTGACCACAGCAGGGTTGGGGGTCGAGCCCCCCAGGAATCCTGGGCCCAGCCTTGTTGGGGTTACGAGGACTCAGCCAGATGGGGGAGGGGAGTCCTCAAGGGCAGGGAGGCCTCTGGGTAAAGGAAGTGGGAGCGAGGACTCAGATCCTTTCGTTAGCCCACTTCACCGGGGTAGTGCAGAAGCCAGGAAAGTTCCCCACAATAGTGGGACTATTCCCCCGTTTACACATAGAAACCCCAGACTTGGGCTGTAACTGCCCTGCTTTTAGCAATTTATCCTGAATTGGCACTCTCAGTAGGTTCCCGCCAGAACCAGCATCGTTACACCAGGCCAGGTCAGATACCGGAGAACAGAGCCCAAGGCAGGCCAGAGGGCCAACGGAGTCAGGTGTCAGGCAGGGTCAGGTTGCAAGGAGAGCAGACACACCTACTGCAGGCTTGAGCAGGGAGAATTCAGTTGCATCATCAACTTCCTGTTCCTGTGCTTGGATTAAACTGAGGCTGGGCCAGTCCCGACCCCCAGGGTTTCATGAATCAGATCGCAGACTGGCGTCCTCTGCTAGAGTTCAGCGGCTATTCTAGCACTTGCTAGCAGGCCAGCAGGCCGCAGGTTGGGGCTGCTTAGCTCTTAAGAGCTATGTAGACTAGGATTCAAGACCCACAGTTCTTGATATCACCTCCCGCTCCCTCAGGGTGATGTGGGGCCAGGCTGTTCAGGTGAGTGTTTGCACAAGTGTGGGCAGGGGTATATTTTCTGCAGGCTCCCAGGTGTGTTCCGTAGGACCATACCCCTCCCAATCAATAAAACACCAAAGCCTGCCACAGTTATGTTTAGAGTCCAGGTTATGAGGAATCATGTACCCCTCATGGCCCTGTACCTGTACAGGTGGAAGAGCCGGTTGGGTCATATCAGGGAAAAGGTTTTTTATGTAGGGCTTCAAAAACAATATGGGAAATACTGGGTGTATCTTCAGAGAGCAAGATCGCTGAAGTTCAAACCTGACTGGATTAACCTGTCGCAGGATCTTAAAAGAGCCAAGAACTGAAAGTCCAGCTTGTGAGTGGGTCTGTTGGTATGGATATGCTCCATGGAGAGCCATGCCTTTTGTCCCACAGTGTAGGTGGGACCTCGCTGTTGATGCTTGGCTGCATGCCACTTATAGTCTGCTCTTGCTTTTTCCTGGTGCTTATTCACTTCTTCCTGGGCCAGACAAATCTGCTGCACTAGGTCTGAGGCGGCCAGGTTGGGAAAGGATGTGGGTAATTGCAGATGAATCAGGGGTGCTGCCCATAGGTGGTAAAAAAGGGGCTTTGACCTGTAGACGCATGGTCTGTGACGATGTAGGCAAACTGTGTGTAAAAGAGAAATGAGGACCAATCATTCTGGTGATGACTGATGTAGCATTGCAGATACTGCTCAAGAATTTCGTCGGCCCTCTCCGTCTGGCTTTTGGACTGGGGATGGCAAGCAGAGGAAAGACATGTGCGGACCCCCAGCAGACCCAGGCTGTGAACTGAGACCCTTGACTGGAGGTGATGCATTCCGGAAGGCTTGGAGCTGGTCTGTATGGCTTATCCATAGCAGGGCTATCTCTTCAGCTGAGGGGAGACCTGTGCAAGGGATGAAGTAGGTCATTTTGTACAGTGGTCCGCTACTAGGAAAACTGTTGTAAATTTGTTGGACGCTGGTAATTCTATACTAAGGTCTATATCAGTGGTCCCCAAGCTTTTTGTGGGAATAGCATATTCCTATTCCCAGATGACTGTGGTAGGCGCCACAGACTATGCCACCAAGATGCGGCAGCGACAAGAAGTGTCGCTGCTGAACTGCCACTGAGAAAAGGCAAAACGTCTCAGCGGCATTTCAGCGGCGCAGTATCATGGGGCACACATGACTGCCCCGGCGGGCACCATTGCACCCACAGGCACCACGTTGGGAACCCCTGGTCTATGTGATGGTCCCCCAGGTCAAGATGGGGTGTCCAAGGGCTGGAGGAGACCGCAGGACTTGTGGCTTGGTGTCTTGGTGCAGGCATAAACATCACAGGAGGCAATGAATGATTGCATCATCGGTCACATCTGAGGCCACCAAAAGGAGCAGGATATTATTCGTTGGGTCTTGAAGCAGTCCTGCTAGGGGAGAATCATGGCAAAGATGCAAGGCTGCAACTCTTGTGAGTCCAGGGTGAACAGAGACACGGTCCCTCAAGTATGTGATCCCTTCCTGGGAGTCATGCAGTTGCTTGTGGATAATAGCTTGCTCATCAGGTGGAATTCCTGAGGCGGAGGCTGAGTGTATCAATCTGAGAAAGTCCTGGTGACAAGTGGCACTGAGAAAGTGATGGGATTGGAGAATGTGGGTTGTTCCTGGCTGAGGCCTCATGAGTTGATATTGTGTCTTCGGAGCAGGGCGTTGGCCTTGCCATTTTTGGATCTAGGGCGGTATGTGATAATGAAATCGAATCATCAGAAGAACAGGGCCCACTGAAGCTGCCATTGATCGAAGGCTTTTTCCCTACATACGTATTCCAGTTTTTTATGATCAGCGAATAACTGGACTGGGTCGCGAGCTCCTTCCAGGTAGTGCTGCCATTCTGCAAAGGTGGTTTGTGTCGCCAGGACTTCCAGTCTAGTCCTGCAGGAGTGAGCTTCCTTGAATAACAAGTGCACGGGCGTAACAATAGTTTGGGATCAAGCCACTGGGAGAGGACAGCCCAAGTCACCTCGCTCTATACACTTGGGAGCACTGGTGACACTACTTGCCACCCGCACACTGGGGAGGGGGAGTCCCCAGTTAAGAGACCGAACAAAACAACCACTTCATCCTTAAAACATCTCATGATTTTTGGGTCTGGCTTGTGACTTTTGAACCTTTGGGGTTGGCGATGCTGCAAGTGTGTGTGGGCAACGGGGCCGTGTCCACTCTCGGCCCTTCTGGGCGGGGGGCCCCAGTCTGCTCTCTCACCCCTCTGGGGGGTTCCTCCTGTTTCTCCTCAGGAGACGTCCCATTTATAATTGCCCTCAGCTTAGAGCCTTCCCTCCTTGAGGCCCTATTGGAGGAGCAGGATCCTGCGTTGGCCTCCTCTCCAATTAGATTCCTCCTGCACCAAGGGGGCGGGGCTTACAGGGCCCAGCATTCTATGGGGTGACAGTTGGAGCCCAACTGCCATGGAGCCTTCTCACCCCAGAATCCCCCTGCCCCATTGGCTCTGGTGGGGCTGCACTGGCTGCTGGGCAGCTCTTGGGATGGGCTTGGCTGGGCCCTGGGGGGATGGTTGGTGTCGTCGAGGGGGCCTGGCCACGTCTCTCGGCCGGGCCCTGGGGGGATGGTTGGTCTCCGAGGGGGCCTGGCCACGTCTCTCGGCCGGGCCCTGGGGGGATGGTTGGTCTCCGAGGGGGCCTGGCCACGTCTCTCGGCCGGGCCCTGGGGGGATGGTTGGTGTTCGTCGAGGGGGTCCCTGGCCACGGCTCTCGTCAGCTGGGCCCCGGGGGGATGGTTTGTGTCTCCGAGGGGGCCTGGCCACGGTCTCTCGGCCGGAGCCCTGGGGGATGGTTGTGTCGTTCGAGGGGGCCTGGCCAACGTCTCTCAGCTGGGCCCTGGTGGGATGGTTGGTCTCCGAGGGGGCCTGGCCACGTCTCTCGGTTGGGCCCTGGGGAGATGGTGGGTGTTGTCGAGGGGGCCCTGGCCACGTCTCTCGGCTAGGACCCTAGGGGGTGATGGTTGGTCTCCGAGGGGGCCCTGGCCACGTCTCTCGGCCGGGCCACTGGGGGGATGGTTGGTCTCCGAGGGGGCCGGCCCCGTCTCTCCGGCTGGACCTGGGGGGATGGTTGGTCTCCGAGGGGGCCTGGCCACGTCTCTTGGTTGGGCCCTGGGGAGATGGTTGGTGTCGTCGAGGGGGCCTGGCCACTCCCCTCGGCCTAGCTTGGCCCTGTTGCATTGATGGGTGGGGCTGGGGTGGTTTATGGCATGGTTCCTCTTTTCGCACACAGCTCAACTTTCAGTTCAGCCTCAGCGTGAGAGATCAAGGCAGCCCTTCCCGCTTCTGCCTGGGCACCATTCATGGCAGCAGCCCCTCATGACACACCCAAAGGGAGATGGTCTTGACTGCTGGGGTGCCGGGGTGGGTGGAACCCGCCCAGCTCCCTCAGGCTCCTGGCCCGCTCACTGGCGTGAGTCTCCTGCCCTCTCTGAGGGCATTGGTGCCACCATGGGTGCCATGGCCCCGGCTGGGAGCGTCTCACAGGCTGCGCAAGTGGTTTTACTCAATATAGCACTGCCAGCCTGAAGCCCCACGGAGAGGAAGCCTCTGTTCCTCCTCGGGGCAACGTCAGCCCAGGCAGCGCCAACTTCCCCGAACGCTGCCTGGCCTGCACTGAGCTAGTGGAAGCTACAGTGCTGGAGGGGAGCTGAGCCTCCATGGCACAGCCAGTTGGGCTCCCTGCTGCGGTTGCCAGCACAGCTGGGTGCTGTAGTGTGGACACCTGTCCACTAGGAACCTGACTGAGACACACCAGCTCGTTTCACATGAGCCCGAGACAGCTGTCAGGTCAGGACTATGCCTCCTCTTTGGCCACATGAAAGCCAGCAACCTGCGGGTCTCAGGCCCATCTCCGTTCTCCTGAGCCAACCTGCAGGGCCCTTAAAGCACCAGTGCTTTTAAACAGGCCCAGCCCAGAGCCAGCTCTGCTACGATGCAAACTGCTCCTAATTTACCGAGCTTGTCAGCTCTTTCCAGACAGATCCATTTCAAGAAACAACTGATTTAAGAAAGATCCTGCCAAAAGGTGTTGAGTTGCTGGGAGGGGTGCTACAGCCTCCATGGGAGTGGCTGGGTCATTACACATATTGAATCTATTTCCCTAAGTTAAGTATCCTCACACCTTCTTGTCAACTGTCTATTTCCCCATGTTACCCCCCCCCCCCCACACACACACACTGTTCCTCAGACCTTCTTGTCAACTGCTGGAAATGGTCCACCTTGATTATCACCACGAAAGGTTTTCTTCCTTCCCCCCACCCTCCCTACCTGCTGGTAATAGCTCATCTTAAGTGATCACTCTCCTTACAGTGTGTATGATAAACCCATTGTTTCATGTTCTCTGTGTGTGTATATCAATCTCCCCACTGTATTTTCCACCGAATGCATCCGATGAAGTGAGCTGTAGCTCACGAAAGCTTATGCTCAAATAAATTTGTTAGTCTCTAAGGCGCCACAAGTCCTCCTTTTCTTTTTTGCGAATACAGACTAACACGGCTGCTACTCTGAAACCTGTCTAAATGGGCCGTCTTGATTATCATGACAAAAGATTTTTTCTCCTGCTGATAATAGCTCAGCTTACAGTTTGTATGGCAACTTCCACCTTCTCTGTATGTGTATATATATATATATATCTTCTTACTATATGTTCCATTCTATGCATCCGATGAAGTGGGCTGTAGCCCACGAAAGCTTATGCTCTAATAAATTTGTTAGTCTCTAAGGTGCCACAAGTCCTCCTGTTCTTTTTTCATGGAAACAAACGCAACTAATGAACAGAGGTTGAGGCAGTCGCATTCTGCTCAAACCCAAACGCCCTCTCAGAGCCATGTTTCCACTGACCAATGACTGGGCTGGCAAAACAATGCAGGACACAAGCCTGGCTCCTGCACAGGCTGGTGTGAGCCACGCTCCCTGCACACCTTCCTCTCGCCCGGGTTCATGCCTGCAGTCACTCTGCCCTGCTGAGGGGAAGATGAAAGTTGCACCTTGGTAGAAGGGGTGGGTCCCCACTGTGAACAGAGATGGGTATCGCAGGCCATGTGATGCAGGGGAATTGTTATGGCAAGACACTTCTGTACCACATTTTCCACCACAGACAATGACTCATAGTTCAGGCTCCCCTGGCAGAGAGGGGTTCTTACTGGGGCACTCCAAGGTGCTCCGTACAGAAATCTGCCAGCCCCACAGTACAGTGCCTGTGTCAACGTGCATCTGCTATGGAAACAAATCCCTGCTGCATGGTCCCATCACTCATACCAGGTACCTCCCCCCCCAGTGGGCACTGAGAACACAATGAACTCGTTACAGGAATGAGCCCACTGTGCTGGGGGCTCCAGGAGGATCTGCATGGCTCAGAGGGAGCAGGGAGCTCAGGGTGGCTGGCTGGACTCCTGCTCCTGGTTCCAGAGTTTTTTGCGAAAAAGAAACAGAACCCCACAGGTTCTCCCCCACCCACGTGTGGGACTCACACCTGCCCCGCAGGGAACTGGTGATACTATTTGTAGGGTAGCGTGAAGGCCACTTCCCCGGGCTTCTTATCCCCAGTCCAGAGACAGACGCTGACCTGTCTGCTGCTCCCAGAGGAGGGACCTGCTTCCCCAAGGGGCGCACAGCTGCAGGTCTCGCTTGGGCCCCCCCAGGGGAACATGGTTTCCTGCCCCAGTGTCACCCTCAGCTGCCTTTCACCCCAGCTCTCTGAGCGGTGCTTGGCATCTAAACATCTGGCATGGATGCAGAGGGCAGCCCCCTCCCGGGACAGCTGCAGCAAGACTGACAGGGCAAAGCCCAGCAGCCACTTGCAGGCAGGGGAGCAGCAAAGCCTGAGTCGGGTCCTACCTGGAGTCTTGGGGCGGCTGGAACTGGGCAGTCCTGCTCCCTGGGCAGACAGCACAGGGGGAAGGGCCAGGAGAAGGGCCAGAGCTGACACCTGCAGGGCCATGTTCCCAGACAGCCCCAGGGCAGAACTCAGCCCCAGGCGCTCTGCCTCTCGGCTCAGCTCCTGTGTGAGCTCAGCGTGACAGAGACCAGCGAAGAAAGGAAACAGCCAGACACACAGAAATTGTATGTGGTGCAAGAGCTTCCTCCTTGGAGATGGAAAGTCCTGTCAGAGCTGCTCTTGTTCCTCTCCGGGTGTGCTGGGGCACCATGTGGCTCCAGGCCTGTTCTGTAACCTCGCTGCTCTGTGAGCGGTCAGACTTCTGAGGGGAACACACAGTCTGCTGCTTCCCCTCATCACTGGGCCAGGACTCCTGGGTCCCTTTGGCCCATGCCCAGCTTGCGGGGGCAGGCAGTCAGGGAACTTGAGAGCAGCTGGGCCTTAGCATAATAATGCAAGCCATGGACCAGAGTTCCAGGATGTGGGCTTCCAGGGTGCCAGCTTGTGGACCAGCATGTGCCAGCATGGTACAGCTTGTGAATCCTGGAGTTCATAGGGCAGGACTGAGAAGGGTTTTTGAATCCTCCCCTCATCAGACGAGATGGCTAGGTTGTGCTAGGGCTGTGATAGGGAGCCGGTTTAGGATGGGTGCTCTGGAGAGCCCCATGGAGTCGCTGCTCAGATAATGTGGTGCCCTCGGAGTAAAGTGTCTCCCTCCTGCCCTAGAGCTCGTAGAGAGAACCCCATGATTTAGGGGCATAAAGCCCTCCAAACTCAGGAACAAAGTTCCCCACCTTTTTACTGTCACCAAGTGCTGGGCCGAGGATACTCCTTCCCCCTTGCATGGATGATGGTCTTCATCAGGGTGGTAAGATCTGGAAGCAGTGGCAAACCTGACCCCTCAGAGCCAACCTATGCCAGAGGTGGAGTAACTCATCCTGTGTCTGTTGTGCACTCCCTCCCCCTCTCTCCCTCTCTCATGCCACTGCAATATGCAGCTGGGACTCGGGGAGGAAGTGAAACTCTTCAGCATCTGGATTGCCTCCCTGTCATTCCCAGCACAGACTCTGTGCCTTGCACTTGGCTTCCTCTTTTCTGTGCCATTGGGGACTGGCCTGGGACTCCCCAGCCTGGAGCCTGACCTTGCTTTCTGTTGATTCACATGTCCTCTTTGCTGTGCATTCCCTGACATGCACCTGCTTCCATATGATCGAGATTGGGGAGGGGAGGGAACTCGACTTGCCTGACAAAAATCGACTTTTCCATAAAAAGATTGAACAAAAATAGTTTTACTTGGACATGCTGCCACAATGTCTCATGGGAGTTGTTCTCTTAGATTCATGGATTCCAAGGCCAGAAAGGACCATTGTGATCATCTAGTCTGACCTCCTGGATAGCACATGGTTCTCTATAGGCTGGGCTCTCTAGTCATATTACGTGTCTCATGATTAAGGCTCTGTGTTTGTCATGGAGGTCATGGATTCCGTGACTTTCCATGACTTCTGCAGCGGCCCATGCGCCTGACCCGGGAGCCAACTGAGCAGCTTGGGCAGCCAGTTGCACCAGCTGCTGCTGGGGCAGTCTCGGGCCCCCCAATCCCACAGCAGTAGGAGTTTGGGTGTGGGGGGACTGGGGGTTGGTAGGGGTAATGCTTACCTGCAGGGGGGCTCCCCGGAAGGGCGACAGGAACTCCCCTCCCCCAGCACCTAGCTGCACATGCTGCCTCCGCCCACATGCCAGCTCTGCCAGCTGCCTCTGCATGCTGGTGGCTGAATGATCACAGTGCCTGGAGGGGTTTGCTGCTTGTCACTGACAAAACATAATGAGTGACAGCCCAGTTAAGGGGGTACAGTGATTCCACAGTTCCAGGTTGTACACTGGGGTTCCCATCACACTTATAAGTTAAAAAATGTGTTTTATCTGGGTACCTAGAAAGCATCTCTTTGTACCTCTGCATTCCTGTTAACACTTCTGCTCTCCCAACTTGTATAAACTCAATGTAGATATTAATGTTTTCCAGTATGTAGGTATCCTGACATCCAGCCATTAAAGCAATGAGATGGTGTGCCTCAGTTTCTCCTTCCACACAGCACACCATGTTTATTATGATTTCTCTGTTTTGACAAGCTTTAAGTCTGTTTACAGTTGATAGCTGAGAAGCAGCATTACCATAAGGCTCCTTGACATTACATGTGTTCCGAGTTACCTTCATGGCATGTCCAAAGACTTTTTCCAAAAATTGTACATAATGTGTCTTATCACAAGGTTTAATATTAATACCATTTTTTTATAACAGGTTGGCATTTTACAAGTATTTTTATCATATCACACCTTCTGTTCAGGCAGTTTGGTTTTGAGGTTGGTTTGGTCATGTAGTGGGGCAGCTGCCCCACTCCGATAGGCAGGGGTTAAAAGCAGTCAAGCTAGGCTGATTGGGGAAGCAGCCACAGCTGTGGCCAGCTCAATTAGGGCCCAGCTGGCCCTGATAAGAGGGCTGTGGGCTAGAAGCTGGTAGAGTCTCTCTTCAGGCCAGGAGGGAGAAGGGTGAAGGGCTAGCTGCCTGAGAGGAAGGTAACTGGGGCTGGGTAAGCTCCAGCTCGGTAAACCCCCAGGCTGCAGGCCTTGTTGAAGGCCTACAAAAGGTGCTGGGGCTGCAGAGGAGCAGCCCAGGGAGAGGCAAAGGCAGCTGGTCCTACCCCACTGCCAGTGATGAGTGGCCATTAGACTGTAGTCTGCCCCTGTGAGTGGTGGCTAAATGATGACTGGCAGTAGCCACTGAGGCAAGGTGGGTTTAGAGGGTTGGGGGTTTCCCTGGGAGGGAAGACCCAGAGAATGGGGTACTGTGGGGCAGAAGCCTGAGGTAAAAGGGTACTGGGGTCTGGGAGGGACACAGGGCCAGTGGCAGGAGAGATCCCAGCCTGCAGAGGATGTTCTGTATGTTGGAAAAGAGCTAATTCCAAGATGATGAGCAGGAGGTGCTGCACTGGTGAGGCTTTGCTTCACTACAGGTAAAGAACCATTGTCTCTTCCTCCTTCTTGAACCTTTGCATGTAATAATGTATTGGCTTTCCTTTTGCTACAGTGTCCCCTTCTGTTTGGGTTCTTAATCTAGTCCTGTCTCTGAGAATCTGGTACCTCAGGGTCTAGTGAGATAAGTAGATCCTATGTATTGGCTGGCACTTTGTGGAGCTGTCTCCCAGTGCCAGGACTGTACATATGCAAACACTCCATCTCCTCTCTTGGGATTATCCTGTGTTCCCCACTCCCAGCACTGGGTCCTTCCCTGCCCCCTTTTCCTAGAGGGTTGTGGTCTCTGGGTTAAGAGAGCTTGCTCTTTCACTGGATGCTTCTGTTCCCAGTAGCTCTCTCTCAGCAGCGTTCTGTGTCTCCCCAACCTGGGGGAAGTCCCCTTCCCCTCTGCCAGCTGGGTCATTTGCATGCTTACAGACAACTGCTTCCTGGACTCCACTTCTTGGCTATTACAGGTGTGTGACCTGCGTCTTGACTTAGACATGCTTGTTTTCCACAAGTATCAGGACCAGTGTTATGACAAGATTATGATTTGTTGGCTATAATTATGCTATCTGGGTGCATGTATCATTTTTGTATTTAAAATTATAAGTATTGGCTCTAGACTGTCTGTAGTTCAAACTTGTGCTGTGCTTCTGGGTGACACACCAAACAAGTTGGTGTGAGCTCTGCCTAGCCTGCTGGATGGCCCATTAAGGACCATCAGCTACACACTTGACCCATTGAGAGAAGGCAGACACACCTTGCGACTCAGCAAGGTCTGCAGGGACCTGCCTATGGACAGAACTGAGGTTTTTCCAGGCCACGTGCTGGACAGCTTGTCTTTGCCCAAAGAGAGCAGGGGCCACATGGCAAGAGACTATAAAAGGCTGCTGCAGATCCCTCCATCTTACCTCTGGAGGAACCTTGCTACAGACTGAAGCTCTGAATGACCCATTCCAGCTGTAGATGTTCTCCAGAGACTTGATTTGAACCTGCAGTTTATTCCATCACTGCTGCAAGCCTGAACCAAGAACTTTGCCATAACTGTATGTAATTGATTCCATTGAACCAATTCTAGCTCTCTTTTCCTTTTATGAATAAACATTTAGATTTTAAATTCTAAAGGATTGGCAACAGTGTGATTTGTGGTTAAGATCTGACTTGTATATTGACCTGAGTCTGGGGCTTGGCCCGTTGGGATTGAGAGAACTTTTTTTTTTACTGGGGCATTGGTTTTCATAACAATTTGTCCCCATAACGAGTGGCACTGGTGGTGATACTGCAAAACTGGAGTATCTAGAGGGAATTGAATGGAATGGAAATGGAGGAATGGAAAACTTGTCTTATGAAAGGAGACTTAAGGAGCTGGGCTTGTTTAGCCTAACTAAAAGAAGGTTGAGGGGAGATGATTGCTCTCTATAAATATATCAGGGGATAAATATAGGAGAGGGAGAGGAATTATTTAAGCTCAGCACCAATGTGGACACAAGAACAAATGGGTATAAACTGGCCACCAGGAAGTTTAGACTTGAAATCAGACGAAGGTTTTTAACCATCAGAGGAGTGAGGTTTTGGAATAACCTTCCAAGGGAAGCAGTAGGGGCAAAAGATCTATCTGGTTTTAAGATTCTACTCGATAAGTTTATGGAGGAGATGGTATGATGGGATAATGGGATTTTGGTAAGTAATTGATCTTTAAATATTCAGGGTAAATAGGCCAAATCCCCTGAGATGGGATATTAGATGGATGGGATCTGATTTACTATAGAAAACTCTTTCCTGGGTATCTGGCTGGTGAATCTTGCCCATGTGCTCAGGGTTTGGCTGATTGCCATGTTTGGGGTTGGGAGGGAGTTTTCCTCCAGGGCAGATTGGAGAGGCCCTGGAGGTTTTTTTTGCCTTCCTCTGTAGCATGGGGCATGGGTGACTGGAGGGAGGCTTCTCTGCTCCTTGAAGTTTTGAACCAGGATTTGAGGACTTCAATAGCTCAGACATGGGTGAGGTATTTCATAGGAGTGGTGGGTGACATTCTGTGGCCTGCGCTGTGCAGGAGGTTGGACTAGATGATCAGAGTGGTCCCTTCTGACCTTAGTATCTATGAATTGCTTGTGACTTTGTTTTTACCCCACTGGGTACCCATAAGTCCTCTGTCTGTCTGGTTTGGTGCCTTGGAAGTGGAGAAACCCCAGCCTTGGTCTGTAACTACCTGCTCTGAGCAACTTGTCATGAATTCATAGATACTAAGGTCAGAAGGGACCATTCTGATCATCTAGTCCAACCTCCTGCACAGCGCAGGCCACAGAATCTCACCCACCCGCTCCTACGAAAAACCTCACCCATGTCTGAGCTATTGAAGTCCTTAAATCATGGTTCAAAGACTTCAAGGAGCAGAGAAGCCTCCGTCAAGTCACCCATGCCCCATGCTACAGAGGAAGGCGAAAAACCTCCAGGGCCTCTCCAATCTGCCCTGGAGGAAAATTCCTTCCCGACCCCAAATATGGCGATCAGCTAAACCCTGAGCATATGGGCAAGGTTCACCAGCCAGATACCCAGGAAAGAATTTTCTATAGTAACTCAGATCCCATCCATCTAATATCCCATCTCAGGGGATTTGGCCTATTTATCCTGAATATTTAAAGATCAATTACTTACCAAAATCCCATTATCCCATCATACCATCTCCTCCATAAACTTATCAAGTAGAATCTTAAAGCCAGATAGATCTTTTGCCCCTACTGCTTCCCTTGGAAGGTTATTCCAAAACTTCACTCCTCTGATGGTTAAAAACCTTCGTCTGATTTCAAGTCTAAACTTCCTGGTGGCCAGTTTATACCCATTTGTTCTTGTGTCCACATTGGTGCTGAGCTTAAATAATTCCTCTCCCTCTCCTATATTTATCCCTCTGATATATTTATAGAGAGCAATCATATCTCCCCTCAACCTTCTTTTAGTTAGGCTAAACAAGCCCAGCTCCTTAAGTCTCCTTTCATAAGACATTGAATTGGTACACTCAGAAGTGTCCCACCAAAGGCAGCATTGTTGCACCCCTACTAATAACATCTGTGCTTTGTCCTGTCCAATATGTCACCACCTTGAACTACACTCTGCTAAACCACTGATCCCTGCACCTTTATCTTCCCATCCTAAGTAGTCCCTGCCATTAATTTTGACAAGCTTTATTTGCTCCATGTCTGGTTCTGTGGAGTCCAATCCTACAAAAAGCAATGAAAGTTTCAGAGGCTTCTGTGCTGAGGACAGCAGTATTAAGATAGGTTACTTGTTGCCTGCACCCTTCCTGCACAGGGCATTTATTCCTCAGGTGATCAGTGGAAATGCAGTGATGGCACCTTTTAGGCTCTTCTGTTTACACAGGAGGTTAGTGATTGGGAATTAGAAGGATGGTTCTGGGGTGGTGAGTGCCCTACCTCCTAGCTACCCTCCTTTCTCCCAGGAGTAAAACAGGAACCACCCTTCCCACCAGGTTCAAACGCCTTTCTGTGGTTCACAAAAAGAAAAGGAGTACTTGTGGCACCTTAGAGTAACAAATTTATGAGAGCATAAGCTTTTGTGAGCTACAGCTCACTTCATCGGATGCATTACTAATGCATCTAATAAATGTTAGTCTCTAAGGTGCCACAAGTACTCTTCTTTTTGCGAATACAGACTAACACGGCTGCTACTCTGAAACCTTTCTGTGGTTCTTTCAATAGATGCCAGGGTCCGCTCAAAGTATCTGCTAGAGATGCCATTTCCTCCAGTCTTCACATTTCTATCCCACAAACACTTTTTACATCTTAGTATAAGAAATATACTTGATCAGTCACTGGATCAAGGTTTTCCCCTTAACCATTTTCTTATCAGGTCATTCATCCTGTTTACATATTCACCATTACTACTACCAGCACCCCCTGAAGATTTCTAAATTTCACCCTGTACCTGGGATGAAGCAGGACTGTTCTTAATGATTCCTCTGAATATTGTGGGGGTGCCTCAGTTTCCCCTATGCAGTTAAGTCTCTAGGGGGTGGAATAAGGGTGTATGATCATTGTAGAGGGCAGGTGTGGGCAGGTCTCTGGACACAGAATGGCCAACACCCTGTTTTCTGGCAACTGATGGCCTGGGCCCTTCCCCCCTGCAAGGTGAGAGCTAAAGGGCTGGAGAACAAAGGGATCCGGTGCCCTCCTGGCCCAGGAAAGGGACAAAGCCCAGAGGAGGAGGGGTGGAGGGAGTTTCAGTTTGGGGCTGGCTGGGGACATGGAGTGAAGTACAAATGTGGTTGTCTGGCTCACTGCCACCCCCTCCCCCCCAAATGGACCCAGCTGAGGGGTCCTGTTCTCTGCACCTACAAGCTCTGGTTTAAACCATGTTCATGTCATCTAATAAACGTTCTGTTTTCCTGGCTGGCTGAGAATCATGTCTGTGAACTTGGGGGGCAGGACCCTCTGGCTTCCCCAGAACTCCACCTGGGTGGACTCGCTGTGGAGGATGCTGGATGCTCTGAGGTCAGACCCAGGAAAGTGAAAGCCGGGTGAGCTGTGTATCCTGCAGACAGGCTGCTCCCAGAGAGACTTCCCCAGAGTCCTGCCTGGCTTCATAGGAAGCAGTTCCAGAGCATCGCCCAGGCACTCCGTGACAGTACCTATCAGAGGTAATTCGAAACCTTTGCAAAAAACCATATTTTTAAACTTAGTGGTTTAAAACACCCTCAATTGCCACTTCACTGAATATAGTTTGTTTTACCAGTTAATAAAGTCCCTGATTGCAAAGTTAGCAGGAATTTCATGTACTGCACACACAGCCTCTCAAATAGTAAAATATTCTGTGATATCTGTTTCCTTTTATAAAGAAAAGGAGTACTTGTGGCACCTTAGAGACTAACAAATTTATTAGAGCATAAGCTTTCGTGAGTTACAGCTCACTTCATCGGATGCATCCGATGCATTCGTAACTCACGAAAGCTTATGCTCTAATAAATTTGTTAGTCTCTTTCTTTTTGTGAATACAGACTAACACGGCTGCTACTCTGAAACGTTTCCTTGTATGTAACTGGTCCCAACTGTGCTGCCTTCAGTGATGGGAACCTTTGGGCTTGGTGGTTCTGTTTCTCTAGCAAGTCCAGATGGTGTGTTTTGCTCTCTGTTTCTCGCTTCTTTAGCTTTCAGCTCTAGGACCCACTGATATGCTGCCTCCTCTCTGGCAGCCTCTACCTCTTTCTCCTTGAGCTCCAGTTTTCATTTCCAGCCACCACTCATGGGTGCGCTCTTTTTTTTTTTTTTTTTTTTTTTTGCTGCCTGTAATTGGTACATCTCTAACTTTGCAACTGTTTAGCTCTCACTCATCTTTATGCCTTGCTGTCCCTGTTTCAGAGTAGCAGCCGTGTTTGTCTCTATTTGCAAAAAGAAAAGGAGTACTTGTGGCACCTTAGAGACTAACACTTATTTGAGCATAAGCTTTCGTTGAAGTGAGCTGTAGCTCACGAAAGCTTATGCTCAAATAAGTTAGTCTCTAAGGTGCCACAAGTACTCTTCTTTGTCCCATTTCCTTTCCTGAAAATAACAAACTTGTCACCTCCTCTCTGACTACTCTCAGCCACCACACTTAAAATCATTACACCAGTGCATAAAGTATAAATCTCACTCAGCACGACAGGTTGTGCAATCCTGCTTGCTGGACCACTCTGATGGGATCCCTAGGGTACAACCTGTGTCCCCTAACTTTCCAGCCTGGGCTCTCTCACAAAGCTATGCCAGCAGCAAACTGCTGCAGGTGCTATGATCATTCACCTGCCAGCATGCAGAGGCACACCCAGCTAAGTTGCATGAATACTCTCCAAGCCACTCCTGGGACTAGATTCTGTGAACTATACACAGGGAAACCCCAGCAAATCTATACTGTAATATACTGTCTTACAGTGCAGGCTTATTAATTGGCTCACCACTTCATCAAAGGAAAATGGACATGCACCAGCCTTTGTAACTGGAGCAGATTTCCCAAGCACTTTAGACACTCACTGGTAAAGATAAAACATTTAAAATAAGCTTAACTACAGAAATTTTTTTTAAGTGATATGTGGTAGGCATAAAGGTCAGATGGTTACCTTCAAGTAAAACGTAAACATGCATTCTAAATCCTAAACTTTTAGACTAAGCATGTGTTGAATCAAACAGCTTTTCTCACCTCACTGGACATTGCAGGTAGGTGACAGTTCTTAATGCATGGGCTGAATTTTCTTCTCAGCCTGGGAGCAGTCTCCTCAGTTCAAGTCTGTCTTGCAGTGTTCTTGCCACCTTTCACATAGGTGGGAGAGGAGAACAATGTTCTCAGGATGCCACTGTTCCTTATTTTATACTCTCAATCCCTGCTCCTGGAGAGATGCTGGCCCAGGCATGTCCTGGTGGGCCTCCCTGACTCACACAGTTGAGCAATAAGTCTCTTGTTTATAGTTCCCCTGCTGGCTAATGGTGGCTTAACACCTGCCTCAGGGCAGGTCACCTTCTTCCCACCCATGTCCCTTTTCCCATCTCTCTCCCTCTACTCCCCCATCCTGGTGGTTTGGTCTAGTGCCTGGCCTGCCCACACACTCAAAGCACAGAGGAGGCTCCCCCTCCTTGGGGTAGGAAGGGTGGCCTACTAGTTAAGTCAAAGGCCTAGGGGCCAGGTGTTCTGGGTTTGGTTCTCTGCTCTGCCACAGACTCCCTGCTTAGCCTTGGGAAAGTCACTTCACCTCTGTGTGCCCTAGATCCCACCTGCCAAAGGTGGGTAACGCTGACCCTGCTTCCTAGGCTAAATCCATTCATGGCTGTGTGATGATGGGGGAGGAGGAGATGAACATACCAATGTGGGTAGATTTGGGCTGAATTTCTCCACAGCCTGAGAATGAGAGCCAACTCCACATAGGTGAGAACAGGAGAGAGAGGGGCTCAGGCCAGCTCTGCATGGGGTGGGGGGGGTTGGAGCTTCAGCCCTGCAGCTTCTGCCACTGGGGCAGCTGGAGCCTTCAGTGCCACATCTCCTGCCTGGGTTGGGGCTTCTCCTCCCCCTAAACTGCCACTGTACCCACCAGCCCTAGGCTAGCTGGGCACTGATGGCTGCTGTGGCCAGAGTGGAGCCTGAAACACTACAGATAGCCACCAGCCCAAGAGGTGCAGGGAGGTTCCTGGTGAGCAGGGGTGGGAAGAAGCAGGGCGGGGGGCAGGCTTCCTGGCCAGCTGATCCAGCCAGAGGTTCAGGCTGGCTGGGGCCCCTTCTGACTCTGGGCCCGGTGCCATGGTAAACCTGGTACTGAATATAGTGCCCATCTTTATGAAAGAGAAGGAGAATCTGGGGAATTGCAGACTGGTCACCCTCCCCTCAGTCCCTGGATAAATAATGGAGCAGGTCCTCAAGAAATCCATTTTGAAGCACTTGAAGAGGAAGTGATCAGGAACAGTCAACATGGATTCACCAAGGGCAAGTCATGCCTGACCAACCTGACTGCCTTCTATGATAACTGGTTCTGTGGACATGGGGAAAGCAGTGGACATGACATCTTGAGTTTAGCAAAGCTTTTGCTAGTCTCCCACAGTTTTAAACTTGCTGGCAAGAATAAAGTATGGATTGGCTGAATGGACTATAACGTGGATAGAAAGCTGGCTAGATCGTTGGGCTCAACGGGTAGCGATCAACAGCTCAATGTCGAGTTGGCGGTCGGTATCAAGCAGAGTGCCCCAAGGGTCAGTCCTGGGGCCAGTTTTGTTCAATATCTTTAGTAATCATCTGGATGATGGGATGAATTGCACCCTCAGCAAGTTTGTGGATGACACTAAACTGAGGGGAGACGTAGATACACTGGAGGGTAGGGATAAGGTCCAGAGTGACTTAGACAAATTGGAGGGCTGGGCCAAAAGAAATCTGAGGGTCAAGAAGGACAAGTGCAGAGTCCTGCACTTAGGATGGAAGAATCCCATGCACTACTACAGGCTGGGGCCAGACTGGCTAAGCAGCAGTTCTGCAGAAAAGGACCTGGAGATTACAGTGGACAAGAAGCTGTATATGAGTCAGCAGGGTGCCCTTGTCGCCAAGAAGGCCAATGGCATATTGGGCTGTATTAGTAGGAGCTTTGCCAGCAGATCGAGGGAAGTGATTATTCCCCTCTATTCGGCACTGGTGAGGACACCTGGAGTACTGTGTCCAGTTTTGGGGCCCCCACTACAGAAGGGATGTGGACAAATTGGAGAGAATCCAGTAGAGGGCAACAAAAATGATTGGGGGCTGGGGCACATGACTTGCAAGGAGAGGCTGAGGGAACTGGGGTTATTTAGTCTGCGGAAGAGAAAAATGAGGGGGGGATTTGATAGCAGCTTCAACCCTCTGAAGGGGGCTCCAAAGAGGATGGAGCTTGGCTGTTCTCCGTGGTAGCAGATGAGAGAACAAGGAGCAATGGTCTCAAGTTGCAGTGGGGGAGGTCTAGGTTGGATATTAGGAAACACTATTTCACTAGGAGGGTGGTGAAGCACTGGGATGGGTTACCTAGGGAGGTGGTGGAACCTCCTTCCTTGGAGGGTTTTTAAGGCCCAGCTTGATAAAGCCCTGGCTGGGATGATTTAGTTGTGGATTGGTCCTGCTTTGATCAGAGGGTTGGACTAGGTGACCTCTTGAGATCTCTTCTAACCCTGGTATTCTATGATTCTATGCTGCTGGCCCGGTGGCATGCTGGGCTCGGGTTTCCCATGACAGGGAGGACTAATGGTGAACTGGCTGAGACAGATCAGCAAGGGGCCAGAGTGGCTAGTGGACGCCCAAGGCGGAGAGCAGCTGGTAAGTCTCATGTTTACAGCCAGCTCCAGCCTCTCAGGCATGGGTAGGGCTGCTGGTTTGTGACGGAGATCACAGCGCAGGCCTGGTAAACTGAGTGGAGTCGGGCTTTCGGGGACAGGGTGTTTGTGAAGTCTTGGGTGTGAATTTTGTGAGGGGATCCTGCAGTGGGCCTTCTCCACTGCCAACTCCTCCTTGCCTCACTGTGGGGGCCCAACCACGCATCAGCCCTAATCTAAACCTGGGGAGGGTGGCTCCTGGAAAGGGGGTAATGGAGAGCGAGCTCACTCCGCAGCAGGGGCTCCTGTCCACGGGGCTGGGCCAGGCTCCTCATCCTGGCATTGCAACATGGTGCTGGGGGCCGCAGCACAGCTCAGGTTTGACCCAGCCACCCCTCTGTCTTGATGGGTGGGGAGAAGAAGGGATGGCCAGGCCCAATTTGAGTGAGTGGCACTACCACCCATGTACCCGGTTCCAACACCACTACCTCAAATTTGGCTCAGCCATCCCCTGTCATGGCAGAGGAGCAACCAGACCAAACCCGAGCAGTGCTGCAACCCCGTGCGCCAGGTCACAATGTCTGAAGCGGGGGACTGGGCCTGCCCTTGCAGGCCAAGAGCTGCCATTGTGGGGTAGGCTCACTCTTCAACAACCCCCTTCTGGAGCTTCCACTCAGCACTGGACTGGAAATCCACAGAGAACCTTCTCTTGGAGAAGCTGATTAGATGAAACTTCCTAGACCTATCACTGGAAGGCAGGTTTCCAGACCTCCTTGTCACTCTCTTCTGAACCCTTTTCAATTTGTCAACTTCCTTTTGAAGTGTGAACACTGGAAGGAGACACTCTGTTCCAGAAGCAGTCTCACTACTGCCATGTAGAGGGGTAATGTCACCTCCCTACTTCTGCTTGACATTCCCTCGTTTACCCATCCAACAATCACATTAGCTCTCTTAGGCACACCAGCCCACTGGCAGCTCATGTTCATTTGGATTCCACCATGATCCCTTGGTCTGTTTCAGTCACTGCTTTCCAGGATACAGTCCCTCCCCACCCTGGAAATGTGGCCTCCATTCTTTGTCCCTAGACATATAATGATGCATAGATGTTTGGCTGTTAATTAATAACATAAAGGCCATTCTGGGTCAGACCAAAGGTCCATCTAGCCCAGTATTCTGTCTTCTGACAGTGGCCAATGCCAGATGATTCAGAGGGAATGAACAGAACAGGGAATCATCAAGTGATCCATCCCCTGTTGTCCAGTCCCAGCTTCTGGAAGTCAGAAGCTAGTGACATCCAGAGCATGGGGTTGCATCCCTGCCCATCATGGCTAATAGCCATTGATGGAACTATCCTGTATTAACTTATCTAATTCATTTTTTTTTTTTTTTTGAACCCTGTTATACTTGTGGACTTCACAACATCCCCTGGCAACAATTTCCACACGTTCATTGTGTGTTGTGTTTGCTTTAAATCTGCTGCCTGTTAGTTTCATTGGGTGATCCCTGGTTCTTGTGTTATGAGGAGTAAATAACACTTCCTGATTCACTTTCCCCACACCAGTCATGATTTTATAGACCTCAATCATCTTCCCCCTTTAGTCATCTCTTTTCCAAGCTGAAAAGTCCCAGTCTGATTAATCTCTCCTCACAGGGCAGCTGCTCCGTACCCCTCATCATTTTTGTTGCCCTTTTCTGAACCTTTTCCAATTCCAATAGATCCTTTTTGAGATGGGGCGACCACATCTGCACACAGTATTCAAGGTGTGGGCGTACCATGGATTCATATAGTGCCATTATGATATTTACTGTCTTATCTCTCCCTTTCCTAATAGTTCCTAAAAAAGCAAATGGAATGTTAATGGCCGCTGCACATCGAGTGGATGTTTTCTGAGAACTATCCACAATGACTCCAAGATCTCTCGAGTGGTAACAGCTAATTTAGACCCCATCATTGTATATGTATAGCTGGGATGATGTTTTCCAATGTGCATTACTTTGCATTTATTGACATTGAAATTCATCTGCCAGTTTGTTGCCCAGTCACCCAGTTTTGTGAAATTTCTTTGTAACTAGTCGCAGTCTCCTTTTGGACTTAACTACCCTGAGTAATTTTGTATCGTCTGCAAATTTTGCCATCTGACTGTTTTACCCCTTTTTCAGCTCATCAAGGAATATGTTGAATAGGACTAGCCCCAGTACAGATACTTGTGAAACACCACTATTTAATTCTCCATTCTAAAAACTGACCATTTATTCCTACCCTTTTTTCCCCATCTTTTAACCAGTTACTGATCCCTGGGAGGACTTTCCCTCTTATCCCATGGCAGCTTACTTTGCTTAGGAGCCTTTGGTGAGGGACCTTGTCAAAGGCTTCCTGAAAATCTAAGGACACTATATACACTGGATCCCTCTTGTCCACATGTCTGCTGACACCCTCAAAGAATTCCAGTAGATTGGTGAGGCCTGAGGTTCCCTTTATAGAAGCTGTATTGACTCTGTCAGAAAGGAGTTTAAAATTCAGCCAGCAGAAAAGATAAATTGCTGAGAAGCAAGGACATATAGTTTCTGTCAATACCTGATACCTTAGCTCATCTTATTGGTAAGAAAGAACAAGGCGGGCCACCCCAAGGCCCCTGCTATCTGTAAGCACTCATCCCTACCCACCTCTTCGCCCTGAAAGTAGTCACAGATAACGGATGTAATTTGGATGGGTCTATACATAGGTACTGTTTTTTACTGGTATTTTTGTTGAGTTGTGGTTTTTTTGGTAACAATGTTTGCCCCATAAGTACAAAATAAATGTAAATGTATAAATTGTATATAACTGGTCACTATAACACCATACTTTTGAAGCTGCTTGTCAGTCTTCCCGGTACCGTGCATAAACCCCCTTCAGTATTGTCTGTGCCTGCCTGATCCTTGGGGAAAATTATCTTTTTTGCCTAACAACTCTTCCCTAATATATTGTGCTCATCTATGAGTTGGGATAATTCTATTGTTTACCATAATTTCAACCAATTTGCCTGGTACTGAAGTCAAGCTTCCTGGCTTGTAATTGCCAGCATCCCCTCTGGAGCCTTTTTTAAAAATTGGGGTCACATTAGCTCTCCTCCAGTCATTGGGTACAGAGGTGGTTTACATACCACATCTAGTGGTTCTCCAGTTTCACATCTGAGTTCGTTCAGAACTCTTGGGTGATACCATCTGGGCCTGGTGACTTCTTATTGCTTAATTTATCAACTTGTTCCAAGTTCTCCACTACTGATTGACATGATTTTGGAGACAATCTGGGACAGTTCCTCAGATCTGTCACCTAAAAAGAATGGCTTAGGTGTGGGAATCTCCCTCACATCCTCAGCTGTGAAGACCAATGCAAAGAATTGATTTAGCTGCTCTGCAATGGCCTTATCATTCTTGAGTGCTCCTGTAGCATCTTGATCATCCAGTGGCCCCACTGATTGTTTGGCAGGCTTCCTGCTTCTGCTGTACTGTGGTGGGGTGTGCTCTCTACACTGGCTGTGAAAGAACTGAATTAGGCCAGGGGGCACCAATCAGCTAATTAGCTGCCTCCAGCCTAAAGCTCCCCTGTTTGCAGCCTAATCAGATAGATGCTCACCTGCAGGAGACAGGAGGGATTTCTACAAAAGCCAGGATGCTGGCAATGGAGGAGGCAGCTGGGAAAGGCTACAGTCACTCCCTGGGAAGACGGAGGAGTGTTTGGAGGCTGCAGAGATGAGTTCCCCAAAGTTAATCCCTGGATAGAGGGAGGGAAGAGACTGGCAAGCCCAGAGGAGTAGGAAAGGCCAGGAGGTACAGAAGCAGCTCAGGGAAAGGCAGCAAGGTGCAGGGAATGGACCTTGGCTGCTGTGTTGAGGGTCCCTGAGCAGGGACCCAGAGTAGAAGGTGGGACCAGGTTCCCCTGTGGGAATGGCACTGTGAGGCAGAAGGCTGCCCGATACCGCTGGAGAGCGGGAACCTTGATACGCTCCCCCAGAAAGGGAAATCACATTAGTGACCCTGCCTGGAAGGCTGAGTCCCGAAGAGGATGCCACAGCTCCTGAGAGCGACAGGGGGCTCCACGGGGAAAACTGACAGGGTGTAACTGCTGGAAGGGGCTCCAGCCTGACCAAGCAAATCCCCAGGAGGAGGCACCATCCAGCGGTAAGTGGAGCAAACCTGTCACATGCACTTTTTTTTTTTTTTTGCCTTTAGGTTTTGAGTGTTTTGCTAGTTGCAAACTTAATTTAAACTTCGAACGGCAAGCCAAGTGGGATGCCGGCAAGCCACAGGACTCCCCTCAAGAAAGAGGTGGCACAGGGTAGAAGGCCTGAGGGCAGGAGCATTGTTGCAATGTGAGAACTCCTGACTCTGAGGGGCCCCCCAATCCCTTCTACAGCAGGGCTCAGGCTGTCCCCTCAGAGCAGAGAGTACAGGTGGTGGAGGGGCAGGATGCCTCAGGCTCCTGTGCCCCCTGCCGCTCTAGCTCAGCAGGCTCGTCTCTAGCGGTGGATCTGTTCTCTCTGGGTCTGGTTCCTCGCTCCTGAAATGCTTTGCCTTGGCACGCTGCCTATCAGGTCAAGCAGCTTCCTGCAGCTGGCACCAGTCTGCTGATCAGTCTGTGCAACTAACCTTCCTTCCCATTCTAACCCGGACCCTGAGGGGCTGTCACCATGGGTATGGCAGACCCAGAGGCACGGCACAGACAGTGGGAAGGCGGGGTGCTGATACGTCACAGAGCACACCATGGAAGTGGAGTCTGGAGCTAGCCTGGTGGGGTTGCGGGAAGGACTCGAGTGAGCAGTACAATATTCCCCCATCACCCAGATCTCCTTTGAACAATGAGCAGCAGCTGAGGCCCAGCTGAGTTCAAGGCCTCATTGCCCTCAGTGCTGCACACGCACTCTGTCCTATACAGGGCCTTACCCTACCCTGATGGTCACTCGAGTAGCCTAGCACCTTCCAGGAGGGCGTTTAAACATCCACCATGTGTGGTTTGTTCTTCCTCTCCCCTGGGGAGAAGTACGTGCACTGGGGTGGTTGGGGGTTTTGCTGTGTGTCTACACAGCACGCCCGAGGGAGAAGTGAACATGGCACGTGCAGTGGAAGGTGGAGATGGCTGTGGTTGCTCTTAGTTCCTGTGGGAATTCATTCCATGTCCTGGGACTGACCCGCTCTGCGCAGGCGAGCTTTACCCTGTGCCGGAGGAGCACAGCTGTCCGCCATGCTCTGCACCCCAGAGCCTTCAGCTGCTTAGATGTGCTGGGACCCAGACCACTGAGACCTTGGAAATGGAGTGACCAACGGACCGTATCAAGGGAGGCTGCCAGCAGGCTGAGCAGGTGAGCTCAGTGTGGCGGTGCCGCAGGAGAGGGGGCCGGGATAGGAACCACCTGGGGACACAGCTGATCTCTTGCCTGGGACTAGCCAAAGGGACGGAGACAGAAGGGGAGCCAAGATGGTTCCCACAGGAGCCCTGGCTTGCCTTCTCTGTACTGACCTACGGCTCTCCCCCTGCTGGGTACCGAATAAAACCCAACTCAAAAGACTGCAGGGGGTTGCTGAAGCTCCCCAAGGGAGTAGAAATCTCTGAGCAGGGATCTACCTCGCAGGACGGAGCTCATGGGGAGAAGAGCTGGAGCTCAAGGCTCAGCCACATGGTGGGGTGTGGCCCACTGATGGGCTCCTCCCAAGGGACTGTTTAAAGGGCAGGATAGGGCACAGAACAGAGCCTGTCCAACTGAGGCGAGGGAAGGGACAAGGCAGGCGAAGGGTAGGGAAAGGAATTCACGTGCACCCCACTGAAACAGTGCACCCAGGGAGTCCGTGGCAGGGCCTGAGGTAGAGCCCAGATCGCCGGAGCCCAATCTTGTGCCTGCCCCATAAGGCCACCCTTCCTCTCTAAGCAGCTGAAAAGAAACTCGCAGCCATTCAGAGTGTGCTGGTTTCCAAGCACACCCCCCTGTGTTCCTCGTTGTGCAATCCCCCATGACGATTCATACAATAAGCAATAGCAACACTCCCAGTGACGTGGGCGTCTTTGCTTCAGTACGTTCCTAGGCTGGGTTAGACTGGAGCTGGAGTTCCCCCTGAGAAACCGGTAGGGGGCGGGGGGGGAGTCAGTTGCCGTTGTGCCACTGGGCTCTGCGGTAAGGGCACTGTCCGAGAGGTGGCGCTGCCTGGGCTCTATGCCATGCCTGGGCTCTGTCACCCGTTCCATGGCACAGAGCCCCAGGCTGTCCCGGGGCTGGTATCCGCGCACTCTGGGTATAATCTCAAGAGGGTGGCAGTGGGGCCATTGCCCAGAGAGCCTTTGACTGGCATTGTCTCCCGGTCCGGCGACACCCACCTGGCTGGGGCATCCTCCCAGGCAAAGCTTGGGCCACTGTTGCTTTGTGAGCTATTTGAGGGGGTGCTGGTGGTTTCTGCTCTTGCTCCAATGCTGCTGGGCCCCACAGCATTTGGTTCTATGCTGTCAGGTGCACAGAGGGCCAAGCCCTCGGGGCCAGAGCCTAGCAGCTGTCCACGCTGGGCTTCGACTTTCCAGACTCCAGCCATGCCCTAATAAAGCACTCGAGATTCATCACTGTACAGACCTCCTGGAGAACGCCTGCTGGAGTGTGCTGTGCTGCCCCCCCGAGGCCAGTGTCCTGCAGACAGACACCCAGATGCTGAACAGCTTGGCCAAGGGATAGGAGTGCAGTGGTGGGGGGCCCACCCAAAGGGTGGGCCAGCAGCAGGGAGGTAAGCTGCTTGGAGGACCCAGGATGAGCCTAACAGAGGGTGCTGCAGGTTGGGATTGAGGAGCAGCAGCAGAACCACCTGGAGAGCCCAGCACTGCATGTGTCTAGCTTGTCATGCAAGTGATGTCTCCGGGTCCTGAACGGGACTAGGAGGGAGCTGGCTGGGGATTAGGACGGGGCTCAGCGGTCTGTATGGCTTGTTTCTATTGGAGCCGCTCCACTCCCATTGCCGGCCACATGTTTATCAGCAGAGTGCTCTACGCGGCTGGCTCTTCGGGCCTGGGAAGAACCAGCTAACAAGTCACATCACACAAAGTGACTGTGATGAAGTGGGACTGTTCTTAATGTTTTCTCTGAATATTGTGGGGGTGCCTCAGTTTCCCCTATGCAGTTCTTAAGTCTCTAGGTGGTGGGATAAGGGTGTATGAGCATTGCAGAGTCCTAGAGGGTAGGTATGTGGAGGGGTCTGCACACAGAGAATGGCCAAAACCCCGTCTCCTGGCAATTGATGGCCTGGGCCCTCCCCCCGCAAGGTGAGAGCTAAAAGATTGGAGAACAAAGGAATCAGGTGCCCTCCTGGCCCGGAAAGGGACAAAGCTCAGAGGAGGAGGGGCTGGAGGGGGAGTCAGTTTGGGGCTGGCTGGGGATGAGGATTGAAGTGCAGACATGATTGTCTGGCTCACTGCCCCCCAAAACGGACCCAGCTGAGGGGTCCTGTTCTCTGCACCTACAAGCTCTGTGTTAGACCATGTTCCTGTCGTCTAATAAACTTTCTGTTTTACTGGCTGGCTGAGAGTCCTGTCTGACTGCGAAGTTGGGGGGCAGGACCCTCTGGCTTCCCCAGGACCCCGCCTGGTTGGACTTGCTGTGGGAAGCGCATGGAGGGGCAGAGGATGTTGGCTGCTCCGAGGTCAAACCAGGAAGGGGGAAGCCGGGTGAGCTGTGTGTCCTGCAGACAGGCTGCTCCCAGAGAGGAGACTCCCCCAGAGTCCTGCCTGGCTTCGTAGGGAGCAGTTCCAGAGCATCGCCCGGGGACTGCGTGACAGTGACCCTCTCATTTACATCTTTCATGTAAATATTTAAAGCGCAGGTGGCCCCTCTTCTGTTAGGGGGCTTATTCCTTCACCCACTTACTTTCCTGGTCTTTCTCGCATGAACAGAGCAACAATACTCACAGTCCAAAGGTGCAAACAATTTGATGTTTATTGGGGTGCACTTCCAGCAAGCATGATTCCAGTTTCCTTCTTTAATGTCCCCCTTCCTAGCTCTGCCACCACAGAGCCTTACCTGTGTCCCTGTTCCCATTTCCCCCCTTAGCTAAACATGATTCCAATTTCCCCACCCCTGTTCCCATTTCCCCCTCCCGCTTCCTGATTGACTGCGGACTATATAGTAAAACTTGAGTTCTGCTTAGCTACACCTTAGCCAATCATTTTCCTGAAATCACAGGTTTTAGAGTAGCAGCCGTGTTAGTCTGTATTCGCAAAATGAAAAGGAGTACCGGTGGCACCTTAGAGACTAACAAATTTATTAGAGCATAAGTTTTCGTGAGCTACAGCTCAAGTGAGCTGTAGCTCACGAAAACTTATGCTCTAATAAATTTGTTAGTCTCTAAGGTGCCACCGGTACTCCTTTTCATTTTCCTGAAATGTAATTTACCAATCCTAACATATTGTAACATGATTATTTAACCAATTATATACCACTACATTAATTAGTTTACACCCAACAAAATTAATTATACAGCAGCCAGGAACAATCCCAGAACCAGATAGAGATTATACAGACAAACAATAGGGAAATGGGGACCATAATGATAGAACAACACAGAAATCAGGATTTCGCATCTCAGCTATTGATAAGTGAGGATGCTGTCGCACTAAGTTTCCTTTTATATTTTCTAGGCACTTCTCTTTCTCTGGAGGTGACAGGAATACAATCCTGTCCTGATAGTGCCTAACGGCCCAATAGCACCTGATGTATCCTGCAGCATTTGACTTTGTGTCTCCCACTATGGGGCAGAGACATGGGTGTAGTTGATACTGTGTCTTTGCATAGGTGCAGAGGGCAGGGCAGGGCAACTTAGTCAGATGGCCCCAGGAACATCCAGAAGACAGTGTGACAATCACTGGCCATGCTGAGTAGCTGTTTCTGAAGCTATAGGGTACAGCCCAGCCCAGGAAATTTTCATTGTGGGCAACCTGCCTGGCAGGTCACCTCATAGTCACCCTTTGAGAGCTGACTCAATCAGAGCACAAGTGGGAGAAGGTGATAAATGCAGGAGTGGGCATGGCTGACAGATGTAGGATCAAGAATTGTGCTTGCTGCTGAGGGCTGGGTCCCAACCTAGCCTGGATACAGGCTCTAGATTCCTGTTGCACCAGCAGCTGAGGTGGGCCCAGTCTGCTGTTAACCCCAGGGCTGCCCTGCGGCTAGCTGTAGATCCCCAGGCTGTGGGTTTGCTGACACGGCTCTAAGCCACGTGAAGAGACAGAGATGCCGCTGCCCTTGTCACGCCCTGGGTGACACGTTACGGCCATGCCACAAGGCTGCGAAACGATCTCTGAGAGCAGATCAGAGGGGAAGTGGTTCTGATATGTGCGCCGAAGTACACAATCATGCTGACCCCTCAGATTTGAATGTATGGAATAGACACAAGGGGGGGGTGTCTGTGCAGGGAACTTTTCTTTAAAAGTTACCCACAGTTTTCCCAGTACTGCTGCCAGTGTTTCAGACTCTTTCCTGTGTTTTCTGAGGGGATTCAATGTTCGTTTTCCAAGAAAGCAGATGGTGCTCTCTCCTGGACATCGATGGGGAGCGATTACCATCTACTTATCAGGGTTTTACACCCAAGAGCCCCAAGGTTTAACTCAGTCTGTCCAGAAAGCATTCCCCAGAGCTCTGGCCTGTGCTGGTGCAGAGAGTCAAGGTGACCGGAAGGAGGGGGTGTAATAGAGTTAGACATACATTGCCTCTGTGCTCCCTGCTCCTGTTACAGATGCTCTCTTAGCCCATCATAAACCAAACCCAGCTACTGCCCACCTTGGGTTTCTGATCCACCCAGCTTGAAAATAGCTGTGTGTGGACAGGCCAGCCCAGCGAAATACTTAAGGGTGTTAGGATATAGATATTCAGGCCTGTTTGTAAAGGCCTAGACTTTAAGAATTTAGGTGTATTCTTATCACTTGGCTAGTTCTAGAGGTATAAGAGAAGGAATCAAAGTCACTGTCTGCTGGCGTAAGGGCCTCATCTCCCCGCGACAGTCTGAGGCCCTGTGCTTAGGCTCAGGCCTTTGGCTAAGCAGCAGGGGCAGCCATAATCGACTGGTCACCTCCTCACATCCCAAACTAATCAGGTGGACCACACCTCTGTGGAGATGGGGGTCAGATTCTGGGCTTTGTATTCAGCAGCTGGGGGAGGTCCCTTCACTTAAAAGCCTGCACCAGCCTAATGTCATGGTTAACCACTTCAACTAACAGGCCTGGTTCCCCTGGCTGCTCACTCCCAGCCCACAGCAGGGGCTCTCCTGAGCTTGCACCATTTGTCCCAGCTCCAGATGGCAAAGTGCGAGCCTGCTCCAAAGCTGCTGTGGTGATACGAGATGCCAGCTGCTCCTGATGGAAAGGGAGAGTCCAAAGACTTTAGATTTGCTCTCCTCTCTTTGCACTAATTTCACCCAGGCCAATTCTTTGCCAGCCTTGCAAACCACAGGCGAGCCACTGCTAGAGCCCAGTGGCCCTTTCATGAGCATCCCATGTTGCAGCTGCATGTCCAGTATAACAACGGACAGCTGCTATGTGACGCCCAGTTTCCCCAAGTATCATCTCACACAAAACTACCGCATCTCTGTGTAACCCTTCCACCAGGCGGAGCCAGCAGCAACGAGGGCCGGGTTCAATATCTGCGGATTCCTTTCCATCCATAAAACACAGAACTGGCTCGAGCCCACACCCAGTGACCAGGAACAATTACACCTCACCCCTGGGCGCCTCTCACAAGCACAGAGTCTGGATGTAGAAAAGAAACTTTTAATAAAAGGAGGGAAGTAACGCGGCGTTAATTTGGGAAAACACCACACACAGGGTTCATAAACCTAAACCATGAGCAAAAGACCCATCTCCAAGTAGGTCGGGCAGTGACTTTTCCCTTCAGGGTCTTAACTCCAGCAACCCAAAAGTCCCTTTCATATGCCCGGCCCAACCCTTCTCTGCAACCCCCTCACAGTTGCTGTCCTTGGTCAGTGCAGACCCAGAGATGCATCTGCAGAGTTCACCTTCCACCCTGGTTGCCAGCAAGAGTTGGGCCCTGTTCCCCTTTGGAACCACAAATGCTGGCGGGGCAGGCAGGTGGTGGGGCTTCGGCTTCAGACCTGGGGTGGCGGGCGGCAGGCTCCTGCTGTGAAAAGTGATATTAACAAAATACAAATATCACTTTTCACAGAAACAGACTTACTAGCTACCAAGTCTTAAGAATTTTAGTTATAAGTTGGGGACGCATCAATTAGAAGTAACGGAAGAGGAGAAGGACCTTGGAGTATTGGTTGATCATAGGATGACTATGAGCTGCCAATGTGATATGGCTGTGAAAAAAGCTAATGCTGTTTTGGGATGCATCAGGAGAGGCATTTCCAGTAGGGATAAGGAGGTTTTAGTACCGTTATACAAAGCACTGGTGAGACCTCACCTAGAATACTGTGTGCAGTTCTGGTCTCCCATGTTTAAAAAGGATGAATTCAAACTGGAGCAGGTACAGAGAAGGGCTACTAGGATGATCCGAGGAATGGAAAACTTGTCTTATGAAAGGCGACTTAAGGAGCTTGGCTTGTTTAGCCTAACTAAAAGAAGGTTGAGGGGAGATATGATTGCTCTCTATAAATATATCAGAGGGATAAATACAGGAGAGGGAGAGGAATTATTTCAGCTCAGCACCAACGTGGACACAAGAACAAATGGGTATAAACTGGCCACCAGGAAGTTTAGACTTGAAATTAAACACAGGTTTCTAACCATCAGAGGAGTGAAGTTTTGGAATAGCCTTCCAAGGGAAGCAGTGGGGGCTAAAGATCTATCTGGTTTTAAGACTCTACTTGATAAGTTTATGGAGGAGATGGTATGATGGGATAATGGGATTTTGGTAAGTAATTGATTATTAAATATTCAGGGTAAATAGGCCAAATCCCCTGAGATGGGATATTAGATGGATGAGATCTGAGTTACTACAGAAAATTCTTTCCTGAGTATCTGGCTGGTGAATCTTGCCCATATGCTCAGAGTTTAGCTGCTCGCCATATTTGGGGTTGGGAAGGAATTTTCCTCCAGGGCAGATTGGAGAGGCCCTGGAGGTTTTTCGCCTTCCTCTGTAGCATGGGGCATGGGTGACTTGACGGAGGCTTCTCTGCTCCTTGAAGTCTTTAAACCATGATTTGAGGACTTCAATAGCTCAGACATAGGTGAGGTTTTTTGTAGGAGTGGGTGGGTGAGATTCTGTGGCCTGCGCTGTGCAGGAGGTCAGACTAGATGATCAGAATGGTCCCTTCTGACCTTAGTATCTATGTAGTGCCTTAAGTTTGTTTTTTCTTAAGAAAGAAAAGCAACCAAAAAAACAAAAGAAATAACAAAAAAGGACAAGAACATGCAAAGCACCTTATTTGTTTCTATTCTGTTTAGGTCCAGTAAAGAATAGAGACAACTGTACATTATTTTTATTATTGAGTCTGCAAAAACCCTACATAGATAAATTACAATGATTTGGACATGGCTATGTGCATATTTATTTGTTTTTCCTAAAGTTAATTGAGCATTTTAGAAAAAATTGTCAGAGCGGCCACCAGTAAGAGTTGGTGGCCGCACTCTGAGGCCACCAAAAAATGTCTTGTGAGAACCCCTGGGCTAGAGTGTGTGGGCTTGCTCTGCGAACAGGGAGTGAAGTACATGGACTCATTACCGCCAGTCAGTGGAAGAGGTGAATCTAGGGGCTTGTCTCCACCGGGAATCTAGTGCACACTAAGCTAGCGGGGAACTGAAAGCACACTACTGACTCTGAACTAATTCTCCATGTGGACACTCATACCGTGCACTAAAAGTGTCTGCAGGCAATTTAACTTCCAAAGTGTGTTACGCTACCGTGGTGACCTGAGGAGGTGAGGCTAACTGTGAGGAGAGGCCAAGGCAAACCAAGACAACAGGGATCATTTCAAATGTTTAGAACTTTATAAGGGAAAATCCCAAAATTGTACCAGGAGCATAAATAATGCAGAACGTTACCAAAGACTCACTACTTAAAAGAAACAATATGTTACCACCTCACTAGCCTTTGGGAGCTTGTACATGCTACTCTGTGCACTTAGTACCAAACGCATTGTTAACAAGAACAAAGGAAGTTACTTATCAGTCTATCGTGTCACCTCAGAGACAAATCAGCTTTGCCTCTTCATGGCTCTATGTCCAGCTCTACTCTTGCTGTCCTGTTCATTGCTTCTCTCCCACTGGAAGTGCTCTCTTGATTTGCTGTTCCTGTGGCCGGACCTCTCTTCACCTGGTTTGTCCTCAAGCGGGGGTTGTTCACCTAGGGGCCCCCTTGTCCAGGAGGCACCTCTTACCTGTATCCTGTCACTAGATGTTCAGACACCCTCTCTCTGTTCATGTACTTCAGGTCCTTGGTGGGTGGGCTCCTCACATACTGTTCTCAGGATCTGATTTCACCTAACACAGCTCTTGGACCAATTCCCTTTCCCCATCTAGACAAGCCCTAAAAATCATGGTCTCCTGATTCCCAGCCCAATGCACCTTCCCCTAGTTTAAGGGGCTTTTTGTTAGGGTGGGCTCTCTCTCTCTCCCACACACTCAGGAATTTGCACACCATGCCAGTGATCTACAAGTGGACTCTCAGCCCTGTGCTGTGGCACTTGATTGTTTCAAAGAGAGTCTAATAACTGTCTCAGAGTAACAGCCGTGTTAGTCTGTATTCGCAAAAAGAAAAGGAGTACCGGTGGCACCTTAGAGACTAACAAATTTATTAGAGCATAAGCTTTCGTGAGCTACAGCTCACTTCATCGGATGAAGTGAGCTGTAGCTCACGAAAGCTTATGCTCTAATAAATTTGTTAGTCTCTAAGGTGCCACCGGTACTCCTTTTCTTTTTAATAACTGTCTGTATTTTACATTATGGACCTTTCAGTGCCAAGCATAGATTTCTGCTAATAGAGCCTAATGCCCCAAATTTTTAGGGAAAAGAAGAATTTTTACTAAATTCTAAAAATGAGCCCTTGGTGAAATTGCTTCAAATTTCCCCACTAACCGTATTCAGGACCCTAAACTGAGCTACCAATTTTCAGGTGGATCTGACAGTTCGGGTGGGATTAGAGAGGATGCAAAATCCAGCTTTAAACAGCAATTTAGCTGCAGCTTAACTACGGAGTGACAAGTGTCTCCCGAATGAAAGCAAGTTGACCAGCAAAACAGGCTCCCCAGAGGGCACTTCCAATCTTCCTTCTCTCTCCAGATACACGCCTCCTTCCAGAGCCTGGCAGCGCTGCAAGCAGACAAAGGATACAGCTGGCCCAGGTGCAGCTCTCGCAGGTCAGCACTGTCAGTTGCATTAGTTATCTCGGAAAGCACTTTCCCGAGTGCAAACAGGGTGTGTGCAGTTAGCAGATCTCCCTGAACCCAGAGCTGTTTTATTTCGATGCCTGTGCTCTTGGCCTTGCAATGCCAGCTGCTTTGACACATTTAAAACCGATCAATGAACAGGGATAAAGAATCAGCATCACCAGACCGGCCTGGCTGAAATAATGCCCACAAGAGTTACTAGCCTTCCCTGCCCTTCCCCACAGCCCACGTACATGGAGAGCTTTGCTGGACACCCTAAAGGTTAAAAATCTGGGCTCCGGCCAACCAAGACAAAGCAGCTTCCTAACGGCCCTCATTTGGCCCTTCTGGGAAGGAGCATTTCTAGGGCTTAGAGCAGGGTTCCTGGGCTCTTGGCCATGCCCAGGGAGGAGGAGGGGATCCAGCTTGCTCCAGAGTACAGTGCATTGGCTCTATTGCATATTCTCCAAGGTAGGGGATACCCCCTGAACAATCCCCGCCCCCCATCCATGGGAACCGTCGGCACAGCAAGAATGGCAGTACTGCTTGAGGAGATCCGCTCTGTTATGACACCACAGACATGACCATTGTCCCTCTGAGTGAAGGACCCAGCCCCCTCCTACTCACCAGCTAGGGCCACTTATGAGATCCAGGGCTAGTGAAGGTTTGAGCACGTGGAGTAAATTCAGCAGCACGTGGGAAAGTGCAACAGAAGCCAATCCTGCACGCAGCAGGAGGTGGGCCTAGTGGGGATGGGCAATTGCTGGGCTCTAGAGTTCGTTCACTCCCTGTATTGGGGTGATTCCCCAGGGGGGCAGGTTTGAGGCAACGTGTGGCAGTTTCTTTTGAAGAAACATCCAGGCTTGATTGTACAACAATTGCCAGTGATGGAGAATCCACCAGGACTTTTGATAAATTATTCCTATGGTTAATTACCTGCACGGTTAAAAAATTGCACCTCATGTCCAGTCTGAATGTGCCTGGTTTCAGCATCTACCTTGGGATCTTCTTTCACCCTTGTCTGCTAGACTGAAGAGCCTCTAACTTATCTCTGTTCTGTGCTCAGGGACTTACACGCTGTTCAAATCACCCCTTAGCTTTCACTTTGTTAAGTTAAATATAGTGGACTCCGGGCATCTCGCACTGCAGGGCTGGTTTTCCGACCCTTTTGTTCTTCTCATGGCTCTTCTCTGAGCCTGCTCCAGTTTTTCAACGTCCTTCTGGAAGTGCTGACTCCAGAACTGGACATGGGATCCCAGCAGTGGTTGCTCCAGTGCCAGATACAGAGGCAATATAACTTCCCTACTCCTCGTCAAGATTCCCCTGCTTATACATCCCATATTAGCCCTTCTGGCCTCAGCGTCGCACTGGGAGTGCAAGTTCTGATGATTATCGATGACCCCCAAGTCTTCTTCTTCAGAGGAACCATGGCCGGCATTCTTTGGTCCCAGCTGTATGACCCTACATTTGGCTATACTGAAATACACCTTGTTTGCTTGTGGCCAGCTTACCCAGGGACCCCGATCGCTCTGTCTGAGTGGCATGTTCCCTTCGTTATTTTCCACTCCCCACACTTTGCATCATCTGCCACCCTGATCAGTGATGGCTTTATGTTTTCTTCCAGCTCCTGGATAAAAATGGTAAATCGTGTAGGGTTAAGAGTTCCACTACCAGCACACCCACTTGAGGCAGATTCCCTGCTGACACTTCTGTCGTGAGACCTTCGGTTAGCCAGATTTTAATCCATGTAACAAGGGCCATGTTCATTTTGTATCATTCTAGTTAAATATCTTGCACTACCAGAGCGAATGCCTTACAGGAATCTAAGACTATTACATCAGTGCTAGTATCTTTATCAACCAGATTTGATGTATTTTTATGAGCTCACAAATTATCTTGACAAGATCTAGTGTCCATAAACCCACGGTGACTGGTTTTAATTCCATTACTCTCCTTTAATTCTTTTCAGAGTAGCAGCTGTGTTAGTCTGTATCTGTAGGGTGACAATTTTGCAACAGAAAAGCTTCAAAAACTCAAAAAGAAAAGGAGTACTTGTGGCACCTTAGAGACTAACAAATTTATTAGAGCATAAGCTTTCGTGAGCTACAGCTCACTTCATCGGATTAGTCTCTAAGGTGCCACAAGTACTCCTTTTCTTTTTGAGAATACAGACTAACACGGCTGCTACTCTGAAACCTTCAAAAACTGACTCCAAGGAGAAACTGCTGAGCTTGAATTAATATGCAAACTAGATACCATTAACTTGGGTTTGAATAGAGACTGGGAGTGGCTGGGTCATTACACATATTGAATCTATTTCCCCATGTTAAGTATCCTCACACCTTCTTGTCAACTGTCTAAACGGGCCAGTTTGATTATCACTAGAAAAGTTTTTGTCTCCTGCTGATAATAGCTCATCCTAACTAATTAGCCTCTTACAGTTTGTATGGCAACTTCCACCTTCTCTGTATGTGTATATATATATATATATCTTCTTACTACATGTTCCATTCTATGCATCCGATGAAGTGGGCTGTAGCCCACGAAACTTATGCTCTAATAAATTTGTTAGTCTCTAAGGTGCCACAAGTACTCCTGTTCTTTAAATCTTTGTTAAGCGAGTGCTACACCAGCTGGTTTTTGCCCAGCTTCCATGTCAGGCTGACAAGCCTGTTATTACCCCTGCCAATCAGGGCCAAGCAGGCCCATATAAAAAGGGAGCTGCAGGGTAGAAGAGCGCAGTTCTTTGCTAGGAGCCCAGGGAGGAAGGACTGTGTCTTTGGAGGGCTAAGAGAACTGCCAGCATCCTGGACAGATCAGTGCTGCAAACAGGAGCCAAGGGAGCCAGCAACAGCTCCTGGCTGGCTGCCGGGGGGTTGCAGACTGAGGCCCTGATACAAGGGTAAAGAGGGTGCCGGAGCCATGCGGGAAGTGGCTAGACCGTGGACTGCAGCACTGGCGGGAAGTGGCTGAACAGGGGACTGCAGGTCCCCCGGAAGGGGGGAGCACAGTGTGTGGCGGCCGGGGGGCTGTGTCGCTGAAGAGCACACTGCGGTCCTTGGAGAGATGTGGGTCCAAGAGCGGGAGTCACGGCGGCAAGGCACCACCCAAAGGGGGCACACTCAGCTGCAGAGCCAATTCCCAAGCCAGGCTGAGGAGGTGCCAGAGTGGTGAGTGGACCCCGTTACACAGCCCTTTAAATCACCCTGCCGCAGTCTGAGTCGTGCTGTCCCTCAGTGTCTTTTTCCCTCTCATCTCTCAGAGCCTTCTGATCCCCAGGCGTGGGGCTGTCCCCTAAGTGCCCCCCTGCCCCCGGATCAATGGGTCCTGGGCTAGGTTCCCTATAAGCTGCATGGCCTCACAGCAGGCTATTTAGGGCCGCACAGGTCTCCCGGCCCAGGCCCCGCTGGAGCTGCTGGGGAGAGGAGCCCCTCTCCCTCGGCCCAGGTACTGCTGCAGGGAGAGAGAGAGTTAGAGGGAGTCCTCTCTCCCCGCCATAGCCCCATGGCAGCCTGCATCCCAAACCCCTCATCCCTGGCCCCACCCCAGAGCCCGCACCCCCAGCCAGAACCCTCACCCCCCCACCCCAACCCTCTGCCCTAGCCCTGAGCCCCCACCCGTGCCCCAAACCCCTCATCCCTGGCCCCACCCCAGAGCCTGCACCCCAACCCTCTGCCCCAGCTCTGAGCCCCCTCCCACACTCCGAACCCCTCGGCCCCACCCCCGCCACCTGGATTTTGTTATGTGCACCATACGGAGATGACCTGTCACACAGGGTATGGGGGTGAGAAAGGTCAGTGGGAATGCGGCTCCTGGGCTCCTTGTGCACTTCGCGCTGACGGCTGGTCGCCCCTGAGCTTGCTGGTGTTCTGAACACACACCGCCTCCACCAGCAGGCAGGGGATGAATATCCAGCCCCTACAGCCTCGCTCACATTAACGTTACATTTAAAAGGAACCAAGGACCAACCAGTTGTGAGAAGAAACAAACCCTTTATAGGGACCAGGATAGGGTTACACTGACGGAAGGGGCATAGTTAGGAACCAGTGCTCAAAGGAACAGGCCTGGGAATCAATGAATAAACTAACCCCAGCGATGCCCAGACCTTGCCTCCTGCAAAGAATCACAAGCCCGCTAAGAAAGGGCAGCTGGGCTGGTGGCTAGGCTCTGGCCTAGGGGCCCCAGAAATGTGAGGGCAGTTCTCTGCCATTGACTCCCCGCGCAGCGGGGCCAGTTCAGACTTTGGGCGATGGGGGAACTTTATCCATGATTCCCGGGGCTACTTTCTACTGCATCAATAGTCCCCAGTCACTTAAAAACTAGCCCCACATAGCCCAATCTCTTTATTTAAGGTTTCAGAGTAGCAGCCGTGTTAGTCTGTATTCGCAAAAAGAAAAGGAGTATTTGTGGCACCTTAGAGACTAACAAATTTATTAGAGCATAAGCTTTCGTGAGTTACAGCTCACTTCATCGGATGCATTTGGTGGAAATTTTTTTTTTCCACCAAATGCATCCGATGAAGTGAGCTGTAGCTCACGAAAGCTTATGCTCTAATAAATTTGTCTCTAAGGTGCCACAAGTACTCCTTTTCTCTTTATTTAACAATCTTTTTATTAACACTAGGGTCTATACCCTTAAAAAGAATCACTATCTAGAGTGTAATTAAATGATCAATGTTCACAGCATAGTTCTATAACAAACACATTTTGGCAGCCAAATCTTACCAATTGCCTTGGGCTTCTGTGCACTGACGGGTCATACAAATCGTTCCGATAAATACAAAGGATTCCATTGTAAGGAGGTTTCTAGTGCTTTGCTGGAAGGATTTGGGAGAGTAAACATCACCTCAGTGACATTCATGGATGGTCCCCATGTCTGTGAGACTCTGCCACCGTCAGAAATGTTAAACAGTAAGTACAACCGGAGATAAGAATATTTACCAGCTGGAAGAGAAGGAGATACAGCAGAAAGCTGCAAAATGGCTGTTTGAGGGCAGCAATTGAGGGGCAGCAGCTCCTCAAAAGGTATCTGGGAAAAAGGAGATTTGGTAAAATCCCAGCATTCGCAGAGGAATCTGTGTTGCTGAGTCAGAGCCTATGGACGTGACCCAAAGCAAAGGAAAGACTCCCACAGGCATGTGGGACTAAATGGCAGAATGAATGGCCACTCTGGGGCACTGCCATTCACTGCAAAATTAGAGAGTTGGAAAAAATTGCCAAGTTGACTTAGAACAACGCTTCCTCAGCTCTCGTCCCATAATGCCCCTATTCTACTTGCGCTACATTGATGACATCTTCATCATCTGGACCCATGGAAAAGAAGCCCTTTAGGAATTCCACCATGATTTCAACAATTTCCATCCCACCATCAACCTCAGCCTAGACCAATCCACACAAGAGATCCATTTCCTGGACACTACGGTGCTAATAAGCGATGGTCACATAAACACCACCCTATACCGGAAACCTACTGACCACTATGCCTACCTCATACTTCTAGCTTTCATCCAGATCATACCACACGATCCATTGTCTACAGCCAAGCTCTACGATACAACCGCATTTGCTCCAACCCCTCAGACAGAGACAAACACCTACAAGATCTTTATCAAGCGTTCTTACAACTACAATACCCACCTGCTGAAGTGAAGAAACAGATTGATAGAGCCACAAGAGTACCCAGAAGTCACCTACTACAGGACAGGCCCAACAAAGAAAATAACAGAATGCCACTAGCCATCACCTTCAGCCCCCAACTAAAACCTCTCCAACGCATCATCAAGGATCTACAACCTATCCTGAAGGACGACCCATCACTCTCACAGATCTTGGGAGACAGGCCAGTCCTTGCTTACAGACAGCCCCCCAACCTGAAGCAAATATTCACCAGCAACCACACACCACACAACAGAACCACTAACCCAGGAACCTATCCTTGCAACAAAGCCCGTTGCCAACTCTGCCCACATATCTATTCAGGGGACACCATCATAGGGCCTAATCACATCAGCCACACTATCAGAGGCTCCTTCACCTGCGCATCTACCAATGTGATCTATGCCATCATGTGCCAGCAATGCCCCTCTGCCATGTACATTGGTCAAACTGGACAGTCTCTACGTAAAAGAATAAATGGACACAAATCAGATGTCAAGAATTATAACATTCAAAAACCAGTTGAAGAACACTTCAATCTCTTTGGTCACTCGATTACAGACCTAAAAGTGGCAATTCTTCAACAAAAAAGCTTCAAAAACAGACTCCAACGAGAGACTGCTGAATTGGAATTAATTTGCAAACTGGATACAATTAACTTAGGCTTGAATAAAGACTGGGAGTGGATGGGTCATTACACAAAGTAAAACTATTTCCCCATGTTTATCCCCCCCCCCCGCCCCACTGTTCCTCAGATGTTCTTGTTAACTGCTGGAAATGGCCCACCTCGATTATCACCACAAAAGGTTCCCCCCCCCCCCGCTGGTAATAGCTCACCTTAAGTGATCACTCTGGTTACAGTGTGTATGGTAACACTTATTGTTTCATGTTCTCTATGTATATAAATCTCCCCACTGTATTTTCCACTGACTGCATCCGATGAAGTGAGCTGTAGCTCACGAAAGCTTATGCTCAAATAAATTTGTTAGTCTCTAAGGTGCCACAAGTACTCCTTTTCTTTTTTTATGTGAAAGGGGTCACCAGTACAAAAGTTTGAGAACTAGGAGTTCCCACAGAGTTTTTTGCCTCTTGGGCTTCTGTGAGCAGTAAATACGACATTTGAAGAGGCTCTTAGAAGGAAGACAATATGGACAGTGAGCAATCAGCTGTTGTGACCTAAACAGTATGTGCCATGTTTGTCTTTCTCCCAGAGGATAGAAGCGACTTCGTCTGTATAAAGGGCAAGGTGGTCTCCATACTGGAAAAGAAGGTTAAAGGACTAGAGACCCAAGTATCAACCCTGCGTTGCATCAGAGAAAATGAAGACTTTCTGGATAGAAGTCAGTGTTTGGTTCTGCAGGCATAGCATGCTGAAGAATCAGAGAGGGCAGTGCAGAACAGGGAAGAAAATTGGTAGCATGTGACCTCCAGAAGAAGAAAGAGGAGAACCCATGTTCCCCCAAGACAGATAGAGGTAAGAAACCATTTTCAGGCTCTCTGCACAGGTACTATGGCAGAGAATGGTTTGGAAGAGTCACCTGAAGGAAGGGATCAGAAGGAGACCCCATTGACCGGAAGGCATGGGATGATGCGCCCTAGGGATGGGAGTTCCACCACCATCACTTCCAAGAGGAGGAGACGGGAACGGAGTCATCCATCTGCCGTCCAGACTGGGAAACTCAAGAAGTGTGCTGCTTGCCTGGAGCTAGAATTCGTGATATGACGGAGTGTTTGCTGAGACTGATCATAAGAACGGCCATACTGGGTCAGACCAAAGGTCCTTCCAGCCCAGTATCCTGTCTACCAACAGTGGCCAACGCCAGGTGCCCCAGAGGGAGTGAACCTAACAGGTAATGATCAAGGGATCTCTCTCCTGCCATCCATCTCCACCCTCTGACAAACAGAGGCTAGGGACACCATTCCTTACCCATCCTGGCTAATACCCATTAATGGGCTTAACCTCCATGAATTTATCCAGTTCTCTTTTAAACCCTGTTTTAAAGCCTTCACAACCTCCTCACGCAAGGAGTTCCACAGGTTGACTGTGCACTGAGTAAAGAAGAACTTCCTTTTATTTGTTTTAAACCTGCTGCCCATTAATTTCATTTGGTGGCCCCTGGTTCTTATATTATGGGAACAAGTAAATAACTTTCCCTTATTCACTTTCTCCACACCACTCACGATTTTATAGACCTCTATCATATCCCCCCTTAGTCTCCTCTTTTCCAAGCTGAAAAGTCTTAGCCTCTTTAATCTCTCCTCAGAAGGGAACTGTTCCAAACCCCTAATCATTTTAGTTGCCCTTCTCTGAACCTTTTCTAATGCCAGTATATCATTTTTGAGATGAGGGGACCACATCTGTATGCCATAGTCAAGATGTGGATGTACCATGGATTTATATAAGGGCAATAAGATATTCTCTGTCTTATTCTCTATCCCTTTTTTAATGATTCCTACCATCCCGTTTGCTTTTTTGACTTACACTGCACATTGCGTGGAAGCCTTCAGAGAACTATCCACGATGACTCCAAGATCTTTCTCCTGATTAGTTGTAGCTAAAATTAGACCCCATCATATTGTATGTATAGGTGGGGTTATTTTTTTCCAATATGCTTTACTTTACATTTATCCACATTAAATTTCATTTGCCATTTTGTTGCTCAATCACTTAGTTTTGTGAGATCTTTTTGAAGTTCTGCACTGTCTGCTTTGGTCTTAACTATCTTGAGCAGTTTAGTGTCATCTGCAAACTTTGCCACCTCACTGTTTACCCCTTTCTCCAGATCATTTATGAATAAATTGAATAGGATTGGTCAAGCCCTCGGACTGCTACCCCTTCCTACTTCTCCACATGGGCACCAATGATACTGCCACGAATGACCTTGAGCAGGTCACGGCAGAGTACATGGCTCTGGAAAGCAGGATAAAGGAGTTTCAGGTGCAAGTTGTATTCTCATCCAGCCTCCCTGTTGAAGGAAAAGGGCCAGGTGGGGACCATCAAATTGTGGAGGTAAATGCATGGTTGCACAGGTGGTGTCAGAGAGAGGGCTTTGGATTCTTTGACCATGGGATGTTGTGCCAGGAAGAAGGATTATTAGGAAGAGATGGGATCCACCTAATGAAGAGAGGGAAGAACATCTTCACAGGCAGGCTGGCTAACCTAGCACGGAGGGCTTTAAAAGTTTAAAGCTAGGTTCACTGGGGGATGGTGACCTAAGCCTGGAGGTAAGTGGGGAAGTGGGATACCGGGCGAAAACACAAGGAGGAGGGTGCAGCAGGGGAGGCCTCCTGATTCATACTGAGAAAGTAGGGCGATCAGCTAGTTATCTTAGGTGCCTGTACACGAACGCAAGAAGCCTGGGAAACAAGCAGGAAGAATTGGAAGTCTTGGCACAATCAAGGCACTATGATGTGATTGGAATAACAGACTTGGTGGGGTAACTCACATGACTGCAGCACTGTCATGGATGGGTATAAACTGTTCAGGAAGGGCAGGCGGGGGAGAAATGGTGGAGGAATTTCACTGTGTGTAACAGAGTGGTCTGATTGCTCAGAGCTCCAGTATGAAACTGGAGAACAGCCTGTTCAGAGTCTTTGGGTGAAGTTTAGAGGCAAGAGCAACAAGGGTGATGTCGTGTTGGGCATCTGTTATAGACCACCAGTCCGGGGGGAGGAGATAGAAGAGGCTTTCTTCGGACCACTAACAGACGTTTCCAGATCACAGGTCCTGGTTCTCATGGGGGACTTCAATCACCCTGATATCTGCTGGGAGAGCAATACAGTAGTGCATGGACAATCCAGGAAATTTTTTGAAAATGTAGGGGACAATTTCCTGGTGCAAGTGCTGAGGGAACCAACTAGGGACAGAGCTCTTCTTGACCTGCAGTTCACAAACAGGGAAAAACTGGTAGAGGAAGTAGAAGTGGGTGGCAACCTGGGCAGCAGTGACCATGAGAGAGTCCAACGGAGGGCAATGAAAATGATTAGGGGGCTGGGGCACATGACTTACAAGGAGAGGCTGAGAGAACTGGAGTTATTTAGTCTGCGGAAGAGAAAAGTGAGGGGGGATTTGATAGCTGCTTTCAACTACCTGAAGGGGGTTTCCAAAGAGGATCTAGACTGTTCTCAGTGGTAGCAGATGACAGAACAAGGAGTAAGGTTGCAGTGGGGGAGGTTTAGGTTGGATAATAGGAAAAACTTTTTCACTAGGAGGGTGGTGAAGCACTGGAATGGGTTCCCAAGGGAGGTGGTGGAATCTCCTTCCTTTGAAGTTTTTAAGGCCCAGCTTGACAAAGCCCTTGCTGGGATGATTTAGTTGGGGGCTGGTCCCTTCCAATCCTGATATTCTATGAAAAAGTGCTGCAGACGCTCCCAGCCCTGCTATTGCCTCATCCAGCTACACCTCTGCATTCCTACTGGCGGAGCAAAGAATGGGAGGGGAGAAGGGAGAGGAACAAGCAGGATTGCTCCCAAATGTGACCCCCTGCCCCACCTAAATGGCGCCCCTGCCCCTGCATAATCCTCAGCAAGTCATGTACTTGACCCTGGCCCTCAATAGCCCACCCCTGAAATGGGGTCATAACAGCCACTCCTCCCGTCTTCCACCCTCAGTCTGCATGCAGTTGTAGACAGAGTTCTTTGAGGCAGGGCCTGTCTCTCCCCATGTGTCTGTACAGCACCTCACATCATGGGGCTCTGCTCTCAGCTGGGGCAGGGCCTGTCTCTCTCTGGCTGTGTGTCTGTTCAGCGCCAGGCATGACGCGGGTCTGTTCTCAGCTGGGGCAGGGCCTGTGTCTCTCTCGCTGTGTGTCTGTGCAGCGCCTGGCACACGGGGCTCTGCTCTCAGCTGGGGCAGGGCCTGTCTCTCTCTCTCTCACTGTGTGTCTGTGCAGTGCCTGGCACACGGGGCTCTGTTCTCCTCTGGGGCAGGGCCTGTCTCTCTCTCGCTGTCCGTCTGTGCAGCGCCTGGCGCACTGGGCTCTGCTCTCAGCTGGGGCAGGGCCTGTCTCTCTCTCGCTCTGTGTCTGTGCAGCGCCTGGCACACTGGGCTCTGCTCTCAGCTAGGGCAGGACCTGTCTCTCTTTGGCTGTGTGTCTGTGCAGCGCCTGGCACACGGGGCTCTGCTCTCACCTGGGGCAGGGCCTGTCTCTCTCTCTCTCTGTGTCTGTGCAGCGCCTGGCACACGGGGCTCTGTTCTCAGCTGGGGCAGGGCCTGTCTCTCTCTCGCTGTGTCCGTACAGCGCCTGGCACGACAGGGGTCTGTTCTCAGCTGGGGCAGGGCCTGACTCTCTCTCACTGTGTGTCTGTACAGTGCCTAGCACGACGCGGTCTATTCTCAGCTGGGGCAGGGCCTCTCTCTCTCGCTGTGTGTCTGTGCAGCGCCTGGCACACGGGGCTCTGCTCTCAGCTGGGGCAGGGCCTGTCTCTCTCTTGCTGTGTGTCTGTACAGCGCCTAGCACGACGCGGGTCTGTTCTCAGCTGGGGCAGGGCCTCTCTCTCTGGCTGTGTGTCTGTGCAGCGCCTGGCACGACGCGGGTCTGTTCTCAGCTGTGGCAGGGCCTGTCTCTCTCTCGCTGTGTGTCTGTGCAGCGCCTGGCACACTGGGCTCTGCTCTCAGCTAGGGCAGGGCCTGTCTCTCTTTGGCTGTGTGTCTGTGCAGCGCCTGGCACACGGGGCTCTGCTCTCACCTGGGGCAGGGCCTGTCTCTCTCTCTCTCTCTGTGTCTGTGCAGCGCCTGGCACACGGGGCTCTGTTCTCAGCTGGGGCAGGGCCTGTCTCTCTCTCGCTGTGTCCGTACAGCGCCTGGCACGACAGGGGTCTGTTCTCAGCTGGGGCAGGGCCTGACTCTCTCTCACTGTGTGTCTGTACAGCGCCTAGCACGACGCGGTCTATTCTCAGCTGGGGCAGGGCCTCTCTCTCTCGCTGTGTGTCTGTGCAGCACCTGGCACACGGGGCTCTGCTCTCAGGTGGGGCAGGGCCTGTCTCTCTCTCGCTATGTGTCTGTGCAGCGCCTGGCACACGGGGCTCTGCTCTCAGCTGGGGCAGGGGCTGTCTCTCTCTCGCTGTGTCCGTACAGCGCCTGGCACGACAGGGGTCTGTTCTCAGCTGGGGCAGGGCCAGTCTCTCTCTCGCTGTGTGTCTGTACAGCGCCTAGCACGACACGGGTCTTTTCTCAGCTGGGGCAGGGCCTGTCTCTGTATCGCCGTGTGTCTGTGCAGCGCCTGACACACGGGGCTGTGCTCTCAGCTGGGGCAGGGCCTGTCTCTCTCTTGCTGTGTGTCTGTGCAGCGCCTGGCACACGGGGCTCTGCTCTCAGCTGGGGCAGGGCCAGTCTCTCTCTCGCTGTGTGTCTGTACAGCGCCTAACACGACGCGGGTCTGTTCTCAGCTGGGGCCGGGCCTGTCTCTGTATCGCCGTGTGTCTGTGCAGCGCCTGACACACGAGGCTGTACTCTCAGCTGGGGCAGGGCCTGTCTCTCTCTCGCTGTGTGTCTGTACAGCGCCTGGCATACGAGGCTCTGTTCTCAGCTGGGGCTGGGGCTGGGGCTGTCTCTCTCTCGCTGTGTCCGTACAGTGCCTGGCACGACAGGGGTCTGTTCTCAGCTGGGGCAGGGCCTGTCTCTCTCTCGTTGTTTGTCTGTGCAGCGCCTGGCACACGGGGCTCTGCTCTCAGCTGGGGCAGGGCCTGTCTCTCTCTGGCTGTGTGTCTGTACAACGCCTGGCACAACGGGGGTCTGTTCTCAGCTGGGGCAGGGCCTGTCTCTCTCTCGCTGTGTGTCTGTACAGCGCCTAGCACGACAGGGGTCTGTTCTCAGCAGGGGTAGGGCCTGTCTCTCTCTCGCTGTGTGTCTGTACAGCGCCTAGCACGACGCGAGTCTGTTCTGAGCTCGGGCAGGGCCTCTCTCTCTCGCTGTGTGTTTGTGCAGCGCCTGGCACACGGGGCTCTGCTCTCAGCTGGGGCAGGGCCTGTCTCTCTCTCGCTGTGTGTCTGTACAGCGCCTGGCACACGGGGCTCTGCTCTTAGCAGGGGCAGGGCCTGTCTCTCTCTGGCTGTGTGTCTGTGCAGCGCCTGGCACACGGGGCTCTGTTCTCAGCTGGGGCAGGGCCAGTCTCTCTCTCGCTGTGTGTCTGTACAGCGCCTAGCACAACGCGGGTCTGTTCTCAGCTGGGGCAGGGCCTGTCTCTCTCTCGCTGTGTCCGTACAGCGCCTGGCACGACAGGGGTCTGTTCTCAGCTGGGGTAGGGCCTGTCTCTCTCTCGTTGTGTGTCTGTGCAGCGCCTGGCACACGGGGCTCTGCTCTCAGCTGGGGCAGGGCCTGTCTCTCTCTCGCTGTGTTTCTGTGCAGCGCCTGGCACACGGGGCTCTGATCTCAGCTGGGGCAGGGCCTGTCTCTCTCTCGCTGTGTCCGTACAGCGCCTGGCACAACAGGGGTTTGTTCTCAGCTGGGGCAGGGCCAGTCTCTCTCTCGCTGTGTGTCTGTACAGCGCCTAGCACGACGCGGGTCTGTTCTCAGCTGGGGCAGGGCCTGTCTCTGTATCGCCGTCTGTCAGTGCAGCGCCTGACACACGGGTCTGTGCTCTCAGCTAGGTCAGGGCCTGTCTCTCTCTCGCTGTGCGTCTGTGCAGCGCCTGGCACACGGGGCTCTGTTCTCAGCTGGGGCAGGGGCTGTCTCTCTCTCGCTGTGTCCGTACAGCGCCTGGCACGACGCGGGTCTGTTCTCTGCTGGGGCAGGGCCTGTCTCTCTCTCGCTGTGTGTCTCTGCAGCGCCTGGCACAAGGGGCTCTGTTCTCAACTGGGGCAGGGGCTTTCTCTCTCTCGCTGTGTCCGTACAGCGCCTGGCACAACAGGGGTCTGTTCTCAGCTGGGGCAGGGCCAGTCTCTCTCTCGCTGTGTGTCTGTACAGCGCCTAGCACGACGCGAGTCTGTTCTCAGCCGGGGCAGGGCCTGTCTCTCTCTCGCTTTGTGTCTGTGCAGCGCCTGGCACACGGGGCTCTGCTCTCAGCTGGGGCAGGGGCTGTCTCTCTCTCGCTGTGTCTGTACAGCGCCTGGCACGACAGGGGTCTGTTCTCAGCTGGGGCAGGGCCAGTCTCTCTCTCGCTGTGTGTCTGTACAGCGCCTAGCACGACGCGGGTCTGTTCCCAGCTGGGGCAGGGCCTGTCTCTGTATCGCCGTGTGTCTGTGCAGCGCCTGACACACGAGGCTGTACTCTCAGCTGGGGCAGGGCCTGTCTCTCTCTCACTGTGCGTCTGTGCAGCGCCTGGCACTACGGGGGTCTGTTCTCCTCTGGGGCAGGGCCTGTCTCTCTCTGGCTGTGTGTCTGTGCAGTGCCTGGCACACGGGGCTCTGTTCTCCTCTGGGGCAGGGCCTGTCTCTCTTTCGCTGTGTGTCTGTGCGGCGCCTGGCACACGGGGCTCTGCTCTCAGCTGGGTTAGGGCCAGTCTCTCTCTCGCTGTGTGTCTGTACAGCGCCTAGCACGACGCGGGGTCTGGTCTCAGCTGGGGCAGGGCCTGTCTCTCTCTGGCTGTGTGTCTGTGCAGCGCCTGGCACACGAGGCTCTGTTCTCAGCTGGGGCAGGGCCTGTCTCTCTCTCGCTGTGCGTCTGTGCAGCGCCTGGCACACGAGGCTCTGTTCTCAGCTGGGGCAGGGCCTGTCTCTCTCTCGCTGTGTCCGTACAGTACCTGGCACGACAGGGGTCTGTTCTCAGCAGGGTAGGGCCTGTCTCTCTCTCGCTGTGTGTCTGTGCAGCGCCTGGCACACGGGCCTCTGCTCTCAGCTGGGGCAGGGACTGTCTCTCTCTCGCTGTGTGTCCGTACAGCGCCTAGGACGACGCGGGTCTGTTCTCAGCTGGGACAGGGCCTCTCTCTCTCGCTGTGTGTCTGTACAGCGCCTAGGACGACGTGGGTCTGTTCTCAGCTGGGGCAGGGCCTGTCTCTCTCTCGCTGTGTGTCTGTGCAGCGCCTGGCACACGGGGCTCTGCTCTTAGCTGGGGCAGGGCCTGTCTCTCTCTGGCTGTGTGTCTGTGCAGCGCCTGGCACACGGGGCTCTGCTCTCAGCTGGGGCAGGGCCTGTCTCTCTCTCGCTGTGTGTCCGTACAGCGCCTAGCACGACGCGGGTCTGTTCTCAGCTGGGGCAGGGCCTCTCTCTCTCGCTGTGTGTCTGTGCAGCGCCTGGCACACAGGGCTCTGTTCTCAGCTGGGGCAGGGGCTGTCTCTCTCTCGCTGTGTCCGTACAGCGCCTGGCACGACGCGGGTCTGTTCTCTGCTGGGGCAGGGCCTGTCTCTGTATCGTCGTGTGTCTGTGCAGTGCCTGACACAGGGGGCTGTGCTCTCAGCTGGGTCAGGGCCTGTCTCTCTCTCACTGTGTGTCTGTGCAGCGCCTAGCACGACGCGGGTCTGTTCTCAGCCAGGGCAGGGCCTGTCTCTCTCTCGCTATGTGTCTGTACAGCGCCTAGCACGACGCCGGTCTGTTCTCAGCTGGGGCAGGGCCTGTCTCTGTATCGCCGTGTGTCTGTGCAGCGCCTGACACACGGGGCTGTGCTCTCAGCTGGGTCAGGGCCTGTCTCTCTCTCGCTGTGTGTCTGTACAGCGCCTGGCACACGGGGCTCTGCTCTCAGCTGGGGCTGGGGCTGTCTCTCTCTTGCTGTGTCCGTACAGCGCCTGGCACGACAGGGGTCTGTTCTCAGCTGGGGTAGGGCCTGTCTCTCTCTCGCTGTGTGTCTGTGCAATGCCTGGCACACGGGGCTCTGCTCTCAGCTGGGGCAGGGCCTGTCTCTCTCTCGCTGTGTCCGTACAGCGCCTGGCACGACAGGGGTCTGTTCTCAGCAGGGGTAGGGCCTGTCTCTCTCTCGCTGTGTGTCTGTGCAGCGCCTGGCACGACAGGGCTCTGCTCTCAGCTGGGGCAGGGCCTGTCTCTCTCTCGCTGTGTGTCTCTGCAGCGCCTGGCACACGGGGCTCTGCTCTCAGCTGGGGCAGGGCCTGTCTCTCTCTCGCTGTGTCCGTACAGCGCCTGGCACGAAAGGGGTCTGTTCTCAGCTGGGGTAGGGCCTGTCTCTCTCTCGCTGTGTGTCTGTGCAGCGCCTGGCACACGGGGCTCTGCTCTCACCTGGGGCAGGGCCTGTCTCTCTCTCGCTGTGTGTCTGTACAGCGCCTAGGACGACGAGGGTCTGTTCTCAGCTGGGACAGGGCCTGTCTCTGTATCGCTGTGTGTCTGTGCAGCGCCTGGCACACGGGGCTCTGTTCTCAGCTGAGGCAGGGCCTGTCTCTCTCTCGCTGTGTGTCTGTGCAGCGCCTGGCACACGGGGCTCTGCTCTCAGCTGGGGCAGGGCCTGTCTCTCTCTCGCTGTGTTTCTGTGCAGCGCCTGGCACACGGGGCTCTGTTCTCAGCTGGGGCAGGGGCTGTCTCTCTCTCGCTGTGTCCGTACAGCGCCTGGCACGACAGGGGTCTGTTGTCAGCTGGGGCAGGGCCTGTCTCTCTCTCGCTGTGTTTCTGTGCAGCGCCTGTCACACGGGGCTCTGCTCTCAGCTGGGGCAGGGCCTGTCTCTCTCTCGCTGTGTTTCTGTGCAGCGCCTGGCACACGGGGCTCTGTTCTCAGCTGGGGCAGGGCCTGTCTCTCTCTCGCTGTGTTTCTGTGCAGCGCCTGGCACACGGGGCTCTGTTCTCAGCTGGGGCAGGGCCTGTCTCTCTCTCGCTGTGTCCGTACAGTGCCTGGCACAACAGGGGTTTGTTCTCAGGTGGGGCAGGGCCAGTCTCTCTCTCGCTGTGTGTCTGTACAGCGCCTAGCACGACGCGGGTCTGTTCTCAGCTGGGGTAGGGCCTGTGTCTGTATCGCCGTGTGTCAGCCGTGTGCAGCGCCTGGCACGGCAGGGCTCCACTGTGGATTGCGGCCTCAGGGTGGTAGCATGATAGAAGTAAATCGGAAGCACAATCGCAGACACGGTCAGGGTAAAGTGGGTGCCCCCGTTTCTGAGCCTTGGAGCTGCAGGGGTCACACTGAGCTGGGCTCAGCTCCTTAACATTCATGGAACCCGAGGACTTTGCAATTCTGCCCGTTGTGGGGTGACCTGCCCCTTTCCCCAGTGTGACCCCCTCCCCTTGGCTGTGGAGCAGAGCCGGCCCCTCCCCAGCCCCCTTTTCCTGGCTCCGGTTCTCGCTGCCACGCTGGCACCTTCCAGCCCAGCGAGGAGAGCGCTGGCTTCTCTCCCCACCCGCCTCATGCCTTGGGGGGCAGCAAGCTGGGGCGGCAGGTCCTGCTCCGCATGGAGCTACCTCTCTGGCCTTCCCCAGGGAGGGGGGTGCATGGCACCCCCGCGCCAGCCGCCTGTCCTGGCCCCTCGGCAGGCAGCCTGGCATCGCCGGCGGGCTCCGAGCCCAGACCCTCCTCCTCGGGGCTGTGGCAGCCACGGCAGGCGGCTGTTTCCGGCCGCTCCGTCTCTCCAGCCCCCCACGGCGAGGGGGCTCCCCCGGCCGGGGCTGCGCCCAGCGGGTCGCTCCTCTGCCAGCTGCTGCCCCCGGCTCCAGCCTCCGCTGCGGGCAGCCGGGCCTCGCCCTGCCCGTGTGGCCCGGGCCAGCCCACCGGGGGCGGGCGCTGTCCCCGGCCTGTGTCCCCGGGCACGGGCTGCTCCGCCCGACTCCGCCCGCAGCACCCAGCCGCCCGCGGGCCATGGCCGCCGCCTGCGCCCCCCAGCTCGGCCGGAGCCTGGCGAGCCCCGCCCCGCCCCACGGCCCCGCGTAAGGATCTGCCCCGCCCGCGCTGCGCCCTGCGGGGGGGACATTGCAGGGGGGGTCCCGCGGGGGGGGCTGCAGGGAGCCGGGACCCGGCGCGCTCCCGGGGGGGGACATTGCAGGGGGGGGTCCCGCGGGGGGGGGGCTGCAGGGAGCCGGGACCCGGCGCGCTCCCGGGGGGGGACATTGCAGGGGGGGTCCCGCGGGGGGGGGCTGCAGGGAGCCGGGACCCGGCGCGCTCCCGGGGGGGGGACATTGCAGGGGGGGTCCCGCGGGGGGGGCTGCAGGGAGCCGGGACCCGGCGCGCTCCCGGGGGGGGACATTGCAGGGGGGGGTCCCGCGGGGGGGGCTGCAGGGAGCCGGGACCCGGCGCGCTCCCGGGGGGGGGACATTGCAGGGGGGGGTCTCGCGGGGGGGGCTGCAGGGAGCCGGGACCCGGCGCGCCCTGCGATTGGTGCCTGCCCGGCTCAGCCCGGGCGCTATGTGCGGGGGCTGCCATGGCAACAGGACGCTGAGCCCAGCTGGCCGGAGCGGAGCGAAAAGCCTCGAGCAGCAGGAGGGGGAGGGGCAGGAGTGGGAGGAGCAGAGCGGGTGGGGAGGGGGAGGCGCAGGAGTGGGAGGAGCAGAGCGGGTGGGGAGGGGAGGGGCAGGAGTGGGAGGAGCAGAGCGGGTGGGGGAGGGGGAGGGGCAGGAGTGGGAGGAGCAGAGCGGGTGGGGAGGGGGAGGGGCAGGAGTGGGAGGAGCAGAGCGGGTGGGGAGGGGGAGGGGCAGGAGTGGGAGGAGCAGAGCGGGTGGGGAGGGGAGGGGCAGGAGTGGGAGGAGCAGAGCGGGTGGGGAGGGGAGGGGAGGGGCAGGAGTGGGAGGAGCAGAGCGGGTGGGGAGGGGAGGGGAGGGGCAGGAGTGGGAGGAGCAGAGCGGGTGGGGAGGGGAGGGGCAGGAGTGGGAGGAGCAGAGCGGGTGGGGAGGGGGAGGGGCAGGAGTGGGAGGAGCAGAGCGGGTGGGGGAGGGGGAGGGGCAGGAGTGGGAGGAGCAGAGCGGGTGGGGAGGGGGAGGCGCAGGAGTGGGAGGAGCAGAGCGGGTGGGGAGGGGAGGGGCAGGAGTGGGAGGAGCAGAGCGGGTGGGGAGGGGGAGGGGCAGGAGTGGGAGGAGCAGAGCGGGTGGGGAGGGGGAGGGGCAGGAGTGGGAGGAGCAGAGGGTGGGGAGGGGGAGGGGCAGGAGTGGGAGGAGCAGAGCGGGGTGGGGAGGGGGAGGGGCAGGAGTGGGAGGAGCAGAGCGGGTGGGGAGGGGAGGGGCAGGAGTGGGAGGAGCAGAGCGGGTGGGGAGGGGAGGGGCAGGAGTGGGAGGAGCAGAGCGGGTGGGGAGGGGAGGGGCAGGAGTGGGAGGAGCAGAGCGGGGGGGGGGGGGGGGAGGGGCAGGAGTGGGAGGAGCAGAGCGGGTGGGGAGGGGGAGGGGCAGGAGTGGGAGGAGCAGAGCGGGTGGGAGGGGGAGGGGCAGGAGTGGGAGGAGCAGAGCGGGTGGGGAGGGGGAGGGCAGGAGTGGGAGGAGCAGAGCGGGGGGGGGGGGGGGAGGGGCAGGAGTGGGAGGAGCAGAGCGGGTGGGGTGGGGGAGGGGCAGGAGTGGGAGGAGCAGAGGAGGGGGAGGGGAGGAGTGGGAGGGGGGAGGGGCAGGAGTGGGAGGAGCAGAGCGGGTGGGGAGGGGAGGGGCAGGGTGGGAGGAGCAGAGCGGGTGGGGAGGGGAGGGGCAGGAGTGGGAGGAGCAGAGGGGTGGGGAGGGGAGGGGCAGGAGTGGGAGGAGCAGAGCGGGTGGGGAGGGGAGGGGCAGGAGTGGGAGGAGGAGAGCGGGTGGGGAGGGGAGGGGCAGGAGTGGGAGGAGCAGAGCGGGTGGGGAGGGGGAGGGGCAGGAGTGGGAGGAGCAGAGGGGGGGGGGAGGGGAGGGGGCAGGAGTGGGAGGAGCAGAGCGGGTGGGGAGGGGGAGGGGCAGGAGTGGGAGGAGCAGAGCGGGTGGGGAGGGGAGGGGCAGGAGTGGGAGGAGCAGAGCGGGTGGGGAGGGGAGGGGCAGGAGTGGGAGGAGCAGAGGCGGTGGGGAGGGGAGGGGCCAGGAGTGGGAGGAGCAGAGCGTGTGGGGAGGGGGAGGGGCAGGAGTGGGAGGAGCAGAGCGGGTGGGGAGGGGGAGGGGCAGGAGTGGGAGGAGCAGAGCGGGTGGGGAGGGGAGGGAGGAGTGGGAGGAGCAGAGCGGGGGTGGGGTGGGGTAGGGGCAGGAGTGGGAGGAGCAGCGGGTGGGGGAAGGGGGAGCAGGAGTGGAGAGGGGTGGGGAGGGGGAGGGGCAGGAGTGGGAGGAGCAGAGCGGGTGGGAGGAGGGAGGGGCGGAGTGGGAGGGAGCAGAGCTGGTTGGGAGGGGGGCCAGGAGGGGATGAGCAGAGCGGGTGGGAGGGGAGGGGCAGGAGTGGGAGGAGCAGAGCGGGTGGGGAGGGGGAGGGGCAGGAGTTGGGAGGAGCAGAGCGGGTGGGGAGGGCAGAGGGGCAGGAGTGGGAGGAGCAGAGCGGGTGGGGAGGGGAGGGCAGGAGTGGGAGGAGCAGAGCGGGTGGGAGGGGAGGGGCAGGAGTGGAGGAGCAGAGCGGGTGGGGGAGGGGAGGGCAGGAGTGGAGGAGCAGAGCGGGTGGGAGGGGAGGGGCAGGAGCGTGGGAGGAGCAGAGCGGGTGGGGAGGGGGGGCAGAGGCAGGAGTGGAGGAGCAGAGCGGGTGGGGAGGGAGGGGAGGGGCAGAGTGGGAGGAGCAGAGCGGGTGGGGAGGGGGGCAGGAGTGGGAGGAGCAGAGCGGTGGGGGGGAGGGGATGGGCAGGAGTGGGAGGAGCAGAGCGGGTGGGGAGGGGGAGGGGCAGGAGTGGGAGGAGCAGAGCGGGTGGGGAGGGGGAGGGGCAGGAGTGGGAGGAGCAGAGCGGTTGGGGAGGGGAGGGGGGCAGGAGTGGGAGGAGCAGAGCGGGTGGGGGGAGGGGAGGGGCAGGAGTGGGAGGAGCAGAGCGGGTGGGGAGGGGAGGGGCAGGAGTGGGAGGAGCAGAGCGGGTGGGGCGGGGAGGGCAGGAGTGGGAGGAGCAGAGCGGGTGGGGAGGGGAGGGGCAGGAGTGGGAGGAGCAGAGCGGGTGGGGAGGGGAGGGGCAGGAGTGGGAGGAGCAGAGCGGGTGGGGAGGGGAGGGGCAGGAGTGGGAGGAGCAGAGCGGGTGGGGAGGGGGAGGGGCAGGAGTGGGAGGAGCAGAGCGGGTGGGGAGGGGGAGGGGCAGGAGTGGGAGGAGCAGAGCGGGTGGGGAGGGGGAGGGCAGGAGTGGGAGGAGCAGCGCGGGTGGGGAGGGGAGGGGCGGAGTGGGAGGAGCAGAGCGGGGGGGGAGGGGGAGGGGCAGGAGTGGGAGGAGCAGAGCGGGTGGGGAGGGGAGGGGAGGGGCAGGAGGGGAGGAGCAGAGCGGGTGGGGAGGGGAGGGGAGGAGTGGGAGGAGCAGAGCGGGTGGGGAGGGGAGGGGCAGGAGTGGGAGGAGCAGAGCGGTGGGGAGGGGGAGGGGCAGGAGTGGGAGGAGCAGAGCGGGTGGGGAGGGGGAGGCGCAGGAGTGGGAGGAGCAGAGCGGGTGGGGAGGGGAGGGGAGGGGCAGAAGGGGAGGGCAGGGGGAGCAGAGTGGGTGGGGTGGGGGAGTGGAGCAGAGTGGGGGTGCAGGGGGGGTTGCAGCTTTCCCCCCACGGCTCCTGCCTCCCTCCCAGGAAAGGATCGCTGTCCCAGGCAATCTCTCCCCACGCAGCTGGGCCCCTGGCACACAGACCCCCTGGCACGGAGGCACTGGGCAGGCTGCGCCCAGCCGTACCCAAACTGCCAGGGTCGCTGGCACCTTGAGATGGGGGAGATCCCAACACCCTGTCTGCCCTCAGGGCCGGGCCCAGCCCCATGGCAGAGGGCAGGAGAGAGCCCCCCCATGCCAGCTGTGCCCAGCACTTAGATCCAGCTCCTTTTGCTCTGTCTCCTGGGCATCCCCATCCCCGGGCGCTCGGCCCTGACCTGTCGCAGCGGCCTCCTGCAGAGCCGTAGGTGCCCCAAGCCCGCCGTGGGCCGGGGTGACGGCTGCTGGGACCCGTCTTAGGGAGGGCGGCGCTTGCAGGCCCCGCTCCCGGTGCTGCCCCTAGTGACAGGGCAGCCGCCCCAGGGCGAGTCCGGGCTCGGCTGCCCTGGGGATTTGTTCAGCGGCTCCGGGATGTTGGGGTCGGCGGTTCGCTCTGCGCCCTGCCTCAGCCCTGCTGGCTGTGCCGTTTGCAGCGACGCCGGTTACTGCCCTCAGAACAAGTTCAGCCTGGGGAAGAGCTACGGGCAGCTGAACTCGCAGCTCCTGACCGGCCCCGAGGTGGCTGGCTCCAGCCAGCTGGTGCTGCAGCCCACCCCTGGGCCCTGCGATGGTGCCCAGCCCGTGGAGCAGGCAGAGGAGCTGCTGGGGACGAGGCCGGCCTGCTGGGGGGCAGGAGCTCAGCCGCTGGGATGCTGCGTGATCCCAGGCTACACAGGTGGGAGACGGGGCAGCTGCTCCCCACGGCTCGCTGGCCTCCGTGGCCATCTGTACGGGGGTGGGGGCTCAGGAGCTATGCTGGCCACTCCTCCTGCCTCTCCTAGGGACTCCATCCATGCCACGAGCTGCCCCCCGCCCCAGGAGACCATGCAGGGCACCGGGGATCCTCCCTCAATTGCAACCGGGCCTCCTCTCGGGGACTCAATGTGGCGCATGACCCAGCGGGCTCTGGCCAAGGGCCTCTGCTCACACCTGGTGCCGCTGCACCTCCCATCCAGGGCCAAGGGAGGGATCGTGCGGGATTAGCCCAGGTCGGCCTGCTAGCCCGAGTGGGGGTCAGGGGCACGCCGTTGGCATGGGGGAGCCGCAAGCAGCCCCCTCTGGTGCGTCTCTCCCTGTGCACCGGGCTGGGCTCAGCCAACAGGAGGCGCCGCTCAGCAAAGAGGGGCCAGTCCTCTGTACCACGTTGCCTGCAGGATGCTCCCACATGCCACGCTGCCATAATGGCGCCACTAGCGAGGCAAAGAAAATGCCCAGTGCCAGACGATGCCACCTCTCCAGAGCCACCCCCTGGCAGTGCCCCACTGGCAGCGTTAGCCAGGCACACAGGCGTTTCCCTGGTTATTGTGAAAAGAAAGGGGGGACCTGCCATTTCCCCCGAAGGCCCAGATTGCACTCAGAGAATTGCATCGTAGCCACCGACACCCCAAAAAATCCGGTACCCTGGGGATCCCCCTCCAAAGCGCCCGCTTAGTGGCTTCCAGCTCTCTTTGTACCTTTCCCTCGGGTTGTTCTCAGTGCCCAGCATGGCACACCTGGGCTCTGCGAGGCTGGGCCAGGGAACGCCCCTCCAGCTGGCTCACCCCTTCCCCCCTGCCTCAGCCCTCAGGACTCCCCCACCCCCAAGCCCAGCTCTCCCCTGCCCTATTTCCCCTGCCCTCCCGAACGCAGCAGGGCTCTGAGGCTACTAACCTGCCTCTCATCTCGCCTGCTTCTCCGGGCACGGGGGCCGCATCGCTCCCAGGATTCATTCCCAGGACCCAGAACCTCTTCGCCAAGACCTACCCCGAGATCTGCAAGGAGGCCAGGAGTGACTTTGCCAGGCAGCAGCTGAGAGCCACAGGCAAGGAGCAGGAGCTGCAGAGGGCAGGGCGGCTGCCCCAGGGCACCAAGGGCAAAGTGAGTCATCAGAGCGACTTGGCATCTTGCTGCTGCCCCCCCGGAGCCTGCCCCTGCTGCCTGCCCCCAGGGGCCACAGCCCGTCACCCGCCACACCAGGAACTGCCCCCCCCCCCCGGGCACCCACAGCCCGTCACCCGCCACACCGGGAACTGCCCCCGCCCCCAGGGCACCCACAGCCGTCACCCGCCACATCGGGAACTGCCCCTGCCCCCAGGGCACCCACAGCCCGTCACCCGCCACACCAGGAACTGCCCCCTGACCCCAGGGCACCCACAGCCCGTCACCCGCCACACCAGGAACTGCCCCCTGACCCCAGGGCACCCACAGCCCGTCACCCGCCACACCAGGAACTGCCCCCGCCCCCAGGGCACCCACAGCCTGTCACCCGGCACACCAGGAATTGCCCCCAGGGCACCCACACCCCATCACCTGCCACACCAGGAACTGCCCCTGCCCCCAGGGCACCCACAGCCCATCATCTGCCACACCGGGAACTGCCCCCGCCCCCAGGGCACCCACAGCCCATCATCTGCCACACCGGGAACTGCCCCCGCCCCCAGGGCACCCACAGCCCGTCACCCGCCACATCGGGAACTGCCCCTGCCCCCAGGGCACCCACAGCCCGTCACCCGCCACACCAGGAACTGCCCCTGACCCCAGGGCACCCACAGCCCATTACCGCCACACCAGGAACTGCCCCTGACCCCAGGGCACCCACAGCCCGTCACCCGCCACACCAGGAACTGCCCCGCCCCAGGGCACCCACAGCCTGTCACCCGGCACACCAGGAATTGCCCCCAGGGCACCACACCCATCACCTGCCACACCAGGAACTGCCCTGCCCCCAGGGCACCCACACCCCATCACCCGCCACACCAGGAACTGCCCCTGACCCCGGGCACCCACAGCCCATCACCTGCCACACCAGGAACTGACCCCTGGGCACCCACAGCCCGTCACCCACCACACCAGGAACTGCCCCCGCCCCCAGGGCACCCACAGCCCGTCACCCGCCACACCAGGAACTGCCCCCTGCCCCAGGGCACCCACAGCCCGTCACCCGCCACACCAGGAACTTCCCCCCCCAGGGGCCACAGCGCTTCTCCCCCCATGCCGGCAGCATGCTGGGGGATGTGTGCCCTGCTGCTCCAGTGTCCCCAGGGTCTGAGAATGCTGGTGTGTGGGGCACTGAGCAAGGAGCAGCTGGCCGCCGGGGCGTGGGATGGGCAGGGAGCTTGGCCAGCATCAATCCTGCGGCCCAGCTGGGTGCCTCGCAAGGCCGCACGGGCTAGTGGAGATGGCTCACGGGGCAGCTTGGGGGATGTTTCTGATCGGCTCTGTCCCCTTCCCCCCAGCAACAGAGACACCCTTCCCCACTGACAGTCACTTGGGCTGCTCTGCTGGGAGCGAGTGCCGTCACGCACAGCCCCGGACAGGTCCACCCGCTGCACCCCCTGCACCTACCCCATGGACCCTCTGCACCTACCCCACGCACAGCCCAGGACAGGCCCCCCCCTGACCTACCCCATGGACCTCTGCACCTACTCCATGCACAGCCCCGGTCAGGCCCACGCCCCTGCACCCCTCTGCACCTACCCCATGGACCCTCTGCAGCTACCCCACACACAGCCCTGACAGGCCCACCCCATGGCAACACCCCTTTGCACAGACCCCACACATCCTCTGCATCCCCCATGCACAGTCGGACGGGCAATAGGGCCAGCCCTGACTGCCAGGGGAGAGCGCCCGCTACTGACCCCCCATGCTGCTCCTGCAGCACCTGGGGTTTCTCTGGACGTCTGCTGCCAAGAATGGCCCTGCTTAGCTCGTGGGCTCTGCTGCGCCCAGCCGATGGGTTCGGCTTATTTAGCTGCTCCTGTTCTTACACCAGTGTCGACTCCAGCCTGGGGTGGCACAAGGAGCGCTCTGGCCGGTTCCTCTAACAGCGAGAGCATTGCCACGTGGCGCGTGCCTGGCCCACCCTGCTTGGGCAGCGCCCTGACCCGTCCCCCACGGGGACCCTGTGTGATGACCCCATTCTGCATCCCCAGCTCCTCACTGCCAAGTACAGGACTCTGGGCCCGGCAGCAGCCCCCTACATATCGCCCTTTGCCTTCCAACCGCAGGGCTCCCCCTACTCCATGGAGAACAACAACCCCCACAAATGCTTCATCTCGGGTGAGCCTGCAGGGCTGGGGCCGGGCATGTGGGCTGGGATTCGGGGAGCAGAAGGGAGGGAGTGTGTTGGGGGGGGGTCCTGGGAGTCCTGAGGAGCCCTCCTCTTCATCCTTAATTCAGAGTCCTGCAAGGACCAACCATCTACCAGCCAAGGACCTGCCTCTGCAGCGTCAGTCACACCAGGGTCTGGCAGAGAGCTCTGGGGCCCCACAGTGCTGGGGGGTGACATGGTGCCCAAGTTGGGGATGCTGGTTTGGTGGGAACATACTGTCCTTGCAGGGGCCCTGGCACGACCACACGGTCTGTCCCCCAGCTGCTTCGTTGTCTGCTGGGTCTGGAAGAGCCAGTCTGCTGGGGGAGGCTGTGGTGGGGCTGGGTTCGTTTCCAGGCATCAGGCTCAGATTATCCTCCTGTGATCTGGGCAGGCTTCACCGGCTTTGTGCCCCGCGCCCGCTTCCTGATCGGGGCAGGCTACCCGCTGACCACCCACCGCGCCCTGGTGGAGTTTGGCCAGAACAGTGGGAGCGGGCCTGAGGCCGGGAAAGGCAGCACGGTCCTTCCTCCACTGCTGAAGTCGTACCCCACGGACATGGGGCTGCTGCCCCACTACGCAGGCTACGTCCCAGGTGAGCGGTGAGGCCCCAGGGAAAGACCCGGGGCAGCCGGCTAGGAAGGGACAAAGTAGCCAGCACCGCGGGCTTCCCTGCAGAAAAGTGGGCACCCACCCATGGCTGGCTTCTGCAATGCCAATGGAAGGAAAGACCAAGAAGGACTCACAGCAGATCCCCCAAACCCCCTTAATTTGGACCCCCCAAACCCTCCACGGCTCCAGCCTGGTCCAAGCCCCATCCCATCTCACTGTACTGCCAGACAAGCCCAGCATCAGCCCCTGAACCACAGTGTGCGGGAAAGACCATCACTGGTGGAGGGTTGCCTCAGACCAACCCCCCACGCACCCCACTCAGCACCAGCTCATGGGGTCTATGGGGTAGGTGATTGATACAGCACTTGGTCATAGCCTTCAGCTAGGATGCAGCGAGCCCTAGACACCACCAGGTGGGGACAGCGGGCCGGGATACTGGTCAGAGTTAAGGGGCTTTGGGGACCTGATTGAATTTCCAGACGTTGACATTTGTGGTTAATGCCCATGGCTCTGCCTCTGCAGGGCTGACCGTTTGCCTTGCCAGGGCCATGGTGGGCTCCTAACACAGCATCCCGGCACTCGGGGAGAGCTGCCATCAGCCTGAGCTGGAGCTTACGGTGCTTTGCCTGGAACGAGCGAGCAGTTAAACCCAGGGGCAGCTCCCAGCTGGTGGTCCTGCACCCCTCCCGCAGGGCTTCTCGGCCCTGCTGAGTCCAAGAGAGCAGCGGGTGCAGGCAGTGGCTCATACAGCCCGTGGGGGATAGTGCCAGGCTGGGGCAGGGGCTTTATGCAGACTAAAGGCCCAAGTGACGGGGTGCCCAGTCCTGCCCATGGGCGGCAGCTCCCCCGCCGGGTAGGTGTTTTGTGCTGTCCAGCCCACGTGGGGCCTGCCATCGCTGCAGCCCCAGGGACCGGGCTGCCTCCGCCCCAGGTGGGTCCTCTCACTGGCTCCTTCTCATTGCCCGCAGGCTACAAGTTCCAGTTTGGCCACACCTACGGCCAACTTACCCACAACGCCTGGGGCTGAGCACCCTGGAGAAGCAGATGGCGACTAGCAGCCGCAGCTGGGCCGGTTCCATCCCGGCGCTGTTTGGAGCCTGCCCCGCCATGTACAGGAGCAATAAAGAGAAGGAGCCACAAACTCTGTTGCCCTCCCATGTTGCCCGGCTGTGCTGCAAACCGTCGGCGGGGACATGCCGGGGGGCGGGGGGGTGTTTAAATCAGTGCTCTGCCCCGCAGCCCTGGCTGAATCCCACCAACACAGGCAGCCTCCCCGCCAGGGAGTGCCACCAGCCCTGGGGTGTGATGCCGCACTGCACATGGGCTGGTGCCAAGGCGGGGGCACTGCCAGCACAGCGCGAGGGCTAGCATTGCCCTGAGCCGAGGCAGCTCTGCCCCTCCGCGCTGCAGGGCCAAGCCCTACTGGGCCAAAGCCAGCCCACTGGACCGGGGCCCAGGCTGGGCGGAGCAGTGCTCTGGGGCACGGGGCGACGTGAGGAGGGGGTGCTGCGGAGAGCTGGGTCAGCACCTTTTTATTAATATGCCTCATAAATAAAGAAATAAATAAAGACGGCCCCGCCCTCCGGGAATGGCCACGGTCACATAGGGCGCAGCGGGCCGTGAGCGATGTACAAGCAGGTGGGAACCTGGCGAGACGTGGGCCCTGGCCCTGGGGGAGCCAGCCCGGGCATCACGCTGCGCAGACACCAGCACCATCCTGGCAACAAATACTGGCACGGCCTCGCACTAATACTGCCTGCTGCCTGGCACTGCCACGTGCCCGCCCTGGGAATGGGGTGAGCATGGCAAGACAAGGGTTAACTGACAGTGGTGGTCCTACTGGGGGCCCAGCCCTGCTCTCCCTCCCCAAGGCACGGCTGAGAGGCAGGGCCCTGCCTGAATCATACAGCCTGCTGCTTCCGGAGGCTAGAGCCCTTAGCCAGGCCCTGGCCATGCTGGGAGTGCCCCCAACCGCCCTGCTGGGGGCACTGCTCCTCCCCCCACTGCCTGCTGGGAATGGCCCCCTCCCCATACTGCTGGGCACACTGCCCCCCCACCTCCTGCTGGGAATGGCCTTGTGCCACTGCCCCTCCCCAAGCAGTGCCCCACGGCTGGAGCAGCAGAGGGGGGGAGGGCGCATGCACCCCGCAGCGCGTGTGTGCACGGGGCTGGAACTAAGCCCTGGGGGCTCATCCCCCTAACACTGAATGGCGTTGGCCAAGACGCAGGAGGCCCCGTGGTCCGGCAGTGCCAGGCTGCTGGCTGGGATCCGGGCTGGCGCTGCCTGGTGACGGGCTGGGTACAACACATGCTGCGGTACTCGCACAGCGCGCGCCCGGGGCTGCCCTCGAGCCAGGCTCCGCAGCCGAGCTGCCGTGTGTGTCCCCTGGGCCCCGCCACACAGTACAGCCCCCCTGTATGGCCCTGAGGATGTCACATGGGCCGCAGCCGTGCGCTGATCGGGCCCGGGCCGAGAGCCCTGCTCCAGAGCAAAGGGGGCCGAGCTCGGTGACGCCACACGGGGCGGCTGCAGAGCAGGGGCCCTGCCAGCGTGCGGTGGGCCAGCTGGCTGTGACGGAGCCGGAGCAGTGCATGCTGGGGGCTGTAGTCTCCTGCAGCCAGCCCTTGCCCAGCCCAGGAGCCAGGAGCCCGAGCGCCCCAGCCATCAGGGTCCTTGCCTGGGCAGCCCCTGCTGCAGTGCGACGCCGCTGGCGTCCTGCTGCATAGGCGGCCAGGGCATGCAGTGCCGGAAAGGAGGAGGGGTGACGGGAGAGTCCCGGGGCGGGGGGGGGGGGCTGCATGCACGGTGGTGCCTGGCGCAGGGTCCCCGGGGCGCAGCAGCCGTGGCCGGTGCCTGGGGCGGGTGAGGCGCCCCAGGGTTACGGGATGTCTGGCAGGGCGGGCACGGAACGGACTAGGGAGAAGCTGCGTCTGTCCGCCCTGCGGTCTGTGCCTGGCGTCCCGGCCCGTCAATAGTCCTCGTCCGCCAGGTGGGTGACGTACATGATGGGCACCAGCCCGCTCTGCGAGCCCAGGCCGCACTGCAGCCAGTCGCTGTCCACCTTGGCCAGCACGCGCAGGACGGCCCCTTTGGTGAAGCTCAGCTGGCCCGCCTCAGTGGCAATGTGATGGCAAAGCGCTTCACCTCGCTGCGGGGAGAGCGGAGGGGAGGCGTGTCCGCATGGCAGGGCTGGCGCCGCTCGCAGGACAGGCGCCCTCTGCTCTGCCCTTGGGGAGCAGGCGCCGTGCCAGCCGGGGGGGGAGCAAAAGAGACACCCTCCCAGGCCGGGGCACCTGCACCCAGAACCCTTCCCGTGCCAGCCTCCCCATCACAGTCCCCCCCATCACCTCCACTGCAATGATTCCCAGCCGGCAGCCCGGAGCAGTGCTGGGGCAGGGTTTGGGCCGGGTGTGTGTCTCTCAGCTGCAGGGTAGGGAGCACTGGGGTGCGGTTTGGGGGGCGGGGCAGGGTGTGTCTCTCAGTTGCAGGGCAGGGGGATGCTTGGGGTGGGGATTTGGGGCCGGCTGTGTATCTCTCAGCTGTGGAGCAGGGGGCTGCCAGGGTGCTGGGGTGGGGATTTAGGGCAGGCTGTGTATCTCTCAGCTGTGGAGCAGGGGGCTGCCAGGGTGCTGGGGTGGGGATTTAGGGCTGGCTGTGTATCTCTCAGCTGTGGGGCAAAGGGTGCGGTTTGGGGGGCGGGGCAGGGTGTGTCTCTCAGTTGCAGGACAGGGGGCTGCCAGGGTGCGGATTTGGGGCCGGCTGTGTATCTCTCAGCTGTGGGCAGGGGGCACGGTTTGGGAGGTATGACGGGGTGTGTCTCTCAGCCAGGGGCAGGGGGTGCTGAGGTGGGGTTTGGGGATGTCTCTCACTGAGTGGAGAGCATACCAAGTGCAGCCCAGCCCCCCAGGGGAGTTTGGGGTGAAGCGAGGCCTGTGGCTCATCTCATGGGGCATGGACAGCTGCCAGCTCCATGGTCACGCAGTGGGGAGAGGGTCCTGCCCAGTGGGCACTGGACTAAGCTCCCATCCTCTGGAGTGGGGGTGAGGAAGGGGCACCCCCCTCCACAGGAAGGTGCTGCTCGGCCCCATTGCATGGAAGGGGCCCAACCAATCCCTTGTCAGCTTGAGCTCCGCCCTCGCCCCGGGGTTCTGCCACCCCACATGCCAGCACTGCTCACCAGGGGATTTGGGGCGGCAGCCCCCCAGCTAGCTGCTGTTCAGGGGGCTCGTTGGGCAGCTCCGCCTGCAGTCGCTCGGGCTCAGGGGTCGCCTCTCTCCACATTCCTGCCCCCACCGTCTGGGCCATGAGCTGGAACACGGACCTGTCCAGGGTCAGCCAGCCGGAGGGTAACCTGAAAGGAAGGGCGCGGAGTCAGGTGGGGACATGTCCCGGGGCTCCGGGGCTAGGAGAAGCTGGACCTGCCGGGCGGCTCGGCCCTGCTGGGGAGGGGACAGGTTCTATTCCTAGCCTGAAAGACCCCAACGGGCCCTGCTCCCACAGAGGGATCACGTCTCCCCAAAATGCAGCCACCTCTGGGGAAGGCAGATGCCCGGGGCACGTCCCAGCTCAGACAGCCCTCGCCTGAGCCATTCCGCCCCAGACTGCACTAGCTCAGCTCCTCTGCTACCTCAGAGGGTGAAGGGCTGGGGTGAACCGTCTCCTGTGGGGCGGCCCCTGGCCTGTGCCCGAGGCTCTGGGGGGAGCGCGGCCCAGCACTGCCCCTGCCTGTTCGCTGCAGCCCAGGGTCAGTCCCTACCTGTTGGGCTGCCTGGCCTCCTTCTGCACTTTCCTAGCCCGAACAGGTGTCCCCACTTGATGGGCTGGCTGCCGTCGGGGGGCCCAGGGCTGCTCCCGCCACGAGGGGCAGACCACCCTGTGTGGGGAGCCCCATTTTCCTTCTCCTTGCTGCACTTTAGCTCTGCTAGCACCGAGTCCGGGGGGCTCCCCATCCAGGAGGGCCAGCTCCGCTCGTTGGGCCTGCGCCTGGCTTCTCCCCAGGCTCTGCCGCAGCTTTGGGCTTCTCCTCCACCGCCCCTTCGGAGACAGGGCAGGCCTCCGCCCCCTCCACCACGCCCTCGCGGGGAGGGGGCGCTTCCTGCCTTCGGCCAGCCTGGGCGCAGCTCCTGGCGCCTTCTGCTTCTTCTTCTCGGGGCGGATGAACTTGGAGCCCTTGGCCGAGCCCTCGATGTAAACCTGGGAGCTCTGCATGAGCTGGTACCACCAGCCGGCCTGCTTGTCCTTTTTCCCTCCCAGGCGCTCTCCTTCGCCTTCCTCTGCTCCTCCTCCTGGCGCTGTCTCCGCAGGAGGTGCCCGCCCCCTTGACCCGTTCCCACGCGCTCCCTCCTGGCCCGGGCCTGCAGGCAGCCCCTCTTCCCCGGTGCTCCCGGGCCCTGCTCCGGGGTGGCGCTCCAGCCGTCCGGCTCCTCGGTGCTGCCCCGGGTGCGCATCAGCTGCAGGGTGGAGTGCGCGGAGAGCAGCAGGTCCTGCTTGACCCGCAGCAGCTGTTTCTGCTGCTGCTGCTCCTTGCCCATCTGCAGCAGGTGGTGCTCGAAGAGCAGGTCCAGGCTGAAGGGCAGCAGGGACAGCGGCTGGAGCAGGAGCAGCAGCTCCTCAAACAGGGCCTGGCACACGCCATGTGACAGCCACAGGAAGCCCACCGGCTGGTAGTGCACCAGGGTGATGTCTGCAGGGCAGAGGGAAAGCGATGAGAGCCGAGCGCACCCGCCACGACGCCCAGTTACCCCGTCCCCAGGGACGCCCTTCCCAGGGGACAGGGCCTGGAGGTGCCACGGGGCAGGGGGCCAGGTGCAGGGAGCTGTGTACAGCCCAGCAGCACTGGGCAAACCTCCTATTTGGTCCCAACCAGCAGCCAAGTACCATTGTACCGGCCGTGCTGTGCCTCCGGTTCTGCCCACGGAGAGCACAGATCAGCACCCCCAGGAGTCTCTTGCCAGACCCCCGGTGAGCGAGCACCAGCACCAGGAGGGGCCCATCACACTGGGCCCGGGCCTGTCTCCGGCGCAGCCCCGAGTCTGGCATGAAAATTGCCGTGGAAAGCGGCGCTGCTGTGGCGCTGACCTGTTAGCTGCGGGCTGGAGCGCTAGAGCGGTGGGCGACAGCCCTCCTCACCCAGCACTGCATGTGCCCCTCGCCGCCCACGCCAGGCCCCTCCCCAGTGAGGGGCTCAGTGCTCTGCAAACAGGAATGAATCAGCCCTACGGGGCCATCACCCTCCCAACTCACAAGGGGCACAGAGGCTTGGCACTTGGCCATGGGGATGCAACCTCTGCCTTGCTGCAGACCCAGCCCTTCCCGGGCACTGGCAGAGCTGGGACATGGCTCCCTTCTCCACTCAGCACCGACTGACATCCGAGGGACTGCACGGGCCATGCTTGCCGCAAGGGGCCCCACCCGCCCCTCCATGCTCAGGGTGCCATGGTTCCCCATTGCCGCGTGCCCTCCAGAGGTGAGCCCTGCCTACCTGCTGGGCGCTGGAAATGCAGGGCCTGCCCACGGGGCCCCTCCACCCAGCGCGGGGCGCGAGAATCTAGGGCTGCAGCACAGCTGAGGTAGGCCCGGCAAGGGGGCACCTGGGATGCTCTGCTCCAGGTGGCTAGGCGACACAGGGGCCAGCACAAAGAGGCCTCTCATTGTGGGATCTCCAATTCCCAGGGTGCTGCTGAAATCCCCCCAAGCGAGCGGCAGCCCACGGCCCAGAGGAACATTAACGGCCTCCCCCAGGCACTTACCTTCATGGTTATACAGGTGATTGAACCAGAACTCCAGAGACCGGACACTGCAGGAAAGGAACACAAAGCAATGAAGGTGAGAACTCGTGCCGCCCGTTTAGCCCAGTTCCTTCAGATGTTCTGTAGGAAGAAGCACAGCTGGAGGGGGGCATCTCTCACAGTTCAGCCTGGTGGGGAGCAGTTCAGGGGTGCAGAATGCAATGCAGGGCCAGGGGCTAATTCCCCCGCCAGCAAGCTCTGCCTGCAGAAACGTTCTGTGAGGGGGCCCCAGCATTAAAGAGGCCGCTTGGTTTAGGACAAGCACGTCTCTTACAAGCCCAGCAGGTGTTCCTGGCCCAGCTGCTTTGCTGAGAAGGGGCCAAGCCCCTACATTGCTGAGGGTCTTGTCTCAGGGGTCCTGGGCATTCTGGGTGCAGAGCAGCACCAGAGCCAGGATGTGCCAGGATGGAGAGCCCTATTTGCCTGTGATCTGCCAGCTCTTGAGGAGCTGCAGGAGCACAGCGGGCAACTGATTGAGCTGTCTGGGCCATGGCTTCCCCTGAGCCTGGCAGAGGGTCTGGGGAGACCATGCCAACACGTTTTTCTCCTAACTCCGGGCTTTCCCATCCCTGAAACCCCGCTCCAGGGCAAGGAGAGAGCTCCAGGACGTCTGCTCTCAGTGGACACCAGGGCATCTGGGGTAACTCTGCCAGAGCCATTTGACCTCAGGGTAATAACCCAGAGGTGAATTTGGCCCCGCTATGCTTTGAAGCCGGCTGTGGCAGTCCACTGGGAGAGCGTTCGAATCTCATTCACTGGCCCCCACAGCTGCTACCTGCGGCCCTGTGCTCAGCCAGCCTGGCTCACTTTCCCGTCTTGGTCTGTCTCTCTGAACAAGAACAGCGGCCGCTACCAACGACAGGTCACAGGCCCTGTGTCTGCACCCCCAGCCAGCACTGTCTGCACCCCCAACCCAGCCACCCCAGCCCAGCACTGCGGGGAGATCTGGGACTGCTCCTCCTCCCATTTCCGGCGCTTGCCCAATTCCCCTTTGGCGAGTCCCTGGCGTGTGGGGCAGCCGTTCCACAGGTGCTCCGGGTAGCCGGCGGCAGCGCACAGTGACAGGCGGGCAGGGAGGCTCTCTGTGGCAGCACAGAGGCGTGTCATTACTGGGGCCGCTTACTTGAGAAGGGCCGAAGATGAATGCGTTGAACCTCATGCTGTGGCTAGTCAGCTCGGCGAACTGGCTGATCCTGCTGTGGAGGCCGTGCAGCACCTTGGTGGAGGGGCCTGTGGACACGGAGACAGGCTGGGGGTTAGTCCCAGAGCAGGGTCAGGCTCAGACCAGGTGAGCAGGTCCCCTCGCACCCCTGGGCATGCACAGACCCAAAAGGCCTCACTCAATCCCCTTCACAAAGGGCCAGGGTGTGCCCCAAAGCGCCTGGGCCATGTGAAATTCACCATCTGACCAGCTGTGACATTATTGACGGGAACTGGGACCGTATAGATCATTGTTGCAACCAAGGTCCTGTAGTGGCACCAAATCTTTTATAGAGGGGGTCAAATAAGGTATCTAAGACACGGTTATGGTCTGCTGGTTATGATTATGCTGTCTGTACGCATGTATCCTTTTTGTATTTAAAGATATAAGAATTGGCTCTATACTGTCTGTATTTCAAACTCTTGCTGTGCTTCTGGGTGACACCCCAGACAAGTTGGTGTCAGCTCTGCCTAGCCTGCTGGATGGCAATTAAGGACCATCAGCTACACACCTGACCCACTGAGAGAAGGCAGACATGCCTTGGGGACTCAGCCAGGTCTACAGGGACCTGCCTATGGACAGAACTCTCAGGTTTTTCCAGGCCAGGTGATGGACAGCTGTCTTTGGGACATGGCAGGGAATATAAAAGCTGCTGCAGCTCCTCCATCTGGTCTTCAATCCTACTTCTTACCTCTGTTAGGGACTTTGCTACAAACAGAAGCTCTGAACCAAGGACGAATGACCCATCCGGCTGGGGATGTTCTCCAGAGACTTGATTGTGCCTAAAGCTTATTCCATCCCTGCTACAAGCCTGAACAAGAACTTTGCCATTACTGTCTGTCATTGATTCCATTGAACCAATTCTAGCTCTCATCTATATCTTTTTCCTTTTATGAATAAACCTTTAGATTTTAGATTCTAAAGGATTGGCAACAGCGTGATTTGTGGGTAAGATCTGATTTGTATATTGACCTGAGTCTGGGGCTTGGTCCTTGGGATTGAGAAACCTTTTTTCCTTTTAATAAGGCATTGGTTTCATAACCATTTGTCCCACTAGTGGCGCTGGTGGAGATACTGGGAAACTGGAGTGTCTAAGGGAATTGCTGTGTGACTTGTGGTTAGCTAGTGGGGTAAAACCAAAGTCCTCTCTGGCTGGTTTGGTTTGCCTTGGTGTGCACAGAAACCCCAATCTGGGGCTGTAACTGCCCTGCTCTAAGCAATTTGTCCTGAACTGATATTCTCAGAAGTGTCCCACCAAAGCCAGCATTGTTACGCCAGGCCAGCAGCCTGCCCCAGGGGGTGGCTGCCATCAGCCCAGGCCCCTGCCTGGCGGGGTGCCACAGCTGGGGGATTCTTGGCCCAAGAGTGAGTGACTGCCGCATCGGAGCAAACCTCAGCCCGGGCTGAGCCGAATGGTACCTAGCTGGGTGGACGCCTCCACCACGCTCCAAGGGGTGTTTCTTCCGCTGGCCGATGATCACATCCAGGACGTAGGCCTTGAGCCCATCGCTCAGGATGTCCTGGATGGCTGGGCCAGGTATTTCAGGATGAGGTGCCCCACGTTGGGCTCACGAGCTGTTCCGAGCTTGGCCTGGCAGCAAGCATGTGGGAGGGAGAGGTTAGTCACTGAGTGGCTGAGTGCTCTGCCTCCTGCTGCGGGGAGTTCCAGGGGTGAGGAATGGAGGCGTACAGGCCCGCTGGCCTGCCTGGGTCACTGCAGGGAGCTGAGTGAAGCAAACAGCTCTGAGATGTGCAGTGCTCAGCCCCAGCAGCTCCCCACAGCGAGTGGGCCAGGCCCAGTCAGGCTGCCTCCCTCGCAGCCCCTCGGGCCAAGGAAGGGCTGTTCCTCAGGCAAAGGCCAGTGCTATCTCTACTACACCCTGCTGGGTACGGATGACCCCTCTCTGGCATCAGGCCTCCAACTGCTCCAACTGTGTAGGCCTCACAGGTGTATTCCCAAGGCCCCAAACACCTCCCTGCCTCCTCCCTGCCTCGCTGTTCCTGGGGCACTGGAAAACCAGCCCAGCCCCTGGTCCTGGGAGAAACACCCGCTGCCAATGCTGCTGCACCCAGGGGCCCAACGGCCGGGGTGGGGCCCACGTCAGCCAGGGCTGGGGCGTTGGTGGAGCCACTTCCCCTTCCTAGAGCACGGCCGGCGCACGCTCCTCCCTGGGATTCTAGCGCTGGAAGTGGCCTACTTTTGCGGGCGTCTCTAAGGCACCTGTCCCCCACGGTGCCTAGGTGCCGGTCAGGCAAACCGTGGGTGTGTCTCAGGCCCAGAGCAGGAGCGCTCCCTGCTGCCTACTCGCTGAGGCGTTGCCCTTACTCACTCTCCCAGGCTCCAGAGCTGCCAGCCCTTTCAGGAGAGGCGACCGTCTGGCGGCTGGGAGAGGCTCCAAGTCCACACATCCCGCCTGAGCTCTCCGGGGACCTGTTTGCTGCTAGTTATGCCCCATGCTCCCATGCAGCTGGCACACCCCACGCCAGCCCTGAGCCGAGCTCTCGCCCTCCCGGGCCCTGAGCCCGTGTTTTCTGTCTCATTGCTCAGCCCACGGCCCCTGGGCTGGCGCGAGGGCAGAGGGCATGGGGGATGAACAGAGTCAGAGCAGCCCGTGTCACACCACCAAGCCCCGCTGGCAGCCGGAGCCTCGCACTGTGGTGGCACAGCTTCCCTGCGGGTGCAGCATGGCCATGGGACCTGGCAGACGGGGACCCAAGGGGCCTGGCCGCGAGGGAGTTTATTGTTCCTCTTCTGGGAGCAGGAAACGCCGTATAAATCGCAAACACCGAAACATCAGGTGACTCGGGCGCTCCCAGCTCGCAAGGGCTCAGGGAGGCTGAAGTCAGCCCCGCGGTCCAGCTCAGTCCTGGGGATGGCGCTAAATGAGCAGGACAGGCTGGGGCACTGCACAGAGCCCAGAGCTGGCGTGAGGGGGAGTCAGGGCCCTGCACCCCCACTTCCTGCGATTCACTGTGACTCTCAGCCAGCCAGTAGAACAGAAGGTTTATTGGAGATGACAGGAACACAGTTCAAACCAGAGCTTGCAGGCATAAACAGGATCCCTTAGTCAGGCCCTTCTGGGGGGCAGAGAGATTAGACCCCAGCCTTGGGGCTCCCTCCTCTTCTCCAGCCAACTCCCCAAAACTGGAAACCCTTCCAACCATCTCACCCAACCCCTCCTCCAGCCTTTGTCCAGCTTCCCGGGCAGAAGGTGTCACCTCGCCCCAACCCAGCTCCTGGCTCAGGTTACAGGCTCAGGTATCTTCCCTCAAGAGAAGTCTCCCATCCCCAATGAAACTCCCCTGCAACATCCCCAGGTCAAATCCACCCCACGCCCTGCTGCATCTCTCTCCACTTCAAGACTGAACTGAGCGGGGTCACTCTGACCAGTGATCTGGGGAAGTTCAGGGCTCCCTCTCCAGGGCAATGCATCCGCTATCATATTGGCACTTCCTTTCACATGGACCACGTCCACATCATAATCATGCAGGAGCAGGCTCCACCTCAAGAGCTTGGCGTTGGCTCCTTTCATTTGGTGTAGCCAGGTCGGGGGGAGTGGTTGGTGTACGCGGTGAAGTGTCGCCCGAAGAGATATGGCTCTAGTTTCTTGAGGGCCCACACCATGGCCAGGCACTCCTTCTCGATGGCCACGTAGTTCTGCTCCCAGGGTAGCAACTTCTTGCTCAGGTACATGATGGGGTGTCTCTCCCTTTTTTCATCCTCCTGCATTAACACCGCACCCAGCCCCATATCTGAGGCGTTGGTGAACACCATAAAGGGCTTGTCAAAGTCTGGGTTTGCCAGAACTGGGCCACTGACCAGAGCCTCCATCAGTGCACAGAGAGCCTTCTGGTACTCCTCGGTCCAGACCATCTTGCCTGGCTTCCCCTTCTTGCACAGCTCAGTGATGGGGGTGACTATAGTGCTAAAGTGGCTTCTCATGTGTCCAGTACTTCCAGGCCTTCAATTGATATGCTCACTAGTTCATTCACATGATCAGGCAGAAGGTGACTTCTTTCAAAACACAAAATTCTATTCAATGAGGCAAAAGAGCGCTCAACTGCAGCTGTTGTGACTGGGAGTAGCAAGAGATGAATTCCTACTTCTTTCAGCCCAGGAAACAGAGCACAAAGATCGGGTCGAGCCACTAATGACGATAAAAAAGAAGTTGAAGTCAAATCTTCATTCATTCGTCGTATGATATTCCACTCTGTGTTCAAATTCTCTATTCTCTCCTGAGCACACGGCAGCCCCGTTGCTGCTAGTGCCTCACTCCACTCAACTGTCGGTGTTTTATAGGACAGGGATCTATAAAAGCTACGTAGAGGTTGAGTAGAATCTAGAAGTCGCTGTTGTAGATTTTTAAGAATCAAGTCTGTGTACTTTTTCAGTTGGCTTAACAAACACTTCTTGTCCTTTTCACTTAAGGATTCAATATAAATGCCTTCATTAGTCAACTTCTGGACTGAAGTCTTTCCTTCTTCCAGTACTTTTTCAAAGGATAGCTCTCTGATTGATCCAAATGTAGCTTTTGTTGCTAGACAAAGATCTACTACTGCTGTAGCAGATGCCCGGATGGCATTGTTTAATGACCCAAGTGGTTTCAACAGTAGACTTACGAGAGAGAATTTGGCAATAGTCTTCTCTGAACGTAGTAGCAAAAGTAATCCACCAGCCTCACTACTTAGATCATCCCAACTTGGTAGATACTTTCCAAAGCCAGTAAGACAAGAGCCAAGGATCGCTCATGAGAAAGCCAGAGGGTTTTCCCAGGTTGGACTAATATGAACTTCAGTCCCAGTGTATCTTCTATATTTTCCAAGATATTCAGTCTTTTTGGACTCTTGCTGAAAAAAGAATATAATGAAGACATTAAATTTATAGCTTTTTTAATGTCTTTTAAAGATTCTGCAGCTTGTACTAGTGCTAGTTGGAGTAGATGGCCTCTGCAGTGTGTATAGGAGAGATTAGGGTTACACTTTTCTCTGAGCAAAGCTTGTGCTCCATCATGTCATCCAGAGAAGTTTGCAGCTCCATCAAATGCACAAGCAGCCATCTGTTTGGGGTCCAAGTGACACGCATTTAACTCTTCCAAGATGTGGGTTGTCACAGATGCAGCCAATCTGTCTTCTATAACTTGAACATAGATTCATAGATTCATAGATATTAATGTCAGAAGAGACCATTATGATCATCTAGTCATATCCCCCGCACAACGCAGGCCACAGAATCTCACCCACCCACTCCTGCGATAAACCTCTTACCTATGCCTGAGCTACTGAAGTCCTCAAATCATGGTTTAAAGACTTCAAGGTGCAGATAATCCTCCAGCAAGTGACCCATGTCGCATATTACAGAGGAAGGTGAAAACCCCCCAAGACCTCTTCCAATCTGCCTTGGAGGAAAATTCCTTCCCAACCCCAAATATGGTGATCAGCTGAACCCTGAGCATGTGGGAAAGATTCACCAGCCAGATACCCAGGAAAGAATTCTCTGTAGTAACTCAGATCCCATCCCATCTAACATCCCATCACAGGCCATTGGGCCTATTTACCATGAATAGTTAAAGATCAATTAATTGCCAAAATCATGTTATCCCATCATACCATCTCCTCCATAAACTTATCGAGTTTAATCTTGAAGCCAGATATGTCTTTTGCCCCCACTGCTTCCCTTGGAAGGCTATTCCAGAACTTCACTCCTCTGATGGTTAGAAACCTTCATCTAATTTCAAGTCTAAACTTCCTGATGGCCAGTTTATATCCATTGTTCTTGTGTCCACATTGGTACTAAGCTTAAATAATTCCTCTCCCTCTCCGGTATTTATCCCTCTGATATATTTATAGAGAGCAATCACATCTCCCCTCAACCTTCTTTTGGTTAGGCTAAACAAACCAAGCTGTTTGAGTCTCCCTTCATAAGACAGGTTTTCCATTCCTCGGATCATCCTAGTAGCTCTTCTCTGTACCTGTTCCAGTTTGAATTCATCCTTCTTAAACATGGGAGACCAGAACTGCACACAGTATTCTAGGTGAGGTCTCACCAGTGCCTTGTATAACGGTACTAAAACCTCCTTATCCCTACTGGAAATACCTCTCCTGATGCATCCTAAGACCGTATTAGCTTTTTTCACGGCCATATCACGTTGGCGGCTCATAATCATCCTGGGTCAACCAATACTCCAAGGTCCTTCTCCTCCTCTGTTACTTCTAATTGGTATGTCCCCAGCTTATAACTAAAATTCTTGTTATTAATCCCTAAATGCATGACCTTACACTTCTCACTATTAAATTTCATCCTATTACTATTACTCCAGTTTACAAGAGTTATACAGATCCTCCTGTATAATATTCCAGTCTCTCTCTAAATTGGCAATACCTCCCAGCTTTGTATCATCCGCAAACTTTATTAGCATACTCCCACTTTTTGTGCCGAGGTCAGTAATAAAAAGATTAAATAAGATTGGTCCCAAAACCCATCCCTGAGGAACTCCACTGGTAACCTCCCTCCAGCCTGACAGTTCACCTTTCAGTATAACCTGCTGTAGTCTCCCTTTTAACCAATTCCTTATCCACCTTTCAATTTTCATACTGATCCCCATCTTTTCCAAGTTAACTAATAATTCCCCATGTGGCATGGTATCAAACGCCTTACTGAAATCGAGGTAAATTAGATCCACTGCGTTTCCTTTGACTAAAAAATCTGTCACTTTCTCAAAGAAGGAGATCAGGTTGGTTTGGCACGATCTACCTTTTGTAAAGCCATGTTGTATTTTGTCCCATTTAACCATTGACCTCAATGTCTTTAACTACTTTCTCCTTCAAAATTTTTTCCAAGACCTTGCATACTACAGATGTCAAACTAACAGGCCTGTAGTTACCCGGATCACTTTTTTTCCTTTTCTTAAAAATAGGAACTATGTTAGCAATTCTCCAGTCATACGGTACAACCCCTGAGTTTACAGATTCATTAAAAATTCTTGCTAATGGACTTGCAATTTCATGTGTCAGTTCCTTTAATATTCTTGGATGAAGATTATCGGGACCCCCCCAATTTAGTCCCATTAAACTGTTCAAGTTTGGCTTCTACCTCAGATATGGTAACATCTACCTCCATATCCTCATTCCCATTTGTCATGCTAGCATTATCCCTAAGAGCCTCTTTAGCCTTATTAAAGACTGAGGCAGAGTATTTGTTTAGATATTGGGCCATGCCCAGATTATCCTTAACCTCCACTCCATCCTCAGTGTTTAGCGGCCCCACTTCTTCTTTCTTAGTTTTCTTACTATTCATATGGTTATAGAACCTTTTACTGTTGGTTTTAATTCCCTTTGCAAGGTCCAACCCTACTTGACTTTTGGCCTTTCTCACTTTATCCCTACATGTTCTGACCTCAATAAGGTAGCTTTCCTTGCTGATCCCTCCCATCTTCCACTCCCTGTAGGCTTTCTGCTTTTTCTTAATCACCTCTCTGAGATGCTTGCTCGTCCAGCTTGGTCTACAACTCCTACCTATGAATTTAGAAATGCATCTACTGGCCTACCACTGACATCAAGATAACGTACACAATAACTTAATACTTGATGCCCATTTGCATCGGTGCATTCATCAGCCATGTATGCAAATTTTTTGAATGTGGTGAGAGAGTTCTTCACTTTTTCAACTGTTGAGTCTTTCACTTTGCTGCACCACATGCTTCTAGCCAGTCAACTGGGTTTCCTGCAAAAAGACAGTGAGCATTTGCTGGTCTTCTTTGGAACCAGTGTTCAACTCCAGGATGAACAAGTGACAATGCACTTAACATTGGCATCCAGTTTGTAGTGTGTGGTATCTCTTGCTTAAATAGAAAGTATGATGCCACAGCCATGTTTGTTCGCATGAACTTTGTTGTGTCTCCAGCATTCTTAACAGCCTCATTAAGTACTTCTAAAATTGGCTTTGAAAGTGGGCTTATAAGGCTTTCTGCATGTTCGGATGCATTCCAGAGGCCTGGTGTTTTGCTGCCTTTTCACGTAGTTTGTCAGCATTGGCTTTGCTGATCGGTCTCAGTGATTTCACCTGAGCTCTTAAGGGGGAAACCTCACTGCTAGTGCAGGCTGGCCCGTCTCTTCCACAGAAACACTGCCCCATAGCAGGTCTAAGCACTTAAACCTGATTTCAGCTGTAGTGGTCACTTAACAGATCAAAAGACGATCTATGGAGCCTAATCAGCTCTGTCTTTAAACAGTGGATAGGGGCAGGTCAAATTTGTAACCCGCACCCTGCAGTGTGGGGCAGTCCACACACCAGCTGCACTTGTGACTCAGGCAGACCATCAAGCAAAACACCTGTCCCCACCCTCTCTCTTGATGCCCTCAATCAGCAGAGGCTACAGTTCTACTGCCCTTTACTCATACAATAAGAATAACAACATTTCATTTGCCCCCTTCCCCCCGCATTCAAGAGATTTGTAACCCACCCCCAGCCAAAATCTATCACTTGGACGAAACAGCTCTGTTTGCTGGATACCTAGGTAGATTAGGTGTGAATGTAAATACAATCTGGTCCTGAAGCCTTTCCCCCCAGCTCATCACTAGCTGTCCGGGAGAGCTCATTTAGACTTTGCTTACAAATCATCATTTGAAATGATTAGGTTGGCCAACATCACTGAAATGAATGCACTGACATGGTCATAAAAACAACAGCTGTACAAGGAAGCTAGTCTATGTTCATACTTTTCAAATCTATGATACTTTTTCAGATACATGTATTTTATCATACACCGTATATGCTTTTAAAGTGTGTATTAATGTTTCAATTTCAATTCAAATTTCCAAACAGTCACTAAATTGACAACACTGCATGTAACTAGTTCACAAAATTGGGGGGATTGGGGAAATTCAGGGGGGGTGTTGGGAAATCACTGGGGCAAACCCACGGCCGGACGGTGCCATTATCTCCCCAAAGGACACGACAAAGCCAGGACAGCCGCAGCCCAAGCAGGGAACGGTCTGGCAATGCAGCTAGGGCCCCAAACAGCCTTGACTCTGCCCCCCATTGACACCTGCACTCCCTGTGATTGATCGCCACCAGGCCCAAGAGCATCGGGGGACCTAGATTACAGTCAAACCATTTCTAAAGCCGTTGGCTTTTTCTCTTCCCACTGCTGGTGTCACCACAGGGCAGACAAGGCTGCCGGGGACATCATTCTGCATGCCCAGCCTCGGCTCTGCTTCTGACTGCAGCCTGGCCTCTGACCCCACTGGGCTTGCAGGGCCTGGGGAGGCACCTTGGCTTTGCACGGCTCCAGCTGGAAGGCACCGGGCACGCGCAGAACAGCTCTGTCCTGTCACGGAAGGGAACACAGGGAGCTGCGGCCTGCAAAGACTGGGCAAGACTCGGAAAGGCCAATAGCAGGGGCAGCCCGCGGGGTCATGGTGGGGACCAGGAAAGCAGCTGTGACCAGCACAGTCACTCCATTCCCTGCTCCACCGCCTCCGCCAGCACATTCGTACCCGGGGCAGGGCAGTGGCAGCGGGCGAGGTTACTGCAGGGCAGGAGGGGCCAGCAGCAGACCCGGGGCTGGCAGAGAACACAGCAGGTTACAGAGCCAGCACAGGTGCAGTTCCAAGCTCTGGCAGCCGGCACAGGGAGGCCACTCACGGCCTCGAAAGCTGCAATGTCACAAGACGGAGCCGAGGGCTCTGGTTTCACCGCTCATGCTGCAGCTCCCCAGGGGTGGGAAGGGGCTGGGGGAGGGGCGCCAAGGAAGGTTTAACAAATTGCTCATTTTGTACCACTGTGGAAATATTACAATCCGCAAGGGTGTGAGCCCCGGGACCAACAGCAGCACTGCCCCACCCCCACCTATACCTGGGACCCCGACCGCCCAGCCCGAGGGCATGGCCTGACAGCACTGCTGGGAGGAGGTGGGGAGGGCCAGGAAAGGCAGTCCCGTGCACGTCAGTGGGGCAGGGCGGGCACTGCTTTACCTTCACCCCTGGATCCCGGCTTGTTCCGAAGTGAGCCACAATCAGATCCACGGCCGTGTTGATGGCCTTCACCAGCCCTAAAGGACAGAGACAGCGTCAGAGAGGGGCTGGTGGGGGAGCCAGGCGCTGTTTCAGGTGAAAGCGCATCCCCAAGGACTCCAGCTGATGTCCCATGTCTAGCAAGGAGCAGAATCAGCGCCCCTCAGCCCCGTGCCCTGCGGCTGGCTGGCGAATGGGGCATTACACAGGTGGTGAAGGTTCACCCGGCGCAGTTGCAGGGCATCAGCGCTAGCTGTTGGCTCCTGGCGTGATGTGCTGTCCCTCGGGGCCATGCTGGGCACTGGGAGGACACCGTGCCGGGCTCTGTTCCTGCGGCAGGGCTCTATTTAGAACGCTGTGATGTTACTACGAGGCGCAGGAACTACCCCGTGGTTGTGGATCCGTTAGCGCTGGCGAGCAGGGAAAAAGTCATGGGCTGGCCCCATTGGGAACCTAGCTAGGGTGACCTTTGCATAGATAGTGGGGAAGAGGTAGGGGGCTGGGCTCAGGGCCTGGAGGCAGGTTCAAAGCACTGACTCTCTGCTCAGGGTTGGCTGTGCCATGAGGCTGCACTGCCCCTCCCTGCGCTGCGCTTTCCATCCCCTGCTGGGGCGGCAGGACCCTACCTTTCTTCTGCAGCAGGTCGATGGAGATGGACTCCGTGTTGCCGTCCGGGGAGAGGCAGAACTCAGCTGGCGGCTTCTCCGCCAGCGAGAAGTACTCCGGGAAGAAGTCAGCGTAGCCCAGCTGGAGCTGTTTCGCAGGCTGATCTGCAGGGCCCGGAGACAGGAAGCACAATCAGACAGACAGCTGCATGCGAAGGCAGCCCCAGGCCTGGCTGGGAATGTGCCGACTGGCTCCAAAGGTAACTGGCAGTTGCAGGAGCCTGCCAGCCAGCCAGGCCTGGCCCAGAGACAGTGCGGCATGCTATTGGCTTGGCACTCGCCCCGTCGGGCCCCCAGTCAAACAGTGACTTGATGGGCCTCCTGTCCTGTGTCCGTCACTCCCTCGGCTCACACAGCACACAAACACACTGCAGCAACCACAGCCCCGGGGGATGCTGAACCTGGCTCCTCTGCTCACAGACTGGGGGGTGTCAAGGGCCCCAGGCCAGACTTCCAGGGCCACCCTGCAACCTAGCCCCTGGCCTGGAGGACGTGTGAGCTCGCTGCCCGACAGAGCCACATGCAGAATGTGCCCCCACCAGGCCATGCAGCTGCTTCGTACCGTGGCTCGAGTCTCCAAGGGGAAAATGATGCCAGGGCTCGTTAGTGTATTTCCCCTCTGCCCTTTCCTGATGGTGGTGCGGGTATGTTTGTCAAGCAGGTCAGGGGATGGTCCCTAGAGCCTGGAGCCCCGAGGAAGCTCTGCCCCCAGCCCAGACACTCCTGGGCACAGGGCAGTCTGCCTCTCCCTTCCCCCTGGAAGGGTGTCTGTGGGGTGCTGTTGGCACGGAGCAGCGGTGACTGACGCACACCCTGCAGTGTGGGGCAGTCCACACACCAGCTGCACTTTCCCAGTGGTGCCCCGGGAAGCTAGAGCTCCCTGCAGACAGTGCACCCCCGGGATCTGAGCAGACGGACAGAGGGACGCAAGGCCATCGGCTTCAAGGGCTATGGGAAAATGGAGGTGGCTGCCACAGGCTCCTTTTTGGCCCAGGGGCTCCTGGCCGGTTCTGATGGGGTACAGAGGGCGCCTGCCCTAGGACCATCTCTGCCTGCCCAGAGCTGGGGGACGTGTGCTCAGAGCCGCTCCCTGCCGGCTGTGCAGAGTGGGGTGGCCGGCTGGGCCTGTCGGGGGGATAAGCTCACACCTCCCCTTCCCCGTACAATCACGGGTGTGTTCCTCATGCCCCTGGGACAGGCAGCATGTCCAGGGCCAGCAGCCCCGCGGGGGCGGGGGCCCATCTAACCTGGCCTGGCCCTGTGGGGCAGAAGCCGTGGGAGCGTCACCCATGTTGCCCCCCACCAGCGAGGTAGAGGGCGCACCATTCAGCCTGCCGTGAACGTGGCCGGTGTTGAGGGAACCAGGGAACTCAAAGATGTGGTTCCTCCGGGCGAGCTGGGGCTCCTGCTGCCTCCTGTCCAGGCTGCCTGCTAACCCAGCCACCCCCGAGCCGCGGTCCAGGCCCAGGGGGTTCCTCCGCCTGTACTCCCGCCACTTCAGCGCTTGAGGGGAGAGGTGGTTTGCTAGCGGTGGAGAGTGGCGGGGACCAGTGTGGGGTGGGGGGGGAGAGAGACAGGGACAGGGACAGAGACAGAGACACAGCACATTAGTTACAGTCCAGCAGCGCTTCAGAGACGTTAGCGGGTTTGCGTGCCGAGGGAACAGGAGCCAGAGCTGAGCAGCAAGGACAGGACAGGCCGTCACTGAGGGGGGCAGCGGGCGCACACAGACTGCAGAGAGTGGGGCAAGAGAGCAGCGCTGCTGGGCTGCCCCGGCGCTGGGGGGCTCAGAGCCGGAGGGGGCCTGGGGGTCGCTCAGGGCCGGGCCGTAGCAATGGGGTGGCTCTGGCACAGCCTGGGTGCTCAGCGAAAGGCACCTGGGGGGCGTGCTGTCCGGGGCTGACCCACACGCAGTGCCCACTAGCAGGGACGTACCATTGAGGGGCCGCGTGCCCACACTACTCAGCGATCCCGAACTTCCGGCCTCACTGGTGCCTGTCCAGTGGAGCTCCGCAAGGACTCCCGCTCGGCTCGCACTCGCCCCCTCGGATGCCAGAGGCGGGAGGGAGCCGCCATGGAGTCGGTACTCAGAGACCTGTGTGCTCTGCTCCAACAGTGCCTCCTTCCTGGCGGCTGGCCGGGGGCTCTCCTGGCGGTGCAGGGCATCAGCCTGGGTGGGCAGCGCGGAGCCTGCCAAGGGGGAGGCCCTGGTGGGAAGCAGGTTGGCAGAGAGCGGGCAGGACCTGCTACGGGGAGGGTGGCTCTCGCCGGCTCTCTCCGGGGTGGGCGAGCAGGAGGAGTCCAGGCTCTGGAAGAAAGGGGCCATGCTGCACACCGGAGAGTAGCTCCCCAGGGGGGACGGCCGGGTGCTCTCCGAGGCCGGCTTCTTGGCGTAGCCGTCGCTGAGGGAGGCGGCTCCGTCCGCCGAGCGCTGGGCCAGGAGCGCGCCATGCGCTGGGCCCCCCGCGGCCCCAGGCTGCTCCGCCGACGTGGCCGAGGTGGAGGACTGGGATTTGGAGGAGGGCTGCTGGCTGGCGGACCGGCTGCTGGAGGCGCTGTAGAGCTGCGCCAGGCTGGCAGCGAAGTGGCTGTGCAGGGCCCGGGCCTTGGGCTGCTTGCTGAAGTGGTGCTGGAAGACGAAGGGCTGGATGGGCAGGGTGGTGGGGCGCTGCTCCTTGCTGTAGCGCACCACGGCCTTGCCGTCCGCGCCGCCACCTGCGGGAGAGACAGGGCGCGTGAGGGGAGCCCAGCCCAGCCGGCACCGGCGAGGGAGCAGGGGAAGGGCGGGAGCTGCGGGCTGGAGCCGCAGGCGGGCGGGTGGGGCTCCTGGCACTAGGCTGGCCAGGGCAGCCGCCTCGCTGACATTTGTTGCTGTGTAGGGCCCCCGGGCTGCGGGGAGACAGCCGTCAATGGGGGGGGCGGGGAACCTATTCCCTCAGCAGCGGCTGCACCATTCTCAGCCCTGCTCTGCACCTCCACCACCCCACGGGCCTCCCGCTCGCTTGCCTCCTCCCCTGCAAGCCCCCAACCACCCGACTTCCACCCCGCCTGGGGACCAGAATAGCCTCACCACAAGCTCCTGCAACACCACCAGCGGGACACCACAACCCCCTTCTCTGCGCCACGCAGCGCTCAGGATCTAGCAGTCACCCCCACCCCCCCACGAGCCTGATCCTGTCCTGCCCATCCCCTCTGCCAACATCGGTGCCCTCAGCCTGGGAGCCCTCAGGGCAGGGCCCGCTGCCCAGCATGCCATAGTGGGGGGAGATGCTGGCGGGGGCCGGAGAGCTCCGGGGAGGCAGGGGAAGCCCCTGGCAGAGGCAGAGACAGGTGCAATTGCTAAGACACAAACCAGGCTCAAGGAAAACAGGAAAAATGCAGGGCAGGGGCCTGACTGTGGAAGGCCAGGACTTTGCCAGTGAAGGGTAGGGAGGTTCCAGAACACGGGTATCTCCCCGCCTCCCCGCATGGTGCCTGGCCCGCAGCTCCGGGGTGGAAGAAGTAAGGTTGCCTCCTCTTGGGGGCACCTTTAGGGATCCACCTAATGGAGAGAGGGAAGAGCATCTTCACAGGCAGGCTGGCTAACCTAGCACGGAGGGCTTAAAACTAGGTTCGCCAGGGGACGGTGATCTAAGCCCGGAGGTAAGTGGGGAAGTGGGATACCGGGAGGAAACACAAGGAGGAGGGTGCAACAGGGGAAGCCTCCTGATTCATACTGAGAAAGTAGGGCAATCGGCTAGTTATCAGGTCAAGAAGCCTGGGAAACAACAGGGAGAACTGGAAGTCCTGGCACAGTCAAGGAACTATGATGTGATTGCAATAACAGAGACTTGGTGGGATAACTTGCGTGACTGGAGCACCGTAATGGATGGGTATAAACTGTTTAGGAAGGACAGGCGGGGGAGAAAAGGTGGGGGAGTTGCACTGTATGTAAGGAAGCAGTATGACTGCTCAGAGCTCCAGTATGAAACTGGAGAAAAGCCTGTTGAGTCTTTGGGTTAAGTTTAGAAGCGAGAGAAACAAGGGTGATGTCGTGTTGGGCGTCTGCTATAGACCATCAGACCAGGGGGATGAGGTAGACGAGGCTTTCTTCAGACAACTAACAGAAGTTTCCAGATCACAGGTCCTGTTTCTCATGGGGGACTTCAATCACCCTGATATCTGCTGGGAGAGCAATACAGTAGTGCACAGACAATCCAGGAAGTTTTTGGAGCATGTTGGGGACAACTTCCTGGTACAAGTGCTGGAGGACTCATGCTCCTCTTGACCTGCTGCTTACAAAAAGGGAGGAATTGGTAGTGGAAATATAAGTGGGTGGCAACCTGGGAGGCTGTGACCATGACATGGTCGAGTTCAGGATCCTGACACAAGGAAGAAAGGAGAGCAGCAGAATATGGACCCTGGACTTCAGAAAAGCAGACTTTGACTCTCTTAGGTAACTGATAGGCAGGATCCCCTGGGCGGGTAATATGAGGGGGAAAGGAGTCCAGGAAAGTTGGCTGTATTTTTAAGAAGCCTTACTGAGAGTGCAGGAACAAACCATCCCGATGTGCACAAAGAATAGCAAATATGGCAGGTGACCAGCTTGGCTTAACAGTGACATCGTCGGTGATCTTAAACACAAAAAAGAAGCTTACAAGAAGTGGAAACATGGACAGATGACTAGAGGGGAGTATAAAAATATTGCTATAGCATGCAGGGGTGTAATCAGGAAGGCCAAGGCACAATTGGAGTTGCAGCTAGCAAGGGATCTGAAGGGGAACAAGAAGGGTTTCTACAGGTATGTTAGCAACAAGAAAAAGGTCAGGGAAAGTGTGGGCCCCTTTCTAAGTGGGGGAGGCAACCTAGTGACAGAGGATGTGGAAAAAGCTGAAGTACTCCATGCTTTTTTTGCCTCGGTCTTCACAGACAAGGTCAGCTCCCAGACTGCTGCACTGGGCAACACAGTATGGGGAGGCGGTGAGCAGCCCTCAGTGGTGAAAGAACAGGTTTAGGACTATTTAGAAAAGCTAAGCTGGACATGCACAAGTCCATGGGTCCAGATCTAATGTATCTGAGGGTGCTGAGAGAAATGGCTGATGTGATTGCAGGGCCATTGGCCATTATCTTTGAAAACATGGGAGGTCCCGAACAATTGGAAAAAGGCAAATATAATACCCATATTTTAAAAAGGGAAGAAGAAGAACCCGGGGAAGTACATTCTGGTCAGCCTCACCTCAGTCCCTGGAAAAATCATGGCACAGGTCCCCAAGGAATCCATTTTGAAGCACTTGGAGGAGAGGAAGGTGATCAGGATCAGTCAACATGGATTCACCAAGGGCAAGTCATGCCTGACTAACCTGATTGCCTTCTATGATGAGATAACTGGCTCTGTGGATATGGGGAAAGTGGTGGACATGATATTGCTTGACTTTAGCAAAGCTTTTGATACGGTCTCCCACAATATTCCTGCCAGCAAGTTAAAAAAGTATGGATTGGATGAATGGACTATAAGGTGGATAGAAAGCTGGCTAGATCATCGGACTCAATGGGTAATGGTCAACAGCTTGATGTCTAGTTGGCATCTGGTATCAAGCGGAGTGCCCCAGGTGTTAGTCCTGGGGCCGGGTTTTGTTCAACATCTTTATTAATGATCTGGACTATGGCATAGATTGTATCCTCAGTAAGTTTGTGGATGACACTAAACTGGGGGGAGAGGTAGATATGCTGGAGGGTGAGAATAGGGTCCAGAATGACCTAGGCAAACTGGAGGATTGAGCCAAAAGAAATCTGATGAGGTTCAACAAGGACAAGTGCAGAGTCCTGGACTTAGGACGGAAGAATCCCATGCCCCGCTACAGGCTGGGGACTGACTGGCTAAGCAGCAGTTCTGCAGAAAAGGACCTGGGGATTACAATGGACGAGAAGCTGGATATGAGTCAGCAGGGTGCCCTTGTTGCCAAGAAGACCAACGGCATATTGGGCTGTATTAGGAGGAGCATTGCCAGCAGATCATGGGAAGTGATTATTCCCCTCTATTCGGCACTGGTGAGGCTTCATCTGGAGTACTGTGTCCAATTTTGCCCCCCCCCCCCCACTACAGAAAGGATGTGGACAAATTGGAGAGAGTCCAGTGGAGAGCAACAAAAATTATTAGGGGACTGGGGCACATGACTTACGAGGAGAGGCTGAGGGAACTGGGGTTATTTAGTCTGCAGAAGAGAAGAGTGAGGGGGGATTTGATAGCTGCCTTCAACTACCTGAAGGGGTGGGGGGGGCTCCAAAGAGGATGGAGCTCGGCTGTTCGCAGCGGTGGCAGATGACAGAACAAGGAGCAATGGTTTCAACTTGCAGTGGGGGAGGTCTAGGCTGGATATTAGGAAACACTATTTCACTAGGAAGGTGGTGAAGCACGGGAATGGGTTACCTAGGGAGGTGGTGGAATCTCCTTCCTTGGAGGTTTTTAAGGTCAGGCTTGACAAAGCCCTGGTTGGGATGATTTAGTTGGGGTTGGTCCTGTCATGAGCAGGGGGTTGGACTCGATGACCTCCTAAGGTCTCTTCCAACCCTAATCTATGATTCTGAGTGCGAATGGGCCCACCAGGCCAGGGCTCTGTACAGCCTCCCCTGCCCTCTGGCTGCTGCTACTTGTAGGGTTGCCAACTCATACAAACAATTCTGGGAGATTTTCTTCCCCAACAGGACATAATGTCATTGTCTTAAAATATCCTATTAAAATCTCTGGATTACTTTCCATAGTCACCGGGAGACTGATGCCGATTCCGGGAGACTCCAGGCTAATCCTGAAGGGTTGACAACCCTAGGTACTGGACCAGGCCTTTAGGGCAGGGCCCTCCTGCCAGAGCTGCATATGACCTGGCACTTCACAAGCACTACATGGGTGCAATGGGATGGTGGGATTGCATGGCCCAGAGTGGCCCAGGTCCAAAGGCACAGGAAGAGCCCCCTCCATGCTGGGCCCCTGGTGCCTGTGGAAGGCCTCAGGCCTTCACCTCCAGGGTGATTTGAACAGGGCTTTCAGTCCCATTGTGAGGCCCGGGTGTGGCGTTCAGCCGGCAGGCGCCGCAGCTCTCCCCAGGCAGCAGCTTTCCACAGAATGAACAAACCCAGCTCCCACCGCGCGTCCCGCTGGGCCAGGCCCCAGTGCAGGGGAAGGGACCAGCCAGTGGCAACACTCACCCACGTCCCTTCCCTAGTAGGAACCTCCCTCCCCCCAGCTCAGCGGGGCCACTCGTTACCCCTCCGCTCCCACTGTCCAGGACCCTGTGTAAGCGGGGGCTGAATCAATGCTTCCCTGACAGCTAGCTGGGAAGGGGGAGACTTGGCTGTGTTTATGTAAATGTAAATGCATCCGATGAAGTGAGCTGTAGCTCACGAAAGCTTATGCTCTAATAAATTTGTTAGTCTCTAAGGTGCCACAAGTACTGCTTTTCTTTTTGCGAATACAGACTAACACGGCTGCTACTCTGAAACATGTAAATACAGTTTGCTTCTGCTCTGCTTACATATGCAGCAAAAAGTGATCAACTTTGGCTGATGTTGGGTACAAATCATCTTAGTACTGAATGCCAGGGTACTGAAATATGGTTACCAAAGTTGTAATTATTGTAGGAATACAGGAAAGCAGGAGTATGCTTAACCTGTCCCAAATGACTCTGCTTAACCTGTCACCCTCAGTTGAAACCTCCCCACCCCCAGGTTTTTTCTAGACTGGCTTAACTTGTTCTTTCCCACTGTTCAAAGACTTAGAGCTAAATAAGCTTCATTAGAAGCTTCCATTATTATTTTAATTGCTCAATCCAGAGCTGGAACCAGTTGTGGTAGGACAGTTGTGGTAGTTCCTTACCCAGGAAAGAATTTTCTGTAGTATCTGGCTGGTGAATCTTGCCCATATACTCAGGGTTTAGCTGATCGCCATATTTGGGGTCGGGAAGGAATTTTCCTCCAGGGCAGATTGGAGAGGCCCTGGAGGTTTTTTGCCTTCCTCTGTAGCATGGGGCATGGGTGACTTGAGGGAGGCTTCTCTGCTCCTTGAAGTCTTTAAACCATGATTTAAGGACTTCTATGAAAAACCTCACCCATGTCTGAGCTATTGGAGTGGGTGGGTGAGATTCTGTGGCCTGCGCTGTGCAGGAGGTCGGACTAGATGATCAGAATGGTCCCTTCTGACCTTAGTATCTATGAATCTATGACTGGGTTTTTGCCCTGCCTGCAAAAGAACCGAAAATCACTGAGAGACAGATGTGCAGAGGTCACAGCCGAGAGGCAGAAGGTGACTGAGTCAGCTGGCGAATGAGCAGCCAGCAGGGAGGCGCTGGAGAGGCGCAATGAGCAGGTGGCCGGTGAGCGGCCAGCGGCGTGAGTAAGGTGCCCCTTTACCCCACGCAGGGGAGAGGCGAACTCTGGGTCTGCACTGACCAAGGACAGCAACTGTGAGGGGGGTGCAGAGAAGGGTCGGGCCTGGCATGTGAAAGGGACTTTTGGGTTGCTGGAGTTAAGACCCTGAAGGGAAAAGGGCACTGCCCGACCTACTTGGGGTGGGTCTTTACTCATGGTTTAGGTTTCTGAACCCTGTGTGTGGTGTTTTCCCAAATTCACTCCGAGTTACTTCCCTCTTTTTATTAAAAGTTTCTTTTCAACCTTCAGACTCAGTGCTTGTGAGGGGGTAAGTATTGCCTCTCAGAGGTGCCCAGGGGTGGGGTGTAATTGTCCCAGGTCATGGGGGGGGTCGAGCCGGTTCTGTGTTGGATGGATGGAAAGGAACCCCCAGATATTGAACCCGGCCCTGGATGCTGCTGGCTCCACCCGTCAGAAGGGTTACACCTGAAAGGCCCCCATGTTCCCCACCCTCCAGGGCCTTTGCCTGCCTTTCAGGCTGTTCCACCCCATGCACACTTCCAGGACTCCACATGGCACACACCAGAGCAATAACTGATGCTCTCTCGGCCAAAATGCCCCCCAGACTTGCAGCGTTGCTGCCTTCACACAACATGGGCGGGAAACAGAGCTCAGGGCTGGACATGCAGGCAGAGCCTCCCTGAGAGGAGCTTTCCAAGAGGCCGTGGGTTCACGCCTGCAAATCACCGGCAGGCACAACCCACAGGCATTACACCAGAGATTTGCCACAAGGGAGTGTGCAAAAGCTCAGTGGAGATGTGCACACACACAGAGGCCATCTGTTCACTATCCCACCCTCGGGGGGTTGCACTTTCATGCACATTTAGGCCACAGTGCCTGCCAACAACACCATGGGGACGGGGTGCTAGTTCCAGGACCAGGCTCTGAACAGACAAGCTACAGGGCATTGCTCGCTGCCCACCAGCTAGGGCCAGGCATAAAGCGACCCCCTTCCCACCATGGGACAGCACTGGCTAGGTGCAGGGGTTTAACACTGCCCCTGAGGCACCTGTCACTGGCCCTTTGGAGACAGGCTACGGCCTATCAGGCCCATAGGCCTGTCACCAGCTGGTGAGTTTTATTTCTCTCTATACATAGAATCGTAGGACTGGCAGGGACCTCGAGGGGTCGTCCAGTCCAGTCCCCTGCACTCATGGCAGGGCTAAGTATTATCTAGACCAGGGGTCTCCAACTTTTTTATGCCTAAGATCATTTTTTGAATTTAAGGGCAACCCAGGGTCTACCCCACCCCTTCTCCAAGGCCCTGCCCCTTAATCATAGAATCACAGAATATCAGGGTTGGAAGGGACCTCAGGAGGTATCTAGTCCAACCTCCTGCTCAAAGCAGGACCAACCCCAACTAAATCATCCCAGCCAGGGCTTTGTCAAGCCTGACCTTAAAAACTTCTAAGGAAGGAGATTCCACCTCCTCCCTAGGGAACCCATTCCAGTGCTTCACCACCCTCCTAATGAAAAAGTTTTTCCTAATATCCAACCTAAACCTCCCCCACTGCAACTTGAGACCATTACTCCTAGTTCTGTCATCTGCCACCACTGAGAACAGTCTAGATCCATCCTCTTTGGAACCCCCTTTCAGGTAGTTGAAAGCAGCTGTCAAATCCCCCCTCATTCTTCTCTTCCGCAGACTAAACAATCCCAGTTCCCTCAGCCTCTCTTCATAAGTCATGTGCCCAGCCCCCTAATCATTTTTGTTGCCCTCCGCTGGACTCTCTCCAATTTTTTCACATGCTTCTTGTAGTGTGGGTCCCAAAACTAGACACAGTACTCCAGATAAGGCCTCACCAACGTCAAATAGAGGGGAACGATCATGTCCCTCGATCTGCTGGCAATGCCCCTACTTATACATCCCAAAATGCCATTGGCCTTCTTGGCAACAACTGAACACGGTTGACTCATATCCAGCTTCTCGTCCACTGTAACCCCTAGTTTCTGCAGAACTTTAGTGTCATCTGCAAACTTGTTGAGGGTGCAATCCACGCCATCCTCCAGATCATTTATGAAGACATTGAACAAAATCTCCGAAGCCCCCACCCCCTCACTCACTTTCACCAGGCTGGGGCAGCGGGTTGGGGTTCGGGAGGGGATGTGGGCTCTGGGCTGGGACCAAGGGGTTCGCAGTGAGAGAGGGGGCTGAGCTTGGGGCAGGGGGTTGGGGTGCAGGAGGTGGTGACAGGTGCAATCTCTGTGAGGGAGATGGGTGCAGGAGGAGGCTCAGGGCTCGGGCAGGGGGTTGGGGTGCAGGAGGGGGTACAGGGTGCAGGCTCTGGGAGGGGGTTCAGGGCTGGGGTGTGGCCTCCCGCCGTGGGCACTTACCTCAGGCGGCTCCCAGTTGGTGACGCAGTAGGGCGGAGGCTGGCTCCCTGCCTACCCATGCCCCACGCTGCTCCCAGAAGGGGCCAATGCACCCCTGGGCGGAGGGGCATGTGGCTCCACACGCTACCCCTCTCTGCAGGCACCACCCTCCACAGCTCCCATTGGCCACAGTTCCCCGTTCCCGGCCAATGGGAGCTGCGGGGGTGGTGCTTGTAGGCAGGAGCAGCGCGCTGAGACCCCTGTGCCCACCCCACCGCCCCCATGGGGCCATGCTGGCCACTTCCAGGAGCGGTCTGAGGCCGGGGCAGGCAGGGAGCCTGTCTTAGCGGCACCCCGCTGCACCACTGGAGATAGCGATCAACTGGGAGAGTCCCCAGGATCGACCAGTCAATTGCTATCGACTGGCTGGGGATCACTGATCCAGCCCATCCCTGACAGGTGTTTGTCCAACCTGCTCTTAAACATCTCCAGTGACGGTGATTCCACAAACTCCCTGGGCAATTTGTTCCAGTGCTTAACCACCCTGACAGTTAGGAAGCTTTTCCTGATGTCCAACCTATACCGCCCTTGCTGCAATTTAGGCCCATTGCTTCTTGACCTAGCCTCAGGAGTTAACGAGAACAATTTTTCTCCCTCTTCCTTGTAAACTTTTACATACTTGATGTAAACTCGACTTTACGTACATACTCAACAGGATGCGTGCCCCAGGTCCCCAGCCAGCTCAGCACCCTGGGGCAGTGCTCAGCAAGCCTTGGTTCCCTAACACTGAGTTCTGCAGGAAACCCATGTTAGCTTGCTAGCCCTCCCCAGCACAGCCACAGGCTGCAGAGACACGTCCCTGAGTGCGCATCCTCCCGGGCCCGACAGGGCTCTGCCGAACTCCCTTTGCTCTGACCCCACTACGCCGGGCGAGGTGGAGCCACGGCTCATTACACAAGAGCCAGCCATTTTTAATAATGAACTCCTGTGGCTCCCAGGGGCCCCCACCTGCTCCCCCCGCAGCATTAGTCCACCACAGTCCCCGAGCCGTGGGGTGTGCAGGTGCCATGTCCAATCTGTGCTATGCTACAACCACGCCCTGGGGAAACTCCAAACCCAGCCCCGTCCTGGGGCCTGGCTTCATTTACACACCACCCAGCAGTTCAGCGCCAGCCTCTTCCCCAGGCTGGGCAGCCCTGGATGGCTCAACCCACATGCAACAGAGCCGCCTCCCTCCTTCCGGACGGGGTAAGGAGCCGCCACCTGGCTCAGCGACTCCAGCCCTTCCAGCAGGCGTAGCATGCCTGGCCCGGTGCCGATCCGGACCAGCCCCAAGCTGAGCTCCAGAGAGCCCCAGCCACGGCAGTGCTCCAGCCCGACTGGCAGCTTGCACCATTGCCCGCACTTACTCCTGACCACTAACCTGGGGTTCGGCCACTGCTGCTCACGCCCATCGCTCCCCGGTCCCTGCCGGCCAGCCCCCGCTGGCTTTGCTGAGCAGCGGTGCAGATCGCAGGGCTCATGTAATGAGACCCCCCTTGCGTGTGCTTGGACAACACATTCCTTCTGAAGGGGCAGTGCACCTTCCCTGCTACAAACAAGTCTCCTGTGTCACTGACCTGGCGGGGATCCCTTAGCTCCCCTGCCATGCCAGGGGCTGGGCGAAGGCTGGCTGTGGGCACACCGTGCCCTGTCCGGCTCACTGCTGTTCCTGGCTCCAGCCAGATGAGGCTCTTGCCAGCCAAGGAGACTTCGGCCCAGGCGGCTTGAGCTCCGAGCTGGTCAGGCTGCACTGGAAGGGCTCTGGGTAGGAACCGAGAGGGGCTGGCACATTTGGTATTTTCCACTCTCCTTTCACCAGCCCCAAATGCCAACGAGGTTGGGCTAGAGGCCCTGCGGGGGGCTGGCTGTGTCCCACAGAGCCCTCTCCTCTGCCTCCCCAGGCCAGTTCCGACGCAGAGCGACGGGCTGCCCGAGCAGGCAGCCAGCACCATGGACAAAGGCCTGAGTCAGAGCATGGGTCATGGCGTGATGCTCAGCACCGCGCACTAGCAAGTGGGATCTTGTGCCCCAGGTTCCCCCACCCCCCATCTCCTTCTGGGGACCCTCCAGCAGCAGCACTGCCTGCAGGCAGATCATCCTTAGCACCGCCCAGCAAGCAGCTGCCGCATGCTGGCCAGAGCCCCATACACCAAGGGGCTGGCTCCTGCACCCCCCCTCTCTCCTCCCCCACAAACTGGCCAGGAGCCATCCCAGGACCTGGGCTTCTCTGCAGGGTGGAGGGCTCAGATGGAGGCCAGCCAGTTGGTGAGCCCAGCCTTGGGTGAGCCCCCTGACCTCCTTGAAGCCGCGGAGAGGGACAGATTTGCTCCCCTCTCTGAGCTGGGCGCAGGTACTGGCAGCAGAACTCTCGTCTCTGGAACACAAGGCAGCAAGTCACAGGGCCAACCCTGCCAGCACTGGCCTCAGCTGTTACAGCGGCCATGGGGCCACCCTCTAACAGGGGCCCAAACACAGAGAAGCAGCGGTCAGCGGGGAGCCACGGGGAAAAGGGGGAGCTAGAAAGGTCTTGCAAGGATCCTCCAGCACACGGAGCTGGGCAGTAGCTCTCAGAGGCATCGTTTGGGTATGTGCCTGGACGTGATCCACACTGTGACTGGCGCGCAGGGCCGGGCAGCGATCCCCGTACCCAGGCCGGGCCCACACCCGGACGTGATCTACACTGTGACTGGCGCGCAGGGCCAAGCAGCGATCCCTGTACCCAGGCTGGGCCCACACCCGGACGTGATCTACACTGTGACTGGCGCACAGAGCCAGGCAGTGATCCCCGTACCCAGGCTGGGCCCACACCCGGACGTGATCTACACTGTGACTGGCGCACAGAGCCAGGCAGTGATCCCCGTACCCAGGCTGGGCCCACACCCGGACGTGATCTACACTGTGACTGGCGCGCAGGGCCGGGCAGCGATCCCCGTACCCAGGCCGGGCCCACACCCGGACGTGATCTACACTGTGACTGGCGCGCAGGGCCAGGCAGCGATCCCCGTACCCAGGCCAGGCCCACACCCGGACGTGATCTACACTGTGACTGGCGCGCAGAGCCAGGCAGTGATCCCTGTACCCAGGCCAGGCCCACACCCGGACGTGATCTACACTGTGACTGGCGCGCAGGGCCAAGCAGCGATCCCTGTACCCAGGCCGGGCCCACACCCGGACGTGATCTACACTGTGACTGGCGCACAGAGCCAGGCAGTGATCCCCGTACCCAGGCTGGGCCCACACCCGGACGTGATCTACACTGTGACTGGCGCGCAGGGCCGGGCAGCGATCCCCGTACCCAGGCTGGGCCCACACCCGGACGTGATCTACACTGTGACTGGCGCGCAGGGCCGGGCAGTGATCCCCGTACCCAGGCTGGGCCCACACCCGGACGTGATCTACACTGTGACTGGCGCGCAGGGCCAGGCAGCGATCCCCGTACCCAGGCCGGGCCCACACCCGGACGTGATCTACACTGTGACTGGTGCGCAGAGCCAGGCAGCGATCCCCGTACCCAGGCCAGGCCCACACCCGGACGTGATCTACACTGTGACTGGCGCGCAGAGCCAGGCAGCGATCCCCGTACCCAGGCCAGGCCCACACCCGGACGTGATCTACGCTGTGACTGGCGCGCAGGGCCGGGCAGCGATCCCCGTACCCAGGCTGGGCCCACACCCGGACGTGATCTACACTGTGACTGGCGCGCAGGGCCGGGCAGCGATCCCCGTACCCAGGCCGGGCCCACACCCGGACGTGATCTACACTGTGACTGGCGCGCAGGGCCAGGCAGCGATCCCCGTACCCAGGCCAGGCCCACACCCGGACGTGATCTACACTGTGACTGGCGCGCAGAGCCAGGCAGTGATCCCTGTACCCAGGCCAGGCCCACACCCGGACGTGATCTACACTGTGACTGGCGCACAGAGCCAGGCAGTGATCCCCGTACCCAGGCTGGGCCCACACCCGGACGTGATCTACACTGTGACTGGCGCGCAGGGCCGGGCAGCGATCCCCGTACCCAGGCTGGGCCCACACCCGGACGTGATCTACACTGTGACTGGCGCGCAGGGCCGGGCAGTGATCCCCGTACCCAGGCTGGGCCCACACCCGGACGTGATCTACACTGTGACTGGCGCGCAGAGCCAGGCAGTGATCCCCGTACCCAGGCCAGGCCCACACCCGGACGTGATCTACGCTGTGACTGGCGCGCAGGGCCGGGCAGCGATCCCCGTACCCAGGCTGGGCCCACACCCGGACGTGATCTACACTGTGACTGGCGCACAGAGTCAGGCAGCGATCCCCGTACCCAGGCCGGGCCCACACCCGGACGTGATCTACACTGTGACTGGCGCGCAGGGCCAAGCAGCGATCCCCGTACCCAGGCTGGGCCCACACCCGGACGTGATCTACGCTGTGACTGGCGCGCAGGGCCGGGCAGCGATCCCCGTACCCAGGCTGGGCCCACACCCGGACGTGATCTACGCTGTGACTGGCGCGCAGGGCCGGGCAGTGATCCCCGTACCCAGGCTGGGCCCACACCCGGACGTGATCTACACTGTGACTGGCGCGCAGGGCCGGGCAGTGATCCCCGTACCCAGGCTGGGCCCACACCCGGACGTGATCTACACTGTGACTGGCGCGCAGGGCCAGGCAGCGATCCCCGTACCCAGGCCGGGCCCACACCCGGACGTGATCTACACTGTGACTGGCGCGCAGAGCCAGGCAGCGATCCCCGTACCCAGGCCAGGCCCACACCCGGACGTGATCTACACTGTGACTGGCGCGCAGAGCCAGGCAGCGATCCCCGTACCCAGGCCAGGCCCACACCCGGACGTGATCTACGCTGTGACTGGCGCGCAGGGCCGGGCAGCGATCCCCGTACCCAGGCCGGGCCCACACCCGGACGTGATCTACACTGTGACTGGCGCGCAGGGCCGGGCAGCGATCCCCGTACCCAGGCCGGGCCCACACCCGGACGTGATCTACACTGTGACTGGCGCGCAGGGCCAGGCAGCGATCCCCGTACCCAGGCCAGGCCCACACCCGGACGTGATCTACACTGTGACTGGCGCGCAGAGCCAGGCAGTGATCCCTGTACCCAGGCCAGGCCCACACCCGGACGTGATCTACACTGTGACTGGCGCACAGAGCCAGGCAGTGATCCCCGTACCCAGGCTGGGCCCACACCCGGACGTGATCTACACTGTGACTGGCGCGCAGGGCCGGGCAGCGATCCCCGTACCCAGGCTGGGCCCACACCCGGACGTGATCTACACTGTGACTGGCGCGCAGGGCCGGGCAGTGATCCCCGTACCCAGGCTGGGCCCACACCCGGACGTGATCTACACTGTGACTGGCGCGCAGAGCCAGGCAGTGATCCCCGTACCCAGGCCAGGCCCACACCCGGACGTGATCTACGCTGTGACTGGCGCGCAGGGCCGGGCAGCGATCCCCGTACCCAGGCTGGGCCCACACCCGGACGTGATCTACACTGTGACTGGCGCACAGAGTCAGGCAGCGATCCCCGTACCCAGGCCGGGCCCACACCCGGACGTGATCTACACTGTGACTGGCGCGCAGGGCCAAGCAGCGATCCCTGTACCCAGGCTGGGCCCACACCCGGACGTGATCTACACTGTGACTGGCGCACAGAGCCAGGCAGTGATCCCCGTACCCAGGCTGGGCCCACACCCGGACGTGATCTACACTGTGACTGGCGCACAGAGCCAGGCAGTGATCCCCGTACCCAGGCTGGGCCCACACCCGGACGTGATCTACACTGTGACTGGCGCGCAGGGCCGGGCAGCGATCCCCGTACCCAGGCCGGGCCCACACCCGGACGTGATCTACACTGTGACTGGCGCGCAGGGCCAGGCAGCGATCCCCGTACCCAGGCCAGGCCCACACCCGGACGTGATCTACACTGTGACTGGCGCGCAGAGCCAGGCAGTGATCCCTGTACCCAGGCCAGGCCCACACCCGGACGTGATCTACACTGTGACTGGCGCGCAGGGCCAAGCAGCGATCCCTGTACCCAGGCCGGGCCCACACCCGGACGTGATCTACACTGTGACTGGCGCACAGAGCCAGGCAGTGATCCCCGTACCCAGGCTGGGCCCACACCCCGGACGTGATCTACACTGTGACTGGCGCGCAGGGCCGGGCAGCGATCCCCGTACCCAGGCTGGGCCCACACCCGGACGTGATCTACACTGTGACTGGCGCGCAGGGCCGGGCAGTGATCCCCGTACCCAGGCTGGGCCCACACCCGGACGTGATCTACACTGTGACTGGCGCGCAGGGCCAGGCAGCGATCCCCGTACCCAGGCCGGGCCCACACCCGGACGTGATCTACACTGTGACTGGCGCGCAGAGCCAGGCAGCGATCCCCGTACCCAGGCCAGGCCCACACCCGGACGTGATCTACACTGTGACTGGCGCGCAGAGCCAGGCAGCGATCCCCGTACCCAGGCCAGGCCCACACCCGGACGTGATCTACGCTGTGACTGGCGCGCAGGGCCGGGCAGCGATCCCCGTACCCAGGCTGGGCCCACACCCGGACGTGATCTACACTGTGACTGGCGCGCAGGGCCGGGCAGCGATCCCCGTACCCAGGCCGGGCCCACACCCGGACGTGATCTACACTGTGACTGGCGCGCAGGGCCAGGCAGCGATCCCCGTACCCAGGCCAGGCCCACACCCGGACGTGATCTACACTGTGACTGGCGCGCAGAGCCAGGCAGTGATCCCTGTACCCAGGCCAGGCCCACACCCGGACGTGATCTACACTGTGACTGGCGCACAGAGCCAGGCAGTGATCCCCGTACCCAGGCTGGGCCCACACCCGGACGTGATCTACACTGTGACTGGCGCGCAGGGCCGGGCAGCGATCCCCGTACCCAGGCTGGGCCCACACCCGGACGTGATCTACACTGTGACTGGCGCGCAGAGCCAGGCAGTGATCCCTGTACCCAGGCCAGGCCCACACCCGGACGTGATCTACACTGTGACTGGCGCGCAGAGCCAGGCAGTGATCCCCGTACCCAGGCCAGGCCCACACCCGGACGTGATCTACGCTGTGACTGGCGCGCAGGGCCGGGCAGCGATCCCCGTACCCAGGCTGGGCCCACACCCGGACGTGATCTACACTGTGACTGGCGTGCAGAGCCAGGCAGTGATCCCTGTACCCAGGCCAGGCCCACACCCGGACGTGATCTACACTGTGACTGGCGTGCAGAGCCAGGCAGTGATCCCCGTACCCAGGCCAGGCCCACACCCGGACGTGATCTACGCTGTGACTGGCGCGCAGGGCCGGGCAGCGATCCCCGTACCCAGGCTGGGCCCACACCCGGACGTGATCTACACTGTGACTGGCGTGCAGAGCCAGGCAGTGATCCCTGTACCCAGGCCAGGCCCACACCCGGACGTGATCTACACTGTGACTGGCGTGCAGAGCCAGGCAGTGATCCCCGTACCCAGGCCAGGCCCACACCCGGACGTGATCTACGCTGTGACTGGCGTGCAGGGCCGGGCAGCGATCCCTGTACCCATGCCAATGGGCTGAAGTGCGCACCCCCAGAACCCTGCTCCTGGCCATCCCGGGGGTCCTATTGCCCCACAGGGCACAGGGCCATATTGGTAGCACTCCATTCCAGACAGCCTCGGCCTGGTTTTCAAAGCTGCCCGTGTGTAACAGGGCACCTACCTGCAGGGTATATGAGCAGTTACCTGACTAACCTGTGACAGAAACTTTGTACAACTGCAACAGCCGATGGATTTTACACAATGGGCCATAGCCAGGGCCACATCGCCCCGACCACAGACAAGCCCTCTGTCTACATCAGAAGTGCCAGAGATCCCACTGCCAGAGCAGCAGGAAGGGAGTGGGCACAGACGGGGACCCGGGGAACAGAGCTGCATTTTGGAGGGGGACACACAACAAGCCGTAGAACTTAGAGATGAGCGTGACCCATCAGGCCCCTCTAGCCAATGCCCGGTTGATCCTTCTCGTGCTGGCCCAAGCTCACAGTAGCCACCAAGCAGGCTGGCACGCGATGCCAACATAAAGGGGAAGTTAATAGGCATTAAAGGCTCAGGACCCACCCTCGCTTCCCTGCTGCCCCAAGAGCTATTTACTGTCAAAATGCTGGGGCTGGGGTTTGCTCACTCAACCCTCCCTCTCTCTATCATAACGAATTAAAGCTTATGAGAAGGGGGACATGGCGGCAGGAGCCAGGCAGGACCGTGCGAGTGCCCCAGGCCAATGCCCACGCCGGGCTGCCTCCCGAGGAGACATTGCCAGTCATGCCACGTAGGGAGATGGTTTTGTAGTGTGATCGCCCCACTCCTTCTCACTGCGATTGGGTAGGACTCGAATGTGGGGCCCTGGAGGCGAACGGCTAAGAAGCCACTGAATTGTTCTTGGTAACCAAGGCTCTGGCTCTGCACAGAGCTGAGCGTCCCCAGCTCGCAATCTGGGGAGCAGAAGGTCCTGGGACCCTCTTGGGATTAAGCCAATGGTGTGATGAGGGCACCCATCAGAGGGACAGGGGGCAAACCAACCCCTGGGCAACAAGAGACGTTAACATCAGTCTGCAAACACCATGGCAGGCTGCACAAATCCCATCACATAGGGGGTTTGAAACAAGACCCAGCAAGGGCCAGAAATACCCAGCAGGCAGGGAGCCGCTATGGCCTGGGGGTGGGGGCGTTACATGTCCTCACCCAGGAGCTCTTTTCCTCCACGGATTTGAATGATGGCACAGCCCTAAATCACCCCCCACAGAGCCTCTCTCTGCTGCTCCTTCTGGGGCCAAAGGGGGGCATTTGCTGGTCTATTTTAAGCTCATATTTGGTTCCTTACCATCCGCTCTGGGTCTAACATCGCGTTGTCCGTGCCCACTGGCAGGGCTGCCTGAGAAGCTGGCACCAGCCTCCATCAGCAGAGAGAGAGAGGCCTGCTCAGCTGCCTCATGCCCGTTGGCGCCCGAGTCTTTGCTGGAACACGCCCTCGGGCCGTCCCCGAGTCTCTGCTCCACACGGGAGCCCTCGCAGCTCCGGTTCAGGCAATGACCAAAGGGCATGGGCGGGAGACTCTGGCAGCGTCGAGCTCTGTCCTCGAGAAGCCCTGGGTAGTCCCGCTGGAACTCGGGGATGGGCGAGAACTCCAAGGAAGAGTCACCGCTGGTTCTGAGCGGTGGGGAGGAGCCGTTCTTTTTCCTGCCTTTCGCCAGCTCAGCAAAGGAAGTCACCCGCTTCGGGGGCAAGCTCTGGATCGCTAGCGCTGGGCTCTCGCTCAGCTTGACCGGACAACTCATCATGCGCTCCAGGGAGCCCAGCCTGCTCATGGGGCTCCGGTCCAGGTTCCGATCGTAGCTCCTGGAGCGTGGCCGGCCAGCGTTTAGGTTAGGCGGGGATATGTTGACATACACTTGCCCCTCAATCATGTTTTTCACAGCTTCGCCCTTGGTCTCCGCCATGAAGCATTCCCCATCGCTCTCCTCCGGCTTAGCATCAGGCCTTCTAAACAAGTAGTACTCTGAGGGCTGGACAGGACTTCCTTTGGTGTGATCTTCAGAGCAACTGGTTATGGAAGAGCCCGCAGGGCTAGGCGACGACTGGGAAGACAGGTCACATGTGACTAATTTATAGTAGTTCTGGGTGGCCACCACGAGCCGGGCTTGGCTCTGGAAGCAAGCAGTGAGGTCTGAGCTCTCCGAAGTGCACGGCTCGCAGTGCAGGTGGTAGGAGTTGCAGTTGGCATCTAAGACGGGCGAAGACGGGTGGTGGCACCCACACACTTTTCCCGAGCTCTCTGGGTTGCGTGATTCACAAGACATCTTGGATTCTGTGGGTGACGAATGCAGATCCAGGTAAAAGGCCCCAGTGTCCGAGTGGCTGCAGAAGGAAGAGTCACAGGACAAGTTGGCAGAGTTCAAGTTGGAGCGAGAATGGCCATTCATTTTGTTGTAGAGGGCACTGAAGTTCACCAGAACCCCGTCCGAGCTGTTGCAAGAAGAGTCGCTGATGTATCCCATCTGCTGGTCCCCGGTCTCAGACTGGCTGGACACGCTGTAGCACCGGCAGTGCAGCAGCTCCGTGCTGGAACAGCTGCAGGTCCGGCTGTGCGGGGCATCCGGGTTCCTCCCTGACTCGTCAGAGCTATTGTTCCAGTCCTGGTCGCCGCCCTCAAAGGAGAAGCTCCCACGCTGGCAGCTGCATTCGTCCAGCTCCATGCGCTCCGAGGCCAGCAGGCAGTAGTCAACGTTGTTCCTCTTCTGGACATCGGCACTTGTGCGTTTGTCCTCTTGCCCGTCCACCACGCCGGACCTGCTGGCCATGCTCCAGGGCTTCACCACGTGGCCGGCATTGTGGAGGTGGAAGGGCGGCAGCTCATGCAGCTGGAAGGCCGGCTTGCCGGTCACCATGGAGCTATGCAGGCGGAAGGACTTGTGGCCCGTGCTGTCGCTGAGGAGACCATGCCCCTCGCTGTCGCCCAGGAGGAAGGGATTGTGCCGTGTCGTGATGCCGGGGATTACCGAGTCTCGCGCTTTGCTCTCTTTGTCTTCCGCAGCCTCTGCCGGCGCGTCCGAGGCCTGCAGCAAGCTGCTGTACGTCAGGGAGTCTGTCTGCAAGAGGTCCCGCTCCGGCAGAGAGGCGGTCCGCGTGATGCCCAGGTCTGGCTGGCAGAAGGGATTAGTCCTCTTGCTTCCACTGCAGCACTGTCGGTCGGGGACCTGGCAATGAACCAGGGGAATGTGATGGACAATCAGCGTTTCTCCTGCCAGCTTGGGTGGACTATCCATTCTTGAGAGTGCTCTTCAGGAACTCAGCCAGGCTGGCGCTACCCATGGAAGGTTGGTGGGCTGCGGGCAGGGCTGGGAGAACACATCGCAGGAGGGGAGTCAGAGACCTGAAGGGAGGCAGAATACAGAGGGAGTCAGGAGCAATCGGTTAGTTATCTGTGCTGGTAGCTGCCCCCTCCCGATACACACGTGGCTCAGGTACCGTGCAGCCCTGGGGCCAAACACAGCCCACGCGGTCCCGTGAGGCTGCCCGTCTTCAATTCTGAGCGCACCCGTCCCACAATGCAATTCTCCATTTACTCGCCTTTCTGGGAGCCCTTCCCCCTGCTTCTCGGCACCGGGGATGTCACCCCAACCCTGACAAAGCTGCCAGGCCTCCGCGTGGAGCAGGCAGACGGCCAGCCAGGTAGCCCTCAGAACAAGACCTCCCCTCCCCTGGACCAAAGCTCGGGTGAAAGGAAGCAAGCCCTGATCCCAGCCAATTCCAGCTCTGGTGCTGGGCAGAGCTCAACAGCCGAGGGCTCCTCACGGATCCAGGGGGCTCCAGCTCAGGCCCCGTCAGGGAGTGCAGCTGGGGCAGTGTGGCATGCGGAGGGGAAGGTCTCAGCCCGCGTACCCTGAGCCGGTCCCACAGCTGAGGGCTTTACAGGGCAAAGCCAGCACCTTATACTCAGGTAATTTACTCTCCGTTTTCTGCACATCAGCAGCCCAAACTCCCGGATTTTGATCATGTCTCTGCATGTCCCATCAGCGCTGCCGTTCTATCCGCCACCCAGCAGGCAGCCTGCCCCTCGCCGGAACCCCATGGTGGCACACTGGCTTCTCCTTCCTGCCACCCCCACGTGCCGAGCAGCCACCGCAGTATCTATGCCTCCCTCTGGCTCCCAACTGCCCGGCTCCTCCTCCCCTGGCTCACTGCAGCCTCAGAAAGGGTACGTAGGACAGCAGGGGTGCAGGGGGGCAGATGAGACCCAGGGCCAAGCAAAACTCCCCTCTGGAGCAAGACTGAAAGCCTGGGGATTGCTACCGTAGATAAGGGTCAGGTAAGGGAGCACATGTAAACATCTATAATCTAATAAGTGGTCAGAGAAGGGAGACGGGGTTCTTCTGTTCTTCCTGTCTCACATAATGTATGATTAGCCTGTGGAACTCACTGCCACAAGATACTACTGAGGCCAAGAGTTTAGCAAGCTTGTGAAGCGATTGGATGTTTATGGGGACAGCAAGGATATCTGACGCTATAGCAGTAAATGATAAACATTCTGGGAGGGTTATTAAACCTTCTCCTTCAAGGCTTAAACTGCCCTCCATTCACAACCAGGATGAGACCTAATGAAGTGGGGGGCAGATTATATCACATCTGCTAGTGCAGGGTTTCTGCACCTTCCTCTGAGGCATCCGCCACTGGCCACCATCGCAGACAGGAGACTGGCCTAGACGGACCCCGGGGTTGATCCAGTCTTGCAATTCCTTTGTTACTAACCTCCTCTCATCTCTGGCCTCTCTGACACCCACATCCCCCACTGCAATGATCCTCTGGCTCACACACTGAGCATATCCCCCCCACTAGTGACTGCAATGCTCCCCCAGCTCACAGACTGAGCACATCCCCCCACTGCACCCACTGCAACGCTCCCCCAGCTCACAGACTGAGCACATCCCCCCATTGCAGTCACTGCAACGCCCCCCCAGCTCACAGACCGAGCACTTCCCCCCATTGCAGTCACTGCAACAATCCTCCGACTCACAGACTGAGCACACTGTGACGAAGTGGGTATTTTCCCTGGTTATGTTGTATGTGAGTCTTACTGTTGAGCCTATGTGAGTTTTACTATTTTGCATTAATAATGTGTGCCTCAGTTTCCCTGTGTGCTGCACCAATCGCTCAGTGGTGGGAATAGAGGTGTGAGATTTCTGTTTTACTGTCACGTCTGACTGCGAAGCTGGGGAGCAGGACCCTCTGGCTTCCCTAGGACCCCGCCTGGGCGGACTCACTGTGGGAAGCGCACGGAGGGGCAGAGGATGCTGGATGCTCCAAGGTCAGACCCAGGAAGGTGGAAGCCGTGTGAGCTTTTTGCCCTGAAGACAGGCTGCTCCCAGAGAGGAGGCTTCCCCAGAGTCCTGGCTGGCTTTGTAGGGAGCGATTCGAGAGCATCGCCCAGGGACTCTGTGACACCCCCATCCCCACTGCAATGCTCCCCCGGCTCCCACACCAAGCATATCCCCCCGCTGCAGTTACTGCAACGATCCCCCAGGTCAGACACCAAGCACATCCCCCCAGTATAGTCACTGCAATGAGCCCCCGGCTCACATACTGAGCCCATTCCCCCACTGCACCAATCCCCTGAGCAGTCACTGCAATGACCCCCCCAAGTACATCCCCCCACTGCAATGATCACCCCACTATAGTCACTGCAATGAGCCCCCCGGCTCACAGACTGAGCATATCCCACCACTGCAGTCACTACAACGATTCTCTGGCTCATAGGCACAGAAAAATTAGCAGGTCCTCCGCACCCACCGGCAACCAAGCTCCCACCCTCATCTCCTTCTCCCCACCACAGCATGCCAGGTCCCCGCCCCTCATCCAGGCCATAGGCAGGGTGAGGGGCTTCATCCCTGGGACCCTCACCCAGCTCACACAGCCCCTCAGCATCTGAGGCTGCACCACCCAGGGCCTGACAACAGCTCTCTCCGTCCCAGGATCTCGCCACCCCAGGACTATCTCCCCACTGACCATCACCTTCCGCTCCCACTGGAGGTCCGAGGGGCCTGACCCCAGGAAACTCCACACAGACATATAGGTTGGGACCAGGAGTGGGAGCCTGTCCACCTCCCCACCCATCTGGCTGACGGAGTCTATGGCCTTGGGACCCAGCAAGGGAGCTAGACACCAGGGCTTTTCTGCAGCGTCCCCCTGGTTCAAATCACCAGCCTGCTCAAAGGCAGTGAGGTGGCCTCCACATCCCCCCCATCCTTAACCAGGGGCAGCAATTTAGTATGGAGGTTCCCTGTGGAACTGGCACCCCGGGGTCTATCCCCGCTCACCCCTGGGAGGTCCCCTCTGCCTCTCCGCTCCACCATCGCCAGTTCATTTCACTACCTGAAAGGGGGTTTCAAAGAGGATGGCTCTAGACTGTTCTCAATGGTAGCAGATGACAGAACGAGGAGTAATGGTCTCAAGTTGCAATGGGGGAGGTTTAGATTGGATATTAGGAAAAACTTTTTCACTAAGAGGGTGGTGAAACACTGGAATGCGTTACCTAGGGAGGTGGTAGAATCTCCTTCCTTAGAGGTTTTTAAGGTTTAAACCTTTAAACTAGGTTCACCGGGGGAAGGAGACCAAAGCCCTGAGGTAAGTGGGAAAGCGGGATACCGGGAGGAAGCACAGGCAGGAATGTCTGTGAGGGGAGGGCTCCTGCCTCATACTGGGAATGAGGGGCGATCAACAGGTTATCTCAAGTGCTTATATACAAATGCACAAAGCCTTGGAAACAAGCAGGGAGAACTGGAGGTCCTGGTGATGTCAAGGAATTATGACGTGATTGGAATAACAGAGACTTGGTGGGATAACTCACATGACTGGAGTACAGTCATGGATGGTTATAAACTGTTCAGGAAGGACAGGCAGGGCAGAAAAGGTGGGGGAGTAGCACTGTATGTAAGGGAGCAGTATGACTGCTCAGAGCTCCGGTACGAAACTGTGGAAAAACCTGAGTGTCTCTGGATTAAGTTTAGAAGTGTGTGCAACAAGAGTGATGTCATGGTGGGAGTCTGCTATAGACCACCGGACCAGGGGGATGAGGTGGATGAGGCTTTCTTCCGGCAACTCACGGAAGCTACTAGATCGCATGCCCTGATTCTCATGGGTGACTTTAATTTTCCTGATATCTGCTGGGAGAGCAATACAGCGGTGCATAGACAATCCAGGAAATTTTTGGAAAGCGTAGGGGACAATTTCCTGGTGCAAGTGCTAGGGGAGCCAACTAGGGGGAGCGCTTTTCTTGACCTGCTGCTCACAAACCGGGTAGAATTAGTGGGGGAAGCAAAAGTGGATGGGAATCTGGGAGGCAGTGACCATGAGTTGGTTGAGTTCAGGATCCTGACGCAGGGAAGAAAGGTAAGCAGCAGGATACGGACCCTGGACTTCAGGAAAGCAGACTTTGACTCCCTCAGGGAACAGATGGCCAGGATCCCCTGGGGGACTAACATGAAAGGGAAGGGAGTCCAGGAGAGCTGGCTGTATTTCAAGGAATCCCTGTTGAGGTTACAGGGACAAACCATCCCGATGAGTCGAAAGAATAGTAAATATGGCAGGCGACCAGCTTGGCTTAATGGTGAAATCCTAGCGGATCTTAAACATAAAAAAGAAGCTTACAAGAAGTGGAAGGTTGGACATATGACCAGGGAAGAGTATAAAAATATTGCTCGGGCATGTAGGAAAGATATCAGGAGGGCCAAATCGCACCTGGAGCTGCAGCTAGCAAGAGATGTCAAGAGTAACAAGAAGGGTTTCTTCAGGTATGCTGGCAACAAGAAGAAAGCCAAGGAAAGTGTGGGCCCCTTACTGAATGAGGGAGGCAAGCTAGTGACAGAGGATGTGGAAAAAGCTGATGTACTCAATGCTTTTTTTGCCTCTGTTTTCACTAACAAGGTCAGCTCCCAGACTGCTGTGCTGGGCATCACAAAACGGGGAAGAGATGGCCAGCCCTCTGTAGAGATAGAGGTGGTTAGGGACTATTTAGAAAAGCTGGACGTGCACAAGTCCATGGGGCCGGACGAATTGCATCCGAGAGTGCTGAGGGAATTGGCGGCTGTGATTGCAGAGCCCTTGGCCATTATCTTTGAAAACTCGTGGCGAACGGGGGAAGTCCCGGATGACTGGAAAAAGGCTAATGTAGTGCCCATCTTTAAAAAAGGGAAGAAGGAGGATCCTGGGAACTACAGGCCGGTCAGCCTCACCTCAGTCCCTGGAAAAATCATGGAGCAGGTCCTCAAAGAATCAATCCTGAAGCACTTAGAGGAGAGGAAAGTGATCAGGAACAGTCAGCATGGATTCACCAAGGGAAGGTCATGCCTGACTAATCTAATCGCCTTTTATGATGAGATTACTGGTTCTGTGGATGAAGGGAAAGCAGTGGATGTATTGTTTCTTGACTTTAGCAAAGCTTTTGACACGGTCTCCCACAGCATTCTTGTCAGCAAGTTAAGGAAGTATGGGCTGGATGAATGCACTATAAGGTGGGTAGAAAGCTGGCTAGATTGTCGGGCTCAACGGGTAGTGATCAATGGCTCCATGTCTAGTTGGCAGCCGGTGTCAAGTGGAGTGCCCCAGGGGTCGGTCCTGGGGCCCGTTTTGTTCAATATCTTCATAAATGACCTGGAGGATGGTGTGGATTGCACTCTCAGCAAATTTGCGGATGATACTAAACTGGGAGGAGTGGTAGATACGCTGGAGGGGAGGGATAGGATACAGAAGGACCTAGACAAATTGGAGGATTGGGCCAAAAGAAATCTAATGAGGTTCAATAAGGATAAATGCAGGGTCCTGCACTTAGGATGGAAGAATCCAATGCACCGCTACAGACTAGGGACCGAATGGCTCGGCAGCAGTTCTGCGGAAAAGGACCTAGGGGTGACAGTGGACGAGAAGCTGGATATGAGTCAGCAGTGTGCCCTTGTTGCCAAGAAGGCCAATGGCATTTTGGGATGTATAAGTAGGGGCATAGCGAGCAGATCGAGGGACGTGATCGTTCCCCTCTATTCGACACTGGTGAGGCCTCATCTGGAGTACTGTGTCCAGTTTTGTGCCCCACACTACAAGAAGGATGTGGATAAATTGGAAAGAGTACAGCGAAGGGCAACAAAAATGATTAGGGGTCTAGAGCACATGACTTATGAGGAGAGGCTGAGGGAGCTGGGATTGTTTAGTCTGCAGAAGAGAAGAATGAGGGGGGATTTGATAGCTGCTTTCAACTACCTGAAAGGGGGTTTCAAAGAGGATGGCTCTAGACTGTTCTCAATGGTAGCAGATGACAGAACGAGGAGTAATGGTCTCAAGTTGCAATGGGGGAGGTTTAGATTGGATATTAGGAAAAACTTTTTCACTAAGAGGGTGGTGAAACACTGGAATGCGTTACCTAGGGAGGTGGTAGAATCTCCTTCCTTAGAGGTTTTTAAGGTCAGGCTTGACAAAGCCCTGGCTGGGATGATTTAACTGGGACTTGGTCCTGCTTTGAGCAGGGGGTTGGACTAGATGACCTTCTGGGGTCCCTTCCAACCCTGATATTCTATGATTCTATGATTCATGCTGCTGCTGCTTTTGCAGCTCTTTCTCGGGCTCTCGCTGTCTCTCACAGTCCTTCTTAAGGAGATGGTGACAGGCCCTCACTCTGCTGTTCCCAAGTTGTTGTGGACTCACAGGCCTGTGGGCTCTCAGCTCCCCAGTTTCCAGGGAGAACCCCGAGTGTGCCAGCCCTTCTCGAGGTCACCACCTCTTTGCCAGGGTCGAGCTGCAGACTCCTCCGCCCCTGGGACTGCTCACCGCAGTCCCCAGGGGGACCCCATTACTGCACAGTTCTTCTTGCTGGTCACACACTCCCAGGGGTTAACCGCCCCCCCGAAACTGCTCCTCTCTGAGCCTTCAGCACGCCTGGTCCTCATCAATCCCCCTTCGTTTTACTGCTCCCCAGTCACTTACTGCAGGAAGCGCCATCCATAGGGAGCAGTACATCCCACTGCTGCCACCAGTTGTTACGGAGTCCCCGGGCGATGCTCTGGAGCTGCTCCCTATGAAGCCAGGCAGGACTCTGGGGGAGTCTCCTCTCTGGGAGCAGCCTGTCTGCAGGACACGCAGCTCACCCGGCTTCCCCCTTCCTGGGTCTGACCTCGGAGCATTCAGCATCCTCTGCCCCTCCGTGCGCTTCCCACAGCGAGTCCGCCCAGGCGGGGTCCTGGGGAAGCCAGAGGATCCTGCCCCCCAACTCCGCAGTCAGACGGGACTCTCAGCCAGCCAGTAAAACAGAAGGTTTATTAGATGACAGGAACATGGTCCAACACAGAGCTTGTAGGTGCAGAGAACAGGACCCCTCAAGCTGGGTCCGTTTTGGGGGGGGCAGTGAGCCAGACAACCCTGTCTGCACTTCACTCCATGTCCTCCACCAGCCCCAAACTGAAACTCTCTCCAGCCCCCTCCTCCTCTGGGCTTTGTCCCTTTCCCAGGCCAGGAGGGCACCTGATTCCTTTGTTCTCCAACCCTTTAGCTCTCACCTTGCAGGGGGGAAGGGCCAGGCCATCAGTTGCCAGGAAACAGGGTGTCGGCCATTCTCTGTGTCCAGACCCCTGCACACACCTGCCCTCTAGGGCTCTGCAACGATCATACACCCTTATCCCACCACCTAGATACTTAAGAACTGCCTAGGGGAAACTGAGGAAACCCCCACACTATTCAGAGGAAACATTAAGAACAGTCCCCCTTCATCACATCCCTCCAGCCCATCCTGGTGAGTCTCCGTCTTCCCTCAGGCACGTCCCTATCGCTCGGCTGGTCCTCAAGGCCGCTAGCCTCGGCCCGTTTCAATCCCTCCTTCAGCCCCTTTTCTTCTGGGATGCCCAGCAGAACGGAATCCATTTAAGACGCATTTGTCAGGAGATACTTTATATTGAATCCCCCCCCACAACTCCCTTGGGCCCCCCAAGCCCTCTGCCACTCACCCCTGGGCTTGGTCCTGGGGGCTTGGCATATAGAGCCCTCTGCCCCCCCATTTGCCCAGTGTGGGGTTGATACACCCTGTCACAGGATCACCCCATTTGTGTGCCGTCACCTTCTCCTTTCCCTTCCCCTGCTTTGTCTTTCACTGTAAGGCAGAACCCCCCTCTCTCAGCCATCCTTCCCCCCCCCCCAGCCCCCAGGGCCCAGCACATGGCAGGTGCCACAGCAGCAGTGACCATATCAGTTTGGGAACAGGGAACATGACCAGGGCATCCCCACGGCCTCCTGGCGCCAAGCGTCCCCATAGTCTCCTTCGAAGAGGTTGCTCTGAAGATGCTCCCAGCCCCAGTAGAACGTTGCTAGCAAACCTGGCTGAGCTGCTGGGGCTTCTCCTTTGCACGGCTGCGAGGCGTAGTTTGCTCGTCTGCCAGAGAAACACAGGAGACAGACTACTTGCAGCCATCTCCTAGCGGTCTCCCTGCAGGACACGGCTCTGCCCTGGTCCCAAGTGTCAGCAATGGCTCCCTTGTGATTCGGGTTCACTGACCCGCCCAGACACTGACCGAGGGGCTCCTGGGGGCAGCTGCCCTCCGCTGCGTCCCTCCTGCCAGCGCAGGGATCTGCCAGCGAGTCACCCGCAGGCCTGGACAGCTGGACAGCTCCTGCTGGAAGCCAACCCGCCAGCTTCCCCAGAGACATGCAGGAGCGCCTGGGTGCCCCTGCCCAGCCCGCAGTGGCGACATAGGACACGGGTTCTTCCTGCTGCAGCTGGCGTGGCAGTCGGCCCGCAGCGTCGCCAGCCCTACAGCATTCCCCTCCCCATGAGAGGATGTCCCCAGACACTCAGTACTGTGCCACCCAGCCCTGTCCCCGCGCGGGGCGCTCCCCCTCACTCTCCTGCAGCTGGCGAGAAACATGGCCGCTGATTGTGGTGGGCTGTGTGTTTGGAAGGGCTGCTGGCCCCGTGGGGAGGAGGGAAGTATAGCTACCCAGGCAGGCATTGCCCTGTATGGCCACTCGGAGCAAGGCCGGGAAACAATAAGCCAAGCTGCAACTTGCAGGAATCTTGTCCATATGTCCAAGCTGGAGCTGGGAAAACAGAGTGGGCAGTAAGCAACGTGTGATCGCTTGCAGCTGCGGCTTGCTATGTACTGCAGCACGAGAACCGCTCATGCGCTAGACAGGGACAAAACCAAGTAGACGAATCAGACACACACAGCACATGATGTGCTGCAGGAACCAGCAGCGTCCCGTTCACTGGGCGAGCACTGACTCCGGAGTCTGTTCAGAGGATGGGCACTGTTCCCTGTATCCGGCTCAGCCCGCATTTGGTTCCACTGCATGCCAGTAAAGGAAGCTCAGTGATGCCTTTGGAGTCAAGCTGAGTTCTTAGGAACCGAGTGGAGAAGGCCTCACAGGCCACCCCGAGGGACACTGACACTTTCCACTGAGTCAATGGTTCGTTTCACCGGCATGAGTCAAACTCCCCTTTCCTCCCCCACAGAGGCTAGGGGACACTGCCGGGAACACGCAGCTCCCTTTATTGTGTGGCAAGCGAAGGGGTAATGAAGCCGGGCTGCAGGAGGTCACGTTACTAGCTGTGTATGCACCGCTCTGGCAGGGCAACTGGTGCCAGGGCTCCCCTTGCCCATGCCTCAGACACGTGGCAGCTCCCGGCTGCTCTGCCACCCCGCACTCAGCAAACCCTTCCCATGGACTCCAGCAGAGGAATGAATCGCTTTAATCCAGGTGGGAAGAGCCCCGTCTGGCATGGTGGAGGGGCCAGAACCTGTTCCCTGGGCATCTGCCTGCCAGGACCCTCCCCACACAGTGGCCACCTGTCCTGCCACGCAGGCAACAGAGACCGGGCATTACAGCAAAGAGCCACGTACCCTTCCACATGGCCCTGTGGATGTTCCGAGGGCCTGCGCCCCCCTGGGCTTCAATAGCAGAGGGCTGCCTGGCACCCAGGAGGCTGGTCCAAGGACTGGTCCATGCCCTTCCCCCCACCACCCCAAGCACTGGCCCATGCCCCTCCCCACCTCGAAAGCACTAGCTTGCACTGCCCCCCCCCCCAAGGGCTGGTCCATACCCCTCTCCACCACAAAGGCAGAAGACAGGGCACAAACTGAGGGGCAGCCACCTGCAGCCCCGCGAGCTCTGAAGTGCAGAGCCCTTGTGCCCTCCACCGGCCCACCCCGCCCCCCAGACACGGTCCCAAAGCTTCTGCAAACCTGCATGCAGGGGAATGAGACAGGCTGTCTAATGGCTAATGCCTCATTGAGCTGATAGCTGACATCGGAGGCTAGCACCGAGCCCCACTTTCTGTCACCAGTACACGCATAGCCCAGCGGGCAGAGCGACATTTCCGCAGGAGCTCAGAGCGCTCCCAAATGGGCATCACCTCCCGGAGCCCTGGATCCAGCTGTTTGATGACACACAATCACACTAATGAACTGATTAGGGGAGGGAGCCCTGAAGGATCCAACCTGCAAATGACAGTGCTCAGCAGCGTATATACCCAGATGCACGCCTCTGCCAGGGAAGCTTGAAAACCCTCAAAATGGGAAAGACCTCAGCAGAAAGCTGCCACCTCCATCAGGCCACTGCCCCAACGCCGCACTGTGCACTGACTCGGAGGGAAGCGTGTTGCCAGTATCTCGTCCACAGCACTTCTGCTAGCACCTGGAGTTCCCAGCACCTACCTGCCTTGACCCTGCTACGTGTGTGAGCTCTGCCTAGGATTGTACAGTTGCAGCCATGGCTCAGCAAATGCACTCAGCCAGCGAGTACTGGCAGGCCAGCTTGAGCCTGCTTTCCTTGTGAAGACTTGCCCATGACTGCCCCAACGGACCCAGGCCAAAGCCTGAGCCAGGCGAGGGGCTCTCTCCTGGGCCCTGAGACGTGAATTCCAGAACTGAGGGATTCTCACGGACCTTTCAATCCAGGAGCTGGTTCATAGAATCATAGAAGATCAGGGTTGGAAGGGACCTCAGGAGGTCATCGAGTCCAACCCCCTGCTCAAAGCAGGACCAACCCCAACTAAATCATCCCAGCCAGGGCTTTGTCAAGCCTGACCTTAAAAACCTCAAAGGAAGGAGATTCCACCACCTCCCTAGGGAACCCATTCCAGTGTTTCACCACCCTCCTAGTGAAAAAGTTTTTCCTAATATCCAACCTAGACATCCCCCACTGCAACTTGAGACCATTACTCCTCGCTCTGTCATCTGCAACCACTGAGAAGAGCAGAGTTCCATCCTCTTCGGAGCCCCCTTCAGGTAGTTGAAAGCAGCTCTCAAATCCCCCCTCATTCTTCTCTTCCGCAGACTAAACAATCCCAGGTCCCTCAGCCTCTCTTCCTAAGTCATGTGCCCCAGCCCCCTAATCATTTTTGTTGCCCTCCACTGGACTTTTTCCAATTTTTCCACATTCTTCTTGTAGTGTGGGGCCCAAAACTGGGACACAGTACTCCAGATGAGGCCTCACCAATGCCAAATAGAGGGGAACGATCACGTCCCTCGATCTGCTGGCAATGCCCCTACTTATACATCCCAAAATGCCATTGGCCTTCTTGGAAACAAGGACACACTGTTGACTCATATCCAGCTTCTTGTCCACTGTAACCCCTAGGTGCTTTTCTGCAGAACTGCTGCCAAGCCATTCGGTCACTAGTCTGCAGCAGTGCATGGGATTCTTCCGTCCTAAGTGCAGGACTCTGCACTTGTCCTTCTTGACCCTCATCAGATTTCTTTTGGCCCAATCCTCCAATTTATCTAGATCCCTCTGTATTCTATCCCTACCCTTCAGCATATCTACCTCTCCTCCCAGTTTAGTGTCATCTGCAAACTTGCTAAGGGTGCAATCCACGCCATCCTCCAGATCATTAATGAAGATATTGAACAAAACCAGTCCCAGGACTGACCCTTGGGGCACGCTGCTTGATACCGGCTGCCAACTAGACATGGAGCCATTGATCATTACCCGTTGAGCCCGATGATCTAGCCAGCTTTCTATCCACCAAATAATCCATTCATCCAGCTCATATTTCTTTAACTTGCTGACAAGAATACTTTGGGAGACCGTATCAAAAGCTTTGTTAAAGTCAAGGAATAACACGTCCACTGCTTTCCTCATGTCCACAGAGCCAGCTATCTCGTCATAGAAGGCAGTCAGGTTGGTCAAACATGACTTGCCCTTGGTGAATCCATGTTGACTGTTCCTGATCACTTTCCTCTCCTCTAAGTGCTTCAGAATTGATTCCTTGAGGACCTGCTCCATGATTTTTCCAGGGACTGAGGTGAGGCTGACTGGCCTGTAGTTCCCCAGATCCTTCTTCTTCCTTTTTTTAAAAGATAGGCACCATATTAGCCTTTTTCCAGTCATCCGGGACCTTGCCTGGTTGCTCTAAAGCTCCTTGGTATGATCACCATGGCATCTGAGTGCCTCCCATGCTCCAGTGTATTTCTCCTCCCACAGCCCCGTGTGGCAGGGCAGGGCAGGGCTGTCATCCCCCTGGTATGGATGGGAGCTGGTGCCCCAAAGGCATGGAGGTGCCGAACATGCAGTGAAATCAAGGGACATTAGGACCCTACATAGCTTTGAGGACCTGGGCCGGGGACACTAAGGGTGGGATCCACGAGGGGACGTAGGCATTGCAACGCTGAGTGTCACAGCATGTAACTTTTGTGCGCCTAGAAAATCACAAGAACACCCTGCAAAAGCAACTCGCTGGCTGCAACATAGCCCCCGCCCCATGCTCTTCACAGGGTGAAGCCCCCAGGGGCCAGCTGGGGGTGGTTGTGGGGAGAGCCCCAGGGGTCTAACATGGATGGAAAAGGCCAGTGATGCTGCCCAGACTCCAGAAGCAGCGAGGGTCCCCGCACCACAACGCTGCAAGCCTTAGACAAAGCGTGGGCAAACCCCTCAGCTCTGGGGTCAGGAATCAGCCCTGCGACACCCTCCCGTTTCTTCCCCCACCAGCTCAGTCTTCCCAGTTATGTTTCAGGCCACCTACCCTGGTCCCCACCTCGACTCCAGCCAGGTCGAAGGGAAGACACAGAGCGGTGTCATCTGCAGAAGGGAATAGAGGGCTCAGTCTCAGGTATCGCTTGGGTTCCTATCACCTTGATACCCACGAACTGGTGACAAAGCTGGGAAGGAGGGTCAAGCTAAACCTTGAGAGGGCCAAAGCCTTCCTCTAGGATGTAGTGCCAGGAGCCAAGGCAGCCAGCTGGATCAGGAACGCTGAGAAGAGGAGTGTTCAATCGTCATTCAAACATTCCTCTGGTATCGTTCACCCCACAGCCCTTTGCAAGCTACACACACACACAAGAATCACCCACCGAAAGGCAGCTGCATCTGGGGTGGGAGACAGTAGCCGCTTGACAGCACACAGCAACACTCTGCATGCCCGGGACAGGAAGCGAAGATAAATATTGTACCCATCTGAGAACAGAGAAGGACTTTACAGAGGCTGAAGACCTTGAAACAGGAGAAATACCCGCCCACTTCCACCCCATCCCAGCGGATTGCCCAGGCTGGAGAGTGGCTGGGACACTGGGATTGATGCCTACAGTAAGGCCAGGTTGATCTTTTAATGCCAGAGCGGTAATTTTCAGCCCTCCTGCTGTGCCTGCCTGGCTGTTTGCTGCCTGGGGCGAGGCGGCTGTGCCCCCTGGGAGGAGAGAGAAGAGCTGGCAGGAGCAATGCACCGCGGCAGCTCGGCCAGGGAGCCATTAAGTGCGAGTCTGCTGAGTTTTCTTTGTTAAGGATGATGCAATTCTGCATGAAGCTTACTGAACCAAGCTTACGCAACCAGAGCGAGAGCCCGGAGCCCCAGCCCCGATGGAAAACATCCCAGCAGCCAGCTCTCTTCATTAGATGTTCCCCTTTAAATTGCCTCACTAACGGGCCTTTCCAACAGCAGCCACATCCACAGGATTCCTGCCAAAGCTGCAAAACACGTTAACCATGTGAGGAGCAGGCAGCCTCTGAGAGGGCCCGTGGCCAGCTGCATACACGGGAGAGACTTTCTATGTCTACACAGCAGGTCTCTGCAGCAAACCCTGCAGCCATCTGTGCCCATGTCCAGGAGACCCCCAGCCAGGGAAGGAAAGGCCCGCAGAAAGCAGGAGCCCCAGCAACGGCCACTGACGACTGCCTCTGCGTCATGCCCTGTACAGGCAATACAGGGGCCTGACACAATTCTTCTCTGATGCCCTTTTGTTCTCGGTCCCGGAGGCTCTGGCCTGTGATGGCTGCTGGGGTTTTGTTCCCCTGGCTGTGATGAGGCCTGGACACTTCTTTTCAGGCCACTGGTACGCAGTCTGGATGGAGGGGTTCGCTGTCCTCTGAGCACACGGCGTGGGGCCAGGCCCTTTGCTGGGCGCACGCCCGAGAAGGCAAGGGCCGCACAGGGCGATTTCTGGACTGATGTAACAGGAAGCTCCGCCATGGGAAGGAAGTCCAGGACGGGCTGAGAACGGCTTTAGCCTCGCGGTTCCTTCCAGGAGATGGCCACTGTCTCTAAACCTTCTCCAAGCAAAGCCGTTTTAAAAGAGAGAGGAAATCTAGGGTGATAGTTGCCATTGGCTCAGAAGTGGGGGAAGGAGCAGGACACATTTAGCCTCCATGGAGCAACCACAGGGCAAAACTTTGGTTTCAGGCACAAGACCTGCCAGATTGGATCAGAACCATGGTCCAGCTAGTCCACTGTTCTGTACCCAGCATGGCCAGTGCCATGTGCTGTGCGGGAAGGTACAAGACTCCTCCCAGTAGGCAGATGGGGGATAATCTGCTCCCCCACTGGAGCCTCCTTTTAGCCCCAGGCTTTAGAAATTGCCTTAAGCTTCGAAGCAGATAGTTCAGATCTCTTCTAAAATTTGTGAGCATTCGCTATTATAACTGGCTAGTGTTGTTGTCCATATACATGCCCAATCCCTTGTTGAATCTTGCCAGGTTTTTGGCCTCAACATCATCTTGTGGCAGTGAGTTCCACTGGCTAATCACACATTGTGTGACGATATCTCCTTTTATGAGTTTTGACTGTGTCACTTGTTAATGTCACTGATTGTCCCTTTGTTCTGGCGTTATGGGACAGGGAGCACATAACCCTGGTGCTCTGGTTCCTCTCCTCCAATCTCATCAATCTCTCCTCTTAACCGAGTTCTTCCAAGCCCTTGATCGCTCCCACTGCCAGTCTCTGATCCCCCTTGAATGCTGCTCTCCCCTTTCGGGGGGGCGAGAGGGGGATGTGACCCAAACTGCAGGCTGCATCCAGATGAGGCCACAGCAATGATATCCATAATAGCATTAGAATGCATCACAGCCCAAATACAAGGACAGATAGAGCCTTCAGAAACTGCTTGTTATGGGGACGGGCCTGCACTAACAAACCCATCTGCTTTCCCTCCGATTGCCCCGAGAGCAGAAATTCTTCCCAAGACAGAGCTCGCTGACAGGCCAAAATCCTGCCCTGTGTGAGGGAACTCTCCTGCAGAAGGGCTCCGACTGAGCTTTTTCTGTCCGGATGCATCCCAGAAGATGGCTCCTCACACCCAACTATGGCTCGGAGCGACAGACGTCTACTGGCTAGTGGGGTCCTGATTACTCAGTTGCCAACCCCCCACCGACCAGGGGCTGCCGCTTAGGAAGGCTTTTCTGGTTGGGGAGGAAGGCTAGGCCCTGAGGGCGAGCGGCGTGGGAATCAGAAGGATGATCTGAGTAGCAGGTTAGAGCACCAAGACCTTGAGGTCACACTGAGCAGATGAGAATCATGCCAGCTCCAGTTTTAATCTTTCTACGGACTCTTGGGAGGAAGCATGGTCCATACCCAGGCTCTCAGCCCAGCCTATGGAGAGGGCATCCGTGCTGTGAGCTCCTGACTCCCTGAAGCTGCTGCATAGGAACTGCCAGGTGGGCTCAGCCCCACAGACCATCTAGGCCCTGTATCTTGTCTCCAACAGAGGCCAGCACCTGATGCTTCAGAGGAAGACGCAAGAACATAAAAATGGCCCTACTGGGTCTGACCAAGGGTCCATCTAGCCCAGTATCCTGTCTTCTGACAGTGGCCAGTGCCAGGTGCCCCGGAAAGAATAAGCAGAACAGGTGATCATCAAGTGATCCATCCCCTGTCATTCATTCCCAGCCCATCCTGGCTAATAGCCATTGATGGACCTGTCCTCCATGAAGACAGTGATCGGATAATGTGACCCCATGGGTGCCTCTGAGCCCCTAGCAGATGGAGCTTGGTGTAAACCCGGAGGCAGGAGGTTTTAGAATCCTTCTACAAGCACTAACAGCTCTTGTTTTCCACATAAATGTCAAATCCTCCTTTGAATCTTGCTACATTCTTGGCCTCACTGACGTCCTGTGGCAATGAGTTCCACATATTAAATACACGATGTGTAAAACAGTATTTCAGCACTTCTAAATTTGCCACCTTTAATTTAATTGAATGTCCTCTTGTTCTTATGCTATGAGATCTCCTTTCTATAGCCAAGTCTATGCATGGTACATTTGTCTCACGTCCTCTTGTCTCTGATCTAAAGTAAACAATCTTTTCAATCTTTCTTCCAATGAGAGTTTTCCACAGGCCCCTGATCACTCTCATAGCTCATGTCTGACCTTCCTATAATTCCACAATTCCCTTCCTATGATGTGCCCTGAGGGGTGACCAGTCCTGCACACAGAACCCAGGAGAATGCTTTAATTACCATAATGGCATTGGAAGAGTTTCAATATTATTCTCCATCCCAGGCCTTATGCAGCCTAACATCTGGTTTGCTTTTCTGACTGCAGCTGCGCATTGAACCAGGTCTCCATTGTGCTGTCTATGAATTGATACACTTAATTTAGAACCCCAAAATGTGCTGTTTTGAATTTCTTCTACCGTCACGTTGCCCACACTTAGCTTGGGTAGGTTCCTCCGACATTCTCACTGCCAAAATAACTGTGTCATCTGTCCCCTCCCTTTTCCAGGTCATTAATAAATGTATTAAACAGCACTGCTCCTCGCAGGGACCTATGCAGTGCCTGCTGTTAGTTCTCGCACACCAATCAGTGGGCCAAGAGAACGAGTGCTGGTGATTTAAAACGTGTAATCCAGGAGGCGTTGAGCTCCCAGGTTGCTGCAGAGGGCCTGGGGCACAGAAGAGAAGCCTGAGAAATGGAGGAAGCGCATAGCCCTTTAAAAGCAATTCATACTGGGTTTTTTAATAAATCCCAAGGCCAAAAGGGACCATAGTGATCATCAGGTTCGAGCTCCTGCATAGCACAGGCCAGAGAACTTCCCAAAATAACTCCTGGAGCAGAGCTTTTAGAAACAGCCAGTCTTGATTTAAACATTGCCAGCGATGGAGAATCCACCACAACCCTGGGTAAATTGTTCCAGTGGTTAATGACCCACACTGTTAACAATGTATATCTTATCTCCAGTCTGAGTGCGTCTTGCTTCAACTTCCAGCCACTGGGATCATATTCAACGTTCTTCAGCTAGAATGAAGAACCCAGTATTAAATATTTTTTCCCCATGTAGGCTCTTACAGATTGTGATCAAGTCACCCCTTAACCTTCTCCTTGTTAAGATAATAGACTCATGAAGCTCAATCTACCATTACAAGGCAAGGTTTCCAACTGTTTAATCGTTCTCATGGCTCTTCTCTGAACCCTCTGCAATTTATCAACACTCTCCTTGAATTGGACATAGGATTCCAGCAGCAATCACACCAGTGCCACATATAGAGGCAAAATCACCTCCCTACTGCTACTCAAGATTCCCGTTTATGCATCCCAGGATCACATCGTGTTGCACTGGGAGCTCATATTCAGCTGGTTATTCACCAAAACCCCCACATCTTTTTCAGAGTCACTGCTTCCCAGAATAAAGTCCTACATTCTTAGTTCCTATATGTATATATTTACATTTAGCCATATTAGAATGCATATTGTTTGCTTGCACCCAGTTTACCAAATTATCCATCTTGCTCTGTATTAGAAACCTGTCCTCTTCGTTATTTCCCACTCCTCCAATTACGGTGTCATCTGCAAACTTTATCAGTGACGATTTTATGTTTTCTTCCAGGACATTCATAAAAATGTTAGTTTAGGGCCAAGAACTGATTGTTGCAGGACCCCTACTAGAAACACAACCACAACAAATGCTCAAATAAATTTGTTAGTCTCTAAGGTGCCAAAAGTACTCCTTTTCTTTTTACAACCATTCAGTGATGATTCCCCATTTACAGTTACATTTTGAGACCTAACATTTAGTCAGTTTTTCATCCAATTAATGTGTGCCATGTTAATTTTGTATTGTTCTAGGTTTTTAATCAAAATGCCCTGCAGTACCAAGTCAAAGATCTTTACAGAAGTCTAAGTATCTTACACCAATATTATCATCTTTATCAACTAAACTTGTAATCTCATCCAAAAAGATATCAAGTTTGTTTGACAGGATCTATGTTCTATAAACCCATGTTGATTGGCATTAATTATAGTACCCTCCTTTAATTCTTTATCAATCAAGTCCCATATCAACCATTCCCTTATCTTATGAGGGATTGATGTCAGCCAAGCAGTCCTATAATTACCTAAATATCCCATTTCCCTTTTTAAAATACTGACACAATATTAGCTTTCTTCCAGTCTTCTGGATCTTCCCCAGTGTTCCAAGACATAATAAAAATCAACATTAATGGTCCAGTGAGTTCCTCAGTCAGCTCTTTTAAAACTCTTGGATGCAAGTTATTTGGACCGGCTGATTAATTTTAGTAGCTGCTGTTTAACATCCTCCAGAGATACCAGTGGAATGGAAAGTGCTATCATCATATGACATGACATCATCATTTGACGGCATAAAAATACTGAACAGACAGTAAGATCTTTTGAGTTCACTTTAGGACCTTTATAAGACAGGCAGACACCACCATTATGGGTATCGAACAGAAACCCAAGGAGATCAATGATTACTAGTGTAAGCTAACCACTGAGATGGAACATGCCTACTCTGAATACCCACACAGTCACAGCGCAGTGGCCTTTGTATTCCCCAATGAACACATAATGACATGCCACAGCTGGCTGCAGGACAGCTGGACTGTCAGGAAAAGCACAAGACATGAGGGAGATGATTTGGGTCAGGGTGATAAGCAGCAAGCCCCTTGTGGGTGCTGAAGAAATAAATTATAATTAGCAAGCATCTTATGAAAGGAAAATAGAAGGTTGTGAAACCAAGGAGACAGCTGGAAAGGGAAGAGGTCGACTCTCAGTGGTCATTGAAAATTCTCAAACAGCGGAAGATCTGGCACATGTGCAGTGTGTTCCAAACCTTCTAGCTCCGCGCCTGGCAGCAGACAAAGTTCCATGATGGCTTGGCTAAGAAGGCACTGAACAGAGTGAGAGGAAACGTTTTGCTGAAGAGACAAAGAGCCACATAAAGCTTTACCCCTGCTGAGCAGCACTTACTCAGGCAAGTAACCCTACAGGGGTCAGTGGGATGATCCCAGGAGCACATTCATTTCAACATGCATGAGAATTGCAAGCTGGCGATGGCAGAGCAGAAGCCAACCAGAACAATACTGCCAAAGGAAGAGGTGGATGTTCCTCCACTTGGGTCATTAAAATGGACTAGTCCAAGCCTGGTGAACATCCTGCAGAGAAGAACCCTGCCCTGGCCCTGTGAAGGCCAGAACTAACTACTGAACTCAGTAGGGCTTTTCCATCTCCAGGTCTGTGACTCCACCCCAGAGACAAGGGTTGAGAATCTGAGGCCACCCTCTTTGCCAATAGGGTCCAGGCAGCAGGCCACACCGATGTTTCCTTGGGTACAATTTAGGTCTGTCGATTAATCACAGTTAACTCACATGATTAATTCAAAAAATGAATCATGATTAATCACTGTTTTAATTGCACTGTTAAACAACAGAATACCAACTGAACTTTAGTAAATATTTTGGATGTTTTTCTACATTTTCATATATATATTGTATTCTGTGTTGTAATTGAAATCAAAGTGTATATTATTTTTGATGACAAATATTTGCACTGTACAAATGATAAACAAAGAAATAGTATTTTTCAATTCACCTCATGTAAGTACTGTAGGGCAGTCTCTTTGCTGTGAAAGTGCAACTTACAAATGTATTTTTTTTGTTACATAACTGCACTCAAAACCAAAACAATGTAAAACTTTAGAGCCTGCAAGTCCACTCAGTCCTACTTCTTGTTCAGCCAATCGCTCAGACAAACAAGTTTGTTTACATTTACAGGAAATAATGCTGCCCTCTTCTTATTTACAATGTCACCTGAAAGTGAGAACAGGTGTTCGCATGGCACTTTTGTAGCCAGCATTGCAAGGTATTTACGTGCCAGATCTGCTAAACATTCGTATGCCTTCCATGCTTCGGTCACTGTTCAAGAGGAGAGGTTTCCATGCTGATGACGCTCGTTAAAAAAATAATGCGTTAATTAAATTTGTGACCAAACTCCTTGTGAAAGACTTATGTCCACTGCTCTGTTTTACCCGCATTCTGCCACATATTTCATGTAATAGCAGTCTGGGATGATGACCCAGCACATTGTTCATTTTAAGAACACTTTCACTGCAGACTTGACAAAACGCAAAGATGGTACCGATGTGAGATTTCTAAATATAGCTACAGCACTCGCCCAAGGTTTAAGAATCTGAAGTGCCTTCCAAAATCTGAGAGGGATGAGGTGTGGAGCATGCTTTCAGAAGTCTTAAAGAGCAACACTCCGATGCAGAAACCACAGAACCTGAACCACCAAAAAAGAAAATCAACCTTCTGCTGGTGGCATCTGACTCAGATGATGAAAATGAACGCGTCAGTCCACATTGCTTTGGATCGTTATCAACATGGACATGTCCTCTGGAAGGGTGGTTGAAGTATGAAGGGACATATGAATCTTTAGCACATCTGTGATGTAAATATCTTGTAACGCCAGCTACAACAGTGCCATGAGAATGCCTGTTCTCGCTCTCAGGTGACACTGTAAACAAGAAACAGGCAGCATTATCTCCTGCAAATGTAAACAAACTTGTTTGTCTGAGCAATTGGTGGAACAAGAAGTAGGACTGAATGGACTTGCAGGCTCTAAAATTTTACATTGTTTTATTTTTGAATGCAGTTTTTTGTACATAATTCTACATTTGTAAGTTCAACTTTCATGATAAAGAGATTGCACTGCAGTACTTGTACGAGGTGAAGTGACATTTACTATTTCTTTAGGTGTTTTACAATGCAAATACTTGTATTAAAAAATAACTATAAAGTGAGCACTGTACACTTTGTATTCTATGTTGTAATTGAAATCAATATATTTGAAAAAGTAGAGAACATCCAACACATTTAAATAAATGGTATTCTGTTATTGTTTAACAGCCCGATTAATTGTGCGATTAGTCACGATTAATTTTTTTAATTGCTTGACAGCCCTAGTACAATTCAGACAGGACTAGGTATGTGAGATAGGCCAAGACTAGGAAAGGGGCAGTCACTTCTGGACCAAGGCAGGCTGAGCAGAGCTGAGAAAGGACTGTCTACCAAATGGGTTTAGGTGAGAAGTGATTGCAGCTGATGCCATTTGACAACAGCATTTGATGTGGCTCTAGTAAAGAGAGAGCACCCAGTTGAGCCACACGCACCGACTGAGCGGACAGCAGGGGTCACTGGGCCCCGCTCCAGCCTGACACCTGAAGTATCCAGCACCTTGGAGAGGAGCACTAGACAGGGGAGTGGAGCTGCTAGGGTGTGAATGGATTCGACATTCGCCAGTACTGAGGGTCAGAGCATTCCAACCAGACTGCACCTGCTCATTGATTCAGCCACTGCAGCGTGGTTGGAATCTCCATCCAAACAGTGTCACCCGGCACCGCTGGGCAGGAGAGCAAACAGGAGCTGTGTGCGCAGTATAGGCCCCCTGCACACTAGTAAAGGGGGCGGGGGGCGATCTCAGAATCCCGTGTCAGAGCACTCTAACCACGTGCAGGGCCCCCAGGGCTCAGGCTGGGACTTACGTAGCACCTATTCTAGTCTAATGCACAACTGACACCAAGTCCAACATCAGAATCAAGCCCAGGACATGTTCTATGGGGACTGTGGTCTTGCCAGGCCCCTGTGGCTGGCCCCTGTGATCTTTGCTGTCTCTAACACCTATGACCTAGGATCTCTCTTGTAAGCAGGAACCTCCGGTTGCTCCCCTCTGCCCGAGTGCCCTGTAACGCCAGCCTCCAGGTGCAGCACTGCAGCGGCAGTCGCCCAGGGAGCCCCGATAACTTCCTGCAATGGAGCAGGACAGGAGGGGATGGTCCAGCTGCAGTGCAGGCATTTCACTGCATGCCAACAGCAAGGACCAAGGAACACAGTTAACTCATGCACGTGGTTCTGGGTGTGGTTGGGAGGGTCAGGCCCAGCTCCTAAGTGAGTGTAAATCACCTACGCATCACCCACTTCAGTTCTAACGGGCTCTGCAGTACAGGACACACGCTGGACCAGGTCCTATCTGGTGCTGGACCAAGAGCCGCTGTGAAAGAGACAAGCTTTGGCCCTTACATAGAGCTTTTCTTTGGGCCTCTGTAGTACAGGAGCGTTCAGAGCCTGAGTCAGGATCGGTGGTCCCTGGGCACTGTCCAGACACAACCACCACCCAGGGGCTTATGGACTAAGATAAGTAATACACAGAGCTGTAAACTGTAAATGTCTCTCCCTATATATACATGGGGAGAGAGAGAGATTTACAGTTTATTGTTAATTTATTTACACCACATGTGGCCTGTCCCCACCTGCCATCAGGAATTGGCCGCCTGCATCAGTTACTGTTCTATCCACTATGTAGCTCTGGCCAAGCTCCATTCCCAGCTAGTCACTATCTGGCTGAAAGCTACAATTGACTACAGCTGGTTAGCACAGTCACTGTCCATCCCAATCATCCCTGTCCCCCCAGAGGTTCCCACCCTGGCCTGGCATCTGCTCCCATTGCTCTGGCTCTAAGAAAGGTGAGCTCTTTGGGGCAGGTCTCGGTCTCTGCTGTGCAAAGCAATCTGCACACTGATAGTGTATGTTAGCACACCCACGCTCCAGAGGAAGGCTGACCCTGTGGGGAAGGCCCAGCTCTGGGACGCCGGAGAGCGGCCGGCCCTGTGGGGAAGGCACGGCTCTGGGAGGCCAGAGAGCGGCTAGTTGCCAGTTCTCACCAGTTTGGGTGTTTCTTAAATCCCCAGCTCCTGGAGTCATGTGAGTATGTAGGAAGCTTGGCTTCCAATAACAAAAGTTTCTACCCTCCTTCTTGTGGAGAAAAGCTTGAAAACATGAGCCGAGTGTCCCTTAAAGACGCAGAATCCACGAGGCAAAGGAAAAAGGCCCAATCCTTATCTTGTAAAGTCTCATGGTTTTCTGGGGCCTGAGTCATGATGTTTTGAATGCCTGAGGCTGGCCATACTGGGTTAATGCTGGTTGGTGCGGGGGTGAGGCTAGAGGCTCCAGCCCAACCCATCACTTTGCAAGCTGTGTGTAGAGCAAAGACTGCATTAGCACCATCCAAAACCAGATGAGCCAGGGGAAGTTAGCTGGGAGATCAGGAGGGGACAAAGCCACCACCCAGCCCTGTGACACCTGCAGTTCCAGAGAGAGGAGCCAGACACATCCCTGCTGCACAGATTTGCCCTGGGGTATGTTTGGCAAGCACAGCTACCCCCACTTTTCCTCTCATTTTTGGCCTCTTAGCTGCCCAGAATTTGCCTTTTGTGGGAACTGATTAAACCCGTTTTTACGTCCCAAAGGTTTTATTTTAGTTGGAATGCACAGACCCCAGCAGCCCTCGGAAAGGTGGCTTAACATTTGCTCTCTAGAAAGTGGAGTGCATGCGAAGTGGGGGCTGGGGAGAAGAGCCCCCCCACGACAATCTGAACACTTCTTATCTGACTTTTCCCACCGCTCCAGCCTGAGCTAAGGGGCAGCAGGGGAAGAGTCGGGGTGGCCGGATTCTCTTGGGAGAAGTTGGGAAGAGGGTTAAAGAAAAACCCCAGAATGAGATTCTGGCTTTAGCCCTAACCCAGCAGCCAGCGCTGCCCCGTTCCAAGCTGATCATCCATGCGGCAGAAAAGCTGAATTCTCCCAAGGAGCAATATCCCCCTCCCACTAGTTACTGTTTCTACCCCCCATCCTGCGCCTGGCCCTATCCCCACCCAGACACGGTCCTTTCTGTTGAACCTGGCTCTAAGCAAGATTGTAAGAGCCATGGGCAGGGACCTGGCCACCGAAGTACACGCATGAAGGGCAGTGATACCGGCACAGGGAGACATGTTCTCATGGGCATCTGCATCTCCTGCCATGCAATCACTGACAGGCCTCGCCCAGAGACCTTGCTGCACAGACTCAAAGGCCAGAAGGGGCCATCACGATCCCCTAGTGTGACCTCCTGCACATCGCAGGCCACAGAACCTCGCCCACCCCCTCCGGTAACAGACCCCCAACCTCTGGCTGAGTTACTGACGTCCTCAAACCAAGGGTTACAGACTGCAAGTGACAGAGACTCCACCATGGACACCAGTTTAAACCTGCCAGTGACCCGCGCCCCATTCTCTCTAATGTCCTATCTCAAGGCACTAACGAGGCTGTCTGTATCCTACACCAGGGCCTATGCGGTATTTGCAGGATTTCTTTAAAGCTAATGATTCCTAAAGTCTCTCCAGTCCCCACCTGATCCTGCCTCTCCTTTAGACTTCAGGCATCTCAGGCAGGGACTGTGGCTTGGTGCCTTCAGTGCTTAACAACTAGTGCAGTCCAAGCAACACAAACAAGGCCCAGCCAGCCTGCTTGTCAGGGCGCAAGTGCTCCCCAGGGCTGTGATCACTGCAGGTATCTGCCTCAGTCTCCTCAGCATCTTCATGCAGAGAATTGCATACATCTGATGCAAACTGTCCTCAAAAAGAAAAGGAGTACTTGTGGCACATTAGAGACTAACAAATTTATTAGAGCATAAGCTTTCGTGAGCTACAGCTCACTTCATCGGATGCATTTGATGAAGTGAGCTGTAGCTCACGAAAGCTTATGCTCTAATAAATTTGTTAGTCTCTAAGGTGCCACAAGTACTCCTTTTCTTTTTGCGAATACAGACTAACACGGCTGCTACTCTGAAAACTGTCCTCAGCTTCCGGAGACGTGCTGGTGCTCTGAAGTAGGTATGCCATCTCCTCAAGGCAGACGCAACTGCTGTGTGTCCTGCTGCCTGTTTTCTCCTCTGGCTCCTTGATGCAGACACAGGCAGATGCATGTGCCCTACTGCATGTTCTCTCTAGCTCCCTCCTGCAGGTGCATATCCAGCAGCATCGTCCCTCAGGATTGTGAAGGAGGATGGGGGACACACAGAGTTTTGAGTTCCTGGCATGAGGTTCAGGTTTGCGATGGGAGGATGTTCACAGTCCGGGAGGTTAAATGCCCTGATGCCATTTTAATTTATGGGCCTAAAGCTTTGGTGAGAACTAATTCTCTCCCACATACTATTGCATGAATCCCTGTTCTTTCCCTCTGCTGTCCTGAACAGGTGCTCTGGCTTTGTCTTGATCCCCGGGTTTAAAAGACAGGACCACATGGGACGAGAGAGAGACAGACAGACAGACAGACCAAGGACTTGCAGAAATAAAATGGTCCTTCCAGAAAACTGCTACACAAAAGGGTGTGCCGAGGACAATTCCAGCCTCAACCAAACTGTGTTCCCGCTAGGGAGAGTCCTGACACGCTTGATGAACACGGTGAGACAAGCTGGAGAGAGTCACGCTAAGGATTTAATATTTAAATTCCCGTGTTCTTCCAGTCCCGAATTCCCTCCACCCCCCCCACCTCTGCCACTGCTCCTCAAGCCCCCACTCTGACACAGCAGCCCCCCTAATCTTCCAACCCTGAGCCCCACATGCACTTGGAAGGCACCTCGCTCCTGACCTGCAGCCCTTTCTGAAGCTGCTTTCACTCTCAGCTCCTCCACAGCACTGACAAACTGAGCCTGCCCCATCCCTGTTCTTCCAAGCCTGGGCTCTCCTGCAGATCTCATGGTGTTGTATCTAAACCACTCTTTGGCGATCCCTGAAACGAGCTGCCCTAGAGCTCGGCCGAGCTGGCTAACTGGGGAGTGGCTTTGTGAGTGTGGTATGGCTGCTCAACTCAGGTCACCTGTACTTTAGCACATCTCATACCTGGTGTCGAGGGGCAAAAAGCTACTGACTTGCGCATCCCCTATAACTTCATGCCCTATAGACACAGCACTACACTGGAGCCCCTGCCACTGCACCCCCCTATAGACACAACACTCCAGTGGAGTCCCCGCCACTGCACCCCCCTATAGAAACAACACTCCTGTGGAGTCCCCGCCACTGCACCCCCCTATAGACACAGCACTCCAGTGGAGTCCCCGCCACTGCACCCCCTATAGACACAGCACTCCAGTGGAGCCCATGCCACTGCACCCCCTATAGACACAGCACTCCAGTGGAGCCCCCGCCACTGCACCCCCCATAGACACAGCACTCCAGTGGAGCCCCCGCCACTGCACCCCCCATAGACACAGCACTCCAGTGGAGCCCCTGCCACTGCACCCCCCTATAGACACAGCACTCCAGTGGAGCCCCCGCCACTGCACCCCCCATAGACACAACACTCCACTGGGGCCCCCGCCACTGCACCCCCCATAGACACAGCACTCCAGTGGAGCCCCCGCCACTGCACCCCCTATAGACACAGCACTCCAGTGGAGCCCCCTCCACTGCACCCCCTATAGACACAGCACTCCAGTGGAGCCCCCGCCACTGCACCCCCCATAGACACAACACTCCAGTGGAGCCCCCGCCACTGCACCCCCCTATAGACACAGCACTCCAGTGGTGCCCCCGCCACTGCACCCCCTATAGACACAACACTCCACTGGAGCCCCCGCCACTGCACCCCCCATAGACACAGCACTCCAGTGGAGCCCCCGCCACTGCACCCCCCATAGACACAGCACTCCACTGGAGCCCCCGCCACTGCACCCCCCTATAGACACAGCACTCCAGTGGAGCCCCCTCCACTGCACCCCCTATAGACACAGCACTCCAGTGGAGCCCCCGCCACTGCACCCCCTATAGACACAGCACTCCAGTGGAGCCCCCGCCACTGCACCCCCCTATAGACACAGCACTCCAGTGGAGCCCCCGCCACTGCACCCCCCATAGACACAACACTCCACTGGAGCCCCCGCCACTGCACCCCCCTATAGACACAGCACTCCAGTGGTGCCCCCGCCACTGCACCCCCCTATAGACACAGCACTCCAGTGGTGCCCCCGCCACTGCACCCCCCATAGACACAGCACTCCAGTGGAGCCCCCGCCACTGCACCCCCCATAGACACAGCACTCCAGTGGAGCCCCCGCCACTGCACCCCCCATAGACACAGCACTCCAGTGGAGCCCCCGCCACTGCACCCCCCATAGACACAGCACTCCAGTGGAGCCCCCGCCACTGCACCCCCCATAGACACAGCACTCCAGTGGAGCCCCCGCCACTGCACCCCCTATAGACACAGCACTCCAGTGGAGCCCCCTCCACTGCACCCCCTATAGACACAGCACTCCAGTGGAGCCCCCGCCACTGCACCCCCCTATAGACACAGCACTCCAGTGGAGCCCCCGCCACTGCACCCCCCATAGACACAGCACTCCAGTGGAGCCCCCGCCACTGCACCCCCCATAAACACAGCACTCCAGTGGAGCCCCCGCCACTGCACCCCCCATAGACACAACACTCCAGTGGAGCCCCCGCCACTGCACCCCCCTATAGACACAGCACTCCAGTGGTGCCCCCGCCACTGCACCCCCCTATAGACACAACACTCCACTGGAGCCCCCGCCACTGCACCCCCCATAGACACAGCACTCCAGTGGAGCCCCCGCCACTGCACCCCCCATAGACACAACACTCCACTGGAGCCCCCGCCACTGCACCCCCCATAGACACAACACTCCAGTGGAGCCCCCGCCACTGCACCCCCCATAGACACAGCACTCCAGTGGTGCCCCCGCCACTGCACCCCCCTATAGACACAACACTCCACTGGAGCCCCCGCCACTGCACCCCCCATAGACACAGCACTCCAGTGGAGCCCCCGCCACTGCACCCCCCATAGACACAGCACTCCACTGGAGCCCCCGCCACTGCACCCCCCTATAGACACAGCACTCCACTGGAGCCCCCGCCACTGCACCCCCCTATAGACACAGCACTCCAGTGGTGCCCCCGCCACTGCACCCCCCATAGACACAGCACTCCAGTGGTGCCCCCGCCACTGCACCCCCCATAGACACAGCACTCCACTGGAGCCCCCGCCACTGCACCCCTATAGTTACGTCCTCCTCCCTTTCACACCCTACAGCACTGCCTCACCCCCTGCTCTTCTGGCTGACCTCAGATCTCAACCTCCCTCCGCCCGGTCCATCCCCTTTTACCACATACACATTAGGGGAGCCGCCCTCTTCTCTGGAGCACCCGCCTCCCCCGGCCGGCAGTGGCCGGGGGCCCCCGGCTCGGTGAAGCGGCTGTAGGGAGAGGAGGACCGGGCGCGACACCTGCTCGCAGGTCAGCTGCAGTCATGGGTCCCGGCCCTGCACGGCCCATCCCGGAGAGGAAAGCGATGCCCGGGTGGCCCCTTTCCCAGCCCAGAGGAGAGCGCAGCTCCCGACGGCCACCAAGGGGCCACCCAGGCGTCACACCCCCCCCGGGCAGCGCGAAGGGTCCCGGCCCGCGGAGCTGGGTGGATTCCTCCAGCCGGGAACAGGGCTTTCGCCTGCCCACCGCGCTCCAGCTCCGCGCTTGCGGGCCAGCCAGGCACCAGCCTGCAAAGCGAGCCCAGGCCGGCCGGCCGGCCAGCAGCCCCCTCCCGCCCCAGCCTGGCTCCTTTGTCTCGGGCGGCCGCAGCATCCCCAGCACGGCAACACGCCTGGGCAGGGCTGCCCTGGCAGACAATGGGGAGCCGGGGCCCTGCACCCAGGCCGGGGCGTCCAGACACGGCAGCCCGCGGCGTCGCGGCTCCCCGGCCCCCGCACCCGGGCAGGCCCCCGGGCGCCTCTGGGCAAAAGCCACAGCTCGGCAGGGAAAGGTCCGACCTAAACACCATCCGCGAGCAAGAGAAGCGGCCCCCGCCATCCCCCTCGCTCACCGGCCCGAGGCGCCGTCGCGCCCCTCCGCCCCCAGGGGCAGCTGCGGGTGCAGACGCCAGCCGGCTCCGGGCTCGCCTCTCTCCGCGCTCCCGGGGGACGCAGCGTCACGCCACCCTCCTGCCGCAGCTGCATCCCGGGCAATGCGGAGGGTCTGCGCAATCACATCTCCAGCCTGCCGGCGGCTGCCGTGACGCTGGGCGGCGCGAAGGACCGGGCATGCCCACAGCCCGCCACCCCGGCTGGCACTCAGCCCCTGCGGGACTTCAGCCGGGTGCGGGGGGCGCAGAGAGCACGGCCAGCTGGAGGCCGGAGGACTGGTTCTGCTCAGCCCTGGCAACTCGGGGAGGAGCAGCTCGGGGCCACCTGCAGCCTCCCACACCCCGCTGAAGCCTCTGCGGTGAAATATGCGGCAGCTCCCCTCCTGGGCTGGCTGCTCGGTCTCGCCCCTCCTGCTCTCTCCTCTTGGCACCAGCCGGGGGCAGCTGGAATTGCTGCCTGCCTGCAGCACGGCCCTTGGGCAGCCGCAGCCCCTGGAGAGAAGGCGCTGGCTGGCCCAGGGTGCGGAACAGAGGAAGTGCCCCGGGCCGCGGAGGGGCTGAAAGGAAAGATTTGTGGTTCTCCATGGTGCCCCTTATCCCACAGGCCTCCACAAGCGACATCCAAACAGCACCCTTGACATGCAGCCACCTCGGGGGTGGAGAGCAGCAGCCAGGCACTCAGCCAGGGCAGGCATCACCCGGCCAGGGGTTCAAGCTCAGATACGCTGCGAATTTTAATCCACAACTGAATCGGCAGCTATCTAAAGCGGGGGTTCCTGTGCTGCCCTATAGGCCCCGCCAACCCCCGTCTGGTCTGCGAAGCAGCCCAGGGCCACCCCCTCGCTAACAGAAACGGTGGCCCATGGAGCCCCCGGCCCGCAGAGGCAAGGTTCCCTCTCCATCCATGCGCTAGGACAGGCCGCCTCCCTGTCAGCACAGGCTGGCTGCACCTGCGTGGCCTGCAGGCTCCTGGCAAGCTGCCAAGGGGGTGCCCGTGCTCTGCGGGGCGAGTGGCTCTCCGGAAGGATTTCTAGCGCCCGTCGCTGTATTGTCTGAGTCCTCCCCCACCCCTCCAGTGGGACTCCTCTCCTGGGGAGACGCCCCGTGCAGCTGGCCCCCAGGTGAAGGCCCAAAGCGCAGCCGGAGGCTGGTCAGGGGCAGTTTCAGTGGGACCCTGGAGGTGGAGGGCAAAGTTGATAGCACTGGCAGCTCCCCGGGGGCAGTAGCGTAGAGCAGCCAGCCCTGGCAGTGCCAGCAGCTCGGCGTGCCCTGCTCAAAGGCCAGTCCGCAGTCACGTCCCCACTCCCCGGGCACCAGCTGAGCTGCACCAGCACTGGGGCAACGGGCCTGTTTCAGAAAACACTCTGTGCTGGCAAGGCCAAGGAGTCTGGTCTGGACCCCAGCCCAGCAGTGCTTCACGGAGGCAGTGACGAGACCTCAAGGAGACACTGCACTGCATGGCATTTAACACTGCACGACAGGGCCTGGGCACGGCTCCCAGGGTCGACGTACCAGTGCAGCTAGAACCACTGCGCTGGGCACATGACCCCCCCCAGCTGCTTTCCTAGCAGGACAGGGTCAGGGAGATGATTTCTAAAGGCCCGGGGCTGGGGGAGCTCCCCCGTATGAGGTGCATGGCCTGGGCTCTCACTGCTCACACTGTGTCTCCCCTCTGGAATGACAGGAGACAGCCACTCAGGCAGTGCCCATTCCGGGAGCAGGGCCCACCCTCCTCCTGCACTGAGAGTCGCACGTCACTCCGAGGCCGCCGTGGGGTCTGAGCTCTCCCGGCTGGTGCCCAGCCCCGTAGCGAGTGTCCCTGCTAGCAGAGCAGTGACTGGGCCTCTGTGCCTGGCAGTTGAGGGGAGCAGAGAGCTCGCCCTGAAGAACTCTGTTCCCCCGAGCAGCAGTAAGCGAGACTATTAACAGAATCTCAGCTACCCCTTCCCATTAGACCACCACCCGGCCTGCCCCATTGTGCTGTCCGCAGTGATTAAGGCAGACTTGGGTGGACGTGCTGAGGATCGTTCGGCCGGGACAGCAGGATCTCCTCTGTAGCAAAGCAAGGCGTTACCCCGGAGACTCGTTCCCGCAGCGAGGAGCAGAATGGAAAATATTCTACTGCCCTCCCTGCTCTCCTGGGAGCCCTGCCAGCCTGACGCTACAAGGTACCAGTGCAAACGGGCCAAGCCGCTGTCCCTGCCCACAGACACTGACATTAACCAGCTCCCTGTCAGGAACTGCAGCCTCACATGGGGGACGCCCCGCCAAGCCAAGCTAATAAACTAACCTAACCCGGCCAGGATCCCACCCGGCCTGGCCCCCAGAGGGCTGTAACTGACAGCTCCACTCCTCACGGGGGTGGGGGGGGGAAAGGAACACGACACCGCACTGACCTGATGAACTAGCCTAACCCGGCCAGGATCCCACCTGGCCTGGCCTGGCCAGGCTCGGCCCCGCAGGGGGCTGTGATTAACAGGCTGTAGATACCGTCTGCCTGGAGGGCCACTCCCTTCTGATAGCAACCAGGGTTCAGAGAAACAGCTGAGAAAAAGGACTTGCTACCACAGCAGTGAAGATCCTGCTCATCCAACTGCACCATCCACCTGAACCGGAGCACAGGTGGCGGGGGGTGCCCTGCAGTTCCCAGCCGCCATGGGCTGAAGTCACGGAGGTCTCTGGAAGGCACGGATTCCATGACTTCCGTGACCTCCATGACAAAATTGTAGCCTTAGTCATGATTGATAAAGTTTGCAGAGGACACAAAAATTGCAGGAGAGGAAAATAATGAAGAGAACAGGTCACCGATACAGAGTGATCTGGATCGCTGGATAAACTGGGTGCAAGCAAACAGCATGTATTTTAATATGGCTAAATGTAAATGTATATATCTAGGAATAAAAGAGCGTAGGCCATTCTTACAGGAGTGGGGGCTCTATCCTGGGAAGCAGGGACTCTGAAAAAGAGTTGGGAAAAATCAGCTGAGTGCAAGCCCCCAGTGTGGTGCTGTGGCCAAAAAGGCTGATGCGACCCTGGGATGCATAAACAGGAGAATTTTGCAAATGAGCAGGGAGGTTATTTTCCCTTTGTACCTCGCACTGGTGCAACTGCTACTGGAATCTGTGTCCAGTTCTGGCATCCACAATCCAAGGAGGATGTTGATAAATTGGAGGGGGTCAGAGAAGACCCATGAGAATGGTTAAAGGATGGGAAAACCTGCCTCACAGTGATGGCCTCAAAGAGCTCAATCTATTTACCTCACCAAAGAAAAGGTTACAGGGAGACTTGATCACAATCTACAGGTACCTACATGGGAAACAAAATATTTAATACTGGCTCTGCAATCTAGCAGCAAAAGGTCTAAACACGATCCAATGGCTGGACGTCGAAGCTAGACAAATTCAGACTGAAAATAAGGTGTAAATTTTTAGCAGTGGGCATAATTAACCATTGGAACAGTTTACCAAGGGACGTGGTGGATTCTCCAGCTCTGACAACTTTGAAATCAGGATTGGCTGTGTTTCTAACAGATCAGCTCTAGGGATTATTTCAGAGCAGGTCTCTGGCCTGTGATATGCAGGAGGTCAGACCAGATGATCACAATGGTCCCTTCTGGCTCTGGAACCTATGACTCTGTGCATCTATTCTAATACACAAATCCGCCAGCTGGCTTTGGATGAATCAGCAGGGAGGACATGTGACCAGAGGCCACTGGCGTAGACCCACCACCACCCTCCTTCCCAGCACTGTCTTGGGGAAGGAGAGCTGAGTGACTGGCCCCAGACTATGGAAGGAACATTTGTACACAGGCTCCAGAGCAGATCACTGCCTTCTCAGTCACCCCGCAGCTGCCCATGGCAGAAACAGGAACCCCCCAGGATACGTCAGTGCCCAACTGCCCCCCAGGCTAGTCTGCCCATCAGGGGTTGCCTGGGAGGTGCACTACAGCAAACAGCCCCATTTCTCAGCCGGTGGGTTGCAGGCATTGAACTTTCGATTCCAGTCTAAAGCACAGAAAGTCTTGTTCCCTCCATCCCCGGGCCCTTCAAGGCTAGATGTTCTCTGCTACCTCCCGATGTGCACACACAACTAACCAGCCAGGCTTAGCATTGCTAGGACTGGTCCCGTTTTATTCTGACTTTTATAAGAAGTTTGAGGGGGAGCAAAAATGTCTCTCTACAGATAAGGAGTCACCAACCTGCAAAACCTTGAGAAACTTGGCAACTGAATGAGCGATGCTGCTGGGATTTCCTGGGCCGTCTCCCAGCCAGGCACTCATCAGTTCCCATCCCTGGGGCTAGGAGTGCTAACAAGGGCACAGCTGCAGAGGGGCCAGGCAAAGTGCAGGTCGCTCACACACATGCAGTAACGTGACCTGCCCAGAGTTTACCAGGCTTCCCATGGTGACACCTAGCTCCAGGAGGCCGTGCTTCCGCTACAGAGTGGCAATTCGGTGTCAGCACAACCCCAGGAACTCAAAACCCAGGAGTCAGGCCCCCCAAAACATCATGAGATGGTCTTGAAAACCACGGTGGTGAAGGCTAGGAGGGTCCTAATCCAGTGGAAACTGGGCCAAATCACAAAGGATGGATATAAACAAATAGCACAAGTACATAGGGACAAAATTCGAGAGGCCACAGCACAAAATGAAATTAAACTAGCTAGAGACAAGAAAACATTCTACAAATACATTAGAAGAATGAGGAAGCCCAAGGACAGGGAGGCAGGCGGCGGGGGGGGGGGGGGGGGAGGAGAGGGGGGAAGGGGGGGAGGAGAGGGGGGAAGAAACAATAACGGAAAATGTGAAAATGGCAGATGAGCTAAATGACATTTTTGTTTCAGTTTTCACCAAAAAGGTTAGTAGCAGTTGGACATCTAACAGTGAATTCCAGTGAAAATGAGGTAGCATCAGAGGCTAAAATAGGGAAAGAACAAGTTAAAAGTTATGTAGGCAACTTAGATGTCTTCAAGTTACCAGGGCCTGATGAAATGCATCCTAGAATACTCAAGGAGCTGACTGAGGAGATATCTGAGCCATTGGCAATTAAAATCTTTGACAAGTCATGGAAGACGGGAGAGATTCCAGAGGACTGGAAAAGGGCAAATATAGTGCCCATCTATAAAAAGGGAAATAAGGACAAACTGAGGAATTACAGACCAGGCAACTTAACTTCAGTACCTAGAAAGATAATAGAGCAAATAATTAAGCAATCAATTTGCAAACATTTAGAAGATAATAAGGTGATAAGTCAGCATGGATTTGTCAAGAACAAATCGTGTCAAACCAACCTGAGAGCTTTCTTTGACAGGGTAACAAGCCTTGTGGATATGGGGGAAGCGGTAGATGTGGTATATCCTGACTTTAGTAAAGCTTTTGATACTGTCTCACAAGACCTTTTCATAAACAAACTAGGGAAATGCAACCTAGGTGGAGCTATTATAAGGTGGCTGCAGAACTGGTTGGAAAACCGTTCCCAGAGAGTAGTTACCAGTGGTTCACAGTCGTGCTGGAAGGGCGTATCGAATAGGGTCCCGCAGGGATCAGTTCTGTGTCCGGTTCTGTTCAATATCTTCAGCAATGATTTAGATAATGGCTTAGAGAGTATACTTATAAAGTTTGCAGACGACACCAAGCTGGGAGGGGTTGTAAGTGCTTTGGAGGAAAGGATTAAAATTCAAAATGATCTGGACAAACTAGAGCAATGGTCTGAAGTAAACAGGAGCCTAATAGAGCTCCTCTAGCTTTAACTACACCACACCACCTCCCTTTCAGGGGACCTCCAACCAGAGAGATTCCCAGGGTCCACAGGCTCAAGTCTGCTAACAGTGACAGTGCTCCTGACAGAGTGAGAACATTGCCTTACGTGATGCCCAGAGCTGAGAATGGCAGAGAAAGGAGAGCCCTTCTGAGGGACGGAGAGACCCTGTGCTGGAGGTCAGCAGCAGGTAGGCCAGCAGATGCAGGGCTTAAAGGCTGCGACAGGTTATCCTGCCTCCCAGCCACTCCCCAGCAGAATCAGACACAAAGATATTTTACATTTCCATGATGGACTTTCATCTCAGTTACTTTACAAACCTTAGCAAAGCTTCACAGCCGGCTGGAGAAGCAGGTGAGGGACATGTAAGGAACAGAAATCCCAACCCCAACCTGAAACGCAGCCACCTTTAGGGTGGAGCAGTGCAGATGTTTCACAACGCACAGCAACAAGTCCACTCAGTTCAGGTCAGGAAGTTACTGCTGTGGCCAGCTGAAACCACAGAGGAAATGTATGGAATTGCCCATGTTGGAATATATCCAGGACACTGGGGTTCACACCCCAACTGGGGCAAAACCTGCCCTGGGATCTTTAATCACAGTGGCAGGAAAGCAGAACGCCAACCAAATGCACAACAGGGGGGCTGACGGCGAAGGAGGGCCAAGCAGGGTGACTAAGGATGGGAGGGGAAGCCAGACACATGGGTGGGTCTGTTGCTCTATCTCAGAACAAGGCTGGGCAGAACGCTTTGCCAGGATATTTCATTTGGCCCTGGCTGAGGGACGTTTAGAGTTATAAACATTGATGCATTTAGGACTGCAGCTCCCTAGGGCGCGTCAATCGGTGCCCCTGTGGCACACATGGGGAAATGGCACCAGTGAGTCCAGAGGCTTTTAGACCAATTTCTAGCCCTGTTAGCGTCACTCTTCCATTTCACAGCGACTTCCAATAACAAGCGTCCTTCTGAATCTGCCATGTTCCGAGACCACAGCGAGGCCTGACCCCCTCTGCAGCAAAGCTGCCAGCTGACCCCAGCACGGCAGGAGTGTCCCACACACAAGCTGCACCGCGTGTGAACTGCTGTTGTCTGGGGGGGTCACAATGGAAGTGCTGACGTGCCTCTGGCTGCACAGTCACATGCAAACACAGGGGCCCAAACTCTGTCCTGCCTGTGCTGACAAGCAGGCCGGGCCTCACTCGTGCCGGACAATTAGGGAAGTGCGGCCAGCAGAGACTACACCTCCAGCATACAATGCTCCCCTTGAGCCCAGGAGCCTCTGCACCTCGGCAGGGGAAAGTCAGTCAGAGTGAGGGACCCTGACCCCTGGCAGGGTTTCAGGGTTAACCCTTTGCTCTCAGGACTGTGTCTGTCTATGGCTAGCAAGAATATCCAGAGCTATAAAGCTACTGCAAAGAAAGAGTCGTGGTAGGGACATTAATCTTCATACTTCAGGGTCTAAACCTGTCTCTAACTATTTGGGATCAGGAGAGACCTAACGTGGGGGACAGATTCTCTCAAGTCCACTGCTGCAGGGTTCTTGCACCCTTCTCAGAAAAATCGGGTGCTGCGCGGTAGAGACAGGACAGTGCTGGGTGGAGCCCGGGTCTGATCCTTCCTAGAAACTCCTGTCTCTCACATCAGAGCTCGGAAATAAAACCCAGCTTGTTCTGGGCGAGGTCCTTTGCTTTTTGGCAAATGCTCCCAGTCCTATGGGCCAGTGGTGGGCCTGGCGAGCCACTGCCATCGATAGCCCCCTTGGGGAAACTGAGCAGTCAGAGCAGAAAAGCCCGTGGGGGTCCTGCCTGGTCCTCCATGCCCAGGGACCAGGTCTGCTGTCTATAGAACGGTCGCCCGGCTTTGCTCAGTCTGAAGCAACTCCAGCATTCAGACAGGGCTTGGAGTGTTATTTTTAACACTTGTTCACATAACTCTTGGGAGGCATCCTGGGAAGGGCTAGAACTGAAATAGTATCCTGCGGGCACTATTTATACAGCTTCTGCCTGCAGAGAGGGGGCTGCTGGGGGGCCAGAGACCCTTCTCCCAACGCTGGGGGGTGGTGGGGATTGAGCAGCCACTGCACAATGGTTTGGGGTTTGGAGCTGGCCCTCCAAACAAGTCCCACGCTGCAGCAGCCTCAGGCTCCTTGGCCTGCCATCTAGAGCGGGGAGCCCGGCAGAGGCGCCTGGGGGCAGGATGGCCATCAGCACAAGAGCAGCCTGAGTGGGTGTGGTGGTGGGAAGGCAGGCAAGCATGACCCCATCCGCAGGGGAGCGGGACACCTGCCCCTTGCTTTGCACCCCCCTGGGTGCTGTGCCATCAGCATGACTGGAGCTGGGGGGGGCAGGTTGCTAAATATGAATACTCATTGTGTGAACACTGTTGTGTTTAAAACACGCCTTGAGCTGTGGGGGAAGATGCCAGCCCGCCAGCCCTAGAGCCTCTATCCAGGACCAGCAGCCACCTCAGAAACTCCCCGATGGGAACGGCCTAGAGGAGCAAGGAAAATGGGAACCTTTCAAATCCCCTGCTAACCGGAGATTGGCCCCAGTCCCATTCAGTAGGGTTTTGAGTCATTTCTCTAGGGTCAGTTTCAGTGATTACAGAACCCAGCTCTGTAACTTCTCCATAAAACCGCCCTCTCCCCACCTGAAATGGGCCATATCCCATTCTCGCCCACACTGCTGAATCGGACAGTTAGTGCTGCGGCTGGGGAGGGCTGCGAGGAGGACATCCCCTCCACCCACCAGGAGATGCGCCAACATCAACAACTTGGGGCACTGCTCAATAATGGGAAATGAGACCGACGCTGGATCCCTACAGACCTGAGCCGGGTTGGAACAGGGATCGCGAGAGGAAAGCTCTGTGCCCCATTGCAACACAGACACGTATGATCCTCCCATAGGACACCCTGTTCTGGTAGGAATACGTACACAGTGCTGTATAGAACACGTACACAAGCCACACATTAAAAGACACCTGTCACTCCCTGGGTGGGGAGACGGGGGTTACACTGCCAATACTGAGACCTCAAGCAGTGCAAACAGATGGTTGCAGCTCCTACCTGGCTGGGTGCAGTCCCTGTACTGGCTTCCCAGGCCCGGGTCACGGCTCGCTGCAGCTGAGTGCCCAGCACGTAAGCGATTAGATTCTCACAATGCCTGGCACATTAGAGTGGCTGGAGAATACACGATGCAGGGCCAGTGATAATCCAAAGGAAAACCAGCTTGTCCCAGCATCGGCTCAGTGATCAGCTGGCTCTGAGCTGTAATCGGGTGTCAGGAAGAGGCTACCAGCAGCTGCTGGAGAGCAAGCGGCATGACAGGGCACTTCTCAGGCAGGGATCTGGGCTTAGCCTGGCTCCCCTCTCCCCGTCCTATTGCTGGCTGTGCACAGCAGAGCGCATGTGTTCTCACAGAGCCTGCGAGCAGGGGAGATGCGGGCTGCTGGCTGGCAAAGCCAGGCCCAGCCTGCTAATGAAAAGCCCAGTGTACATCCAGAGGCCCTCTCAAAGGGCATGGCAGAAATGCAGCTCGGGTTACAGAGAGCCATTTCCAGAGCACAGAGCATGAAGCTGGCTGACTGCAAACACGCGCACCACTCCCCAGATATCGGGGGAGGAGACCCCATGGGGTACAGGGACTGGACTCCCATTATCACCTAGGAAGGGAGATTTCAGAGTAGCAGCTGTGTTAGTCTGTATTCACAAAAAGAAAAGGAGTACTTGTGGCACCTTAGAGACTAACAAATTTATTTGAGCATAAGCTTTCGTGAGCTACAGCTACATTTCCGGATGCATCCGATGAAGTGAGCTGTTGCTCACGAAAGCTTATGCTCAAATAAATTTGTTAGTCTCTAAGGTGCCACAAGTACTCCTTTTCTTTTAGGAAGGGAGAGAGGCCCCTGGATACCGCCTCTCCCAGGTGCTTCTACACCCCATCCTCAGCAACTGGGGAATATTAAATAACTCAAGAGACTCACAGAACTCTCCCGATGGGACCCACTAAAGATCAAGTTAGACACCCGCCCCCCAGCCTGCCTGGCCCAATCCACATCATCCCTGGAGCAGAGCTGCACCAAACAGTCCTACCTGGGAGACCAAACAGCCCCTCACTTGAACCCAATGGGCGAGGCTGCTCAGTTCCCTTTCTGCCCCCTCGCCTGCTGCCTGTTCCCTCTTCCTGAGCATAGGGCTTCACAGTCATGGTCATCGAATCCCCCAGGCCACCTGCAGCCCCCACGGCTCCCATCCGTCCAGTTCACTGCACCGGCTGGCCTGGCCTGCTGCATGTCTGAGCCCACTCACATCTCAGCACCACCCACACTTCTGACCCTGGCTGAATTTACCCCAGGCAAGCAACTGACAAAGGAAGACACGAAGGTGCCGCCCTGGGGGCGCAGCCTGGGGACAGGGATTTGGAGAGGTTGGGTTTTCGACTTCACTTTTAGCAGGTCAAAACAAAGTCTCCAGAACGCCCAGGGTAACAATCAGCTCTGGGCAACAAAGCTCACTCTGGGCAACAATCAGCAGGGACCAGCCTCACTCCCGAGGTCTGGCAGAGGCGTCACCAGTGCAGCCAGCTCTGGGGCCCAGGTGGGAGGACTTGCCCTGCAATACCTTCGAACAAGAGAAAGGGGCCACGAATCACGCTGGCCTTGCGCTGTTCGGGGGCACCCAGGAGCAGCCAGTTCCCCGAGGACCCAGTGTGGGGCCAGGGCAGGACTCCTACGCTGCCAAAGGGCCCATGCTGGGTGCTGCTGTTATACTGAGGCACCCAGAGCAAGGGCCAGCGACCCTGCTGATTACAGGGACATAGGGATGCCCAGGGAGACTACAGGGCCCAGCATGCAACATTCCTTCTCAGTGAGAGCAGCCCTGCCGCACAGCATGCTGGGGCTTGTAGTCTTCGCAGGCTGCATCTCCCATTAAACGCACCCCTCCAGTTCCCAGCAAACTGCTAGTCTGGCCCTGGCCTAAATCCCCAAGTTCCTGGGTTGGGCTGGTGGGAGGGACAACCGTTAGCTCCACCTGCTCGTTCTGGGGGGCGGGGGGCAGCTGAGGAAGGACTCCTCCACATTCCCACTTTCCCCCTTTTGCAACCCCACCGAGGTGCTCTGGCTTAGGAGCCCAACACCGCCCTCCTGGCCTCCTGGGAGGGACGCAGCTATCAGAGCAATAGGGGGGCTCCCTATGCCAGGGCCACCTCCCTAGGCTGCCAGTCCCTGAGCAAGGGAAGCCAGCAGCGCTTCTCCTCTGGCTCCTCCACTCCTCCTCCAGCCGCCCCCTAGGCTGGGACAGTCCGTTCCTTTTGCAGCAGTATCCGCATGGCAAAAGCGGAAAGCTTCCCACTGAGATGGGGCTGAATCCAGGGCCAGGCCTGGCTCCCCACTCTGCCAGGGCAGCTCGCTGCCAGCACCCCAGCAGTGGTGATGGGTTCTGTGCATGTACACTAAGCTCAGCCCTGCACATGGGAGAGTCCAGGCAGGCTCCCCTTAGTGTGAAGCTATTCAACGCCGACAGGTCCTGGCACAGCTGAGCAAGACAATGCTGAGCCTGCATCTACATCGGGGTTCCGTGTACAGTTCCAGCTACGCTGGGCTCAGACAGGAGCAACCGGCCATGCAGGCAGAAACCAAGGGCTTTAAACGTGTTCTCAAAACAGCCCAGGCTCCAGCCTCCTCTTCGGGCATTTGGCTCTGGAGTCATGCCTGTCTCTAGCAGAAAGCGAGGTCAAGCAAGGCTAGAAGCCCGGCGTAGGGAGGGGTCCTTGCTCAGTTCCCACGCGGGCCTGCGGCTGCAATGGAGACAGCTCAGATGCAACCAGTGCTGTGCAGGGTCCATAACGGCAGCTAATAACAGCTAACTTCTTATACAGTGTTTTTCATCCAGAGAGCTCAAAGCACTTTGCAAAGCAGGGCAGTGCCATTAAAGCAGGTGGGGACACTGAGACACACGGAGGGGAAGTGACTTGCAAGATCACCCAGCAGGCCAGTGGCAGAGCTGGAAACAGACCCCAGGTCTCCTGAATCCCTGTCCAGAGCTCTAGCCACTAGGCCACACCGCCTCCCTTCCCCTTAAGCCCTTCTCACAGACACTGGAGTGCACAAGAACCCGCAGACCCCCCCACCCCAAGTGTTACAGCCCATAATACAACGTGACAGGGAACGGACTTTCACAAGTGTGCTGGCGTGAGGCGCCCCAGCAGAGGAGCACACGGCACCAGCCCAAGCACTGCTAACATCGTCGTTCTCATACCAAACCGGGGCACTTTGTTTGGGTTCAAGCTGACCCAACACAGGTGATCCCAGCCCAGGGTGAGGCATAGCCTGCACAGACCAGGTATAAAGTGCCCCCTGCCAAGGCTCCTCACCCCAGGCTACAGCACACTGACCTTCCGGGGCAGATCGCTCCCCCCGACGGCTTGGGAACACAATGGTGCCAGCGCTCTGTCCATTCCTCCATCTCAGCCCATGTCCCACTCCCTGGGTCTTGCCCTAAGCTCTGCCTGCTTCTCTCCCTGCCCCTGTGCCCCTAAAATGCCTCCCCAAAACCCTTCCCCCACTAACCTCATCGCAGCACCATCCGCTCCCAGGTTTCGCTGGGGTGGCCCATGGAGTCAGCATGGCCTGGAACTGCCCTCATTAAGGATGCATGCAGTGCTCCATCTCCGTCCGAGCCACAAACTGGGGTGCATCGTCCACAGGTTGTACTTGCCCATTACAGGGAGGGACGGGTGCACTCTGAATCTTTTCAAGTTAGTTTCCATTGCAAGCTCTGCCAGGTGCCTGTGTGAGCCTAAACAAGTCCCAGCTGGTCCGTGCCTCAGTTTTCCCATCTGTGAAATGGGGATAATGACCCTGACCTACCTCCTGGGGGCATGAGGGTAAATGCTTTAATGGTTAATATCTGTGCACCTTGTGCTGAGTATCTCAGAAGCAGATTATCCATGAATACCTTCACTCCCTGCCCAGAGCCCACCTTGCGATCTACCCCACCGGGGAAGTGCTCACCCTGGGCTCTGTCACTGCAGCTGTGCTGTTGGTGAAGACAGCATTTCCCACAGCTCTCCGGCTCCCGAAGCAGCTCCCTCCAGGGCGCATGCTGGCAGGACTGCGGCATTCAGTAAGACAGGACCACGCAGGGCCGGGGCCGCGGTGCCCCGGCACGCCAGCAATGCACAACTCCCCACGCCGGAGCAGGCTGGGTCACCGGGAATAGCACCACCAAGGAGCTCACGTTCTCCCAGCCGAGGCGTGCCCGGCAGCCGGCTGGATTTAGCAGCACAGCAGAGCGTGCTAAAAAGGGCCGTCAGGCTCCAGCGCAGAGCAAACACTGGCCCTGTTTATAAAGAGCATGAAGCTTCCAGAGGATGGGGGATGGAGCACTCGGCAGCACCACAGGGGCGTTAAACTCGGTTTCTGGCCAGATGAGAGATTTGAATCACAGCGTTCGGGGGTGTCTGGATTCTGGTTCGGCCCATTACAGAGGCAGGAGCCTATGGCAAAATTCTGGTCGGGATCAGAGTTCACATGAACTGCCCCAACTTTGGGGATCACCTCAGCCAAGGGCTCCCGTTGCAGATTAATCTCCCTTCTCCCCTCTCCGCCACGCCAGCTGTTCCCCATCTCCCCTGCTGCACTAGGAAGGGCAGAGCCAAACCCTGTGAGAAACAGGCTCCACTTGCTTCAGCCATCCTCCGCCCAGATGCTATGTTTGCAACTTTCCCAGGGAACAGCCCCAAATGAGTCACAAGGGATCTAGCTGCTGCTCTTCAAAGAGCAGCCAGGGGAGCGCAGCATCCAGCAGTGGGCAGGCTGACTGAGCAGCTCAAGCCTAGTTAGTTCAGAGGGGAGAAAGGGGCACAGAGGAATCGCTGGTAGATGGGGCACTGCTCTGGGTGGGTAACAAGAACATCCAGTTACCTTAGTGAACAGTTATTAAGGTCTGAGCCCTGCTTTGTCAGCATAAGCCAGCAGCCACAAGGGATGGAGCCAAGTAATGGAACAAGACGGTCAGCTCTGCTGGGATGATTTCACCAGGCTGGGATACTCAGAGACCCTGGGCCGCGTCCAGCATGGCCAGCTAGTTCTGTCTGCTCCGTCTGTACTGGCCTCTTCCTTCTGCAAATGGGCCCAGGTTGGCTAATCAAGTAAGACTTTGGGTGTGAGGTCAAGGACATGACCCTGGGCCAGGAGGTGCCCCTCTCAAGGACCAAGAGCAAGCAAGGTCACCTGTGCCCCATTGCTGCCTCCCGGCATTCCAATTCTGGGTGTGCATCCTCAGTAACAAGGCTTTGGGGTGTCACCCAGACACGGCACGTGGAGTGAGCGCTGGCTGCTGATTTTCAAAGTGAGCTGGCTGCAGTGAGCATGACAATCCCACCTGATGACAGCTGCAATCCGACGGTGCTAACATGCTGGTGACTCAGGGCTTTAATGAACACCAACATGAGCCCTTGCATCTCTTAATTTTTATTTTAAACGCCCAGGAGTGGGGAGAGATCTAAGCAGAAGCAGGAAGCTTGGATCCTGGAGAGGGAAGGTGGTCGGGCAGGCAGCAGAAATGGAACGAGAACTGAGCACGGAGGAAGAGGAACTGCAGCTACCAGGGCTGACTGGCTAGTGGAGGAGGAGCAAGACAAGCAGGCAGATTTGGGGCAGGAGTTAGGCAGAGCCAGGGCCACCTGAGAGCAGCAGGCCAGCCAGGAAGAGCCAAAGCTGTAGCTTGCAGGAAGGGATGCTCACACCCTGGGCGGAGGGGAGCTGAAGCAGAGGGTCAAAGGGTTATGGTGCACAGTGACCGTGTCCCATTACTTCTACAGACCCTAACACGCATCGTCTGGGTTTAAGCATCCATTCGGGGGCACAGAAGTGCCTGTCCATAATTGGGACTGGCTGAGATTTGCAAGTGACCTCAGAGGACCCGCTCCAGGCACCTGAGCACAGGGCAGTTCAGCGGCCCACTGGGGGAGCTGGGTTGGGAGTGCCCTGTCTGCACTGGTGTCCATGTCTCAGGCTCCCCGGTGTCCCCTGCCATCACCCCCTTTCTCTCAAAGGGAAACAGATTTCCCTGGCTCCCCTTCAGGCAGGAAGTTCTGCTCCTGCATTCCCACCACCGGCCCCTCGCCAGCCTGGTGCGACAGCAGCGACAGGGAAGGGCGTGCACAGCCGCTCCCTTCCTCTGAAGAGCTGAGACTCCGCAGGGGAAGTCTGGGCGCGGGGCAGCCTGGCTCGCTCTGCTGTCCCGGGCCGAACAGAGGCTCTGTCTGGAGCACTGCACGCTGCTATCTGCTGCTCTCCCCCACAGGGCTGCCTGGATTTTACTGTATCTTCGTTCCCCGCCCTCCTGGCGAAACGGAGGCATAAACTGCCCTAGTTCTTTAGGCAATGCCCCCCGCCGGCCCCAGGAGATGGCTCTCTGCAGTCCAAGCAGGACAGCATGTGACTGCCCAATGCAAGAGACCCAGGGGGCCAGGGTGAAGCAGCACTAACAACCGGTGTCAGTCATTTGTTCAGGGTGGCTCAGGACGTCCCAACTCTGAGCTGGAGCTGGCACAGAGGTGGGACAGGCCAACCGCAGAGTTACTGAACACAAAACAGCCAGTACGGTGGGGTTGTTTCACTGCCTACGGCCTTCCCCTCCAAGGCTCAGCCGGTGTGCAGAGCTCACTCGGACCACAGGCAGCAGAGACTGATCCCCCCAGCGCCCCAATGCCAGGCACGCCTGCCAATCATCACCACAGGACTTTGCCAGGACAGAAAGGGGTGATCAGGGTTGACCTTAGGGAAAACGGCGCCCTGGGTGAACTTGTATTTTGGCCTCCCTGGGCACGGTGCCCCACGCCCGCCATTGCCCCTGGCTAGGAGCCGTGGTAGGGAGCAGCCCTTGGATCTCGTTGTTCACATGCACACACTACAGGGCTGGCACTACATGGGCACCTGGATTAGATTCACAGCATAGCAGGAGAGCAGGCGGCTTGCGCCCCCGAGCAGGCTCTCTCCCTCTGGGGGACCTGGGCTATGCTGGCAGAGGCTGAAGAGATCACTAGGGAGCCAGCTGTTGGGAGAATGACAGTCCCCACGTGTGGGATGGGAGCTCCCCATGGGCACCGCACAAGAGGCCACATTCACCCTCCCCTCCGCAGAAACCACAGTGAGCCACAGTCAATACACAGGCTGGGAGCCAGTGGCACTGGGAGCAGGGGCCTGGCACAGGGGAACAGCCCCGGCCATCTGTGCAGGAACAAGCACCAGCAGGTCACCAGGAGCAGCAGGGGTGATAAGGATGCAGAGCAGCCCTAACCCGTGCTTCACTGCAGCTCATGCTGCAGGGCACGGCTCAGGAGCGGGAGCAATGCCCTCGAATTCTCAGCTGTGACTCCCCAATACAGGCCTGGAGATCCCCGGATAACTCCATCCAGGTGAGGGGAGCAAAGCAGAGGAAACGGGAATGGGGGGAGATTCTCTGGGTTTCAAGGAAGCAACTTCCATGAGCGAACCCCCAGGCGGACCGTGTGTGCCAAAGTCGGGGGGAGGGGAGAAGAAACATGCACACGCATACTCACGACTACACCAGGCCAGACGTCACTGGGGTGGGAATGAGAGCGGAGCCTCAGGCTCAAACAGCTGCCCACACTTAAGAAGTGGGTGTTCAGCAGGAAGCAGGTTGCACAAAGTGAAGCCAGTTTGGAATCCAGCCTTGCTGCACACTTGCAGGAGGGGGACGGTATAGGCAGGAAACCCTCGTCCAAACCAAGCTTATAGTGGGACATCCCATGAGTTCTGCTGGCAAATGTACAAGAGTTGGTGCTTCAAATGTCCCAGCCAGCTCCAGATGAGCTAATCCTGGGTGGAGCTGCAGGAAGCTATGAGCCCACAGAACTTCTTCCAGAGGCCCACAAGTCACCCATCCTCAGAGGCCATTTGCTAGCAGCCTGAAGGATGTACTTCTCTCACTTCCAAAGGAGCTGCTGTCCTCATCCTTAGCATGGGCCATGCAGCCTGCAGAGACTACAGTGCCAGCATAGTAGAGACAGCCAAGCCACGGGGACAGAGAACAAACCTGCCTGCCAGAGAAGAAGACAGCCAGCAGAAGTGCTGCTGCAGAACTTAAGGAGTTACCCCCAATGCTGGCTGCAACAGAGATTCCTGTCTGTGCCCACAAGACCTAAACCCACACAATGAAATGACACTAGGAGAGGGTCTGACCTCCTGGTATCTGTGAAGTGGATGAACTAGGAGAGATTTACGAGAATATTTTCAAGTCCAATTGTTTAAAATTATTATTCTTTCTCCCCCATATCCCATCAACTGGGACCAGATCTGTCAGGGCAACTGTCCCTGTGTTCTCTCCTCGGGGTCCACCAAGGACACCCACTCTAGGCTCCCAGCTTCTCAGCTGTCACCCTCTTTTTCACACCCTCTTCTCACCTCCTCCATGTCTCTCTCCCTCCTGAGTAGGGTTTAAAGGCTGCACCACTCCCTGCCTACACTGTGATAATGGCCTGCACTCACAGGTCACCACACCACTCTTTCTAAGCAAGCACATTTATTCTGGAAGTGAAAGCACCACAGGGAACACATATGACAAAGAATAAAAGAACCTACCCGCATGCTAGAAAGCTAGCCAGAGGTCATCCCAACTCCAGCCTTGGGCTCCTTGAAAATCCACTGCTGGGTTTCCCCATGATTACAAGTTAATGATGGTCTTCAGATTCAGAACCAGAGCCCAAAGTTCAGCCTGTTCCCTCATACAGCTCACACCCTTTTGATCCCCAACTTCTCCCTTGGGATTCCCCAGGAAATCACTTCACACTTAGTGTCTCAAAGCTCTTCTTGTCTGGCACCTTTTCAACAGAGTCCTTTGAATTCCCAGGCTCACATCACACTTCCCCCCAGAGAGGACACAGGCAATGCTGGCCCACAATAATACAAACACTTAAAATTTCATTCAATAAGATCTTCCAAAGATAGGCAGGCAATTGCCGTATCCATCATAGGGTCATCAGGTTGTTACCCGCTCAAAATTCTCTGTCACTTGCACACTCTAGGGCACCCACCTCTACCTAGTTCCTAGGGCTCAAGGTGTAACCCTTTTGATTTAGGCACCCTCATCCTTTCCCAGTTCCTAGGGCTCTAGGCGAAAGGCACCTAACTTTACCCTTCCATGGGCTCCAGGCTCTACTCCTCCGAGCAAACATCCATTCCCTGTGGACTCAGGGCTTAATCTTTTGTGGGTTTCCGGGGTCTTTTACCAGTGAAAGAGCCTTACACAGTAATATCCTACTTAACCTGGATTTATTAACAATCACCAAAGCAGAATGCACATGCTAAATATACAACGCTCCCCACTCTCAAAAAGGCAGATGAACTTTTCCTGCTGGCCAGTCAGGATCAGATCATCTGGGGGATTCCAGTTTCTGCCCGGTGTCATTGGCAGGGTGTTGAGTTCTGGCAGCTCTGATCTTTGGGGCTGTGTCCTGGAGTTGGGTTCCCAAGAACTCCCTTTTGGATCCCAGTTTATATAGTGAAACTTGAGTTCTGTTTAGCTAGACCTTAACCAATCATCATACTAAAATTTACTAACCAATCCTAACGTAGTGGAACAAAATTCTCTAACCAATCCTACCCCACCACCTTAATTGATTTACACCTAGCAAAATGAATTATATAACAGACAGAAACAATCAAAGAACCAGACAGAGGCCATACAGATAAACAATAGAGAAGTGTGGACCATAAAGATAAAACAATAAAGAAATGAAGAGTTCACAACCACAACTATTGATAAGTGATTTCTTGCCAGACAGATGCTATCAAACTAAGTTTTCTTTAATCATCTGAAGATCTGTTTCTTTATCTGGTGATGGTGGGTGCCATTAGGACAGGACCATCATCGTAACAGCTGGATATTACATTGTTTTAATATAATGTAGGTGGAATGTGAGGATGTGACTTCTTGCTTCTCAGCTAATGGCTGCTGCTCTCCTAATGTGGCTGCAGACAAAGGCCTTAGGCCTTACAAGGTCAACATCTGCCATCTTCACCTGTCTGAGGAGGCACTAAGATCCCCCCCACTTTTCTTCTTCTTTGACCCAATCCATCCATTGCTTCCTCAGCTTTCCTTTTGGGTCTCTTTCCTATTACACCCTCCTGCCATGCTGTCTTCACCAGGTCTCCTTCATTCCTCCAACACATAGGTGTGAACCAGTGAAGTCATGCTTCCTGAATTTTGTCAGCCACATCATAGCCTTTGATTTCATTTGAATGCTTTCATTTCAGATCTCTCGTCTCTGTGTAACTCCTCTTATGACACAAAGACACCGCATCTCAAACACCTGTAGGCGCTGAACCTGCTTCTGCACCATATAACACACCAGGGCACACCATTGTCTTATACCGGGTTTTTTTCATTTGTGGGCCCTAAAACATTTCAAATGGAGGTATGGACCCCTTTGGAAATCTTAGACAGTCTGTGGACCCCAGGACCACAGGTTGAAACCCCCTGTTGTATGGTAATAACAATCTTTCGTGTGCCCCTTAAACATAGTCTGGAGACCCCCAGGAGTCTGCAGAGCACATGTTGAAAACCACGGTTCTATTCAGTTGGGTGTAGTCTCATTGGCATACGATTGTCATACACAACCCATGAGATATCATTCCATGCTCCTCCACCATTCCCCAGCCTGGACTGCATCTCGGAGTAAAGCTTGCTGTCTCTGTAGCCTAGCCACCAAGGTACCTGAACTGGTTAGGCTGGTTTCGTCTCAATCCATTAACCAATAAGGCCAATTGCCCAGTGGCACATCTACTGACCCATAGGCTCTGTTTTAATCACGCCCATTTGCTCCATGCCATCTTAGCTGCTCATACCGCTATTTCCTCTAGTTCTTTTGAGGATGCCCTTATTGCTTGTCATCTGCATATAGCAGCTTCTCACCTTTCCCAGTTGGGCTCTTTCTGCTGACATAGCCCATTGATATGATAAACAGCAGTGGATTGAGGGCTGACCCTGGTGTGTCCAACTTTCACTCGAAAGGGCCTTGTCATTCCAAAACATTGGGCTCTATACAGGCCATTTATCAGTTATTGGATCCTGAGACATTCCATATTTCCTCAGCATCTTCTGTCTACTTTAGCGGTCACCTTTTCTAGGTCTATGAAAGCCCAGAAGCTATCCTGCCGGTGCTGTAGGTGCTTCTCTATCCCTTGCCGAACTACAAAACTGGCATATGCTGTTCTTTGCCCTTTCCTGAACCTGAACTGTTCATGTTCAAAGTGGTGTTCTGCCTCCCAATCCTAGCATCCCAGATGTGTTCCAGTATCTTAATCCCATGCACCAATAGCTTTATCCCTTGACAGTTTGCACATTCACGGAGGCTCCCCTTCTTGTTTATTGGGACCCGGAAAGACTTCACCAGTCTTCAGGAATTCTTGTCTCACCACACAGTTGTAAACACTCTGCTCAGCTATTTTACGCCTCTCTCACCCAAGACTTTCAGCATGTCCGCCTTCACTTCAGGTCCTGCTGCCTTACCACTCCTCATTCCCTGGACATCACTTCTCACCTCCCACTCTGTTATGTCAGGCTCAGGCAGTGCTTAGGGATTGCATGTGGGCAGCTCCACCCAGAAGGGATTTGCCTCATGTAAGAGCCTCTCAAAGTATTGTAAAAAGAAAAGGAGTACTTGTGGCACCTTAGAGACTAACAAATTTAAGTACTCCTTTTCTTTTTGCGAATACAGACTAACACGGCTGCTACTCTGAAACCTGTCAAAGTATTGTGTCTCCCTCTCCATCACTTGTTCTGGAGTTACTAGCAGGCTTCCCAGTCATCACTTACAAACGGTAATCACACACAACCATCCGTCTTTCCTTTCCAGCTCATGGCTGCAAAGTTCTAGAGCTCTTTGACAGCCAGCTGTGGATCATTCACACCATACAATTCATCTGGGGTGATCCCTTTGGCCTTCCTCACTGCCTGCCTCATAGGGTACTTTACTTCTTTATATTCCTTTTCATCTACACTCAACGGAGTCACTCATTTTTCTTTATGAGCCATTTTCTTGTTTCAGAGAGCCACCTGCACTTTGTCGGTCCACCACCTCTCTCTCCCCCTCTCCCAAGTGCCTAAAATCCAGCTCTGTCACAGAGACCCCAGGCGATGCTCTGGAACTGCTCCCTACGAAGCCAGTCAGGACTATGGGGAAGTCTCCTCTCTGTGAGCAGACTGTTTTCAGGGGGAAAAGCTCATACGGCTTCCACCGTCCTGGGTCTGACCTCAAAGCATTCAGCATCCTCTGCCCCTCCGTGCACTTCCCACAGTGAGTCCACCCAGGCCGGGTCCTGGGGAAGCCAGAGGGTCCTGCCCCCCAACTTCGCAGTCAGACGTGACTCTCAGCCAGCCAGTAAAACAGAAGGTTTATTAGACGACAGGAACATGGTCTAAACCAGATTGTAGGTGCAGAGAACAGGACCCCTTAGCTGGGTCCATTTTGGGGGGCAGTGAGCCAGACAACCCCATCTGCACTTCACTCCTCGTCCCCAGCCAGCCCCAAACTGACTCTCTCCAGCCCCCCCCTGCTCTGGACTTTGTCCCTTTCCTGGGCCAGGAGGGCACCTGATCCCTTTGTTCTCCAACACTTTAGCTCTCACCTTGCAGGGGGAAGGGCCCAGGCCACCAGTTGCCAGGAAACAGAGTGTCGGCCATTCTCTGTGTCCAGACCCCTGCCCACACCTGCCCTCTAGGGCTCTGCACCAATCATACACCCTTATCCCACCCCCTAGAGACTTAAGAACTGCCTAGGGGAAACTGAGGCATCCCCACAATATTCAGAAGAAACATTAAGAACAGTCCCGCTTCGTCACATCTCTCCCCCCTTCGAGCCCGAACTGAGCAGGGTCACTTTAGTTGGTGACCTGGGAAAGTTCAAAGCCACCAGCATTCCCATGGATGCCCCAGCATCTCTCCCGTTCCTTGGTGGGAGTTACACCAGGCCCTTCCGATTTTATGCCCTTCCAGTTTCATGCCCTCCCTTAGGTCGGGGGTGGTCGATAGCACTCACAATGCCGCATGTGAGAAGGTTTATGTGGCCCGTGCCCTTTTGCCACCCCAAAACCCCCGGGGGTCAAACTGAGATCAGGTCTTCTCCCAGTGCTTCAGTTTGGAGGGCTGCAATTTGGGCTCTCTTGGTTAAGAGCCCCCATGTTGACCTGGGCCACATACTGTTCACTTACAGAATTAGCACGGAGACATCCTTTTCTCAACAACCTTGTCTCCCCAACAAGCTGGCCAAACACAACCACTTGGTTATAGGACTGTTCAACTTTCTTAACAGCTTTCACTCCATCTGATTTCAGAGTAGCAGCTGTGTTAGTCTGTATTTGCAAAAAAGAAAAGGAGTACTTGTGGCACCTTAGAGACTAACAAATTTATTTGAGCATAAGCTTCATGCATCCAAGGAAGTGAGCTGTAGCTCACGAAAGCTTATGCTCAAATAAATTTGTTAGTCTCTAAGGTGCCACAAGTACCTTTCAACAGGAAAGTCAGTGGCTTCATTCACAACAGAAAATTTCTGGCTGTTAGGAACTGAAACTTTCTTGATTAAATCACTTTCCCACCCTTCAGTGGCAGTAAACTGCTTGCAAAGACTCCATGAGGATTCCTTTCCCTCGGAGCTTTTCTATGCAACAATTCACCCTTCACAGAAATTCTGCCCTTACCCTCTTCACCTAGGGCTTGCTCTAGAGGAACACTTTCCTGAGCAACAACAGACTCTTTCTGGGTCTCACTTACATCCAGAATCACCTCTGGCCCATCAGGCGGATTCCTACACAATCCCCTTTCAGGCAAACTGTCAGACTTCCTAGATAAATGTTAGAAGCCTTCTCCTTCCCTTTGCCACACACAAGTTCAGGAATCTTTTCCTTCTTGCTACAGGTTTCCACACCCTCAGGAGGTAACACAATCAAATCACCTTTCTGCTCTCCTTGTGCCCTGGCTAGGATCTCACCCTGATTAGACAGAGTTGCTACAGCCTTTCCCCAGCAACACACTAGCAACAGGCAAAATACAAGCACCAGAATTGTCTGGTCTCTGGGATTTTACATAGACGCTAACTGGATGCGACCTAGTTACAGGGCCATTCTCCCGAGCAGACACAAACTTAGGACCATTCCCTTCCTGGGCTTCTGCTGAATCCAGAACCAACTAGGAGACAACTGCACTATTCTCACCATCACAGGCTGAAAGGCCCCTTCTGTCTGCTCCACAGGCAAAGAAGAGCCGGAGACACTTTCTCCTTTCCCAGACACCCAGCTCAGGATCATTCCCCTGGTCCCAGCACACAGGGCTGTTCACAGACAACTGCTTGGAGACCGGGGTAGCTCCCTCCACAGGCAAGTCAATACCCCTGACAGACACAGGCACGTTTCCTTCCCTGTCCCAATTCTCCACCCAGCTAACAGGTAAGGTGCAGGGACACTCGTCTTCCACTCTCCTGGCCTTCCCACCCTGCTGACTAGACAAAGCCATCAGCTCACAAGGCTGCCTAGGCTCATCCAGACTTTCCTTACCAAGCATCTTGCCACTCCCGACAGATCCCCTGCCCTGCCTGTGTCTCCCCCCACTCAGCTGGGGTCTCAGCTCCCCCTGTGCTCAGCGCTGCCCTTGCTGTCCCCGTGGGGGTAGGCAGCGAGCTCGCTGCTTTCCTCACTGCATCAGAGCCAGCGTGAGCCCCCTCTCCGGTGTGCAAGGGGGCGGGGAGCATCTCTCTGTCCCACCCAGCCCCAGGGCTCTGGTTACAGGCAGGCAGGTACCCTGAGCCTAGCAGCTCCTCCCCGCTGCCAGCCAGGTCATCTGCATTTTCACTGACCATTTCCCTCTCCGCCAGTTGGTTCCCTGGATTCAAATTCAAACCCTTGGCCGTTACAGGAGCAGGGCTTGGATCTTGTCCCAAAGAGACACAGTCACCCCCCAACAGGGTCTCACAGCTGATATCCTGGAGCACCCCAACGACCAGCCAGCCCCACCCCTCCTGGGTCTGCACAGGGATCTGGGCCATAGGCAGGGCGAGGGGCTTCATCCCTGGGACCCTCACCCAGCTCACACAGCCCCTCAGCATCTGAGGCTGCACCACCCAGGGCCTGACACCAGTTCTCTCTGTCCCAGGATTTCGCCACCCCAGGACTATCTCCCCATTGACCATCACCTTCCGCTCCCACTGGAGGTCCAAGGGGCCTGACCCCAGGAAACTCCACACATACGTATAGGTTGGGACCAGGAGTGGGAGCCTGTCCACCTCCCCACGCATCTGGCTGACGGAGTCTATGGCCTTGGGACCCAGGAAGGGAGCTAGACACTGGGGCTTTTCCACAAGGTCCCCCTGGTACAAATCGCCAGCCTGCTCAAAGGCAGTGAGGTGGGCATCCACATCCCGCCCCCAGTCCTTAACCAATGGCAGCAATTTAGTATTGAGGTTCCCTGTGGAACTGGCACCCCGGGGTTGTGACGAAGCAGGACTGTTCTTAATGTTTCCTCTGAATAATGTGGGGGTGCCTCAGTTTCCCCTATGCAGTTCTTAAGTATCTAGGTGGTGGGATAAGGGTGTGTGATCCTTGCAGAGCCCTACAGGGCAGGTATGTGCAGGGGTCTGGACACAGAGAATGGCCGACACCTTGTTTCCTGGCAACGGATGGCCTGGGCCTTCCCCCTTGCAAGGTGAGAGCTAAAGAGTTGGAGAACAAAGGAATCAGGTGCCCTCCTGGCCCAGGAAAGGGACAAGGCCCAGAGGAGGAGGGGCTGGAGAGAGTTTCAGTTTGGGGCTGGCTGGGGAGATGGAGTGAAGTGCAGACGGGATTGTCTGGCTCACTGCCCCCCAAAATGGACCCAGCTGAGGGGTCCTGTTCTCTGCACCTACAAGTTCTGGTTTAGACCATGTTCCTGTCGTCTAATAAACCTTCTGTTTTCCTGGCTGGCTGAGAGTCCCGTCTGACTGCGGAGTTGGGGGGCAGGACCCTCTGGCTTCTCCAGGACCCCCCCTGGGCGGACTCGCTGTGGGAAGCGCACGGAGGGGCAGAGGATGCTGAATGCTCTGAGGTCAGACCCAGGAAGGGGGAAGCCGGGTGAGCTTCTTGCCCTGCAGACAGGCTGCTCCCAGAGAGGAGACTCCCCCAGAGTCCTGCCTGGCTTCGTAGGGAGCAGCTCCAGAGCATCGCCCGGGGACTCCGTGACAACTGGTGGTAGCCATGGGATGTACTGCACCCCGTGGATGGCGCTTCCTGCAGTAAGTGACTGGGGAGCAGTAAAACGAAGGGGGATTGACGAGGACCAGGCATGCTGAAGGATAAGAGAGGAGTGGTTTTGGGGAGGCGGTTAACCCCTGGGAGTGTGTGACCAGCGAGAAGGACTGTGAAGTAATGGGGTCCCCCTGGGGACTGCGGTGAGCAGACTCAGGGGCGGAGGAGTCTGCAGCTCAACCCTGGCAAAGAGGTGCTGACCTCAAGAAGGGCTGGCACACTAGGGGTTCTCCCTGGAAACTGTGGGGAGCTGAGAGCACACAGGCCTGTGAGTCCACAACAACTTGGGAACAGCGGAGTGATCCTGTCACCATCTCCTTAAGAAGGACATTGTAACCCTGTGCAAAAAGAGAGGGCTGAGCATTGGAAAGTTCCCCAAAGCACAGTTCATCGTGTAGCTAGAGGAGGATGACCGCTCTAAGGAGCAGATTCCTGACCCAAATGGGGCTATAGCAGGATCTGGGAGCAGCTGGAGTTGTAGCCAGGCATCCCCAAGACTCCTGTCCCCGACCAGATGGGGGTCTTCACGATCGGGTTCCCCATCCGGGGATCGGAGACTGACAGGATTGGAGCTGAGTCCGAGAGAGCAAGAGGACTGGGAGAGACAGCGAGAGCCCGAGAAAGAGCTGCAGAAGCAGCAGCAGCATGAACTGGCGATGGTGGAGCGGAGAGGCAGAGGGGACCTCCCAGGGGTGAGTGGGGATAGACCCCTGTCACAGAGTCCCCAGGTGATGCTCTGGAACTGCTCCCTATAAAGCCAGGCAGGACTCTGGGGGAGTCTCCTCTCTGGGAGCAGCCTGTCTGCAGGACACACAGCTCACCCGGCTCCCCTGGGTCTGACCTCGGAGCATCCAGCATCCTCTGCCCCTCCGTGCGCTTCCCACAGCGAGTCCACCCAGGCGGGGTCCTGGGGAAGCCAGAGGGTCCTGCCCCCCAACTCCGCAGTCAGACGTGACTCTCAGCCAGCCAGTAAAACAGAAGGTTTATTAGATGACAGGAACATGGTCTAACACAGAGCTTGTAGGTGCAGAGAACAGGACCCCTCACTGGGTCCATTTTGGGGGGCAGTGAGCCAGACAACCCCATCTGCACTTCACTTCATGTCCCCAGCCAGCCCCAACTGACTCCCTCTCCACCCCTCCTCCTCTGGGCACCACCAAGGGCAGAGGATGAACTGGGAGGCTTTGCTGAGCTGGTTTTCATTAGAGAGAATCTGGTGCCCAGTTGCACAACGCCCAGGAGGTGCCCAGTTCCTGCCCGATCACACTAAGAGTGTCTGTTACAGCCTGGCTGCTTCACTGCTGGAGAAAGGGAGGCAAAGTCAGGGGTTGGTAACTATAGAAAACAAGTATCAGGGGGTAGCTGTGTTAGTCTGTATTCACAAAAACAACAAGGAGATCGGTGGCACCTTAAAGACTAACAGATTTATTTGAGCATAAGCTTTCGTGGGTAAAAACCCATAGAGAACAAGACCCTCGTGCCAGGATTCAGAGTGGTAGCCCTGTTAGTCTGTATTAGCAAAAACAGCAAGGAGTCCTTGGGGCACCTTAGAGACTAAGAAATTGATTTGGGCATAAACTTTTGTGGACTAAAACCCACTTCATCAGGTGGATGGAGTGGAACATACCGTAGGCAGGTATAAACAGCTCCCATCTTTTCATGTGCTGTTTGTTTAGACCTGCTACTGTATTTTCCACTCTATGCATCTGGAGAAGTGGGTTCTAGCCCACAAAAGCTTATGCCCAAATCATTGTGTTTGTCTCTAAGGCCTGGTGTACGCTACGGGGTTACATCGAATTTAGCCGCGTTAGGTCGATTTAAAAATGACTGCATCCACACAACCAACCCCATTCCATCAACCTAAAGGGCTCTTAAAATCGATTTCTGTACTTCTCCCCGACGACGGGTGTAGCGCTAAAATCGACCTTGCTGGGTCGAATTTGGGGTAGTGCGGATGCAAATCAATGGCATTGGCCTCAGGGAGCTATCCAGCTATCCCATTATGACCGCTCTGAACAGCACTTTGAACTCCGATGCACTAGCCAGGTATACAGGAAAAGCCCCAGGAACTTTTGAATTTCATTTCCTGTTTCATCAGCATGGCAAACTCAGCAGCACAGGTGACCATGCAGTCATAGAATCATAGAATATCAGGTTTGGAAGGGACCTCAGGAGGTATCTAGTCCAACCCCCTGCTCAAAGCAGGACCAGTCCCCAACTAAATCATCCCAGACTTTGTCAAGCCTGACCTTAAAAACTTCTAAGGAAGGAGATTCCACCACCTCCCTAGGTAACGCATTCCAGTGCTTCACCACCCTCCTAGTGAAATAGTGTTTCCTAATATCCAACCTAGACACCCCCACTGCAACTTGAGACCATTGCTCCTCATTCTGTCATCTGCCACTACTGAGAACAGTCTAGGTCCATCCTCTTTGGAGCCCCCTTTCAGGTAGTTGAAAGCAGCTATCAAATCCCATCTCATTCTTCTCTTCCACAGACTAAACAATCCCAGTTCCCTCAGCCTCTCCTCATAAGTCATGTGTTCCAGCCCTTTAATCATTTTTGTTGCCCTCCGCTGGACGCTTTCCAGTTTATCCACATCCTTCTTGTAGTGTGGGGCCCAAAACTGGACACAGTACTCCAGATGAGGCCTCACCAATGTCGAATAGAGGGGAATGATCATGTCCCTCGATCTGCTGGCAATGCCCCTACTTATACATCCCAAAATGCCATTGGCCTTCTTTGCAACAAGGGCACACTGTTGACTCATATCCAGCTTCTAGTCCACTGTATCCCTAGGTCCTTTTCTGCAGAACTGCTGCCGAGCCATTCGGTCCCTAGTCTGTAGCGGTGAATGGTATTCTTCTGTCCCAAGTGCAGGACTCTGCACTTGTCTTTGTTGATCCTCATCGGATTTCTTTTGGCCCAATCCTCTAATTTGTCTAGGTCCCTCTGGATCCTATCCCTACCCTTCAGCGTATCCACCTCTCCTCCCAATTTAGTGTCATCTGCAAACTGGCTGAGGGTGCAATTCATGCCATCCTCCAGATCATTTATGAAGATACAGAACAAAACCTGCCCCAGGACCGACCCTTGAGGCACTGCGCTTGATACCCGCTGCCAACTAGACATGGAGCCATTGATCACTACCCGTTGAGTCCAATGACCTAGCCATCTTTCTATCCCCTCAGTCCCCCCAGAATCATACAATGTTTCTACACTCCCTCTATCATCTTTGTCCTTGAGGTTATTGCAGATTAGAAGGCGAAAAAAACGGACTCACGATGACATGTTTTTCGAGCTCATGCAGTCCTCCCGCAGTGAGGGCACAGCTTAATGTATGGAGACATTCAGTGGCAGAGGCCAGGAAAGAATTAAGTGAGCGCGAAGGGCAGAGGCAGGACGCGATGCTGAGGCTAATGGGGAAGCAAACGGACACAATGAAGCATCTGTTGGGGGAGGAAATCGACCTGATGAAGCATCTGTTGGAGCTGCAGGAAAGCCAACAAGAGCACAGACCCCCCACTGCATCCACTGTATAACCACCTACCCTTCTCCCCATGTTCCATAGCCTTCTCACCCAGATGTCCAAGAACACGGGGGGTGGGGGGAGGCTCCAGTCACCCAGCCATTCCATTCCAGAGGATGGCCCAAGCAACAGAAGGCTGTCATTCAAACAGTTTGATTTTTAACGTGGCTACAATAAGCAATGTGGCCTTGTCCTTCCCTCCACCCCCACCCGGGCTACCTTGTCTGTTATCTAATTTTTTAAAAAAATTATTAAAAGAAAGAATGCATGTTTCAAAACAATAGTTACTTTATTTCAAAGGGGGGAGGGTGGTTGGCTTACAGGGAATTAAAATCAATAAATGGGACGGGTTTGCATCAAGGAGAAACACACACAACTGTCACACCGAAGCCTGGCCAGTCATGAAACTGGTTTTCAACGCCTCTCTGATGCACAGCATGCCTTGCTGTGCTCTTCTAATTGCCCTGGTGTCTGGCTGCTCAAAATCAGACACCAGGCAATTTGCCTCAACCTCCCACCCCACCATAAACGTCTCCCCCTTATTTCAAGCAGCAATAACAATGGGAATGTTGGTTGTGCTGAGGTCTGACCTAGTCAGCAAACAGCACCAGCGAGCTTTTAACCATCCAAAGAGACATTCTACCACCATTCTGCACTTGCTCAGCCTATAGTTGAACTGCTCCTTACTACTGTCCAGGCTTCATGAGCCATGGGAGCATGGGGTAGGCTGGGGTAGGTGTGACCGTGTGGTGCTGCTGGCTGGGAAAGCAGCCTGAGGCAGAAGCCTCTAGCTCACATGATATTCCAGGCAGGACTGAATCTCCATGAGATGAAACTTAAAAGAAGAGAATGACCTGGAGTCTGGGGCCTCCATTCGGTGCTCTAAGAGGAGAATAGCTATGTCTGTCCAGGCGCCCCAATCGACCTCACCCAGGTCTGCCAGGAGCACCCAGGAGATGTGTGACGGCTGTCATACTGCACCGTCTGCTGCAAAGGCAAGGAGCTGCTGCTGTGTAGCAATGCACTACTGCGTCTGCCAGCAGCACCCAGGAGACGTATGGTGATGGCGAGCTGAGCGGGCTCCAGGCTTGCCGTGGTATGGCATCTGCACGGGTAACCCAGGAAAAAAGGCGCAAAATGATTGTCTGCCATAGCATTCACGGAGGGACGGGGACATGTACCAAACCCACCCGCGACAATGTTTTTGCCCCCATCAGGCATTGAGAGCTTAACTTAGAATTCCAATGGGCAGCGGAGACTGTGGGAACTGTGGGATAGCTACCCACAGTGCACCGCTCTGTAAAGCGATGCTAGCCATGGTAGTGAGGATGCACTCCGCCGACTTAATGTGCTTAGTGTGGACATACGCAATCGACTGTATAAAATCGACCTAATTTCGTAGTGTTGACATACCCTTAGGTGCCACAAGGACTCCTCGTTGTTTTCACATCTGGTGTGAAAATACACCCTGCTCCTGTTTGCTCCCATTGAAGGCCAGCAAGCACCATCTGTTTAGACCCCAAACCCTGCATGTCTCATGTTACTTCTATTATACTGCAGTAGATCAGCAGTGGCCAAAATGAGACCAGCGGCCCAGAGTCCGAGCACATGGCCTGCAGCCCCCGTTAGCTGTACTGTAGAGTAGTGGGCTCTGGAGCAGCTCCTGGTGCTTGGGCGAAGATGGGGTACTGTGTTCTGGGGCTGCTTGTACTGAAGGTGAAGGACCTTCAAATTGCTTTGCACAACTAAATGTAGCATTTCCTAAGCTGTGCAGTGGTCCTCAGTCAGCCTGCATGTGTCCAGGCTTCGTGTGAGGTTGCTGGGGCAGGGGTTGGTTATCAGGCTCCATGCAGGGGTGCTGTGCTCCGGGGGTGGGTAATCTGCCAGAGCAAATGCTCTCCTAGGTGTGGTCTGAATGACCCTGATCAGGAGTTGTCATGGGCGTTCCCAATGCTGGCCTGCATTGGTTTCTCATCTCTGCTGGTCCTGGCCAGCTGGTGAATGATTTGCATAATTACCACATGGTTACTTCTCAGTAACTCTCTGGTCAATATGCAAATGTGGATGATGCCTGAGGGCTGGGTTGTCAGGTCCTGTGCTAGCAGCCAAGGTGCCCTGTTAGCCTCTCCTGCCCATCAGCTGACGCAGAGAAATGACAGAAGCAGAGGAAAAAGACACCGGCAACGGGGGCCGAATTGCTGTGCCAATAGTTTGTTCTATCCTGGTCCCACCCCACAATCTAGCCTCCTCTCTGGGGCTGGGAGGGCCCTTTCCAGCGGGGGGGGGGGAGAGCTCCTAACACTGGATCTCATAAGGCAAAACAAAACTACAGACCCAGCAGCGTAGCCCCAGGCTCTGAGCCTGCCTCGGTGTGCTAACCCGGAGTGCAGGGATTTGAATGCTTTACCCCTCCCCGCCATGCCTGGATTTTGGTGTCGGTGTCTGTTGAGGGCCCCTAGCGCCCGCAGTGTCTGAGCATTGGCTGGAAAAGCTTCTCTTCTTCCGGTGTGAGTGCCGCTGTGTGCTGAGAATCATCAGGTAGAGATGGGGCGTGGGGTACATGCAGCCCCGGTGTAGCTCCAGTCTCCAGTGGTGTTATATCAGGATCCATTTGGCCTGTTGAGATTGGCTCTTCCCTGCCGGGGCCAGGGCAGCACTGTTCACGGCAGCGTGTTCAGCATTGTTGCATGGGGACCATCCCGGGCGATGGGATTCTCGCCCAGCCTACGCTCTCCATCACGGACCTTCCTCCAGCCGCAGCTCAATGGCGGGTGGATGTGAGGGTAAGGGGCTGTGCCCAGCAGATGCAAGTCTTTAGCTGGCTCTGTTTGGGAGGCTGCCTATAGGTGTGAAACCATCATGCCTATGGCTTGATCAGCAGCACCGTGCTTCTGGCTTTGAACACAGCCTCATCTAGAGTGCAGCAAGTCAGGCTGGAGTCTTTGTTTCAGGTTTTAATAACCCCCTGTCTGCTGGGTGGAGCCCCTGGCTCTGCTGAGCTGTCAGCTCCCTACCTTCCTGTACAAAGCCAAGCCCCCTGCCAAAGTCTTAGACTTCAGCTCTAAATGGATCAGGCCCCTTCCCATGGGATACAGCTGGAAACTGGATCCTGATCAGACTTGTTCTTAATTTGAAAAGCACGACATGCCCGTCGCCCCTTCTATTCCCCAGGATGTTTGCCTGCCGGGGTCTGTCTCCAGCCAGCCTGGCCTAGAGGAGGAATCGCTCCCAGTTTCTCTCTGCTGCCCGCCCAGTGAAGCTTGTGCTGCTAGGCTCTTGGCACAGACTTGCAGTGTGAGATGCTGCACACCCTTAGTGCCGGTCGGTTATATAACACCATGAACAAGCATTATTTCATCTGATAAGTGCCTCTCAAGCGAAGGCCAATACTTCCAGTCCTAGGTGCCAGCCAGTGAGCTCCCATACCCAGCAAGTATGAGCAAGTGGCCTGGTTTTCAGCTGTGCTGAGCAACCCCAGGTCCTGTTTCCTTCAGTGGGATCTGTGGCTCTACCTAGAAATTTATCTGGTTCCCATCACCATGACATCTGGGCACCTCCCAACTGCTAATGCGCTTGTCCTCCTAGCATTCCTGTGCAGCGGGGGAATGCTGGCATCCATTGTGCAGACGAGGAAGGAGGCCCCAGGAAGATTGACTTGCCTAGGGTCACACACGGAGTCTGCGGTTGTGCCGGGAATTGAACCCAGGTCTTTTGAGTGGCAGGGCAATGCCCTCCCCACTAGCCGCTCCGGCCAGTATTCAGCACTTCTCCCAGTCCATTGCCATTCAGGAATTGGAGTGAGGAGCCTGCCCCACAACCCAGCTCACCCCCAGACCGTGTGTATCCCCCTACCCCCCGAGCGCGGCCCCACAGCCCGGTTCACACCCAGCCCAGCCCCTGAGGATCTCCCTGCCCCCCTGAGCGCTGCCCCACAGCCCAGCTCACACCCAGCTCGGCCTATACAGATCCCCCCGCCCCCCCCCGAGCGTTGCCCCACAGTCCAGCTCACAACCAACTGTGCCCGTGCAGATCCCCCCACTCCCCCGAGCGCTGCCCCACAGCCCAGCTCACACCCAGCCCGGCCCCTGTGGATCCTCCTGCCCCCGCAACCCCCCGAGTGCTGCCCCACAGCCCAGCCCATGCAGATCCCCCCGCCCCCCCGAGCGCAGCCCCACAGCCCAGCTCACACCCAGCCCGGCCCCTGCGGATCCCCCCACCCCCGACCACCGCTGGCTCCGGGCCGGACTCCGGAGCAGACCAGCCCGGTGTCCCGCGGCTCAGGCCCCCCTGCGCTGGGAACTGTCCCGGGCAAAGCGGGACAAGCCGAGCCGGACCGGACCGGACCGGACCCCGGCTCCTGCCCGGCGCATCAGCCCCCCAGGGCAGGTGCATAGCAACCCCCCGGCCCCGCTGCTGGGCACAGAGCGGCGGGAGCCCCCGGGGCGCGGCCGAGAGCCTGGGCGGGCTGCGGGACCCGGTTCCGGGGGCCAGACCTGCCCAGGGGCTCCGCAGCCCTGGCCCGCCCGGCCACCGACCCCCAGAGCCCTCCGGGCCCTGCAGCCATCGGCCCCGCCCAGCCGGGACGCGAACCCCCAGCTCGGCCGCTCCAGCCCCAGCTCCGTCAACACTCTGCGGCGGGGGGCGGGGCTTCCGCACTGGCCCCGCCCCTGAGCGCTGAGAGACCGGGGCAGCCTCTGTCCCCAACTGCACCCGCACCCCTCCCGCACCTGCCCCCACCCTGACCCCCATCACCCTTCCCTCCCGTCATGGAGCCTGACCCTCCATCACCCCTGCCCCACCTGCCCTCATGGAGTCCCACCTCCTCCTCATGGTACCCCACCCCCATCAACCTACTCCCCCAACTGCCCCATCACCCCCACACCTGCCCTCATGGAGCCTGACCCCCCAACCAGCCCTCATGACCCTCCCTTCAAATCCCTCCAGCCCCCATCCCTCTTCCCCACCAGCCCTCATGACCCTCCTTTCCAATCCCTGTTCTGACCCCCATCACCTCTCCCCCAAGTACCCCATGACCCTCCCACTCTGACCCCCCCATCGCCTCCTCACCCAGCTACCCCCTATGACTCTCCCCTTCAACCCCTGCCCTGACCCCCCCATCCCCTCCCTCAACTGCCCCTCATGGTGCCACACCCCCTATCACTTACTCCCCCAACTGCCCCTCATAACCCTCCCCACTCGAATCCCCCATCACCATTGCCCTCTCCCCCAACTGTAGAGTGACCATATTTCCCGTTTGGTCAGGACAGTCCCCTTTTTAAGCCCTATCCCGGACGTTCCAGCTTTTTTGGCACAACTGGGCATTTGTCTGACCGTCAGTCGGCAAGAGCAAATGGGACAAATGCCCAGTTGTGCCAAAAAAAAAAAAAGTGGGGCACACCCCATACGGGGCCATGGATGAACATTTGGGGGGGCGAGTGGTGATGCCAGATGTCAAGGCAGGCTGGCAGCTGGGGGGGGGGGGGAAGAAGGATGCTCGGGCCAGCCCCGCACTGTGTCCTGTTTTCCCTTTAGGAAATATGGTTACTCTACCCAGCTGCCTCCATGACCTGTCCCTGCTCTGACCACCCATCAATCCCTCTCTCAGCTACCCCACACAACCCCTCCTCCAACCCCCTCCCTGCTCCGGCACCCCTCCACTTTCCTCTAAAGCTGGTCTGGGTTGTTTGTGAGTCATGATACTGGATTAGATGGCTCGCTACTCTAATGCAATCTGGCTCTCCCTATGTTCCTAATGCTGAGATCCATGTAGTGAATAACATACATGCACCTGCTCGTGCCCCAAGGATCAAGGAACAGATTACACACACATTATTCATCCCACTGGCCATTATTTATATTTAAAAAATTATTTTACAAACCAAGGAGAGATGCTTGTGGAACACCAGGGCCAATTTCAACACATTAAAAACAAATATTGGTCTTGTCAAACTGCTGAAGTCTTTGCAGTTGAAGCAAGTTCACCAAGTGGATCATCCCTTGCGTGTCTTATGCAGCATTTGCAAGTCCCACTTCAACCCATGACCAAGTAGGGTGTGTTGTGTGCAAACCGTATCAGAGCTGTGTCTGGGGTCCCACTGCTTCCCTGGTTCATTAGCAGCTGGCCTGCCTTTCCTTCTTAGTACTGCAGCCCACTACATCACACGCTAGTGACAGCCTGGCAAGCTGAGCCTTCAGGGATGTCAGTTTAACAATCTAAACTCTCCCCTTCGGTACCATGGGGAGGCCAACATTGTGAGACACTATCCAAATCCGAGTGCCGAGGTGATGGTCTCGGGGACGTGACAAGCCAGAGAGAGGAGACGAACAATGACTGCACTGCTCAGTTTGATTCCCCACGGTGCACTGCATTGCTTGGTGTTACAGCTGATTCTAGGCAGCACATGTCACTGTGGGGTAGGGGATATTCCTTTCCCCCACTGTGCAAGGGTAGATCCAGCCCCAGGTCCGAAAGCTAATGCTGTGGTTTATAACACATCCCCAGAGTCCAGGTAGAATCGACCCTCTGTCTCTGCTGGTGCTAAGCCCAGAGGAGAGTCATGTCCAGAGAATAAAACACTTTGTTAGAAGAGCATAAACAATTCCACGCAGTCACTGTTAAAACAAGGAGCCCAGCAGGTAACAAGGAGCTCCAGGGAGACTAGGCCTGTCGCAGTAACACTCCCTTCTGCCAGTGCCTGGGGGATTCCGCACAGAACCCCGTTACCGCTGACGTGTAATGTACAGGAATCCCAGCCCAAGCAAGCAAAGAATCCAGCCCTACAACCCTCTGTAAGTGGTTAGAGCACCCAGCTGAGGTTGCTTTGTCCTGCAGGCAAGACAGCTCCATATAGATGGGTTAGTAACACTAATGGGCCTGATTCTCCATTCCAGCATGCTGGCTTTACACCAGGGTAACTTCACCAAAGCCAATGGAATAGCACTGGTGTAACAGACTGGAGAACCAGGCCCAATGGCTCAGCAGCTCCAAGACTGGCAGTTTCTAGTCTGTCAGGTCTCCTTGCTGCTGTCTGACAGAGCTCTCTGACCTCACACCCGGGACTTAGGGGCAGTCAGCTGTCTGTATTGCATGACTAATGGATTCACCTTCCAACCAAAATCGAAAGATCAGGCAAAACCGTTTGGTTCAGGAAACTGGAGATCACCAAGCCTGAGCCTAGGGAGGTTTCTTCTAAACCTTCACCCATACTGCTCAGGAGACAAGGGGGAGAGAGCGACAGAATAAGGGGGCTGGCATGTTAAAGAGCTGGGCACTCAGAGGTAAGGGTGAAAACTGCACCCTCCCATCGGCCCCGTGCAGTGCATGGAGGTTCAGTTTCTGCCATCAGAGGCTCTCTTTCAGTTCCACTGAAGTCCATGGGAGCTGGGCGTTTGTGCTGGAGAGCAGAATTTGACGGGTCTGGTTGGAAAGCCGCCTGCTGATGGAGGTTCCCTTGTGAGACCTAGCCATGACCCGAGGGATCCTCAGGAAGAGATTTCCCAGCTTTACTTTAATTGAGCAGCTCTAGCATTTGTGGAATTCAAGAACTTAGTGTTTTGGTGCTTTTCTGTTTTAAGTCTAGAAGAAACTGCTGGTGCCTGGCTGCAAAACCTGAGAACAGTGACATTTCCCAGCAGGCTGGTTCCACAGGGCAGCGCAATTGCAGGCCCTTTCCCCTGGGTGTTGCCTGGACAGCTGAACACCTAACTTGCAGCACCTCCCAAAGGTAGGGGGGCTGCACCTGCAGGCAGAGGCTGTGCTTGGGGCACTGGCCGTAGACCTGGACAGAGTTACCCACCAGCTCAGAAGGTCATTTCCTACCTCATACTCTCCAAATGCTCATGTACATTTTGGACAAATGGCTACACAATTACTTAGATTGCAAAGATATGGGAGCTGAGGTTTGAAGCACTGGGCCCCAGTCACCCCTGGGGTCAGTGGAGTTCTCCCAGGGATGAATACAACTCTGAATGTTTCATGGCATAGTTCATGGCAGAAACAAGCCTTGTGGATGGGATGAGCTTATATAGCTCTGCCCTCCCTCCACCCTGACTTCACTGTGCTCGGAGGTACGGGGTTGAGGGGATGAAGCAGTGGCATCACGGATGATCTGGGTGCATGGAGTGGGCGTTCCCCTGCACATTCTCTCTCTCAGGCCACGGAGGGATGGGGGGGTTGGTCTGCTCTGTGCTTGCCCCTCTCAGCTTGTCAATGCCACACATTTAAGAACTTTGACTCATCCTGTTCTTTCCACCCTTCCCCTGCCTCCCTGGTAGCAGCGTGTGCTCTTCGGAGCAGGAGCTGGAGTTAGAGAGAACGCCTGGGTGGAAAGGGAAGGCCTGAGTCCTCCTTGGAGGAGTTGACAGGGCAGTCCAGGGCAGGTGCAGGCTGGGACGCTGTGCAGAGCAGAGTTTCCTTTCTGGCTGCCCTGATTCTTTCGTTCACTTGTGTCTGTTTTTCTCACTATTGGGTGAAAACATCCCTGTTGCGGTGAAAGGCAGTTTAGGCCGCATGTTTCTCCCAGACATAATGAGCGCGCCGAAGCCGTGCTGATGGGAGAAGGCGTAGCCGGAGCGACGGGTGCTGGTACGGCGCAAGCGCGTCTTGGGCAAGGGAGGGAGCGGTCGCTTCTTGGCCTCTCTGATCTTGCGTAGGACCTGAAATCAGAAAACATCCTGCTCAGCAGGTGGGAGAGACAGCTGGGCTTGGAACGTCCTTCTGCTCAGGGGACAGTCCACAGTCCTGTGCTTCACAGGCAGAAGCAGGTACCTGCAGACACTTTAACTGGCCCAGAGGCAATAACCAGGCTGTGTACAAATGGTTCCTAGCAGCCCCTTGCTCCTACACGGCAGGGCTTTCAAATATCAGCCACAGGGTGTCTTTTCAGAGCCAGACTGGCTATAGACACCGGGCCCGTGAGAGCACAACGAAGATGGAAGTCTGGCTGGGTCAGCCGCGGCAGGGTCTGGAGAAATGCTGACCCTCTGCACCTCCTGTTCGAGGCAATGGGAGCTGCAGGTCCTTGGCCTCTCTCAGGGTCAGGCTTTACCTAGGTCCCAGCTTGCCAGCCGGCCGGGACCCCTCCCCAGCCAGAACAGCCCTCTCAGCAGACAGCTCCTGTCCCGCAGGCACTGTGGGCCTTGCCGAAAGTGGTGTGTGCTTGCTGTAGGGAGCCAGGCGCGAGCCACAGCCTGGAGCTGGGATTCTGAGCTCCCCTGCCATGGACAGGGAACTGATTGGAGAGTCTGGGCCAGGCCCGTGTCCAATACTGTAGGTCAATAAACCCACCCACTGCCCACAAACACTGGTCATCCCAATCGAAGTGGCAAGAGTCAGCTAAACTCAGCAGGGAGGTTTGAGCAGCCTCAACTTCAGCTCAATGTGTCCTCGGGGACGGCACCTCTTCTGTCTCTCTAGCTGCCGATTTTCTGTGGAACCATCACCCTCGTCCTTAGTGGCAGAGAATCTAACTGTGTCACCTCCCCTTCCCACAGAGCCTCTGGGGAGCTTTGCAGGGACCAAGGGCATGATGATCAAGTGGTGTGATCAGAAGGCAAGGGCCACAGCCACAGGCCTTGCTCAGGGATGTTGTGCCTTAACACTGGCAGAGCGCAGAAAGAAGAGAAACACTGGGGGGGGGGCAGCAGCGTTTAGCAAACTGCTCTGGTCGGAAGTGAAGCAGAGCATCATCTGCAGCCTTGCTAGAGGGGGTTCTCCTCCAGGAGATTCCTTCACACTAATGTGGCATGGCCAGCCTGCTCTCCTCACTATGGCAGCCCTCCCCTGCCTTTCCCAGCCTCCCCCGCACACATCCCCGGCACGAACAGCCCCACCTCCGCTTCTTATTCCCTGGGTGTGGGAGGGAGGCTGGTTCCGGAGGAGCGTGTGAATGTTAGCAGAAGAGGAAGTGGGTCCCTTCAGCCAGCAAAACCCAAGCAGACGTGTACATCTGGGAGGCTGGGCCAGGAACTGCACACCTGCACTGCAGTAGCAGGGGCGGCTCTGTTGGCTGTGAAATGCACGGCTGCTTTGTCACCAAGCCACAACACTTAAACCCTGCACCTAAAAACAGCCCTGCTTCCCCAATCCCCCCACGCCCAGATCAGTCTAATCCATGTCTCAGTAATCTCAGGCTGCAGACGGTCTGAACTGTGCCAAACCCTCCTTCCCAAACAGGGCTACAGGCGCGAGTCCAGGTAGCACTCGCACATGGAGCAATCCCAGGCCCCCGGACACTGACTGCGAAAAGCAGGCTGAGTGGGGCTATGACAGCACAGGTCAGGCTCCTGCTCTGTTATCCCCTTACTTTGTCACTGACGGTCGGCATTAGCTGAGCCTTCAGAAACCGACTGCCAACCACCGGCAGCACACACAGGATGATGCTGAGGAAGATCGCCAGCCACACACTGGGTTGACTGAGGGTGTTTCGAGCTGTCCCTGAAAAACAAGAGCACAGTGAAAGCCATGACAGCAGCAGTAGCAGGCCCTTCCATTCATACAGTCCCTTTCATGTGGAGGGATCCCAAAGCACTCTGCAAACACACTGGAATATGCAAATTATACCCAAAGCTCATGTTAGCCACCAGTGACAGCCAGCCCACTCGGAGGTGGGACTTGGCAGGGTTCAACAATGCACAGCCACAACAATGCACCAGTTTGAGATAGCAGGGGAAGAATAATCTTGTGTCCAAATCCAATTGCAGTGCGGGGTTAGGGAGGCAGAAAGGAATGACCGGAACTGGAGTTTGCTGGATGCCAGCGTTAACAGCTTGTCACTTTATAAAAAGGCAGGGGCTCTTTAATGACTCTCAGAGGTCAAGACCTCGATGTTTATCTCCTCCAAAGACAGTCATCCTCCTGCAGCCCCTCCCCAGGGCATTAGCTCTGCAGGAACTCCAAGGGAGAGTGCCACATACTGAATCCCCAGCACAGCACGATTCCCTGAAGCACCGTGGGCTACTAATGTGGCTGCACTCGGAGAGCAGACAGGACTGTGGTCCTGTGGGAATCTGCACAGCCTTCTAGTTAAATGGCCGCCTGCTATAGAGGGAGAGTTGTCAGGCCCACAGGGTAAAACTTGCAGGGCAGCTCTCGGGTGGAGATGGAAGGCTGCTCCATTATCCAAAGCCAAGACACCCACACTTTGTTCTCCCTTCCATTCCTTCAGCTTTTGGACAGGGCTAAGCATCCTGTAAGCACCTCCTTACAGTGTCTAATGCTACTGCTATTGGCAGTAATGCTGCTGAATGTTCTCCTGACACAATCTCACTGGAGTTAAAGTATCCAGGTCCACTGGGCCTAGGCTTTAAATCTTTTTGTTTCAGGAAGTGGAGGAAGTAACCAGGGAAACATCCATTTTAGACTGGATTCTGGCCATCAGGGAGAAATTGGTAGCAAATCTGAGGGAGGAAGTTGAATTTGGGTGCAAGTGATCATAAAATGAGAGATTGCATGATTCTGAGGAAAAGAAGGAGTGAGAGCAGCAGCACAGAATGGACAATGGATTTCAAATAAGCAGACTTACAGGCACCAATTCCATGGGTTCCCCCAGCACCTCCCCTCTGCCGGCTGCCCCACCAATCAACTCTTCCCTCGCCCCTCCAACACTTTCTGCCTGCTGTGATCAGCTGTTTTGACAGTGATCAGTTGTTTTCTGCATCCACTGAGAGTAGGACAAGAAGTGTTGGGCTCAATCTGCAGCCAGGAGGAGGTTATGTTACATATTAAGAAAATAATGTTCTAACAATATGTCTACAGGCTTCCAAAGGAGGTTGTGGAATCCCCATCACCGGAGGTTTTGAAGACCAGGTTGGACAAACATGGTGAGGGATCGTCTATGTTTACTTGGTCCTGCCTCAGTGCAGGGGGCTGGACTTGATGACGTCTTGAGGCCCGTCTAGCCCCATATTTCTATGAGATGGCTACATTACAGATATCTATGATCGAGAGGTCAGTTGGTGTTGGGGGTTGTCCAAGCAGAACAGGGAATAGTCCATATCCTTGGTCTATAAGATGGCTTCTACGGTAAAAGGTTCTGTGTGACATGTAATCCTCAATGTGTTGGGTTTCCTCAGTTTCCCTAGAGAGCCTGTAGCAGGCCTGCTCGGGAGATGTCCACCTGCTGCTCCGTCAGTCCTACTTAAGCCAGGCAGAGGCAATGCTTGACTCTCTTCTAAAATACCAGCTCGAAGCCATTGGAACAAAGCTTGTCCACAAGACATTCCAAGAACTTTGGAAATATTACTTTTTTTCGTATGACGTTTCCAACAAATGCCAGGGAAGTTAAAGTCATCCCATTGCTGCCAGGTCCTGTGCTTTGGATGGTTCTGTTATTTGTTCTAGAAATGCCTCACCCACATCCTCCTCCTGATTCAGTGGCTTATAGTAGACTCCCCTACCATGACATCATGCCTATTTCCCCGCCTTTTATCTTTACCCAGAGACTTTCAACTGGTCTGACTCTCATCTCCATCTGGACCTCAGAACAAGTGTACATATTTTTGATGTATAATGCAACCCCTCCACTCTTTTCCCTGCCTGTCCTTCCTGAACAAGTTGTCCCCTCTGTACCAATAGTCCAGTCATGAGACTTTCCCCACCAAGTCTCTGTGATGCCAACTGAGTCTTAATTAGTTTATACACTAATATTTCCAGTTCATCCTGTTTATTCCCCATACTCCCTGAATTTGTGTGTAGAAATCTAAGATGCTGAGCAGATTCCTCCACTGATTTCCCTCTTGTTCCTATGACCCTACTGTAATTTTCCATGTCGCCCCAATGTCTAGCTGTCTGTTACAGTCACCTCTTGATCTCCTAGGCATCTAAGTGCAGATGGGCAGAATGGAGCTTGGTTTCATCTCTCATCCGAAGGACAGAGCCAGGAGGAGTTAAGGAGATTGTGACACTGCAGTGTGTGTCAGCCAAAACACTGACTGGAGACTGGAACCAACAAACCTTAGGGCTTCCAAAACTAAAAGATGCTCCCAGCTGAGCTCTATTCATGTTGGATGCAGAGAGATGTTGGAGCTGGTGGGATTGTTTGAAGCAAACACCTTCATTGAGGCTACAGTCCCCTCCTCCTGTTCACAATCTGTCCATGGACGGACTCATTCCGATGATGCTGTTCACAGGTTGCATGTGCTCATAGGCACTTATGCAAAATAACGTCAGTCAGAGGGCTGCTCACAAATCATTTGTCACCAGCATTCATTTGCTATTTTGATGTGTGATTGCGCACTAAAGTCACATAGCATAGATTCTCTCCCTGACTGGGTGACCACACTTCGATACCTTCCGGTACCAATACACAAGCTTGTTCACATATGAACAAACAAATTTGTATAGACAAACATTCCCCAAATATTTGTGGGGCCCAAACTCCACCCAGCTGCATGTTGGAGAAGAGATATAAATAATAGGCTGCATTAAATCCAATTCAAGGGATTTATTTGGAGGACTGTTTGCAGATATGTGCAGCATTCACCTGGCTAGAGGGCATGTGCATGTATATGGGTATGCATGAGTGTGCATTGTGTGTTGGTGAATGGGCACATGGACATGTGTATGCACGAGTGGGCACCAGAGAAAATGAGCATGTACTGTAGTGTGGTGTAAATACCTGACGGCGACAAATAAGATCCACAGCTTGTTATTGTCTTTATGGGCACTTTCCTCAGTACATACTGGATGTACTTCCACGAGGTTAAGTAGAGCCCACTAGGAGACACAGCCCTCTGCATCAGCTGTCCAAGTGCTTACCAATGAAAGGGAAGGAGGCTGCGAAGATCAGGTACATGCCGTCACTGTACATGGTGAAGATGATGGCAAAGTAAACGGAAAGGCTGCCCCAGATGAAAAACTGGTTCACAGCTGTCCAGTAGGCAGTGTCCAACCCAATCTGAAAGGATAAATCAATACAGTAGCGGTCAATGGCTTTAACAACCCCGCATCCAAGTGCCAAACACAGGCAGGCAGAGAGGGCTGCTCCCCCGAATTGACCCCTACCCACCAGTGTGGAACTTGTTCTGCCCTCTGTCTCGTTTAGTCTGCAAATTGCTGTGGTGAGGTCCCGACCCAAGAAGAAAGGCTGTGCACTCCGGCCCATGCAGAGGTGACAAAGTGTTTGCTCCCTGTGGTTACCGGGCCATCAAGAAATAGGGGGAGGAGCCAGTAAGACCCCAATTTGCATAAGGTGGAGAGCCTCAGGCCTTGGAGCTGAGAGCAACTCCACCATTTTTTCCAGCCATTTCACCCATCCTATCAGCACTGCCTCACCCTGACCCAACCCAAGTCTCAGCAAGGCAGTGGCTAAGCTGGCCCCCTGTGCCAGCCTAGTCTGATGAGACCAAGATCACAGCACCAGAGACATGTCAGGCTGGAAGAGACCTCGAGAGGTCACCTAGTTGAGCCCCCTGCACTCACAGCAGGACTCAGTATTATCTAGACCTTGCCTGACAGGTGTTTGTCCAGCCTGCTCTTACACACCTCCAATGATGGAGATTCCACCACCTCCCTAGGCAATTTATTCCAGTGCTTAACCACCCTGACAGTTAGGAAGAATCATAGAACCACAGGATTAGAAGAGACCGCAAGGATCATCCAGTCTAAGTGTTTCCTAATGTCCAACCTAAATCCCCCTTACTGCAATTTGAGCTCATTGCTTCCTGTCCTGTCCTCAGTGGATAAGGAGAACAATTTATCACCCTCTCTTTATAACAACTTTTTACATACTTGAAGTCTGTTATGTGCCCCCTCAGTCTTGTCTTCTTCAAACTAAACAAACTCAGTTTTTTCAATCTTCCCCCATAGGTCACGGTTTCTAAACTTTTAATCCTTTTTGTTGCTCTTCTCTGAACTTTCTCCTATTTGTCTACATATTTCACCAAGTGTGGTGCTCAGAACTGGACACAAAGACTCCAGCTGATGCCTTTATCAGAGCTGAGTAGAGCAGAAGTATTTCTTCTCGTGTCTTGTTTACTACACTCCTGCTAATACAGCCCAGAATGATGTTCGGGTTTTTTGTAACAGTGTTACACTGGTGACTCGTATTTAGTTTGTGATCCACTATGACCCCCAGATCCCTTTCCGCAGTACTCCTTCCTAGGCCGTCATTTCTCATTTTGTATGTATACAACTGATTGTTCCTTCCTAGTACTTTGCATTTGTCCTAATTGAATTTCATCCTGTTTATTTCAGACCATTTCTCCAGTTTGTCCATATCATTTTGAATTCTAATCCTGTCCTCCAAAGCGCTTCCAACTCCTTCCAACTTGGCATCGTCCACAAACTTTATAAGTGAACTCTGTATGCCATTATCCAAATCATGTATGAAGATATCAAACAAAACCGACCCATGACAGATCCCTGTGAGACCCCACTCAATATGCCCTTCCAGTTCGACTGTGAACCATTGGTAAATATTCTCTGAATACAATTTTCCAACCAATTGTGCACCCAACTGATTAAATTCAATAAAGTTAGTTAGTCTAGGCTGTGTTTCCCTAGTTTGCTTATGAAAAAGTCATGTGAGATAGTAATAAAAGCCTCACTAAAGTCGAGATACATCACATCTACTTCTTCCCCCCCACTCCCTCCATCCATGGGGCTTGTTTCTACATCCACAGAATGTGGAGGTGAAGGGCATCCACCCAATGCAGACACCACGGCCCGTGTAAACAGACAATAGATACACAACTGTCTGCCTCAGTTCCCCACCTGTAAAAGGGGGATAAGAATCCTCCTCCTCTCCCAGCCCAGTCTGTGTTGTCTGTCTGCGCTGTAAACTCCCCCACACAAGAGCTGTTCCTCATTATGGCCCCTGTACTGAAAAGACTTCCACACAAGCAGTGCCACTGAAGAACTGAGCAACTCGCGTGTGTCCACTTAAATCTTTGCAGGATTGGGGCCTGAGCGTACGTACAGCATCGGACGCAATCCGCTTGGGTACTGAGCATACGTACAGCACTGGACGCAATCTGGTTGGGGCCTAAGCGTACGTACAGCACCTGACGAAATCCGGTTGGGGCCTGAATGTACGTACAGCACCGAACATAATCCAGTCTCAATCCCAGTTGGGGCCTCCAGGCACTACCATAGTAAAATAAATAAGTAAATAATAATGCCAGAGACCTGCACAGAGACTACGATCAGTAGGCATGTCTGGGCCATCAGTGCGAAGGACTGGTAGTCAGCAATGGCTTTCCCATCACTTCTCACTGTGTCGTACATGGCCCCATAGGGGATGAAGAAGAGAATGAGGGAGCTGTAGATCCCATGCAGCACGCACTTGACAAACTCAATCTTGTTGAAGTAGAGATTCTGCTGCCCGGGTTCATAGAGGTGAGGGAACTGCATGCTCCAGCGGTCATCCACGTCCTGAGAACAGAGGGGAGAGGCTGTCAGCCCAGCAGTGACATGGACCCCCCTGACTCCAGCTGTGACATGCGTTCCCATGTGGGAGAGCCCCAGCACACCACTCAGCCATGCTGCCCAACAGGTCACATCACCAGAGCACTCGGGGCATGTTCTCCAAGGTGGGTTTTACCTTCCCAGTGCTGATGAGAAGAAGAAATAGAGGTTGCATGCCTTACGAGGCACGCTCCAGCGCAGTGTCCAGGACTGTCTGACATGGAGCCCTGAGCCTGTGAGCCACTGGATGTCTCTCAAGTTCCCACCCGTTTAGCCTCTGCAATGCAGGTAGGGCCAGATTATGCCACTGATATATTGCTGGGGCAAAGATAGCAATGGAATGCAGGCTCTGAATGACGGAAACAAGTGCTCCGTATGAAGTGCTCCACAGAAAGGGGTAAGCATAGAGTGTCTGGCCTGGAGACCCCCATGAGCCCTGGCTGTGGCCATCACACCAGAGGGTGATTAAGGGGACTGTGAGCGTTAACCCATCTCTTTGGTCTGCATGGGTCCATATGCAGTATTGAGAACGTAAGCGTCATGAGGCCCCAGGACAGTGAGTTGGGGCTCAGGGGTTTTCCGGGTGAAGAAAAGAAGGCACTAGGTGGAGCAGGGAAGAGGGAGCATGTTAAAGGCACAGTCAGAGATTGAGGGCAAGAAGGAGGAGGGAGATCTGTGCATTCTCCAGGAGGTCAGTCTAGCTAATCACAGTGGTCCCTTCTGGCCTTGGAATTGATGAATGAATCTTTCTTGGCACAGGGTTTAACTCAGTGCTGTCTTAGCCGGGGGGGGGGGGTGCGGGGCAATGGCCTGTGGGTAGCTTTGGTTAAGTTCAAGGTGAACAAGACTCAGGACATTCTTGACAGTGCAAATGAGTTACATTAGAAAATACTCAGAGTCTGTGTCATATGAACATAAGAATGGCCAGACTGGGTCAGACCAAAGGTCCAACTAGCCCAGTGTCCTGTCTGCTGACAGTGGCCGGTGCCAGGTGCTTCAGAGGGAATGAACATGACAGCGGAGTTTTGATATTCATCCATCTCCTGTAATCCACTCCCAGCTTTTGGCAGGCAGAGGTCTAAGGACACCCAGAGCATGCTGACCATCTTGGCTAACAGCCATTGATGGACCTGTCCTCCATGGACTTATCCAATGCTTTTTTCAACCCAGTTACTCTTTTGGCCTTCACAACATTCAGTTTCCCTTCCCCAAAATAAAGACCAAAATCTGCCACTGCTTGGGAAAGGGCAGCAGTACGGCGGATATAGCTTCATACATATAAAGGAGCTAAGATAAAAATACACATGATAGGACAGTGGGCATCCCCCAGGAAGTCTTCTGGGGACACGACTGTGTGCTCTGTGCCTTAGTGATCCATTTTATTAATATATTACTAAGTATTTGCTTTATCTAGAGACATTGGTCACACTCCAAGGGATCATGGAGCCAGAGATCAAAGAGTCAGATCTGAACCACCTAGGCTGCCCAAAACCCTAGGTTCATAGCCCGGCATGGTTGATGCAGGCCTCCGACATGGGACACCTACCCAGATTGCACCATACCAGGCCATTTACTGAACTGCTGCTTTATGGGAGACTTTCTAACCAAGGTGTGCTCTGCACTGATTTCCTTAAAACTCTTATGCAATTTCATAGAGTTACTATCAGCAGGACCCTAGAGACTCAGAACATGGTTCTATAGAAATTACTCTAAAATCCTACAGATTTTACATAGGAACATGACATCCAGACCAAAGGGAGTGATTCACACAACATCCTTTCTATAGGTTTTTTTTAACCATCCTGTAGAATTCTACATCAGGGATATAATTATCCACTGCATTTCATTGGATGGCTCAGCATTCCTATACCAAGGTTATTTTCTATTAATTTGTGAAGGACTTTTCCAGAAAGGATTGAAGATCTCACAGCTTTTTTGTATAATTAGGGATCTACACCAGTGTCCCTGGCCAAAATTCCCCACCCCCTCTGTTATCTGTGCACTTGTTAGTCACCAGCCTGCACCCCAGAAGCAGTTGCATATACATGATTGTAAAGGGCTTACAAATAGCACTACAGAAGTATAGGACATTGGTTTTTGGGCCACATCTTGAAGCCATTGCTTAATCCTTAGTCAAGGAAGATTAAGGACTGATTCAGGTTTCAGGTCCAAGCCCAACAGGCTGTGAATATTCTCCTATTAAGCGAGGGTTGTAGAGGGCACCTTTTCCATTCCTGTCACTAACAGTGCAACCCAGGGAGTTCCAGCCATTCTCAAACCAGGGGCCATACATTCGAGACAAGACAGAATCTGCTCCCATGCACTTCAGAACTGTGCTCTGCGCTCTACCCATTGCAGGGAAATTGCTTCAGTTTCTAGCACAGGTTTTATTCACCTAATTCCTGTCCAGAAGGGATCACGGAACTGAGCCAAAGAATCCAGGAATAAACCCCCTAGAGGTGAGCCTGGGTATTAACAGGAAAGGTTACCTGGTCAAAGAGGCTCATTCCTAGCACCGGGAGGGAGGTATACACCAAATTGTAGAGGGTGATGAACCACTGATCATACACAGTCTAGAAAAGAGTAGAGAGGTCGGTTAGCAAAGGGATGCCTCTGTTCATCTGTAACGGCAATCAATGACCCTGCCCACCTGTCCGTCTTTCACATCTTCATTCACAGAAGGTGCCATTCACCCCTGAGCAGAGGGCTGGCCTAAGGGCTAGGCCCAGGACACTGAGCTCCAGCTAAGCCTGGCATAAAGGGCACAAACTGTTGCAAAACAATTCCTTTGCTGTTCACTTTTCAAAATTCAGTCTGTGACACAAACAGCACCTGTCCAGGCTGCTGCATGCGACTGAAAAGTAAATGGCACCCACTGGCCTCAGCCCAGCACTGAGAAACAGCTGGGCAGTTCTGGAATATTGAGCCAAAATAATGCAGATTCCTTTAAAAGAAAAAATCAATAAATAAAAAGACCCCAAAATTTACACTGAAGAAAATATATAATAAATGAAATTAAACACAAATGAGCTGAAATACAGAACTATCTGGGCTCTCTCGTTTTCAGATTATGATGATTATTTATTAAGTTTATTATGTCATACCAGGATCAGTATGTATCTGAAGAAGTGGGTATTTTACCTATGAAAGCTTAGGCCCAAATAAATCTGTTAGTCTTTGAGGTGCCACCAGACTTCTCATTGTTTAATTACACTATATCCACTGGATCATCCTTGTCCACATGTTCATTGACCCCCCTCAAAGAATTCTAATAGATTGGTGAGGCATGATTTCCCTTTACAAAAACCCCAACAGATTGTGTTCATCTATGGGTCTGATAATTCTGACTATAGTTTCAACCAATTTACCTGGTACTGAAGTCAGGCTTACCGGCTGTAATTGCCAGGATCATCTTTGCAGCCTTTTTAAAAAATTGGCATTACATTAGCTATTCTCCAGTCATCTGGTACAGAAGTGGATTTAAGTGATAGTTTGCATATCACAATTAGTAATTTTGCAATTTCATATCTGAGGTCCTTCAGAACCCTTGGGTAATGCCATCTGGTCATCGTGACTTATTGTTTAATTTATGAATTTGTTCAAAAACCTTCTCCAGTCACACCTCAAGCTGAGGCAGTTCCTCAGATCTGTCACCTAAAAAGAATGGCTCAGGTTCGGGAATCTCCCTCACATCCTCAGCTGTGAAGACTAATACAAAGAATTAATTTAGATTCTCTGCAATGGCTGTATCTTCCTTGAGTGCTCCTTTAACATGTTCAGTGTCCAGTTTTTGAGTCTTTGGCTAGCTGTTCTTCAAAAACATTTTTAAAAAAAGAAAAGGAGTACTTGTGGCACCTTAGAGACTAACAAATTTATTTGTATTTTTACCCATGGCTTGCCAGAGCTGATGCTCCTTTCTATTTTCCTTGGTAGGATTTGACTTCCAATTATTAAAGAATGCCTTTTTGCTTCTAATAGCTTCTTTTACTCTGTTGGTTAGCCATGGTGGCACTTTTTTGGTCCTCTATGTCAGGGATTCTCAAACTTCATTGCACCGCGACCCCCGTCTGACAACAAAAATTACTACAAGACCCCAGGAGAGGGGATCGAAGCCTGAGCCCACTTGAGCCTCGCCACCCCGGGCCAGGGGTCCAAAGATGAAGCCTGAGCCCTGCAGCCCTGGGCGGGAGGGGCGGGGCAGGGGTGGGGGGGAAGCTGAACCCCAAGTGCTTCAGCAACGCAGGAGGGGAGGCTGTAACCTGAGCCCCGCCGCCCAAGGCTGAAGCCGAAGCCTGAGCCCTGCCACCCAGGGCTGAAGCCCTTCGGGCTTTGGCCGCAGGTGGTGGGGCTCAGTCTTTGGCTTCGACCCTGGGCCCCAGCAAGTCTAACACCAGCCCTGGCAACCCCATTAAAATGGGGTTGCGACCCACAGTTTGAGAACCGCTGCTCTATGTTTTTTATGAGGTGGCAGTAGGGTTGTATGACAGCCACTAGGTGGCAGCAGTGATCCACCACAGGCCCCTGCAGAAGTAGCAGAAATTGCAAGGGAGCCGGGTGTGGGATGCCGCCTTCTGACCCGTATACCAGACGCATGCTGGGAGAAAGGTTAACCTGCTCTCTGCTCCATCAGTAGCATACTCAATAATGCTGCAGGTTAGCCCCTGGCCAAACATTTTCACATTATCTGTGTTTCCCCTGTGCTACTGTGAAGCACCCGCATGTTCCCCCGTAGCTAGCACTAAGTGTACGGGTGCAGGGGACATTGGCCACAGCACGTGGCTTTTCACTGTACAGACTTCCCTGGGAAGCAGCAACAATCCACAGGAGATTTGGGCTTCAAATAATTTTGTGGCATGTTGCTTAAACAAACAAAAGCAGCCATGGCATTGCCCAGCTCTGCCCCAGCATACGCTTCAGGCCCGGCCAGGTCCCTGCCTTGACACCCCTGCCCTACCTACAATGTGAACCAGCCCATGGGTTTCCTTCCTCCTTCTCGCATGTTTTCCCACGTGGTCCCCTCATGAATGGAACGGCCTCCCCATACCCACTTCTGGATTTACAAAATACTCAATAATTTTACATCAACATCAATTCACAAAATCCTGATGAACATGTGAAATTCTGTGACACCAGAGAAAAATGTCACTGGGCGGCTACTGGTGTTAAGCAGGCCTTGAGCACCCCATTGCTGTCAGCAATGGAGCAGGTGAATGGGTGAGAACATCAGCTAGGGAAATTCACTACCAGTGCCCATGGAAAGAAGAAGTATCCCAGCCAGAAACACTCGGAATGATGAAGACATATGAGTAATGTTTGCCCCAAGGAAGGAGCTGGCTTGTCTCATCATGGTTTTATTTTGCAGAGGAAGCTTCTTTTGTCCACAGGACTGAGAGTCAGGAAAGCTGGGTTCCGCAGGCTCCCCATGTGACTCAGACAAGTCACTCAGGACCACACTTTGAAAGTTATGCAGGCACCCAAAGCTGATGATGAAAATATCTGGCCCTTGGCCTTTCTATGCTTCAGTGACTCCATAAGTAAAAGGGGGATAACTGGACTTCCCCAGAGTACCTCACAGCGGAACAAGAAGGGGGCTCTTCAGTCCTGTCTGTAAAGTGCTTTGGGCTCCTCTGCTGGAAGATGTTAGGGCAGGAAAAGGATTATTATCACATTTAATATAGAGTGTGACAGGAACACAGAAACTGGCGCACCTGTGCAGAAAAGCCGGAGAAGAATCCATACCAGAAATGAACTAATGTGAAGGCAAAGTTCTTATAGAAGAAGTATCTGAGGAACTTGCACATGCGGATGTAGGACCATCGCCCGTGGACTAAGAGCAGGCGCTGCAGGTAACGGAACTGTGCGAAGGAAAAGTCACTGGACAGCACAGCCTGCATCCCCTCCTGGCCACTGATACCGACCCCAATGTGGGCAGCTGAAAAAAGAGGAGAATCCAGATCATTACAATGAAAGCTTTGTAGCGTTAGTGTTTATCAGACTACCCATTGTATGCTGGGACATGTAGTCTTTGTGGGTCACACCCACGCTTGAGCAGAGGGCATTCCTGCATGGAACACATTTGGCCCTCCAGTCACACTGCAGGCTGCTGAGTAACAGATTGGTTTCTGAGTTCTAATTTATATATTGCCATTGCTAGAAAATGAGCTTTGAGATGTGTTTAAATGCATTGAGTGTGCACGGCCACCTCCAGTTGCATACTAAGCTTCTATACACTAAGAACATAAGAACGGCCATTCTGGGTCAGACCAACAGTCCATCTAGTACAAACCAGCCTGAGCCATCTTATAGTCTAACAAATTTATTAGAGCATAAGCTTTTGTGAGCTACAGCTCACTTCATCGGATGCATTTGGTGGAAAAAACAGAGGAGAGATTTATATACACACACACAGAGAACATGAAACAATGGGTTTATCATACACACTGTAAGGAGAGTGATCACTTAAGATAAGCCATCACCAGCAGCAGGGGGGGAAAGGAGGAAAACCTTTCATGGTGACAAGCAAGGTAGGCTAATTCCAGCAGTTAACAAGAATATCAGAGGAACAGTGAGGGGTGGGGTGGGGGGGAGAAATACCATGGGGAAAGCTTATGCTCTAATAAATTTGTTAGTCTCTAAGGTGCCACAAGTACTCCTTTTCTTCATGGGGAAATAGTTTTACTTTGTGTAATGACTCATCCATTCCCAGTCTCTATTCAAGCCTAAGTTAATTGTATCCAGTTTGCAAATTAATTCCAATTCAGCAGTCTCTCGTTGGAGTCTGTTTTTGAAGCTTTTTTGTTGAAGGATAGCCACTCTTAGGTCTGTGATCGAGTGACCAGAGAGATTGAAGTGTTCTCCAACTGCTTTTTGAAAGTTATAATTCTTGACGTCTGATTTGTGTCCATTCATTCTTTTACGTAGAGACTGTCCAGTTTGGCCAATGTACATGGCAGAGGGGCATTGCTGGCACATGATGGCATATATCACATTGGTAGATGCACAATTTGCAAACTGGATACAATTAACTTAGGCTTGAATAGAGACTGGGAATGGATGAGTCATTACACAAAGTAAAACTATTTCCCATGGTATTTCTCCCCCCCACCCCACACCCCACTGTTCCTCTGATATTCTTGTTAACTGCTGGAATTAGCCTACCTTGCTTGTCACCATGAAAGGTTTTCCTCCTTTCCCCCTCCCCGCTGCTGGTGGTGGCTTATCTTAAGTGATCACTCTCCTTACAGTGTGTATGATAAACCCATTGTTTCATGTTCTCTGTGTGTGTGTATATAAATCTCTCCTCTGTTTTTTCCACCAAATGCATCCGATGAAGTGAGCTGTAGCTCACGAAAGCTTATGCTCTAATAAATTTGTTAGTCTCTAAGGTGCCACAAGTACTCCTTTTCTTTTTGTGAATACAGACTAACACGGCTGCTACTCTGAAACCCATCTTATAGTCTGTGGGCATTATTAGTTCAATCAAACATTTACACAGAAAAGTCTTAATAATAACTTGCATTTATTAAACAGAGACATAAGTTTAATATGATAGCTAACGATAGAGATTTAACTAATGACACCATTCTTGATGGCTGGGGGTTGATTGGATTCAGAGGTTCCTATGGAATAATGAGTCGAGCAGAACTCTGAGTCCCCATCCTCTCGTGGTAGTGGTGGTATTTTCTAATTATCACTGTAACATGCTTCCCCCCGCCCTTTCTTGACTGGCTGCCTGACTTATCATCTCCCTTGAAGACCCCGACTTAATCTTTTCTTTCTTAATTAAAAAGCCCCAGTTAATCAATTTGTGTAAATTAAAGTGAGGAAGATTAGCAAAAGACTCTTCTGAATAATCTTACTTAATTAAATCTAGTGTGAGGAATTGTTATAGTCATAAGGCACCCAATAAAGAAACAGTATTGTCAGAGACTAGGTTTCAGAGTAGCAGCCGTGTTAGTCTGTATTCGCAAAAAGAAAAGGAGTACCGGGGGCACCTTAGAGACTAACAAATTTATTAGAGCATAAGCTTTCGTGAGCTACATCCGAAATGCATCCGATGAAGTGAGCTGTAGCTCACGAAAGCTTATGCTCTAATAAATTTGTTAGTCTCTAAGGTGCCACAAGTACTCCTTTTCTTTTTGTCAGAGACTAGGCGGCTGTGTTTTAGGGCTTGACCGGGAGGACCGGGAGGTGTCCCATGAGTCACACGAGGATGCTAAGACATTCACAAAAAACTATACAGAACATTTACAGGCATCCAAGCTGTCTCCTTTCACTCTCCTCACAGGCTTATCAGCAGCTATTATTTGCATTGCAGGAGTGCCCAGAGGCCCCAGTCAGGATCAAGGCCCCCCCTAGGATGAGGGTTGTACTGATACACTGCCCCAAAGGGTTTGCAATCACAGTAACGAGTGGTGTAGTAGATGGGCAGAGGGACTGGTGGAAGGACAAGGGTAGCACTGACAGGCACTCAGGGGGACACAGACCCACTCTGGGTGCACCCACACAGTCCTGAGTCTTTAAAAAAAAGGGACTATCTAAAACAAACCAACAAAGATCAGCAATCTTTGCTGGCCACATACCCAGCTGGGAACAGACCATGGAACTTCCCCACCCAGGAAACACCTACTTCACAACCTGCCCATTCAGGCAGCTCTGATCTGAGGCTGCCAGACACCCACAGAATGGAGTGTTCTTTCTGCTGGCCAGGTGAATGTCTTGCTGGTGAAAGCCATCCAAGTGGCAGCCCTGGAGCCCTGGCCAGTAATGGGTTTCATTCTATCTCTACCAACCCTGTGGTGCCTCATGAAGATCACAATGGAGCCAGACTGGAGAGGAGATCTATGGCAGTCTCGTGCGTGCCGGTAGAGTGGAACATGGGAATGAGATCAGCCGTCAGCTCGGGGAGCAGAGATGTGCCCAGGAAGGGTCACGCTCTAGTCTCTGTCATTCCCACTGAAGTCAGCAGGGCTAGGTGGGTGGGGAGCAGAATCTGGCTCTTAAGCTGAGTGGAACATCTTCACTGACTTGGTTACTTACCTGTAACCTGAGTTCATTGAGATAGGCTCTGCAAAGTCCTACTTGTGGGATCAAGGTCCCGTGCTATGAGCTTCTGGAACATCCCTCGATCTGCTGGCAATGCTCCTACTTATACAGCCCAAAATGCTGTTAGCCTTCTTGGCAACAAGGGCACACTGTTGACTCATATCCAGCTTCTCGTCCACTGTAAGACCAAGATCCTTTTCTGCAGAACTGCTGCCGAGCCACTCGGTCCCTAGTCTGTAGCGGTGCATGGGATTCTTCTGTCCTAAGTGCAGGACTCTGCACTTGTCCTTGTTGAACCTCATCAGATTTTACCTCATTGTGACTTGTTCTAGAGGATCCAGAAGTTCGGTCACCTCTGTTCACTTTTTGGTCCTTTCACCTGGAGCAGATGCTCGTTTTGGTGCCCTGCTGTCCTTGTTTGCCTAGAGCTGCATAGCCTGCTTTCCTGGGGGCAGTACTGCTCACTGAACTCTCACCACGGGGAATGTGCAGAGGCCACTCAAGGAAGAAATGGAGGTTACTTATCTGGCACCGAAGTTCCTAGAGATGGAGTCTGTATTCATACTCCTCGTCCACCTTCCCCACTTTGGAGATGGCAACGAAGTGTCTCTTGGCAGAAATCAAAAAATTGTTGTTTTACACTATGCCAAGTGTAATAAATAGTCCAAAGGTAATGGCCAATGAGCCCATTATCAGGCCCACCTGCTTTGGAGCTGCTCAGATGGGGAAATCTCTCTCAGTTCATGGAGTAGCCTTGGCAGATCAAAGATTTCTGCTTTCCAGTAGCATCTTTTGGAACTTAGTATAAACGTTCCTGTTCAAGAGTCCACTATCCAGATTCAAGCTGTTGACCAGAGAAACTCCGAACCTTGGTGGAGACTCCCACTCATCTTGGAGTCAAGCAACGAAATGGTTTGGAAAGCAGGACTTTCAGATACTAATCTCATATTCACGATACTGAATGACAAAATTGCCAGTCTCTAACCAAGGCTATTGACAGCAACTTGGTACCAACTAAACCGACACTGGAAAGCCCTTTAAATTCAATCCAGGGCAACATATAGAGAAGTTCCTGCTCTTCATGCAGGAAACAAATGCAATATTGATGTTAGGTTTTGCTTGCCCTTGAATCAGAACCATTGAGAAGCACAGTATCCCTGGTGGGAAAGGACTTAACTGGTATTTGCCCCCTTGCAGAAAAAAAATTAATACGAGATGGAGCCCTTGATAGAGCACTTGCACTGTTGAGTGTCAATTCTGCTCTAAGAGTCTGTCACTGTGTCTTGTTTCAGAGTAGCAGCCGTGTTAGTCTGTATTCGTAAAAAGAAAAGGAGTACTTGTGGCACCTTAGAGACTAACAAATTAATTTGAGCATAAGCGTCCGATGAAGTGAGCTGTAGCTCACGAAAGCTTATGCTCAAATAAGTCTCTAAGGTGCCACAAGTACTCCTTTTCTTTTCACTGTGTCTTCTTTCCCTGGTGGAGGAGACACTGGACCCATCCAGTGATGACACTGAACTTTATGAATGGGAACTTTTCCTAACAGAACTGGCTAGAGCAACCCCCTCTGTGGTGATCCAGGTAACGCATCGCTGTAATGCTGTCCATCAGAACCTAGGTTTGGATTTATGAAGGGGAAAAAACCCAGACAAGCCAGAAATGGCTCTCAGCTCTGGTACCTCGACATGGAGCCACATCTCTCACTGAGATGACAAACCTGGGAGCGGATGGAGCGTGAGGTAAAGAATCTTTTCTCTCCTTAGAACTAATACTGCACTTGGCAGGAAGGTGACCTGGGAAACTCCCTGGGGGCATGTTCTTTCCCTGCCTAGTGAAATAAGGTATCTAGAAAGCACTGGGACATTGTGGCTCAGGTGTTCCTCGTGTAAAGACAAGGTAATGGAGTTAGGAAGAACCCTGCTGAGGCCTCAGACACTGTCTGGTGTGAAAGCTATCGCTTAGCTGCACCAGTAAGGAATCTGAGCACTGCAGGAAAGTCTGTAGGTCTGGAATACATCCAGATTTCAAAGACCCCATGCTGCCTAGCAGGGATGAAGGTACAATTTTATTGACCAAGGTCTACATTGACTCCAAACAGAGGGATGTGCAGAGAGACAGATGTATGAAGATGTGAAAGTGACTGCCTTTGACAGGTTTCAGAGTAGCAGCCGTGTTAGTCTGTATTCGCAAAAAGAAAAGGAGTACTTGTGGCACCTTAGAGACGAACAAATTTATTAGAGCATAAGCTTTCGTGAGCTACAGCTCACTTCATCGGATGCATTTGGTGGAAAATACAGGGGGGAGATTGATATACACACACACAGAGAACATGAAACAATGGGTTTATCATACACACTGTAAGGAGAGTGATCACTTAAGATAAGCCATCACCAGCAGCAGGGGGGGGAAGGAGGAAAACCTTTCATGGTGACAAGCAGGTAGGCTAATTCCAGCAGTTAACAAGAATATCAGAGGAACAGTGTGTGTGTGGGGGGGGGGGGTTTGGGAGGGAGAAATACCATGGGGAAATAGTTTTACTTTGTGTAATGACTCATCCATTCCCAGTCTCTATTCAAGCCTAAGTTAATTGTATCCAGTTTGCAAATTAATTCCAATTCAGCAGTCTCTCGTTGGAGTCTGTTTTTGAAGCTTTTTTGTTGAAGTATAGCCACTCTTAGGTCTGTGATCGAGTGACCGGAGAGATTGAAGTGTTCTCCAACTGGTTTTTGAATGTTATAATTCTTGACGTCTGATTTGTGTCCATTCATTCTTTTACGTAGAGACTGTCCAGTTTGGCCAATGTACATGGCAGAGGGGCATTGCTGGCACATGATGGCATATATCACATTGGTAGATGCGCAGGTGAACGAGCCTCTGATAATGTGGCTGATGTGATTAGGCCCTATGATGGTATCCCCTGAATAGATATGTGGACAGAGTTGGCAACGGGCTTTGTTGCAAGGATAGGTTCCTGGGTTAGTGGTTCTGTTGTGTGGTTGCTGGTGAGTATTTGCTTCAGGTTGGGGGGCTGTCTGTAAGCAAGGACTGGCCTGTCTCCCAAGATCTGTGAGAGTGATGGGTCGTCCTTCAGGATAGGTTGTAGATCCTTGATGATGCATTGGAGAGGTTTTAGTTGGGGGCTGAAGGTGATGGCTAGTGGCGTTCTGTTGTTTTCTTTGTTGGGCCTGTCCTGTAGTAGGTGACTTCTGGGTACTCTTCTGGCTCTGTCAATCTGTTTCTTCACTTCAGCAGGTGGATATTGTAGTTGTAGGAATGCATGATAGAGATCTTGTAGGTGTTTGTCTCTGTCTGAGGGGTTGGAGCAAATGCGGTTATATCGTAGCGCTTGGCTGTAGACAATGGATCGAGTGGTATGATCTGGATGAAAGCTAGAGGCATGTAGGTAGGAATAGCGGTCTCGAAGATAGCTGGGAGTGCTGGTAACGAAGGGCCTGAGGAGGGAGTCTACATAGCCAGACAATCCTGCTGTCAGGGTGCCAATGCCTGAGATGATGGGGCGTCCAGGATTTCCAGGTTTATGGATCTTGGGTAGCAGATAGAATATCCCAGGTTCGTTACCAGCACTCCTAGCTATTTTCGAGACACCACTGACTTCCTGAGGAAACTACAGTCCATTGGTGATCTTCCTAAAAACACCCTCCTGGCCACTATGGATGTAGAAGCCCTCTACACCAACATTCCACACAAAGATGGACTACAAGCCGTCAGGAACAGTATCCCCGATACTGTCACGGCTAACCTGGTGGCTGAACTTTGTGACTTTGTCCTGACCCATAACTATTTCACATTTGGTGACAATGTATACCTTCAAATCAGCAGCACTGCGATGGGTACCCGCATGGCCCCACAGTATGCCAACATTTTTATGGCTGACTTAGAACAACGCTTCCTCAGCTCTCGTCCCCTAATGCCCCTACTCTACTTGTGCTACATTGATGACATCTTCATCATCTGGACCCATGGAAAAGAAGCTCTTGAGGAATTCCACCATGATTTCAACAATTTCCATCCCACCATCAACCTCAGCCTGGACCAGTCCACACAAGAGATCCACTTCCTGGACACTACGGTGCTAATAAGCGATGGTCACATAAACACCACCCTATATCGGAAACCTACTGACCGCTATTCCTACCTACATGCCTCAAGCTTTCATCCAGATCATACCACTCGATCCATTGTCTACAGCCAAGCGCTACGATATAACCGCATTTGCTCCAACCCCTCAGACAGAGACAAACACCTACAAGATCTCTATCATGCATTCCTACAACTACAATACCCACCTGCTGAAGTGAAGAAACAGATTGACAGAGCCAGAAGAGTACCCAGAAGTCACCTACTACAGGACAGACCCAACAAAGAAAACAACAGAACGCCACTAGCCATCATCTTAGGCCCCCAACTAAAACCTCTCCAACGCATCATCAAGGATCTACAACCTATCCTGAAGGACGACCCATCACTCTCACAGATCTTGGGAGACAGACCAGTCCTTGCTTACAGACAGCCCCCCAATCTGAAGCAAATACTCACCAGCAACCACACACCACACAACAGAACCACTAACCCAGGAACCTATCCTTGCAACAAAGCCCGTTGCCAACTCTGTCCACATATCTATTCAGGGGATACCATCATAGGGCCTAATCACATCAGCCACACTATCAGAGGCTCGTTCACCTGCGCATCTACCAATGTGATATATGCCATCATGTGCCAGCAATGCCCCTCTGCCATGTACATTGGCCAAACTGGACAGTCTCTACGTAAAAGAATGAATGGACACAAATCAGACGTCAAGAATTATAACATTCAAAAACCAGTTGGAGAACACTTCAATCTCTCCGGTCACTCGATCACAGACCTAAGAGTGGCTATCCTTCAAGAAAAAAGCTTCAAAAACAGACTCCAATGAGAGACTGCTGAATTGGAATTAATTTGCAAACTGGATACAATTAACTTAGGCTTGAATAGAGACTGGGAATGGATGAGTCATTACACAAAGTAAAACTATTTCCCCATGGTATTTCTCCCCCCCAGCCCACCCCCCACTGTTCCTCTGATATTCTTGTTAACTGCTGGAATTAGCCTACCTTGCTTGTCACCATGAAAGGTTTTCCTCCTTTCCCCCCCTGCTGCTGGTGATGGCTTATCTTAAGTGATCACTCTCCTTACAGTGTGTATGATAAACCCATTGTTTCATGTTCTCTGTGTGTGTGTATATAAATCTCTCCTCTGTTTTTTCCACCAAATGCATCCGATGAAGTGAGCTGTAGCTCACGAAAGCTTATGCTCTAATAAATTTGTTAGTCTCTAAGGTGCCACAAGTACTCCTTTTCTTTTTGACTGCCTTTGAGACTGTCTGATAGCTCTGGCTGCTGGTAGCAGTGATGTGACCATGGCAAAGAAGAATCTGGATCCAGGACAAGTTCTTGCAGCGAGGGCATTGCTGTGTGCCAGGGAGGAAGAACACACCAGGAGACAGCTGGGCAGGGCTGCCTCTACTTACTTTTGATCATGCTGACGTCGTTTGCCCCATCACCAATCGCCAGGGTCACGGCCTTCTTGTACTTCTTCACCAGCTCCACCACCTGGGCTTTCTGCAGGGGGGTCACCCGGCAGCAGATCACCACTTTGCACATGCTGGCTGTTCGCACCAGCTCGAGCTCCAAGTTCCCTTCTAGTGCGTAAGCCTGTGGAGCGGAGGAGAACATGCTATGAAAGTGAGATCAGTCCAGACACAGCGCCAGCCCAAACCACAGAACCAGCAGGAGGAAGAATAACTAACCCATTGTGTCAAAGAAAGTGCCTGTGAGTCATGATGCCCAGAGGAGCTACTAGGCCAAGAATAAGAGCTGGGATGAGATTTCAGAGCAGCAACGACACCTGCCTCTATCACCAAAGATCCCCCTTTTCATTATTAGCAGTGACACTAGCGGAGTTTGCCCTCTTGACCTTGGTAGGTGGGTCTCTGCTCACTGCTTCTGGCTTAGTTCCTAAGGTGAGAGTAGAGGTTTGTATCCTGAGAAGACCCTGCAGCACTGACTTTCTCTTACAATTATAAACATGCTGTAACTTACAATTAATCAACTCCCACAAACATTCCTCAATGGATTCTCCATATTTCCCTTTCCTGCCAAATCTGGGACTCATGTAAATTCATCTGGCTGATCTACAGGCTCCAAGCCCCCTGCATCCGAAAACCCCCCAAACAAAACTACATCCCAGATGGGCTGATTTACAATTTGGGAGTGCTTTAAAAAAGCCTACTAGAACTGGTCATAAGAAAAAGACAAACAAAATAAATCTTCCTTCCCAGTGTTGACCTTTTACTTTATTAGGATGTGTTATTTCCATTCCTGAAATCAACAAGATAACTGGATGTCTGCTCAGAAACTCATCCCTCCAACACTGCCTGGCAGATAGGGACACATTTCTGCCTTTTCACATTTCTTACAGAATGTGCTTCTTGTGCTTTGATGTCTTCTCTGCAGACATTCACGGAGGGAATCCAGATGACTCCCTCCTTCCCAGAGCCATACAGCAGACCAGCTGCCCTTTCCACTTAAGGCAGCAAATCGGCAGCCCAGATTTCCTTTATTCCAAAAACAGTAAGCCGTGTGAGTCACCAACACCCCCGCGGCCCTCCCATCAGCAGCAGACAGGCTTGCTCAGCTGGAGAGACCTTTTTGTGATTCGTTTTTACCATGCTATGGACAGCAATAGTTTTTACCACTTTCCAAAACAACCTCAATGCACAAAAACCTCATCTAACAAAATATTATATGCAAGCCTCGGTAATGTCCCTCCATGCACACAAATCAGTGTGTCATGTAATGCTGTGCGTTTAGCCATAACAAACATGGTGCTACTCTCCACTTGCTGCTGTTATTTTTGTTTAATCAGGATCACAGATGTGAACGTGGCAACACTGGGACTCTGTCACCACTCTCATGGAGCTGGTCCAGGCTCCAGGTTCCACGTGAGAAAAACTAGCAGCTTTCCTGCACACTAAGAATCAGATTTTCCAGGGAACCGCCGCCAACGCTTTGACAAGCCTGGCAGCAGCAGGCACACCAAGCCATCCTTACCAAACTATGGCCATTAATAACCAGGCCATACACCCCATTCGCTTGCTCTTCAGGTAAGATCCTTGACTTCATGGAAGGGTTTTTAAACTTGATGTTAATTTCATCACTTTCCTGGAAGGAATCCGGATTCATTTTCTTCCTTGCAGTCCTTAAAAGGATCAATCATTAAAAATACAGAAACAAATGTATGTTATTTTCTTAAACCCAGGTTTTTTAAAGAAAAACATGTTCCCCCTTGTTAGTATCATTCTCCTTGCAGAGGGTTTGAAGGACTCTGGCAGCACACAGGGCTTGAGTAGCCCTTGGAGAATTGCTCTAGTGACAGAGCAGTGTATGGCGAGGATATGGAGCCCTAGGATTCCTTGCCCCTGAAGCACCTAACCTAGGGGCTAGCTGGGGCTGGGATGCAAAGCAGCCCGTAGGAAGCTGTGGGATAACCACTGGAAGTTATAGCAGCCCCTGGAGCTTGTTCTGGCCTCTGGAGCAGGCAGAATCCATGAGACATAAAGGTGGCTTCAAACCATCTTTACCCCTCCCATCAGGCAGTGCCTTCTGAGACACTGGCCCCCCACCAACGCCCCCATCATCAGCTTAGGATCAGACATCAAGAACAGACTGGCTCCTCCCTATGGACGAGCTGAGAAAAGCATCCAGCTACGGGACCAGAAAAAGGATGACCTTGGAAGAAGGTTTCTAACCATCAGAGGAGTGAAGTTCTGGAAAAGCCTTCCAAGGGAAGCAGTGGGGGCAAAAGACATATCTGGCTTTGAGACTGAGCTTGATAAGTTTATGGAGGGGATGGTATGATGGGATAGTCAAAGAACAATTAATTGCCAAAAATTAGGCTATTAGTGGTAACTATGCCCAATGGCCTGTGATGGGACATTAGATGGGGTGGGATCTGAGTTACTACAGAGAATTCTTTCCTGGGTGTCTGGCTGGTGAGTCTTGCCCACATGCTCAGGGTTTAGCTGATCGCCATATTTGGGGTCGGGAAGCAATTTTCCTCCAGGGCAGATTGGCAGAGGCCCTGGGGGTTTTTTGCCTTCATCTGCAGCGTTGGGGCATGGGTCACTTGCTGGAGGATTCTCTGCACCTTGAAGTCTTTAAACCATGATTTGAGGACTTCAATAGCTCAGACATAGGTCAGGGGTTTATTACAGGACTGGGTGGGTGAGATTTCCTGGCCTGTGTTGTGCAGGAGGTCAGACTAGACTATCATAATAGTCCCTTCTGACCTTAAAGTCTATGACTCTATGACCTGTTGGCACAGCAAGAACCACTTTATGTCCACAACTGAAGGCACCATGGCCCCAGACCCTCTGGCCCACAACGATCCAGAGTGGTCACCACTGTCCTTTTTTACATCAATTTTAGGGCCAGAATGGACCATTCATAATCCGCTAGTCAGACATGCATAGCACAGGCCACAGATTTTCACTCCATGATTCCTGCATCAAGCCCATCTCTGCTGGCTGAATTAGGGCAGACCTTCCAGAGACAGCCAGTCTAGAGTTAAAGTTCACTTCTGGTGAACTGTGTTAGATGAAAGATGTGGACAAACTGGAGAAAGCCCAGAGAAAAGCAACAACAAGGAATAATGATCTAAAAACCATGACCTATGAGGGAAGATTGAAAACATTGGGTTTGTTTAGTCTAGAGAGCAGAAGACTGAGGTGGCACATGATAACAGCCTTCAAGTACATACTTATCCACTGAGGAAAGGACAGGAAGCAATGGGCTTAAATTGCAGCAAGGGAAATTTAAGTTAGACATCAGGGTGGTTAAGCACTGGAACAAATTGCCTAGGGAAATTGTGTGGAATTGTGTGGAATCCCCGTCACTGGAGGCGTTTAAGAGCAGGTTAGAAAAACACCTCTCAGGGATGGTCTAGATAACGCATAGTCCTGCCACAGTGCATGGGACTGGACTAGATGGCCTATCGAGGTCCCTTGTTAGAGTCCTACATGTCTATGATCCTACGAAGACAGAAGACTAGAATGGCACAAACACCATTCAGTTCTCTATGCTAAACGCACTACGTGGCGATGCACAATCTGGCTCTTTACCTGAGTTCATTTAACACGTCCTCAGAGGTGTTGCCTTCAATAATGAAAACGTCCTCCATGTCGTCATGCAGCATGTTGCAGGAGTAGCCAATATTCACGGCAGTCTCTGGAATAATCAACAATTTCATTCAGACTCAGACAGGAATGATGTCAGTTACCCAGCCACCCTGCACTCTCCTTGGGCCATTTCCATGACTGACAAGTACTGGGTATCTCATCAGAGACCAGGCTTCCTAGGGCCACAGAGATTGACATTTCAGCACAAGAGACTCAGCTCTTCCTGCTGCTGAAGTGGATGCACTGACTTTCCCATGCAATTTACTGCATGTGGGTCATCTGCTGTGCATGGACCCTGATGATACAAGGGCACTTCTGAGGAGACCAGGGCCTTTTGCACGACATTTCTCCAGCCTGCACTGCTTTGCAACACGCTGCGTTCAGCCCTGTACCCGAGAACTGGCTGGATTTCAGCAGGACTGAAGGTAAAAAGGACCAGACCCTGAGCTTGTTGACATCAAAGGAACAATGTCAATTTATACCACCTAAGGATCTGGCCTATGTCCAAAAAGCCATTTGGCCTCTTTGGGGAAGAAAGGCATAATAGAAACGTTCTCTCCAGCTCTCCAGATGAGGTGGGGAGGTCATGAGGACCAGAGAGGCAGCTACAGGTTATGTGGTTCCATTTGTTGTTTAATTCTTGGGAAAATGAAGCTCCACAGAAAAATGCTGCTCTCAGGTTGGCAGACCAGGTACCAGCTCATGCCAAGGCCACTAGGCCTCACTGAAAACACTGACCAATGCACACCTGGAAACCCATGTGGCTCACCTGTGTGCTAGCATTGCTAAAACAGATGTTACGTTTCTAAGAAAGTGTGTAGTGTTTGACCTTTATGAACTGTGTGCGAGTTGCTGCAGGCATTGATCTCACTGGTAATAGCTGCGCCCCATGCTACAGGGAATAGGGATAACTATAGAAGTGTTTGCTATAACACTGGAAACCCCCGTCAGGAGAGGAGTATTACCAAGTGTGACATACCAGTGAACCACTAGGGATGTCCCCTCCCAACAGAAGGACAGCCATAGACACCAGATGAACCACTGGGGAACATCAGTGGACAGGAGACTTCGTGGATTGCTCCCCCACACCCATGAGGTAAGCAAACCCATGTCCCCTTACAGTTTGAACTATGGAGGAAGGCTCTGTATCACCAGGCTGCTTGGCATTTGGAGAGGGCAGCATTTCTAAGCATAAGCAAGGGATCCCCAAGCTGCTTAGCTTGGGTTACCCCTAAAGGACATTAGAGCTTGCACATTACAGCAGCTTCTGCTACTTTTTGGAACCTAAGGGCTGGTCTACCCTACAAATTTACATTGGCGCACTGTGCAACTGTAGCATGTCTGGTGAAGACGCTCTAAGCCAATGAGAAAGCTCTCCCGCCAGCTTAACTCCACCTCCATGAGAGGCAGTAGCTATGTTGGCAGGAGAGCGTCTCCCGCTGACCTAGCGCTGTCTACATTGCGGGGTAAGGTCAGCGTAACTACATCACTCAGGGGGGTGGATTTTTCATACCACTGAGTGACGCAATTATACCAATAAGTGTGTAGTGTCAATCAAGCTTAGGAGTGTAAATCATTTCTGTGCATATGTTACTTTCTTTAACCTTGCAAACAACTCTCCTTTCTTTTTCCTAGTTAATAAACCTTTAGTTAGTTTAAAACAGGATTGGCTACAAGCGCTGTCTTTGGTGAGAGACCTAAGGTACCATTGACATGGGGGAAGTGACTGGTCCTTTGGGATTGAGAGTAACCTGAATAGTGCCATGATTTTTGGAGTAAGGGACCATCTATCACAAAGGCAGGCTCTCCTGGGTGGCAAGGCAGACCGGAGTGCCCAAGAGGGCTGTCTGTGACTCCATGATTAGGCTGTTGTAGGGCCTGAGGAGTTCACACTTGGTAATCGGTTGGCGAAATCTAATGACAGAACACACAATCAGTGTGGGGTTTGTGCCCATTTGTAACAATCTGCCCTGAGGTTGGCACCCACCTTCGTGAGCCATTCCAGACAGCCTGACAGCTGCAGGAATTTATTCTCTGTGACCACAACCCTTCCCCACTTAGTGCGTTCTGCAAATTTCTGTGACATGCTGTGAGCCCTCCTCCCCCACCCCCATTCCAGATCATTAATCATGGTGCTAACAAAGATCAGATCTAACACCAATTCCCTGGCTTCAGGAAAGCAAGACTGGGTCTTTCCATTCCCTTTCACCAGATCAAACAGGGCTGGGAATCTTCAAGTGACTCCTTCTGCTCCTCTGTCACCAGGGCAGGTAGATGTGTGTGTGTTGGCTCCTTTCCCGAGGACTGTCTCTATCGTTCCCACCCTCCAGAGTGCCCGCAGCCTCAGGACTCACACTAGGCCTGACCGTCCAGACCCGTGGAGTTTTGCCTGAGTAAACACTGAGCGTGGCCCTCAGGATCGGCCCTCTCCTCAGTGTTCAAAAGGAGGCAGAATCAGGATGCAGGCAATGGAGGGAACCGCCTATGCATAGGAGAGGAGGGGAAAGGCAGAGGCAGCTGCCCAAGCCATGTGTGTCTGTCCCAGACCATCCCCTTTACCTTGCTTGTCTCCAGTAAGAACCCAGATTTTAATGTGGGCTTTGGTCAGGGTTTCAATCGTCTGGGGGACTCCATCTTGTAACTTGTCCTCAATAGCCGTGGCACCTAGCAGCTTCAAAGACAGAAGGAAATGTGTGAGCTCCCCAGTGGTCAGCACTAGAGGAGAGCGCAGTTACTTCTGCTCCGTCCTTCTGGCAGCACACACAGGGCTTGGGGCTCAGCCCAGGCCTGATTCCACTCAGCTCTATTTATTGTACACGTTATTGTGGCCCTAATCCCACAAACCCTTGTGCATGTGAGTCATCCCACTGACCCCGCTGGCCTGTATGCGTGCATAAATCACTCAGGTACCTGCTTACTGGACCGGAGGCCGTTCTCTTTCTCCACCCGCCCTGCACTTGTAGCAGCACAGTGCGGTACCTTACAGATGGGAATATTGCCCACATGGATGTATCAGGGCACAAACATTGTTAAGAGTCTCTTTCCCTACTTGTTGGCAACAACCACTGACCTCAAATATTGGTGACACGTGGGCCCAGGGAGGTGATGATCAGACGCAAATGAGATTTCGGCTCTAGCTTCCAGCTGAGGTTTTTAGGCAGAGCCTATTACTGAGCTTTCGACCTGCTCTTGGGGTTAGGCTCAGAGTTCAGGTCTCAGGCTCTGAGCCAGTGCCTGGGTCTGACTGGGGCTTCAGGACCAAAATCTCCTAAACTATGTTTGAGAGACCTCTGCTATCCTGAACAGCAGACATCTCCTCCGTCAGCTGTTCTTGGATCCTTCCTTGAAATCAGAGACAATGTAACAGCAAGCACACTCGCCTTTCCAGAATGCAGAGGTGTGACCCATCCTGACCGTTACCTGGATCTCTGAACCACATCTTATTAAGTCAGTTACATGTGGGGCTTGCTCCAGATCCCTTGTGGCCTAACGGTGTATTCATAACCAGCCAGCTAGTGAGTGATCAGGTGAGGGAAGCATGGAATGGAAAAGAAAAGACGAAAAAGACTAAACAACTCCTGCTTGTCACAGAATAGAGCGAGGTCTGCTCTGACGCACTGTGTGCAATAGCAGCCTGGGGCTGAGTCACCTGGGGCTGTTGTAGATGTAACATCAAAGTCTCTCTCACCCAGGCAGCTGCAAGCCCTCCGCCGCCTTTTGAATCTGGTCTGGAAGCGTTTCAGTCCTCCCCAAGCAGAGCTCAATAGAGTGCACACGATGCTCATGAATTCCGAACACACTGAGGGTACAGGGCCCTGGGATGAAGGCCTGAGCTCTCCCGTGGCCATGCTCTCTCTGTAACTGTAGTGAAGCACCATGGAGCTCTGGTATCTGGTACTGTGCATGGACAGTGGGGAAAACCCATGGGCCTTGTCAGGAGTTCTGCTGGCCTTTGCCAGCCTGCTCAGATCTGGTGTACAAACCATGGAAGGGGGAGAGGAGCAGCTTCCTTTCCATGACTCTCTCCTTTGCTTTGAATACAATCAGCAAGAAGCTGAACACGTGTGTTATTAAAACCTCTGAATTTAACCAGGTTCCATCCCCACTCTCCATCATGACCTCCCCCTACTGCCTCCCGGCTCCTTCTGCAGGCCCCTGACATTGCAGAGAAACCTCCTGTCCTTAGCTCTCAGCAGGATCATAAGACTACATGACCCAGGACCCTCCTACTTCCTCATGGCCTCCCTGCCAGCATCCCCCACACCAGATTCTCCTTTCTCTCTCTCACGACTGGGCTATCCCTCCCCCAGTTCCTTCCTGCAAATAAAGTCCTTTCTTCCAGAGTGCACACACAGGCCCACAGGAAACAGAAACCTTCTCAGAGAGCGTGACATAGCAGCTGTAGAGTTTCCAAGATTTCATAAGAGCTGCTGTGATTGCATAAGCTGCATCGCTTCCATTCAGATAGAGCATGTATCTTCTTTTCCTTCATTCCCCACAGGTAGCACACAACGGGTGAACCCCAGGGGCATTCAAAAAGCAGCAGCAGCAGTCACAGGAGAACCCTGCTTGCAGATCACAGTTTAGTCATTGCTTTCATTCACTTCAAGTTGACACAAACTGTTTTGCGGACACCCTTCTCTCCTCCCAGGCTGACAGAACAGATGAACGGCTCCTCCAGAAATGCAGAGGGATCCAGGAGCTACTCAGGACAGGGCTGTTACAGCTCGTCATTTAGAAGTCAGAAGAATAATAGTTCAACTACTTTAACATACAAGGGACAGCTATGAAATATCTGTGCCAGTGTCACCTCCATCCAACTCTAGTGTGTTCACCCATGAAAAGTCAGCTAATCAAACACCTACATAAGTTAATATAAAACTGTTCCCAGACAGCTACTGGGTGCTCACCAAGTCATCAGTGAAAACCCAGGACTGCCATGATCAACCCATTTTAGTTACACAACCCATGTAAAGTCATAGCGATCTGCTTACTGATGAACAAACTTCCCGGCTGCCTGCCCACAGCTTGACCCAAATTCCATGAAAGACCAACCATTAAGTCTTTTTCAATCTCTTCGTATAACTCAGATAACTTTTCTTCCCGTCCATCCAGGGCAGTGCTTGCTTCATGGTGACGTTTGTGCCATTCCTCAAAGTAGTCCTCCTGCAGGTTTTTGTAGGCCACAACCAGAGTCCTCAAGCCTTCACCTGCAAACTCCTGCAAGACATGAGTGGGATAGGTGAGGTCCAGGCGGTAGAACACTCTTCTAGCTTGATCTGCAAGGAGCGCTATTTACAAACACCCTCTCACCCGAAAGATGCCAACCCAACTTCTGCAATGAATAGGATGAAAAGTTGCATTTAATGCTTTAAACTCACCAGCACCTGGAAATCCAGATCTACTCTTGTACAGATCCGTTTTTAACTGCAGTCTATTGCCTATACCAGACCAAATCCAAAGAGTTTTCCTACACTTTGACTTATAAGTTTTCCATTATCAATGCACCTATGTCACTGGTATTTGTATGAGGCCTATGTAAAACACACAGAAAAGACCTACTCCCAGAATTTCAGAATTGTGCCCATGCAATTGCTTGGCAGAACTGTTGATGCTTTCTTTGCATTGAACACAAGTCATTGCATGCACGATTTCAACGAGCAATCGCATCTGCACCTTCACAGCACGAGTGACTGAAAATCTGGACCCCAACGCTTGTTGTAACCAGCCCAACAAGGTTCCCTTTTGGAAAGCTCAGATTCTCCCTTGGGGAGGACAGATGGTATAACCACCATCCTCCTGCTGTGGGTTCCACTGGGGGAGGGCAGCTTTCAGCTGCAGCTACCTATGGAATGTGCTGTATCCTCAGCATGTCCTCCTCCAGCCCTGGCCTGCTGTCTTACTGTGCTGGGACTTCACTCTGCTATCTCGCTGCAGGCCGTCTGTGCCAGTGTAACCCCTCCTGGTGGACTTTCCACGACCTGGGGCCCTGGGTTCTGCACTGCACCAGCAAAAGCCAGTGTCATCTGGAGGTGAGCATAGGCCCTGATAGATAATATTATCTTGTTAATTGTATCTTATATACAAATGCAAGAACTCTAAATACTAAGATGGGTGAACTTGAGTGCCGGGTATTAACTAAGGATATAGATTAAACAGGCATCATGGAAACTTGGAATTATGATAATCAGTGGGACATGATAATACCAGGGTACAAAATATACAGGAATGACAGAGTAGGCCACACAGGTTGGGGTGTGGGAGTGGCCCTATATGTGAAAAAAAGCGTAGAGTCAAACGTAGTAAGAATCTTAATTGAATCAAACTGTACCACAGACTCTCTACAGATAGAAATGCCATGCTCCAAAAAATCAGAGTATAACAGTGGAAATGTACTATCCACCACCTGACCAGGATGATGACAGTGATTGTGAAATGCTCAGGGAGATTAGGGAGGCTACAAAAACAAAAAACCAAATAAAAATGGGGCATTTCAACTATCCTCATATTCATTAAGAACATATCACCTCAGGACAGGAGGCAGAGATAAAATTTCTAGACACCATTAATGACTGCTTCTTAGAGCAGCTAGTTCTGGAACCCACAAAGGAAGAGGCAATTTTTGATTTAATCCTAAGTAGAGCACAGGATCTGATCCCAAGTGATGATTACAGCTGAATAGCTAAGTCACTGTGACCATAATGTAACTAAATTTAACTTCCTTGTAGGGGAAAAATACCAAAGAAACCCACTACGGTAGCATTTAACTTCAAAAAGGGGAACTACACAAAAAGGAGGCTAGTTAAACAGAAGTTAAAAGGACAGTCACAAGAGTGAAATGCCTGGAAGCTGCATGGAAACTTTTAAAAACACCATAATAGAGGCTCAAACTCTATGTATACTTCAAAGAAAAATGCCCCCATGACTAAACAACAGAGTAAAAGAGGTGGTTAGAGTTAAAAGACACCTTTTAAAAATTGGAAGTCAAATACCACTGAGGAAAATAGCAAGGAACATCAACTCTGGCAAGTCAAGTGTAAAAGTATACTTAAGTAGAGCAGAAAAGAATTTGAAGAGCAACTAGCAAAATACACAAAAACAAGAGCAACGGTCAGATCTGAGGTTATTGCTGCCCTGGGTTGTTTTTAGAAAGATGAAAGGCTCAGTAGCCTGTTACCAATTGCCTGAACTATCCAAACTCCAAAACACAACTAAATGTAAGGACCCGATGAATGTGTTTTTCAGGCAATGGCCCCCTGAATCTTTACAGAATAACTCTTTCCTTTCCATGGTAAGTTACACATTATTTGCCAATCTCCCAGGGAGATGCCTTTAGGGTTGCTTTAGAGATCATCCACTTTTCAGCCTCAGTGTTGATTCCATTTCCAGCTCCAATGGTGGCATCAGAGACACTCACAGAGAACAAGCGACTCCCACCCTGCCCGTTATCTACAGGGGGTTCCCCTGCCAGGAGAACTTACATTCAAATGTTCCATGGTCTCTTCCTTGAGGGGTCCACAGGAAGAATGCAGCAGTTCATAGACAATGGTGTCAGCGCCCTTGCAATACAAGGTCAGGTCACCCTCCGGACTTCGCACTAAAAGCAATGGGAACAAAAGTTCTGCAAAACCCAGACTATAGCATTTGGCAGTCATCACATCAAGTGTAGAGACATCCAAACTCGCCCCACCAGGGGTGAGGCTCACGCCTTCTCTGCTCAGAATGGAGGAGAATGCAGCCACTCCCATCTTTAATACAAAGGTGTGGTGGCACAGACTGCAGGCCCAACACGCATTGCTCCCCTGTGATTTGAGCAGATGCACTGCTGAAGCCTGTAGTCGCATGCATGGGTGGGGCGCAAGGACATTAATATCCAGATGCCAAGAGAAGTCTACCATTGAAGACCTGGCTCCGCTCCCAGTGAAGTCCCTGGTCACTTCCACTCTATCAATACATTTACACCACCTTAATCACTGCAGTATCTGGACGCCTTGCAAGGATGGCCATAGAAGAGGAGACCCGGGAGAAGGAGTATGAGTCAGAGAGCCCAACCGAGCAGAAAAGTGGAAGGGGAGTGATAGGAACACACCGATGACAGACATTCTTTTGCGCACGTTGTTGAAGTCCAGAATAGCCAGGAGTTTATAGTCTTTTGTTTCTCCCATTTCCACCACAGTGATGGTCTCGGGGGTCCGAGCACGAAACACAAAGCCAAAGTTTCGGGCCGCGGTGACCAAGGCTCCTTCGTCTGGAGACTGGGCCTGATACACCAGGTTACCTGCCATGCAAGAAAGAAAGAAACAATCTATGTTCATCTCGGTCCTGGATTCATCACCCTGCTCCTGACGTGAATCAAACACAAGGGCTGAGGCATTCTATAGCCACTGCTCACCTCCTGTCTGGCCATATACCGACCAGATGCAATAAAACCCGCACACAGACACACGCCTCCACAGGCCACAGACTGACACACTTTAGGGACAGAGAAGCTCCATTAGGTCCCATCTAATCCATTCCCCAGAGCCAGTGCAAGGTTCCTAGCCTCCATCTAGTGGAAGGATCTCCCTCTGCTTGGGGGACTTCTGCAGCCCAAGAGCTCTCACTGCCAGGAACTTTTCCTTTGCTCAGCCTCCTCACCACCCCAGGTACCCTCCGCACCAGTATTGCCGTCTTTCAGATCCCAAAGGACAGGACTGGCACAGCTCTCAGAAGGGCAATAAGACTCTGCCCTAGATGGAATTTGGGTGGATAGGATCGTGGGATTAGCATGACTAATGAGCCCCCATTTGTCAGGATGCAGCAGGCACTGCCCCTTGCATGAGCTCAGCTCTGCTGACTGGTGCAGGGAGGACGCAGTGCGTGGCTTTATTCCCATTGGCTCTGTGGGGCCAGTGCCACCAACAGCTCTCTGCTTGCAGAGCCTTTGCACTCCTTGGAGTAGTTATTGCACTTTGGCCAGCCCTTACTCTAGGCCACAAGGCATGGGAGTCTCCTGGGGTCCTCTCCCGACGAGGCACCCCGCAGAGCCACGCCAGCTAATGAGCAACCACACGCTGACTCAGATAATTAGAGCCCCGTGTGGATACAAAAATTTGGATCCGATCCGCACCAGCACCCTCTAGAGCAGCAGTTCTGAACCAGGCATCTATGGCCCCCTGGGGGGTCATGAGCCGGTTTCGGGGGGTCCATAGTCCTGTGGGGCCAAAGCCTGGAAACCTGGAGCTCCGCAAAGGAGATGCCAGGGCTTACTGCTCCAGACATCAGCCCCCTGGGGGCTCAGGGCTTTGTGGGGGGACCCTCTGAAACCACAGCCGCCTCAGAGGGCCACGAACCCCCAGTAGAGAACAGCTGCTCTAGAGCCCTGTGTGGATAAACAAATTTGGATCCATATCCAATCTGCCATCCACAAAGATGGCAAACAATACAGCCACATCTTAGGGTTGCCAGGCATCTGGATTTCGACTGGAACGCCTGGTTGAAAAGGGACCCTGGTGGTTCCGGTCAGCACCACAGACCGGGCCATTAAAAGTCCGGTCAGTGGGGCAGTGGGGCTAAGGCAGGCTCCCTACCTTCCCTGGCTCCATGTGGCTCATGAAAGCGGCTAGCATGTCTGGTTCCTAAGTGTAGGGATGGCTAGGGAGGCTCTGCGTACTGCCCCAGCCTCCGCCCTGAGCACTGGCTCCGTAGTTCCCATTGGCTGAGAACTGCTGCCAATGAGAGCTGCAGGGGCGATGCCTACAGGTGAGGGCAGTGCACACTATGCAGAACCACTTGGCTGCTCCTGTGCCCAGGAGCTGGACATGCCAGCTACTTCTGGGAGCCGTGTGGAACCAGGGCAGATAGGGAGCCTGCCTTAGCCCCACTGTGCTGCCAACTGGGAGCCGCCTGAGATAAGCACTTCCTGGCTGGAGCCCAAACCTCCTCCTGCACCCCAACCCTCTGCCCTAAGTTGGAGCCCCTTCCCACACCCTAACTCCCTCCCAGATTCCACACCCCAACCCCATGCCCCAGCCAAGCCCCCTCCGCACTCCAAACCCCTTGGCCCCAGCCCAGAGCCCCATCCTGCACCCCAAACCCCACATCCCCAGCTCCACCCCAGAGCCTGCACCCTCAGCTGGAGCCCTCACCCCCGCCTGCACCCCAACCCCCTGCCCCAGCCCAGTGAAAGTGGGTGAGGGAGAGCGAGCGATGGAGGGAGGGTGGATGGAGTGAGAGGGGGCGTGGCCTCTGAGAAGGGGTGGGGCATGGGTGGAGCTGCAGGGATGGGGCGGGGCAGGGCAAGGGTGTTCAGTTTTGTGTGATTAGAAAATTGGCAACCCTACCACAGCTGCAGATGTGCGTATCCATGGATGTAAAGCAGATATCTGCGGGTTTGCAGGGCTCTGCAGATGATTCCCCAGTGGCCCCGTAGCAGCGTCTACAGAGAAGTGACGGCCCAGCACACTGCTATGACGTTACCGGCCGTGACAGCTGCATCGGTGCCTTCCGCAATGCTCACCTTCCTTCTTCTCTTCTGGCATCACGGTGTGACACAGCGAGAGTAACCGGAAAAACCTGTGTGTCGCGGCATCGTCCAGCTTCACAGCTTCCACTAGGCTGTGGTCGTAGAACACAAACTTTGGGTCGGCCAGTGGGTTGTACGAGAAATCAACCTTCTCTGTGTGCTGCAGAGGTGAGGCTGAGGGTCAGCTGGGCAGCTCACTGCCTCGCCGCGCTCACAGGGATCTCCACCCCCACAACTGCCCTTCCCCCACACACTCGCGGGGATCCCCACCCCACGACTGCCCTTCCCCCACATATGTGCGGTGATCCCCCTCCCCCACGACTGCCCTTCCCCCACATACTCGCGAGGATCCCCGCCCCACGACTGCCCTTCCCCCACATACTCGCGGTGATCCCTCTCCCCCATGACTGCCCCCACATACTCACAGTGATCCCCCTTCCCCACGACTGCCCCCACCACTCACAGTCATCCCCTACCATGCCTCCCCTCCCTGCATTCAGCGTTCTCCCATCCCCAAGGTTGCCCTACCTGCCCCTGCACTCTCAAAGATCTGCCCACATGCTGAAAGAGATTCTCTCCCGCATGGTGAACTCCCCGCGACCACTGCTTCCCCTCTCCTGCAACTCCCCCTTCCCCTCAGGGTGCTTCCCCCACCATGCCTCCCTCCCCAGACTCACGCTGATCTCCCCACACGACCCCTTCCTCCTCCCCCTGCTCATTGGGTTCCCCTACCACAACCTCTCCCTGAAGTCACGGGTATCGCTCTTGCAGGACATCCACTCACTGACCCGAATGGGTCACGACACCCTGCTGTCAGTGACACCCTGCCCCTGGCCCTGCTCCCGGGTGTGACTGCTCATTCCAGTGAGAGCAGGACTGGGCATCCTCTGTGCCCTTGCCACATTCTCCCAGGGCAGGGGAGAAACCCACATGGGAAAAGCTGATGGCAACCCGATGTAAAGTTTAAAAACTCTACCCACCCCTGGCCATCTCTGAAACAAAGACGCACTGCACGGAGCTCTCTCCCTTTGTGGCACCCAGCGGCCAGCAGCTTGGGTTTTAACGTGTGATGCTTTGCAACGGGAACACGCCACACAGAGCAGATTCCTGCCCCAGCTCCAGTGAGGTCACACGTCTAGAACCAGTCCTGTGTTTCGACCAGCCCAAGATGACACTTGGCACTTACCAACGGAGCAAATCCCCCCCCACTAATGTGGGCAGCAGAGCTCAGACAGCCAGAGCACAATGCTCAAACCTCTGACCTGCTGGTACTGTACTGCTCTGGGGGGCTGGCAGATCTCCCACAGGGTGGTGGCTTGCCAGGAAATAGGCATTTCTTTCACAACAAATAAGTCCTCCAAATTCTGCTGCCTGAGAGAGTGGGAACTGGCTGGATCCTCGCTGCTCATTTTCAGGCTCTCTAATGTTTGGGGTTTTTAAAAAGGTGCAGCCTTAGCTCCCCTCTGTAGGAGCTAGGTGTGTGTGTGTGTGTGTAGGTGCATTATATACCTGGGTGGGGTATGGCATGTGTCCACCAGAGCCTACACCAGCAGGGTGGCAGAGTACACAGAACCTGCTGGCAGCTAACCACATACCTCAGTGATCTCAGTCCTCTGCCCAGCCATGTCGTACACGTCACCTGCAGGTTACAAACACAGAGCGAGTCACACACACAAACTGCAGCTGGGCACAAGCTTTGAGCCTTTAATGCTGGACAGAGCTTGAAAGCTGAGAGTGTGAGGCTGAGTGTGCACATTCCTTGGGAGTGGGAAGCTGGGCCAGGAAGGAGACTTTGCTGTTTAGTATGAAAGGCATAACAGAACAAGCTTTCTCCCACTGTCCCTGCCCAGAGCACGAGTTTGCAACATGGGGGCAATAAGCAGTCTCCTGCTTGTTCCTACCCCTGTAAGTAATAGTGATCGCAGACACTGAAAAACTGCTGAAAAAGCCCTAGGCTAAGAGTGGATTCTTCAGCGTTGTAGCAAGAGGGGTGAAACACTTAGCCACTTTCTCGGCAGGTGTCAAAGGCTTCCCTGGCGGAGTTTAGGTTAGCTTTACTGCTCTTTCAGAGGCTGGGCTATACTGATATAATTGCCACCAGCCTTCATTCAGCCACCTGATTTGATCAAACAGCTTCTCTGTTAACCTACCTGCAATGTGACCCAGGAATTAAAGAGCACATGAAAAACCCAAGCAACTGACAGGCTAATAAAGGGGACAGGAACCTGGATGAAGACCAGCTGGCTCAAACTGAACCCAGCAAGCACCGAGGAAGCCAGTTGGCAGAGGGAAATGCTTTCAGGAAATAATTGATACCATCTTTCCAAGAGCCTCTTCCCTCTGGCACTGGAGACAGTGCACAGATCTGGGGTCATACTAGACATGCAAAGCCCCTTCTTCCCCCTCTCCAGAGAGCAATACTGCTCCATCCATTCCTCGTGGACAGTCACCTGGCCACAGTGGTTCAGGAATTCATCACCTCCAGCACGCAACTCATCCTATCCAGATAAGCTCACCGGGAAGCTACAGGTGGTGACCTCTCTCTTAAATGGTCCATGCTGGAGAGAGCATATTACAGATGTGATGCACCCCAATCCCTGCCATAGCCCCTTCATGGCTCAGGAACTCTCAAAGTATTAATGGAATAGGCCAACACCTAGGAGCTGCCCTGCCTTCTGAGATCTGCACCGCAGCTATGATCCGCTGGAGAGCACCACTAACAGAGCCCAAGTGTCACCTCAAAGAGCTGAGGGCAGTCTTCTCAACACCAGACCTACACTTCCAGAGCACGCTTCCATAATATCTCCAGGTCACAATCCAGCGCTCATCCTTTCTACCATGGTTTTCCTCAAAGACCCAGAACAGAAGATGCCCCAGTAGCATGATTCAAGGAAGAAGCCCACCATTAACTAAATAGTAGGAGAGAGACTTGAGTGTCCACCTTCTGGACAGTTCCCACTGGTTTCTAGAATGTGCATGCAATGCCTACCTACTGGGGTGGGTTGGTGGACAGTAAATAGATAGAGGATGGGCAGATGACGGAAAGCGAGAATAATGCTCAGGCTTTGATTAATACAGTGTTAAAGTGGGTTAAGTAATTCTCATATGGTACAATTTATTAAAGTAATTTCCCCCACTTCTTACAAGTCCTTTTCTTATGGATATCTTATGGTATCCCATTTCTGTGACCCAAGAAGAGTTGTGGCAGAAGGTATAGGGAGGAAGATCAGAGATGTTCGTACCATAGGATTTCCCATTAATGGAGCACTTGTTGAAAGCCATGATGTTCTGAGTGAGAGTTCCCGTTTTGTCAGAGAAGATGTACTTAATTTGTCCCAGCTCTTCGTTGAGGGTGGTGGTGCGGGCCTGGGCTGGCGTATCGTTCAACGGGTAATACATTTTACGGTCCCAGTCAATGTAGAAGCTGTTGCCCAGTCGTATAATCTCCACACTGGGGAAAAGAGAAAGAGAAGATGATGGAACATTCATTAGGTTAGGGAACAGGATCTTCTGTCTTCAGCTTTAGGGCCAGCAGCTGCAGTTAGGATAGGAATCCAAGCGTCATGGTGAGCTAGTGTATCCCTCAGACCATCCTGAGATGGCTGCAGGCCACATGCATTTTAAAGGTGCTACAACAAGCACTATGAAAACAGCTGCTAGACCAAGGTCCAGGTTCCTTCTGGGTTTTTACTACCTTTTTAGAATAGATTTCACAGCCACAAGCACTTCAGAGACTCTGAGCTAGTGCTGTTTTCTCCTAACCTACGACCAGTCTATATGGGTGCTCGATGCTGTCTGTGTAAGCCAGGCACAGGGCCCGGGTGGCCGAAAGTATGCCTGGCAAAAATACCCCCTGGGTGTGGGGCAAGATACAGCCAGCCCTGCCCCAAACTGGGCAGTACTGACAGGGGAGAGGGTGTGGTTGAGTTAGTCCTTCCCTGGAGCAGGCTTTGCACTCTAATGACAGAAACCCTACAGGAGGGCAGTGGTGTAAACAATGCCCAGAGGTGAATCCCACTGCAGGACTCCTGAGCTCCGGTTAACCCTGCTGTGATTAACCAGCAGCACTGCACTCTGGGACCTGAAGCCTGTGTAGGCCACAGCTCCATACTGAGGGGGAAGGCAGCTGCCGTGATCTGCTTCATTTTCTGCATGTTAGGGTGCAGCTTTCAGGATTAATGGTGTTAATGGGGTTCTCAACTGGGCAAAGATAGGATGCCCCATGAGTTAGGGAGTGTGCAGGAGAGCCAGAAATAGTGGCCTTTCTGAAGAAGCTTAAACAAGACAATCTGACCTTCAGAGCAAGCGAGCCCTTGAGTGATTTAATGTAATCAGAGAGATTTATTCGTACGCAAGTAACTTGAATTTCTATTTCACTGTCACTGTGAACTACTGGACAGGAAAAGAATGAATTCTGTGCATGCTCTAAACCAAAACACTCCAGAATGTACCTTCCAACCTCCTAATCCAGAGTGCCATCATTCACCCTCCCTAATAGCCTAACTGAAAAACCAGCGGCTACTACTAAGCAGCTGTGCTTAGTGGTTTGATAGCATAATCCCTCCCCACACCACCTCTAGGAATTTTATGCTAAACACTGAGAAGCAAATCCTGGTCCCATTGTAATCAATCACAAAACTTTGAAAAGTGAGATGTAAATGGTAATAAATGAACACCACTACTTTGTCTCACTCTAGCAGCTCCTATCTGAGGAACTCAAATTGCTTCACAGATGTGTCTCACCTACCCATCCTGGCCCGTTTGTCTCTCATGTCTCATTCACCAACTATGTTTGGGCTTTTAGGGTGTAAGCTCTGCGGTGCAGCAACTGTCATTTACTCTGCGTTTGCACAGTGCCTAGCACAATGGATCCCCAGAGTCCTCTAAGTGCTGTTGGAATACCAATGGTAATAAGCTCATTACTTACGCTTCAAAGCCACTGCTGTGAAATATATATTATTCCTAGCTCCATTTTCAGATGCTGAAAACGTGGCACACCAAGTCACCAGCAGCAGAGCTGGGCACAGAACCCAGGACTTCGGATGCCTATTCCGGTCCTCTAAGCACAAGACCATCCTAGGTGTTGGCTCTTTTGGAAGGACATACTTTGATGTCTGGAATCCCTGCTTAATCACAGATGGCCTTTGCTCCAGGTTTGCATGACTCACACACTGCAGATGGTCGAATTCCAAGACCCACAATCTCTGGGGCTCCTCCCAGGGCAGCCAGCTCTGCACCAGCCTCTATGCAGGGCTGCGGCAGAATCCCACCCACTGAAGGGACATCTCTATGGTTTAGAGTTATTCTAATGAATCCATTTCAGTCTGAAAGAACGAACACGGTGATTTTGGGGAGAGGAGGAAAGGGTTTGACTCAAGCACAGAAGGAACATGTGGTGAAGTCCGTGCTCTTCCAGAGGGCACTAACCAATACAGACCCACAGTGGGATCCAGTGGCCATCAGGTATCCTCACTAGATGGCAGTCATATGTAAAGCTGATTTTGCTGGGAGAGCTCAGCTCTGTAATGCATTCATACGAGGGGAAAGCACTGCTCTCTGCTAAGGTGAATATTAAAAAATTCTTCCAAGCAGGAACTGTAAGCAGTCACATACCTGACGTAGAGTGAAATCGGCACCACGGTATTCAGAATGATGACGTAAGACCAGAACATGAGGAATCCAGAGTAGGGAGCCGAGTCTACGCCTACTGCCCAGGGCAGGTAGACCTGGAAGTAATAGCCCTTGTCATGTTCCCAGATGCCATTTCCAATGGCCAGGATGAAACACATCAGAGCTAAAAATGCAAAAATCTGCAACAAGAAGAGATGCATTTCAGAAAACAAAGTGTCTTGTGTTCAGTGTGTATGGGCAGTGCCCTGATTATATGGTACAGTATGAATCAGAGAAACAGCAGGGGAAGATCTGCTGGTATTAGGTTACCTGTTCTAACTCCTGGCCAATGCAGGACTGACCATTCCCTGCACATGCCTGAAACCTTTGTGTAGCCTATTGCTAACTCCAGAGATGGAGCTTCCAAAACTTCCCCTGGGCGCCAGCCCTTGGGCATCTCTGACTTCACCATTGTTTATGACTTGTATTACCGTAGCCCCTAGTCATGTCCCAGAGCCCCACTGTGCCAGGTGCTGTACAAATAGAACAAAAAGACAGGCCCTGCCCCAGAGCACTGACAGTGTCAAGTCTAAGAGAAGAGCAAACAGACGGACACTGAAAGACAGGCAGGCAGGCATGCACGCAGGCAGGCAGGCAGACAGACAAGACAGGCAGGCAGACCGGCAGGCAGACCGGCAGACAAGACAGACAAGACAGGCAGGCAGACAAGACAGGCAAGACAGACAGGAGAGCACAAAGAAACAGGGAGACAAAACCGGGCAGCACGAGTGGCTGCAGTTACGGCGCGCCAGCAACCAAATTTTTTCTGGTACCTAGTTTAAAAATGTTCTTTCCAAACGTTTCATCCCCGGCTCCCAGCTACTCCTCAGGTCGTTCTCTCTTGTATGCACGTCTTAGGGGCATACAGCAGGTAACAACCCTACATTGACAGGTGGCGCTGGCGGGCTCATTGACCCAATAAATCCTGTCTCTAACACTGCCAGAACCATCCCCGTGGTCTCAGCCATTTCACATCAGGGCTCAGCTTTCAAGTCCCCTCCTTTGTGGGGGACACAACCCACTCCCACCTGCTCAGGGTCTGCTCCTCCACTACCTAGGGCTTGTGTCCTGCACAAGCTAGGTATGCTGGTGGGGAATGAAGGTCCCATGGCATCACAGTAGAAAATCCAACAGTCACCAGGCATGGACTCCCAAGGCAGGGGAGCTAAATCTACTTGATAGGGCACAGGACTAGACCTCAGGAGAGCTGGGTTTATTTCCCAGCTCAGTCATAGACTTTCTGCTTGCCCACAGGAAAGTCACTTAATCCCTCTATGCCTAAATTACCCCATCCGTGAATTGGAAATAACACTTCCTTAGCTCAGAGGGGTGCTGAGAGTGGCTCTGATACTATGGGAATGGGCACCATATAAGAACCCAGTTAGAGAACCTCCAGGCTGCCTGATCCAAAGAAGCTCATAAGCACGGCCATACTGGGCCAGTCCAAAGGTCCACCTAGCCCAGTATCCTGTCTCCCGACAGTGGCCAATGCCAGGTGCTCCAGAGGGAATGAACAGAACAGGGAATCATCAAGTGATCCATCCCCTGTCACCCACTCCCAGCTTCCGGCAATCAAAGGCTAGGGACACCATCCCTGCCCATCCTGGCTAATAGCCATTGATGGGCCTATCCTCCATAAATTTATCTAGTTCTTTTTTGAACCCTGTTATAGTCTTGGCCTTCACAACATCCTCTGGCAAGGAGTTCCACAGGTTGACTGTGCATTGCGTGAAGAAATGCTTCCTGTTGTTTGTTTTAAATCTGCTGCCTATTAATTTCATTTGGTGACCCCTAGTTCTTGTGTTATGAGGAGTAAATAAGACTTCCTGATCAACTTTCTTCCCACCAGTCACGATTTTATAGACCTCTATCATATCCCCCCTTAGTCGTATCTTTTCCAAGATGAAAAGTCCCAGTCTTTTTAATCTCTCCTCATATGGAAACTGTTCCAAACCCCTAATCATTTTTGTTGCCCTTTTCTGAACCTTTTTCAATTCCAATAGGTCTTTTTTGAGATGGGGCGACCATATCTGCACGCAGTATTCAAGATGTGGGCATACCATGGATTTATATAGAGGCAACATGATATTTTCTGTATTATCTCTCCCTTTCTTAATGATGCCCAACACTCTGTTTGCTTTTTTGATGGCTGCTGCACACTGAGTGGATGATTTCAGAGAACTCTCCATAGTGACTCCAAGGTCTCTTTCTTGAGCGGTAAGAGCTAATTTAGACCCATCATTTTATATGGATAATTGGGATTATGTTTTCCAATGTGCATTACTTTGCATTCAACACTGAATTTCATCTGCCATTTTGTTGTCCAGTCACACAGTTTTGTGGGATCCATTTGTAGCTCTTTGCAGTTTGCCTGAGACATAACTATCTTGAGTGGGTTTGTGTCATCTGCAGATTTTGCTATCTCACAGTTTACCCCTTTCTGCAGATCATTTATCTTTTCTCTCACTGCCCTTCACACCTCCTGATAGAGCCCCACAGAGACCAAACACTGCAGAGCACACGGGATTATCTTTGATGTACTGCAGTTCATCATGGAAAACATGGTGACTCATGTAATACTTCCACAAAGTCTATTAAAGTGCCAAAGGACAGAAAGCAGCTAAACTTCCCAATATTACAGGAGCACTCATCTGACAGGGGTACAATTGCTACTTTTGCCTCTAACATGATTGTCACCAATGTCCACATACTCTGTACTTAGATGTGTGTGCAATATACACGCTTAGGCAAGGGGTCACTAACATGCCTTTTTACTTGATATTCCCTGGTCTGTTTCTATCCACCTGTTGTCTGTTGTCTTGTACTTAGATTGTAAGCTCCATCTTTTTGTTCTGTGTTTGTACAGTGCCTGGCACAATGCAGGTTCTGGTCTCCGACTAGGTCTCTGAGATGCAACAGGAATATTCAGTTTTCCTGATGCTCAGTTTCCTTTGAGGGGAGTGAGCTATTAGCAGAACATCAGTGCTAAGGTTTTTTCCTGTGCAGAGAGACTGAAAGAGGGGCATAATGCTGCAGTTTGTGTTGCCACTAACCCACATGAACAACATGTCCGGCATGCTGTGGCTTTGCTGCAGCACACGGAGAACTAGGGAGTCTACAAATACAGGCCCAGCCATGCAAACACTTGCTCCCGAGCAGCGCTTCCCACCCACCTCAGGGTAGGAGAGCTGATGCCTGCAAGAGCAGGCCCAAACTGCTCCTTAGACAAGCTGATTTCCATGGGCTAACATTTAATGTCAGACTTTGACCTCTAGCCATCTCAGGGGTTCTGCACCTATATCTGAAGCCAAAAGAAAAGGCCCCGGCAGCCAGTAGTGATAGCTCTATTTATCAGAAAGTGCCTTTTTCCTGAGTCTGCTAAGCACAGCCTCCCCTCTGCGGCACAAACACAGGCCTTGCATCAAGGGTACTTCCTTCTGCAGGACGGCGTGTCCTAGCCGCAGAACATTAACTTCTTTCTGAGCTCGCTAGAGAGTGATGTCCCGGCTCTTGGCCCCATTTCAAACAGTTGGCCTGCCGGAGATTCCCACAGAAGAAACTTTTCTAAATGTGGAGAAAGGCAGGAAATCAGTCTGGAGAGAAGAAAAGGAGTACTTGTGGCACCTTAGAGACTAACAAATTTATTAGAGCATAAGCTTTCGTGAGCTACAGCTCACTTATCCGATGAAGTGAGCTGTAGCTCACGAAAGCTTATGCTCTAATAAATTTGTTAGTCTCTAAGGTGTCACAAGTACTCCTTTTCTTTTTGCGAATACAGACTAACACGGCTGCTTCTCTGAAACCTGTCAGTCTGGAGAGAGAGTTATTTCTGCCTGACCTGACTTGAGAGGCAAAGTGACTGCATGTAAACTGGACAGGGTTTCAAGGCCCTGTTTAAAAATTAATTTGTCACTGGGAGAGTTGCAGACAATTCAGCACAAACGAGCTTTTCCTGTGTTTACATTTTGCAAGCTTCATTTCACTTGAAGTGAGATATTTGTAGCTCTGTTTTTATTTAGCAAATGATGGCTTTTTGCATTCTTTTGGCTCAGTACATCAGCAGTGCAACACACTGCCTCTGGTTACAATCCTGTCGGTTCACCTTTCCGATCACCCTGTGAGAAAGGAGGCCCTGACCACATTCCCTTTCGAGCATGAAGGACCTGATTACTGGAGCGAAACTATCTGAGAGCAGGTGTGGGAAGGATTGAGCAGTACTTAGATACCCAAGTATTCGGTATCTCACAAATGCCTAGGACCGGCAGACACCTGGCCCCATCAGGCATGGAGAGCACAAACAGAGGATGATGCATTCAGCTTCAACTCGCTCAGTTCTCCTAAAAAAGCAAGGAGCTAAATGACACTTGTCTGCACTCACCCTAAAGTGGAGCAGAGACCAGAGTAGATCTGAACATGGAAAGAAAGCTCTGTATGTGTGACACACGTAAATTCTGGGAGACGAGTGGTTAACTCTGAGCCAGGGCCAGATCCTGAGGTCCTCAGTGTCTGTCAGCAGCTCCACCTTTGTCCCTTTTCCCGTTCCGGTGGGGGTCACCTGGTGCTCTATCCTGGACCCTCTCCTCTTTTCCATCTAACTTCAGGAGGAAGAAACATCCCCTGCCGGCACAGGTTCTCTCACCTGATGAAGTGAGCTGTAGCTCACGAAAGCTTATGCTCTAATAAATTTGTTAGTCTCTAAGGTGCCACAAGTCCTCCTTTTCTTTTTGCAAATACAGACTAACACGGCTGCTACTCTGAAACCTGTCACCCCATACAGTGCTTCTCCCACAGTTCCTCTGACCCTGTGTCTTGGAAGGCCTGCTGCCACCGCTAACTCACCACAGCCCAGGACTGAACTCTCCTCCCAACATAACCAACCTCTCCCCTTTCTCCATTACCCTGACAACTCCTCCATTCCTGCCATTGCTCACCCCTCCCTGTTAACTCCTTTCTTCTCCCCTCGCATCCAGGCCATGGCCAAATCCTGCTTCTTCTGCCATCTCCTCTTCTTACAATCCACTCATCTGCCCACACAAATTACTAATCCACACGCTGTCAGCTCCCCTCGCCTCTAACGACAGCTCCTCCTCTTAGGCCTTTGTGAAATTCCGCCCAGAGTCATTCCAGGCCCTGCAGAATCATAGAATCTCAGGGTTGGAAGGGACCTCAGGAGGTATCTAGTCCAACCCCCTGCTCAAAGCAGGACCAACCCCAACTAAATCATCCCAGCCTTTGTCAAGCCTGACCTTAAAAACCTCTAAGGAAGGAGATTCCACCACCTCCCTAGGGAACCCATTCCAGTGTTTCACCACCCTCCTAGTGAAATAGTATTTCCTAATATCCAACCTAAACCTCCCCCACTGCAACATGAGGCCATTGCTCCTCGTTCTGTCATCTGCCACCACTGAGAACAGTCTAGATCCATCCTCTTTGGAACCCCCTTTCAGGTAGTTGAAAGCAGCTATCAAATCCCCCCTCATTCTTCTTTTCTGCAGACTAAACAATCCCAGTTCCCTCAGCCTCTCCTCATAGGTCATGTGTTCCAGTCCCCTAATCATTTTTGTTGCCCTCCGCTGAACGCTTTCCAGTTTATCCACATCCTTCGAGTAGTGTGGGGCCCAAAACTGGACACAGTATTCCAGATGAGGCCTCACCAATGTCGAATAGAGGGGAACGATCACGTCCCTCGATCTGCTGGCAATGCCCCTACTTATACATCCCAAAATGCCATTGGCCTTCTTGGCAACAAGGGCCCACTGTTGACTCATATCCAGCTTCTCATCCAGTGTAACCCCTAGGTCCTTTTCTGTAGAATTGTGGCCTAGCCACTCGGTCCCTAGTCTGTAGCAGTGCATAGGATTCTTCCCTCCTAAGTACAGGACTCTGATTCCTGTCAGCCTGCTGCTGACCTCACCGCTTCACCACTTCTCATTGCCAACAGCAGTTATCACCCCTGCCCTTGCCGCTTTCTGTGTCCCCAGTCCCAGTCTGCCAATGACGCAGCCTTGACCTTCTTTTCCTCCCGTTCTTCCACACCCAGCTCTGCTCCTTCTGCCACACCTGGAACAACCTCCCAAACACTTACCGGTGTAAAATCCCTAACACCCTATGCCTGCAGCATGACCTGTGGAAAGCAGCACATTTACACTTCAGAAGCAGCTGACCAGATTTGGAATTACCAGGCCGGGTGCCTGTCATTGCCCTGGTCCTTTGGCTGGAACGTTGCATGTCTCCCCTTGTGCTTCCTTTAGTTTGTGTTTTCACAGATTGCAGACAGACCTGTCCTACGTTTGTATAGTACCAAGCACGCCGCAGGATCTACTGTATTCTAATTAATCATGACTCTTCTTCTCATGGAAGTCGATGGCTAAATAAGGGCTGAGTAAAGACCCCAGGATTGGACCCTGGTGAACAGTAAGAAAGAAGCCCAGAAGAACAGGCTCCAGAATGGAGCCTGGAAAGCCAAAGGCAACCTGATCCTAGACGCTGTCCTACTGAAACAAAATTAGTCTGTTGAAAAATAGAAGGGCAAAGGCATTTTGATACTGAGGTAGTTACAAGGCAATGCTAGTATCCAACAGATTCAACAATACGTGCTGATCTACTATGTCAAAGTTGGCTAAGAGACACTGCAATGGCACAGAAACGCAATGCCCATCGGCTGCCATCGGACAATCACTACTGACTCCCTGGGGGCTGACTCCAGCACTGTGTTTGAGACAGAAACTGCACAAGCAGGAGTTGAGCAGATCCTCACTCACGGCAGCGTGAGCACCCAGCTCCCTACAGTTTCCAGGCATTTCACAGAATTCCTATGGCAGCCCCAGCTCCATGACAAGAGGGGAAATTACCCCCAGACAAAGAGGGGTGCACTGTGTGAGAATCACTGGAATCCAAATATCTGCGAAGGGCCAGATTCACAGACCCTTCCATGTCCTGAGCCCTGTAGGCTCTGAGTAACAAAAAGCTGAGAACGAAAATGACCTCAAGGTGCTGGGCCAGGTTCTCAGCTGGTGCAAATCAGGGTAACACCACGGCAGTTGGTGGAGCTCCACCCGTGAGCGATCTGCTCCCCTGTGTTTGCGATGAAGCCAGCGTTTGCAGCACTGTTTTATAAAGGAGAAAATTGTTGGCAAAGGTGCATCACATCACAGCGGAGCTAGTCTGGCTGGCGGGTTCAAACTGAAGTTCAAATGCCAAATAAGTGGCTGGCCAGCCAGAGTACTCCCATGATGGCTGAAGGTTAATCTGTGCTGGCGTGGTCACTTCCCCCCGTGGCTGGAGCTGATTCAATGTACATACAAGTGTTCACAAGGCTTTTGTGGGCATTGCACTGGCTTGATGGGAACCAGTCTAATCTCGGTTTGTTTGTTATGATTCCAGTCTCATAACATTAAACTACTGACAGTCTCCATGTCAATGAAGGCCTGCTCTGAAACACATGGACAGAAGCTGCTATCAAAAGCTAAATATCTGGGCTAAGCTAAATTCTTGTTTCCTTGAGCATACTCCCAAGCTGTTCTTCAAGCAAAATTAGATAAGGCACCGGCTAGTGTGTATGAGCACATCTCCCTGTCAGGACAGTGCCCAGCCACTAGGACAGGCTGCTACACACAGCAGCAGCCGAAAGGAGCTATGCTTTTAGCTCCAGGCAGAGGCCCTTGGGTAGGAATCCCCAGGAGTGATCCCTGCTGATGATTGTGGCATCCATGTGTGAGCAACTGCAGTTTGTTACAATTGTCAAGAAGTTTCCATCCCAAATTCGATCTGCAGCATTTTAATTAGTGGAGAGTTGGAGACTGTCCCCTTGGAGTGTAAATATCTGTTTAGTGTGTTTAAATTTACCACTTGCTAAAAAACCCATCTCTGGTTATGAATGAGCACGCAATATTTTCCTCCAGTGCAGGAGAGCCAGTCTAGCCAGCCAGCAGAGAGCATCATGTAATTACTGAATGCTGTGCAGATAGACATTACTGCAGATATCAAGGAAGCCTGAAAGCAAGAAGGAAAAAATCAATGTTTATTTAAATGGAAAACCACAAAAGATATTTGGGAAAATGTTACTCACAGGCTTCCAAGTGACTATCACAAACAATGGAGAAAAAGAGCACAGCAAATGAAAAGCCATAAAGAGAGGTCCTTGACACTATCAATGTAATGGCCTAGTTCTGGAGGATGGGACTTGTGAAAGGGGCTGCAGAAATCCAGATGCTAATGTACTTTTCTAGCATTCTTCTTTTTCTCATTAGTCCCTTTTGATGCCCCCTCATTTGTTAGGAAAGAGGGTGGAGAACTCTGAAATGATGAACATGTCTGAAGGAGTGAAGACAAATTAATCAGACTTACCACTAACACGAGGACATTCATTAGCCGATCAATGCTGGTCCGTTTAAAGGTTGTTTTCCCACAGTTCTGCATTAATTTGGTGTCTGGCCCTAATAGATCAAACACAGCCATTATTGTTAAGAACATGGATCAATTCTAGAGCTGCTTCCCTTCAAGACACCAAAGCACTTACAAACATACGTTAACCCTCACAACCCTCCTGTGAGGCAGGGTCACATTGGTACTCCTGTGTTACAGATGGGGAAACTGAGGCACAGCAAGGTAACATGACTTGTCAGAGGTCATAGAGAGAGTCAGAAACAGACACCAGAATTCCTGACTCTCACTCCTTGCTCTCTCTTACAGCCAGTGCACCCTCCCCGTGGGTTTCATTTATTTTATGGAGAATAATGGATATTATATCAGCAGTGACCCGCATTGTGCAATGTCACATATGTCTCCAGTGCTACAGAAATAATCCAAATCTCATCCCCATTAAAATGTAGATTCCCCCCTACACACACACACCAATACAGGAGGCAATTCTGACATTCTGGTACAAAGGTGTAAACTGGAGCATAGTGTTTCTCTAAGCTAATCAGCTTGGCTTGGAGTTGGGACCTGCTCAATACATGCTTGGAGAGATAAAGTGATTGAGTTCCACTAGCTCACTGTGCCCTCAAACAGAATCAATACTTGAGGACTCTTTTCCCAGGTGGATGGGCTGAGATTTTTTCCCATGTTATTTGCTGATCCCAGCTCCGGGGGAAGAGAAGCCGCTCTTTATGTCAAAGAACCCCATCAAGGTGTGTTGAGATTTTGCAACATAGGGTTCACTATTCCTCTCTCTTGTGGACTGGTCTAGAAAACTTCCAGTTAAAATCCCATGCATAGTGAGTTTGTGATGTTCCTAGCTTGGGGCTAAGAAGAAGGTTCAACATTCCACTTGTGTTCTTGTACCCAGTGGAAACCAAGCTTCCAAAGGGGACAAAAGTGGTTCTTCTCTGCCCACTGGGAATTACATGCCCAACTGTTACAGTTTTTTCACTCTGCACCTCTGTGTATTCCACCTACCAGCATAAATAACAAGCCCAAAGCACCATTCTGTGTTCCTAATGGTGCATCCCCTCAGCAGCATCTTCTCATTGTCCAGGGCAAATTTCTCCCCATGGAGAGTAAGAGACCCAGTGAACTTATCCAGTTTGTTATTCGGTGCCTCACATTTGACTTCACCTGCAAATAGAGATCAGACAATGAAAACCTTCCCGAGACTAGCCCCCCACTGGGCAGCACATACAAAATCCTCAGCTGTGCCCTGGACAGGGGCCACGTCAGGACCTTAGCTGTCCACCCGTATCACATTCTGCTGGATACTGCAAGCACTGCTCCACATGGAGACTGCTCCTACCCTGCCTTCCCATGGCAATCTAGTTGTCTGCATTGAATTACTTTCATATTTAGGTTTGTCCTTTGCCATTGAACACAGGATGGTGCCCTGCCCTTTGAGGCCATGTCATGTCCCTAGCTGATAAGTGCCACCAACCCTCTCTTTCACCTGGCAGAACCCAACGGAGATGCCCTTCTCCTTGCCAGCCCCTCAGTCATAAACTGGCCTGCTCCAGCACCCAGAACAGCATTGGTAGAGGCCTTCAACAAATACCGATGGACAGATGACCTGATGGACACTTCACAGCATGAAATAATCCCAAAGCAGCCCGAGAATAAATTGCAAGCAGCAGAGTGTACTGGAGGGCAGTGGAACAGCTACATGCTGAGAACACACATACATGCAGACAACAACGTTGAATAGAATCTCACACAGAAGACAACCCTGACCTGGCAAGCACGGGCTGCACCACTGCCTCCTGCAGCAGCCTTGTTAGTGAGTTGAAGGCCCACACTAGGCTAGACTTCCAAACTACGTCACAAGAGCAGCCATCACTGATGGAATAGACTAGGGACAACAGAGGAGATGATATTGCAAACAAGGAACATACCTGATCAGGTTTCTTTAGAGGTACTGTAACTCTGCCCATTACAACACTGGATTGGTGCAGTCTACACCACTTGGGATGCCCCACTGACTGTGTGACTACATATTGGCACCCAAAGAAATGAAGCAGGAAAGGGCTCATAAGATAAGCAAGGAGAGCATCTGTGAAAAGGCAGGAAGAATTGCTGGGTGCAAAGGAATAAGCATGCTTCAATATAAGCCTCCTCTCCCCCACCCACTCCCGCAAAGCACAGACCTCCACTTAACCAGGCCTTAGAGACAGGCGTGCAGCAGGGGCTGGGAGCACTGTGTGCAGGTGGGAATGCTTTATCGAGGACTTTGTAGCCCAAAGGACCATGGCCATAATATGGGCTAGAAGGTGGGGCGTTTTCAAAGTGTGTGTGTGTGTGTGTAACAATCCCCGAAGCTCTAGCAGGGCTGCAGAGGACCCTCCATAAAGTGGAGAAGAGCTATTTTAAGAACTTAACTCCTGTGAGCTCATGGTTTCCTCACCCTGCCCTAAACACAGTCCCCTCAAGTGGTAGCAGGTCAGAACTTAATCCCTATGGATTAAGTGGGGTATGGTTTTATTAACAAACAATGCTCAAACAACACACAAAATCCAGCTGAAGTCCTGTCTGCAAGCTTAGTTATTCCCAGAGTTCCCTCCCAAGGACTGCTCAGCCCACACTCTCGATCCCCCTTTCTCTCTCAAGCAAGGAAGCTGGCCCTGCCTCCCTTATATCTAGGGAGGATAATGAGTCACTTGACACAGTGAGTCAAAACCACTGGTAGCCCTTTCCCAGCAGCACCATCATGTACTAGCAGAGTCAGGGTTCCAGCTAACGCTGTCAGCCGGGTACATTCACCTATTCAGTTTTCTCTCAAAAAGAAAAGGAGTACTTGTGGCACCTTAGAGACTAACAAATTTATTAGAGCATAAGCTTTCGTGAGCTACAGCTCGATGAGTGAGCTGTAGCTCACGAAAGCTTATGCTCTAATAAATTTGTTAGTCTCTAAGGTGCCACAAGTACTCCTTTTCTTTTTGCGAATACAGACTAACACGGCTGCTACTATGAAACCTGTCAGTTTTCTCTCAGACTCTAATAAGCACAACGGGGAAATTAAGGTCTGATGACCGTATGCATGGCCATAATTAATAGTCAAGTGTCCCTCTTCGGCCCACTATATTTTAGTCTCTTCTGTTCCATCCCTTGAATCTCTTTGGAACCTGAAGGAAGACATGCTTGTTGCTGGCCATGCAGCTGACCCACCAAATTCACGATGGCTAGAGGGGTGGATTCTGCTTCCATATTCTATAATTATCTCTTGTTATAAAATGTGCTCACCCACTACTCTAAGGCCCAGCTGCAATTAGTATAAAAACTATTCTTCAAATCAACAGTTAGATCAAGGGTTCAGAAATGACTAAAGGATTAGAAAACATGCTAGCTAATGCCAGACTCCGAGAGCTCAATCTATTTAGCTTAACAAAGAGAAAGCTGACGTGACTTGATCTCATTCTGTAAGTACCTACATGGGACATGTACCAACAGGCTCTTTAATTTAGGAGACAAAGGTCTAACAAGATCCTATTGCTGGAAGTTGAAGCTAGATAAATTCAGGCTGGAGATAAGGCACACATTTTTAATAGTGAGGGTCATTAACTATAGGAACAACTTACCAAGGGCCATGGTGGATTCCCCATCATGGGCAATTTTTAATTCAAGATTGGATGTTTTTCTAAAAGATCTGCTCTATTTCAGCCACAGCTATTGGACTTGAAACAGGAATTAATTCAGGGCAGTGTAGTGGCCTGTGCTATGCACAAGGTCTGACTAGATGATCAGTGGTTCCTTCTAACCTTGGAATCTCTGAAAAGCCACACAGACCTCTAAATCCCTAATTCTCGGGTAACCAGCTCTCTCCCACTACAACCTTCTCTCCACCCTCTCTACTCAAGAAGAGCCTGGGAGAAGCGAGAGGCTTTACAGGTGAACTAAGGGAAGTGAATTCTAGAGCTGAGACTCCAGCACCAAGAACACCCTGACTAACATCTCGTGCTAAAACCAGGATGGTGTTAGGGTAAGGGTAAGCAGCAGGATACGGACCCTGGACTTCAGGAAAGCAGACTTTGACTCCCTCAGGGAACAGATGGCCAGGATCCCCTGGGGGACTAACATGAAGGGAAGGGAGTCCAGGAGAGCTGGCTGTATTTCAAGGAATCCCTGTTGAGGTTACAGGGACAAACCATCCCGATGAGTCGAAAGAATAGTAAATATGGCAGGCGACCAGCTTGGCTTAATGGTGAAATCCTAGCGGATCTTAAACATAAAAAAGAAGCTTACAAGAAGTGGAAGGTTGGACATATGACCAGGGAAGAGTATAAAAATATTGCTCGGGAATGTAGGAAAGATATCAGGAGGGCCAAATCGCACCTGGAGCTGCAGCTAGCAAGAGATGTCAAGAGTAACAAGAAGGGTTTCTTCAGGTATGTTGGCAACAAGAAGAAAGCCAAGGAAAGTGTGGGCCCCTTACTGAATGAGGGAGGCAAGCTAGTGACAGAGGATGTGGAAAAAGCTAATGTACTCAATGCTTTTTTTGCCTCTGTTTTCACTAACAAGGTCAGCTCCCAGACTGCTCTGCTGGGCAACACAAAACGGGGAAGAGATGGCCAGCCCTCTGTAGAGATAGAGGTGGTTAGGGACTATTTAGAAAAGCTGGACGTGCACAAGTCCATGGGGCCGGACGAATTGCATCCGAGAGTGCTGAAGGAATTGGCGGCTGTGATTGCAGAGCCCTTGGCCATTATCTTTGAAAACTCGTGGCGAACGGGGAAGTCCCGGATGACTGGAAAAAGGCTAATGTAGTGCCCATCTTTAAAAAAGGGAAGAAGGAGGATCCTGGGAACTACAGGCCGGTCAGCCTCACCTCAGTCCCTGGAAAAATCATGGAGCAGGTCCTCAAAGAATCAATCCTGAAGCACTTAGAGGAGAGGAAAGTGATCAGGAACAGTCAGCATGGATTCACCAAGGGAAGGTCATGCCTGACTAATCTAATCGCCTTTTATGATGAGATTACTGGTTCTGTGGATGAAGGGAAAGCAGTGGATGTATTGTTTCTTGACTTTAGCAAAGCTTTTGACACGGTCTCCCACAGCATTCTTGTCAGCAAGTTAAGGAAGTATGGGCTGGATGAATGCACTATAAGGTGGGTAGAAAGCTGGCTAGATTGTCGGGCTCAACGGGTAGTGATCAATGGCTCCATGTCTAGTTGGCAGCCGGTGTCAAGTGGAGTGCCCCAGGGGTCGGTCCTGGGGCCCGTTTTGTTCAATATCTTCATAAATGATCTGGAGGATGGTGTGGATTGCACTCTCAGCAAATTTGCGGATGATACTAAACTGGGAGGAGTGGTAGATACGCTGGAGGGGAGGGATAGGATACAGAAGGACCTAGACAAATTGGAGGATTGGGCCAAAAGAAATCTAATGAGGTTCAATAAGGATAAGTGCAGGGTCCTGCACTTAGGATGGAAGAATCCAATGCACCGCTACAGACTAGGGACCGAATGGCTCGGCAGCAGTTCTGCGGAAAAGGACCTAGGGGTGACAGTGGACGAGAAGCTGGATATGAGTCAGCAGTGTGCCCTTGTTGCCAAGAAGGCCAATGGCATTTTGGGATGTATAAGTAGGGGCATAGCGAGCAGATCGAGGGACGTGATCGTTCCCCTCTATTCGACACTGGTGAGGCCTCATCTGGAGTACTGTGTCCAGTTTTGGGCCCCACACTACAAGAAGGATGTGGATAAATTGGAAAGAGTACAGCGAAGGGCAACAAAAATGATTAGGGGTCTAGAGCACATGACTTATGAGGAGAGGCTGAGGGAGCTGGGATTGTTTAGTCTGCAGAAGAGAAGAATGAGGGGGGATTTGATAGCTGCTTTCATACTACCTGAAAGGGGGTTTCAAAGAGGATGGCTCTAGACTGTTCTCAATGGTAGCAGATGACAGAACGAGGAGTAATGGCCTCAAGTTGCAATGGGGGAGGTTTAGATTGGATATTAGGAAAAACTTTTTCACTAAGAGGGTGGTGAAACACTGGAATGCGTTACCTAGGGAGGTGGTAGAATCTCCTTCCTTAGAGGTTTTTAAGGTCAGGCTTGACAAAGCCCTGGCTAGGATGATTTAACTGGGACTTGGTCCTGCTTTGAGCAGGGGGTTGGACTAGATGACCTTCTGGGGTCCCTTCCAACCCTGATATTCTATGATTCTATGAGGGTCATCTCCAGTAACTATGCTGTGTTGGTACTAACAGACATACAGCTTGTAAGGCCAGAAAAGACCTTAGTGATCATCTCGCCTGACCCGTACAAGAGAGGCCATAATATCTCACCCAGTGATCCTGCCTTGACTACAGTTACTGGTGGGAAGTTATTGGACACCCGCTGAATCCATTTTACCCAAAAGGTTTAAACCCCATGAAGCTCTGACCTGGCCAGCGGTAGCTAACTGATACCGGATTATTGTTTCCTCTCATGTTTCCCACTTCCCCAAGTCTAACAATAAATAAAGTTCTTCTGCTGGAAAAATCCCTCGTACCTGACCCAGCACAGTACCAACAAATACCATGCTCTGGACTAAGCTTTTTGCTTCACTGCCTTTGTGAATTAGTCATCCCACCTTCTCCTCTCTTCCTGCCCCATGAAGCCCTTGCATGAAAGGCTCCATAAAATATTTAATACTTGTACAGAGGTTAGCTAGAGAAATGTGAGGTTAGGTCTAATCCCAGGCCCTCTTCCCAGTACTTTTCCAAATATTAGTCACAACAGGAAGTATTTTATTTTCACTTTAGATATCACAAATAGGGCCCCTTTTATTTAAAACAAAACTAGAATTTGTAAAAATTAAACATAAGATAAGGGAATAATTTTAACTTTGTAAAAGATTTTGAAACATTTGTTGAATCGAGTTATGCTCATTTAGAAAACGCAGTTGTTTTGATCCTTGTTAGACAAACTGTCTGAGAAAGGAGTTCTCTAACTTAAAACGAAGATTTTGGTTTCCACATTGTTACACGCCATGGCCTCTTCAGTAAAAAAGGGTTTGAATCCCTCACTCAGGGAAGGCCAGTCATTTACAGAGGGCTTCCCATTGCAGCAATAAAAGTATATATACAAGAGCTCTGGAAATATGAAAGCCCAGAACCACAGGCCTCACTTGCGAGAAATCCAGTGAAAAGGTGTTGTCGCACAACTGAGAAATCAGACTAAGAATATTGTTCCATAAGATCCCACTGTAGAAAGAGGGTGTCTAGCAGCCCCTTTGGACTGCATGGCTTAGAGACATTCCGAGATCTTTGACATATGGACCAGCTGATCACCATTCTGCCATTTATCATGGATATGACAGTGGAGTCATTGACTCATTTCAGTCATTTAGCTTTTATTTCCTATGAATCTGGTGCTCAAGAAAAGTCCCCAGAGAACAGGGAGAGTAGCATTATAAGCTCAACTACACCACTGCTCTGCGCCATTCCATTCCATATGGGTTCTCTTATCACCCTCATGCTCAAGGTACCTAAGCACCTTCTAGTTGGGCTTTGAGCGATATGACTAGCATCTGTCACATGTTCTCTGTCTTGTCCTCTCCCAGCAGGAGACCTTTGTGCACAATGGAATGTTTTGTTTCTGTAGGGTTGTGTTGAGGTTTTTTTGTGCATGTTGCCAAGTGTTTAGGTTAGAAAAAGCCAAGTCAGAGAAGTCGGCCTTGCAGGTCCTTGCCTGAACTGTAGCTCTAGGAGGTTACGAAAAAATAAGTCTAGTCTTTTGTCCTTGGCTGATTATGCTGTGACTGGGGGAGGAAATAGCACCGAGTGTGATTTCTGTGACATGGACACCTGTCTAGCAGGCCCATGGAACATGTGATGTGGCAGGGACACATTTCACAGCACCCCTGGACTTTCAGTGCGTTAGCTGCCAGGCAGTGACAGCAAAACACTTTCAGATTCGCCTTTTTGGTGCCGTTGAGAAAACAGTGAAAGGACAAAAGTGCAAAGCTCTAAACTGAGAAATCCAAGTAATCCACCCTGTGTGCAGAGTGGCTGGTTCTGCTCCTAACATTGGTGTAAATGAAGTGTAACTGCTCTAAAGTCAATGGACTTACATCTGTGTAAAACTGCTCTGAGATCAGAATCAAACCCTCTCGGTGAATTCAGTGCAGTGACTACCTGTTCTGTTTCCCATGGGGTGGTTGCAGGAGCCTTACATGGAGGATTTGATGGGGTCTCAACAAGCCTAGACAGACACAAAGTGACAGGCTTAGTGCACTGCACCATGTGACTGCCCACCCATTGCAGTCAATGGCAGCACACAAGATCTGATCTGCACGGTGTGACGCTGCTATCCCTGGGAGCGCTGGGCAGAAGGACCCAGGGCAGAGTGGACACCAGGGGTCTGCAGTGTGGCTTGGAGAAGAGAATTCCAGCTTTGGGTGGAATTCAGGCCTTAGGGGAAATGTTTTGGGACTTTCATGTTTCCCTGCACTCACCGTTGAAATCAGTCAGTTTCTGAAGGTCCTCTCCCAGCTCCGCAGTGACTGTCAGTGCCTGCTTCACTTTGAGGTTGGTTTCTCTATAATAAAAGCATGAGTTAAACTCCTACATGACTGGTCACTCTTCTGTTCCTGGAGCTAATCTCATTCATTAGGGTCCAGATGGAGCGTGCAGGGTCTCCAGGCTTCATCTCCTTACTAACAGTCAAATCAGGACCATTTTTACATGGCCACAAAGTGGCAGTCCCTTGCCACTGTATAAACTGGCTCTGCACCAAGTCAGCTGATCCTGCGGTACACTGGGCCTGGTGCAGAAGAGGGTCAGAGGGCTCTGGTCTCATGCCATCACTGCAAAGCGCCGAGCTGCTCATGTCAGCTTTCTGAGCAGCCCTCTGTCCAACTAAGTTCTTACACCACACGCATCCCTGTAGTATTTGAGCACCTCTATCACTGCACTCTGGGGCCTGCAGAAGTTACTGCAACCCTGGGGCAGCCAGGTAGGGGAGGGTGCTCTCCCACGGACCTCAGAGAAGCACAGCAATGGTCAGTTCCCCATGCATTATCCCCTAGAACTCACTTGGGGCAGCGGGAGGGCTTGAATGGCTACGCAGGTTCTATGCAGCCTTCCCTGAGGTTTGGCATTCTCTCAGGTTTTGCTTAGGCATCTGAGCCCACAAAGCCAGGCCATAACCCACACCTGAGGCTGGCTCCATGCCACCGAGAACTGGTAGTACAGAATCTGGCCCTACAGATGAGGGTGGCACCACCTTTTCCCAACTAACAGGAACTGAGTGTGGCCCTCGGACTTGTGGCCAGCTGGCCACGATGCAGAGTGATGGAATACAATGGGTCACTAGGGCGATGCTGGGAGTGATTGTTGTTCACACAGATAGAAAAGTGGTTGAGAAGAACAGCCGGGGTGAACATAAAACCACAGAGCTATTGCTGCTAATGTGAGGTATTCCAGGGACATGCATTGTAAACCATCAACGAGTGCTACCAGAATTGCCAGCATGAGTAAAACGGGCCAAGACCTCTGCATGTGAGGATCCTGCCATTGTTGGGATACTGCTGGGGAGGCAGCCATTGGTACTCTGCTCAAGACACTTCCCAGAGGATCACTCATTATGGGCCACTGACTGAAACAAAAGCTGTATCCCTCATGAGAGAACTGTTCAGAGGAGTAAGTAGCGAACAGTAGAGCACAATCTTTACCCAGGGCAAGTTTAAGGCAAACAATTATGCCTCCATCTCATGCTCAAATGCACTTAACAGGAAAGTGAAATGAGATGTGACTCTTTGGGAACCACAGGATCAGTGCATGGGCAGGAGAATGTGCCACAGGCAGAGATCTCACTTGACATGCAGTGTTCTCTAGATAGAAAAGAGAAGATGCTTATATTGGAGGTGATGCTGAAAGAGCATTCTACTGTAGGGTTAGAAAACACGATCACCCTACACTTGCTGTGTGCAGTCAGGTCATGGGTCTCCTGGCAGGAACAATCCATGCTCTGTGGATTCATCTCTGGACTAGGCAGCATCAAGACCACAGAAGCAGATGGGCCTCACAATATCAGGATTCACCATGCAAAAATTAGCCTTGTGTTTGCAGCCCCAGGGCCAGACCCACTTACCCATCCAGTTCAGCCGTCTCGATGTATGTCAGGCTGTGCGGCTCACTGCTTGAGAGTAACAGTAAATCTGCCTGAACACAAATAAAACCAGGGCAGTATGAGCTAACACAGCCACAGAAAAACAGCCAGAGTGACATTACCTTGACCACAGGAGACCACAGGTTACCTTGAGATCTCAGGACAGAGGACACAGTAACACTACAAGTTCAACTGACTTCTCCAAACTGAAAATGTATTTGAAAATCTCTGAGCCAGTTAGCGTCACTACTGAATAACTTGTTTATTTGTCTGAAGAGAAATTCCAGAGAGTCACAGTGCATGTGGCTACAACAAACTGCACTCACCGTCACAAAATTGTTGTTCTCTAGTTTTATGATGTCTCCCACTTGGATATTCATCCATTTATCGTCCTTCAAACTGCAAGAGAAAGTTCCCTTTAAATAGTCACTCTGTAAAGCACTCCGACCCTGAGAGAGTCAGCGGTGCACTTGAAGCCCGTTCATCAGTAATATTAGGACTTGACAGTGAGCTGTTGGGGGCAGGGACTGTCATTCTGTTCTGTGTCTGTTCAGCAGTAGCACAAAGGGGCACGGGTCCATGACCAGCTCCTAGCCACTACCAATATAAACCAGTAATAAATGGGAGAGGTTTACACACACAGGCAGTTGAGAAGTAGGCTCCATAATATAAACATGTTACCTGTGCACTATTCTACTAGATCACTCTCCTTACAGTGTGTATGATAAAACCCATTGTTTCATGTTCTCTGTGTGTGTATATAAATCTCCCCACTGTATTTTCCACTGAATGCATCCGATGAAGTGAGCTGTAGCTCATGAAAGCTTATGCTCAAATAAATTTGTTAGTCTCTAAGGTGCCACAAGTACTCCTTTTCTTTTTACACTGACAAAGTGACAGTACCTTTTGCTACTATTAACCAGATACATTAACCAAACAATAACACACAGCACTGTGAACAATGAACTTTCCTGGGATATTTGTCATGCTACTTGAACTGAAGACTGCACAGTGAAATCTAGGGAAGCAGAGCAGACTTTGGGATCCCATAAGGTAAAATAATACCTTAAAACAAAGCTGCCATGATCGCCAGTGGAAGTAGAATGCAGACAATAGAATGTACATAGTATGGAGCTTTAATAGTCACATTTGTTGAATCTGTCAGACATTTTGAGTTTTTGAAGAATCGTCTCCTGGAGACAAACCTTCAGCCAAAATTTCCGTAAAGAAATAAGATTTACCTGCCATTAATCAGCACCTGGACGGGACGGTTATTGACATGATTGTCACTTTTGTATCGATTCTGAAAAACATAAAAGTTGATCGGGTGTTAGAAGAAACTCCACAGAAACCAAATGTGTGTGATCAGAGGATAAAGCAATCCCATTTCAGGATTCCTGCCCAGCTGGGGAAATGCTAAGGGCATAAATGCAAGGACAGAATAGTGCCATAACTTTTCCTATGCTCTTAACCCTCCTGTTTAGGGGAAACCTTGTTCAGTTACATCAGAAATCAAAATTACTCTGAAAGACAGAAGAGGGGAAATACCCATAACCATTACCAGGGCCAACCCTTCACAGGGGCTGCTGCCCTTGACCCCTGCACTTTAAGACAACCAGTGGTTTTGGTTGTTCGCCATCAATATGCCACCCATGAGCAAAGACTCCATTCCACCGCTCTGGGGGTCTCTCCACCCAGCATTTTAGGTTGAATTATCAAGTCCACATTGAACTCTGGCAGCATCTGGTGCAGGGGGCTGTCTGGGACAGAGACTGACAGCCAAGAAGGGTCCTGCTATGGAAGGGCCCACTCTGAAGAGAAAGAGATAGATGGGCCCTGCTGTGTCACTTAACCTGGAGTCCCACAAAACCCCAGGCTGGCCTTGACTGCCACAGTTCTGCAGATAAGGTGCTTGGAGGTAACCATTTCACTGCTGCTACATGAAATGGCCATAAGGGTTCTGGGTGCGTCCCCTATATCTTAAGAGGGCTCTACACTGCCCATACTTCAGAATGAGAGTTTGTTCGGTCTCATTCAGAACTGCACCGACCCCTTGTGTGACTGGACTCAGTGACCAGAGTTGTTAGAAGGAGCACAGGAACCCGCGTGCCAACGCACATGCAATGGGATTTTGGAAAGCACTCAGCAGCAGGGCCTCACTCCACTCCCATTGCAGCCAATTGGACTTTTACCACCAACTCCAATGGGAACAGAGTTAGGCTAATGCCGAACACCTCTAAACAATCTGACCCAACTTCCCCTTCTCCCCCCATGTGCTTTCCTAGCGCAGATCTGCAGTGGGTTCTATGGTGCTGAGCCAAGGTTTTCCAACACGGGTGCCTGAGAACAGACTCCTCCATCCGTATTCAGGCAGCTAAATAAGTGGCCTGATTTTCAGAAGTGTTGCACCCCCCACAGTTCCCATGAAAGTCAGCGGGAGCTGTTGGTGCTCAGGACTGCTGAAAATCTAGCTACTTATTTAGGTGATTCAACTGACCGCAGTGCCCCATATTGGCCATAGACAAACTCTGCAACCGAACCCCTCCGGCTATATTGATTGACAGTGTTTTGTTTGATCATGTCACTGGGAATCACAGACACACTCTGAACTAAGAGTGGGAAATCCAATCATCTTACAAAATCATCAATGGCATCCTTGACGCCCGACACAGTCAGCACCAGCACCAGCGGCACCACCGTCGTAAACCAAGACAAGGAGGAAACCTCAGGAATGAGCTGCAGGAGAAAAAAAGCTGGGGTTTAAAACTTTACAGCCAATGCAGCAAACAAGTAAATAGCCTGAAACAAAACACTGGATCCTAGGGAGGCTGCTAAAAGATTTTACTCTGCATACAAATCACAGAAAAAGGTGGAAATTCTGTGCAATCATTTACACACAAACCCACAAAGGAAAACCATCCTTTGTGTAAAAAGGGACCAGGGGGTCTTGGGAAAGGAAAGGGATTTATTTCCCTCTGTTGTTTTTACATTCAAAATATCAAGTCCCTTTTCTGGTGGACTGCGGCACTGGCATTTGGAGGCCTGGGATGGTGGCTACCTCGATAGGCTATCCCAGTCCTTGATTGTGAAGAACGGGGGAGGCTTAGCTCTGGCCCACACTTAAGAGTTAAACTGATCTGACTCAGTGGGGGAGGGGAGATTATTTTACTGGTAAAATGCCAAGTGTGGACATAGTTACAGTGGTGTAAATGTGACTTTTCCCCATACGGGAATAGCACCCCTAGCATAAGCACCTTTATACTAAGATAACTGTCCACACTAGGGGGTGGTGTAGTTTATCTATACCGGTTACAGCAGTACAAATTTCTAGCTCAGAAAAGCCCTCAGAATGGGAGAGATGCAGCTTGGGATTCCATGTTCTGCTACACTGTCCTATTCCAAGTCCTACAAATATCACCAAAGTCCTCTGAGTAAAAGAAGAAAGGGCAAGGAGCTGATATTTTTAGGAGGTGGTGGTGGTGGTGGTCAAACAGCGGAAAAACTAAAAGGTAAAAGACCAATAGCCATCTCTCTGAGCCCATCTTGAACAAGGCAATAAAAAAGCACAAACATTTTTTATTTATGGCTCACCTTTAATGGTTCAGCAAAAGACATTGCTGAAGAGTATAGAGGGACCTACCTGATAAATCTCATCTATAGATTAAAGACCAACAGCCACAGTATCTTCTACCAGTAACAAGGCTGTAGTTATGGGTGAGGAGGCACTTTCACTATAAGCCTGGCTTTTAGGTTCTTATGATTTCCTGAAAAATGTCCCTGTGAGCTGAAATTTCCCAGGTTTGCTCTCAGCACATAGGGGAGGTGTGATGTTATTGACATAAACTATGACCATATAGATCATTGTTGCAACCTCTGTTATATATTTGCAGAAAATATTGTACAAAGATTGTCATGTGAGGTGTCTATAAAAAGGTTACACTGTGCTGGTTATGATTATGCCATCTGTATGTGTGTATCATTTTGTAGTTGAAGGTATGAATATGGGCAATGTACTTGTATCTTAATGTGTTTTGATTCTAAGTAGACTCAGTGAAGCATTTGGTCAGCTTCTTGAGAAAGAACTATTCTCAATAAGTGTCCAATCAAGACATACTTAACTGCAATGAACTTTGGGAGACGCCATTCCACATCTGAGCTTTCCTGGGAACGTTCAAACTAATGTGCAAACAATGGCGTCGGCCTGCAAACTGAATCATGCATGGACATGTGACTTGCCCATGTGACTCCAAACTCCACCTTGCTGCTGTGATTTTCCACAGTAAGAACAAAGAGGGGTCCTTCCACGGGCAGAGAATATCAAAGACCCTGAAAACCCCTCCATCTTGTCCTCAATCCTGCTTCTGACCTCTGGAGGAACCTTACTACAAACTGAAGCTCCGAACAAAGGACTGAATGACCCATCCCAGCTGTGGATGTTCTCCAGAGACTTGATTTGAATCTGCAGTTTATTCCATCGCTGCTGCAAGCCTGAACCAAGAACTTTGCCATTACTGTCTGTCATTGATTCCAATGAACCAATTCTAGCTCTCATCTATATCTTTTTCCTTTTATGAATAAACCTTTAGATTCTAAAGGATTAGCAACAGCGTGATTTGTGTTATTGATTTGAATATTGACCTGGTCTGGGGCTTGGTCCTTTGGGATCAGGAGAACCTTTATTCTTTACTGTGGCATTCGTTTCATAACATTCATCCCCATAAAAGTCGCATTGGTGGTGATACTGGGAAACTGGGGTGTCTAAGGGAACTGCTTATGTGACTTATGGTTAGCCAGTGGGGTAAACCAAAGTCCTTCTGTTTGGCTGGTTGGTGTGCCTTAGACGTGGAGAAACCCCAGCCTTTGTCTGTAACTATCCTGCTCTAAGCAATTTGTCCTGAATTGGTACTCTCAATTGGGTCCCACCAAAGCCAGTATTGTTACAGGAGGGTTTTAAGTTTAGTAAAATTCTGTTAGTCATTTCTGAGTTGTCTGAGCATGGCAAAGGTGATTCTAACAGGATAATGTGCCAGGCTTGTTTGTGCTTGGATGAGTCTAAAAAGACAAACTAAAAACATCAAACTTGCCTTAGAATCAGTCCTCCATGAGGGCCATGCTCTTTGATAGCAGGATTAAGAGACATGGTTTAGAAATGACAAAGCACAGGACTTTTATCATTGTTTGAGCAAAGTACAAAGGTGCAGAGATGTTGATATAGGCTGGTGAGATATGTTCAGTTTTAGGGCAGAGACACATTACTATCAGGATCTGGGCAAACTTCGCCCAGGACCCGTATGAGCCTTAGAGTTCTACACTGGTGCCTTCTGCTACCCACCTCCTTTATTAAAGCCTACATGTCCCAGCATTACAATTCCACCCCCTGCTCTGAGTACAGAGCAGAAATCTGCCTCTGGTTTGTGTAAATTGTAAATTGTGTAAGCTCCTGCTGTAACACCCCCAGTCTCATGAAAATGTTAGTGTTTGCAAAGTCAGCTCTCTCCCAGGCTCTCCGCTGATTGAAGTTGGTAGATACCAGCAGCTTGTCTTTTAATAGATTGATAAGGACAGGTTTCATTAGGTGCTGCAGGAGGAAACCATCCACGGGAACCCAAGAGCAGTTGGCAACACTTACCTGTAGAACAGGGAGACGAAACAATGGGCACAACATCTTTTCAACATGAACGAAAACTTCCCTTCCCTGGGATCAAGCCAGCATGTCTAACAGGCACTCCGCTGGAGAGGAACTATACCACATTTGCCAGACCTCGTCAGGACAAGTTTCCTTTCTTGCCCTGTTTTATGTCTCTGCTTTTGGGTTTTATAAGATGCTAATCACATTATGGCACAGTTGCTTGGGCTGTGGGTTGACTTGCTTTATTCCACGGCCAGGCATTGGGAGAGGCCAGATAAGGAAGTTAAAAAGGTATTAAAAGGTAAAAAGGAGAGTGAATCATTACCTGCAGAATCAGCAGGAATAAAAATAAGCATTGGCTATTCGCTGTGAAACTGCTCAAACAGGTTGAGAGGCAGGAAAGTGAAGAAATTGTATTTCGATGTTTTAATTGAATTGTTCTGTGGAAACAAAAAGCAAACGAATGGATGGTAAAACAGGAAAAGAAATTGCAGCACAACCCATTTCAGCAGGGTTTTACGGGTTTAAATTTAGCAATAACATTGTTCATAGCAGCCACTCAAAAACATTTCCTTTTCCCCCAGCACACAACACTTTCCTGTATTATGGGAGACACATTTGTAAGCTCTTTGTAACTGGCACAGAGCGAAGATTTTACCAGTTTTTGTTTGTTTCTGGTAGCATCCACAATATGCTAGCTGCTTTCTAACCAGCAAACAGGGATCAGCTGCTACCCTGCCGGGCTCCAGATGTAGACAGACAGACAGCAGGCTGGGAGGCAGACATTGAAAGGGAGGCAGGAGTACAACTGTGGGGTAGTGTGTTCAAAGCATTTGGCCACTTCATAGCAATATAAGGTTAATGCAGTGTTAAAAATACAGAAACTCTATAAACTATCGATAATTATCCTCAGATATGTCAGCATAGGTCAGCTGGATCCCTTCTAGGCATCATGGCAGGAGTGAGTCTTTAGGAGGGATCTGAATGAGTAGAGGGCCTTGTAATTTCGCTCAACGAGAGAGTTTCATGCTCAGGTGCCATGGAAGAGGGGCCGCAGTGACATGTTGCAGTGGCATAGACACTAGCAAACAAGCTATAAACAGGGGAGTTTGTATTGTGGTGCTTGTTTGGGATTTGCTTTTGCTGGGGAGGGGTGGTCTTTTTGGTGTGACTTGTGTTTCCCAGATTAACAGGACTTAGGTGGGAAGGCGATGACGGATACGGAGGCAGCTGCGGGAGTGACTCCTGTAGTGGAAGACACAATGAGGATGACTGGATGTGGAAGCTGTGGTATGTACATGATCCTGGAGGGGGGACCTGGTAAGAGTTTTTTCTGCATGAAATGCCGTCTGATAGAGCTGATGGAGGAAAAGATCCGAGGTTTGGAGATGCAGGTGGAAAGTCTGGTTGAGTTTAAGAAGGGGTTTGAGCAGATGATGGAGCAAAGACATGAGGTATCTGAAGGGAAAAGCTCAGACTTGCAGATGGAAGCAGGGCTGGGGAATTCTGAGGGGAGACTGGGTGAGGAAAGTGGTCAGTGGAAGCATGTGACTAAAAGGACCAGGCAGAGGAAAAGACGGGCTAGTGAAGGAGAAATAGAGCTCAGGAACAGGTTTGCAGCATTGGAAAATGAAGAAGGGGCTCAACAGGTAGTCGCTGAAGGTGGAAGAGCAAGGAAGAAGAGAAGAGAGGCTAGTCCTATAGAAAAGGGGAAGAGTCAAGGGAGACTACACCAAATATGAGCCCCAGGAGGATACAGGATGGGTTGAAGAGGATTATAAGGGAAAATAGGAATGGAAAGAACTTGCAGCCAGAGGGAACAGGGGAGAGACTGGAGAATAGCACCGTCACCAGGAAAAGGCAGGTCTATGTGATCGGAGACTCTTTATTGAGAAGAATAGAGAGGCCTGTAACTAGAGCTAATCCAGAGAATAGAAGGGTGTGCTGTCTTCCGGGTGCTAAGATACGGGATGTAGACTTGAGGTTGAAAAGGATCCTAAAGGGAGCAGGAAAGAATCCCCTAATTATCCTTCATGTGGGAACAAATGATACGGCTAGATTCTCGCTGGAAAGTATTAAGGGAGACTATGCTAGGCTGGGGAAGACGCTTAAGGAAATTGAGGCTCAGGTGATCTTTAGTGGGATCCTGCCTGTTCCTAGAGAAGGGCAACAAAGGTGTGACAAGATTATGACTGTCAACAGATGGCTTAGGCAGTGGTGCTATAAGGAGGGCTTTGGGATGTATGGCCACGGGGAGGCATTCACGGACAGAGGACAGTTCTCTCGGGATGGACTTCATCTGAGTAGGGAAGGAAATAGACTTCTAGGATCAAGGCTGGCACAACTGATAAGTGATCTCTGTTTTTTCCACCAAATGCATCCGATGAAGTGAGCTGTAGCTCACGAAAGCTTATGCTCTAATAAATTTGTTAGTCTCTAAGGTGCCACAAGTACTCTCCTTACAGTGTGTATGATAAACCCATTGTTTCATGTTCTCTCTGTGTGTGTATATAAATCTCTCCTCTGTTTTTTCCACCAAATGCATCCGATGAAGTGAGCTGTAGCTCACGAAAGCTTATGCTCTAATAAATTTGTTAGTCTCTAAGGTGCCACAAGTACTCCTTTTCTTTTTGCGAATACAGACTAACACGGCTGCTACTCTGACAACTGATAAAGAGAGCTTTAAACTAGGAATTAGGGGGAGATGGTTGGGAGATGTCCAGGTAATCTCCACGCCAAATTTTAGCATTGAGAGGGAAGAAGATGAAGTAAGAAAGGATACAGCCGTAGGTAGGAGAATGTATATATCAGGAGCGAGGACAGTGTGGATACCAGTCTAATAGGTTATACTGGCTGTAGAATGACTGTGCCTAATAGGGTACAAAATGTGAGCGAGGCCAAACGGCAAAAATTAAGATGTTTGTACACCAATGTGAGGAGCCTAGGTAACAAAATGGAGGAACTAGAGCTACTGGTGCAGGAAGTGAAACCAGATATTATAGGGATAACAGAAACATGGTGAAATAGTAGTCATGACTGGACTACAGGTATTGAAGGGTATGTGCTGTTTAGGAAAGACAGAAATAAAGGTAAAGGGGGTGGAGTAGCATTGTATATCAATGATGAGGTAGAATGTAAAGAAATAAGAAGCGATGCAATGGATAAGACAGAGTCCGTCCGGGCAAAAATTACACTGGGGAAGATAACTAGTAGAGCCTCTCCTACGATAGTGCTTGGGGTGTGCTATAAACCTCCGGGATCTAATTTCGATATGTATAGAGCCCTTTTTAATGTTTTTAATAAAGTAAATACTAATGGAAACTACGTGATCATGGGAGACTTTAACTTCCCAGATATAGACTGGAGGACCAGTGCTAGTAATAATAATAGAGCTCAGATTTTCCTAGATGCGATAGCTGATGGATTCCTTCATCAAGTAGTTGCTGAACCGACTAGAGGGGATGTCATTTTAGATTTAATTTTGGTGAGTAGCGAGGACCTCATAGAAGAAATGGTTGTAGGGGATAATCTTGGCTCAAGTGATCATGAGCTAATTCAGTTCAAACTGAACGGAAGGATTAACAAAAATAAATCTGCAACTAGAGTTTTTGATTTCAAAAGGGCTAACTTTCAAAAATTAAGGAAATTAGTTAGGGAAGTGGATTGGACTGAAGAATTTATGGATCTAAAGGTAGAGGAGGCCTGGGATTACTTTAAATCAAAGCTGCAGAAGCTATCAGAAGCCTGTATCCCAAGAAAGGGGAAAAAATTCATAGGCAGGAGTTGTAGACCAAGCTGGATGAGCAAGCATCTTAGAGAGGTGATTAAGAAGAAGCAGAAAGCATACAGGGAGTGGAAGATGGGAGGGATCAGCAAGGAAAGCTACCTTATTGAGGTCAGATCATGTAGGGATAAAGTGAGACAGGCTAAAAGTCGAGTAGAGTTGGACCTTGCAAAGGAAATTAAAACCAATAGTAAAAGGTTCTATAGCCATATAAATAAGAAGAAAACTAAGAAAGAAGAAGTGGAACGCTAAACACTGAGGATGGAGTGGAGGTTAAAGATAATCTAGGCATGGCCCAATATCTAAACCAATACTTTGCCTCAGTCTTTAATAAGGCTAAAGAGGATCTTAGGGATAATGGTAGCATGACAAATGGGAATGAGGATATGGAGGTAGATATTACCATATCTGAGGTAGAAGCGAAACTCAAACATCTTAATGGGACTAAATCGGGGGGGCCCAGATAATCTTCATCCAAGAATATTAAAGGAATTGGCACCTGAAATTGCAAGCCCATTAGCAAGAATTTTTAATGAATCTGTAAACTCAGGAGTTGTACCAAATGATTGGAGAATTGCTAATATAGTTCCTATTTTTAAGAAAGGAAAAAAGTGATCCGGGTAACTACAGGTCAGTTAGTTTGACATCTGTAGTATGCAAGGTCCTGGAAAAAATTTGAAGGAAATTAGTTAAGGACATTGAAGTCAATGGTAAATGGGACAAAATACAACATGGTTTTACAAAAGGTAGATCGTGCCAAACCAACCTGATCTCCTTCTTTGAAAAAGTAACAGATTTTTTAGATAAAGGAAATGCAGTGGATCTAATTTACCTAGATTTCAGTAAGGCGTTTGATACCGTGCCACATGGGAATTATTGGTTAAATTGGAAAAGATGGGGATCAATATAAACATCAAAAGGTGGATAAGGATTTGGTTAAAGGGGAGACAGCAATGGGTCCTACTGAAAGGCGAACTGTCAGGCTGGAGAGAGCTTACCAGTGGAGTTCCTCAGGGATCAGTTTTGGGACCAATCTTTTTAATCTTTTTATTACTGACCTTGGCACAAAAAGTGCTCATAAAGTTTGCAGATGATACAAAGCTGGGAGGTATTGCCAATTCAGAGAAGGATCGGGATATTGTACAGGAGGATCTGGATGACCTTGTAAACTGGAGTAATAGTAATAGGATGAAATTTAATAGTGAGAAGTATAAGGTTATGGATTTAAGGATTAATAACAAGAATTTTAGTTATAAGTTGGGACGCGTCAATTAGAAGTAACGGAAGAGGAGAAGGACCTTGGAGTATTGGTTGATCACAGGATGACTATGAGCTGCCAATGTGATATGGCCGTGAAAAAAGCTAATGCAGTTTTGGGATGTTTCAGGAGAGGCATTTCCAGTAGGGATAAGGAGGTTTTAGTACCATTATACAAGGCACTAGTGAGACCTCACCTAGAATACTGTGTGCAGTTCTGGTCTCCCATGTTTAAAAAGGATGAATTCAAACTGGAGCAGGTACAGAGAAGGGCTACTAGGATGATCCGAGGAATGGAAAACTTGTCTTATGAAAGGAGACTTAAGGAGCTTGGCTTGTTTAGCCTAACTAAAAGAAGGTTGAGGGGAGATATGATTGCTCTCTATAAATATATCAGAGGGATAAATACAGGAGAGGGAGAGGAATTATTTAAGGTCAGCACCAGTGTGGACACAAGAACAAATGGGTATAAACTGGCCACCAGGAAGTTTAGATTTGAAATTACACTAAGGTTTCTAACCATCAGAGGAGTGAAGTTTTGGAATAACCTTCCAAGGGAAGCAGTGGGGGCAAAAGATCTATCTGGTTTTAAGATTAAACTCGATAAGTTTATGGAGGAGATGGTATGATGGGATAATTGGATTTTGGTAAGTAATTGATCTTTAAATATTCAGGGTAAATAGGCCTAATCCCTTGAGATGGGATATTAGATGGATGGGATCTGAGTTACCCAGGAAAGAATTTTCTGTAGTATGTGGCTGGTGAATCTTGCCCATATGCTCAGGGTTTAGCTGATCGCCATATTTGGGGTGGGGAAGGAATTTTCCTCCAGGGCAGATTGGAGAGGCCCTGGAGGTTTTTTGCCTTCCTCTGTAGCATGGGGCGCGGCTCACTTGAGGGAGGATTCTCTGCTCCTTGAAGTCTTTAAACCACGATTTGAGGACTTCAATAGCTCAGACATAGGTGAGGTTTTTCGTAGGAGTGGGTGGGTGAGATTCTGTGGCCTGTGTTGTGCAGGAGGTCGGACTGGATGATCAGAATGGTCCCTTCTGACCTTAGTATCTATGAATCTATGTTACCGGAGGAAGGAGACTGGCACTGTTGGCAGAGTGAAAGGGCAATGCAAGGCCAGAGTAGGGTAATGCAGAACTGGAAAAAGCCAAATGATCTGAAGGTTGCCAGGCTTTGTAGCATAAGTTCACTAACAAGCTCAGAAGTCCCTGGGACACTGCACAGACCTGTCCATTGAGTCACTTGCTAGTGACATGCTGATGCAGACACCAATACAACATTCATTCCGTCTTTGCACATTTATTTCATACAGTGGTATCTGGACTTCTTAGTTTACCATAACAGGGCCCTGAAGGTTTTACCAAGCTCCATTTCATTAGCTACTTAAACAGCTCGTAAATTGAGGATCTGAAAAAGCTACTGGATCTGATGCATCCACAAAGATGGTTCTGAATATGTATCTCAGCAGCCATCCATTAATACAGCAAGAGTATTCTCTTGGCAACCCACAATTGTTATTGCCCTGGGGTCACATTTCCCATTTCCATCTTCTCTCTTTTAATTACAGGCCGTCCATACAATAGCCATTCCTACCTCTAACCTCTTCAAACTAGAGAAAGGCCCAAGCTACGTAATACAGACCTTGGTTTGAATTTCCTCAAAGCTTCAGGGAGTTCTGATCCAGTGCTCTGATAAAATTCCAGCCCAGCCCATGAAGTTGGGATCCAGAGATGAACTTCCCTAAAGTCTGAGGTGTTCCAGGTGAGATCCATCTCTGCTTTGTAACCACACTAAGCTACATAGTGCCAACTGTCAGTGCAGCCTGCACCTTGCTGGGCAGCCAGGGAGTGTGGTAATCAAAACAACATCTGTCATTGTTTCCATAGGTCAGGTGTTATCTCACTGAGATGGAGAAGATCAATCAGCTCCCCATTGTCAGGGCCCTACCAGTTAGAGAGGCCAGGCCCGCATGCATGGCATCTCCCCAGTGAACTTTACCATAGTGCAGGTGTTTTTTAAAAAAGACAGTCCGACATGCTGTGTGTGAGGTGTGGTGGACCACATTCAGGTGATGAGTCAGAACAACAACAGGTAGTGGCTATCATCTACCGAAGCATGAACAGACACACTGGGAAAGGCCAGTGAGATGGAGCCAATGGGGGTTTCTCTGCACCAAGCACAGGTATGAGAGAAGACTCAACAACTGGGGATAGGGAGGGGCAAGAAGGTCCAGAAGTGGTTTCCTTGGTCTGGAGAAACACTTTACAAAATAGGCTTTCAAGCAGAAATACAGTGACTTCCCCCCTTGCTATGGTTTAAAGGGTGCACTGGATTTTCTTTTCATTTGATTTTTTTCTTGGTGAAAAGTGTCTGAGTCCTGGAGACTGAAGTCTTCTCAAACAGGGTTAGTACCAGCAGCATGAACTCAATGTCACTCCAAGTCATTGGAACCCTGCTCTGGAGAGGTCCCCTCTAAGGATGTCTCCATGGCCCATTCAGACCTTGGATTCTCAGCAGAGAAGCCAGCAAGGGGCCCAGTAATGGTTGCTGTGATGTGCACATCTCTCCGCTAGGTGTTCCAGATCCACCAGTATGGGCAATTGAACAGATGTTGCACAGAATCAGCTTTTAGAAAGTGACCAGCAGGGATGGATTTGAATTGGTGGCATATAGCTCCTTATCGCATAGCTGTTTCTAAGGTGAACCAAAGGGCACTGTCAATCCACTCACTAATCCAGTCCCTCTCCTGTGCATACGCCATCACCTTGGGAAGCGTTTACCGGCATGGCAGGGGGCCAGCTTCACCACACTGGCATGGTTGTGGATAACGCCATTTCAGAGGCTACCTTAACTCTTCTCTATGTCCAGACACAAAAACAGAGGCAACTCTCTTCTGCATGAGCTCGATTTTCCATCCTATTGTACAAGCCAATCTAAAGTGCTCGAGCAGAGCAGAGATGAAACCCTTCCTTGATGGAAATCCAGGCATACATCTCCCAGTCAGCGACTCATGGATGCACTCCACGAAGTCAGAGAAATGTTTATCTTTTTGTTTTCTTTAAACAACACTGTATGTCTCTTGCCATCAGACAGCTGTCTGTGGGCATGGCAAGATGGGGATTCATGTTTCCCATCAGAAGATCAGAATGTTACCATTTTTAGGCTACCGTTAAAGCTGGCTCGTTAATTCAAAGCACGTGATTTCTAGGTTATGTGCATAAATGGGCTCCCTCCACATCGCAGGGCCTGAAGTAATGGAATAACATCATCCCCATCACACACCGAGATTAAACGACCCACCCGCAGTCACACAGTGAGGCTGTGGCAGAGCTGGGAATAGGTTATCTTGAATGCCAGTCCTGAGTCTTCACCACGGAAGCGTCTTTCCTCAGGCAAGTTTCAGAGTAGCAGTCGTGTTAGTCTGTATTCTCAAAAAGAAAAGGAGTACTTGTGGCATCTTAGAGACTAACAAATTTGTTAGTCTCTAAGGTTCCAAAAGTACTCCTTTTCTTTTTCCTCAGGCATTCACATCAGCCTCTAGAGAGGTCATTTACCCACACATCTGGCCAATATCATTGACAGTCACTTCCACCTACAAAGGAGACAATAGGGACCCCAAACTCAAGAGGACAGTATTGAGAACTAGGAACTGGCTTCAGCTGTCAGCAGCCTTTAGTGGGAATCATGTACATTATGGGTAAATCTGCTTTGAAGACACTTGAATTAAATTAAAATGGATTTGGCACCAGAAATCTCAGAGGTGAGATGAGAAGTGAGCAGGAGTGGTTTCTTTCAATTCCTGCATTCTAGTCCTGTTTATAAATTACGCCAAGAAAACCGCAAGTGAACCAGAGCCTTTCATTCCATTTCCTAGTACCCTCAGGCAACTAAACACCCAGGTCACGCGGGGCCAGCGGCCAGGACCCCAGACCAGCAGTGGGCTGAGTGGCTCAGCCCACTTGCCACTCAGCCTGCTGCCAGTCTGGGGTTCCATCCGCTGGCTCCTGCCAACCAGGGTCCCGGCTTCCAGCCCCGCTCAGCCTGCTGCCGGTCTGGGATCCTGGCCCTGCCCACATACAGTGGGTACCTACATTCTCCCTGGTTCTAGCCCATTCTCTTCCTCTCTCTTTGCACTGAGCTGAGGGTGGGAGTGCACTGAGCACAGGGCTGAGGGTGAAGGAGCAGGCAGGGGGTTGGGGTGTGGTCTGGCCAGGAGCTAGAATGAGGGAGGAGGCTCAGGGTTGGGGCAGGAGGTTTGGGGGTGGAATGCTTACCTGGGCAGCTCCCATTGGTGTGAGAGGTGCAGGTGGGAATGTGGGGGGGGCAGTGCAGGAGCTCCCGTTTAGTGCTCAGGGTGGGAGTGGGAAGGTGGGGGTACAAGAGTCAGGACATGGGGTGTGGGGGTGCAGGGGTCAGGGCAGGAGGCTGGGGTGTGTGGAGGGGTACAGGGGTCAGAGCAGAGGGCTGCGTGTGTGGAGGGATGCAGGGGTCTGGGCAGAGGGCTGGGTATGTGTGGGAGAGTGCAGGGGTCAGGGCAGAGGGCTGGGTGGGTGTGAGGGGTGCAGGGATTAGGACAGAGGGCTGGGTGTGTGAGGGGGATGCAGGGGTCACGGCAGGGGGCTGGAGGGGAATACTCCTTGATTCCACCCCCCTTTCTCACGGCCCCATCCCCACCTCTTCTCTGCCTCCTCCCCGAGCAGCCAGGTCCACTTCTCCCCCTCCCCAGCAAGGGCCATCAGCTGATGGACAGCAGGGAGGGAGAGAAGGAGGGGCAGGAATGCAGCATGCTGGGGGAAGAGGCAGGGGAGGGGGGAGTTCACCTGTCCTGCAGCAGCACGGCAGGACCAAGCTTCTTCACCCTGCCCCGGGGGGGGGGGCAGAGAAGAGTGGGCCGGGGCGGGCAGGATTTTTAATGTCACACTGCTGCCTGCTGAGGTCCCGGCCTGGGTTCGGCAGCGGGCTGAGCGGGGCCAGTGGCTGGGACCAGGCAAGCAGCAGCGTGCCACTAAAAATCAGCTTGCGTGCCGTCTTTGGCATGTGTGCCATAGGTTGCCAACCCCTGCGTTATAACATTTGGAAAATTGGGTCTAAATAGCAACTCTGCTACAGCTGTAGCTGACATGCAGCTAGGTGCTGCTGCATGACTGGCAGGCTCACTGCTCCCTACAATGCATGGGCATCAATGCAGTTGCATTGCCACAGCAGCCTTCCAGGGGGCCACACTGCAAAATTGTTGGACACTAATTTCACTGTTTTTCTTTTAGCTACAGTAACCCAGGACAAAGCGATGTGGCTTCCCCATGTAGAGCGTTCATCCCTGATCACACAAATGCAGGGTGCATGAAAAAAAACCAGAAGGGCCTAAAAAGCATAAGGACAGCCATACTGGCTCAGACCAAAGGTCCATCCAGCCCAGTATCCTGTCCTCTGACAGCGGCCAATGCCAGGTGCCCCAGAGGGAGTGAACCTAACAGGTAATGATCAGTGATCTCTCTTCTGCCATCCATCTCCACCCTCTGACAAACAGAGGCTAGGGACACCATTCCTTACCCATCCTGGCTAATAGCCATTAATGGACTTAGCCTCCATGAATTTATCCAGTTCTCTTTTATAGTCCTAGCTTTCACAACCTCCTCAGGCAAGGAGTTCCACAGGTTGACTGTGCGCTGAGTGAAGAAGAACTTTCTTTTATTTGTTTTAAACCTTCTGCCCATGAATTTCATTTGGTGGCCCCTAGTTCTTATATTATGGGAACAAGTAAATAACTTTCCCTTATTCACTTTCTCCATACCACTCATGATTTTATAGACCTCTATCATATCCCCCCTTAGTCTCCTCTTTTCCAAGCTGAAAAGTCTTAGCCTCTTTAATCTCTCCTCAGATGGGACCCGTTCCAAATCCCTAATCATTTTAGTTGCCTTTCTCTGAACCTTTTCTAATGCCAGTATATCTTTTTTGAGATGAGGAGACCGCATCTGTACACAGTATTCAAGATGTGGATGTACCATGGATTTATACAAGGGCAATAAGATATTCTCCATCTTATTCTCTATTCCTTTTTTAATGATTCCGAACATCCTGTTCACTTTTTTGATTGCCGCTGCGTGGACGTTTTCAGAGAACTATCCACGATGACTCCAAGATCTCTTTCTTGAGTGTATATTGAAAGCAGGGTATATTGAATACTGCATACAGCACAGAGGACTAGAATCTAGGAGGAACACAAGGACTGGCAGACTGAACAGACCCAAGGTCCATCTAGGCCAGCCCCTGAGCATGTCCAGCATCAGACACGTCGAAGGAAGGTTCAAGAAACCCCACTGTGGGTAGATTTGTGATAATCTGACCCCATGAAGGTCTCATCCTAATTCATAATAGAGATTGGCCTAAAACCTGAAGGAGCAGGTTTTATCTCCCTTCCAAAAAGTCTTTTAATATTAACTTTTATAACTCTGGGAATTTTTGTTATAATGTAACCATCCAAAACTTTTTTCGATTTGGCTAAATTTTTGCTTCACTGTCATCCTATGGCAGTGAGTTCTACATTCTAATCGCACATTGAGTGTCCAGGAAAATCCTTAGGAAAATGTATTGCCTACACTTTGTATTTATATCGGATCTTTCACCTGAGGATCTCGATGTGCTTTACAAACACTGGTTAACCTGTGCAATCACCCAAAGAGGTATTAGTATTATCTTAATTTTACAGAGGGGGAAACTGAGACACACAGAAGAGGTGCTACTTGTCCAAGGTCACAAAGTCAGTTAGTGATGGGGCCAGGAGTAGAAGGCAGGAACCTTGTCTCCCAGTCGCCTGTTCTAACTATGAGGCCATATGCCCCCCAACCCATCCCAGCACCACAAACAAATCCCAAGAGTGCCCCGTTTCCTAGGCTCCTGCTGTGACAACTAGACTCCTTCCTAGACGTGGAAAGAGATGTCTGCCCTCTGCTGTAACTGCTCGATAGCCCTTCCAGAGCAGAGTGCGCCAAAAGTCTTGGCTTCCCGGCCACTTTCCCCACTACTAGTCGTTGGGGATGGAGGTGTCGCGGACGCAGCGCCCATAGCTCACCGGCGTTTTCTGGCTCAGTGCTGGACCAAAGGGCACACGCTGCGGCCAGCTTGCACTCGCCGAGGGTGGCCCATGTGGAAGTCCCAACTTGCTCCCATTCGGGAATCGTGGCGCAGGGGCACAGGAAGCAGCGTTCTAGCGTCCTGAGAGTGTTGGCTCTGCTCCTCCTTCCCAGAGCAGCGCACAGAGAGGAGATGTCCCAGCCGCGGCTTGGGCCCAGTGCCACATGTAGTCATCACAGGCAGTTACAAGACTCCCTCGGACTTCTCTAGAGGCCTTAGCAGGTGATGTGGAAATACAAAAACAGAGCCCAGATACCAGAGGGACAGATGGACAGACACTGGCTATGGGGTGAACATTGAGGGCTCCCTGTTCGTTACTGATCTGATATTAGAATCAGTTCCTGACCCAAGCTGAAATTTGCCTTTGCCTCAGGGGCCCTGCATTTCCTTTCCAGTTCTTGGAGACCCAATTTCCGAGCTGTTTTTGCAGCCCCCAGTGACGTCTCCACACAGCTGTGCTGAATTCCAAAGTGAAGCCGGAGAAATGGAAGGAGAATCTGAGTCAGAGCAAACACTAAAATCCTGCAAAGCAGATTTCCTCCTCCACGCGCTCTGTATAACCAAGTCACAACAATCATGAGACAGGCCCATCAGCTGATGCTCAATGGGGGTGTGGGGGGTGGGGAGGTCCACCCTGGAGGAATCCACACTGACATTGTACCAGGAAAGTGGCAGCGGGGCTAAGCTGCCTCCAAAATAAACCTTAATAAAGTCTCTTGAATCTCACCGGATCAAGCCCTGAGCTCGTTACTTCATTTTCACTCAATCCTTATGCAGGAAAAACCCTTTCTGCTGTCAGTGGGAATTGGCCCATGTGAGAATTGAGTAAACACAGCATTGGCATCTGACCCTTTCTTTCTGCAGACAAGAGACAAATTTCTCTATTTTTAACTCCCGTGCTAAGGGTCCCTGCAGTCTGTTTCATTCAGGCTACTTTCTACCTCAAGTCTTCACCTCGATTTCTAACTAGGGTGGGATCATAGGTGGCATTACGGTTCCCCTAGTTGGTGCCAGGATAAAGCATATCTGTTTGTTTTTAATTCTGCAGTTGACACGGCACACAATTTGGTTTGCTTTAGTTATTTCAAGCCACTGATCTCTCATTGTGCAGCATAAGGCCAAAGAGATGTCAGGCCTGGGCCAGTTTGGGGGCACAAGTTTCATGATGAACCTGTGTCTTTGCAACGAATCCCACAAACCACTGCCATGCTTAGCCATGCCCAGAGCCAGCCCATTCACTCTAAATGGTACTACCTTTGTTTGCAGGAACTCCCACCCCTGTACAGCAGCAAAAGGCCTCCCCGCTGTTGGTAACATTAGGACTTCCTTCTAGGATGTGGATAAGGGGCACTACACTATCTGGATAAGAAGTACTTTGTCATCTCCCCTCCAGTGGGTACCATCACCATTTACACAGAGAGACGGAAGAGACCTACCAGATCCTCCAGTCCCTGTCCCTGAAGCTAACGCATGATAGTCCCTACAGCACGTAAAAACAGAACAATGGCCATGCTGGGTCAGACCAAGAGTCCATCTACCCAGTATCCTGTCTTCCAACAGTGGCCAGTGCCAGGTGTTTCAGAAGGAATGAACAAAACAGGGCAATTTATCAAGTGATCCATCCCCTGTCACCCAGTCCCAGCTTCTGGCAGTCAGAGATATGGGGACACCCAAGACATGGGGTTGTGTCCCTGACCATCTTGGCTAATAGCCATTGATGGACCTATCCTCCAGGAACTGATCTAGTTCTTTTTTGAGCCCAGTTATAGTTTTGCCCTTCACAACATCCCCTAGCAAGGAGTTCCGCAGGTTGACTGTATGCTGTGTGAAGAAATACTTCCTTTTGTTTGTTTTAAACCTGCTGCCTATTCATTTCATTAGGTGACGTTGGGTTCTTATGTTACATGAAGGGTAACATAACACTTGCTTATTCACTTTCTCCACACCAGTCATGATTTTACAGACCTCTCTCATACCCCACCTTAGTCGCCTCTTTTCCCAGCTGAACAGTCCCACTCTTATTAATCTCTCCTCATATGGAAGTTGTTCAATCCCCTAATCATTCCTATTGCTGTTCTCTTTATTTATTCCAACTCAAATATATCTTTTTTTAAAGATGGGCTGCCCAGAACCCAGAACTGCACGCAGTATTCAAGGTGTGGGTGTATCACGGATTTGTATAGAGGCATTGTGATATTTTTTGTCTTATTATCTAGCACTTCCCTAATTGTTCCTAATATCCAGTTAGCCTTTTTTGACTAATGCTGCACATTGAGTGGATGTTTTCAGAGAACTATCCGCAGTGATTCCAAGATCTCTTTCTTTAGTGGTAACAACTAATTTAGACCCTGTCATTTCATAGGTATAGTTGGAATTATGTTTTACAATGTGCATTCCTTTACATTTATCAACCCTGAATTTCATCCACCATTTTGTTGCCATCACCAATGGTGGATTAACACACGGGTCCATGGGGCCCCACCCAATTTGGGGGGCCCAGGAGTGCCAGAACCTGTGTAGAAGGGGTGAGGGCCACCAGCACCAGAACTGTGGCCCCACTCCCTGCTCTTCCTCTTTCAGGCAGAGTCCCACTCCCTGCTCCTCCTCTTCCCCCGGAGACCCCAGCCAGGCCAGAAGCTGGAGCTGGGTCAAGGTAAGAGCTGCCCAAGGAGCCTGGGCTGCTGTGAAGAGCTCCACACCCTCCACCTGTCCTATCTGCCCAAAAGCAGCACCCAGCCCATGTCCTTGCCCCCTGGGGCATTCCACCTAGGATAGGTGGAGGGTCCGGAGCTCCCCACAGTGGCCCAGGCTCTGGATGGCTCTTACGGGCCTGGGAGGGGGGGTGAAGAGGAGCAGGGCCCCATGGTGGCCTGCTCAGCCCTCTCCCACTGGGAAGAGGCTGGTGCTGCTAGCAGGGGCTGAGCTTTCTGCCTGCCCATGTTAAAAAGTGCGTGGGGCCATAGCCCCCCCAGTTCCGACACCCCTAGAACCCCAGAGTGTGAGGGGCCCAAATGTTATTTGTGGCCACGGCCTCAGTAAATCATAATCGACCTCTGGTAGTCACCCCGGTTTGAGAGATCCTTGGTTAGCTCTTCGCAGTCTGCCTGGGACTTAACTATCTTGAGTAGTTTTATATCATCTCACTGTTTGCCACCTCACTGTTTAGCCCTTTTTCCAAATCATTTATGACTATGTTGAATAGGACTGGTCCCAGAACAGACCCCTGGGGGACACCACTATTTACCTCTCTCCATTCTGAAAACTGACCATTTAGTCCTACCCTTTGTTTCCTATCTTTTAACCAGTTACTGATCCATGAGAGGACCTTCCTTTTATCCCATGACGGCTTACTTTGCTTAAGAGCCTTTGGTGAGGGACCTTGTCAAAGGTTTTCTCAAAATCCAAGTACACTATATCCCCTGGATCCCCCTTGTCCACGTTTGTTGATCCCCTCAAAGAACTCTAACAGATTGGTGAAGCATGATTTCCCTTTATAAAAGTTGTGTTGACTCTTCCCCAACATATATTCATCTCTGTGTCTTATAATTCTGTTTTTTTCTATAGTTTCAACCAGTTTGCCTGGTACTGAAGTGAGGCTTACCAGTCTGTAATTGCTAGTATCACCTCTGGTGGCTTCTTTAAAAATTGGCTTTACATTAATTATCCATCAGTCATCTGTAGGGCCATACCAAATTCATGGCCGTAAAAAACAGGTCACGGACTGTGCAATCAGATCTTCCCAGTGAAATCTAGCTCCTGGATGGCAGGGGACTGGCAGTACCCCAGCCAGGGGCTCCTATTGTGTACTGGGCTCCAGCTGCTAGTCTCAGTGGGGCTGGAGCAGGACAGGACTCCTCTTCACCTGCACGGGCTGCTCTCGAGGGGAGATCACACCCACCTCCGGGTTCCTGAAGGCAGCGCAGAAGTGAGAGTGGCAATCCCGCAAGCCCCCAACAACTTTGTGACCCCCCACAACTCTCTTTTGGGTTGGGACCCTCCTGGTTACCATGACATTTTTAAAATCCTGTGACCATGAAATTGACCACAATGGACTGTGAATCTGATTGGACCCTAGGCTGATTAAAGCGATAGGTTACCTATTACAGTTAGTAATTCTAAAATTTCACATTTGAGTTCTTTCAGAACTCTTGGGTGAATGCCATCTGGGCCTGATGACTTTTACTGCGTAATTTATCAGTTTGTTCCAAAACCGCCTCTAATGACACCTCAATCTGGGACAGTTCCTCAGATTTGTCACCTAAAAAGAATGGCTCAGGTGCGGGAATCTCCCTCACATCCTCAGCTGTGAAGACCAATACAAAGAATTCTGTTAGCTTCTACACAATGGCCTCATCTTCCATGAGTGCTCCTTCAGCACCTCCATCGTCCAGTTGCCCCATTGACAGTTTGGTAGGCTTCCTGCTTCTGATATATTTAAATAAAATTGCTGTTAGCTTCTGTATCTTTTGCTAGCTGCTCTTCAATTCTTTTAAGCCTGCCTAATTATACTTTTACATTTGGCTTGCCAGAGGTTATGCTCCTTTCCAAAGGTTATGCTCCTTTCTATTTTCCTCCATCTGACTTGACTTTGAATTTTTAAAGGATGTCTTTTTGTCACTAACTGCCTCTTTTATTCTATTAGTTAGCCGGGGGTGGAGGAGAGGGCATTTTTTGGTCCTCATTGTTTTTTTAGTTTGGGGTATACATATAGTTTGAGCCTCTATGATTGTGTTTTTTTTAAATTTCTATGCAGCTTCCAGGCATTTCACTCTTGTGACAGTTCATTTTAATTTCTGTTTAATTAGCCTCCTCATTTTTGCGCAGTTCCACCACAGTAGCATTGATCTGTCAAAAGGAGGGTTTTCTCGGTATTTCCCCCACCAAGCATGTTCAAATTTAATTACGTTATGGTTGCTGTTATCGAGCAGTTCAGCTCTATTCACATCTTCAACCAGATCCTGTGCTTCACTGAGAACTAAATCAAGAACTGCCTCTGCCTTTGTGGGTTCCGGGACTGGCTGCTCCAGGACACAGTCATTAATGGTGTTTAGAAATTTTATCTCTGCATCTGGTCCTAAGGTAACATGATCCCAATCAATATGCATTATTACTGAGTTTTCTGAGGATGTCAGACTGGGGATGGGACCACTCAACTGTGTCCCAGAAAGTCTCAACTATGTATCTCTCTGTCTCCCTTAGCTCCTCCAGTTCAGCCACTCTGGTCTCAAGAGCCCGTACTCAGTCTCGGAGGAATGAGAGTTGTTTGCACCGAATGCACACTTATGCCACCTATCCACAAGGCAGGTAATCCTACATGCTGCATTCAGTGCAATAACCTGGATACCCCCCCTGCTGCTGGATGTCTGCCTGCGTTATCTTTACTCTTGAAGGGTTTGTTTGTTTGAGGGTGCATTTTTTTCTTCTGGGGGAAAGGGGGTTTTAGAAAATACTTGTTAGGTGCATCTGGCTCTCACACGCCCTCTCTAAACTCCCATTTGCTGCTGCTGGTCACTACCACATTGTGCAGCACTTTGTGCAGCCTAGTGTTAAATGTACTGTGTCAGAGCTCCAACCTTGTCCCTGTGGGTCCCGCGCTTCCAGGCGGTTTATGCTACTTCAGAGGCTCACTGCAACCCTCCACGTAGCCTGTCTCTCTCTAGGACCAGGGATACAGTCTACTGGCCCTTTTCATCATAAGCCAGCAATGGAGGTTGGTGAGAGAATTCCCACAGTCTCTGTTGTTCCTACGGCCTCATGCCAAAACAGTTTAGCTTCCTGTCTTGACAGGGGCCTGTTTTCCCCTCCCAGGGGGTGTTTCTGTAGTGGTGAGTTGGGGGGAACGCGGGCCTGTCCTCTATTCCGGGTTCTGGCCCAGGGACCCTAATGGTAGCAGCTGTTGGCAGCCAACCTTTTACTGCCAGAGTTGCTACATTTCCCTGGGCCACTTCCCCACTGCTCTCCTGCTTCTCCCTGCTTCACCCTTACCTGAGGGCTCCCTTACTAGTGACTTGAGGGTGTCTTCATTAACCAGCCCTTCAACCACACTTCCTCTCCCCTGGCTCCTCCCGGCCTGACTGGAGTGAGCCCTTTGATATTATCAGAGGGGCCTTAATTAGAGTCAGGTGGTCACATTAGCTTAATGGCCTCACTTGACTCTTTGCAGGTTAATTGGAGTCAGGTGTTCTCATTAGCCTGGAGCAGCCCCTGCTCTGGTCAGTCAGGGAACAGAAAACTTTAATCCAGTGGCCAGCAGATCTGCCTTCTGCTCCTCTGCTGTACCCAACTGGCCTGGGTCTGTCACATAACCGATGGGTGAGCCTTCCCGTTCCACCTGCCCTTCGAGTGACACTTGCCCAGGCTGATCCACCTCCCTGGTAGGAGGTTTTCTTTCATAGTCAACCTATTTTTTCTCTTCTTTAATTTCACTCCATCAGTCCTAATTCAGCCCCGCCTTGTACCACACTCCCTTCCCCTGCTGGGATTTACACCATTCCAGTAGCTGAAGCCCCCAGGGCCCTGCCAGTAGCTTGCCCTCTTGCCACATTTCCTGGGAGTGAAGTTGATCTGTGTGGGGATGGGTGACCAAGAGTTTTCTGGAAGTCCAAGTGCAACAGGTCAGAGCGCTCCCTTGGGTATGTTACTGGGGCCTGTCTGAAACAGTGGGAAATCCCATTCCTGACAGCTCTTTTGAGACTATGGAGGAGTCTTGACTGACGTTAGGATGGCCCAGTGTTATAACTCTGCAAACAGTCTGGTCTTGCTCCACATGCAGCTGAATTTCTCACCCTCCTCAGCTCCGCACTCACATCTTCCTGCATGACTGTTCCACAGAGTGTGGAGGAGGAGAACACGCTGCAGAAGGGAGATAACTACCAGGATACCCACCTCAGGCTTGGCTTTGCAGCACAGTCCAGCTGCCCAGCCCTCAATAAGTCTAAACAAGGACAAGACATTCCCACCCTTTGCTCAGTCTTTATCCTGGGGATGTCAGGCCAGGAGGAACCATTCCATTTGATAAAGGGCTTAAACCCACAGACCGCTGTCTGCCCCCATGCAACTCGGGTGTTTGTCTGGAATACAACAATCCCTCAAATCCATATTTGCACAGTTCCTCCTCTAACCTCTCTCAACTCCTTGGGGAGAACACACTGCCCCTAGGAAACCATGACAGTCTTGCTGGCTGTGCTCCCAGACCAGACACAGAACCTATTCTATAACTGTAATTTATGGCCCTATTAAGCTATAAAAGAGTCAAATGAACCCTGCCCACGGCTGCAAACTTCAAACAGAAAGCCCACTGCTACAACTCTTCTTAAGCTCTTTGCTGAATTACCAGGTTTCATTCTAGTCTGTCCTAGCTGGCCCTTCTATCACGCAGGAGCTACCAGCGCAACTTTTCTTGTGCCCAGAGAGCTGGTAAAACTCCTGGGCTTGAGAGCCAACACCAGTGCCAGTCAATATGGGCCACAGGGAGGAATGGCTACTACCCTCTGGTCCTCCCTGAAGGTGCCCATGTCAGCTGTGGAGCCCACTGGCCCCAAGCAGCTGAATGGCACAGTGAAGCTTCCTCAGTTCAACCTGTTGTGTTCGCTCCATAAACAGATCATGTGGCATAAACATAAAAGCCATGTGCTCTGGGCTGCATATGCTATCGCCCAGTGATTTTAGCAGCAGCGGATGCCTTTCTGCATCCCTAGGCCCACACAATCGCAGACCCACAGTACATTGTCTCGCTCCCGTTGAGCCCGCTCTTGCACTATCCCAGAGCAGTGCTCTGTGGCAGGCAGGATCCCAGGCTCCTCCCCTCAGCGCTGCACCCCTGGCTGCTGCAGTGTCACGGTGTTCAGTATCAGGAGGTAGCTGTGTTAGTCTGTATCCACAAAATCAACAAGGAGTCCGGTGGCACCTTAAAAACTAACCGATTTATTTGGGTATAAGCTTTCGTGGGTAAAACCCCACTTCTTCAGATGCATGGAGTGAAAATTACAGATGCAGGCATTATATGACGACACATGAAGGGAGTTACCTCACAAGTGGAGAACCAGTGTTGACAGGGCCAATTCGATCAGCGTGGATGTAGTCCACTCCCAATAATAGATGAAGAGGTGTCAATTCCAGGAGAGGCAAAGCTGCTTTTGTAATGAGCCAGCCACTCCCAATCCCTATTCAAGCCCAAATTAATGGTGTTAAATTTGCAAATGAATTTTAGTTCTGCAGTTTCTCTTTGAAGTCTGTACCATCTGTACAGACCCAAGAGGCCAGGATTTGAGTCTTTACCTGGATTGCAGGCTCCTGTTCCTACTCATGAAAAGTTTAGAAGCCCCCCTCCCCCTTTTTTGTCCTATGACCGCAGGGATGTTAATGGGCTGCTTCACCTTGAGGGGTGCCTTAGAATGTGTGTTAACTGCTTATGCTAAGCAATTTGTTCCAGCTCTTATTTAGCTGGAATAGTCCTGAAGAAGAGCTTTGTGCAGCTTGAAAGCTGGTCTCCCTCACCAACAGAAGTTGGTCCAATAAAAGACATACCCTCATCCACCTTGTCTCTAACATCCTGGGACCCACATGGCTACAACTACACTGCAAACAATATAAAGTGTAAAGTGTGGGGAAGGAGCCAGGAGCCTCTCTGTCCTCCTTTTCCAGCCACACCCAAGATGCCAATAATAGGGTCTGAAGTCACTCTGGGCTAGGCCAGCTCTTTTCCATACTGAATGAATGTACTGAACGGAAAACTTACCAGGACTTATTTGGAAATAAAAAGCCCAGGGCATGATGTGCAGCTCTGTGCAAGTCAGACTGCGCTAGCATGGTTTCGGGACAGCTTTATGGTTTCCCTCCACTCTGGCATGCTCCAGGGCTTGGGCTTTCTAGACATTCTTCTAGAATTTCTCAGCTGCAGTCTATGCTGGGCTCCAGGGATGCTGGGCCATGTGACACGTCAGACTAATGTCTGGGGCAGGGCTACAGAAATTCACTACCACATTTAGCAGATGATATTGCAGCCATCTGCTTACCAGTGTGCACCTCCTCACCTAACCCAATGGACTCTCATGGCAGCTCTTCAGAGATTTACATGCTCTCTCCCTGCCCTCGGCTATTTGCAAATCTACAGACGTGCAACTGGCACGCTGGGAACCAGAGATCTACAGAAGTTAATCCTATTGATGGCTCTACATGGACCGGGAGTCAGAACCAGAGAAGTCTGCTCCCCCACACAGACAGGCATGCATGAACACACACACACACACACTTCTGAACTCGGGGTGGGGGTGGAGGAAAAGGAGGATCGGGCTGGCATAGGTCACCCCTTTCACTTCTCGTCAGAGCAGATGGGAGAAGCCATTAGGACAGACAGGACAGGCTCCCTCCCTCCTACATCCTCATCCCAGCCCCGTGAGCACAGTGTCCTGTCCCAGCCTGGCATCCTCCCAATCCTGGATCACCAAGCCCTGTAAGCTGGGAATGCACAGCCAGTCCTGCATTGCCAGGCCCCACATGCATAAAATGCACCTTCCCAATCCATACCACCAAGACCGAAGGGCTGAAGTGGTATAAAGACCTTGCCCTAGCCCCCTGCATATTTCACCCTGTGCACACATTGTGCATTCAATGTACATGCAGCTGTCATGTCCCATGTGAGTCTCCCAAGTGTTTGGCTTGGTCCAGGCATGAAAAAGAAACAATGAAAAATATCCAGTTCATGCTGCCATGAGCATGAAACTTATTGTAAAGTCTTGGGGCCCAGTCCTACAAACAAGCATATTTAACTGAGTGAGCTCAATGAGCCTAGCTACGGGTATGAAGTCACTAGGGTATGGTTTTGCAGGATCAGGTCCTTTATTTGTGCCTGCTTGCATGACAGATGCCAGAGATGAAACTTCCAGTGCCTGACTCTAATGAACAACCAGGTTCCCCTGTGCACCCATATGTCATTACTGAAAGATTGCCAGGGACAGACATTGACCAGCCTCATTTAGATCTTTTGATAAAGTCCAAGAAATTTTTATATGATTTTTTTTTTCAAAACAGACTTCAGCACTTTGTTTATAAAGAGCTCCTCAGCATGTGCATGAGTGACCCTACCATAACAAATCCACATACCCACAATACACTTCCAATTGGAAGGAAACTTGCAAGTGAGCTGGTGTCCCATGAAGCAGCCCTGGCAATTGTTCTGCATCAAACGTATGATTGTTACTTACAGCATATTCGAACTCCAGATTAAAGTCCCGGTTGTTTGCCTGAAGGTGCCTCTCTTCCTCTGTAGAGAAGAACACACACATTAGATTTTAGCAAAGGAGAACTTAATAGCTATTTGAGGAGGAGGAGAATGAATAATTACAAGCATCAAGGAGCAGCAGGAAGAGGGGACTTTTAGGAGAGTAATGCCAGGGAGACCCAAGCTGTGTACCAGAACCCCAGTGCTCAGGCTTAGTGGTGTGTGGCAGACACTGACTTGACATGATGCTAGTGCTGAGCATTGGTGTCACAGTGATTTGGCATTCATTCACCAACACGTTCCAATCACATACCTCACTGTGGTCCCAGCATTGGCATCAGTAGGACAGGCTGATCTCCTACCCATCATATTAGCTTCCCTGGAGGCTCAGGATTAGTTCTAGACAAGTGGGATTCAAGCTCCCAACCTCCCTCCACAAAAATCTTGACAAGCTGGTGCCCTAGCTCTATTGTTAATTTTGTACCACTACTGGAGTGTGTACTATGGCAGGGCATCACAGTGTAATAACAATCAGCTCGCAGAGATGTTTTCATTCAAGGAACTCAAATGCTTTAAACAGTAATTCATTCACCAGAAATTAGTGAGACAGAAAAATTCTTTTGCCTCATTTTACAATGGGGAAACTGAGGCACAGAGCAGTCAGCATGACCTTCTCAAGCTCACAGAGGGAGTCAGAGGCAGAGCTAGGAATAGAAAACAGGTGTCCTGGTTTCCGCTCCCCTTCTCTAACCACTAAGTCACACTCCCCTCCATAAAACGTTCTCCACTAGTCACTGGGCAGATCTAAGCAACACACCTAGAGAAGGCTATTTCAGAACACTTGCTGCATTCCTTTTATACAGTTAGGGCTGCTCTGAATCCCTCCTTGGGGATTCTGAGCTGAGTCCCACAGTAAATGCTGCAAAGAGATAAATGATCATAAAGAAAATAAGAGATGGTAAAACCTTAAGAAATCAAAAACCAACAGAAATGCTGGAGCAGAGCGTGGGCAGGGCTTGGGAAAAGTGAAACAACATTCAGCTCCGCGGAATAGCTAGAACAGCATCATTTAACCAAACATTGTGTGGTTAGACAGCCAGGCTCAAACAAGCCATGTGCACAGAAGAGCGAGCTGTTACTAAAGAAGATGTTACAAAGGAAATCCAGCCTAAGCATGGGCAGTGCTGCTGCCCAGATCCTCAGTGCCCAGCACTGTACACTTAGGAACCTGGGCAGCATCGGAGATGTTGACCACAGCCAGCAGCATCCTACAGAGGGCAGGGTCTGCCTAGCTGGATGCCAGGCAAGAATCTATTTGACGGATACTGCAAGGTGGGGAGCAGCCCAGAGAGTTAGGGGAGCTAGCTGATATCCCCACAACGGGAACTTTACACTAGGAACGGGAAAACATGGAGCAGGGAGCCTGGCAAAAGCTGTGACACCTGCTGACATTTCAGAGGCTAAGAGTAAGCTCCCAGTTCCTGGACTCCTCTCTCTCCTTCTCTTCAGGGCCACTGGGAGTAGCCTGCATGGGGACTGCAAAGGGGAGGAAGGAGCCAGATCTGCAGAGGGCTATATGGAGAGCTCCTTTGCGCTTTCGCTGGATCCTGATCACAGCGCAGCTAAGAAGCCGGGCTGCATTCCTTACTCTGCCAGCTTGGCCATCCTCAAGGTCACCCAGGCCTGTGTAGAGCTTCCTTCTGGGGAACAAAGGCTCTGACAGGGAGACGCACCTCAAACATGTGGTCTGAATTCAACATTTCCAGGCAAAGCTGGGAGTTCAATGTGTGTGTGCAGCACCAGAGGAAGGAGCCTGGTATCTCATTGGAGAGAGAGCTCCATTCCTCAGGCAAAAACAATGAGGAGTCCTTGTGGCACCTTAGAGACTAACAAATTTATTTGGGCATAAGCTTTTGTGGGCTAGAACCCACTTCATCAGATGCACGGAGTGTAAAATACAGTAAGCAGAATATATATTTATTCTTTTGTGTAGAGATTGTCCAGTTTGGCCAATGTACATGGCAGAGGGGCATTGCTGGCACATATCACATTGGTAGATGTGCAGGTGAATGAGCCTCTAATAGTGTGGTTGATGTGATTAGGTCCTGTGATGGTGTCCCTTGAATAGATATGCGTACAGAGTTGGCAATGGGGTTTGTCGCAGGGATTGGTTCCTGGGTTAGTGTTTTTGTTGTGAGGTGTGTGATTGCTGGTGAGTATTTGCTTCAGATTGGGGGGCTGTCTGTAAGCAAGGACTGGCCTGACTCCCAAGGTCTGTGAGAGTGAGGGATCGTCCTTCAGGATAGGTTGTAGATTCTTGATGATGCACTGGAGAGATTTGGGGGCTGAAGGTGATGGCTAGTGGCGTTCTGTTACTTTCTTTGTTGGGCCTGTCCTGTAGTAGGTGACTTCTGGGTACTCTTCTGGCTCTGTCAATCTGTTTCTTCACTTCACCAGGTGGGTACTGTAGTTTGAAGAATGCTTGATAGAAATCTTGTAGGTGTTTGTTTCTGTCTGAGAGGTTGGAGCAAATGCGGTTATATCATAGAGCTTGGTTGTAAACAATGGATTGTGTGCTGTGGTCTGGATGAAAACTGGAGGCATGTAGGTAAGAATAGCGGTCAGTAGGTTTCCAGTATAGGGTGGTGTTTATGTGACCATCACTTATTTTCACCTTAGTATCCAGGAAGTGGAATAAAAGAATAGATGGACACAAACCAGATATCAAGAATTGTAACATTCAAAAATCAATAGGAGAACACTTCAATCTCCCTGGACACTCAATAACAGACTTAAAAGTGACAGTTCTTCAACATAAAAACTTCAAAAACAGACTCCAACGAGAAACTGCAGAACTGGAATTAATTTGCAAACTGGATACCATCAAATTAGCCCTGAATAAAGACTGGGAGTGGATGGGTCACTACAAAAACTAATTTCCCTCTGCTGATACTCACACCTTCTTGTCAACTGTTGGAAATTGGACACCTTGATTGCATTGGCCTCGTTAGCACTACAAAAATGATTTTCCCTCTCTTGGTATTCACCCCTTCTTGTCAACTGTTGAGGATAGGCCACTTCCACCTTAACTGAATTGACTCATTAGCACTGACCCCCCACTTGGAAAGGCAACTCCCATTTTTTCATGTGCTGTAATATATATTCTGCTTACTGTATTTTTCACTCCATGCATCTGATGAAGTGGGTTTTAGCCCACAAAAGCTTATGCCCAAATAAATTTGTTAGTCTTTAAGGTGCCACAAGGACTCCTCGTTGTTTTTGCTGATACAGACTAACACGGCTACCCCTCTGAAACCATTCCTCAGGCAGACGCTCACTAGGAGAGAGTGCCAGAAGCTGGCAACAGTGGTTGTTTGGGTTGTGCTTTTCTTGTTGTGAGGTAGAAATAGAAAACAGCAGGGCTTCGTAAACCTTCCCAAGAAACAAAGGCCGCCTGAACCTCAGACTGGAAGGACAGCTGAGTCTAGGTCCCTCCACCACCGCCCTCTCCTCCAGGCACCGCACCAACTGCTCAGTCGGCACCCAAAGCAGACTGAAAGCTTCCTGGGTTGCCACAGGAACTTTAACACTGCACATCATAGCTATTTCTACAGGCCAAAGTTGAACAGTGATCTCTGTTTTTGGGACCCCAAGATGTTGCTCCCCAAAACAAAATCAAAGGCCACTTTTGAAAATGGCCCAAACTGTTATGGTCTCTACTGGAAATACTTGCAAGGGTGGTGTGAAGGGGTGCAGACACTGCAGGTACAGTTGCAAAAGTTAAAAGACTAACAGGCACCTCACCCATTTCCACCATCCCACCCAAAAGACAGGCCTCCCCCACTTCAGCAAAGAGAGAATCTCCATTAGCTGTATAGTGCCTATGACACCCAGGTGAGTTCCTATTTTACCAGCATAGGGGAGCAATGCACACCAGCCAATGTGTTATCTGCTATTGTGTTCCATAAGCCAACATGATCTGCTAGTAACCATATCACACTGACTCTCGAGGAGATAAGGACAAGGCTAAAGAGCTGGAAGTTGTGCGTTATCTTTTGCCCAAGAGGTGTGGCTCCTAAAGCAAACTAGCTGTGCCACTCCCAGCAATGATCCTTTTCCAGGCTGAACAGATGCTCCTGAACTGGCATTGCACATTGTTTTGTAGGAGTAAGGAACATCCTCCACATTTCTTCAAATTCCTCTCTTGGGAGTTCCAGACATGTCACTGTCTATAGACAGCAGCTACCACTAATTCACAGAGCAAATTACAACCATTTGCTTTAACAACTCTGCTTTCCCTTGTGCAACAGGGAACAGGGGCCACTGAAACCTCTCCGATGAGTGCTATAAACAAAAAACTAAAATAACTTAATTGAATCCCTGTAACCGGGGGGGACGGACACCCACTTTCCTCTTGAGTGTCTCCAGCTGCTGAGTACCATATTCAGGCCTTTCCCCACTCCTGGCACCCCAAAGAGTCCAACAAAACTGTCTGTCTACCCTCACCAAGGGTCTTCCGCCCTGGCCCCTGTAAACTCAGCCCTTTGCTTGGGCTCCCCAAGGAGTCTTGTCCCTTTCTCAGGGTTTACACCACTTTGCCGGTGGCTGGGAAGGAACCCAGGAGTGCCTACTATGCAGGGTTCCAACCCAGGGACCCTATCCACAGCAGCCACATACTGCTCACTGCAATTAGTGGCTGCTAGTTCCCGGGGCCTCTTCCCAGATCACCATTTCACATGGTAAATAAGCACCCCAACTTTCACAATAAGCCAGAAATCAAGCTAATCCCATTTCAAAACAAGGCCAGAACAAACCAATCCCTAAGAACCCCAACACTCTACGTGACTAGATCCCCCCGGCCTGCAGTCTGGGACTGTGATGGGCCCAGTGTGCACCCCTGACTCTCTCCCCCGCTTGCCCCCCCCTTGCCGGGCCGATCAAAAAAAAAAAGAAGCAACAAACTTCAACAAGCTACAAGCCAAACAAACCACAAACTAGCCAACAAGCAACTCACAAGCCAATTAAGCCAAAAACAAGCCCAATTTCTGCATTTTTTTCGCAGGTTTGGCATGTCTGTCTCAGATGGCCCCTTTGTCTTCGCCCCTTAGCTCAAGGTTGAAGTTCTCAGGGCCTCTCTCCCCCAGCTTAAGCAAATGCAGCGAAATCCTACGGCTGGAGAGGAGAGCCGCACCGTGCTGTGCCACACGCTGCCCATCAGATCCCAGCCGGAAATGACCTTCTAATTCTAAGGCCACGCAGCTCCTTTTCACAGAATCATAGACTATCAGGGTTGGAAGGGACCTCAGTTTTTCCAAATATCCAATATAAACCTCTCCCACTGTAACTTGAGACTATTACTCCTTGTTCTGTCATCTGCCACCACTGAGAACAGTCTAGATCCATCCTCTTTGGAACCCCTTTTCAGGTAGTTGAAAGCAGCTATCAAATCCCCCCTCATTCTTCTCTTCTGCAACTAAATAATCCCAGTTCCCTCAGCCTCTCCTCATAAATCATGTGCTCCAGCCCACTAATCATTTTTGGTGCCCTCCACTGGATTCTTTCCAATTTTTCCACATCTTTCTTGTAATGTGGGGCCCAAAACTGGACACAGTACTCTAGATGACTGGAGTCACTGAAAAGAAAGAATGAAAGTCAGTGCTAGTGACTGTACTTCAGATTACCAGGTCACTGCTGCTGAAAACAATGACAAACAATCCTCTCTAGCATTTCATTCACTGGAAACTAACCACATGTAACTGTAGCCCAGGGCCCAGGCCCTGGTCTAACCACAGCAACCGAGTCTCTGGGAAAGTGGCTGCTTTTTCAGGCAGAGAGATTTAGGAGCTAAGCCACAGAACAACATCTGGAGTGAATAACTTTAAACTCATGCCAAAAAGCAGCTATAAATATAATTGTCCATCCGGTCTTCTAAATGTAGGGCTGTTGCATGGAAAAGTCTTATGAAAGGTTACATTTGAGACCTGGCTGAGGACTGTGGATATTTGTCTGAGTTATAAATGAAAGCGCAGATAGCAGTGCCTTAAACAGGCCAATGGGCGGAATTTGTGGCTATTAGTTTCTGTGGCTGCCTGGGGGGAATGGAGAACCGAATGTTTTGCTAAGTTTTACACAAATTAAGGCCTGACACCGGAGGCATGAGAGAGACACATCTCAGCCCTAAGACTGATGCACCAACAGAGCCTGACAGCAGAACAGAGACAACACAGACTCTGTGCAAGAAATCCGTGCTCCACCATCCAACAAACCAGCCTCCGGAACCCTAGCATGAGACTGGACTCATGCAGCCACCCATGTCAGGGGCTGGAATCATCTCCTGCGATCTGCGTGTAGGGGGGGACTCTATGCTAATGGCATGGGTGTGAGGGGCAAGCTGCATGGCACAGTCCCCCCATCCCCAGCACTGCAGGAATACCCCACTGGTGGTTGGGGCAGGATGGAGACTGGCCTCTCTACACAGCATCCTTCCAGTGGCAGTAACCTTTGTGGGGACCCATCCCCATACTGAGCTGTGAATGAATAGCCTCCGGAGGAAAGGCAGTTGCAACACAACTCCTTCCGGAGCCACGCTGCCAAGGAGCAGCGGACACAACACCATCCACAAAGCTGCTCCGGTCTCTGCTGCGCAGGGTCACTACAGCCCAGGTCCCTAAGGACAGGTGGGTAGAAAACAGCACACCTTTGGAGAAATGTATGAACAATATAAAATAAGCACTAAGTGTTATTAATTCGTTATTATTTGCTCACTAACCCCGAGATGTGAAAGGTTTCAGATTAGATGAGAATAGTGTGATGAAACCCCAAAGAAACACTGACCCACCCCACCCCTCTGCAGACAGTCACATTCTCTGGCACCTTGTAAGCTGCTGGTTCAGTTCAATGGAGAGAGATGCCAGCGCTGAATCTGACTAATCCAACCGCCAGAGGACACTACCATGTTACCATGGGTAGGAAAATCACAACCCTTAGCTCAGATTGTTGATGGGATATTATTGCCTTAGAGAGATGAGCCTTGGTCAGTTGCTAATTGTTACATCATCCTGAAGCAAGGGAGACAATTCAGGACAAGCAGCCAACAGCTCCACGGGAGAAGATTAATCATTAAATAGCCACATTTTTAGGGGATGAGAGAGACCTGAGTTATCGCAGATGGAGAGGTTATTACAACAAACCAATGGGCAAAATTCCTCCTTGGTGCAACTGTAGTGACTCCAGGTTACACCATCGGATGAATCTCCCCATTATGTACCAGCCACAAGTGCCAAAGAAACCAGGCCACCACATGTTTGCCGGGTTGGCAGGTGTCTCAGCTAATTATAGCATCTCAGGGCCTGTTGGGGAGAAAATAAGGGCAGCTCTGACGGCACCAGTATGATTGGGATGTATTATCTGTATTATGGCAGCACCTGTATAGATCACTGCACGAGCCCATGGTTAGACAGTCTCCTGCCCCAAGGACCTCACAGGCCAGTAGAGAGCAGATAAAGTCTGGCAGGAAGGGTTGTTCGTGCCCAGGTTATAGCCAGGAGCTGAGGCACAAAATGGTTAAAAGACTTACTTGAACTCACACACGGGCAGCCTGTAGCAGAACCAGGCCTGAACCCAGATTTCTAGTGTCTCAGTCTGACACATTAACCAGAAGTCCACCCTGCCCTCTGTGACGGAGCATTCATATGTTCTCCAGCACCTGCTGGATGCTTTACACAGCCGCGAGGATGCCAGTATCTGCCCTAAAAGGCTGACAGGCAAAGGTGCCGTGATGCAACAAGTGGAAGTAACAGTCATTGAGAGGGGACTGGGAACGAAAAAGGTCACAGCAATAAATCATGGGCTGTTCGAATCAGGCACATACACAGCCGCCGGGCAAACACTGCAGTATTTGGATGATTAATAATGACTCCCTTTTGTGGGCATGAATGGAAGAAAGGAGACTTTAGGACAGTGAGCGTGAGGGAGGGGATTCTTGGGTGTGCCTTGCTAAATTCCATAACAGGTAGATTTCCAAGCCTCTGCTGGAGTGGTCCGCTCTCTGAATGCTGCAGAAGCATCCCTCCCAGTGAGGATCAAAACCTGGGCTTGAGCACATGTCATACCTTGGGAATGAACAGCTTGTACCAAGTGTCAGGGATTTAAATTTTAAAAATCCTAGAGAAAGATCCCCCTGAAATTCTTGTTTCCTTTCCTACCTCCTAGTTCCTCAGGTCTGATCTGGTGCCCATCCCCACCGTATCTAAGTCCCTCCCATAATAAATGAAAGCAAGAGAGTCCTCAAGGGAACTGGATTTTTCTCTCCCCTCCAGGAAGGTGATAAAAGAGAAATATTGTTGTAAAACATGAGATTCTTTGGGCACAGACTATCTATTTTGTGCCCGGTACAGAATCAAGTCCAGCCTCAGCACTAAACAAACAATGCATCATCATGGGAATTTGAAAAGGTGGGTAGACAATGAAGACATTCCAGTGCAGGGCACTAATGCAATGGGAAAATTCTGCTCGTATTAACTGACATAGTATCCAAGTACACGACGTACAAACACCATCTCTTTCTATACAGCAGGCTTGTAGGCTCCAAATTCTAAACTCTTGAACTGCAAGGTGACTTGGAATTATTTCCTTCTTGGGATCAGTCAATGTTTAACCTAAAGATAAAGTACACTCTTAGACCCTGCCCTCTTTAAAAGCAAATGTTTATATTATCCTCACCAGCAGGGAGAGATGACTGGGGGAGAAGAAATGACTCCCATGGGTTCCATTCTATGTATCTAGAATCTAGCTAGACTCTCTAGTGCAGCTCTGACTTCACTAATCAAAGAGAAGGTGGCAGCACCCCAGATCAGCCTCAGTGTCCTGTGGCCATAGAAAGTGCTTTAGAAGCCGGGGCTTTAATTTAATTTGGTGCAAAACTCACTGATTGTCACCAGATATTTCCAAGGCTGAGGGACGAGGGCCCCTCTCACTGAGGGACAGGATGTGGGTTACCAACCCCATTTTGTTCTTTTCCAGGGCTGTGACATCAGAGCTCCCAGAGCAGGGTGGAGACTGGCATTTTCTCCTCTCAGAAGCAGGGAGGTTGGTAGACCCCTCACTGTACTGTGGACCAGACTGTGGGCCACGCGCCTGACTGCCAATAACCAAGAAAACATTAAAGCAGAAAACAACTCACTCTCAGGGCTTTATGATGAGGGACAAAGGCTGAGTTAACATCGCTCTAACCCCAGCAACAGGGCCAGCTCTCTCCCATCCCTGGTCCCTCCTTTCCTTTCTCTCCCACCTCCTGGCCCTCCCCTGCTCTGAGAACCAGCAGAAGCCTGAAGCACCCGCCTACCTCTTCAGAGTTGGCTCTGTGCTCAGACATGGGGCTGGCATCTGGGGGCTTTGGGCTAGAGACTTTCCCCTCCCACCAGCTGTCTCCATATGTACCAGCTCATGCCTGCTGGGTCTTGGCCTGAGACAGGCAGCTCACAGACAGAGGGCTGACCTGCCAAGGAGGTTGTTCCTGCCTCACCTTCTCCCAAGGCAGTGTCTGCTAGTGACTCCAACATGACCTATAAGACATTGGCCACACACAAGGCGACTAAACCCGTAGGAATTATCAATGTCCAAAGAGTCAGCTACAAAGTATTCCCTGTAACACAATTTGTGCTTAGCTCATATGGGGAGTAGTACACTTATTTCCCTAGCATTGATTAATCAAGGCCAAATTCTGTTCTTATTTACATCAGTACCTCTGGAATAACTCTCTAGTGTAGTCACTCCAAATTTACACTGGTGTAACTGAGATCATGACTTCGCCATTGTTTTCTTCCATTCTCCATGAGCATCTTGAATCCCTCCAAAGCAAGGTTGGCTGCAGATCAGAAAAGCTCTCCCTTTGCCTTCTCTTGCAGCACTGCTGATTGGTTTCTACTAAGCATTGCATCTCTTTCTGCTCCACCTTCATCTGTTTTGTCAGTGCCAACCACTCAGCATAAATTCTCCCCAAAGCTTTTGGTGCAACTCTTTGAAACAGTATCCAATGTTAAAAATCGTGTTTCATAAAGGTTAGTTTTAAAAACCGTGGACACATATGTCCCTCTTGTTTGTATAAATAACCCCAAAGTACAAATTCTCATTCAGAGCATCTGCTTTGGTCACACATCTAGTTACTATTTACAGGACTGCAGTGACATGTAAAGAAAACTCCACTCAGTTTGCTTAGGCCACAGCTCATAAGGCAAGGTATGCATCTCGCAAGGAAGAAACCATGAAATGTTTTTGACCCTAATGAGATGAATTCTGATCCCAATTACACCAGTGTAACCCCTGAAGCAGTTCCCTTGCTGAGAACAGACACCGTTTATGACAAAAGGCCAAGTGAGAGACTCTTCGAAAAAAAGTCTGCTTCCCTCCTTTGACATCCTGGTTTACTAATTCTACAGCTTTCTGACAAAATCCTACGGACCCATAGCTTACATTCCCAATGACATCGGGGGAGGTTTGTCTGCTCCAGAGCTGCAGGAGTTGAATGTTAGGGCTAAATTCCATTCTCCTTTACATTTGTGTAATCTGGGGTAACTCTTCATTGCCACAGGATGGCACTGAGGCCAATAATTTAGCAAGATTCAAAGAGGGAATGGACAGTTATTGGCTACCAACAATATAAAGCTCATGCACTCTTTGGAAGGAATATCAGTCATCATACTTCACGGTTAAAAGCCGGTCTCTAATTTAGGGATTAAGATGAAACCTTCATGGGGTGCAGATTATCCCATAGATGCTTATTATGGGGTTACTTGCACCTTCCTCTCAACCAGCTGGTGTTGGCCCTGCATGTTCCAATCTGGTATCCCTAAATCCTATGTTCATCGACTTCAGTGGCCTTACACTGGTGATAGCAAAGAGGGAATCAGCCCTTTACTGCTTAAAAAGTAAATGCAGTGATTAAATATTAGCCATTATTCAAGCAGGATGAAAACTGGTCTCCAAGTTCTGACCAGGGGCTTTCTTATTGTCAATTTCCAGCAAAATGTCCCAGCAACAAGAGGCTCACATACCTCATTGGTGAGTCACAAACAATTCATTCCTGACCAGAAGGTGCCTTACCTTCTGACCTTCTAATGGGGGACGTTTGAGGTGGGAGGTGGCAGATGGAGTTTTCTGCTAGCCCCAGCAATAACCTTTAACATAGATTGTTTCTTGGGTAAAAGTAAACATGCTTCATTCTCTTGAAAGTTTTAGTTTCACTCTTTATTTCTCATAAATTTGGTGAGATGAGCTGAACCAAGCATGAATAAAACAGGAAGCTGTAAAGAAACAAATCCCATTCATTCTAAAGAGTTACAATTAACTTTCAGGAAGCTGTTAAACCTCTTCTGAACTGTAAGGCCTTAATTTGGGAATAATATTTGCATCTACACCAAAGAGAAAATAAAGAAACTGACCCAGCTTTTTGGCTTTTTGAGTGTCCACTGTCTGTATAAACCCTTCAAAATGCGGAAATAAATTATCTTTCCCTCTTAACTATGCTCCTTTAGAGGCTAGCAAAGTCTGATTTGTCCTGTAGTGTGCAGAACACAAGAAGAAAGAAATGGTCTGAATGTCCCTCTGAAGTCAAGACACTGGACTAGAAAACTCCTCATTATGGTTCAGAGAAACAGAGTCTCAGTGAAAAATCAGAGCCTGGGAGGCCTTCCATTTGGCTGGAACCAAGCAGTGCAGTTATCCAAGTCCATGCACTCCAAGGGACAGTGGGATCACAGACTGATAGGGTTCACCTATTTCAGGTTCCCAAAGAGGACAATGCTGGAGGGGGTGGAATTGTGGGGGGGATACAGTTGGGGCAGCTGAAGGGGCTACCTGCAGCGGGGGGACTCACTGGAGGTGGGGGGCAGTGTCGCTCCCTTTCACAGTGCAGGGCAGCTGGTGCAAGCCCAAGACACAGCAACAGCCATCAGTCAGTGCCATCCCTGCGGGACCACCTCCCTAGGGCTGGGAGCCAGCACCTGGGTGGGTGGGATCCAGCAGCTATGGCTGCAGGGGAATAGACCAATCAGCTGCAGCTGCAATGGAGGGACCAGTCATGAAGCAGACCAATCGGGGCTCTTTCTGAGCGGCAGCTTGCCTTCTCTGCAAAACCCCCCAGACATTGCCTATTATTTGAAAAACCCACCTGGACAGAGAAGAGAGGCTGTGTCTGAGAACTCCCAGACATATGCTGACCCCACACAGACAGGCCCCTGGTATAAATACTAAGGTGCAAAAGCCAAACTGGCCCCGACCTGGAAGAGAGCCTTCCCACCGGAGACCACAGTCTCTTCCTCTGAGATGCTGAGTGTGGACACCCCTGTTCTTTCACTCAAATGCCCAGAGCCCAGCCATGCTGCCCGGGTGAGGGGATATAGCAGCACTGATCAAAAATAAATCCCTTGAAGGAACTCTTTTGATCTTCCAAGATCCAGGAGAGGGTACCATAATTCTTTTTCATATTAAAATATAAGCAGGATTAACCATCATGTTAGTCCCAATTACATCATGTGAAGGCAGTGTGACGCAGCGGGCTGGGGGGGGGGAGTGTTGACCTGGGAATGTGGCAGGGGAGTTTCACTGGGGATGGGGACCTGAGAGCCTGTAACCTGAGCCAGGAGGAGGAGGTAACACCTCTGCCCGGGAAGCTGGACAAAGGCTGCAGGAGGGAGTCTGCGGGGGAAGGGGGGGTTAGTTTCAGTTTGGGGCTGGGTGGTGGAATACAGGGAACTCCAGGGCTGGGGTCTAAGCTCCCTGCTCCCCCAGAAGGACTTGACTGAGGGGTCCTGGTTGTACCCCCAAGCTCTGTTTTAGACTGTGTTCCTATTGTCCAATAAACCTTCCGTTTTACTGGCTGGCTGAGAGTCACGGTGAATCCCAGGAAGAGGGTGCAGGCCCGGACTCCCCCACGCTCCGTGACAACTGGTGGCAGTGTGGGATCTACTGCATCCCATGAATGGCGCTTCCTGCAGTAAGTGACTGGGGAGCAGTAAAACGAAGGGGGATTGACGGGGACCGGGCGAGTTGAAGATTCAGAGAGAGACGGTTTCAGGGGGCGGTTAACCCCTGGGCGTGTGTGACCAGAGAGAAGGACTTTTGCAGTAACAGGGTCCCCCAGGAGATTGCCGCGAGCGGTCCCAGGAGTGGAGGAGTCTGCAGCTCGACCTTGGCAAAGAGGTGGTGACCTCAGAAGGGCTGGCACCCTAGGGGTTCTTCCTGGAACCGTGGAAAGCTGCCCAGGCCTGCGAGTGGCCAGCAGGGAGATGTATCCTAAATGCCTTAAGAGCGACCTGGTGGAGCTGTGCAGGCAGAGGGGGCTGCACATTGGGAGGTCCACCAAGGAACAGCTGATTGCCCAGTTGGAGGAGAGGGATCGCTTGGACGACCCGATCCCTGTCCCTGAGGGAAGCTGCCCGGTGGACGCAGCATGGGCCCTGGGGCCTGACCGGGCTGGGAGGGGTCAGACTGCTGACGAGGACATCCCGAGATGTACCGGAGTCAGCGTAAAATGCCTGAGGTCACATACCTACAACTGGTCAACCGAATGCAGGGATATGCCCGCAAGTGGACAGCTGGGGCGCAAGCTAAAGAGGACCTGCTTGACCTAATCGTACTGGAGCAACTGTATGAACAGTGCCCTTCCGACCTGAGGTTGGTGGTTGGTGGACAAAAAGCTAGAGAACCCACAGCATGCAGGGCAGCTGGCCGATGAGTTTGTGAACAGTCGGTTGGGGGTAGCAGGGAGGAGTCCCAAAAAAAGAGAGAGTCACCATGGGACCTCCCAGTGGGGAAATAGGGGAGAACCCCTCCCAAGGGGAAAGCATGGCATCAGGACCCTCCAACCCACTAGAGGGGACCAACGTGACCTGAGCTGCTATCACTGTGGCCAGAGAGGCCACGTATGGACCGAGTGCCCCAGGCTCAGGGACAGACTGAGCAGACCCAACCTACTCAGGGTTAACTGGGTAGGGACCCAGCTGGACGAGGGGCAGATGGCCCAGGACAGGGAGGCTGCCAGCTTACCACCTGCTCAGGAGGGAAGAGTACCCCCGGCCAGCTCCTCCAGGATTGGATACCCTGGACTCAGGGTTCTCGGTTTACAGGGTGGGCGCGGGGCTGTCCCTCCGGAGACAGTGCCTTGTTCCCCTGGAGGTGGATGGGAGGAAGGTCAATGGATACCGGGATATGGGTGCAGAGGTGACACTGACCCGGCCTGAGGTGGTGGCCCCAGATTGGGTGGTGCCAACACCTACCTGACCCCGACGGGGGTGGGTGAGACCCCATTCAAGGTGCCCGTGGCAAAGGTACACTGAAATGGGGGGCCAAGGAGGGCCCCAAGGATATGGGGGTGCATCACCATTTGCCCACTGAGGTTTTGATGGGGGGGACCTAGAGAACTGGCCAAGCAACTCCCAGAATGCCCTGGTTGTGACCCGTAGCCAAAGCCGGCGAGGGGCACTGCACCCCCGACCTTGGGGAGGGTACCACACTGGAGGCGCAGGACCCTACCCTGGTGGGGAGGGAGCGCCGAGGGGCAACGGCTCAGAGAGGCTGTGGCCTCAGAACCCGGCCAGTGAGTGGGAACCGGGCCCCATCCCCTCCCCAGCCACTGAGTTCCAGGCCGAGTTGCAGAAAGATCCCTCCTGCGGAAGCTCAGGGACCTGGCCGACCTCAGCGTGGGATGGACCATGAGGAGAGGTTTCCAGGAGAGTGCTTGTGGGAGAAGGGGTTCCCTGTACCGAGAATGGGCTCCCCCAGGGGAAGTGGAGTCCTGCGGGGTCAGGAGGCAGCTGGTGGGTCCCCCAGAAATATCGCCGCAAGCTCCTGTACCTGGCCCATGACATCCCCCTCTCAGGGCACCAGGGAATCCGGCGCACCCAGCAGAGGCTGCTACAGAACTTTTACTGGCCTGGGTCTTTACCACCTGTCCGGCAGTAATTGCCGATCCTGTGTCCCCTGTCGAGGGTGGGGAAGGCCCCGGACAAGGGGAAAGCGGCTTTGAGACCTTTGCCCATCATAGAGGGAACCTTTCCAGAAGGTGGCCATGGACATAGTGGGACCTCTCAGCAAGACGACCCAGTTGGGAAGAAATACATTCTGGTGGTGGTAGATTTTGCCACCCGCTACCCCGAGGCAGTGCCCTGAGCTTCCACTGAAGCAGACACCGGGCAGATGAACTGCTGACCGTTTCAGCCGAGTGGGGTTCCCCAAGGAAGTCTTGACAGACCAAGGGTCCAACTTCATGTCGGCCCTGCTCCAGTGCTTGTGGGAGAAATGTGGGGTCCGGCACAACTGGGCCTCAGCTTATCACCCCCAGTCCAGTGGGCTGGTAGAGAGGTTCAATGGGACGCTAAAGATCATGCTGAAAACCTTTATGAACCAGCATCCGCAAGACTGGGACAAGTACTTACCTCACCCGCTGTTCGCATACAGGGAGGTACCCCAGGAGTCTACCTGATTTTCACCTTTCGAACTGTTATATGGAAGGAGGGTAAGGGGCCCCCTGCACCTGATCAGAGACGAATGGGAGGGGAAGGCCACTCCCGATGGAGAGTCAGTGGTGGAGTATGTCCTGATCTTCCGAGAGAGACTTGTTGAACTCATGGGCCTGGCCAGGGAGAATCTGGCCAGAGCCCAGAAGAAGCAGAAGGTCTGGTATGACTGCACGGTGCGGGCCCGCGCCTATGCCACCGGGGATCCGGTGATGGTTCTCATCCACATGAGAAAGAACAAACTACAGGCTGCCTGGGAGGGCCCTTTCAAGGTTGTCAAGCAGCTAAATGAGGTAAACTATGTGGGGGAGCTGTCGAACTGGGCGCACCACCGCCGGGTGTACCATGTGAATAGGATGAAGCCATATTATACCAGAGGGAATGTGGTGTTGGCCGTGTGTGGACATTGGGAGGAGCAGGGAGATGACCTTTGGTAAATATATTCCCTGGGACCAGAGCTGGTTCACCCCTGGAAACAATTCCCTTCTCGGATCAGTTAACCCCTGCCCAGCAAGCTGAGATCAGAGGGGTGCTGCATCCATATCGACAGCTGTTTTCCAACCAGCCTGGACGCACTAATCTGACTGTCTACCGGGTGCAGACAGGATCGCACCCACCAATAAGATGCTCCCCCTTCCGCGTCACAGGGAAAGCTGCTCAGGACCTGGAAAGGGAGGTCAGGGACATGCTGGCTTTGGGGGTGATCCAGCCATTGGCCAGCCCTTGGGCCTCGCCGGTGGTGCTGGTCCCCAAAAAGGACAGGTCTATCCAGTTCTGTGTGGACTATCGGAAGCTCAATGCCATCACTGTATCTTATGCCTACCCCATGCCCAGGCCTGATGAGCTCCTAGACAAATTGGGAGGCGCTCAATACCTTACCACCATGGACCTTACAAAGGGCTACTGGCAAGTGCCGCTAGATGCAGATGCCCGGCTGAAATCGGCCTTTATCACCCCTCTGGGGCTCTGAGTTCCTGACCTGCCTTTTGGCCTCAAGAGAGTGCCGGCCATCTTCCAGCGCCTGGTGGATCAGCTACTGAGGGGGATGGAGAGTTTTGCCGTGGCGTATATTGATGACATCTGTGTCTTTAGCCCGACCTGGGAGGACCAGGTGTCCTGGGTTAGACAAGTGCTGGACCGACTCCAGGGGGCTGAGCTGATCGTAAAAGCGGAGAAGTGCAAGGTGGGGATGGCTGAAGTATCTTACCTGGGCCATAGGGTGGGGAGCGGCCGCCTAAAGCCAGAACCAGCTAAGGTGGAGGTGATCAGAGATTGGTCCGCTCCCCACACCAAAAAGCAGGTCCAAGCCTTTATTGGGTTGGCAGGATACTACCGAAGGTTTGTGCCCCGCTTTAGTGCCATAGCCACCCCCATCACTGAGCTATGCAAGAAGGGGAAGCCAGACAAGGTGGTCTGGACTGAGTAGTGCCAGGAGGCTTTCCAGGCGCTGAAGAAGGCTCTAGTCAGTGGCCCAGTTCTGGCAAACTCAGACTTTGACAAGCCCTTTATGGTGTTCACCGACGCCTCAGACATGGGACTGGGGGCGGTGTTAATGCAGGAGGATGAAAACGGGGAGAGATACCCCATCGTGTACCTGAGCAAGAAGTTGATACCCCGGGAGCAACAGTATGCGGCCATCGAGAAGGAGTGCCTGGCCATGGTGTGAACCCTCAAGAAACTAGAGCCATATCTCTTTGGGCGACACTTCACCATGTACACTGACCACTGACCTGGCTGTACCAGATGAAAGGAGCCAACGCCAAGCTCCTGAGGGGGAGCCTGCTCCTGCAGGATTAGGACATGGACGTGGTCCATGTGAAGTGCCAACATGATAGCGGATGCGTTGTCCTGGAGAGGGGACCCTGAGCTTCCTCAGATCACTGGTCAGAGTGACCCCGCTCAGTTCAATCTCAAAGGGGGGAGAGATGTGACGCAGCCAGGAGGGGGGAGTGTTGACCTGGGAATGTGGCAGGGGAGTTTCACTGGGGGTGGGAGACCTGAGAACCTGTAACCTGAACCGGGAGGGGGAGGTAACACCTCTGCCCTGGGAATGTGGACAAAGGCTGCAGGAGGGAGTCTGCTAGGCGGAGTTTAGTTTCAGTCTGGTGCTGGGTGGTGGAACGCAGGGAACCCCAGGGCAGGGATCTAAGCTCCCTGCTCCCCCAGAAGGACTTGACTGAGGGGTCCTGGTTGTACCCCCAAGCTCTGTTTTAGACTGTGTTCCTATTGTCCAATAAACCTTCCGTTTTACTGGCTGGCTGAGAGTCCCAGTGAATCCCAGGAAGAGGGGTGCAGGCCCCGGACTACCCCACACTCCGTGACAGGCAGACAACTAAATAGTGACAAATTTTGTAAGTGTCTTGTATACCAGTGCTAGGAGTCTAAATACTAATGCCTGGTATTAAATGAGGCGATTGATATAATAGGCAACACAGAAACTTGATAGAACGATGATAATCAATGGGTCACAGTAATAAATTTGTTAGTCTCTAAGGTGCCACAAGTACTCCTTTTCTTTTTGCGAATACAGACTAACACGGCTGCTACTCTGAAACCAGTAATACCAGGGTACAAAATAGATAGGAATGACAGAGTAGGTCATGCTGGTGGGGGAGTGGCACCATACAGGAAAGAAAGCGTAGCATCAGATAGAGTAAAAATCTTAAATGACTCCAATTATACCACAGAATCTCTCTGGATAGAAATTCCATGCTTGAATAATAAGAGTATAGCAGTAAGAATAGACTACCGACCACCTGACCAGGATGGTGATAGTGATTGTGATTGTGAAATGCTCAGGGAGATTAGAAAGGCTACAAGACTAGAAAACTCAATAATAATGGGGGATTTCAGCTATTCCCATATTGACTGGGAACATGTCACCTCAGGACAGGATGCAGAGGTAAAATTTCTAGACCCCATTAATGACAGCTTCTTGGAGCAACTAGTCCTGGAACCCATAAGGGAAGAGGCAATTGTTGATTTAGTCCTAAATGGAGCACAAGATCTGATCCAAGAGGTGATTATAGCTGAACCGCTCGGTAATAGCAACAATAACATAATTAAATTTAACATCCTTGCCAGGGGAGATACCAAAGAAACCCACCACAGTAGCATTTAACTTAAAAAAGGGGAACTACACAAAAAGGAGGAGGCTAGTTAAATGGAAATTAAAAGAAGCAGTCACAAGAGTGAAATGCCTGCAAGCTGCATGGAAACTTTAAATACACCATAATAGACGCTCAAACTAAATGTATACCCCAAATAAAAAAAATATTAAGATGACCAAGAAATGCCACCATGGCTAAACCACAGAGTGAAAGAGGTGGTTAGAGGCAAAAATCATTTTTTCCTCAGGAAAGTAGAAAGGAGCATAAACTCTGGCAAGTCAGTGTAATTAGGCAGGCCAAAAAATAATTTGAAGAGCAACTAGCAAAAGACTAAAATATGTTGTTAGTTTTGGTAGTACATCTGGATGATGGTGGTATTAAAGGAGCACGCAAGGAAGACACGGTTGTTGCGGAGAAGCTAACAGAATTCTTTGTATTGGTCTTCACTGCAGAGGATGTGAGGGAGAATCCCACACTCGAGCTATTCTTTTTAGGTGACAGATCTGAGGAACTCTCCCAGATTGAAGTGTCACTAGAGGAGATTTTGGAACAAATGGATAAATTAAACAGTGATAAGTCACCAGGCCCAGATGGTATTCACCTAAGAGTTCTGAAGGAACTCATATGAAATTTCAGAAGGACTAACTGTGGTATGCAATCTATTCTTTAATCAGCCTCTGTACCAGATGACTGGTGGATAGCTAATGTAACACTGATTTTTAAAGTCGCCTCCAGAGGCAATCCTGGAAACTACAGGCTGGTAAGCCTAACTTCAGTGCCAGGAAAATTAGTTGAAACTATAGTAAAGAACAGAATGATCAGACTCATAGATGAACATGATTTGTTGGGGAAGAATCAGCACAGCTTCTCTAATGGGAATTCATGCCTCACCAATCTATTAGAGTTCTTTGAGGGGCTCAACAAACATGTGGACAAGGGTGATCCAGTGGATATAGTGTACTTGGACTTTGAGAAAACCTCTGACAAGGTCCCTCACCAAAGGCTCTTAAGCAAAGTAACTGTCATGGGATAAGAGGGAAGGTTCTCTCGTGGATCAGTAACTGGTTAAAAGACAAGAAACAAAGGGTAGGAGTAAATAGTCAGTTTTCACAGTAGAGAGGGGTAAATACTGGGGTGCTCCAAGGATCTGCGCTGGGATGAGAGCTGGTCAACATATTCATAAATGATCTGGAAAAAGGAGTAAACGGTGAGGTGGTAAAATTTGCAAACAATATAAAATTATTCCAGATAGTTAAGTTCAAATCGTACAGTGTTGTGTTACAAGGCGATCTCAGTGACGGCAATAAAATGGCAGATGAAATTCAATGTCAATAAGTAAAGGAGTACTTGTGGCACCTTAAAGACTAACAAATTTATTAGAGCATAAGCTTTCGTGAGCTACAGCTCACTTCATCGGCAGCTGTAGCTCACGAAAGCTTATGCTCTAATAAATGTGTTAGTCTCTAAGGTGCCACAAGTACTCCTTTTCTTTTTGCGAATACAGACTAACACGGCTGCTACTCTGAAACCTGTCGTCAATGTCAATAAGTGAAAAGTAATGCGCTTTGGAAAACATAATTCAAATTATACAAACAAAATGAAAGGGTCTAAATTAGCTGTTACCACTAAAGCAAGAGATCTTGGAGTCATCATGGGTAGTTCTCTGAACACATCCACTCAATGTGCAGCGACAGTCAAAAAGCCTAACAGAATGTTAGGAATCATTAGAAAAGGGATAGATAATGAGACAGATAATATCATAATGACACTATAAAAAACCCATGGTACGCCCACACCCTGAATACTGCGTGCAGTGCCAGTTGCTGCATCTCAGAAAATATGGAAAAAACAAAGAGAAGGACAACAAAAATTATTAGGAGTATGGCTGTGGGCAGAGCAGGGAGTGCAGGGGTGGCTGGAGGCAGGAGCTGGCTGCGGGCAGGAGGTGCAGCAGGGGCTGGTGCGGGCCAGGCAGGGGGTGGCTGTGGGCAGGGGGTGTGGGGGTGGCTGGAGACGGGGGCTGGCTGGAGGCAGGGGATGCAGGAGGTGGCTGGAGACAGGGGTGGCTGCGGGCAGGGGATGCAGGGGGTGGCTGAAGGCAGGGGGTGGCTGTGGGCAGGGGGTGCGGGGGTGGCTGGAGGCAGAGGCTGGCTGCAGGCAGGAGGTGCAGGGGTGGCTGGAGACTGGGGGTGGCTGCGGGCAGGGGATGCAGGAGGTGGCTGGAGGCAGAGGCTAGCTGCAGGCAGGGGGTGCAGGGATGGCTGGAGGCAGGTGGTGGCTGCGGGCAGGGGATGCAGGGGGTGGCTAGAGGCAGGGGGTGGCTGCAGGTGGGGGCTGGATGGAGGCAGAGGGTGCGGGGGTGGCTGGAGGCAGAGGCTGGCTGCAGGCAGGGGGTGCAGGGGTGGCTGGAGACAGGGGTTGGCTGCGGGCAGGGTGCTGGGTGCTCACGGGGAGAGCGGCGAGGAACAGCCCGAGCTGCAGGACGCAGCCCTGGCCCAACAGGGCAGCCGGGGACCCACCAGGCAGCAGCGGGAGCCCAAGGGCCAGGGGTCGGGGGAGCAGCAGCAGCACCAGGGCTCGTGGCCAGGGCCCGGTGGCAGCCCACGTGGCTCCTGCAGCGCGGCGCCCCATTACATCACTTCCCGGCTGGAGCCCATCAAAGCCTCAGTGCCCCCTGCAGAGAAGCGGGTTAACAACTGGTTCTAAAACGGCTTCAAAATTTAACAACCTGGTTCACGCAAACCGGTGCGAACCGTCTCCAGCTCCCCACTGCTGCCACCCCATGTCACTCTCTCTGCTCCTCTCCCTGCCTCCTAGCAGCGAGGAGTACCTGGGTCATTGCCATTAATTCCACATCTCCGTTTGCCAGCCGCATGTTTCTAGAAACAGCATGTTTCGTCAGCCATTGGATGGTGCAGTGCCACGGGGCTGTGCATAAAAGGAGACAAGCCCAAGGTTTTCCAAACCCAGCCATTTCCCCGGGGTATAGTTCAAGCTTCACTGTTCTGTTTAAACATTATCTTGTTCACTGGGACTCAGTTTACAGCACCTCCCTGGGGGAGTTACCAGTGCTCGGAAAGTGAACAGAATGTGGCTGTCCCTAGACTCCCTGGCCTACTCCACAGGTGTAAGACGTGCTCCCACGCATTTATGTAGGAGTCAGAGACTGGGTCCTGTGTGTACATTCTGTGGATTGTCACAGACACTGGGATCCACCTGGCTCTGCCTTACCTTTCAATTTCTTCTTTCCAAACTTTAATCCAAATAGTGGCATCCCAAGTTTCTTTCAGTGCAGTCCCATGGAATTTCTGGAGAAGAAAAGAGAAGATTATTTACAATGGGGATTCCTGCCGTACAAAAAGTAAAGGTTTGCAGCCTTCAAATGGAAGAGTTCAATTCCTAAACAATATGACCAATGGCTGCAGTTCTTCACGTGGTGATTTTTAATTACATAATCAGCTCAGGTTTCCCAATAATCCTGCATAAACACAGATTACTTGACTAGGACATTTGGAGCTGCTTGGTTCCTGATCCAGCACAGGGAATAGGTCATGTGGGTGCAAAGGGCCTTCCTCCCTCGTGCCACCTGCATTCACAGACATTGCCTTGGGGGTGCACAGGTATGGCCTGAGGCTAGCATTCACAGTGACAGTTAGGGTTGCCAGACATCTGATTTTCAACCGAAACCCCCCGTTGAAAAGGGACCCTGGCAGTTTCGGTCATCACCACTGACCAGGCCATTAAAAGTCTCAGTCGGCGGCCCAACAGGGCTAAGTCAGGCTCCCTGCCTGCCCTGGCTCCATGCGGCTCCTTGAACTGGCCGGCATGTCCCTGTGGCCCCTAGGCACAGTGGTGGCCAGGGAGGCTCCACGCGCTGCCCCCATCCCGAGCGCCGGCTCCACAGTTCTTACTGGCCAGGAACTGCGGCCAATGGGAGCAGCGGGGGCAGCGCCTGTGGATGGGGGCAGTGTGCAGAACCACCTGGCCTCATCTCCACCTACGGGCTGCAGGGACATGCCAGCCACTTCCAGGTGCCACCTGAGGTAAGTGATGCCCAGAGGCCATACACCCCCTATATACTCCAACCCCCTGCTCCAGCCCGAAGATCCCTCCCACACTCCAACAAGTCTCCATTCCCCTGTGTGCTTGCTATTATTGCTGTCAGGAATTGAGCCTTACCTAGCTAACAGGGCCAGCCTGGGAAGGTTGAAGTACTCCCCGTGTTGTTATTAAAACAAGTTTTCTGGATAACAGCAATAAGGCAACGCCAACAAGCTCTCATGCTTTAGTGGGAAATGATTCCTCAAAACACAGCCACTGAGAACAAAGCCGCAGACTGTCACTGAAATACAGAATCCCAGCGCAAAGCCGCAGACAACCAGTGTCTTTGCTGCAAGGGTCAGCATATTCGGTCACGGGATAATGTCCATTACTTTTAGTTCTCATGCAACTCTTCATTTTCAGCCCCCACATATTCCACATGTTTAGGGTTTGTCTTTCATTTTTAATAAGAGCTGTTGTAGAGAACAGGAATGAGCCAATACCCTTTGTACCCTTGTACTATTTCAGTATCTCTGGGTCTGAGTTCTGCAGCTCATATCCCAGCACAGCACTAATTTCTGCCGAGCCTGATATGGAGAAGCCTTGGCATTCAGTTAGTTCTGATTAAGTACCATTCTTCTTACATGCTTTGCCACTCTGAGGTTGACTCAATTCCTGATCAGATGCCTAGCATAAAGTGAAGGCCTTGAGATACAGACACCCGTCCTTGCAGTCCAGTATCCTGATACCAGAACTGCTCATGAAGGACACTAAGAGTGGTGACCTCAGAGAAGTTTCTAAAGGTATAAAGCTTGCCCCGAATTCTCCACATCCAGCCCTGGCTCATGTTTTCCATACAGCTCTGTGTGTTGCACAGAAATCTAACCAGTACAGTATTTAATACAAGAAATAATGTTATATTCATAACATAAACTGTTAAAGAAGAAAATACAAACATCTGGCTGAAACAACCTCCAGAAATGAATTCCATGCGAAAGACCCTGACCCATCTCCCACTTAAGCAACAAGGACTGCGGTGTGTGTGTATGTGTAACTTCAACAGGGAGAATCCAGCTCTCATTTGAGATTAATTCTACCACCAGTTAGTCATCCAAACCTATATGTGCCACAGTGAAGACACCTGAGGGGAGAGGAACATCAGATTGTAAATATTTTCTCCCTGTTCTAAGAACTAAATAAAGTGTATATATTGGCCCAAATGCCTCCCTGGTGTAGCTTCACTGGGGTTGTGCAGGGAATTAATTTGGTCTCCTCTCCCCTCCTGGAAGATAAACACAAACAAAAACCCCAGATCCCTGGAGAAGCTTTGATCTGGATCCCAAACCTTTTTGTGCAGATCCTCTCTGCCCAAAATGCTAATACAAAGTTGCTCCTGAGTAGCTGTAACTTATTAAGCCTGGGATGTAAAAAAAAGCTCCATAGCAACTAACTCTTCATCCATCCTCCCAACTCCCATACAGCATTGGCATCACACACAGAATTAGGATGCTCTGTTGCCCACCATACCAAGCTCAGTCACTGATTTACCAGAGTCTGCATCCTGAGGGGTGGTGGTGGTGGTTTTTGTTTAATAGTGGATTAATTCTTCTCCTGTTACTGAAAAGAGGCTTTAGCATTGTGTTCTGCAAACAGTCTAACTAGGATTCATTCAGCTCCCTCCGAAAAGAGGAGTTCCACAGTCAAAGACTTGATGCTGCCTCCGCGAGTCTCACTGTGGATATTGTTTCAGCATCCATGACAGCAGCTCTTTGGTGGGTCTTGAACGGAGAGGGGGTGTCTGTAAACCAGGTCCAAGCCTTTGAAAGTCTTTAAAGATAAGAGCCAGGATCTAGCCCGGGGTTCTCGCAAGAAAATTTTTGGTGGTCTCGGAGTGCGGCCACCAACTTTTACTGGTGGTCGCTCTGACAATTTTTCCTAAAATACTTAATTAACTTTAGGCAAAACAAATAAATATGCACATAGCCATGTCCAAATCATTGTAATTTATCTATGTAGAGGCTGGGTTTTTTTTGTAGACTCAATAATAATAATAATGTACAGTTGTCTCAATTCTTTACTGGATCTAAACAGAACAGAAACAAAAGAAGGTGCTGTGTCTTTGTTGTTGTTGTTTCTTTTGCTTTTTTGGTTGCTTTATTTTTAGACTTACTAACTAGTAGGTCTGCTGTGGTGAAAACTGATATTTATATGTTTGTTAATATCACTTGTCACAGCAGACTTGTTAGTTAGCTGGGAGGCAGTGAAAAGCATTCAGTACCTACATGCCTCTAGCTTTCATCCAGACCACACCACACAATCCATTGTCTACAGACAAGCGCTACGATATAACCGCATTTGCTCCAACCACTCAGACGGAGACAAACACCTACAAGATCTCTATCATGCATTCTTACAACTACAATACCCACCTGCTGAAGTGAAGAAAGAGATGGACAGAGCCAGAAGAGTACCCAGAAGTCACCTACTACAGGACAGGTCCAACAAAGAAAATAACAGAACGCCACTAGCCATCACCTTCAGCCCCCAACTAAAACCTCTCCAACGCATCATCAAGGATCTACAACCTATCCTGAAGGACGACCCATCACTCTCCCAGATCTTGGGAGACAGACCAGTCCTTGCTTACAGACAGCCCCCCAACCTGAAGCAAATACTCACCAGCAACCACACACCACACAACAGAACCACTAACCCAGGAACCTGTCCTTGCAACAAAGCCCGTTGCCAACTCTGTCCACATATCTATTCAGGGGACACCATCATAGGGCCTAATCACATCAGCCACACTATCAGAGGCTCGTTCACCTGCGCATCTACCAATGTAATATATGCCATCATGTGCCAGCAATGCCCCTCTTTTTTTTTTTTTTTTTAAGGTTTTTAAGGTCAGGCTTGACAAAGCCCTAGCTGGGATGATTTAACTGGGACTTGGTCCTGCTTTGAGCAGGGGGTTGGACTAGATGACCTTCTGGGGTCCCTTCCAACCCTGATATTCTATGATTCTATGATTCTATGATTCTCTGCCATGTACATTGGTCAAACTGGACAGTCTCTACGTAAAAGAATGAATGGACACAAATCAGACGTCAAGAATTATAACATTCAAAAACCAGTCGGAGAACACTTCAATCTCTCCGGTCACACGATTACAGACCTAAGAGTGGCTATCCTTCAACAAAAAAACTTCAAAAACAGACTCCAACGAGAGACGGCTGAATTGGAATTAATTTGCAAACTGGATACAATTAACTTCGGCTCAAATAGAGACTGGGAGTCGATGAGTCATTACACAAAGTAAAACTATTTCCCCATGTTATTTCCCCCCAACCCCACCCCCCCCCCCACCATTCCTCAGACATTCTTGTCAACTGCTGGAAATGGCCCCACCTTGATTATCACCACAAAAGGTTTTCTTCCACCCCTCTCCCCCCCACTTCCTGCTGGTAATAGCTCATCTTAAGTGATCACTCTCCTTACAGTGTGTATGATAAAACCCATTGTTTCATGTTCTCTGTGTATATATATAAATCTCCCCACTGTATTTTCCACCGAATGCATCCGATGAAGTGAGCTGTAGTTCATGAAAGCTTATGCTCAAATAAATTTGTTAGTCTCTAAGGTGCCACAACTACTCCTTTTCTTTTTTGTGAATACAGACTGACTCGGCTGCTACTCTGAAACCTGTTATTAATTTAGAACAAAAATATCCTTTAGAGGACCCAGAGCAAGTTCAAGGCAGCTGGTGGGATATGCCAGCCAACTGATCTGAGTAAAGTAATGCTATGGACCATAAGAAGAGGCTCTGAGCTTGGACCTTTCATCAGTATCAGCGGGGGTTGGAAGGATTTTTGAGATTTTACAAGAAATTTTTGGAGTGAAATAGGATAGGCAAATTTCCCAACTCATTTTTTTTATTCTTTCCGAATTAGTTTACCCACCTGCTAAGTGGACACAATACTCTCCTATAGTTGCTGCAACTAAAAAGACAACAGGTGACACACACACAGTGGTCTCCAAGACACTGCACTCTTTTCTGTGTTTAGGAGAGAAGAAGACTGTGCTGTCTAGACACCACTCTAGGGTAATGGTGGGCAGTGCTGACTTTGTAATGGTGCCACTATAGTTAATGCTTGTAAAGCGTTCCCTTTGCGGTACTAAAGAGTTCTGCTAAATTGTTCAAATATTGGTGCCCAGAGGTAAAGGTGGATTCAGTTCTCTCTCTTTGGGCACTGAAATTGAAAAATTTTGGTCTTCAAACAAAATTAAAAACTAGTCACAATCTAGTCCCCATCATTGTAGTGGTGAGCACTTCACAGCCTTTACTGTGCATATCCTCACAGAATGTCCTGGAGGTAGGGCAGGGTTGTTCTCACCATTTCGCAGATGGGGACTTAAGGCACCAAGAGACGAAGTGACTTGCCTACGGTCACGCAGGATGTTTGTGGCAAAACAGAGAATTAAACCCAGGCCTTCTGAGCCTCAGGCTAGCGACCCAACCACTGGACCTCCCTTGCTGCCTTGGGGTGAGGCTGGGTTTGACTGGTTGCAGCCTGGAATAAGTTCCAAGAAACCTAGGTGATGAATTCTGCAAATGGGACTCATGCTGGAAGTAGTGACCCAACCTGTACTCTAGTAGCACCAATTGGCAAGTTGAAATATTTCCTAGAAGCCCAACAAAATTTCCTTTGAATCAAAAATAGGGCAGCCAGACAGCGCTGCTGAGGCTCTGAGATGAGCCAGCCTTTCAGTGATTACATTCTGAAGAGCTCTTCAAAGCTGATGGTTTTCACTGGTCCCTTCTGGCCTTGGAGTTTTTGTGATCATTTTTCTAGTCTGACCTCCTGCATAGCACAAGCCATAGGACTAGTCTGACTTCCTGTGTAACACAAGCCCATACAACTGCCCTCAATTAATTTCTGTTGGAAGTAGAGCAGACCTTTTAGAAAAAACATTCTATCTGGATTTTAAAATTGTCAGTGATGGAGAATTCACCACAATCCTTGGTAAATTGTTCTTCTGGTTAATGACCCCTACTGTTAAAAATTTGCACCTTATTTTCACTCTGAATTTGTCTAGCTTCAGCTTCTAGTCATTGGATTATGTTAGACCTTTCTCTGCTAGACTGAAGAGCCCTTTATCAAATTTCTGTTCCCTGTGTAAGTACTTATTGACTTATCAAGTCACCCCTTAACCTCCTCTTTGTTAAGCTACATAGATTGAGCTCCTTGAGTCTACCACTGTAAGGCAGGTTTTATAATCCTTTACTCATTCTCGTGGCTCTTCTCTGAACCCTCTCAAATTTATCAACCTCCTTCTTGAATTGTGGACACCAGAATAGACACAGTCTTCCAGCAGTGGTTGCACCAGTGCTAAATACAAGGTAACGTAACATCTCCACTCCCAGACAACATTACTCTGTTTATACATCCAAGGATGGCATTAGCCCTTTTGGCCACAGTGTTGCCCTGGGAGGTCATGTTCAGCTGATTGTCCACCATGACCCCCAAATCTTTTTAGAGTCCCTGCTTCCCAGGACAGAGTCCCCCATCACATAAGTATGGGCTGATTTCTTTGTTGCTAATGTGTAATTTTACCTTTGGTAGTATTAAAGTGCATATTGTTTGCTTGCGCCCAGCTTACCAAGTGATCCAGATTGTTCTGCATCAGTGACCTGTCCTCATTCTCACCATTCCCCCAATCTTTGTCTCATCTGTAATCTTTACCAGTAAAAATTGTAAGTTTTATTCCAAGTTTTTGATAAAATGTTAAATAGCATAGGGTCAAGAACCGATCCCTGAGGGAGACCACTAGAAACACATCCATTCAATGATGATTCCCCATTTATAATTATATTTTGAGACCTGTCAGTTAGCCATTTTTAATCCATTGAATGTATACTATGTTCATTTTGCATCGTTCTATTTTTTTTTAATCAAAATGTCATGCTGTACCAAGGAAACTCATAAACTGTGTCCATATGAAAAGACCTAGAGCCCTACAATGTGCCAAGATAATTGCTGGGAAAGAGATACAGTCAGTTATCTGTCATGGTTTGAAGTAATGACCCAATATCAGCCATCTGTTTTCATATACAATACTCCCTAAACTGACACATATGGAAAGCAGTACTGATCTGCACTGTACACATTTGAACAAGCTAGTGATGGTTTTCATGTTACTTCTTAAGAGCTGTGGAGAGAGATTTTTGCAGAAAGAAAAGCAAACTGCACTTTCCTCACTGTGAAACAATTCAAACAATAGCCAAGTTTCCCTAAATAGTCTGTGTTTAAAATCATGCAGAGTTCAGCTCGCTCCACCCAGCAATTCTACAATTTAGTTATAAACTCCCCCCAAAACCAATGCATTTTGGTCAGACTTTACAAAGCTTCCATGTCTAAAAATTCAAACTTTCTACAACCGAAGCTGACAGAAAAACAAACAAGGCAAAAGAGAGCATTAAATCTTACCCTTGAAGGCTTTTAAAAGTCACAGCAACAGTTACTGCCCTCCATAGCAATTGAATACGTTCCTCTCTTCTCATTTATACGCTGCTTTATCCCCTCCCTAGATCAACTTAAACTCCTCTGGTTATTGCACACACATGATGTGTATCTAGGAAAGCAAAGTTGTTCTAAACTGGGAAACAAGCACTATAGGGTTGTCTCACATGTTAAAATCCATGGCAGACCCGGTTTCCTCTGTGATGAACTGGTGACTAAATTTACTCTTAATTCCTTACTACTGACTTCACTGACTGGCCTTGGCTACTTGCCAAATTCTTCTGTCTTTTCCCCACTCCTGTTTCCTGTAGATAGGGAAAGTGAATTTGCTCCTTTAAAAAAATAAAAAATAAAAATAAAAATGCCAGTCACACCAAGCTGTGAAACACTCGGGCAGGAAGGCAAAGCACCCAGCACGGGAGTGTCCAGCCTGAATTCTAGGGGCCACTGCTACTTATTCCATACTAGTGTGGAGGATTTTAGAAAGGGAAACGAAAAGGCAGAGAAAAAGAAAACACTTTGAAAAGGGGGAACCAAAAGGAGGAACTTGTGAGTGGATCCATTTCTGAGCACCAGAGAACCCTTCTCTGTTTTTATCCCAAATTCAGTTAGCTCTCTTTAGGCACAGAGGAGCTGCCATACCAGAATTAGACCGGGGTCCTTCTCATCCAGTCTCCTGTCTCCAACCGTTGCCGGCAGCAGATGCTACAGGGGAAGGTGCAAGAAACCACATAGACTACGTCATAACCGAACTACAGGGTTTCCTCCTAACTCCAAGGCTGCTAGTGGCTGGCTTCTGTCACAAAGCATGAGGGCTTATATTCTTTATAAAATCTTATTCCAATTTCTGCTCTGGTCTCCATGATACCCATACTGCCTTCTACATACAGAGTGCAGCTGTCAAGCTCATCTTCCTCGCCAGTCACTCAAACCACCTCCACGACTCTCTGACTGTCCCCCTGGATCCCCCTCCTCCAGGGGATCAAGTTCAAGTTTCTTGTCTTCACTTCCAGAACCCTTCACAATGCAGCCCCTATCTGTCTGTCTCCCATCACTTCACCCTCCACCGCTGATGCAAGCCTTGATCTCCGTGTGTCCTTGTCTGTCACAGGCACCTTCGTGCTTCCTGCCATGCTGCCCCTTAAACATGAAAGGCATTCACTGAATGCATCTGGGAAGCCACTGCCCTCTCCTCAAGTCCAATTCTACCAAACGCCTGCAAGAAACGAGCCAGCTCAGAATGGCCGGTTATGGGGAGCATTGTGGAGAAGCTCATTTATTTAAAGTTAAAAACCTATATATGTTGTTACTTCTCCTCCTCCCACATCCCATTTATCTGTTTGTCCCCTTACACTGGGCTTTCTTTGGGAAAGGAGCTATGATGACTTCTCTGTGTGTGGACAGGATCTCACTCGCTGTGGGTGGGGCTGGACTACTAATCAAGAAGGAAATGCATCCGTGAATTAACTGATTAGTAATAGCAATACGAAAGCAAAGGATTCTTCGGCCAAGTCCACAAGAGTGGTCAGGGGTTGCTCCTGGAAGAGACTAGCAATGAAATTGGTGTTTGTTTATTAGGTCCAAATCTTCCAGTCAAAGGAAAAGCCACAGAAGACCCTGCGTGCAGCAGAACTGGGGCCATTCCACAGGCGACAGGGTGCAGAAAGGACATGCAGAGTACCTCTCCACCCCTGCAAGCAGCCTCTGAAGCACATGGCCTATCACTGCTGATCCCAAGGTTAGTCTCCTAGGATACATCTATTTTCAGAAAGGTCATGTGGGGCGGGGCAGGAGGGGCAGCTTCCATTCAATCTTTTTCCCACATACTACAATGCAGAGAATTAATATGAAAGCCAATCTAGGAAACAGCAGGCAGGACAGCTCTCCTTGGGAGTCAGATCATTCTCACACAGGATTTCCTGCTGACAACTGTTTCATTTTTGCCAGGAATTCTCTCCCCTTCCCAGTACAGGGCATTTCTCCTGCTTCTGCCAGCTCAGCTGCAACATTCGCTCTCTCAAGGGTCTCATTCTCCTTAAATTCATAAGGGCTATTTCAGCCATTCCCAAGTCCACCGGATTTTGGTTCCTCTCCATATTTAATGGACCTCTTGCTCTCCCTTTGCCTTACAGGTTCCCTCTCTCCTTGGGCACAGCTTTTTTTTTTTAATATTCCCATATTAGCTGATGACGTTTCATTATATGAGTCTCCCACTCTCTCTTTGCTGCTGCTTTACACTCACATTGTATGACTCCCCCTTGTCAGGTTTGTTACTTCTGTCCCTGTTGCAAGTCTGTCCCCAAACTGCTCTCACCTTTGTGGCTTGGACCATGCTTCTTCTAGAATCATAGCAGATCATGATTGAAAGGACTTCAGGAGGTCATCTAGTCCAACCCCCCACGCAAAGCAGGACCAATCCCCAACTAAGTCATCCCAGCCAGGGCTTTTTCAAGCTGGGCCTTAAAAACCTCAAAGGAAGGAGATTCCACCACCTCCCTAGGGAACCCATCCCAGTGCTTCACCACCCTCCTAGTGAAAAAGTTTTTCCTAATATCCATTCTAGACCTCCCCCACTGCAACTTGAGACCATTACTCCTCGTTCTGTCATCTGCTACCACTGAGAACAGTCTAGATCCATCCTCTTTGGAACCCCCTTTCAGGTAGTTGACAGCAGCTATCAAATCCCCCCTCATTCTTCTCTTCCGCAGACTAAACAATCCCAGTTCCCTCAGCCTCTCCTCATAAATCATGTGTTACAGTCCCCTTATTTTTGTTGCCCTTCGCTGGACTCTTTCCAATTTTTCCACCTCCTTCTTGTAGTGTGGGGCCCAAAACTGGACACTGTACTCCAGATGAGGCCTCACCAATGCCGAATAGAGGGGAATGATCTCGTCCCTCGATTTTCTGGCAATGCTCCTACTTATACAGCCCAAAATGCCGTTAGCCTTCTTGGCAACAAGGGCACACTGTTGACTCATATCCAGCTTCTAGTCCACTGTAATCCCTAGTCCTTTTCTGCAGAACTGCTGCCTAGCCATTTGGTCCCTAGTCCTCGTAGATCACATGGGCTGGGCTTGCTCCCCAGCTTTTCAGTCACACTGGAATCCATGTTACCTGCTTTGGTGAGGATTCCATTTTTTAATCTTTATTTCTTCAATTACCCTTTCACCATGGACTTCACTGGGGCTGCTCACGGGAGTGAAGCAAAGCACGTACATTAAGTGTCTGGAGGACTGGGGATGGCACAGCGTTATCAATTCAGTTACAGCATGGCCACTTGCACCAGGATTTTCCATCATGTCTAGGTAGACAAGGAACCGCTCCTCAATGGTCAATAACATTAATTTGCTCTTTGGTGGGTGTCTGACTGCATCAGGTGCTGAACTGACAACTCTGAAGACTGATGCTGTCTAGCCCTAGAAGTACAACACAGGCAGCAGTAGGTTCCCCCCACTACCCTGCCAACGGGCCTTACTCCTGATCTGGAAGGGAGTTCAGTCTCTAGCCTCTCTAAGAACGTGTTCGCCAGGCCAAGGTAGCCACCTCCAGGCCTGTCTCCTCCCGTGTATCCTATCCTGTCCTGATTGTCAGCCACAGCCAGAAAGCTTACCTTCCAGTCTAAGGTGGGGCTGATTTAAGTGCAGACCATTACTGTCCTGGCTTGTGAATGCTATCTCACCCACAATTCATTTCTCCTTGGCCTCCAAACAGCCATCGGATGGTAGTGTAGGAACGATTTCCAGTCAGACTCAACCTGTGCTAGATTTGAACAAGAAAACACCAGTAGGGAGACTCAACATCCCATCGCCAGTCCCTTCAGCCAACCAGTCAGCCCTCCCTCTAGAGCTGACTCAAATCTAGCCGCCTTCTCACTTCTTGGTAACCAACATTTACTTTCTGCATAGTTCAAAAGGTTCTTTGATGATCTTCGCTTTGCTGTACGTCTTGTCCATCCAGTCTCTCCTGAGCACCCAGTCACGTGTCTTATTCATCCTTATCTGTTTTAGAATAGTGTTTACCTTCCACCCAGCTTAATAAGTAGAGCATGTGCAGCAAAGCTAGGCTGCCCCCCTTGCCCCTGCAAGCACCTTACAAAGCAATGGCTGCAGGGCTCATTTCCCCCACTGACAAGCAGCCTCCTCTCTAGCTGCCAATTCATCTGATCCTGGGGTAGCAGAGGTAGGCAATATTTTTGAGGTTAATTGAAGGAAGCCAAGGACACTGAAAAGTTTTTACAGGTTGTGACAGGGTGGCCTGCCCCTTTAAGAACCAGGGGCCTGGGACTCACCAGCCCTGTTCAGTCAGCCCCTGTGCCCCACTCAGTTTGGAAGAAACCTCAGAGAGCACGGGAGGCTGCGGTGGAAGGTCCTGGAAGAACTGCAGGGAAGTAGCCTAGGAGTCAGTGCTCTGTCGCTGCAGAGAAAGATTTAAAGGGAGCCCAGAAAGCGGGCGGAAGAGGAGCCCAAGCAGAGTGAAAAAACTGTTTGTGACAACTTTTGTTACCCCATAAGGAGAGTAAACTCTGAAAGCTACCCAGCTGGAGAGGCTGAGCCACATGAACCCCTACTGGGAGAGAGAGAAAACCCTGGTGAGAGGAAACTGAGGCAGGGAGCACCTGCAGTGCCACCCTCAGCCAGCAGAGGGTGCTACAGGGGGAAAAAACATGATACACATGATGCCTAAAGGTTTCCTAACGAACCCTGGATGGTTCCCCAGCTGTCAGCCCCTCCCTCCCCACAACACGGCTAGTTTACCTGTCCCCCAAAAAATCTTCCTAGGTCTCTCCACTCAGCACCCCTCACAGATTAAGATTCTCCTGAGCTGGGGACTGCTAAGAGTGAACTCCAGGGGGGGTTTGCTTAACAGGTCTGCCTGTTGAGCAGGCACCCCCATGCAAGCCTCTGGTGCATCCTCTCCCAGCTCCCCTCACTGTACCGTACCCTCCCTCCCCGGCTGACTTGCTGTGGGAGTAACTGAAGAGGGTACAGGAAGGTGATGCTGTGAAGTGACTTGAGAGTGGGAGGTGCATCACAAAGCACATCCTGCTTTCCCAGGAGATCCTCTGTAAAACTCCACCCCCGGCTGGTCCAATTCAGTCAAATGAACCCCCGAGGAAATGATCCAGAGTCTGGTCACAGGCACCAGTGGACATTCAGACCAACTCCAGTGACTTCAAAGAAATTGTTCTGGATTCATACCACTGCAGAACTGATTTCTTGGGTGCAGCTTGCATAGAAGCCTCTGGGCCAAATGATCTATCTGTCTATCCAGGTTCTTATACTGCACCCACCATCGTGACACCAGACTCCAAGGGGGTGATGTAAGTTACACATCAGGTGTGTGCTGATAAAAAACAGGTTCAGTGGGTGTGTATACAATAATGTGACTCACACTGATTGGGATTCAGTGGGAGTACAGGACAAGTGCAACTTACACTGCGCGGAAGAAAGCAGCTTTTCCTGCTATACCCCTAACAGGACGGTGTAAGATAAAGGGGCGTGTTCCACTGCACCATCCAACATCCTCCCAGGATACCACAGCTGTGTAAGCCACACTATGGGCACACACTACCAGATCAGTGCATGCTACTTTGCCATTTATACCTGTGCATTACACCTCACTCACACCCAGTGCCAAGCCCTAGCGTAAATCCTAATTCCATTAACTTCAGCAGGGTTCTTCTGGATTTACAGCAATGGAACTGAGCAGAACTTGGTCCCAATCTGTAACTCACACCCCTCCCACACCCCCGAACTTGGCTCTTTCAATCCATAATAAATTGTGCAACATCATCTCGTTGGCGTGAGTGTGTGTAATATACACTGTAGTCTTGGGTAAGAGAGGAACATTAGTGATGGGAATTGAAGATCTAGAGTTGGGCTGTGCACCCCCAGCTCAGCAGTTTGGGGGCCTGGCATCCTTCCAGAGCCTGGATCTAGGCCCATGGCTTGTAACACTAGCTGTATTTATTGCAATGAGTGCAGCAATGTCTGCATTCTCGTCACATCACAGAGCGGTGCTCACCATCTCTTTGTTAGCAGAAGTTGCTCAGCTGAACAGCAGACCCCTGGCCCCATCTCAGTGCTCAGACTATCCCTACTCCACCTCTCTTAGCCACCTCCTCCTGCCACTCTTCTTTGTGCTTCTTCCATGCCACCCCTCTGTACTGGGCACAGCCTTCCTGAACTTAACTGCCCAGGGACTCCCTTCTGTAAGCTCCCTGCCTTCCATGGAGCCCTTCGCTCAGCGATACTTCACCCTATAACCACCATTAATCATCCAATGGCATTACCAGAAAATCCACAACACAACCACATCATGCTTCCAACAGGAAAGTGGTGACTTCCTGCCATTTACCTTTGTCCTATCTGCCTAGGTAGCTACATGGCCCTGTCGCCATCATAATGGACACCTCCCCAGGCTTTAAAATAGAAACAACTCTCTCTCTTTTGCCAGCCCGTAGAAAAGAGAGTAGGGTCAGTTTCTGGCCCTTCCCTTTGCTGATAATCGTGTCTCTGCGGGAGTGGGTGTTAAAAATGCGCTGTGGCGGAGCAGAGTTTTGCATTTGGTTCTGAGCCCAAGGAGACCCACGGTCATTCTGCCGCAGCGAGTGAGCTGAGGGCCAGTTTCCAGGGAAGTTCTGTCTCCCACATTCACCAGCACCCTCACTGCTATGATGGGGAGACCTGATCAAAAGGGGAGGTGCTCTCTCAGGTAAACAGGGCCTGTACTGGGGTGCTGGGTGCCCTCGCTGGTCCCTGAAACCAATGGAAGTTGAGAGAGGTCAAGATCAAGGCTGTGTGTGTTTATTTGACTGTGAACTGCTGCTCATACCTGGGCTGCTAGAGAAACCCACAGGGAATAATTACCACCTGCAGCAGCAGCAAACCCCCAAATGTGTCTGTATTTAGTGCACATTTCCCCGATCGTCCTCAGTGAGCCTCTGGGGGATACTCAGGAGGGGCTGTGGAAGGCTGATCATGCCCGTGTGAATGAAAATCACTAGCTGAGGGTAGGAAAACAGCCAGGCTTGTCAAAGCGCAGAGAGATTAAAGCACTCTTAAAGTGTGTGTTACACAACATTTCCTGCTGATATTTGCAAGACAATGGCTGTAACTAACACACATGCTGTATGCAGGGATTCTGTAAGCCTTCAGTCACAGGCACCCTCTTCAGGTGGACTTATCAAAGACAGGTTTCAGAGTAGCAGCCGTGTTAGTCTGTATTCGCAAAAAGAAAAGGAGTACTTGTGGCAACTTAGAGACTAATAAATTGTTAGTCTCTAAGGTGCCACAAGTACTCCTTTTCTTTTATCAAAGACAGGCTCTCTGAGAAATCAGAAGCTCCCTCACTGTGGCCTAGCCCTGGCACACATCTAAGGGAAACGCAGCCCAACCAGAGAGCCAGTACAAGACCTAGGCTGTGTGTACAACCCGCCTTGGGCTGGCCCTGTGTGCAGGGAGAATGGTACTTTTGTGACACTGAAGTATCTGGGAGTTTTGGGTGGCAGAGACTCAATGCATGACTAAAGCAGTAAGGATGTAGTTCTTCCTGAGATCTGTGCACTGTGAAAACCCTGCTGCAACCCTACATAGAGGGCTACACTAAGGCACCATGGAGAGTTCTCTGCAAGCCCTCAAGATGTGGAGATGGAATCAGCACCAGACCACAGGAGACCATGTGATGGGGTGTGCTCTCTACAATGGCCGTGCAAGAACTGAATTAGGCCAGGGGGCCCCAATCAGCTAATTAGGTTGCAAACAGGGGCAGCTAATCAGATAGATGCTCACCTGCGGGAGACAGGAGGGATTTCTACAAAAGCCAGGATGCTGGCAATGGAGGAGGCAGCTGGGAAAGGCTACAGTCACTCCCCGGGGAAGAGGGAGGAGTGTTTGGAGGCTGCAGAGATGAGTTCCCTAAAGTTAATCCCTGGATAGAGGGAGGGAAGAGACTGGCAAGCCCAGAGGAGTAGGAAAGACCAGGAGATAGAGAAGCAGCTCAGGGAAAGGCAGCAAGGTGCAGGGAATGGACCTTGGCTGCTGTGTTGAGGGTCCCTGAGCCGGGACCCAGAGGAGAAGGTGGGACCAGGTTCCCCTGTGGGAATGGCACTGTGAGGCAGAAGGCTGCCCGATACCGCTGGAGAGCGGGAACCTTGATACGCTCCCCCAGAAAGGGAAATCACAGTAGTGACCTGCCTGGAAGGCTGAGTCCCGAAGAGGATGCTGCAGCTCCTGAGAGCGAGAGGGGGGCTGCAGGGGGGAAATGACGGGATGTAACCGCTGGAAGGGGCTCCGGCCTGACCAAGTGGATCCCCAGGAGGAGCGCCATCCAGTGGTGAGTAGAGCAAACCTGTCAGAGAGCAATACCAGGAGATCAGTGGATCAGCCCTCAGAGCTCCAAAGTTGCCCCAATGAGGGTCATGGAGGGGCAGGGCTCACTGGCCTAGACAAGCGCTTGGAAGAAGAGTTTCTTAAGGGCTGCACTGCAGCATTGTGTTCCATTTCCACCTCCTCCACCCCTGCAGTTTCCTGCACAAAGCCTTTGTGAACGTGAACATGATCCATGGGATTTCAGAAAAAGAGCAGCTTCTATTGCTTTTCTGATGGCACCGTCAGCCAGAGTGGAGATGTCTGGAGAGGGAGGACATGGTCTCCCAGTTTCTGTCATTCAGTACATTGACCCTCAAGTAGTGTCTATCAGGAGAACCCCAGCAGAGAACCCAGAGGGGATTCCTTTTACAGATCACATTATTCTCAGAAATGCTTTAGACACAATTCCATGTTAAACACATTAAGTGTGAGTGCACCTGTATCATCTCTTCCCCTGGGCCACAGACATGCACATTCTTCAGGGACAGAGTGCAGCAATTAATTGTCTTGTATATGAGTCATCCCTTGGAGGTCAATTTTATAGCCTCTGTAGGCTGCAGTTACTGGAGGGTGATAAAATGGCAACACCCCAGAGAGGTCAACTCTGCAGCTTATATAGTTGTATTCAGTTCACAGAGGGTGACAGGATCTCACACACTTAAGCAGGTGTGACATTCTAGCCACAGGTGTACAGCAGTGTCCACCCCTGCACTCACGCTGGGAGATACAAGCAGATTAGCTTATTATTCTAGCATTAAAGACTCTGGTTGGGTAACTTCCTGACCTATAAAATCTCCAGTTCTGCAAGCTCAAAGAGGAGAGGTTGAACCCCTGCTTCATGGCAGAGGATCATTGCCAGAAGGGTCAGTGAGAAATGCCCATCACATACAGCTTGGCACAACTGGCCAGGTGCATTATGGGACAGTTAAGATGACTTTGCTCTGAAACATCAGATACTGGCTGATCCAGAGTCAGGACACTGGAGCTAATACCCAAGAGTTTGAAATGGCATGGAAAAGACTATGCATCAAATTCACACTGGTATAAGTATGCACTTGTCCATTATCTTCCATGGAGCTTCCCTTGGTGACACTTCACTACATGTATAGTAACAGTTTTCATTTTAATTGCACAGAATAACCTGTCCAGTAAATATCAGCTACAAGTAACTGTAGCTCAGCCAGTGCTGTGTACAGGCAGTTTCAGGGCCTGAGACAGTTCTCAAGGTAGCATGCCACCTTTGCATTCATGCAGCTATAGTTTGTTTGCTGTTAGACCATGCTCTGTCGTTTAGACCCAAGGTGTTTAAGGGAAAAGCCACATCTTCCTAGCTCCCAAAGCCAGGGACAAAGGGACCTATTATTCTCATCTCCATGCACAGGTACAGTGCAGTGTTTACATACTGAACTCTCATTAGCATTAACGGGAGTTTTGCATATAAATCCATGTGCATCAAGATGAAAAAATAGAAAAATCTGCCCTCAGCACAGGGCCTTCTGGATGGGATGGGAAATTTAAGCAGGACATGTTCTTCTCATGGAAATGCAGCAATGACAATTAGGAAAACAGAGCCCGGAGGGAAAAAACACAGCAACGGTTTCACAGGCTAATTCAATGACAGATCAAGAGACCCTTGTAGAGCATCACGTAGGGCCTAGCACAGACGCCTTTGGAATCCCCATGGCTTTGAATTTCAGGCTCACCACAGCCATGCTGATGCAATCATCCCAGAGAGACATGAACACGTAAACAGGCTGCTCTGGTACATCGCTGTAAAAACAGACTCCAACGAGAGACTGCTGAATTGGAATTAATTTGCAAACTGGATACAATTAATTTAGGCTTGAATAGAGACTGGGAGTGGATGGGTCATTATACAAAGTAAAACTATTTCCCCATGTTATTTCCCCCGACCCCCCACTGTTCCTCAGACATTCTTGTCAACTGCTGGAAATGGCCCACCTTGATTATCACCACAAAAGGTTTTCTTCCTCCCCTCCCCCCCCGCTGGTAATAGCTCATCTTAAGTGATCACTCTCCTTACAGTGTGTATGATAAAACCCATTGTTTCATGTTCTCTGTGTGTATTTAAATCTCCCCACTGTATTTTCCACTGAATGCAGCCGATGAAGTGAGCTGTAGCTCACGAAAGCTTATGCTCAAATAAATTTGTTAGTCTCTAAGGTGCCACAAGTCCTCCTTTTCTTTTTGCGAATACAGACTAACACGGCTGCTACTCTGAAACTTTGCTGCCCATCACCCTCACATCAGAGTACCTTCCACAGACAATCATGAAGCCCCTAGTGGACTTCTCTGCATCTTGTCCTTTTTTAGGGTAAAATGTCTCACTTGGGGTCTGATTCTGGGGTTTTTTTGGGTAGATTGAATTGTTTCAGGTTTTTGGGGTTGTTAATGCTGAGTGTCTCATAATGCTTGCAGCTACAGACTATGCAGTAATGGATAGCCTGTAATCTCGCTGCACTCTCCAGCCTATATTATATCTAGTGGGCCTGATGATGATTGCACACTGGTTTTACACCGCTGTCACTCCCCTGACTCAGGTGTCTGATCCTGCTCTCATTGGAGTCAAGGGCCAAATGTCACTAATGTCAAAAAGGGACCCTGGCAGTTCCGGTCATCACCACTGACCGGGCCATGAAAAGTCCCAGTCGGTGGCCCAACAGGGCTAAGTCAGGCTCCCTGGCTCCACGCGGCTCCTGGAAGTGGCCAGCATGTCACTGTGGCCCCCGCAGCTCCCATTGGCCGCAGTTCCTGGCCAATAAGAGCTGTGGAGCCGGTGCTAGGGACGGGGGCAGCATGCGGAGCCTCCTTGGCCACCACTGCACCTAGGGGCCTGGCCCCACGCCTCTGCTCCTCTCTGCTCCCTACCCAGACTCCAGTGCACCTCTGGCTCCATGCAGTCTCTGCTTCCCACCACCTGTGGGGCCCCACCTGTCTCCCTGGAGCTGAGCCTCCTGGGACTGGTGCAGAAGCCTGGCCAGTCTCAGCCAGTTGGGGGTTGGGGGGGGGGGGGAGTGTGAGGGCTTGGCTGGGCCCCTCCAGTAAAGCGGGTCCCAAGGGAGCCTGCCTGGATGACTTCTGAGGGACCAGAGCAATTCCCAGCTCTGGGACCAGCCCTGGCTGCTCTGCCAGCTCAGCCCAGCAGACGCAGTCGCCTCCCAGCAGGGCCAGTGAGTGCGGCCGGGAGGCAGGGAGTGGGTCTCTGGGAGACCTGGGGTGGCATGCTGGCCTGTGAGGGGGTGGGGAAGATGTGGGTGCTGGGGCACTAGGGAGTGGGGGTTCTGTGGAGGATGCTGGGCAGTTGTGGTGGGGCTGTGGGCAGGAGGGCACTGGGCAGGGATGGTGTTGTGCAGGGCGTTGTGCATTTGCAGGGGGTCGGGGGGGGCTCTGGCCATAGGGAGTCGGGGGGGATGTTGGGCAGGGGGGCTGTGTGGTGTGGCATGGGCCAGTCCCCGATGGGAAGGGGCGCACTGGCAGCACAGGGCTGGGTGGGCCACTGTGCATCTGACAACTGCCAGTTTGTAAACAGTGCCCTCGCACTGCACTGGGTAGAACAGGGCCAATCCTGCAATACCATGTCCCTGGCCAGCCCCTCGCTCTGGGGACTGACCTCCCTGTGCCAGGCTCCATTGCCTCCATGGGGGCCCACAAATATGTTTGGCGCCAGACCCACAAAAGGTTAATCCGGCCCTGCTTTTACACAGACATCCTATCATGACTCAAAGACTCCAGCTGACGGAGAATCCATCACATCACTAGTGAAAAGAAAAGGAGTACTTGTGGCACCTTAGAGACTAACAAATGTATTAGAGCATAAGCTTTTGTGAGCTACAGAAATGCATCCGATGAAGTGAGCTGTAGCTCACGAAAGCTTATGCTCTAATACATTTGTTAGTCTCTAAGGTGCCACAAGTACTGCTTTTCTTTTTGCGAATACAGACTAACACGGCTGCTACTCTGAAACCTATCACTAGTGAAGTGGTTTCAGTAGTTTAATCTCTGTTAAAATAGAGATGAAGCCACTAGTGCTGAGGATGGCAAGAGACCTCTCAGATTTCAGCACACAGAGAAATCAAAAGTTAATCTCCGCAGGGAAAAAATAAATGGAGAGAAGCTTAGTGGGAGCCTTTCCATTGACTTCAATAAGCTTTGAATCAGGTCTCACTTGAATGGCCTGAATTCATTAAGTTGGTTTGAACACCACTGCAACAATAGGGTTCCATTACCTGCAGGAAACTTATCGCCAATAAATGTCAGAGACAGCCGCTAGAATGCGCGTCATTATCTCACAGGTACAGAAGCAAAAGAACCCAGCATTCTGAAGAGGAAATTACCTGAATAGAAAGCTTTGAAATCAGGGCTTCTCACACAAAAATTTACATTTTTCTTCTATATCATATAAAAGAATTGACTTACCTGGCTGTTCTCTGTGTCTCCTTTTCTATCTGGAATTGTTTGCCAAGAAAAGCACTGTGTGATTATGCACCACATGAAAAACTACTGCTTCTTTTTAAAATTCCTAGATAAACATACAGGTCAGAATGCCAAACTTCTCTCTAACTCGCCAACAGTGGTATAAAGCTCAAGAGGGAAAAGTGCTCTTTCCAGGAGCTGCAGGTGAGACTGTGCTGAGACGTGCTGTATCGGACACTTAAGTCAGGATCAGAGGTTACAGTGAGTCCCCATGGCACTTGGCATAGTTAATAAAGGCTACAAGAGACAAACACGCAGCATGGCTCCTGGGTCTGTGGGTGGAACATGGCACCGTGTAGCACTGAGTAAATACAAAGCAGTTGATCATTGGACTCTTGTATGACATCAGATATTAATACTATAGGCACCAGAAACAGGATTCTGTATTTCATGTAAGAGAAACACCACCTGAAAAGCCTCACTCGTGCACACAGGTTGCAGCAAGGGGGAGAGATCCTGTGCCCAACTTTCTGCATTCAGCAGACTCTGGTTTGGTTCCTGGGCCACAGCTTCAATGGAGAACTTCAAAAGTGAAAACAGATCTTCCCCATCAGGCCACAGAAGAAAATATGCGCTAGTTCTAGTGAGAAAGAGCCACTGAGATTTAGGTAATCCCACTGGGGCAAGAACCATTCTTTATTTTAGGTCTGGACAGCACTCAGCACAATGGGGCCTGCACCTGTTTGAAGCCTCTGGGCCCTATTGTAATGCACATAAAAATTAACTCACAGGTCAGAGTGTCTTGCTGGTACTTCAGTCTTTGGCACTAGATTGATTTAAGGCTCTCTCCACCAGGAGAAGTTTGGAAAGGGGAGAATTGGCTGGGGGGAGAGTTCAATTAAACATGCCCAGCTACTAAAGTGATGGGTGGCAGCATGAGACCATAAGATAGCAAACATTCTATGGCTGACTGCCAGTCCCCAGCGCCTCTCCTGAAACCGCCAGCACTTTAGAAATGCAGCTTCCACCTGTTCATTTGATTTCTGGAGTTTTGATTTGTTCTGAGGGATATTCCTACCACCTTCTTTTTGAGTTTGACTGACAGGGATCAGCCACCAATAGGCTTTAAAAATGCTGCCTGAAAGTTAGTGAATTGAAAGGTAAGAATGAAAGGGAGAGTGTCATGTTAAAAATCACAGAGAAATAAAATTCCTTCTCTATGTTCCTAACAACATGTGAAATCGCTAAAACAGAGAGAGGGCTTTAAAAAACAAACAAACAATCCAATGACAATGTCTGGATTCCATTCCTAGCTCTGCTGAAGACTGACACATCCTGGGCAAGTCACTTCACCTCTTGTGCTTTGGTTTCCTCACCTGTAAAATGGGGTAATGATCCTTCCCAAGCCCTCAGGGGTATGGGAGGATAAATATATTAAATATTGTGAGGGGCTCAGTTACTATGGTAATGGGGGCCAGATTACTAGATAGATATCTGAGATAGAATCAGAGCAATCTCTTCCACCTTAAGGACAAATACAAATGGTTCCAACGGCCCTGCTGGATTCCAGGTTAAAGTTAGCAATAACATGCTAAACACTTAAAATGATGCCATCAGGTGCTGTGGCTATGACTCAACATGCTGGTACGGAAACTCTCACACAAAGTCTGGGTCAGTTTGCAGAATTACCATTGTTTATTTTCTTCGGTGTTTCGGTAACACAACCAAAAATAAAGTCAGTTTAAAATTAGCAATAGCCTCAAAATTTGGAGCCATGACTGCAATCTGAGATTAAATCATTCAGACTATCAGAGCCAACGAGCCACAAGAAAGAGATCTGTGTTTGCAGTTGAAAAGGAAGGACAATAATTTATTTAATTGCAATAATTGTGGCAAAAGGCAGGACAACTGCTGCTGTTCAATGGAAAGACTCATTTCGCTAGAGCCACCCACACTGCTCATTTTTCCCTTTACTTCCTCTGAGCCTTATCTCCAGAAGCTGCCAAACAGAGGAGATTAAAAAGTGTATTTTGCAGGGAAGGGAACTGACAGATCTGGCCTCTCCCTCACTCCTGCCTTTGCCTTCTGGTTTCTGCTCTGCTGATGGTGCCAGAGATTTATTTTTCTTATCTGCTGTTTCTTGTTGGTGTGCCAATTACCGACCATGTTCGTTCAATTTCAAACATTTAGCTATATTAGGGGTCTGCTGCTGTAAGTGTTTGCAGAGTACTGTACTTGCCAGGAGAAAAGGTCAAGGTAGGGGCCTCTGACAAGATTTCTCAGTGCTCCTGGCCCTGCCAGTGCCATACGCCCTAAGCTCCCTATCACAAGGGGACTCTACACAACAGTGATGGATGGCTGCAAGTGCAGAACTAAACCATGATGCAGCCCTCCTGCTGGTCCAAGTAGATGGACAAGGCCTCCCTAATTGAAAGGGTGATGCTAAAGCACAGGTGCGTTCTTCAGTATTTCACACCATCTGTGTATTTCACTTTAGGAAACAGGCTCTTGAAACTCAGAGGTGCTATGCTCAGACAGTCGCCCTGACACAGAGGGAATGGTGGGAGTCATTGACTCATGAGCTCGCTGCTCATCAGTTGATACACCCCATTTAAATAACTTTACATTCCCCTGAAGCGTCCTGACATTCTCATAAGCTGGAGAAATGTGGGGTGGGTAGAACTACCATTAAGTGGATACATAATTGATTAAACTGCAAACAAAGAGTAACTATTAATGGAATGACGTCAGCTAGGAAAGAGGTCTCCATAGGCATCTGTTCTGGGTCCAGTGTTATTTAACATCTTTATTAATTACCTAGATGTAGAAGTAGAGAGCATCCTGATCAAATTTGCAGATGACACAAAGTGGGGGGGGGAGGAGGGAAGGTTGCAAACACTTTGGAGGATAGAACTAAAATTCAAAGGGATCTTGATAAACTGGAGAACTACTCTATAGACAACAAAATGAAATGTAACAAAGACAAATGTAAGGTGCTTCAGAGAAACCAAATGCACAAACACAGAGGGGGTTAACTGGCTTGGCAGCAGCACTGCTGAGAAGGATCTAGGAATTGTAGTGGATCACAACCTCAGCATGGGTCACCAATGCAATACTGTTGCAAAACAAAGCAAATGCACTTTTAGGTTGATTTAAAAGAGGCATCGAATGCAAGTCACAGGAGGTGATAGTTCCCCTCTACTTGGTGCTGGTTAGGCCTCAGCTGGAGTACTGTGGCCAATTTTGGTCCCTGCTGTATAAAAAGGATGTAGAGAAACTGGAGGGGATCCAGAGGTGAGTGACAAAGATGATCAAAGGGATGGAATGCAAGCCATAGGAGCAAAGGCTGAAGGAACTGGGTATGTTTAATTTGGAAAAGAGGAGATTAAGTGGAGACATGAGATTGGTCTTCAAATATTTGAAAGGTTGCCATAAGAAAGATGGAGAAAAGTTGTTCTCTCTTGCATAGGGGGCAGGACAAGAGGCAATGGGTTCAAACTACAGCACAGCAGATTTAGATTAAATCTCAGGATATACTTTCTAACTGTAAGAACAGTAGGACAATGGAACAAACTATCTAGGGAAGTCATGGAATCTCCTTCACTGAAGGTTTTCAAGAAGAGGCTGGAGCCATCTGTCTTGGATGGTTTAGATACAACAAATCCTACATCTTGGCAAGGGGTTAAACTAGATAACCCTAGTGGTCCCTTCTAATCCTCCAATTCTATGAAATAAAAACTTAACACTCCACCAACAAGGCAACCCTTTAACTCCAAAAGTGTCTTTGGGGCAAGACCTATGTCTATTTTAGTCTCTGGAACATGCCAACGCAAAGCCATGCCAGTATCAGTTATTAATATATAGCAATTTACAATACACACACACCCCATCCCCTTTGAGTGTCCAGCAATGAAAGCACTTGGATGAAGGTGGGCACAGGCCTAAACAAAGACTGGAGCAGCCAGATACAAATATCAGTTCAAACGGGCTGATTATGATGCAAACCACTCACATGTAAGGATTAAATGCCACAGAGGAGAAAGATCCTGCCGCCACCCATGACATGAGCCAGACACAGAGTTCTGTAGAACCGGGGGGAATGTAAGAAACCATAACCCTGACTATTCAACTTGATCATTTACTGAGATCTCTACATTATGAAGGTTGGAGAGTATCCTCAACAGGCAACATTGGTTTGTTTTAGAAGGTGTGATCCTGATTCTGGGGGAAATTCCCATGTATATTCAGTTACCCAGACTCATTTTCAGAACTTAAAAGTCTCCCATTCAGGAATGTGCTAGCAGATGTACCCTGATATTTAATGCTAGATAGCCACAAACGTACCAAGGAACAACATGAGACTTGGTTCTACAGACATGCAGTTATTGTTACTGGCTAGAATTTAAAAGGCCTCCCTGTCTTGTTTAATTCTGTCTGATTTGTTCTCAGCCACGCCGGATGTTTTGTTGCACAAACTGACTCCCTCAGGCTGATGAACTGTCAGTGCACTCACCACTATTTAAAATAAAACTAGGACATTTAAGTGAAGAAAGGATGCCAGTGTCTGAGTCTTAAACCAGCACATCTGGCCAAGGCCATCAGTACAATCCCTCACTGATGCCCAGGATTCTCACTGCCTCTTGCTGGCATCAGGGATTCTGCACAATAATAATGCACAAAACAAACTCCAATACCTACTCCAAAGGGCCTGGGACTACCACACTGCAACAATGATATAAAACTGGAGTAACAGCAATGAATATGGGTAGACAACCCTGCCCTGCACAAAAGATATACACAAGAATTACTTTGCCACTAAACTGCAGCTGGTTCTGGGGTGGAGGGTTATAGCTAACACATCACACAGCTCAGTGCACCACAGTCACTGAATATTTATATTCAAGGGGAGGAGAAATTTGACAAAGGATGCCAGAACTAACCCAGGTTCTCAAAAAAAGTGCCCTGGGATCTTCACATCTTCCCTGAGCTGGTGGGAACTCAAGTTAAAATGCCATCCAAAGGAGACGCAGAGCAGACTGCTTGGGAGTCATTCTCTCTCTTGTAGAATAAAAGATGAAGGGCCAGATCCTGATCTGGTATAAATCTGTGTAGCTTCATTGTCATGAATGGAACTATGCTATTTATACCAGGTGAGGATAGAGCCCTTCTTAAATATTAGCGTTACATTAGCTATCTTCCAGTCACTGGGTACAGAAGCTGATTTAAAGGACAGGTTACAAACTGTTGTTAATAGTTCCACAATTTCACATTTGAGTTCTTCCAGAACTCTTGGGTGAATGCCATCTGGTCCCGGTGACTTGTTACTGTTAAGTTTCTCAATTAATTCCAAAACCTTCTCTAGTGACACTTCAATCTGTGCAATTCCTCAGATTTGTCACCTTCAAATGGTTTCCAAAAAACACCCATACACCTGAGCACTGGTGACTGATACTTAACAAAAGTAGTGTCACACCGATGGGAAAGAGGAATAATTCTGACAATATCTTCATGTACAAACCCTCAATGCAGTTTGAATGGAGAGCAGAAAAGAGGAAGGTCAGGAAAGCGTCACACATCATAGAATATCAGGGTTGGAAGGGACCTCAGGAGGTCTCTAGTCCAACCCCCTGCTCAAAGCAGGACCAACCCAAACTAAATCATCCCAGCCAGGGCTTTGTCAAGCCTGACCTTAAAAACTTCTAAGGAAGGAGATTCCATCACCTCCCTAGGTAAACCATTCCAGTGCTTCACCACCCTCCCAGTGAATTTTTTTCCCTAATATCCAACCTAGACCTCCCCCACTGCAAGATGAGACCATTACTCCTCGGTCTGTCATCTGCTACCCCTGAGAACAGTCTAGATCCATCCTCTTTGGAACCCCCCTTCAGGTAGTTGAAAGCAGCTATCAAATCCCCCATCATTCTTCTCTTCCGCAGACTAAACAATCCCAATTCCCTCAGCCTCTCCTCATAAGTCATGTGTTCCAGTCCCCTTATCATTTTTGGCACCTTAGAGACTAACAAATTTATTAGAGCATAAGCTTTCGTGAGCTACAGCTCACTTCATCATCCAATGAAGTGAGCTGTAGCTCACGAAAGCTTATGCTCTAATAAATTTGTTAGTCTCTAAGGTGTCACAAGTACTCCTTTTCTTTTTGCGAATACAGACTAACACAGCTGCTACTATGCTACATTTTTGTTGCACTCCGTTAGATACTTTCCAATTTTTTCACATCCTTCTTTTAGTGTGGGGCCCAAAACTGGACACAGTACTCCAGATGAGGCTTCACCAATGTCGAACAGAGGGGAACAATCACGTCCCTCGATCTGCTGCCAATGCCCCTACTTATACATCCCAAAATGCCGTTAGCCTTCTTGGCAACAAGGGCACACTGTTGATTCATATCCAGCGTCTCATCCGTTGTAACTCCTAGGTCCTTTTCTGCAGAACGGCTGCCTAGCCACTCGGTCCCTAGTCTGTAGCGGTGCATGGGATTCTTCCGTCCTAAGTGCAGGACTCTGCACTTGTCCTTGTTGAACCTTATAAGATTTCTTTTGGCCCAATCCTCTAATTTGTCTAGGGCCCTCTGTATCCTATCCCTACCCTCCAGCGCATCTACCACTCCTCCCAGTTTAGTGTCATCTGCAAACTTGCTGAGGGTGCAACCCACACCATCCTCCAGATCATTAATGAATGATGTTTTAGTAGAGGGCCTATTTAGTTAAGGTTTTTCCCACGTCGTGCATTTTTCTGAGCACCTGTATCTTGTCATTGCCACACTGCTGCCCAGAATATCACCTGCTCAGAAGCAGTGCATTTTGTAATATGCTGTCATGGCTCCTGCTACTGCCCTGTACTAAATGCCTGAGCATTTGGAAGTGCTATGCAAGGTTATCAAACTGCTCGTTATCTCCTCTCTTCTCAGAATAGAGAAAGGTTCAGTGTGACAGGCTCTCTACTCCCCTGAGACTTTGACCTCTAAACTTGGTGCTAATAGAAGGTGGAAATTAATTCTCAGGGACCTTTAAAGAATCTGAATTTCCAGTTCACAGAGCTGCTTTGTTCTGCAAGGGGGCTCGCTTTAAAAATCACTTCAGGAAGGCTTCAAAGGGAATGGAGAAAGTTACTTTCTATTTACTGCTCCAGTTTTATTCCCTTACTGTGTCTGGATGCAGTAACCCCCAGAACCTGTTACCTGGCCTCCTCGCCTCAGGTCAGGCCCCTCACTAAACCCTTACAGACCTAAGACAAACGGAAATACCACCACGAACCTCCTTCCCTCACGCTCCAGTTCAAACAGGTATTTTGTCCAAAGCCGGCCCTCCCCTGCTGCGGTCGCCACCCAAACCTGGCAGCTCGGTCAGCGTGAGGGTAATGAACCCGTGGGACGCGCTGACAGCTTAGTGCGGAGGCAAATAAAGCTGTTGAACACGAGTCCAGCAGGCTCCGAGGGGGCTATGACTCTGTCCCCCCCCCCCCGGGTTACCGCTCGGGGCTCGTCTCAGGCCTCGGGCTGACGACCGCCCCGTGACCCCCATTCCCCAATAACTCCAAAGTGCCACGGACCCAGATTCACCCTCTGGGCCGGGGCCGTTAGCAAGGCAAGCCCGTCCCCCAACGCCACAGACAGGGAGGGGCGGGAAGCTCGCTCCCCTCCGCCCTTTACCGCCTGGGCCGGCCTCTCCCCACAACCCCCCGTTACCCGAGCAGGCTGGCTCAGGTGCCCCCTCCCTGCCAGTGGCCTGGGCTCCCCGGGGCACTGCGCCCCGCTTGGGAAAGGGGGAGGCCGGTGCTCTGGCCAGGCCTAGGCCCCGGCTCCACAGCAAGGTCTGGGGCAGAGCTCTGCTGGCAGGGCGGGAGCCCTCGTGTGCCTCCCACCCACCCTGCCGCGCCGGGGGAGCGGTGCCCACTGGCAGGCGGGGGCACCGTAGGTTTTGGACAGCAGCCAGAGGCGGCTGGGGAAGAGAAGGGGAAGCCAGAGCCATACAGGCCAGCCGCCCTGAAAACCACCTTGGGTTCATGGTGTCGAGTAGGGCCGTCCACAGCCCCTTATTCCAAGAGATGTCCCTCATTTTTTCCATCTCTGTACAACGAGATCGGGAGTTGCTGAGTGCTGAAAAAAGCAGCAAGGAACACCCTGGCAAAGGTAGGGGACTGCTGATTATTATTAATAATAAATAATATCAGGAGGAGGGTGGGGCAGGGGTGCTAAGAAAATAGTCCCTGGTTTTTCAAATACAACATTGGCAGCCCTAGTGTTGAGGGTCAGGAAGAGAGGGATTGTTTAGTCTGCAGAAGAGAAGAATGAGGGGGGATTTGATAGCAGCCTTCAACTACCTGAAGGGGGTTTCCAAAGAGGATGGAGCTCGGCTGTTCTCAGGGGTGTCAGATGACCAAACAAGGAGCAATGGTCTCAAGTTGCAGTGTGGGAGGTCTAGGCTGGATATTAGGAAACACTATTTCACTAGGAGGGTGGTGAAGCACAGGAATGGGTTTCCTAGGGAAGTGGTGGAACCTCCTTCCTTAGAGGTTTTTAAGGCCTGGCTTGACAAAGCCCTGGCTGGGATGATTTAGTTGGGGTTGGTTCTGCTTTGAGCAGGGGGTTGGATTAGATGACCTCCTGAGGTCTCTTCCAACTCTAATCTTCTATGATTCCATTAACTCGTGATATTTGGTGTTATTCTGGCAGCATCAGCTCCAGTAGTCATGGGAAGCTGCAAGAGTCTGAGCTTCCATTTGAAAAACCAAACCAAAACAAAACAAAAAAACCCCACGAGTTTATCATCATTGTGGTTATGGAGAAAAGCTTGCAAACATGACCTGGACACCTCCTAAAGGCTTCAGATCCAGCAAGCAAAGAAACAGAACTCTACTGTATTATTTGTGGGTGTCTAACTCATGTATTTTGACCACTTGGGATTGATGATACTGGATAGTGGCAGTGAGGCTCTCTGTCCACCAGTCCTAGAGTCGGGGAGCTTCGTCCTTCCCCTCCAATTAACTATGGGATTTCTCAGATGAGTTGGCTTGTCCCCTGCCCTAAACTTTGTGGGACAGTCCCTAAATTCAGAGAACCATCCCACCTCCTCAAGCTCTGAGATGGTCAAAACCCCAATATTATACCAGCCCAAAGGGGAAAAGCAGAGAGAGAGAGCTATTCCCTGTAAAAAAGTGTGCTATCAGTCTGCTATCCAGGATGTGATTAGTAACTGCCCCCAGGTGCAGAGCATGACTAATTAGGTTCTTTCCCTTGCTTTTCAGGTGACGGAGTAAAGCCCTGTCACTTTCCTCCTTGGGAAAGGCCTGGTGAAGGCTGGGGAGGAATACAGGCAGCTCAGCGTGAGCTGGGAATAGGGCCTGGAGAAAGGCTCTCCCATAAAAGTTGCAGCTATGTAAAGCAGCATGAAGTGCTCCAGGAAGAAGGTAGGTCCGGCTCCAAGGAAGGCAGAAAAGCACCACAAGGGAGGCCCGGGGAGCACAGAGGAACAAGCTCTAACCCAGCAGTTTTCAAACTTTTTGAGCTGAGCTCCCTGTCCCCCTTTGATTTACGATGTTGGGTTGTGCCCTCCCAATACCTGCCCCACCCCAAAAATGCAAGGGGGGGGAGGTGCATGCAACAGTCTCAGGGGGCAGAGCCAGTGCTGGACAAGAGGCGTTGACATGGAGCCACAGGCTGGGTGGCCTGCTGAGGTGAGTCGGGGTGGAGGTGCGCTCCCTCCCTGAACCTCGCCAGAGCCCGAGGCCTGTCACTCAGCCCCAGGGCCAGAGCCCAAGCCACCTGGTGTCATCACTTGCTCCCCGGAACATTCCTGCATGCTCCCTTCAGGGGCACCCCCCCCTGTTTGGAAACCTCTGCCCTAACCCTGGTGAACCCCAGCAGGAGCAGTGTACCAGGGCGGCCCTGTCAGTGCCCAGTGGACTACGTTGCCTGGCCTGTTCTTGCTCTCTTAACCACAAACACACACCAGGTTGTCTCCCTTTCAGCAGCTGTGTATTTATTCATCACTTAAAGTATAACAGAACACACTCTCTTATATCCTCTCACTTATATCCTCCCAATTACTGAGCCAATTGCCTCACTAGCCCAGCAATTGCCACCTACATATCGGTAATCCCCAACACCAACTAATTAATTGGTTTCCTTTACACCTGTGCTCTTCCCAGTGCTGCAGCAACCTCAGGGACCAAGGTGCTGCTATTCATAGGGCCCTGTCCTAGGCACTTACAGGAACAGGGAAAAGACTATTGTAAATCCAGAATGGGAGGACAGTATTTTAAACTGATTGGGCAAAACTGAGGACTGCACCCAGGAATCATCAATTGGAAGGACAGAAAGGGACCTTGAGAGGTCATCTAGTCCCCTGCACTCAAGGTAGAGCTAAGTATTATCTAGATAATCTCTGACAGGTGTTTGTCTAACCTGCTCTTAGACAAACACCTGTCAGGGAGGGTCTAGATAAAAAGCAACTAAAGGCCTGACCAGCCAGGGCAGGGATAAGGGAGACAAAGAATACATTAAAAACCATAGAGTTGCTTGAAATGCAGCTGTGAGGTACCTACTAGGAAACCAACAGATTATCCTGGCAAGGAGGCAGTGGGGTGCACGCTTTGACCAGGAGATGCACATCTGGATGGTCCTGGCCTTTTCTAACATACTACTCCCACAGCCAGGAGCAGAACCCAGGAATCTGGAGACCCACCATTATACGGCTGTCTAGTCTAACACACTAGCAAAGTGTCTACAGTGTCTAACACACCGGCAAAGAATGTGTCGGGATAGGAGAACCACCCAGTCCTGTTTCCAGTTACTCCCTTAGTGCAAATAGTACAGGTCTGTGCTATGGCTTTGAAGGTCCTGAGTTCAAATCCTAACAGTCCATGCAGGAATAGATAGTATGTGATCATGTAATTAAAGACTATGTCATAAAGCATATGCATGAGGCTGCAGAATTAAAGGTGCAATGGTAAAGTTAATTCTGACATTTCCTGACTTGTGAATACTTGACTTTGCAACCTGATTGTTCTTGTAGAGAAGGACTTTTATTTGTAATCTACATTCTCTATGGCACCCTCTCAAATTAAGAATCTGGGAGAACCTTGGTAATGGATTATAGAGCCTGTCCATTTTAAGCAACCAGTCTGCCTCCAGTCAAGCTCCAGAGGGACTGAAGACTGTTCCCATATCCCATCTAATGTATGGTTGATGGCCCCATCTTAGTTGGGTGAGTCTTGCGATATTGGGGGTCTGTACCTTTAAAAGCTGAGCTTCCCAGATAGAGTCTGGGTGTGGTACAGGGAAGCTTTTGTTATTGTTATGCAAAGCCAGTTGATGAACTAGACTTATATTAAAGCCAAGTTCTTGCAAGCAGTTTAAGCACTAGATGCTCATTGAACTCCACCAATCTCAGTTCCAGGACCCCCATCACAAGCTCACCACCATGTTTTGCAAAAGTGGCATATGTGGCAGAGCTAAAAAATGAGAGGGCCATGGAGAACAAGCTACTCCTGGTGGACGTTCAACCCACAGATTGCTCTGTTAACATGCCTTAATCCCAAAGTGTGTGGGAAGCTTGTCCTGCTACGGTCTGGTAGATAAACAAAGGACTTAATTCCCAGGGCCATCAAGCCCATGACTGCATCAGCACTAAATCCACCCATATAACTATAAAAGAAAAGGAGTACTTGGGGCACCTTAGAGACTAACAAATTTATTAGAGCATAAGCTTTCGTGAGCTACAGCTCACTTCATCGGATGCATTATATATACATATAGCTATATGCACTTTTTTATAGATATGCAAAAAAGCTCATTAAATAATTTGCAGAAACGTTTCATACAACAGTGACCAAGTGTCCCCAGTTCTCCCTTCCCCCAAAAGGCATTAATCCAACAGGGGAGGCTCTGTCACAAGGTCTGCTGAAGGGATGAGGCTCTGAAGGGCCTACGAGGTTCTGGGTGTCAGGGTAAAAGTCAAAGTGAGCCCTAAAGCTGTTGAAGTTCCCCATCATCACTACACCAGATGGCCATGTGGTTTTGCTATGGGGAGGCTAATTAATTACATGCTCTTTTAACTGGCTTGTTTATGCTAAAGTTAAGTATTGTATTAAAAACAAATTCCATTACTAGTGCTGGAAGCAGGGTAAGAATGATCCGGGAGATTCAGAGAATTCTTCAAAAGGCTGAAAGGAGAGTAATAAACAGTCTGGAAGTCACATGGGTACAGGAGAAAATTGTGTCCAGCTCTAAAGAAGGGGCTGCGGGGAGAATGCGTGGTTACTGTATGGGTCAGTAATTTTGCCTCCACATTTACCACAATAAGAAATAATCGTTGTTAGCGACCACGATGAAAAAGTCTCATTCATACTGCTGGACCTGCTGAGTCTTTGCCTCTGGAGAAAGGCAAAACAGGAACCAATGGCTGGAAACTGAAGCCAGAAAAATTCAAACTGGAAATAAGGGACAAATGCCTGATCAGGAGAGTGATTAACCCTTGGAACAAACACCCAAGGAGACTGGTGGCTTCTCCATCTCTTGCTGTCTTCAAATCCAGACTGGATGCCTTTCTGGAAGATGCTTTAGTCAAACACAAGTGATTGCAAAAAGAAAAGGAGTACTTGTGGCACCTTAGAGACTAACAAATTCATTTCAGGGGTAACTCGGTGAAACTATGGCTTGTGTTATGAAGGTCGAACTAGATGTTTAATAATCCCTGCTAGCCTTAAACTCTGAATCTAGGGTTATTTTTTCCTTGGGGCATCAGCATTTCCCTGACTCTGTACAGCACATAGGTCATACTCAGCATTGCCTTTGGTACACGACGGGGAAATGGGCTGAGGGAAACAGACTTGACTGGTCCCTCGGCTGCTGCTGCGTGCATACAGCAGGTACTAGGGCCTTATCTAACTCCTGGCTGCTCAAATTCTCTGCTGAGTTATGCTAATCTGCGTCCCCTTTCCTTGGGCCTAATTACCATTGTATGCACCACAAGCTGGCAAAATTAATATCCTTGATTTGACACTACTCTCATTCATTAAACTAGGGAGAGTTGTATGCCGCATAACAGCCCGATGGACTGGTGAGTACAAGTGGGTGCTAACTGGGTGTAATTTAGGGAGAAGGAAGGAAGTAGCAGCAACATCCTTTAACATAACATAGTTCTCTCCCTCTCCTTGCTCACAAAGAGCAAAAATATCAAACATGGCCACTGCATCGCTTCTTCTTGTAATTTCCTCCACAAAAATTTCAGACTTTTTCCACTCCCAATGTATTTCCATGTGATTCAAAGCTACAACTAACTCTAACCCAAACATATCAGACAAAATTTCAGGGACGTGAGATTGCCTCAAACCAGCTGGCTGCTCCATAGCTGTCCGTGGCAGCTTGGAAGTAAGTGCAGAGTTGTACAATGGCAATCAATGTTCAGATAATTGTTGTGAGGTGTGGCTCATATCCACTGATTTACAGTAGCTGGAAGCAGTACGTGGGCTACCTTACCATCTCAGTTTGATTAATAAGCAGGTGGACATAGCATTATCCCATTCAAGAGCTGAGGCTTTCTGCCATTTCTGATGGACTTTCAGGATACAGATCATAAAAGGGAAAACTGAGCCATTATCTTACAAGGTGGATGAAGCTCTGCTTTACAGATTGAGGTTTCCATTTCATTCATAGATTGTTACTTTTTGGATTGCATTGACTCTGGGTTATTTTACAAACAACGATCAGAACTAAATACACTGCATGGAATAGTCCCTAGGTATGCTGAGATACAAGTCATGTAATATGCCAAAAAGTTTGCTATAAACGGCAGAGTGAAGATTATGCTTTTCTGAAAAGACAAAGCATCTTTTCTATTAGCACCACTCAACTGTAGAACACAAACAGAAATACAGGCTCCTAATGACAGTGACCGATAGCCCAGCACTTTAGCCATTTAGAAATGCATGGGACACTCCCTGGAGAAGAGACTGTAAGGAATAAACCTACATTGGCCTCTGGTGGTATAGGCGGGGTGTGCACAACTTGGTTTTTCAGCTCTAATTTCTATAACTCAAGTACCAGCTCCCCCCTGAGAAACCCATGTGGCTCACTCAGGAATTGTACAGACAATCAGAGCGGTCATCAACTTTAAAAAGATGGTCCGGACAATTCACAGCCTGGATCAGCTGAATGTCATGTAACAGGGTGGTGTCCAGCATGGACTGGCATCTCCAACTTGCTGAGGGTAACTTACCACCTGCCAGGAGCCAATATTCAGTGCCTGAGGAATCCTAGCTCATGAACTGTGTGCTGAGGCTTAGGGAAAAAGCTGGCTGAAAAAAAGCCAAAGAACTTTACTGTAAACCCAGGCATTGTTTACATTTCCCAATTCTTTATAAAGGAGCATTCAGCTGCCCCATGCCAAAATTTGAGAGCAAAATCTTGCTCTCGTTCCTGGGGGTTAATCACATCCGTGATTGTGATCGTCCGCAGAGCTTCCTCCTCTGGTGAAACAGAATGACTTGACCCAGGTTTGACACCATGCACAGGAATATGAAATGCCAAATAAGGACTCAGGCGGTTGACAAATGGCTACACAAAGGAGAAGTATAAACTAGTATAAAATAGTTCTCTGAAAACATCTGCTCAATATGCAGCGGCACTCAAAAAAAGCTAACGATGTTATGAACCATTCAGAAAGAGATCGATAAGAGAAAATATCATGACACTACATCAATCCATGGTACGCCCACACCTTGAACACTGTGTGCAGTTCTGGTGACCCCCATCTAAAAAAACATATATTAGGGTTGGAAAAGGTACTGAAATAGGCAATAAAAATGATTAGGGCTCTGAACAGCTTCCAGACAAGGAGAAATTTAAAAGACTGGGACTGTTCAGTGTGGAAAAGGAGATGACTGAACAGGGGATCTGAGAGAGGTCTATAAAATCATGACAGGTGTGGAGAAAGTGAAGAGGGAAATATTATTTACCCCTTCACAGAACACAAGAACCAGGGGTCACCCAATGAAATTAACAGGCAGCAGATTGAAAACAAACATAAGGAAATACTTCTTCCCACCACGCACAATCAACCTTGGAACTTGTTGCCACGGGATGTTGTCAAGGCCAAAAGTATAACTGGGTTGAAAAAAAAAGAGTGAGATGAGTTCTATCCTGCAGGGCAGGTCCAACAAGGGCTCTGAGCCAGGATGGTCAGGGACACAACCCCATGCTCCGAGTGTCCCTAAGCCTCTGACTGCTAGAAGCTGGGACTGGTCACTCAATAATTCCCCCTGTAGCATCTGGCATGTTGAAGACAGAATAGTGGGCTTGGTGGACCACCGGTCTGATCCAGTCTGGCCATTCTCATGACCACTTTTATTTCTGGCTTAAATCAGAATTGGCTTTTCAGCAACAGCTGTGTAGCCACTGGATCAGAACTCAAATGCCACCCCCCTTCTCCTTATATATGAAGGATCAAGGCTGAGAGCTAGAAAAACAGGTCAAATGTCTTTAGACCAGAGGTTTCTGAAGGTTGCAGATGGACAGAGACTTATTTTCCTCATCGTCCAAAACAGGGGTGGGCAAACTTTTTGGCCTGAGGGCCACATCGGGGTTGCAAAACTGTATGGTGGGCCAGGTAGGGAAGGCTGTGCCTCACCAAACAGCCTGGCCCCCGCCCCTATCCACCCCCTCCCACTTCCTACCCCCACTGACCCCCTCAGAACTCGCAATCCATCCAACCCCCCTGCTCCTTGTCCCCTGACTGTCCCCTCGTGGAACCCCGTCTCTAACTGCCCCCCCAGGACCCCACCCCCATCCAACCCCCCCGCTCCTGCCCCCTGTCCCTTATCCACACCCCTGCCAGGCCCCCTGGGACTCCCATGCCTATCCAACCCCCCCTGCTTCGTGTCCCGACTGCCCCCCAGGACCCCTGCCCTTCACCTCCTTACCAGAGCAGCAGGAGCTCGCAGCTCTGCTGCCCGGCTGGAGCCAGCTACGCTCCCCAGCAGGAGTGGCAGGCCCAGAGTGCTGGCGATGCAGTGAGCTGAGGCTGCGGGAAGGTGGAACAGCAGGGGAGCGGCCGGGGGCTAGCTTCCCCGGCCAGGAGGTCAAAGGCTGGCCAGCCAGGACGGTCCCGCGGGCCACAGTTTGCCCACCTCTGGTACAAAATATGAATAGAAAAGGGAAGGGGGCTCAGCTAAAGATGGTCTCTACGAAAGAGAGGAGACATTCCGAGCCCTCCTCAGGCATGTAAACCGGCCATTGCTCGGTGAGGGCTGCACCATGCCGGAGTGCCCTTCCATTGGCCTGCTAGGCAGATAAGTGCATGCACGGACATCAGAGACAATAAATGGAAGTTGTCCTATATCCAGTATGTTAGACGGTGGATGGTGAGCCACAGTTCAGCAGCTTCTGGATGTGCCTAGCACAGTACTAAGCCCCTTTCTTTGTCTGTTGATCAAGTACACAAGCCACCTTAAAAAATAAGACAAATCTTTCTCTCCAGCTATGTAAAAATTGGAGATACAAGACATAAGATTTCTCCCAGTACGAGACCCAGACTCCCTGCACAACTGCTCTAATGAGCCCTGGGAACATTACCAGATGTAATGGCCAGACAGCCTAGCGTGTTGTGTGTGAACATATAAAAGTCGTCATGGAAACAAATAGGAATCAGACTTTAGACCCTTTCCTGCAAGGGCGTGTCAGTTCAGGGGAGACTGGCTGGAGTGGAAGCAACATTCCTAACTCATCAAGTGAGTAGATTAGTGGTCGGAGTACTCATCCGAACAGCTGAACTGCTCCTCTCAAGGAGCAGAGAGACAAGGTCCTGAGATAATCTGTCTTCCTGGACCAACTTCTGTGACTAGCAGGCCAGGCTGTGGCTCTGACTGCAGCAGCTGCTTCAGTTCTTGAAGACAGAGACTGATGGTAAGAGAAACCCTGTGTGATGGTTTTAATTAGGGACACAGGTAATGCACAGCCCAATCCGGGTTTAGTTGGGCATTTCCTGTGAGTTGCTCCATTCCGTATTTTTTAGCCCAGTCCAATTTCCCTTCCTGACTTTTGTGTTTGTTTATAGCCCTTACCTAGGGAGTCTGTAAATTTTTCTTCTCTCTTTACCCTCCCTAGTGGAGGCTGTTTTATATAAACTACCAGTAGCAAAGCACAAAACATGGGGAGAGGTGTGGTGGCTTTGGTCTGTGAATTTAGATCTGCTCTTGATCACCCTGACCACTTAAGTTCTCAGCTGACAGGAGGTTTGGCTACTGATGCGAGTTCTGTTCCCAGCACTGTCTCACGCTGGAGGTTGAACATTGGTGAAGTCACTTCCCCCCTCTGCACAGTGATCCCCGCTCTGTCAAATAGGGACAGCATACAACTACCCCACAGCGATATCAGGCTTTATTAATTAATAGCTGTAAAGTGCCCTGAGGTCATGGAACCAAAGGTCTGCAGAAGTGCCAAGTATTTATCCACAGGACAGTGGCAGAGCAGCTGTGTAAGCTTCTTGCACACTGCTCTGCCAAGGTGCCTTCAGTCCTGACCTAGAGGGACAGCCTCTTTGCTGAGCGTACGTCTACACTACAAGTGCCACAGGAGTTTTTCCGTTGCTGTAGTGAATTCTTCTAGCTGCATCTCCAGGGGTTTGGGGGTTAGGTCGATGTAACTACGTCACACAAGACACGACATTTTTCACAGCCCTGAGTGATGTAGCTAGGTCAGTAACTTTTAGGTGTAAACCAGGCCTGAGTCTGCCCCCATGGGGCTAGGAGAATTAGTACAATTCCAGAGAATGGGAAGAAAGTCAAGGAACAAAGTAAGGGAAGAAAAAGGTGGAGAAAAGACCAAAAAAAAAAGTCACTAATATGTTATTCCTCTACGCATTAAAGGAGCATGAAACACAAATATCTGATCCTTTTGTGAGGCAAGCAACCCTTCTTTACTCTAAACATCCCATCGTTGTATGATGATTTCACTTGACTCAGACACACAGAGTATATCTACACTGCAGCTGGGAGGTGTAATTCCCAGGTTGGATAGACATAGCAGCAGCTTTCACAGGTATTAAGAGAACTAGCAAGTCCAGTTTGGATCTGAATGGATGCAAAGAGCTTTCTCTCTTCAGTAAAAATATCAGACACACACACACACAGTAGTTAGGGTGACCAGACAGGAAATGTGAAAAATCGGGATGGGGGGAATAGGAGCCTATATAAGAAAAAGACCCCAAAATTGGGACTGTCCCAATCTGGTCACCCTAATAGCAGTTATCAGTGGTTCACAGTCATGCTGGAAGGGCATAACGAGTGGGGTCCCACAGGGATTGGTTCTGGGTCCGGTTCTGTTCAATATAGTCATCAATGATTTAGATAATGGCATAAAAAGAGTACACTTATAAAGTTTGCAGACGATACCCAGCTGGGAGGGGTTGCAAGTGCTTTGGAGGATAGGATTAAAATTCAAAATGACCTGGACAAACTGGAGAAATGGTCTGAAGTAAATAGGATGAAATTCAATAAGGACAAATGCAAAGTACTCCTCTGAGGAAGGAACACTCAGTGGCACACACACACACACACACAACGGGCAATGACGGACTAGGAAGGAGCCCTGCGGAAAGGGGCATGGGGGTCAGAGTGGATCGCAAGCTAAATATGAGTGTGACAAAGTTCCTCCTCTGCCTTGGTGGGTCCTGCGCTTTTTGGCAGATTTGGTCACCTCAGAGGTTCACGGCAGCCCTCAGTTCGGCCGCTTCTGCTAGAGGCTCAAACCTGCCATTTAACTCAGCTCACCTCACCTCTGGCCAGCATGGGGGAAATGGAGACCAATCTCCACAGTCTCTGCTGATCCACCTAGTGGGTCGGGGACAGGCCAGATCCCTTTCCAAATTGGACCTTCCCTTCTGGTGTTGCTCACAGACCAGGTCAACTCCTCCTGTGTCCAATGAGGAGTTGGGGGAACCCAGGCCCGCCTTCTATACTGGGTTCTAGCCCAGGGCCCTGTAGATAGCAGCTGTCTACAATGTCTCCTGTATCAGCTGGGTGACAGCTACAACTCCCTGGGCTACTTCTCCATGGCCTCCCCCCAGCACCTTCTTTATCCTCATAGCAGAATCTTCCTCCTGAAGCCTGATCACACTTGTACTCCTCAGTCCTCCAGCAGCACGCCTGCTCACTCCCTGCTACTTGCACCCCTTCCACTAACTGATGGGAGGTCCTTTTTAAATCAGGTGTCCTGATTAGTCTACCTGCCATAATTGATTCTAGCAGATTCTTGATTGCTCTAGTGCAGCCCCTGCTCTGGTCACTCAGGGAACAGAAAACTATTCATCCAGTGGCCAATGTATTTGCCTTCTACCTGACTCCTGTACCCCACTGGTCTGGGTCTGTCACATGAGACAACAGTGCAATGCTGTTGCAAAAAAACCAAACCTCATTCTGGGATATATTAGCAGGAGTGTTGTATGCAAGATACAAGAAGTAATTCTTCCACTCTCCTCTGCGCTGATTAGGCCTCAACTAGAGTATTGTGTCCAGTTCTGGGTGCCACATTTCAGGAAAGATGTGGACAAATTGGAGGAAGTCCAGAGAAGAGTAACAAAAATGATAGGTTTCAGAGTAGCAGCCGTGTTAGTCTTTATTCGCAAAAAGAAAAGGAGTACCCGTGGCACCTTAGAGACTAACAAATTTATTAGAGCATAAGCTTTCGTGAGCTACAGCTCACTTCATCGGATGCATTTGGTGGAAAAAACAGAGGAGAGATTTATATACACACACACAGAGAACATGAAACAATGGGTTTATCATACACACTGGACACATGAATGGACACAAATCAGACGTCAAGAATTATAACATTCCAAAAACCAGTTGGAGAACACTTCAATCTCTCTGGTCACTCGATCACAGACCTAAGAGTGGCTATCCTTCAACAAAAAAGCTTCAAAAACAGACTCCAACGAGAGACTGCTGAATTGGAATTAATTTGCAAACTGGATACAATTAACTTAGGCTTGAATAGAGACTGGGAATGGATGAGTCATTACACAAAGTAAAACTATTTCCCCATGGTATTTCTCCCCCCCCCCCCCCACTGTTCCTCTGATATTCTTGTTAACTGCTGGAATTAGCCTACCTGCTTGTCACCATGAAAGGTTTTCCTCCTTTCCCCCCCCCCCCGCTGCTGGTGATGGCTTATCTTAAGTGATCACTCTCCTTACAGTGTGTATGATAAACCCATTGTTTCATGTTCTCTGTGTGTGTGTGTATATAAATCTCTCCTCTGCTTTTTCCACCAAATGCATCCGATGAAGTGAGCTGTAGCTCACGAAAGCTTATGCTCTAATAAATTTGTTAGTCTCTAAGGTGCCATGGGTACTCCTTTTCTTTTAACAAAAATGATGAAAGTCTAGAAAACATGACCTATGAGGAAAGATTGAAAAAATAGGGTTTAGACTGGAAAAGAGAAGAATGAGAGGGGACATGATACCAGTTTTCAAGTACATAAAGGGTTGTTACAAGGAGGAGGGAGTAAACTGTTCTCCTTAACCTTTGAGGATAGGACAAGAAGCAATGGGCTTAAATTGCATCAAGGGCAGTTTAGGTTGGACATTAGGAAAAACTTCCTAATTGTCAGAGTGGTGAAGCACTGGAATAAATTATCTAGGGAGGTGGTGAAATCTCCATCATTAGGGATTTTTAAGAGCAGGTTGGACAAACACCTGCCAGGGATGGTCTAGATAATACTTTGTCCTGCCTTGAGTGCAGGGGACCGGACTAGATGACCTCTTGAGGTCCCTTCCAGTTTTATGATATACACACACATGAAAATCTCCAAGAGCATTGGCTTAAGTAAAGCTGTCAGAGGCTTCAAGTCCACAGCTATGGGACAAGGATATAAAGTTTCTAGCTCAGCCAAAGTCCCTAGGTTTCTCTGGCAAAAGGAAAACACCAGAAATTAGGAAGTGATGAAGTGAGCTGTAGCTCATGAAAGCTTATGCTCAAATAAATTTGTTAGTCTCTAAGGTGCTACAAGTACTCCTTTTCTTTCTGTGAATACAGACTAACACGTCTGCTACTCAAACCAGAAATTAGGAAGTGTTCCAGACATAGTAGAAAGCCAAGAAACAAAACAAGAAGATGGACAGACTGTCTATACAAATGTATTATAAGGCAACTGCTGCGCCAATTGTTTACTTGATTCTAAGGCTCATCACAAAGTGGCGATTCTTCAACAAAAAAACCCTTCAAAAACAGACTCCTACAAGAAACTGCAGAACTGGAATTAATTTGCAAACTGGACACCATCAAATTAGGCCTGAATAAAGACTGGGAGTGGATGGATCACTACAAAAACTAAAAACTAATTTCCCCCTATTGTTACTCACACCTTGTCAATTGTTTTGAAATGAGCCATCCTAATTACCACCACCAAAGTGATTTTTCATCCTATTGATAATAGTCCACCTTAACTGAATTGTCTCGACCCCCGACTTGGTAAGGCAACTCCCATCTTTTCCTGTACTGTTATATATATCTTCATATTGTATTTTTTCACTCCATGCATCTGATGAAGTGGGTTTTAGCCCACGAAAGCTTATGCTCAAATAAATGTGTTTATTTATCTAAGATGCCACAAGTACTCCTCGTTGTTTTTGCTGATACAGATGAACACAGTTACCACTCTGAAACCTGGTTTGCAGTGTGGCCTTGTGGACAGAACATGATATGGAGTCTTGGGAGACCTGGGTTCTATTTCTAACTCTGCCAATGGCCTGCTGGGTGACTTTTGGCAAATCACTTCCTCTCTTTGTGCCCCAGTTTCCCCATCTGTAAAATGGGGGTGATGATATGGACCTCTTTTGTAAAATGCTTTGAGATTTACAGATGAAAAGTGCTACATGGACATGTCTTCACTGCATTGTTTGTCCGAATGTATAATTGGACTGTTGTTCCTAACCCAACTCCTATCCACACAAAGGTGTGGACAGTCAAACTGAAATGGCATATCGAGTGGGATCCCAGAGGGATCAGTTCTGGGTCCGATTCTGTTCAATATCTTCATCAGTGATTTAGATAATGATATGGAGAGTATGCTTATAAAGTTTGCGGACGATACCAAGCTGGGAGGGCTTGCAAGTACTTTGGAAGATAGGATTAAAATTCAAAATGATCTGGACAAACTGGAGAAACTGTCTAAAGTTAATAGGATGAAATTCAATGAGGACAAATGCAAAGTACTCCATTTAGGAAGGAACAATCAGTTGCACACATACAAAATGGGAAATGACGGCCTAGGAAGGAGCATTGCGGAAAGGGATCTGGGGGTCATAGTGAAGCACAAGCTAAATAGGGTAACACTGTTGCAAAAAAAGCGAACATCATTCTGGGATGTATTAACAGGAGTGTTGTAAGCATGACATGAAAAATAATTCTTCCGCTCTACTCCGCACTGATTAGGCCTCAACTGGAGTCTTGTGTCCAGCTCTGGGTGCCACATTTCAGGACGGATGTGGTCAAATTGGAGGAAGTCTAGAGAAGAGCAACAAAAATGATTAAAAGTCTAAAAAACATGTCCTATGAGAGAAAAATGAAAAAATTGGGTTTGTTTAGCCTGGAGAAGAGAAGACAGAGGGGACATGATACCAGTTTTCAAGTACATAAAAGGTTGTTACAAGGAGGAGGGAGAACAAGGAGGAGAACAAGAAGCAATGGGCTTAAATTGCAGCGAGGGCGGATTAGGTTGGACATTAGGAAAAACTTCCTAACTGTCAGGGTGGTTAAGCACTGGAATAAATTGCCCAGGGAGGTGGTAGAATCTCCATCATTGGGGATTTCTAAGAGCAGGTTGGACAAACACCTGTCAGGGATGGTCTAGATCAGTGGTTTTTAAACATTTTTTCTGGCGAACCAGTTGAAGAAAACTGTTGATGCCTGCGACCTAACAGAGCTGCAGATAAGGGGTTGTGGGGGGGGGGGTCTGGAATGGGGCAGGGGGTTGTGCTGTGGGAGAGGGTCAGGGCTCTGGGCTGGGGATGAGGGGTTTGGGGGAGTCTCAGGGCTGGGGCACAGGATTGGGGGCTCCTGGTCAGCGGTGCAGTGGGGGTGCTAAGGCAGGCTTCCTGCCTGTACTGGCACTGTGGACCACGCTGCGCCCCGGAAGTGGCCAGCAGCAGGTCTGGCTCCTAGTCAGAGGCGTGCAAGTGGCTCCATGCAGCTCTTGTCCGCAGGCACATCCCCACATTCCCCCCCCGAAGCTCCCATTGGCCAGTTGGTGTACGGAGCTCGTGTTTGGGGCGGGGCCAGCACACGGACCCCCATTTCCCCCCACACCCTGCCTAGGAGCCAGACCTGCTGCTGGCCGCTTCTGGGGCACAGTGCGTTATCAGAACAAGTAGGGACTAGCCTGCCTTAGCCGGGCAGCACCGCCGACAGGACTTTTAATGGCCTGGTCCACGGTGCTAACCAGAGCTGCCGCAACCCACTGCCTTACATTTTGCAACCCACTACTGGGTCACGACCCGCATTTTGAAAACCACTGGTCTAGAATCAGGGGTTCTCAAACTTCATTGCACCGTGACCCCCTTTGGACAATTACTCCATGACCCCAGGAGGGGGACCGAAGCCTGAGCCTGCCCGAACCCCACCGTCCCAGGCGGGGGCAAAGTCAAAGCCCATGCCCCACCACCTTGGGTGGGCGGGGTTGGGGGAGGGAGTCCAAAGCCAAAGGGCTTCAACCCTAGGCAGGAGACCTGTAACCTGAGCCCCACCACCCAGGGTGGAATGCCTTGGGCTTTGGCGCTGGGCCCCAGCAAGTCTAATGCCAGCCCTGGCGACCCCTTTAAAAGGGGGTCATGACCCACTTTGGGGTCTTCACCCACAGTTTGAGAACTGCTTAGTCTAGATAATACTTAGTCCTGCCGTGAGTGCAGGAGACTGGACTGGACGACCCCTCGAGGTCCCTGCCAGTCCTGCGATTCTATGTGTAGGTCAAGGTAAGTGGCGCTTTAAAAACTTGAGCTGGCCCATCAGGGAAAGGCTGAAGATCAAGTGGTGCTGACACTTAATGCAGTCGGGACACAGCTGCAAGCTAGAGCCTGGGTTAGCACAACACAGCATCTGCTCATCCAGTCACTCTGGGCTTGTCTTCACTGCAACAGTTAGCATTAGTTAGTACACTCCAAATAGTCAGACTGTGAAACAACACCAGAGTGACACAGAGTGATGTGATTAGTTGCACAGAGTAACTGAAGATGAGTTTGCAAATCACTTGAATGCATCTCCCTTCTCTCAGCACAGTGATGAGTGCTGACTTTCATCGCCTGGGCTTTGTTCTGGTAAATCTGGAAGCGATTAAGGTGATTCCACTGAGGCTTCCTAACAGAAGGATCAATCAGGCCTGGGAGGCAGCTTTCTCCTCCATTTTTATTTTGAATAGTTGGCCCTCTACAAGGTGTGTGCAGCCATTACTCCAAAGGGAAAACAGGCAGAAAACAAATGAATGCACATCACAGCTTGCCAGCAGGGTGTAAAGAGCCATAGATGGCTGGGAAAATTCAACCTCCAGCAGGCCAGATCCCAGGCCTGATACAGTCACAGTAGCTACACTGATCTGGTCCTTCAAGGTTCCAGAGAATAGACAGGTGAGTAAAGCAGCCAGAGGATACAAATCAGGTAAGTGGTCTCTGTGAGGACACCCACAATGTATAACACAAGTGAAACAACACAGAGCACTCAACGGAATTGAGTTTCAAACATCATAAACAGAGGAAAAAAAATCTCATACAGCCTCTCCTATCCCCTTCAGTCCTGAGCATCTCTCCACCTTGCTCAGGGTTTACCAATTACAGTTCATATCCTTGTTGAGAACTTGCAGCACCAAAGAGACAATGAGTTTTGAACAGGCGGAGTCACAGGCAAAAAACACAGAAGTGACCGCTGCTAAAAGATAATTTATTAAAGACTGTACTATCATTTCCTAAAACAATGGCACAGACAATGATTAAAAATCGTAACAATAGCTTGGAGTTTTAAAGTTAATTATTATAACTAATTATACATCTATAGACTATAACAAAGCAGATATGCAGTTTCTGAGAGCTCTAAAAGCAGGCCTGTGAAGTACAAGATTCATATCATACTGCTGTACAAATGTCCGAGAAAAATAGAAAATAAAATACAAAAGAAATCACCCAATATGCAGTCCTTGACTTTATTGACAGTGTCACAGTACATTATGTGCCAGAATTGGCTTGTTCCACCTTCCGTTTTCAGAGTGTGACAGTGCTCACTTGGCTGCAAATAGGAATGAAAAGAAATCACATGTACAAATCCTAATCTTTGTCTCGTAAGAAATATGTTAAAAGGCAATTCTGTAATCATCTTTGCTCAAGACTTCTCATTTTACAAGAAACAAATTGGACATGCCTTTTATCTAGTGCAAAAATATTTCCCATGGTGACATGAATTCACAGAATGACGGACAGTCATACTTATGCAAACCATCCTCTGCATGGCCAACAGCAACCTCATGATCAAGGAAGAAAAGTCCCTCTCCCTCCCCAGCCTGTGTGAATGGACAGAGTTCTTTCTGATGAGCACATGCTGTATCTGCCCCAGATAGGCCATTGCATAAGGGTATATAGCAAGGAATCCTCAGTTACTCCATGGAAAAAAATGTGGTTGAAATCTTGTAAATATTGAACCACCAACTCAAATCCAATCCCCGTGTTTGTTACATGTCAAAAACCTAGTAATAGTACAGTGCTGAAGTTAAAGACAATAGAGCAGCAACTGAATTTGTCATCACCATAGTGCTTGCTCCATGAGACAGAGGTGCTCAGAGTGTGGCTTGTGGAATCTAGCAGCCTGCAACAGCCCTCATTTCACAACGATACGGCTGCACCAACTAGTGACAGTGTGCTCAGCTGTGGTCTGCTCCTGGTTAGCTGTCTTTGCAGCTCTCAGTTTGGCACAGGCTTGGGCACCCAGGCTCTTGACTGACTCGTCCTGACTGCTCATGGCAGCACCATCTGGGTCAGACTTCATTCTAGCTGCAGCATCTAAAAAAAAAAGCAGCATTTCTGAAGTTGATGCTGAGGTGCCCGCGTGTCATGTGGGAATGTACTGGCACTATCGGCACAAGAACCTTCTTTGGCAATAAGGGGAACAACTGCGCTTTCCCAGCAGCCAAAAGCATCGTTCTCCTCCCAACACATTTGTGTGGTTTGTTTCATGGTTTGATTCTGAAGACATTTCATGTCTGCCAATTCCAGAGGATCAAATCACAGAGCTCCATCTCCACACCACCCAGCGTGCCCAGCCCAAATAGACAACCATTTTGTACAAAGCACAATTTGTATCTTAACTAAAAAGTGTGTGTCTCGTTCTCTAGGATGCCTTACCCAGCCACTAAAAATAAATAATTCACATCAGATAGGTGGATTTGTTTCCTTCACAGCACGTGCACTATTGGAGCTAACACAGACTAACTGAAAAACCTTTTGTAATTAAGAAAACAAAATGGCTGAACACTTGCACATATTGGCACAAGGAAAACGAGAGGGGGAACGTTCAGAGCTCAGTTCAGGTGCCTTCTTCCGTGGAGCGGGACTCAGATTTCAACTTTACAAATTCTCTGGCCACTTCGTCATTGGTTCGTTGAGAAAGAATCCTCAGGACCGTGAGACCCGTCTCGTCCATGTGAATCCTACGCCCTAGTGGGCACCACCAAGCACAGCTTCCTTTGTCCGCTATATCTCTGAGCTGCATCACAGCTATCCCCAGGACCCGATCTTCCCGAGCAAAGCAGTAATCCTTCACACAGACTTGGAGCTCATAGGCATCTGGGCCGTCTTCATTCCCCAATATGCTGAAAATGACAGGCACAAATTAAAGCAGGAAGCATACTGTCTCCTTAGATCTTCTTGCAACAAGGGAATCCTGTTAAAAATGTTATAGTCACATTTATTTAGTGAGAGTCATGGCAATTACATGGGGAACAACTCCCAGAGCTGTCACAACAGAAATGTGCCATCACTCCGGGCACATTTTAGGGCTCTGAGCCTGGCATAGAAACTTTACTTCCAAAGAAAATCTTCATCAAAGCAGAACATCGTAAAGGTGCTTTACAAAGAAAACAAAAGGGGCCATTCTTTGTTTCTTTATGAGGGATTAAGACAATCTGACTTCTATTTTTCACCTTTTTGCTTGTTTTTCATATTAGAAATTCAGGTTCTGTTTAGCCTGGAGTACTCCATGATAACTGGAGAACTAGTAAAATGATGGGTTTCAGAGTAGCAGCCGTGTTAGTCTGTATTCGCAAAAAGAAAAGGAGTACCGGTGGCACCTTAGAGACTAACAAATTTATTAGAGCATAAGCTTTTGTGAGCTACAGCTCACTTCATCGGATGCATCCCGAAAGCTTATGCTCTAATAAATGTGTTAGTCTCTAAGGTGCCACAAGTCCTCCTTTTCTTTTTTAGTAAAATGATGATGTCACAAGAGTCAAGAGAGCAAAATTTGAGCTACAGAGAGAAGGGATTTTTAGTCAGACTCTTTTAAACCATTGTTTTTGTTGAGACCCTCACAACTTGACATTTTGGAGAGAGGAGACCCCTGTTCAGTGATGGTGAGAACTAAGAATAGATATCCCAAAGACTCCCCCGCACCAATCCCCCCAGCAAAACCAGGGATTTAACCTTCCTCATATTTTTAAAGTTAAAAAAAAGAGCAGAATCCTCTTTGCCACATTTTAGAAAAACCCCTTTCCAGCCTTCCTTACAATCAAAGCAGCAAAAAAGTGACAAGCTCCATTTTTTTCCAAAATCCTTTGCAAGTGATATTTAACCTCTCTCATTCCGACTACGGAGTTGAATGAGGACTAGTCTACTGCTCCGTTTGTAAGACCTTCAGAGGGCAGGGCCCTTTGTATTAATGAAAGGCCAGTTGAGAAGTTCAATATTCAGTGTTTAGAACTGCTGCATTTCTAGCCATGGGGGAAGATGGTATCCTTGGAACAGGTTTAGAGGGCTGCTTGTCCCATGTGGCTAGTAAAGATGGAAACTAATGGGAAGACTTTTGCTATCACATGAGAAAATTTCAGCCTTAACTCTACCAACAAAAGCAACGACTCATGAACATAATGGATCATAATAAAGCAGGCTGATGCGCAGCAATACACATAATATGAGTTTCTGAAGATAACTGACAGATGCTCTTTACATGAGCCATAAGTTGTACACATCTGTCCCTGAAATCAGTGTTCCATCAGCAGCAGCCATTCAGCACTTTCATGATGAGTTGGTTTCTCATGCCAAAATACTGGACCTGACTAAGACACACCTGCTGCTTCCCGTTACCTTACTGACACCAACAGGTCATTCTATTGCACTTAGCAGCAACCCGTGACCTGTGCTCTGCATGTATTTCCCAAGGCAGACCCCAGCCTCCCTTTCGTACTCACAAGTGAAAGGTTTCGTTGTATTTGGGTGCCCAGTTGTTGCTCTTTGATTTGGTTGTGAACTTTCTTTTCTTGTCACTTTGATGAGGTCCAATCATAGTGACTTCAACGAACGGGCGGAACATGCCGGATGTTTGCCATTTCAGGTCATTGGCTGCCACAACTAGACAAGAGAGAGAAAATCAGAGGCTCCTCTGCAGAAAGGTTCATCTGTTTGAACTGCTCTAAGCAGATTTTAATGCTGAGCTATCCACAAAGATCATACAAAACAACACTTCTGGTTAAAGGCTTCCCATCTGATCTTATTTCACAGTTCAGAGGCTCTGACCTGAAAGAGATCAGTCCTGAACTCGTATCGAGCTGGGATATATTATTTTACTGAACAAATTACATGTTTTTTATTCATGATTTAAAGTTCTGTGGAGGGAATTCTGTACTCAGGAAAGCAAGAGGCTGGTAATAGTTGCAATCAGCAGAAGTCAGGAAGGCAGGCAGGCAGGCTGTTTGAGGCACACAGCTCTGATAGTGCACCTTAATGCTGATGTGCAGCACCCCTTTGCCATTCCAACTGTGGGCAAGCCTCCCACTGAAGTGTCTATCTCCTTGAATTTAGCTGGGGAGAGCAGACACACCTGGGTCTCTCTATTTTTATAAACAAGACTATTCCCTTCTTACCATCACTTCTCTAATTGGTTCCAGAGTAGCAGCTGTGTTAGTCTGTATTCGCAAAAAGAAAAGGAGTACTTGTGGCACCTTAGAGACCATTTATTTATTTATTTACTATTTATTTGAGCTACAGCTCACTTCACTGGATGCATCCGATGAAGTGAGCTGTAGCTCACGAAAACTTATGCTCTAATAAATTTGTTAGTCTCTAAGGTGCCACGGGTACTCCTTTTCTTTTTGCGAATACAGACTAACACGGCTGCTACTCTGAAACTAGACACACTGTAAAACTCACCTTTTCCCCTAGGCCTTTGTGTGGAGAGATGGTGGACATTTATGTATAGGGAACCCCACTGTTACAGTTTGGGTTATACTCTGTGGGATGGGGGCCTTAGAGGGACTTTTATACATTTGAAGAAATAAAGAAAACAAATTAAAGGCAGCAAACATAGGCTCGCGAGAAAGTAACCCGGATCGGTGGGTAGTGATCAATCTATCAAGGATCGATTTATCGTGTCTCGTCTAGACACAATAAATCGTTCTCCAAACGCACTCCCCATCAACTCCGGAACTCCAGCTCGTGAGAGGTGGAAGCGGAGTCGACGGGGGAGCAGCAACGGTCGACTTGCCGCCGTCCTCACGGCCAGGTAAGTCGACCTAAGATACGCCGACTTCAGCTACGCAAATAGCGTAGCTGCAGTTGCATATCTTAGGTCAATACCACCCTCGCCCGTGTAGGCCAGGGCTAAGAAGGAGCCATGGAGAGGGAGGAGGAAGAGGTAGCCTCAGCTGAATCAGCGTCATGGCTATTTTCAGAATAGCTCTCAAGGGGCCCATTTGGTCATCAGGGATTTTTGGCTTAGTTCTGAACGTGGACAGACTTTGCTCTCTGGTGGTTCAGTGAACGGAATGGTTCCTTAATGAATGTTATTTTGTGCCTTGCTGTGCACAGCACTGCAGTATGGTGGGATATCTGCAGGCCTGATGAGAGCCATGCATTTGACTTGAGTGTGTTCCACAAAATTACTTTCAAAAAGGAGAGAACTGTGGATCACCAGGTGACTGGGTCAGCTGGGACACCACTGCCATTATGATGCTGTTTCTCTGGCTAGTCCAGATGGGAGCCCAGTTTTGTTCTTCGTTTAGTACAATTATTAAATCTACCCACAGATTGGACAAAATCAGATATATGCCATGGATATATGCCAGCCTACAGCATGGGCACTGCAGTACAGTAATACCAGTTCATTGCTGCTGGGCAGAGGTTAGCACCCACAATGCTTGAGCAGCTGTATACAAAGCTTCCTGCTTTACTATACCTTTCACTGTGACCTTGTGTTCACCAGTTCCTGGGTGCGTATACAGGTCGATCTGTATGGACACTTCACCCACGGGATCATCCACACCAGAACCTGATGCAAAGATTGATGAACACCGAAAGATTAGTTTATTGGCACCCAGTTTCAGCTTATGCGCTCAGCAAGGCAATATCCCATTTGCAGTAAGTTACCCCATATAACCAGCTTCCTTGCAGACCCTTCTAGTTTGATGTTAATTCAAAGGTCGATCCAACATCACTTTTGTAGGCCAAACACTCACCACATCTATTCCAAAAAGTTGTAATGTATTATAAAAGTAATTATACTGTAAAGACTTCACACTAAGAAGGATTAAAGCATGGTTTTTGAAGTGCCTTGAAAACCTACAATGGATCCCAACAGAAAACATCTGCTAATGAGTTCCTACCAAGATACTGCACACATGCAGGCATTCCTGTGACCCGGGGCAAGCACCATTTTCCCTCCATGCAAACGGAACTAGTGAAAACAGAGTGGGGAAGGTTTGGAAACAAGGGATAAGGACATAAGGTTGATACTAAATTTGCTCTGAGACAAAGTACACATCCAGTCTTCCAAACAGCGTTCTGTACCTGCACACTGGACAAAAGCTACGATTCCCATTGCCTCCATCCCCCCAAGGAAGAGGGGAGTCCTTTCAGACCATTATGAGCCATATAAGACTATGAGGAAAGTTAAGAGTTTACAAGCTGCTTAGAAACTTTCCTTTTTCAGTTAGCCAGTGAGTAGTTTCATAAAGGAAAAGGTAGCTTGTAATTTCACAAAGGAAAAGGTAGCATGTTTTAATAGAACAGGCCCGGGGAAGGGACAGAGGTCAAATGAGCTTTAAAATTCTCATGCTATGTTGTGTTTGAGTGAAATTCAGGACAAAATTTGAAAGAGAGCACTGAAAAAAGAATTGGTTAAGTGCTCTAATGCAGTGTTTCTCAACCTGGAGGTCGCAATCCCCAGGGGGGTTGCAAGAGGGATTATAGGGGGTTGCAAGCAGGGCTGGTGTTAGGGGTGGGAAGCAGGGCAACTTGCCTGGGGCCCCACAAAGCTAATTTACATGTCTCAGCCCTGAACAGGGCTGAAGCCCGAGCCCCCAAGCTTAAGGTAGGGGGGTCACGATTTTTTAAGTCCAAAGGGGGTCACCAGCATAAAAGGGTTGAGAAACACTGCTCTAATGTGTGTGACCAAATTCAAATTCTTGAAGGGTATTCTGTAGGCAGCAATCGCTCAGTCATTCTAAAGAAGGAGGATGTAAACAAATGTATGCCATTTCCTGAAGCGTGTATGATACGGCATAGGCAGTAATTGCATACAGATCAAAGCAACTTGACATATGTTCATGTATCTTGAGCTGTAACTGATTTTTTTTTTGGGGCGTGCACCTGAAGGCTAATTTATTTATCATGCCCTGGGAGCTCTAAACAGTCGTTTAAGATATGAACAGGCTGAGTGGATTTTCTTGAATGTATCTTCTTCCGATCACCAGACTGTGCACTAACAGAAACTGACTAAGTACAGAGATGAAGGAACAGTATGTAAACACTCTATCAAGGTTTTTTGGGGGGGTGTCTAATGTTAGACCCTGTCTTGGTTTGTTCGTATGTATTGCTCCTTCACTCTCTTCCAGCATTGTTCTGATGAGTAGCCAGGTTACTGACATTTATATATATAAACCACAAAGAAACCTGCCCTCCAGGCACTTCAGGGACTTGGATCTTTCAATGCCCTTCCTGCCCACAAAAACCAAGAGAATGTTCAGAGTACAGGAACTGAGTGACATGCATGACTCTGCTTTGGAAGAAACCCAAAGCACAGAGTTGTGCTGCAGGCAAGCTATCCAGTTATGAAGCTGGCATTTTTCAATGTTATGGCCCTTGTTTTGGGGAGCATGCACCGTGTTTTACCAAAATTACATTGGGCCTGATCTGCATTGCATTTACCCCAGTGTAACCCGACAGACTCTGAAGGAGCCACTCCCTGATTTACACTGGTGAGAGCAGAATCTGGCCCATTAATTTTAAAGCTGATTCAGTTTGGGGCTTGTCTATCTTAACTCTGTTTCTTTTTATAGGAAGATCCTGCTTTCTTATCTGAAGTGCTCTTATACACAGAGGACTGGGAATATCTGGAGATGGCAAATAGGCAAAAACATTCTACACCATTTACTAATTTCTTGGTGGTGGTGACAATTAAAACTTGGGCATGGAAATCTTGCTAGATTTGTGATACGTGAGGGCTGTACACTGAGATCACAAGTGCAACACGTTACAGATAGGTTTTCACTTGAAAAACAAAACCCAAAAGCTTTGGGCAACATACAAAAATTGGAGAGCTGAAACCCAGCAAGATTCAAGTGAGTGGCAGGACTTCTAGCTCCCCCTCAAAGTCAAACACTTCCGCTGAGCCCTATCCTTGCGTATGTATTACACATTACCACGTACCATGAAGAACCTGCCTCAGCAGCATGTGAGCATGCACATCTAGTAGTGACTACACAGCCATAGGTCATGCATAGCAGAGGGTAAGGGCAGCCTGTAGCATCTGGCAAAGAGACTGTTTATTAACCCTTTATTGTCAGGACAGAATGCACATTCCCATGAACTAATCTCAAGCTCAAGCAGTCAGTTACACAGTCCGTGGCGCTGCTCTCTGTAGGGTGGAAGCAGTCCACAAGGGGTTAGGTTCTATGGGGAGCTACAGGGAGGCAGGTCTCTGGAACAGGTTTCCAAAAGCAAGGGAAGTTTGCAGCTGGCTAATGTTGTTATGGTAACAGCATTAGTCTTGAACATACCCTTATCAGGAAGAACGTCCTCATTAGCAGTAAACCTAATACCTTTCCCATCATGCACTGAGTCATGAATTCAAAAGGCAAGGAGCAGGCAGGACAAAGAGAAAAGAGTGTGAATTACAATCCAGTCAGCGGTGACACTTAGACAAATACAACTCAAGGAAGTCAAATATTCTAGCTCTTAATAGACTAATATACCCTTCGATCTGCTGCACCAACACAGGGTTGGGAAGCGATGCTGTTTCTACAAGGCAGGGAGTCGGTTTGGGTTAGCATTGCGAGGACATGAATTGTGCTGCTGGCAGAAGTACACTGAGAGCTCTGATCCTCAAACATTCTAGCTTGGAAGTCTAATAGCTTTGTGCTCTCAAAGCCTTTGCAGTCAGAAGGGGCTGGAGTGCCTCAGAGGCTGCCAGGCACGGCAGTTCAGAGGTGCAGCAGGGGCAGCAGATGCCTCACTCAGAGTTACAGGAGCACAGCACTGACTTTTTTCAGCCATTTCCTACTACAAGCATATGGGAGGCCTGAAGAACACGAGAGGAAACCCCAGCTGGAGAGAACTCTGTAAAGCAGGAATCAGCCCTAAACACTGGTGCTGTTCCCTCTGCCCCCTAGATGCATGCCCAAGTTCTCCAAATCATTCTATAGTCTGGAGCTATTTAGACATGTTTGCAAGGTCCAATCACAGCACAGGGCCCGGAACTTAACTGTAGCCAAAGAGGACTCAGTTCACAGCTTCTTCAATGCTGCTACGAAAAGTCGGTCAGCAGAAGGCCTGGCTCAAACCCTTCCCCAAAGTCCTCAAGGGCTCCCCACCTGGAGAACTCTCTAGGGTACAGTATACAGCAACATGCGGACTGCCAGACTGAATTGGCCCAGTGCTCCACCGAGTCCAGTGTCCCATCTCCAACAGTGCTTCAGAGAAGTGACCTCACAGCAGCCAGTTATGGGAGAACTTCACTGAGAGAAAGTTTCTTCCTAACCCCCCAGTAGTGCACTTAGCTTGTGTTCTGAAGCTGGCAGTTTATATCCCTCTCAAGGCTCTTTAAAAACAATATTTCCTGTAACTGCCCTCCACATTTTTGTTATCCACACAAATATCTAATCTTTTTTTGAATCCTGTTACACACATGGCCTCAATATCTTGTGGCAGCAAATTCCACAGACTAACATTGTACTATGTGAAATAGTATTTTCTTGCATCAGTTTTGAATTTGCCACTTTTCTGTTTAGTTAAATGTCCCTTTCCTCGTGTATTAACAACACAACAGTGCAGCCAGAACATTGCAGGTCAGCATAACTGAGTGTGATATGGCAATGCATAATGTTATCCCACAGCCTGGAATGTCCCGACAACGTGCAGGGTATAAAACCTAGTTAAGTCTACTGCTTTCATGTGGCACGGATGAGGGCATCAGGAGTGAAAAGCTATGCTAAAGTAGACAAAATGCAAAATCAGAAGGATTTAGGAGCTTGGTTCATTTTGTCTCCAGGAATTAAACATTATGTCATGTGAGGAAACTTCCAGGAATATGTCCAATCAAAACTGGCAGCTGTGTTATACACCTTGTTGGACCAGGAAGTGCTTTGCCCTGACAGAGCCACAAAACTGACTCTTACCATAAGTATGGGTACCTAAAAACAAGATGGGTCCCTTCTCATTTCCCTCACTCTGACATCTGGAGGATTTTGTTCACCGGAGTTCATCGCGGAAGGCCTCTTGTGCTTACTGTGCCTCGCCACCAGATGTCAACGTTGCTTTGCAGAGATACAGCTTCAAGAGTGTTTTCCTTGTTGACGATGAGATCATGATCCTTTAGGTAACTTTGAAACATTTACATGCATTGTGTTTCTAGATCAGTGGTTCTCAACCGGGGTACGTGTACCCCTGGGAGTATGCAGAGGCCTTCCCGGGGGTCCATCAAATCATCTAGATATTTGTCCAGTTTTACAACAGGCTACGTAAAAAACCACTAGTGAAGAAGTCAGTACAAACTAAAATTTCATACGACTTGTTTATACTGCTCTATATACTATACACTGAAATGTAAGTACTATATTTATATTCCAATTGATTTTATAATTATATGGTAAAATGAGAAAGTCAGCAATTTTTCACTAATAGTGTGCTGTGACACTTTTGTATTTTTATGTCTGATTTTGTAAGCTAGTAGACTTTAAGTGAGGTGAAACTTGAGGGTACACAAGGCAAATCAGACTCCTGAAAGGGATACAGTTAAATGCTGGAAAGGTTGAGAGCCACTGTTCTAGATCTCAAAAGAAAGGGTGTTTGTTGTAAGTGTGTGCGTTTCAGTCCCACAGAAAGCTGCCTGAAGGACACTTTATTTGACTTGAAAAGGATTCTTGCTTCGGCCTCTTTGCCATCAAATTCTCCAAGCCGAGAGAGGCGGATATTTTAAAATTCAGATTTTGACTAGCCCCTTCCATACAGCAGCTAACAAGATGTTTTAGAAGAGCTTCTTCTACTTCTCCATTCCAATCCCATGCTTGGTAGCAGAGTCATGCTGGCAGAGTCAGGACAGCATGAGGGCACAGATGTTATGATTTGTGGGACCCCAGGCTGCTGGAGGACTGGTGGATGCAGGGAGAACTGGACTATGAGTGGTGAGACTGCAAGGGACCCTCCAGAGTTTCTTGCATTGTTTGTGTTTTGGGACACTTTGCAGCATGGGGACTGTATGGAGATCCCAGACAGGGCTGACTCTCACGGCTTTAGCCATCACTTTCTTTTAACAGCAACATTGGAATGGGAGGTCCCACCCCAGAGACTGCATTTAAATCAGGGTATAACCTGAAATTTAGGTTATAACCTTAAGATACTATCTTAGCCTAGTGTTAGTTACATTGGTTTTCATGTCCTTCTCCAGACATGAGCAAGAATCACAAAACCACACAGGTGGCCAATGAATGTCCTCTGGCTATGGAATGATACTATTCAGTGCAGAAACGAGGAGACCACTGCTTCTGAACAGCTGAGAGATCCACAGCAACAAATCATTAGCCACATTAGTATTGGGGGGCAATGTGGCAGTGTTAACATGGCTTCCACAGAACTCTCCGGGGGCCATCACAGCATAGTAAATAACTTGTGCTACTGCTGTGTCTTTCCCTCCAGCAATGAAGATACGTAATAATCTAGGTAGCATATATCCTATACTGGCTGTGCACAAAGCAAGACTTTCAGCTTCATTATTCATGTAATGAAGTGTCCTCCTCCTTATGATGCTCAGCATGGCTGTCAACCAGGATTAGTACGAACTAACTGGGCTGCTGGTGAGTGGCCTATGACCTACGTGTAGTCTGCTTCTGGGCTGATGCCTGCTTGGAATGACACTCCAAAAACAGTACAACTCCCAGTACAATAACTCCAAATTTCACTTCCCCTAAATCACTTACCAACATTCGCGCTAGGAGCTTGGCTGCGAAATTAGCATCAGGCAAGAAAACCTCCAAGAGTTACATTTGCACATATTTCTGTTCCCTCAAGATGTAAATGTTGAGCAGGAAAACCCCAGCAAATAGAAGCTCTGAAACCGTCATGTTTCCAGGAGTGCGACTGCCAAAGACGCTGCAAACCAGTAGTTCAAGCCATAGCAATTAACACCACACTGGAGAGCTTTAGTCAACCCGCCTGATGACAAAAAAGAGCCTTACCCTGAGCTGTCTGTGTCTGGACAAAGGTTTTGATGAGAGTGTCCGTGGTCTGAGTGTAGAGGGAGAGCGCATAGCGGAGTGACTGCAGGTCTGGGCTCTTCTCCAAGAAGGTTTTCTTTAGACCATTCCCACCAGCATGGAAATATTGCTGAGAGCAAAGAGCAAAAGCAACAACATTAAAGGGAAACCGCCACCAGCAACGGACAAGCTGCTGGCAGCCCCTCCAAGAGCAGAGGGAGCAGGAACCTTCATGAAGCCTTTTTTGCAGCAGTGGCTGATTCCTCCCCCAGCAGCTCCCCCATCCCTGTCAGACCCTGACTCCGCAAGCTCACACGGCCCTTAAATATGCTGGCTTCATCGTACTATTGATCTGCGTGCCATGTAGGTGCTGAACTAGGCACCTCTTCAGAAGTGGGTTTATGCCACATATTTGGTAGCCCTGAGTCATTCTGGTGCCTTATCGCTGATCATTCACTGAGTTATGTGCCAGCTACTATCCATTCCAGAACAGCGTACGGGAGTGTCACTCACTTTGATAGTATCCAGAGCCAGGTCCAGAACCGCACACTGCTTTGGAGTGAGACTTCTAGTTTCTTCCTTCACCATGTGATCCTAAAAAGAACCATCAGATCAAACATTAATATACTTCTAGCAGCAAAGGCCCCAGTAAAGCTAGATGCACTGGATTCACACAGGGCTCTCTGGCTGGGGCACTGATTCAGCTATGTAAGAAAGAGTGATAGGGTCCCTTTCAGAATCATCCTTTGAGGCAACTGATAAAAAAAAAAGTTTCCTCCAGTTCTGTTGTGTGCACAAGAGGGAAGGAGGTAAACTCAATGTGGTGACAGACTGCATTTAATCCAAGCTTGTACTCTGCAGCCGTTTCATGAAAAGCCCCAAATGACAAATCTGCTGGTCACTCATGAATTATGCAGCTCACACCAAAACAACCTACTAACAGAACCTTCAAACCACAGACCACAGTGACATGTTCTGTGCGTCTCACAACTTGGACAGAAAAACTGCTTGAGAGATTTTTTTGGGGAAAAAATTTATTGGTCCTACTGTATTTTTCATACCCCTCCATAATACAGGCTGATTGCCTTGGTGCCGAGTGAAACAGTACAGATCAAAGAAAGAAGAGTAATACCATTTATAAACTTCTAAAAATTAGCTAAAATATGGAAACCTTGGGACCTACCACAACTAAAAATCAGTGCTGTGTATCCCCCTGGAAATCTTCCTTTTCTAACTGTCCATCTGTTAGAATATACTGTTAACAGAATATATTTCTAGTCCTTAAGTGTCATGAGACAATCAACCCGCAGACCTGTCACCAGGCCAAGCATTATCTCTTTGCAGGCTGGGCCTCAAGCCAGTGTAAGTTTGGAGGGTAAATTCTATATTCTGGGAGGTGAAGGAGAGTTTCTCCAGCAGGTGGTTTGGCCATCTGAGCTGCTGAGAGGTTTAGAATTTTAGTAGCAGCAGCATTCGTGGTCAGTATGTAGGGGAAGCAGTCAATGCAATTTATTACACCCAATATCGCCACTACGCGTTTTGTGAATGTATTGGGGTCTATCAAAACCCAGACATTTTTCCACTGGGAATACTGACTGCTGCATTACACCTTTCAGGGAGACATGCCTGCCTAGCCATTGTGCGTCTTTCATAGCAAACAGAGCCATGATGTAGCTACCTGTTCCTGTCTTGTATTTCCAACACTTGCCACAGGAGCTCAGTCAATCTTCATAATGACCAAAGATAGGTACATTTCATGTTCTCTTACTGCCAGGTGCTGCTTCCACAGGCTGACCTGGCTGATGTTCCATTTGTTATCTGGTTGAGCCTGGCTCCGCCTTTAGTTAAGTATAGATTGGGGCCCCTTGACCTTTGCGAAGTAATATGTTCAGCCCTTGCGCTGAACATGTGCACGCTGCTGGCCTAGATTCATATGGCCCAGATTTTCAAACAAAGTTAGGCTCCTACGTCCATACAGAACATAAGGAAGGCCAGACTGGGTCAGACCAAAGGTCCATCTAGCCCAGTCTCCTGTTTACAACAGTGGCTACTGTCAGATGATTCAGAGGGAATGAACAGAACAGGGAATCATCAAGTGATCTATCCCGTCGCCCATTCCCAGCTTTTGGCAAACTGAGGCTAGAGACACCATCCCTGCCCATCCTGGCTAATAGTCATTGATGGACCTAAGTAGCCTGTATTTCAAGAGTGGTGGTGCCCAGTGGCTCCCATTGAAGTCCATGGCAGCTATTGGGTGCTCCATGCTTTGGGGAAGAAAAAAAAAATCAGTCCACTTCACCAGGTCTTTTAGTATAAATGGAAGGAGCCAAAACTTTAGACCTCTGCTTTGAAAATCTTTGCCTGCATGCCTAACTCCAGGGAGGGGCAGGTGCTTCTGGTTTAGGATTCACACAGTTCTAATTCTCTTCCTTGTTGCATCCCAGACCAGCACCAATGTGTGGAGCTACCCAATGAGATCACAGCAGTCTCTTCTCCAGGCAATGGCCAATATTGCACAGCATTCCTTCCGCTACAGAAGCGGGAGTTCTCCTTCGGTTTCTCTTATGAGCTGTGAGTAGCTCAGTTGAAGCTGATGCTGTTTCACATTCCTGTACACAGAGGGCAAAGCTCTCTCTTTCAGTCAGTCTCAGAATAAACATCTCATTCATCTAGAGCACCCAGCTCCCCAGCCTGGGACTGGGCTTGTTTAATCAAGGTAGCTGTATTTCCAGGACACAGAGCAGCTCTCTCATCTGGTGCTAAGTCCTGTTGAAATATCTCCTATGTCCCTGTCTGCCAGTTGGGAGATTCCCTACCTTTTGCGCCCATATTAGAAGATCAGCCTTTCTTTCTCCTAAACCTTTGAAACTCTTATTCTTCTCTGATGTTTGAGCTGCTACTGAGACGGACCTTGGTCCATGTTACCATTTGGGGAGTAATATGTGTCTGTTTCCAGATGGAGTTCTTCAGAGTAAGCTCTACCCAACAATGTTAGGCGGATTTATCAGCCCCAGAGCTTCACCGGAAAATCTGCAGTCAAAGAGCTGCCTCTGATCTTCATCTCCTGCATACACAGCTTATTTTCATCAGCCATCATTGCTTCCATAACAGAGTGCAAGAGGTGTGGCCTTGCAAGCCAGGAGCACTTTGCAAACACAATAAAAAGATTTCAAGTGAACACAATTTCGGTGACTGCCAGCGCGGCTGCGATCAGCACATGAAAGAGCCAGCTGCATTCTTCCTTGCTTCAGACAGCAGTATCAGCAACAAAGATCTGGAGTCAGAACTGAGCTGGCCATTCTGGGACAATGGGAGGCAGAGCAGCCTGCAAGCGCCCTGCTCCATGGATGCTGTATATGGGCTCAAGCACAGAGAGCAGGAAAAACTTGTTTCCATTCAGCAAACCGAGCAGATGATGTTTAGAAGACACCTGGGAATCAAGTATGCATATTACCAAGATGCCATTTTCACAGTTTTTGGACCATGACATTACTCTAAAACACCTGGTGAGCTGATTCATCATCAGGACAAGAGACCATGCTTGTTCAGTTTGCCAGCTTGAGCTTTTCAGCTGAGTTACTAGACAACCCTAGGCTTTCTTTACACTTTCCTTTTTGTATTAAAAGTGCAAGAAGTGGTTCAGATCTCCTAAGCACCCTGTCAGGCGGCAGAGAAGCCAAGGTGGCTCAGCATGGCCTTTCACTCATGCTCTCTTTTAGTCTTATATATAATGATTACAGTTACTCAGGCCTGCAGAACCCTTTGGAAGCTTTGCTTTTCTGACAAAGCTCATGTGGATGCAGTGTTCTATCTATCTATAAAAAAAGGGTTACTTACCTCTAGTAACTGTTGTTCTTCAAGACGTGTTGCTAATTTCCATTCCAATAGGTATGCGCACATGCTGCATGCACGATCATCGGACAGTTTTTCCTCTAGCGGTGCCCATCAGGTTGGCTGTGGAGACCCCTGGAGTGGCACCTTTATGGCGGTGTATATAGGTCCCTGCTGACCCGCCGCCTGCCAAGTTCCTTCTTACCGGATACTCTGACAGAGGGGAGGCAGGCGGAATTTGGAATGGATATGAGCAACACATCTCGAAGAACAACAGTTACAAGAGGTAGGTAAGCTTTTTTTCTTCTTCGAGTGATTGCTCATGTGCATTCCAATAGGTGACTTCCAAGCAGTTTCCCTGGTGGAGGTGTCGGAGTTCACCTGGTTGCCGAGTGCGGCACTGCCCTGCCGAAGGCTGCACTGTCCCTCACCTATTGGGTGATGGCGTAGTGTGACGTGAAGGTGTGGATGGAAGACCATGTTGCTGCCTTACATACATATCTGGAGAGGGACCTGCGCCAGGAATGCTGCGGACAACACCTGCACTTTCGAGGCATGCGCCGTGAGCAGAGGGGCTGGAACGTTAGCCAGGTCGTAGCAAGGCCTGATACAGGCCATGATCCATGATGAAATGCGCTGGGATGAGATCAGGAGCCCCCTCATCCTTTCTGCAATTGCAATAAAGAGCTGTGGTGACTTACAAAATGGCTTTGTGCGCTCAATGTAGAATGCTAGGGCACACCTAATGTCCAGGGAATGGAACATGTGCTCCCTGTTACTGGTATGGGGTTTAGGGAAGAACACAGGTAAAAAAAGTGTTTTGGTTCACATGAAACTGGGATACTACCTTTGGCAGAAATGCAGGGTGAGGGCATAGCTGCACCTTGTCTTTATAAGAGACTTATGGGGGGCTTGGAAGTCAGCGCTCTGAGCTTGGATACCCTTCTAGCTGAGGTAATGGCCATGAGAAAGGTCACCTTCCAGGAAAGGTAGGACAGAGGGCAGGTTGCCATGGGCTCAAAGGGGGGCCCCATGAGTGCCAACAGGACCAGGTTGAAGTCCCACTGGGGAACCGGCTGTTGTACCTGGGGAAAAAGACTGCCCAAGCCCTTGAGAAACCGGCCACCATGGGATTACTGAAGACTGACCTACACACTGCCGAAATGGTAGCAAGGTGTACCCTGAGAGATGATATTGCCAAGCCCTGCTGCTTGAAGTATAACAAGTAGTCCAAAACAAGGGGAATTGGAGTTAGTTGTGGTTCAGTTCCCCTCTGCAGAGACCAGATGGAAAAATGCTTCCACTTTGCCAGGTATGTGGCATGAGTGGAGGGTTTCCTATTTCCCAGCAGGCCCTCCCTTGATTGGATCCGAACACTGGAGCTCAAGAGGATTCAGCCATGGAGTTTCCACGCCATGAGGTGGAGGGACTCCACATTGGGGTGTTGCAGATGGCTGTGGTCCTGTGTGATTTGAGTCAAGCACACAGGAAGGGCTACTGGTCTGTCAGCTGAGAGGTTCATCAGCATGGTGAACCAGTGCGGGTGGGGCTATGCTGGAGCTAGGAGGATCAAGGAAGCCCCGTCCCAGCAAGCCTTGAGGAGGACTCTGTGTACAAGAGGGAAGGGCAGGAACGCGTACAGCGGGTGAAGGAGCCTGGACTGTGGTTCAGGAAGGAGCAGAACCGCTGGCACTTCCTGTAGCTCCGTATTGCGAACAGGTCTATGTGGGGAGAGCCCCAGCTCTGGAAAGTCGAGTGCGCAGCGTCTGGCCAGAGGGACCATTCGTGACCGTGAAACGAGCTGCTGAGGCGATTGCCTAGTTTGTTTTGCACTCCCAGAAGGTGCGACGCCTCTAGGTGTATCGAGTGGGCGATGCAAAAATCCCACAGCTTAAGGGCTTTCTGCCACAGGGGAGGGGAGCAAGCACCACCCTGTTTGTTTATCTAGAACATCGCTGCAGTGTTGTCTGTCAGCACCGACACGCATGCGCCCTGCAGGCGGGCCTGGAATGCTTGGCATGCCAGATGAACCGCCCTCAGCTCCCTTACATTGATATGCAGCGATAGTTCTGGGTGGGACCATAGGCCTTGAGTTCTGGTATTGCCCAGGTGCACTCCCTAAACATGCGCTGAGGTGTCCGTGACCAGGGATAGCATAGGTTGGGGTTTGGCAAAGGGTAATCCTGCACAGATCACTTGTGGCTGCAGCCACCAGTGGAGAGACTCGAGATTGCAAGCGGGGAGGGTAACTATCGTGTCCAGTGGGTCACTGCCCGGCCTGTGCACCCGCACCAGCCACGCCTGGAGGGGCCAAAGGCATAACCTGGTGTGCTGGACCACGTATGTGCAGGCTGCCATATGCCCGAATAGCTTCATGCAATTCCTGGCCTGGGTTGTGGGAAATTGGCAAAGGTTTTTGATTATGTCCATGAGTGCTTGGAAGCGCAGCTTGGGCAGGAATGGCCTGGCCAGCGTGGAGTCCGAGAGAGCCCCTATGAACTCTATTTTCTGCGTCAGGGCCAGTGTGGATTTGGGCACATTCAATATGAGGCCCAGCCTGCAGAATGTGGCCCAGACCAGAGAGACATGCTCTGTGGCCTGTGCTTGTGACTCTGCCTTGATGAGCCGGTCGTCCAGGTACGGGAACACTTGCACCTGGCGTTTGCGGAGGAAGGCTGCCACAACCGCCATACACTTGGTGAATACCCGGTGGGCCGCCAAGAGCCCAAAATGGGAGCACCCTGAACTAGTAGTGCTGGCCACTGACTACAAACCTGAGGAATCATCTGTGGACAAGGATAATGGATATATGGAAGTATGCATCTTTCAAGTTGATGGCGGTGTACCAGTCCCCTGGATCCAGCGAAGGAAAGATGGCGGCCAGAGAGATCATGTGAAATTTCATTTTCCTGTGAAGATGTGTTGAGATCTCGCAGATCCAGGATAGGCCGGAGCCCCCCTTGGCCTTGGGGATGAGGAAATAGCGGGAGTAGAACCCCTTGCCCCTGAACTCCTGAGGAACCTCCTCTGTTGTCCTTAGCGTGAGGAGCAATTGCACCTCCTGCAAGAGGAGTTGTTTGTGAGAAGGGTCCCTGAAGAGGGATGGGGAAGGTGGGTGGGAGGGAACAGAACTGGATAGAATATCCCACCCCCTACCATGCTGACGACCCAGCGATCTGACGTGATATGAGACCAAGCACGGTAGAAGTGGGAGAGTCAATTCACAAAGTGGGGGTAAGGATCAAAGACAAACTGATGCTCCATCCTCGGGCACATCTTCAAAAGTTTGGCTTTGGGCTGGGGGCAGTTTGGCCGAACCCTGGCCTTGGCCTGAGAAGTACCACCTGTTATTTCTGCCCCGTCTCCTTGACGAGTCTTATCTAGGAGGCCCAGAGTAGAAGCGGGATGGGGAGAGTGAGGCTTGAAAGGCTCTTTGAGGTGCAGGGGTGTGGATCCCCAAAGACTTCAAAGTTGCCCACGAGTCCGTATTTTGGGCAAACAGGCTTGCACTGTCAAAGGGGAGGTCCTGGATTGTGTTCTGGACCTTCGGTGGTATCCCCAACACCTGAACGCACGTGCTGCGCCTCATTGTAATGGCAGTGACCATGGTCCAAGCCACCAAGTCCGCTGCATCTAACATGGCGTGGAGGGAGGTTCTGGAGACCACCCTGCCTTCCTCAACGAGTGCGCTAAACTCCTTGTGTGAGTCAGCTGGGAGCAACTCCTGGAACTTTGCCAACAAGCTTCAAGAGCTGAAAGCATAGTGGCTGAGAAACGCTTACTGGTTAGCCACTCGAAGCTGGAGCTCCCCCATCGAGTAGACCTTCCGGACGAAAAGGTCCAGCTTCTTAGAATCCCATGACTTAGATGCGGGTCCTGGCTCTCCTTGCCGCTCTTTGTGATTTGCCGCATCAACCACCAGAGTCCCCGGTTGGAGGTAGGTGAAAAGGTGTTTGTACCCTTTCTGCAGCACAAAATAGCGTCTTTCCACCCCTTTAGCGGTGGGTGGTATAGAGGCTGGAGTCTGCCAGAGCACCTTAGTGGTGTTCTAGATTGTTCTTATTAGGGGCAAAACCACCCTAGAAGGACCCTCTGGGGCAAGGATGTCCACCACTGGGTCAGACTTCTCCATGACCTCCTCTGTCTGGAGACTGAGGTTTAGGACCACCCTCCTAAGGAGGTCCTGGTGTCCAGCACTGCCTCATCTGGTGAGGAGGCGGTGGCGGCCCATGGGACAGGGTCTTCCTGCCCTTCTGGCTCTCAAGAGGTCAGGTCAGGTACCTCGGAGCCTCCCGCAACTTGAGGTGGCTCCAGTGTCACTGATGGCACTGGTCTAGGTGCTGTGCTTGAGCGTGACAGCCCAGAATTCCTGTCTCATGCGGGGTCCTCAGGAGCCTGGGGGTGTGGTGAGCCAGCAACGTTGCTGGGAGGTGGGGGGCACAGGGTGCAGATGCCACCGACAGTGGCTTGGAGCCCTGAGCATGATGGTAGGCCCAAGGAGTCCAAAAATGCCATTGTACTGGGTTCTGCTACTGGGGCGGCCAGGCGACTGCCAGTGCCGATGATTCCACTGGTCTGCAGTGCTGGGACCGGGAGAGGTAGTGGCTGCATCAAGATACAGAAGACTCAGCGTCCGACTCGGACAAGTAGTCTCTGCCCAACTATGGGGGGGGCGGAGCCAGATGGTGCTAGGGAGTGGTTCTGGGGAGATGGTAAGCGGCGCAGTAGCATCATAGGCTTGCCACAATGATGAACCAGAGGTGGTGCTGCCATCGGTGCCGTAAAAGGTGCTGGAGCCACATGCGGCGCCAGGATAGATGCTGCAGCTGGTGCCACTGCATGTGCATGTAGTGCCGGGGACTGCGCCATTATGGCAATGAGGTCCCATGCTACCTCGTAAGTGTCTGACGTGGAGGGAAGGTTGAGCTCTTCCTCCAGATCCTCCCGAGTCAGGAAGTCCACCAGCACCGGACTTGATGGGCCTTTTGTTGGGGCCAGAGTCAATGGTGCCAGGTCTTGAGGCCCAGACTATAGGCGTCCCACCGGAGGACGCACCCTCTGGAATCCCCTCGCGGTTCCTTGATGGGGGAACGATCCCTGTCTGCCTTCTTTTTCTTATGCGGCACCGGGGACCGATGATGCCGGTGCAGCTTCTGGTGCCAGCTGTGGGCGAAGAGCCAACTCCATCAGGAGGAGCTTCAAATGATAGTCCCGCTCTCTCTTAGTCCTGGGTCTACAGCTCCTGCAAATTGGGCACTTATCTGTCCTCTCCTTAACAATTGAGACAGGCAGCATGCAGATTGCCTGTGGGCATAGGTTTCGCACACCTCTCACACGCCTTAACCCCCTGCGACCAAGGCATGCTCCGGTGCCTGGGGAAACTAGGGCGGGGGGAAAGCCCCCTAAAATAAGTCCAATTAACTACACACTAGTAGAAAACAAATTAACAAGTATGTACAATGAAGAAAAGGGAACCACGAGGTCGGCACTTGTGAATGCAAGAGACTGAGCTGCTCCAACAACTGTCACTGGTGGTAAGAAGGAACTAGAGCAGGTGGCAGGTTGGCAGGGACCTATATATACCACCATAAAGGCGCCACTCCAGAGGTCTCCACAGCCAACCCGATGGGTACTTCTAGAGGAAAAACCTTCCAACGATCATGCACGTGGCGCGCGCATACACCATTGGAATGCACATAAGCAATCACTCGAAGAAGAACTAGTGCCTCTGGGACAGATACAGAAGAGTGCATGTACACTTTTGTGTGCAGCCAGCATGCACGTAACTGAACTTCAGTGAACACCTCCCGTCATCCTAAACTTCTGTGCGCACAAAAATACATGGGCGTGCAAATCAGGAGCTGCCCAGGAACACTGAATGTGCATTTATGCAAATGAGGCACGTGCAATTCTGAAAATGAAGTCCTTTGTAAAAAAAAAAAATTGCATTTCACTGAACTTACACCCACCAGATTTTCAGGCAATAGCAGTTCGCAGAATGTTTGTATCATTTCAGATTTATGTTCAGAGCAGCTTTATGAGTTGCAAAGGTCCTCCATATGACCCCAGTGACTTGAGAAGACAAGGACTATCCCCCGTCCTCTTGAAGCCTTTGGCCAGCTGGCTGCCTGAAGCTCAGTTGCTGCCAGTCTGCTGAGCTACCTCTGAAATCTGCGACCATAGGTACTAGCATGAAAGGAGGAAGACAGCTTAGCTGCCTTGCAGCTGCAGGCAAAGTAGCACAGCACAGTCCCTGGTACAGGAATCTGAGCTTTGAGTTCTGCCACAGAAGAGCCCATGGGGCTCCTGAAAAACCTGGATGCCTGCAAGGAAAGAGATAATGGTCCCGAGGTGGAGGGTAGACACTGATAGAGAAGAAACAAAACAGTCCATTAACATCTTGTGTCAATAAGTGTCACAAATGTGATACATGCACAAGGCAACCGAATTTTAGTGGCAGGGAAACCGTGTTAATGGAACATTTAAAAATGCATTAATTCAGTCAGAAAAATGCTCTTTGCATTGGAAAGCGCTCTATAATCAGCATCTTGTACCAAGTTCAGCGTCCTGCCAATCCTTCCTGCTGCACAACTGATAATTTTGTGTGTTGCGATTCCTTATTTGCAGCTTCTCTTGCACACAAGTTTTTCTGTAGGAAGGTTAAATCATACTCAGAAGGGCCTGACTAGTATAAAGCATCTCAATTTCTCTATTTCCGTATCATTTTTGTTGTGACCCCTGGAGCAATGCTTGATTGGCTCACCATCCAGCAGCATGCACTTACTGACACTCGTGTCAGCTAAGGTGCCGTCAAAGCACATCAGAACAGCCTGCATGCTAAATGCCAACTTCCAGCAAAAGGGAGCCTACGTAGTCAGAATTTCTGGGCACAGTTCAGCTCTGCTCTAGACGTGAAAGTTATTTTCATATCAATGAGTCCAATTCAGAAACTATTCCTTCGTCAATAGCTCATGCAGCGTACATTACCATTGATATTCATTTATTACAAGTGCTGATTACCATTTATAAAAGAGCTCAAAGTGAAAACTCAGCATTTTCTATTGCACAAGTACAGGTAGAGGAACTGGATGGATTTGCAAAGTGTTCTTTCTTTTTCATTTTAAAATAAATTACCCAATTGTTCACTTGTTATACTGAACGTGCAAATAATTCAATCTACAGTAAATGAAAAGCCATGCAGTAAACCTACGTGTAGCACATGTTATTAGCATGTATTCTAAGGTGCACATTGCCAGTCACGGGGGGGGGAGACACAAAACGCATGCTATGCACTACTGCACTTTCATGTTTGTATACAAGGACATACATGCAAGCCACACACAACATCAATACCTTCAACTTTGACAAGTGTCCCAGTTCCTTAGCAGCACTGAAAATCAACTGCGTACCCTATGATTGCAAGAAGTTAAAGTCAAAGAAAGGAGAAAAAGATTAGAAATCAATTTTTGAGCAAGTAAAGGAAAAAGGTGCAAATCAAGTTGGTCCATTGATCTTGATATAAACAAACCCAGTGCCCGTCATGCTAGTTTATTTTCCTCCATTTCCAAGGAATACATTTGTTAGCTAGGGTAAAAAGCAGCCTTCCTGTGGACGGCCACATACAGAGCTCCCACAGAGTGTGGTACACTGCTAGCTCTCAGTTGCAGAAACCACCTGTTTAAACTGATTACACATCTAGATGGATTACCCACAAATAGATTGTGAAGACATTGTATTACCCTAGACTTGAAGCTCTCGTACAAAATTATAGATCTGGGAATGAAAAGCTTTTATGAAGTTAATGACAAACTAAGCGCAGATCACATTATTAGTTAAAACTTTTGAGTAGACAAGCAGCACAGTGCAACTGAAGTGTGGGGTTAAGTACGTTAGCCCCACAATTTGATTTGTTTGTTTTTTAGTGTGTTATCTCAGGCAGAAGATAGGCAGGCTCAGTCTATTGGAATACTACAACAATTCCTTATTCACAAACACGAACAGATCAATACTTAGACATCCCGTTCCCACACCACTGTTTACTTGTGTCCTGTGAACAATGACACAACAAGGAAGGAAGCTGGAGCCCTGGTGATGGGAAATGTGACTTGGAGCCAGATACACTGCAGCATAATGAATGCTGATCCTGGGGCAGTGATAGAGGGGAGGATGCCATTCCTTTCCCTCTGCCATAGCATCTTTCCACTCTTCTCCAATGCACCTATCACCTGGGTACTGGAATATTAAACAAAATTAGTAAGGCTGCAAGCAACCAGACAGTGATCACCACTCCTTACTCCTAAGATCCTTTATGGGGTGTGCTTGAAATTATTTTCTTCCTCCCCCTGTGTTTTCTCCCCGTCTCTTTTCCTACCTCTGACCCAAAGGGGCCGTTCAGCAGAGAGCCTGAGGAATCCAACCTGCCTTCACACTGGTCATGAATTCCCTTAGCTCACCTTAGCTCTCCGTTGCACGCTCTTCCAGGCTACTCTGGCAGGTGCTGTGGGGAGGAGGCTGTAAATGTCCAGACTTCTCCAGCTGAGTTTCTCCCTTTCTTCTCAGCGAGGGCTGAAATGTTCTGGGAGGATTGTCCCCTGGAATGGGGAACTGGACCCTTGTCTCTCTGGGCCAGTAAATGATAATTAGGGCACCACTGTTTAATTTTGTTTCAGTTACTTTTCCGAATGTACACCATACACCACTTCAAAAGGAATTCCAGTGAAGCTAGCCCTGCCCTTGGAATTGTTGGTGTACTCGGTAATTTCCACAAGGCCCATCTGTTTCCAAATATCTCTAATGAGCCCTTCAAGCTGTACATTATTTTCCTTCACCACCTCCCCTCCCTACCCCTTTACCTTTTACTCTTCCTTACTTCAGTAATCCCCTCTCTCTCTCTCTCTCTTTCTCTCACATACTTCCACTGCAAGAACCACCAAAACAAACAATCCCAGTGCTAAGAGTCTGGAAGAGTTTGGCTGGTGTAGTTGAGCAAAAAGAAGGCCGAGAGGGAATCTGATTGCACTGTATCAATACATCACGGGGGGGGGGGGTAAACACCAAGGAGAGCAAAGAGCTATTGAAGCTGAAGGACAGTGTTGACACAAGAATATACGGAGATAAACTGTCCAGGAACAAATTTAGGCTGGAAATTAGGACGATGTTTCTGACCATCAGAGGAGTGAGGCTCTGGAGCAGCCTCCCAAAAGGGGTCAGTGGGGCAAACAACTTAATTTGTTTTAAGAGAAGGCTGGACAAATTTATGTGTGTGATTGTGTGACGGGGTTGCTTGTGCTGCCAGAAGCTGGGAAAGCTGAGAGGGGATGGATCACTTGATGATTACCTGTTCTGTTCATTCCCTCTGGGGCACCTGGCAATGGCCACTCTTGGAAAATAGTATACTGGGCTAGATGGATCTTTGGTCTGACCCAGTATGGCCATTCTTATGTTCTTATGATGGTAGGGGACAGGGCTTGGCAGCACTGGGGGGCCCTTCTGGTTTATGTCTTATGTTCTGAAGATCATGCTTCAGGGCTCCAGCTGGTCACTTGCAGGGGTCAGGAAGGGATCCCTGTCCCCCAGGTACTGTGGTGGTATGTGCTTATTTTTCTCTCTGAAGCAGCAGGGATGGCCACAGCTGGAGATAGGACATTGGACGGGGAGTGTCAGGGTTCTGAGGTGGCACTGAACAGTCTCTCTTTCAGATGCTTGGCTGGCTGGTTCTTGCTCCCGTGCTCAGGGTCTGACTGATCACCATATATGAGGTCAGGAAGGAATTTTCCCTCAGGTCAGACTGGCAGTGATCTGTGGGTTTTTTTTAGCCTTCTTCTGCCATGTGGGGGTGCGGGTCACTAGCTGGAATTATCTGGGTACATCTCATTTCAATGTTTCTCTGCCATTGAGGGGTCTTGGACATTGGTGCATCTCAATCTCTCCCATTCTCTGCCTGTGGCACATAATTGAGTGTTTTTATGTCAAGAATTATAACGTTCAAAAGCCCCAGTCGGCATACACTTCAATCTCCCTGGACACTCACCAACAGACTTAAAAGTGGCAATTCTTCAACAAAAAAACTTCAAAAACAGATTCCAATGAGAAACTGCAGAACTGGAATTAATTTGCAAACTGGACACTATCAAATTAGGCCTGAATAAAGACTGGGAATGGATGGGTCACTACAAAAACTAATTTCCCCCTGCTGTTACTCACACCTTCTTGTCAGCTGTTTGAAATGGGCCACTCTGTGTACATTGGCCTCATTACCACTACAAAAGTAATTTTTCCTCCCTTGGTATTCTACTGATGAGAATAGCCCATTTCCACTTTAATTGAATTGTCTCGTTAGCACTGACCCCATACTTGGCAACTCCCATCTTTTCATATATGTGTGTGTGTGTGTGTGTACATATACGTATACATATATACACACACACCTGCCTACTGTTTTTGTCCACTCCATGCATCTGATGAAGTGGGTTATAGCCCACGAAAGCTTATGCCCAAATAAATTTGTTAGTCTCTAAGGTGCCACAAGGACTCTTCATTGTTTTTGCTGATACAGACTAACACGGCTACCACTCTGAAACCTGTCTGGGTGCAGCTAGTTGGGAGTCAGTGGCATGGGGTCTGGATGTGGGGGCTCAGGGTGGTACAGGGGTTTGGGGCTTGCCAGGATGAGGGTTTGAGTTCAGGGTGCTCAATGGGGTGTGGTCTGGGTGCAGGGGTGGGGGTCCCAAGGCAGGGAGCTCCAGATGCAGGGATTGAGGTTCAGTGGGCTAGGGTTCGGATATGGAGGTCTAGAGGGGTTCTGGGTGTACGGGGTGAGGCTTGGTGGGGGTGTCTGGGTATGGGAGGTCCAGATACATGGGAGTTGGGTGGATGGGGGAGCAGCTCCCCATACAGTGACCACTCCCTCCACAGCCGAGGAACAATGGGGGCAGGAAGCAGGGAGGATGCTGAGCTTCCCCTGCAGCTTGGGGAGGTTTCTCAGGGTGAGTCTTACACAGCCCCAGCCACTCCTTGCAGGGGAAGAGGAAATCCCATCCTCCCCTTCCTCCAGCCCTGCCATCTGCTCTGGGTGTCTGAAATGATGCATTTGCGCAGCTAGGGAGTGGTGCGTAACCACTCTTGCAGATTCTCTTTGCTTCCCTGTCAAAGTCATTTTTCTGCGGGGAAGCAAAGAAATCTGTGGGGGACGTTAATTCTGTGCACCCGCCATGGTGCAGAATTACCCCAGGAGTAACAAAGGTATATCCTAGGAGCTTTTACAAGGTGCTGTTAACTAATCACACTACTGCAATACCTGGCTGATGCATGTGACTGCACTTAGGGTTTTTGATCTGTATTGATGGCCAAATGGTAAACGCTGTGTGATTTCTGGAGTTCATTTTTACTTACAAGAGGTTCTTAAGGTTCAGCACCTGCTGAGCTAAGCCGAAGAGCACACACTATTTCTAAATCAAGTTACAAGACATTTTAAATGAGCAGCCCCAAAATGCTATTTAAATATTAATATATCACAGTTCAGTTCTGTCATTCCTCTTTGGAATTTTTCAATACGAGTTTGAACAACAACATTAGCCAGCCAAGGCACATAGCATTCCTGCAGCAAGCTCCTAAGTAGGCCAGGTCTGAAACACTGAGCAATACCCAGTGACTCAGAATGCTTCATGGAAAAAAGAAAAGGAGTACCGGTGGCACCTTAGAGACTAACAAATTTATTAGAGCATAAGCTTTCGTGAGCTACAGCTCACTTCATCGGATGCATTTGGTGGAAAAAACAGAGGAGAGATTTATATACACACACACAGAGAACATGAAACAATGGGTTTATCATACACACTGTAAGGAGAGTGATCACTTAAGATAAGCCATCACCAGCAGCAGGGGGGGGGAAAGGAGGAAAACCTTTCATGGTGACAAGCAAGGTAGGCTAATTCCAGCAGTTAACAAGATGCTCAGATAACTACTCTCCAATTTTTCTTTCCCACTAGGCACTATCCCTGTCAATCAATGCCAATCTCTGTCAGCATATGTTTGCAAACAGAAGTTATTCCGTTATTAGAATGAGTTTGTCATCAAAGTTGGGATTACCTAAATGAAATAACATGGACAGCTCCTGTCTTTGCCTGATGACATTCTTGTGAACAAGATACTACAGCTCCTCAAAAGGCTGTTTATCCATGCAAGGAAACATCCCACAACAAAACTCTCTCAAGACACCTTGTACCATGTGCATCACCTTGGGAATGAACCCTCCCCAACTGTCACTGCAGAAATCTGAATTCAGCAGCAATCCCTGGAAGCAGCAGAACCTACACACGTTAAACAGACATTACTATATTTTAACCCTTTGACACCAGGTGTTTAGCACAAAAGTATTTCCTGGTGATCCCCAGAACAAAGTGATTAAAGCATCATGGAGGAAAATGGGGAGAGAGAATGGGCCATCACAAGTAGTACTACCATCTGTCTAGTGACACCCATAGTTCTGAGTGGTACAGGATATAAGCAGTTCTAATTTTCTTAGTGCTTTCCAAGGAAATTCACTTGGTCTTCATACCTGCACCTGTCACAGACATAAGACAGCTACAGTTTGCAGCCTGGGAATAATTAAAATCTCTGTTCATGGCTTGATTGTTTTAAAAAAGCCATTCAGGCAGGGCTCTCAGCTGCTGACAGTCAGTGGGGCAATGCTGATTTATACTCTCTGAAGACAGGTGTCAGAGTGGTAGCCGTGTTAGTCTGTATCAGCAAAGAGTGTCCTTGTGGCACCTTAGAGACTAAAGTTTAACATGTCCTGACACTTGATTTGACATACGTAACAAAACACAAAGACACAATACACAGGTCTGTAGACGGTGACTAACTCCACAGTCTTTCTGTTTGTAAAGAGCTTGTTAGTACCCAGGTTTATTTCTTTATGTGACGTTAATTTGCAAGTGCTTTATCTTGCATGAAGTACTGCCTTGAGGCAGATTTATTCCATTCAGGTGTATGTTGGGCTCTCAGATTAGACAGTCTTTAGATTTGATTACTGGCAGTATTTCTGTTTGTCTAGTTAACAGGCTTTATCTGACAAGCAGAGCTTCTGTATAGTGCCCATTAAAATCAAAGATTATTTATTCTTCTAAGGTGTTTTTGCTACATTAAGCAATCACAAGCTAATTTTTAACCTGGGACAGGAAAGGTGTCTTGTATTTGGAAGTGTTTCTCTGAGGACCCTGGCATTGTCCAGAATCTGACTTTCCAGCAGGGCTCATGCAGAGATGTTGATTTAGCTCATCTGGCCCAAAGCTAAGGCAAACCACCTCCCCACACACTCGCTACAGGAACAGACTTGGAATTCCTTGCCCTTGGCTAACCCAACAGAGAGGTTGTATTTATCTCCACAGGCCATAAGGAGTGCTAGCAGCCCCCCTGCCAGAACAGTTTCTCCCCCCAACCCCCTGCTGACTGCTAAAGCAGCACTGCCATCTACTTCAGGGGACCTGTTTACATAACAGACATGGTGCTGCTATCAGGCATTCTGAAAGCGAGAGGTAAAATCAGATCCTGAAGCTTCAGGCACATCTATCTACACTGCTCTGCAGTTTAGTAGAGAAAGGTGTGAATAGCAGTTCAGATTGAAGGGCTGTGCTGTAACTTCTCTGTGTGGATGCTGTGCGTGTGAATGTAAAGGTCCTTACTTGGCACTAATGTAGTCCTGTTTGAAGAGGAGCGTAGACATGCCCTAGAGAGGCTGAATCTTGTGTCTACTCCAGATCATGCACTTGTTTAGGGGAGACAGGTCTCTCTTGGTGCACAGAAGGAATGTGTTTCAGAGTAGCAGCCGTGTTAGTCTGTATTCGCAAAAAGAAAAGGAGTACTTGTGGCACCTTAGAGACTAACAAATTTATTAGAGCATAAGCTTTCGTGAGCTACAGCTCACTTCATCGGATGCATTTGGTGGAAAAAACAGAGGAGAGATTTATATACACACACACAGAGAACATGAAACAATGGGTTTATCATACACACTGTAAGGAGAGTGATCACTTAAGATAAGCCATCACCAGCAGCAGGGGGGGGGAAAGGAGGAAAACCTTACATGGTGACAAGCAGGTAGGCTAATTCCAGCAGTTAACAAGAATATCAGAGGAACAGTGGGGGGTGGGGTGGGAGGGAGAAATACCATGGGGAAATAGTTTTACTTTGTGTAATGACTCATCCATTCCCAGTCTCTATTCAAGCCTAAGTTAATTGTATCCAGTTTGCAAATTAATTCCAATTCAGCAGTCTCTCGTTGGAGTCTGTTTTTGAAGCTTTTTTGTTGAAGTATAGCCACTCTTAGGTCTGTGATCGAGTGACCAGAGAGATTGAAGTGTTCTCCAACTGGTTTTTGAATGTTATAATTCTTGACGTCTGATTTGTGTCCATTCATTCTTTTACGTAGAGACTGTCCAGTTTGGCCAATGTACATGGCAGAGGGGCATTGCTGGCACATGATGGCATATATCACATTGGTAGATGCGCAGGTGAACGAGCCTCTGAAAGATGGACTACAAGCCGTCAGGAACAGTATCCCCGATACTGTCACGGCTAACCTGGTGGCAGAACTTTGTGACTTTGTCCTGACTCATAACTATTTCACATTTGGTGACAATGTATACCTTCAAATCAGCGGCACTGCGATGGGTACCCGCATGGCCCCACAGTATGCCAACATTTTTATGGCTGACTTAGAACAACGCTTCCTCAGCTCTCGTCCCCTAATGCCCCTACTCTACTTGCGCTACATTGATGACATCTTCATCATCTGGACCCATGGAAAAGAAGCTCTTGAGGAATTCCACCATGATTTCAACAATTTCCATCCCACCATCAACCTCAGCCTGGACCAGTCCACACAAGAGATCCACTTCCTGGACACTACGGTGCTAATAAGCGATAGTCACATAAACACCACCCTATATCGGAAACCTACTGACCGATATTCCTACCTACATGCCTCTAGCTTTCATCCAGATCATACCACTCGATCCATTGTCTACAGCCAAGCGCTACGATATAACCACATTTGCTCCAACCCCTCAGACAGAGACAAACACCTACAAGATCTCTATCATGCATTCCTACAACTACAATACCCACCTGCTGAAGTGAAGAAACAGATTGACAGAGCCAGAAGAGTACCCAGAAGTCACCTACTACAGGACAGGCCCAACAAAGAAAACAACAGAACGCCACTAGCCATCACCTTCAGCCCCCAACTAAAACCTCTCCAACGCATCATCAAGGATCTACAACCTATCCTGAAGGACGAGCCATCGCTCTCTCAGATCTTGGGAGACAGACCAGTCCTTGCTTACAGACAGCCCCCCAATCTGAAGCAAATACTCACCAGCAACCACACACCACACAACAGAACCACTAACCCAGGAACCTATCCTTGCAACAAAGCCCGTTGCCAACTCTGTCCACATATCTATTCAGGGGATACCATCATAGGGCCTAATCACATCTGCCACACTATCAGAGGCTCGTTCACCTGCGCATCTACCAATGTGATATATGCCATCATGTGCCAGCAATGCCCCTCTGCCATGTACATTGGCCAAACTGGACAGTCTCTGCGTAAAAGAATGAATGGACACAAATCAGACGTCAAGAATGATAACATTCAAAAACCAGTTGGAGAACACTTCAATCTCTCTGGTCACTCGATCACAGACCTAAGAGTGGTTATACTTCAACAAAAAAGCTTCAAAAACAGACTCCAACGAGAGACTGCTGAATTGGAATTAATTTGCAAACTGGATACAATTAACTTAGGCTTGAATAGAGACTGGGAATGGATGAGTCATTACACAAAGTAAAACTATTTCCCCATGGTATTTCTCCCTCCCACCCCACCCCCCACTGTTCCTCTGATATTCTTGTTAACTGCTGGAATTAGCCTACCTGCTTGTCACCATGAAAGGTTTTCCTCCTTCCCCCCCCTGCTGTTGGTGATGGCTTATCTTAAGTGATCACTCTCCTTACAGTGTGTATGATAAACCCGTTGTTTCATGTTCTCTGTGTGTGTGTATATAAATCTCTCCTCTGTTTTTTCCACCAAATGTATCCGATGAAGTGAGCTGTAGCTCACGAAAGCTTATGCTCTAATAAATTTGTTAGTCTCTAAGGTGCCAGAAGGAATGTGTGTAATTCTGGACATCAACTGGGTGGACAGTAGCTGCTGATTGTGTAATGAGAATGAGAGCAAATAAGGCAGAGAGATCTGAGGAGCTGTCCGTCCATGTGTGAATCAAGCATCTGGTTATTGACCTGTGCAGCCACACAATGTTGGGCTGGGGTGCACTGTACTGCAGAGAAGGCGAAAGAAATGTGCATTAGCTTTGATAATATAATAAAATGAGATGTATTCAGAAGCCTAAAAATATTGAGTTCCAGAAACTTAACCCCATATATCCACTCAGCCAAGAGAGACAGTATTGTAATTAAATGTTGATCTTTACTTATAATTGGTAAGGTGTGTGAATTGCTCTCTGAATTACTGCAGCTCATGTTGCCATTGATGTTGAAATCCATGGAAATTCAATACCCATAGGCTTATGAGCCAGTGAACTGAGTGTATAATTAAGCCACTTGCTGCTGCCTGCTGTCCTAGAGGTGTGAAAGCAATAGATGAGTTACAATTCCATTATAACCTACATCCCATGAGCTGACTAGCTTCTCTTGTCAGAGAGCCACTTCCTGCCCAATGGGAGAAATCCTGCAGAAGCAGGAGAGGACTCGGGCTTCTTTTCATAGCCTCTCCATTTTGAATGTGTCAGAGAAGGTAACAAAGCCATATGGAGTATCACAGAATGGCCGCTCTGCGGTGATTTCCAGCAGGGTTGCAAGCAGTAGCTATGTATTGCCTTTCAGCAGGAAATGTGGCATCAGGTACTTTCCTCCCACTCAGTGTGGGAACTTCAGAAGGGGCCGGCATAAAAGTCCAAAGCACCTCCTTCCCCTGGTGCCCTAGGAAAGCTTTTATTTCATCGCTTCAGGTTAGAAGGGATTGTTAGGATCATAATAATGCTGATCTTACATTCAGGCTTCTGCAAATCTACGAACAGACTCTTTCCACAGCAGCTTAAAAGTAGCCTAGAAAACACACATGGACCCCTCCCCCCCTTAAAGTTATTTATTTTCTCCATTCTAAATCCAGCACACAAATGCAACTGATTAAAGAAACACAAACATGGTCACTTGAAACCTGAACATAGAGAGAAGGCCATAGTTCGATGCTCAGATCCCTTACAATAGTTTCTTGCTTGGCAGGTATGATTCACTGTGTGCAATACAGCTCTGGTGTTTACAGTATCCTTAAGGATGAGACAAGGGCCCTCCCTCTCACAAGACAAATAAATTTACATCAAGATGCAAGTCTCCACCACCTCTTCAGACACCATGACCTGAAAACCTTTCAACACATACCAGAAACCAGTGACAAACAAGAAGAGCCACTCAGTACAGCAACCCCAGGCCAAGAGCCTGCTTAAATGTGGACAGGTAGTAATATTTCTGGACCATTTCCAAATGATTAGCTTATAACCCAGGGCCAGAAGTTTACTCTGCCTGTGATTGGACACCACCCTCGGAAGCAGCTGGATATCTGGGATTGCAATGTAATCTGCTTCTGTAGCTCATCAGGATTAGGGGACAGACAAATTTTTCATCATGAACAGGTCACTGCAGTTCATGACACACATTAATCCAATTGGTCCCTGCAGCTGAACACTTATATACATCTACCTTTGAAATCAGGTGTATCCTGGTCATCCTTCAAACAACTCGCCGCAATCAGACACACGAAACACCGCCCCTCTCAGTAGGGATGATAAAGCCTAAAAGTGTCATTAATGAGCAACCCCAAATTAACCATGTGTAACAGGAGAAAAACACTCCCCAGTGTAGGGAGCTGATGATCATTAAGTAAAAGCGTTTCCATGGTTAGACTAACCCGGTGTAGTCAGCACCAGCCGCCGGGTAATTTGATGTGCACTGCCTTCTGAAAAAGATTGCAGACTCCTCATCTTCAACCATTTGGTGCACTTGACAGTCTCCCTTTGGACTCCGGCATCTCAGATTCTGTGCTGGGAGAGCACTCTCTCTGCCTCAAGATCCCATTACTAATAAAGCCATTTCTTTATTTTCTTAGATTACGGCCACCGCTTTCCTTTCAATGCTCACCCTTCAGAACAGGCTGGTCTGTAGACCACACTACCCAGACAGGGTTATATGGCAGAATGAGAATGGTTCTGCACTGAGTAAAGAAGAAGGTTATGCTTTACCGTGTGGTCTGTGAGTGGAGGAAGCACAATCAGCTTCTCCATGGTATTCATCACCACCCTCCAGAGCTCCTTCAGCACCCTCTTCAACACTGTCTTTTCGCACACCGTGGCAAAGAGCGTCAGGCTGCAAGGAGAGAGCAAGAGCTAATTAAAACAATGCAGTTCCAGCAGTGCAGTCTGTAGGAGAAACGGAGTGGAAGCGTGGGTGAGATTTAATGCCTCACCTAACAAACAATTTATGTTAACTCTTATCTAATGTCTCATAGGAAAGAGCAGCATTCCCTTTGCCTACAGCGCTGCTAAAGTAACATTTTCTGTTGCTTTTTCCTTCAGCTTTAGCACTAAGACATTTGCACAGAACAGGATTTTTGTGCCCAAGAATTCAGCCACTGCTATTTAACGTCCAGAGCAATACAAAGTTTTTATTTGTATTATGGTAGCTTGCAGGGGCCCCAAACAGGATCAGGGCCCCATTGTGCTGGATGCTTACACATAAAATAGAAGAAGCACCCTGCCCCAAAGGACTCATCTGTCTAAACAGGGAAAGACCCAGCAGGTGAGTTTACATTAAGAGAGGACCATTATGCTCTTCTAGTGTGACCTCCAGCAAACACTCCGCAGAACCTCACTCAGCGATCATGCCCATCACTTTGGATTGTGCTAGAGCTTCTCTTTTAGAGACGCAGGGAGATGAGGACACAGGAACACAAGGGTTTATCTATTGGCTAGGTGTAGACTTTATATAAAATGAGTGGATGAGACAGTGTTATAATTATATTGGTCCCAGGATATGAAAGAGATAAGGTGAGCAAGGTAATATCTTGTATTGGATCAACTTCTATTGGTGCATGGGACAAGCTTTCAAGCTTCTCAGAGATCTTCTTCAGGTCTGGAGAAGGAAACCAGAGTGTTCAAGTTAAATACAGAGTGGGACAGGTTGTTAAGCATAAGAGATTCACACGTGTCGTAGCATCACTCCATATCAAATGGGCACTTACTTACCTGTACTGTAACTTGTTCTTTGAGATGTGGGGGCAGATGTGTATTCCATTCAGGTGTACAGGCACCCAGCACACTGAAGCCAGAGAATTGTGCTTAGCAGTACTTGTAGGGATGGCACTCAGATCCTGTAGTCTTAGCCCCTCGCCTGACTATCCGAGGGTGATGCCACCTAACCCCCCTCAGTTTCTTCACACCAAAATCCAAGGCTGCAGACTCTGTTTCAATAGAGACTGCAGAACAGCCATTCCACCTAACTAAAGTGTGTACAAAAGACCAAGAAGCAGCCCTACAAATGTTCACTATTGAGATATCACTGAGAAATGTGATCTGTGTTGCTTGTGGTCTTGTCTAATGGGTCCATGTCTGTGGGGGCATAGTCTGAGCTACCTCTGGGGTTTAGATGAAGGGTCAGCCAGTCTTCTCACAGATGATCTCCCAAGTAGATAACTTCCTGTATTACCACAGCTTATCAGGCAGATATTACGCTATTATATAAGCTGCTTCTGAGCATTTTCCTTCCTCCTCATTTACGCTTCCATCCACGCTGTGAGGTATAGATTGCCAAATGCTGGAAGAACAACCTGGGCATGGTGCTGGGTCAGCAGGTCAGGCAGGAGAGAGAGAGATTTAGGAGGCTGAGCTAACACACTGAGAAGGCCAGAGAACCAACATTGCTTTGCCAGGCCAGTGCAATAAGAATCAACTTAGTATGGTCCAATGCGAGTTTGAGGATAACCCGAGGAATCAGAAGGAAATGGGAAAGGCATACAACAGGTCTCTTCCGCAGTTCAGATGGAAAGCATCAGTTAGGGACCCTGGACTGAGCCTCACTTGGGAACAAAACTGACATTTTCTGTTGCCCTTCATTGTAAAGAGGTCGATGGAAGGAGTGCCCCATTCTGTGAAAATGGACCTCACTCTGCTGCTCTTCAGTAATCACTTGTGGTTGCTGAGAAAAACCTGCCGAGATGGTCAGCCAGCTGGTTTTGAGAGCCTGGTAAATGTGCCACCGTGGGCATGGTTTCTTCCTGACAAAGCCAGCTGTAGTGGGATCATCCCTGCTTGTTCACCTAATACATTGCGGTGGTATTGTCTGCAAATATGTGAACTGCTGCTCCCCAGCTCTGATCTCAAAAGGCCTGATACACATTGTATATTGCCTGAAGCTCCAGCATGTTAATATGACTGGAAACTTTCTACTCTGACCACAAACCTTGAATCTTTCACTTCCCTAGATACACTCCCCGACCTATTATAGAGACATCGGTGACTATTGTTCTGGTTGGTGGAGGATGGGCAAACAGAATCCTCTGGCACATATTGTTCTGTCTACTAATATAGAGAGTCTGAGGCTACTCGGGTAAGCCTGTCCAATGAGCATCAACTGGGGCGATAAACCCACCTGAAGCATGGCAGAAGAGGGCAAAGAGACAGTCTTACATGCTGCACCATGTAAGTGTATGTGGCCATATGGCCCAGTAGTCCCAGACATATGTGGACTTGATTTTTGGGGGTTCAATATTGATTTTTCTTTGTTCAAAATCAACCCTTGACAATCAGAAGGGTTCAGCATGAATTGGACACAACTAAGGACTTATTCCCTTGATCTGCAGCTCAATAGCCAATTGTCCAAGTATGGGAAGACATGAATTCACCTCCTTCTAGGTAGGCTGCTACCACCATCATGCATTTAATAAATATGTATGGAGCTGACAACAGGCCAAAGGGGAGAACGCTATACTGGTAATGCTGGCCAGCAATGTGGAATCTCAGGAACTTTCTATGGCCTGGGAAAATCATTATGTGGAAATAAGCATCCTGAAGATCAAGAGCAGCAAACCAGTTATAAATCAAGGCAGCGAGCATAGTAGCCAAGGTAACCATGTGGAATTTCATATACTTGATGAACTGGTTGAGACCAACGATAATCTCATTTCTCCCTTGGACTTGGAGATCAGGAAATACTGGGAATAAAATCCCTTCTTGTGATGATAATGAGGAATCTCCTCCACAGCTGCCAGAACACGAAGAGTTTGGATCTGCTGAAGAGGCAGTGACTCATGAGAAGGGTCCCTGAAAGAGGAGGAGGGAATGGAAAGGAATTGTATAGCATAACCCAACCCCACAATGCTTCGGATCCATCTGTCCATTGCTGTGGATTCTCAAGCACTGCAGAAACGAGACGTCCTGCCTACAGACTGAAGAGATGGTGTTGAAACATCCACAAGCGGTATGCTGCTCTTCATTTAATAGTCAAATGGGCTGCATTCCCAAAGGTGGAGGTGGGCGAGCTGGCTGGGTGAAAGCAGATCCAGAAGAACTTCTCTTGTGGGACTTACTGCCCTTTCTGGAGTAGTCCTGGTGCCTCAGTTGGTATGGTGCCTGTCTAAAATACCTTTGAGTGGTATTTCTGTTGTTGCTGACCTCCAAAATGACACCTTTTTGTGGTTTCAGAGTAGCAGCCATGTTAGTCTGTATTCGCAAAAAGAAAAGGAGTACTTGTGGCATCTTAGAGACTAAAATTTTTTAAGCATAAGCTTTCGTGAGCTACAGCTCACTTCATCGGATGCAAAGAGTGCAGGGTTGCTTATGAAGCCTTAAATAAATGCAACTTCTCATCTGTCTTACCAGAAAATAAAAATAATCTGTCAAAGGGCAGGTCTTCCACGCTCTGTTGGATGTCTGCACTATTCCAGAATTCTGCAACTGTGGTGCTCTTCTCATCTTAATCGCTGACACCATAACTCTGGCACTGGACATTGCTGTTGCAGCTGCCAACTGCAAAAATGTCTTAGCGATCAGATGAAACTTCTGCGATAAACGCCTTCATCTCCTCCCTTAAAGATTCAGGCAATTTGTCCATGAAGTTGGCTACACAGTCCCAGTTCAAAAAACTATACTTGGACAGCAGCACCTGTTGGTTTGCAACACACATCTGGCAAGGAGGAAGGCAATACATTTTTCAGCCCATAAAGTCTAACCTCTTTGTTTCCTTGTCCTTGGGTATAGACTTGTACCTATCTTGTCATGACCTCTCGTTGGCTGCAGTCATGACCACTGAATTGGGAGCAGGATGTGAATAAAAATGCCCAAACCCCATGCACAGGAACATAACTCTTGTCCATATGCTTTGCCATAGGCATCAAAGCAGCTCTGGTATTCCACAAACCTAGGAGGGCTCCAACAGTACCTCACTGATACGGAGAGCTACTCTTCCTGGTTGAAGACTGAAGGATGTCAACCAATTTGTGCCCGTTTTCCTGCACAAACTCAGCCTGCATAGCCAAAGTAATGGTCTCAAGTTGCAGTGGGGGAAGTTTAGGTTGGATATTAGGAAAAACTTTTCACTAGGAGGGTGGTGAAGCACTGAAATGGGTTACCTAGGGAGGTGGTGGAATCTCCTTCCTTAGAGGTTTTTAAGGTCAGGCTTGACAAAGCCCTGGCTGGGATGATTTACTTGGGGATTAGGTCCTGCTTTGAGCAGGGGGTTGGATTAGATGACCTCCTGAGGTCTCTTCCAACCCTGATATTCTATGATTCGATGAAAGCATGAAGCTATTTATCTTCAGAGCTCCTGATGTTCCTTAAAATCTTCAGGGCCAGGGGAGGAAGGTTCTAACACTGCAGAGTCATAGAATGATGAGGATGAAAGCAAAGGAGCCATTGGAACCTCATGGTGCAGTACTGGTTCTTGTATACGTGGATCCACATGTACCTGCTCTAAGGGAGATGCCTCCGTCTGAGCTTGCAATGTAGGTGGCTGAGGAGGGGATACCACTGGCTGGTCAGCTTATCTGGCCCAGGAACAGGTGGAGGATTTGGATTTATAGAACGAGGAATCACCCATTGATTCCATGGAGGCTGCTGAGGATAAGGGCATGGCATTAATAACCAAGAACCCCCGTCTCCACTGAGGGAACAATACAGATCCCAGTATCAATCCAGATCAGAAGGTGGTCTTGACCACCTTCTAGACTGGTGTCTGAAGAAGAAAACGTGAGGGGGACGACCACCCCAGGCTTGATGCCAATGGATACTCAAAGTTGTTCAGAAGCAATGGGGGAGCAACCGTCAGAGAAGCAAGCAAATGTCCGGCCACTTCCCAGGTCCAATAAGTTGATTGCATCAGCATTGAGGTAGGTACCGAAGTCAGTGCCCCAAAGACAGTCAGGAATATCACATTCCCACTCAGTACTTTGACTCCCTGTGGAGTATTTACACCCTCTAGACCATTGTAGATCATTGTACTCCTCCCAGTCATAGAAACGAAGCTTCCTCATTTTCCAAATACGTGCTCTCTTTACACGAGAGATCCTAGCTGGAGCTCTATTCCTCATCTCCTCTGAGACCTCTGCTGCAACTGAAAATCAGACCAGGTGGGTGCACAGCTTTGCTTTCCTCTCCTTGTGCCAGAGATGAAAATTAAAGTTTTAATGGAACAAAGTACCCCCAGAGTCCAAAGGCAGAGGCACTGCTAGTTTCAAGGAACACATGCTCAGCTGTAACAAGTCTGGAGAGGGTGCACACTGATGTCCTTTGTAGCTCAGCTGCGTCTCTCTCCTTCCAAGCACTAGCCACATATATCTGAGTGAGACACCACAGATGGCCTTCTCACTTGGGCTGTTGCTTAGTCTAAGTAGTCTACCCACAGAAGAGCAAACATATTGATTGTAGAGCCAGCAAAAATCCATGTGGCCCAATGTATGGGCTCTTTGAATGCTGATTTGAAACCCACATTCCTGCTTCTCTCAGGAGAGCCCTCAACACCCTTCTTCAGAAACACATCAAGGTATTTCTTGGCTTCAATTTTGTGCTTGGCTATAGCTGCCTTCCTCAGCATCAGTTCTCTGTGTTTACTCCCTTTTGCCTGGAACAGTCCTAATCAGTTTTCCTATTCGCCTCTCACTGTCCATCCCCGTGCCAATGTAAGGGCGCAGAGAGATTAGACTCACCAGCAGAGTCCCACGAGGCTACATCTATAGGAAGCCATTGGGAGAGCTGAGGACACAACACACTGGCTGAAGTGCCAGCAATACATAGACAACACTCCGCTCCTTTATATCCAGCGTGAACACAACCCTCTCCCAGGTTTCTCAAGGCCTAGCCAAAATCCTCAGTTGGGTGAAGAGCAGCTGGCCAGAGCTGAACCCAGGCAACGAAGAGGTGATGCTAGCCGGACACAGGCAGTGTTTAGAGGAATTTGCCTCCTCTGTAGGACAGAAAGAATAATCCAGGCTCTGCCTCTGACTTAATGTGGACAGGAAAGAAGTCATGAACATTCCCACTTCTACTTCCCACCAATAGAAGGTGATGCTGCCTCCAAGGGGTAGTTAGGTAAAGCATGGAAATTGCTTTAAGGATGTAAAAGTGCTACTGTGTACGCATGCTAACTATTAAGCACACAGTCCCTTTCAGCATCCAACTCAAGGAAAAGTTGGAATGACTCAAGTGCAAATGCAACAAATTAAACCCTCTCTCATGCAAGAAAATCACAAATTATCCCTGGCGAATGTCATGGGATTCACAGAAACACCATATCATATCTGCTGGCTGACACTTTCAAAACGAGAAAGTCTAATATGACATCCAGAAGCCGCCTCTTTTCCAAAGATAAAAGCCCTCCGGGATGACTCTGATAGAGAAGAAAAGGAGTACTTGTGGCACCTTAGAGACTAACAAATTTATTAGAGCATAAGCTTTCGTGAGCTCACTGAGCTGTAGCTCACGAAAGCTTATGCTCTAATAAATTTGTTAGTCTCTAAGGTGCCACAAGTACTCCTTTTCTTTTTGCGAATACAGACTAACACGGCTGCTACTCTGAAATCTGATAGAGAAGATGTCTCAAGGGAGTCATCCAGAATGCTGAAGAAACCCCCTCCCAATCTGTTAGAGATTTTATGGCAGTATGAATACAGAACTGAGCTCTTCTTACTTTCCATCCAGGAAGTCCATTAATGGCCTCAGGACATTGTCTGCATCTTGCGCCACCGTGGTTCTGGCATTGGCAGGGATATTTCCTGTCCCTTTCACTTGACAGAGTATATCCGACATCTGCTTGACACACTCATCAATACGGCTCTGAAAGCTAGACAGACGAGAAAAGCAAGGTTATTCAGCGGCTAAGCTATCACCTCTTGCACATGAAAACATAACATGCGCTCACTAACTACGCAGTACTCCTCCTGACTCCATCCAAGACCTTCCCTATTGCTTCCTTCTCAGTGTTGTTAAGAAGGACACACTATCAGGGTAATCAACTGTGTAGAATATCAGCAGTGACACTAGGATCCCTACACATCGTCTCATCGCTTTGGAGATAAACTCATTCACTTAATTAAAAAGCTGCCCTTTCTTTTTGCAAGAATTACAACTGCACCCAACTAAAAGCATCCTGTTCTGTGTCTGGTGTATATACAGTCTATGACTTCACACAGATCAGTAGCATAACCAGTACTCAACTGCAGTGCACTGCGGACAGACACATACATGCAGCTCATTGCCAGACCTCAGAATAGACAGTTAAAATCACAGGTGCTCAGCAGCAAAGTCACGTGCTGACTGAAACAATCCCCAGTGCCACAGGGGCCAGGTTACACATAGTGTCAAGACTAACTGGGGCTTGGCTAGCCAAGTGAACAATGTCTGTCTCTCCGTTGAAGTGACATGCCACCTGTTGGGGAGTTCAACTGTCTGGAACTCCCAAGAGTAGACAGAGATCCCAGCCACGTCCATTCAGGAAATTAGCTTGTCACAACCACTATCAGTAGATGGCAACCAACCTAGTTACTGCAGACCAGGGGTTCTCAAACTGGGGGTCGGGACCGCTCAGGGGGTCACGAGGTTATTACATGTGGGGGTTGCAAGTTGTCAGCCTCCACCCCAAACCCCTCTTTGCCTCCAGCATTTATAATGGTGTTAAATATATAAAAAAAGTGTTTTTACTTTATAAGGGGGGGGGTTGCAGAGGTGACCCTGTGTGAAAGGTGTGCTGTGTGAAAGGGGTCACCAGTACAAAAGTTTGAGAACCGCTGCTGCAGACAGTCTAGAAGAATATAATGTAGTGGTTTAATGTGGGGAATACTGCAGCAGAGCCTTCAACACATCAGCTGGGAATAAAGGGAAATGCCTTGACATTTAAGTTTGCAATACTGTTGTAGTTGTGCTTATCCCAGGGTATTAGAGAGACAAGGTGGGTGAGGTCATAGCTTTTATTGAAGAAGTTGATCCAATCAGAGGCATCACCTCACCCATCTTGATATTTAAGGCAATTATTACTGACAATAGATAGTAAGTGTGGCATTCAATTAGGTAATGTTTGTGTAGGGTCTTGAACATGTAAGTAGTGCTAGGGGTTGCAGCCAAGGTTTAACACCCCTGACCCCACCAAATCAACTGGCCATGGGGGCAGGTGTGTGTCTCTCTAAAGCTGGCTCCTAAATCTATATTTGGGCACCTAAATAAGGGGCCCGATTTCCTATAGCATTGAATAAGCAGGACACCTGTGGCATAGGTGGGCCTCTCTCCTTTCAAAACATGCACCCTCTGTTTTTGCTACTCACTATGCTCCGTGCCCCACTGACTTTTCCACCTACACCCTCCCACTGCCTTCTTCTCCCACCAGTGCATCAAAACGTCCTGCTGATTTCTAGCATCCTACTCTATTGAAGCAACCCCAGAGCCAGGATCCTCTTTTATTCTGCCTCTGTTCTCACGTTCACCTCTCGGACACTGCTGCGGTGCTCGAGAGAGTGGGAATGCCCCAGTGTGGCACTCGAGTGGAGTGCCAGTATGCAATGCTGTAGCAGCCAATTGTGGGCACACAGGCAGCTCGATCAGATTGACTGTACAACGTGTGGTGGGTCTCGCCCACATGCTCAGGGTCTCACTGATTGCCATATATGTGGGGTCAGGAAGGAATTTCCCCCCAGGTCAGATTGTGGCACAGATTCGCCTTCCTTTGCAGCATGGGGCATGGGTCACTGGCAGGTTTAAACTAGTATAAATGGTGGATTCTCTGTCACTTGAAGTCTGTAAATCATGATTTGAGGACTTCAGTAACTCAGCCAGAGATTAGGGGTCTGTTACAGGAGTGGGTGGGTGAGATTCTGTGGCCTGAGATGTGCAGGAGGTCAGACTAGATGATCATCATGGTCCCTTCTGATCTTAAAGAATATGAGAGGCCTCATATTGCAGGGATCTATGCTTGGGAATGGGGTGGGCTGTATATAAACAAGAAATTATCAGCTTCTCAGGTTCCAATTTCAGCTGCTTCCTTTAGCCCCAGTGAGCTGAGTCTTTTGGTCTGGACCTTTCCTCCAGTTGACCCAGGGAAGTGGGGGTTTCCAAACACAGGGGAAGACACCAGCTTCCGTGAAATGACCATGCAGTTGCGCCAAGTCACAGAAACCCAAAAATTCCTGGTTTGCAGAGTCACATAACTAAAACGTTAAGTACATCTTACTCTGTGCATAAACTGCCACATAACTGGGCAGCCCAGCATAAAGCAGTCATTGCAGTGAACTATGGATGTCAGTCTCACAGACACCAACAGATAGGATTCCAGCATTCCCCGATTCATATGCCATCTCTCCTCTCCTCCAAGGCTTCCAAGAACAAACAACATCTAACCTGCAGTTAGGTGTAAACCTTGCTATGTTTCCTCTGAGCTATAAAACCTGGAGTATTTATTACGTGTGAAAAGCTGATATGGAGTGTTACACTAAGTAGGATGGTAATGCAGCAGTAGTGTCTCAACACGGATGATCTATTGAGATAGGAACACCCGACCTAGGTGTGTTTGGAATACATTTACTATGTTTGGGATGCGTGGAATGGGATTAAGGGTGTTCTAAGGATAGAATCACACCAAGCCAGGATGCAGAGAAGGGATTGTCAATTTGCTGAGAAAGACCACGCAAGACACTGATTTATTGATTTAATTTCATTTTTTCTAAAGAATGGCCATTTCAGCTGTGCAAGTAACTCCATACCAACCACCAATCTTTATTAAAGCTTGTTTCGTTGGTATCTATGTCTAAGGTGCCTATCGTCTTGGTAGATGATGAGGTGGCAAGTGGTTCTCCAGCTTGCTCTAGGTTTAGTCATGGATGTTACTTTTGCACAACTCATGCTGTGGGGTTTTGCCCCCCCATTCTCTGGGGGAATGGTACAGAAAAGCAGGGCTCTGTAGATAGTAAAGGGAGTGCTCCAGGCTTGCTGTTGAGAAAGCTCATCTCTTCTCCTTTGAATCTGTACCTAGGCTCCTGAAGACCATGTACTGGAATATCCTAGCTGCCACGGAGGCCCTCCCTGACCAGTCTTGGGGTGGGGATATTGTTTGTTATGCAGTGTTGGAAGCCTACAGCCCTTTCAGAAGCCAGCGTGAGGGTGGGAAGAGGTGAGTGTGGGATCATGCCTTGGGGTGAATTACTCTCCCACTATCCATCCTTGCACTGAAGATTATATTTGGTCCATCAGTAATGCACTAAATATGGCTCTTTGACCAAACAAGGCTCTGTCATCCTGTGCTCTGTGATGGCGCTTCCTCAGGACAGAGGGAGCAGGGAATTTAGATGTCATTTTCTCCTCAGCCACTGCAGCTATACCTCAAACATGAAAAAAGCTCAGATCTGATGTGTAAGAGGTGCAAAGTGTCCCAGGAGTTGCCATTTGTACAGACGCTTTCTACTCTAGCGAGGGCACCTATGCTACCTCTCAGTTACCTCCCTGAGGAGAAGTAAGTAAGTATACAGTAAGCTGCCCTTCCACTTTTAATTTGATGCCATCATTTCTGAATAAATGAAGCAGCTGAACCCCATTGACTGGTTAATCTCTCTCTCTGGCACATGTTTCTGAAACACTCCCTGATACATGTGCTGATACTGCATAATCTCTGTAAATTACATTTTCAAATGCCAAGAGTCCACCCTAATTGTCTTGTAACATTGGTACTGTGAAGACAAGTGTCAGATAACAATACTAACCCACTAATTATGATTTCTCACTTATCCTCCATCTAATTATGAATGTCATTGACTCAGTTCCATGTGTTCGTATCTCCCCATCTCCTGCTGCCACCATCCATGAATAGCAATGGGAGTTACACACTTAGTTACCGCTTTCATATGCTGAAAATGCAGCTGTGTGTCAACAAGTCCCACAAAGTAACTGATGATCATAAATACTAAAAATGTATGGATGGGAAACAGAGCAGTCAGGCTGAGTTTTTATTCTCACCACCTACATGGGAGCTACACTACTGGATGTGCCTGCATTAATCTTTTTACAGGGCATAGATGAGATGAACAATCCTTATCGTGGGGAATAGTTATTTTCAAAGATGAATAGACTGGATCAGTCGGGGGACATTTTACTTAGGAACATAAGACTGGAAGGGAACTCCTGGCTCATCAAGTCCAGCCTCCTGCTATCATAGGCCACCCCAGCCTATAAATTCCTTCATAAATTTATCAAACTCCACCTTAAAACTAGTTAGGTTGTTTTCCCCCCTACTCCTGTTGGGAGGCTGTTCCAGAACCTGACTTCTCTGATGGTTAGAAACCTTCTTCTTATTTGCAGGCTAAACATATTCATGGCCAATTGATACTCAATCCATGCCTCCCTGCAGAGGCCTGAACACCCAGCAAAGGTGAAGAGTCTTCAGCCTTCCATTCTTCTTTAAGCTGCAACTTTTGTGCTCACTGAAGAATTGTGATAGCCGACGCACAATCCTTGCCACAGGTAATTTGTATCTATGATTTGTAAATAAAACTTTTAATTGCAACTAGCAACACTTTTGGTGCTTGTGCCAACAATGACTGACCAGCCTATAAAAAAGGGCCAGCCTTTTCAACATTACAGTACTGAGTCTCAGTGTGAAACACAAACGCTAAGCCAGTTTCCTTCCGATTTCAATACTCATTTAACAATCAGAAAGCACTCAGCTGTTACATGCTTTAACAGAATGTTTGCATTTAAACTGGAATATCACTCTCAATGTTCAACTGGAAACTGCTTTCACAGCAAAGAAGAGCAGGGCTCAATTCTCTCAGCGACACATGTGCTGTCAGCAGCAGATCAGCAATATATGTAATCCAAATACATTTCACAATTCAGATTCTCATGTTCTGTTCCCAGGCAGAGCAATGAACACAACAGATAAAATTTTCTGAAAGTTTCTCAATTCTTCAGATGTAGAATTGAGTACATGAAGAACTGAGCAAATTCAAGGCCATGAATTTGATATAAAACAGAAACACAGTGTGCAATTGCCGTGTGTTTTACTTTCATCTCTTTCAGTCTCACGAGAGATGCAGCTGGAGCTGAAGGAAAGGAATGTTTCTATGGTTATAGAAGCTAGATGTACTCACCTGTTACCAAACACAACACTGAGTTCATCTAAAACATTGTTCAGTTTCACCTGGAGCTCTTTGAGATTGTCACTTGCTTCTGGGTCCAGCTGTGGACAAAAGGAGAATGCTTAGCTGGAAAGTCGAGGTTGGTTTGCTGTTCCCCAAAGCACCATTAGCCAATGTTGACTAAATGGTAGAAAAGCACATGAAATATCCTCCAAATGTGTTTACTAGCATCCTTTCCGAGGCACCACTATAGAGTTCATGGCCAGCTGCTCTAGAGACTTCCCCATAGAACTTGGGAGCCATGAACAAATGTTACTTTGGCTCCTACTTTCCGCCACCTCTTCTCAAAATCATCCCTTTTCCTGATACTTGTGGAGTTAAGAAATAAAGAAACATTTAAACCTTTCTGGCACAGAACCCAGACTGTGCTGTGTTACTGTGATATATACCTTTGGGTTCTGAGTCACCTTGGGGCTATAGGTTTAATTTAAGACTGGCTTCTTTTAAGTGGGGCTTTTCACTGGGGTTTGTTTCTCCGTGTGTGAATTTGAGAATAGTTGTGTCACCTTCCACCGCCTGAGTCACTACACGAACTTCAGGCTGCAGTTCAGTGGAACATGGGGAATAAGGCCACAGGTTCCCCACTCTCTTGAAAATCTAGCCATGTCACAAAGGGAGCTGTTATGTGCTGAGCACTTCTGAAAATATGTTGTGGACCCTGAGCACATGAAGATCTGTACCCTTAGTGATCAGCCCTGAATACTCCTGAGTCAGACTGAGTCAAGTTCACTGTGTGCGAATCTTTCAGCTGACGCATTAAACCCTGAGATCCTGTCTGCACTGTATGAACGGTACTGATCTCTTGCCCCTGCCCTAAGAGTCCTGGTTTGTTCCACGATCCATAGCCCATAATTTCCCTCTTCTGCATTTGTGCAGTGTGCCTGATGCTGGTAGGTTGCCACTCTCCAACCTTAGGTGGTTGCATTTCAGCAAGGCAGCGATGCCTGCACATGTAGAGTGTGTGAAGTGCTTTGGGAACCACTGGGCTGGAAATGCTATGTGAATGTGAGATAGGATCACTTCTGGTTACATCAGTGCTTCTGGTTCTTAAGCATAAATGAAATGCCTCTGCTGTTTGTGAATTGGGACTTTAGAACTCCAGCCTGCCCTCCAACTTAGACCATCTCTTCACCAATACATTCACTTGTTGCAATGGCAGTGCGGTGGCTAGAATTCAGGGGCTTAGGTTTCTAGGCTAAATCCCAGTATTGGAGCTAGACAGGAATTAAACACAACAGGAGTTCCTGCTACCCCATTCTGTACTGGAGCCCTGTTTATTTTCTTTAACATCTATCAGAGAAAGCAAAGCCGCAAGGGAAATACAGAGATTTGGAATGGGATTCACTCCTTTCCCTTTAGTAAGCTAGCTGGGAAAATCCAGATTTTAATAGGTGTTAGAAAGTGTGCTTACCAGTCTTCTAGATCAGTTTTCAAAAACAGAGAAAGAAATAGCAGCTGTTGGTTTATTTATGAGTCTCAGGAGTGAAGCACTGCGCCTGCAGTGACTTTCCTGCTTTATTAATGTGAGTTTTTAATGTTATTCCCTGTGCACCTATTTCTCCACACAGACAGCAACAAAGATAGCCCCCGATCTAATCATGCTAATTAGAGACTTTGGGCCCAACTCACAGGTGACAAAGCTAGGTATACAGCCTCCTAGTGGTTGCTTTTCTTTCTACCCCCCGGCCCCCTTCCATTTCCCAGGCATGTAAGACACCATCAGTTTACACAGTCTCCAATGCAGAATGTGCAATTTACAGCACCATTACTCCTCTGAACTCAGCCCACTGTCTGGGGGAGTGGGACTCAGGATCAGCCTGACTCACTGTGACATTTCAGACAAATGCTTTGCCAGCTGAATTAGAGAATCAGCTCTCTTCTAATACAAGCCAGCAGAACTGGTACTGATCACCCACCACTCCTTATATTCTGCTATTTCTTTTATAGCTACAGGCTGTGTCCGTACTGAATCCACAGAATTTTTTAGGTCTGCATCTATGACAGCGATGATGCATCGCAATTCATGACCCTTGGAATGTTGAGCTCATGCACTGTGCAACTAGTGAATTATTTTGCTGTGGGAAGTTACATAAGAACAGCTATAGTGGATCAGACCAATGGTCCATCTAGCCCAGTACCCTGTCTTCCAACAGTGGCCAATGCCAGGTGCCCCAGAGGGACTGAACAGAACAGAACAGGGAATCATCCAGTGATCCATCCCGTCGCCCATTCCCAGCTCCCTGCAGACAGAGGCTAGGGGCTTTCAAAGCATGGTTACTATAGAGGATGCATTGAGTGCATTCAGGCTGCGTCTTACTACTTTATTCTTGTAGCAGTGACCCTGCCCTCCCGTCAGAGAGCAGAACGTGGCTCCCCAGTATCCTATAATCACCAAGTTTTGCATTGGCTAGAGAAGATATCTGGGAGCAACGCTTCACCCAGGGGATGAACACTCAGGCCTTTACAGTGCTTCTGGCCAAGGGACTGCAGACCCAAACTCAGATCCCTGTAGCACTCTGTCTCCTCTAAACTGACCCCCCACCCACCTGTTTCAGGTGTGATTAACAAGACTGTTACTGACACTGATTAAAAAAGTTTCTAGCTTTTTCCTCATTACACATTAGTAGCCACTAAGTGGCTAAATGCCTCCAGCTTCCATCCAGGACACACCACACAATCCATTGTCTCCAGCCAAGCTCCAAGATAAAACCGCATTGGCTCCAGTCCCTCAGACAGAGACAAACACCTACCAGATCTCTATCAAGCATTCTTAAAACTACAATACCCACCTGCTGAAGTGAAAAAACAGATTGACAGAGCCAGAAGACTACCCAGAAGTCGCCTATTACAGGACAGACCCAACAAAGAAAATAACAGAACGTCACTAGCTGTCACCTTCAGCCCCCAACTAAAACCTCTCCAGTGCATCAGCAAGGATTTACAAGCTATCCAGAAAAATGATCCCTCGCTCTCACAGATCTTGGGAGACAGACCAGTCTTCGCTTACAGACCGCCCCCCAACCTGAAGCAAATACCCTCCAGCAACCACACAACAAAAACACTAACCCAGGAACCTATCCTTGCAACAAAGCTCGATGCCAACTCTGTCCACAGATTTATTCAAGTGACACCATCATAGGACCTAATCACATTAGCCACGCCATCAGGGGTTCGTTCACCTGCACATCTACCAATGTGATTTATGCCATCTTGTGCCAGCAAGGCCCCTCTGCCATGTACATTGGCCAAACTGGACAGTCTCTATGCAAACAAATAAATGGACACAAATCTGACATCAGTAATCATAACATTCAAAAACCGGTAGGAGAACACTTCAACCTGTCTGGCCACTCAGACAAATTTAAGGGTGGCAATTTTGCAACAGAAAAGCTTCAAAAACAGACTCCAAGGAGAAACTGCTGAGCTTGAATTAATATGCAAACTAGATACCATTAACTTGGGTTTGAAAAGAGACTGGGAGTGGCTGGGTCATTACACATATTGAATCTATTTCCCTATGTTAAGTATCCTCACATCTTCTAGTCAACTTTCTAAATGGGCCATCTTGATTATCACTACAAAAGTTTTTTTCTCCTGCTGATAATAGCTCATCTTAATTAATTAGCCTCTTACAGTTTGTATGGCAACTTCCCCGTTCTCTGTATGTATATGTATATATATATATATATCTATATCTCTCTATATATATCTATATATCTTCTTACTATATGTTCCACTCTATGCATCTGATGAAGTGGGCTGTAGCCCACGAAAGCTTATGCTCTAATAAATTTATTAGTCTCTAAGGTGCCACAAGTACTGCTGTTCTTTTTGCGGATACAGACTAACACGGCTGCTACTCTGAAACCTGTCACTAAGTGATAGTGGAAGGAAAGCCAGCTGTGGTGCTGAATTTCTCAGCTCAGTGGCAGAAAAGTCCTTTGTCATTATTGAGATGTTGATTCTTCTGAACAGCTACTAACACATAAGAAGGAAAAGTCTAGATAATGTATTAACTAACTCCTTAATGGCTGGTATTGGCATTCCCTGGCTCCACACAAACTTCAGGGAATTAACTGAACGTGATTTAGGTCCATTAGAAGGGCTTGAGACTGGTGCCTACTATTTCTGTATCTGAATTAGATACAAGTTACAGTCCTTCATAGACTTTCTTCTGCCTTCAGTGTTGCTGGAAATTCTTCTCTGCCATTATGGTGAAGCACTGATAAAGGCTCCGGAATGAACTAATATCTACTTTACTGCTCAGTCAATGAATGTCAAGTGTACCAGCTATCCATGAGAACAGGAAATGCCACTTGGACTGCACAATAAACCTGGCTTGCAGGGCGGAGCAGCAAGAAATGTTAGAAAGTTGGCGCATTGTAATGCATATCATGACCATGGCATTTCTGCAGGAAGCTGGAACTCCACTGCCTTATGAAGTCTTACAATCTCCCTCACTCTGGGTGCATGGAGCGTGACACTGAGAAAGAAAGCTAATAAAAATGTTCTCTTTCTATGAAACATGAGACAATCTAGACTACATGGTGATTAATTCTGAACAAATGCTCTAATTCTAGTAGGAATAATACTTGGCACTTCTACAGCATCTTGTTTGAGGATCTAAAAGTGCCAAACCAACCTAATCTCCTTTTTTGAAAAGGTAACAGATTTTTTAGATAAAGGAAATGCAGTGGATCTAATTTACCTAGATTTCAGTAAGGCATTTGATACCGTGCCACATGGGGAATTATTAGTTAAATTGGAGAAGATGGGGATCAATATGAACATCAAAAGGTGGATAAGGAATTGGTTAAAGGGGAGACTGCAACGGGTCCTACTGAAAGGCGAACTGTCAGGTTGGAGGGAGGTTACCAGTGGAGTTCCTCAGGGATCCTCAGGGACCAATCTTATTTAATCTTTTCATTACTGACCTTGGCACAAAAAGTGGGAGTGTGCTAATAAAGTTTGCAGATGATACAAAGCTGGGAGGTATTGCCAATTCGGAGAAGGATCGGGATATTATACAGGAGCATCTGGATGACCTTGTAAACTGGAGAAATAGTAATAGGATGAAATTTAATAGTGAGAAGTGTAAGGTTATGCATTTAGGGATTAATAACAAGAATTTTAGTTATAAATTGGGGACGCATCAATTAGAAGTAACGGAAGAGGAGAAGGACCTTGGAGTATTGGTTGATCATAGGATGACTAAGAGCTGCCAATGTGATATGGCTGTGAAAAAAGCTAATGCGGTTTTGGGATGCATCAGGAGAGGCATTTCCAGTAGGGAAAAAGAGGTTTTAGTACCGTTATACAAGGCACTGGTGAGACCTCACCTAGAATACTGTGTGCAGTTCTGGTCTCCCATGTTTAAAAAGGATGAATTCAAGCTGGAGCAGGTACAGAGAAGGGTTACTAGGATGATCCGAGGAATGGAAAACTTGTCTTATGAAAGGAGACTTAAGGAGCTTGGCTTGTTTAGCCTAACTAAAAGAAGGTTGAGGGGAGATATGATTGCTCTCTATAAATATATCAGAGGGATAAATACAGGAGAGGGAGAGGAATTATTTCAGCTCAGCACCAATGTGGACACAAGAACAAATGGGTATAAACTGGCCACCAGGAAGTTTAGACTTGAAATTACACTAAGGTTTCTAACCATCAGAGGAGTGAAGTTTTGGAATAGCCTTCCAAGGCAAGCAGTGGGGGCAAAAGATCTATCTGGTTTTAAGATTCTACTTGATAAGTTTATGGAGGAGATGGTATGATGGGATAATGGGATTTTGGTAAGTAATTGATCTTTAAATATTCAGGGTAAATAGGCCAAATCCCCTGAGATGGGATATTAGATGGATGGGATCTGAGTTACCCAGGAAAGAATTTTCTGTAGTATCTGGCTGGTGAATCTTGCCCATATGCTCAGGGTTTGGCTGATTGCCATATTTGGGGTCGGGAAGGAATTTTCCTCCAGGGCAGATTGGAGGGGCCCTGGAGGTTTTTCGCCTTCCTCTGTAGCATGGGGCATGGTTGACTTGAGGGAGGCTTCTCTGCTCCTTGAAGTCTTTAAACCATGATTTGAGGACTTCAATAGCTCAGACATGGGTGAGGTTTTTCACAGGAGTGGGTGGGTGAGATTCTGTGGCCTGCGCTGTGCAGGAGGTCGGACTAGATGATCAGAATGGTCCCTTCTGACCTTAGTATCTATGAATCTAAAAGAAGTGTCAAGACAATGAATGGAGACTCTCAACACCCACCTTACACACAAAGCCAGAACATGTTTTCAGAGACGAGGCATCCTGTCTCTATTTGAAGACATCAAGAAATGGAGACTCTACCACTGCGCAGGGCAGTTTGTTCCCATGGTTAATCCCCTTGCTGGTAACAATTTGGGCCTTATTTCTAAATTTGATTCTGTCTGACTAATGTCCACCTATTGATGGTTGTCATGCCTTTTGCTGTTAGATTTAAAAGCCCTTTAGTACCAGCACTTTCTCCCTGCATAGGTACTTATACACTGTAATCAAGACACCTCTCACTTCTTTTTGATAAGCTAAAACAGATTGAGACCTTCTTTAAAAAGACACAATACGTTGGTTTCTATCTTTATCCCAGGCTTATGTCACATGGTCCCAAGGATCACTCACTTCTCCCCCACCTTTCAGGAAAGGGAGAAGATGGAGGGCTGAGCAAAGCCAGCAGTATGCATTTCTACCTCTAGTGTGGATTTGACAGCAGTCTTACAAGACTGAAGAATTCAGCAGGATAAGAAGCTCTTAGCAGGAGCCTGGACCCAAGGAATGCTTTCCCACAGCTCTTATAACAAAGTCAAGGCTATTTTTCAGCTATCCTGGGGTTTGTCATCAGGTGACTGAGCATTTAAAATGAGGGATAAATCTGTCTGAACACCAAGAAGAGAGTAGGTTTTACTGGAGCATTTTTCATACAGCTTAGCTGATAGCTGAGGGCATGAAAACTGGAGGAAGACAGGTCTCATGAAGACTTTATTTTCAAGGCTCAGTACAGTAGCACCTCAGAGTTATGAACACCTCAGGAATGGAGGTTGTTCATAACTCTGAAATGTTTGTAACTCTGAACAAGACATTATGGATATTCTTCCAAAAGTTTACAACTGAAAATTGACTTAATACAGCTTTGAAACTTTACTATGCAGAAGAAAAATACTGCTTTCTCTTTATTTTTTTAGTAGTTTACATTTAACACAAGTTTCAGAGTAGCAGCCGTGTTAGTCTGTATTCGCAAAAATAAAAGGAGTACTTGTGGCACCTTAGAGACTAACAAATTTATTTGAGCATAAGCATAAGCTGTAGCTCACGAAAGCTTATGCTCAAATAAATTTGTTGGTCTCTAAGGTGCTACATTTAACACAGTATTGTAATGTATTTGCTTTTTTGTGTGTGTCTGCTGCTGCCTAATTGTGTAATTCCGGTTCCAAATGAGGTGTGTGGTTGACTGGTCAGTTTGTAATTCTGGTAACTCTGATGTTCGACTGTAAATATCCTTCTTCTCAGATATTTTCCTTGGGAGGCTTGTACTTCATAAAAATCTAAGTTTCTACACCTTTTAATTGGGCTTGTGCAGCATATCGAGAATCCGTGACAGTGGGCAGTGCAGTACATGGGTTTTTTATCCTGCAGAAGTTAATGATTGCATAACTTGTGAAAGACAGAAGAAGGTAGGAGTGGGCTGCAAAGTCGTTCCTGATGAATGAAAATAGAAAAGTATTACACTGCCCACTGTCAGACTGTTTGTACCATTCCCAAGCAGAGGTCTGCAGAACAACATGAGGGGTGAAGAGAAAACAGCACAGGTGGTATGAATGTTTTACTTGCATGACTTTATGACTGCCACATTCAAAGATATTCAGATTCCAAGGCCAGAAGGGACCACTGTGATCATCTAGTCTGACTTCCTGTGTAACACAGGCCAGAAGCCTTCCCCAAAATAATTCCTAGAGCAGAGCTTTCAGAAAAACATTATGCATTTGTGAAGGGATGAGTGAATTATACAAGTTATTCCGAAGTCATGTCAGTGACATCAGTGAACATACATGACTGCCATCACCATAGAACCGGTGCCTACAACATTTACACCACATCATCATTGTGTATTATGGTTTTACCACTACAAATAATTTCAGAAATGCTATTTTTCCCCCAAACACCTAACATTTGGGAGAGGTTTTTGGAAGCTGTATTGAAAATATTTGTATCCCTCTAAGTCAAGTTGCCCTAGCAGCATGAGATCCACTGCACAGGCTCAAAGGGAGAAAAATAAAGTGGTATAAAACTCTAAAAATGATCTAAAAGAGCTTTTCAATCAAGTATAATGTTGTAGTTTGAATGAGGGAATCTCTTGGGATCTTCCAAGGTGGGAAACCAGGGCAGTACACCCCACTGGAAGGAGGATTTTCCAGATCTTTTATGCTCCAGCTTATGACCCATTGAGGCTACAAGATATTGAGTATTACGCCCAGGGGTTTAGGGCTGAATGCTGCCTTACCCCACAGGTGATATCCTTGGGTAATGTTTTAGGGAGAGTACAAGGAATGCAGGCAGGGATAGGATTTCACATTTTTGAAGAGAAGGAATAATATTTGATACCTGTTCAGAGCCTTGTAATATTAGAAGTACTCCATGTGTGGATGGATTAGGTGAACAGAATGCAGCTGAAGTAGTCAAAGGTGCATGCTATCTTAAATTCATTGAATCTTTCTCACCACCTACAACTCCTAACTTCCATGATTTGTCTACCTGCAACTCCTAATATACATGATTTGTCTACCTGCAACTCCTAATATATTAGTATAATTACAGGAAAACTGCCTGGGTGCTTTCATTCAGACATAATACCCTGGGTAACACACAAAAACAAACATTTACTGAGAGCATTGATGTGACTTCACCGTAACATTTTCTTATTCTTTACAGGGAAATAGCTCCTCTTATTGCTTTCTAGACAGCAGTGAGGGCAATGTTTACATTTTAGTGCCAACCACTGTTTGAAGTATGGATGCTGTACGCACCTCTTGTAAACACCAAGTAATTGTCCTTCTTGAAGGAGAGAACAAAAACTTTGCACAAGATGAGGTATTTCCAGAGCACATAATTAGCTCTATTTTCAGAGTCGTCCTCTCATTAACTGATATTCACCAGCCAGGACTAATCACAGTCAGAACAACCACTAAAACTAGAACAAGGCAGTCTAGGCTAGCGGAACAGAGGATCTGGCAGGGTTTTAATCTATGCAGCAAAGTACTAAATGCATTCCAAGAGGAAAACCCTGGGGAGGTCAGCTATTTTAGGTACTCAGCACAAGTTAAATGAAGTATTTCTAGTGAACGGTGGCAAGTGGATGAGGTGAACTAACAGTACATAGCAAAGAGTTTCACTCCCAGGAAAACTTTCTAATATATTGAGTAAACTATATTCCAGTTGCTCAGCATGTTATTTGCATTCCTTTTCTCCCCAGGTTTGTGAGTCACAGCGTTTGAGCCAGAGTTCCCAGCATATCTCCTCCTCCTTGTGCAGGGAGACCACTGAAGAGCCTGCAGTTTCTCAGCCATTTTCATGTCACTACAGGAGGCGGCTTTCAATGGAGGATGCTGCAAAGGGACAAGCTGGGCTGGGAGGGAGAAGCTCGCAGCAGATGGAGCTCAGGAAGGTCCTGGCAGATGCATGAGTTTTTGTATAAATATAGTTTTGTTCTGGATGATTGCCGTGTGATATCACAGCTGAGATCTGCATTCCTGTTCCAGCTAGAGTCTAAGCACCCTGAGCACTGACTGACTGGACAGAGATGGAGTGTTAGTGTACCACAGACAGAATGCAGAACATATGTACCCTAAACACTCCAGCACATTACACACACTGTACTGTACCTTACACCAAAACAGTTCGACATGCACTTGTTATTTCATTTATGTGATCTTGTATGTTCATGAAGTGCTGAGTCATTATGCAGCATTAGGAATGAGTGTGAAAATGCAGAGATTTGCACATCCCCAGTGCCGGCCACAGGACTCTCCTGTGAACCTGTGGTGCAAGCTGAAACCCCCCTATAATTTCTCAACTCACCGGGAAAGCGCTGGGAAAGGCATTGTTGAGATTCTGTGCTGAAAGATGCACCTTTCCCAGAGTGTGATCTTATCCAGGCTAAGTGAAATAGTTTATATTAAAAAGAAAAGGAGTACTTGTGGCACCTTAGAGACTAACAAATTTATTAGAGCATAAGCTTTCGTGAGCTACAGCTCACTTCATCGGATGCTGTAGCTCACGAAAGCTTATGCTCTAATAAATTTGTTAGTCTCTAAGGTGCCACAAGTACTTTTTCTTTTTGCGAATACAGACTAACACGGCTGCTACTCTGAAACCTGTCATAGTTTATATTGTCATTAAATACAGTTTACCACCAGCCATTTGAGATACTACGTTATTTCCCGTTGTAAGTATAAGGAAATATTGTGGCTATCTGATAGCATTGTTGGGTAACTTGGCAAATGCTGATTTCTTAGTGGTGACCCCTTGTACATGTGAGTGATGCCTTCATAAAATCATTTACATATGTTTAATCATGGGAGCAATTGTTCTGAAAAATTGGCCCTTTGTGCTGGGACATTTCGTTTGAGGAGAACTGTGCTCCACTGTGAAGAAAACCTCTTTGCTGTCACCCTTGCATTAGCTGGTGAAATATTTAGCAGGTTTTTTTTGTTTGTTTTGTTTTTAAACAAGCATTTGTCACTTCTTAGAATTATGCCACTGAGCACTAGAGAGACTTGGAAACAACAGTGCAGAGTCAAAAAGCTGAACTGCACTTCAGTGAAATGCCACCCCTGAACTATCCTCTTGGCGTGCAGATGAGAGCGAGGATCTAGCACATCACAGCTAAAGAAAATGCCCTGAGACTCTGAAAAAGATTTTTTCCTAACATGATCAGTGGCCTTTTCTTCGTCATCCCGAGTCTTGGAAAGCAATGGAGAGAGAGAGAGAGGGGAAAAGATGTACATTATAGCTGAGCATCCCCTCGTCACAAACAGCAACAAACAAAATTCTTTCACGTCTCTGAAACTTGCTACCCTCTGAACAAAACGGTCTCAGGAACAGCGCGATACATCTACCTTGGCAAACCCTTCCTTAGTGACCCAAAGAATGAGACAGGTGCATTACACAGCATGTGTTTTTTTAGAATATATTAAATGTACGTCGTTTACTCCCAACCAAAGTTACTGACCTTCCTTTATACACTGCGCAAAATGACTTATGCCCATAACGTGGAGAGTTTGTCAACATTCCTAAAAAACAGACTTGAAAACATCTTGTTGTGCCCATATTAATGCATGTTCTTATGACTGTCTTATTACTACTTCCCTTGTCCTCCCTCCCCTGCTCCTGTCTGTTGTTTGAAAAGCCTACTGTTGTGTTCAATTAGACAAAGATTTTCAGGGCAAGGGCTGTCCTTTCACTTTGACAGCCTGGCACCTAGAGCAATGGAGCCCTAATCTTTACGGAGGCTTTAGGTAACCAGTAGTTATGGGTGTAAGTAGCCAATTTTAGTACTCTTACCTCCTTAGCACCCATGGCCTCAAACATTTTCTCAAGCTGCACTCTCAGCTGCTGAATGTTGTTCATCAGGATGCAGGGCTGAAGGAGGCAATGGCAAAGTCTTGTTACTGATGGGGGTGACAACAGTATTATTTGTTCTTTCATTGGCATAGCCAGGGATAGAATTTCCCCCAGCATGTAAATGATGAGGAAGGGCAGGGGCAGATTTCAGTGCTAACGAAGCTAAGGAGGAAAGTCCCTCTTTCCAAACAGTAAAGGGGGCAGCTTCTTGCAGACATGCCAATCAGTGGTTGAGAGGTTGCTCCAGTAGACAATTGGCTGATCAAGTAGACAACTGGCAGCTGCCCTCCTGCAAGAGTCCATTCTGACATCGCCCCCAGGCTCTCAACTCTGACCTGTGCTGACCTCAACTGCATACAGATCATAAGGGGAGGTACTGCACAACGAGGTGGCTGCTCCCAGAAATTCACGCATCAGTGAAGGAGAAAAATTTATCTGCTCAAGCTCCCCCTGTTTGCAATTAAGGGACTCTATGTAGCAGACCCCAAACATCTCTAGGGAGGGACTCAGCTAGGGCTGAAGGGAGAAGGGATGCACTGATCCGTCTCAGCCTGCCTCATTCAGAATCTCTCCTCTGAACACAGTACCCATGGAGGCATTTGAATTGACAATAGCATCCAGTAGCAGTTTGGAGGATTGTAGCATAGAGGCATATATCTGACCTAGAAAACTGCCAGGCCATGGTGAAGTGGCATTAATCCTAAATGGATGAGATGCACCTTCTGTTTTAAGTGCCCCGACATATGAGCAAATCCACCCGGCTACAAGGGAACAGCTCCCCACTGGATCAAATAGTCAAACACCCATGAATGATGATCCTCTGCACCAGTAACACTCCTGATGAGAGCGCCAGACTTCTAGTTGCATGGAAGCTTTTCTATATAGGGGATTATATTTTGCCAAACCCTACTTCTACCATTCAAGGGATTTTCTAAGGGTGCTTTCCAATTGTCCATATATGGGGAAACTCCTGCCTGATCTATAAGTAAGGAAGGTCATTGACGTGGGTCTTGAAGAAAAGGAGCATCTGGCAGACTGACTGAGTTCTAGGTCACAGAAGTGGAATGGCTTGTCTTGTTTGGACCATCTCTCTTGAACAGAACTGGGGGATGGCGGTGTCCTAGCCCCATCTGTTGTCGTTCATGGTTAGGTCTACACGCTGGGCCACGCAATGGGCATTTCCTTCCAGAGATTAAGCTTAGGTTTCCACCACACTGCATGGATCAGATGTGGACTATTTTGGCTTCACAGTCTCTTTGGGTTAATTCACTGCTGTTTGTGCATGCCATTAGCAAAAGAAAACTTAGGGAATGAAATGTTAAGTTTCCCCAAACATGGATGGATGCCAATTCTATACGCATCCCTGGCAGGCTACCGGGCTGGGTACAGCACAGAGTACTGTTCAGAAACTACAGGAGATTTGAACCATTTGTGAACACAACAGATGGAAGCCATTTGCATGCTGTGGCCTTTATTTCAAGAAAATGGTGGGAAATTATTTCTTTTGAAGAAAATAATTATGGGTAGAAACAATGAAAACTGTACAAACAATTAGCACTTGCAGCAGAAAGGGGAGAAAGTCTTGGTAAACGCATGAAAATTGAGTGAACAACTATTCACTATATCACTATTTTTGTTCTTTCACTTTCTTGGGGCAGTCGCAGATGCATTACCTATTGAACTGCACAGGAAAAAATACACCAACTAATGGCCTTGAAATCTGGAATGCTAGAGCACTTATCGATCACTCCATTTACAGCCACTGTGATCGGAGTGTGACTTCTCTGGTGCCATGTCCTGACAGAATCTGAATTACATGAGCACAAAGGGAGAAAGCCCATTTGCTAAGAGAAGGCTGGAGCATTCCCCTGGCTTCATTAAAAAAGAGCATCAAGAACAGCATGTGACAGACATCCAGATTTCAGACACAGAGTTTTATTTACCACCACCATTAATGATCTAGAAATGGATCTGAACAACAAGTTAGTTTGAAGTAGGGGATACTAAACTGGGAAGTGTTTGTGAAAGCCAAATGGGATACAGACATAGTATAAAGATCTACAAAGAGTGTCCCACGCCCATTTCTTTTCATGGCTGTAAAACAAGATTTAGACAATAGGGTGGATGCCTCACTCCAAAGGGCCCTGGAAAAAGGTGATAGCAGCAGCCATAAAGCAGCTCCCCAGGTTCAGAAGGAAAAGATGGGGAGAAGAGTCCAAGCCCCAGCAAGTCAGGCAGAGTCTACCTTGGCCATCATCTCATCACGTGGCCAAGCACCCTGTGCAAGCATGGAGCTCGACAGAAATGGTCCATCTCTGCTCTCAACAATTCCATGTGCGGCTGCAGCCTGGGGAGGGAGGGGATCTTAGCTGAGTCTACAAGGTGCATGCGTCTGGAACATTTATTTCCATTTCCTTAATGGAGAGCAAAACCCTCTGACATAGGTGTGGTGGGACTGACACACAGCAAGTGCCCAATTAGGAATCATTAAAAAAGAGATAGAGAATAAGATGGAGAATATCTTATTCACCTTGTATAAATCCACGGTACACCCACATCTTGAATACTGCGTACAGATGTGGTCCCCTCATCTCAAAAAAGATATACTGGCATTAGAAAAGGTTCAGAAAAGGGCAACTAAAATGATTAGGGGTTTGGAACGGGTCCCATCTGACGAGAGATTAAAGAGGCTAGGACTTTTCAGACTGGAAAAGAGGAGACTAAGGGGGGATATGATAGAGGTCTATAAAATCATGAGTGGTGTGGAGAAAGTGAATAAGGGAAAGTTATTTACTTGTTCCCATAAGACCTAGGGGCCACCAAATGAAATTCATGGGCAGCAGGTTTAAAACAAATAAAAGGAAGTTCTTCTTCACTCAGCGCACAGTCAACTTGTGGAACTCCTTGCCTGAGGAGGTTGTGAAGGCTAGCACTATAACAGGGTTTAAAAGAGAACTGGATAAATTCATGGAGGTTAAGTCCATCAATGGCTATTAGCTAGGATGGGTAAGGAATGGTGTCCCTAGCCTCTGTTTGTCAGAGGGTGGAGATGGATGGCAGGAGAGAGATCACTAGATCATTACCTGTTAGGCTCACTCCCTCTGGGGCACCTGGCATTGGCCACTGTCGGTAGACAGAATACTGGGCTGGATGGACCTTTGGTCTGACCCAGTATGGCCTTTCTTATGTTCTTAACTTTGATTTGCTCACCTATAAAATGAAATTAACTCCATAAAACTCCTGGGGCTTGATGACATGAGCAACAATGACGAGGTTTAGGGCTTCCCAGCTGCAGTATGAGGACTTATTAACCTGCTATTTTAAAGCTATTGTAGAGCGGTTCAGTGATGCCTGGGTTTCTAAAGGTGGGGAGGGGGGAAATCAAATGTTACTCACTAGTTTCTCCTTGGAGCAGTAGGACTGGAAGCACTTGGAGAGAATGTCAGCGTACTGCATCAGCACTTTCCCAATTGTCTGCAAAGACAACAGTGAACAATGTTACGCTCTCCTCTTGGACTGAGAAAGGCAGGATGTTTGCAGGAAAACACGAAAATAAAATCACACCAATAACTTAGAGTAGACAGGATTCTTCAAAACTCTTAGCTTCTGTTCTTCAGGGTTCATTAATTTCATTTTTGGGTGGCTTTTTTTTTAAGCCATTTGAATGTTTTATGCAGATGTCTGATAATCAGACTTTTTAAGGACTTTCTCTTTGTGTATACTGTAATGAATAATCTCTTTGTAATGCTCCTCCCTGCACTTTACTGTAGTACTGTTTCAAACAGTACTATGTTAAAGGACACTAGGGACCCTTTAGTACACAGTAGCAGGGTCCACATGGACCAATTAATGTGCAAAACATTAATGTGTTTTGGAAATCACCCCCCTGTGGTGTGTGTTATCGCTCCACATAGACAGGCCCTTAAATACATGTAACCATTTCTGGTGTTTACTGGAGAAATACCAATGTTTTCTAAATTTTTATTTTTTGTACAGGGGGTGTTTTATCAGCATTTATCGGTTAAAACCAAGAATAAGAAGCCCTAAAAGTACTTTAAAGTTCTCCATACAATTGAAGGCAGATGAAGAGCTTAATGCTAGTGCTGTTACCTTAGCAAACCTCCTCATATAGTGAGCAACAATCACAGGGTCTGGACACTCCAGCTTCTTAATGATCTCAAAGCTCTGATTGAGCTGTGTGAAGACATCCACCACCGAGCAGGAGAATAGAGCATGCTCAGATGTTTGCTGGAACTAAACAAAAAACACACATGGTAATTTCTGAACCAGGAAGGGACATGACTCAACACCCAGGATTGGCAATTACATTGCCGAGACCTTTCATGAAATGCATCGTTTGCTTGTTCATTTAATGAGCAACATGGACACGAAAATGCACAGTTTTTTTTTTTTAAATGGAGAAATATAAAGGAGGGCTCGCATCCAAATTCAAACAGGCTATGTACAGCATAGCAGCACCTTCTGGGAGTGCTCGGTGAGGTTAAAGAAGAGATGGATTAAGGTCACTTTCACTGTCACCTTTAGACACGTACCTAGTTTCATGTATTTCAATGATTTATCTCACAGGCACGGGGATGTGGGAGAATGCCAAGCCTCTGGCTGACGCAGATTAGCAGCAGCACCACATGTAAATGAATTGCTCTGCAGTCCCTATTAGGTTAAAGCGGTTCATGAGGACCTGGGGACAAAGTCTCAAGATAAAGGAGATTCCCATTTCTTCAGTGAGCTAAAACGGCTGCATCCGCATTCAGGCTTCTGAATTTGCTGTGGTATTATTTGGTTCCTGGGCATAGTAATCCAGCTACATACCCCATCTTTCTTATCTCTCTCCAGGGCTCCATGCAGGAATTCCAGGGAAACATCTTCATTCTCATCCAGCCACTGCATCACAAACTGCTCAAACCATCTGCCACAGGGAGAAGGAGGAGAGCAAGTTACAGTGTGAAACGCAGCAGCCGCTGCCAGGGGCCTAGTCACAACTACTAATCTTGTGGCATTCCCACCTCTCAGCACTCAATGAGTCTTTCAGTGATTCAAGTGCCTTCAAAACATTTCAGTGGGCTTTCCTCTCCCCAGCTTTATTGGTTACATGTATTGCCAGACAGCAGTTGACCCTCTAGTGAGCCAGTCTGAAAGCTGATTATTATCTGCCTGGGTGCCTAGCTGGCTTTCCCCAGGAAGGATCTGAAGGACAGCAGCACCCTCACACACAGGTGTACTTACACATGTGCCCACATTGCTTCCTGGGCAGGAACAGTAGGCCACAATCTCACCTGAACCCCTGAGCACTGGATTGTCAGATGGGGACTCATAACCATGGGCTTCAGTACAGTTGCTACCATTTCAACCACTTTGTTCATTCTCTCCCTGCACTGTTTCACCTCTGCTCATGCTCTCTCCCTCTTCAATAGCTTGGTTCTGGTTTTGCTTTCAATGTTTTTACTCCTTTTTCTCTTTTCCTGTTTGCATTACTAGCTCAGTGGCTCTGAGGAATTTAACCACACGTGCTCCCAGGGACGAGCTAAGGGATACAGGTTTAGGAAGAGAAGCTTGCTGTGTGAGCTTGCAGCTCTCGCTGTCGGATCTGCACTGGGGCATTTGCATAAGGAAAGAGAGAAGGAAGTGGCTTCCCTGGGCCTCCTGCCATTTTGTCTCCAGGTGCAGGAACATATTTTGGGAGTTGGGGGAGGGAGATCCCAGATGAGGCAGTTTTCTCCACTCTGGTGCTGCTCTCCGCTGCCCCATACCCTCCGTAGGGTAGCCTGGCATCCTCTCTCCCAAAGGCACAACTGCTCTCCAAGTTGGATCCAGTCTGTTAGACTCTTTGGCATGCTACTTCGTTAACAGTCTGGGACAACGCTTGAGTAACCAGAGCTTAACATCCAATTGGTGGCACTATACTATCCCCATAGGAGACACCAGCCCATTCAGAATCAGCAGTGCCATGGTGACTTATCTCTTGTGAGAGTGCAAGTGAATTTAGTGCATATGAAAGAGTCCAGATTGACCCACCCTAGAGTGGAGCTCCATGAATCCCAAGAATAGGTGGAACACGGGCAAAGGAGAACAAGCTTCCTCCATGCTTTCCCATCTCCAATCCTGGAGAGGGGAGAGAGTAGCACAGCAGGATGGAAAGGGCTCTGGAAACTGAGCCTGTTAAAAATGGGTGCCCTTTTGTGCCAAGGAGATAGCTTTACAATTAAAGTGGGGACATTTATCCACTTGGAACTGGACTAGACTCCTAACTCACTGCACCAGACAGCTACCAGGACTGATGTGCTGGATCTGAACCAGCAAACAGGAGAAGAAAGGATCTGTATCTCGTCAGCAATCCCTTGAGCTAGCCAGCCCCTGTTCTCTTGCTGTTTGAAAGCATCAGGACAATACATAGGGGAGGTTTTCGGTGGTGTTTAAGCAGCAGCATAGCATTTAAGGTTTCATCAGAATTAAATGTCTCTCTAGAGTTCATTGCACAGCTCTTCTATATGTAAGTATTTAAGTACTGCAGCTGCTGCAAATCTCACTTTCATATATTACCAAACAGCATTCACAAACAAGGGGAAAAAAGGGCCCGTGTGTGAATTCAATCCATAAGAAGTGTATTACATGAGCTTCACAATAGAGTACGACCTTCTCTGAACAGGCCATGGAGTTCATTCAAATGGTGTTAATTATGGCTGCTTGAATTAGCAAAGAATGTGAAATAACGTGAGAGACACGAGAGCGAGACAGACAGAGAGTGAGCGCACAAACGCAGAGCATCCTGGGTAGCCTTAAATACTCCTAACAACTTTGCATATACAGCACATCCATGTTAATATTGGAAATTGTAACTGACACAGTGTTAAATGCCAGCAGCAGCCTGCCTACACCAGCACTACCTAACAAAGCTGTCAGCCATTGCTGACCTAGCAATGATGGGAAAATTTCCCTCATAGAGGGAAAGATCTTTCCATGTTCCAGTGAAATTGCTTTTGACCTGGCAGTTCTGAGGCTTTGAAAGTCATGGTTTGTGCATGGGCTGCAGGACTCTCTTGATTTGAGCGTTTTGTTTGGTTTTTAAATAACGATAATGCTTTTTAAGCCATGACTCATTCTTTTTACAAGAGAGCTCAGATACTAAGGAAACAGAGGTAGTTTATAAGAGTAGCTAGCAAGTCTCCCATCCCCTGCAGAGCTCCTGAGTAGCAAGCTGCACACTGTATTGTATTGCTTACTGCCCCAGAAAGTTACAGCTCAATGAATGACACAGGCTGCTTGCTACTTACTAATTGTTGCTTATGGCACAGAAGGAGGCAGAACTGCCTAATGGTTATCCCTTACCAGCCATTGCGTATTGCACCTTTGACATTCACTGCACACTCACAGAAGGAGATAAAGGCACTTCAGAAAGCTTGCCACATGCAGTGGTGAGAACACAAAGCCATTAGCCATAAATGAGATGCATAATACTTCCAGCATAATGGTTTACAAATTCACGGTCATTTAGGTGTTTTGCTGTCTAGCCAGACTGCCTGGCAAAAAGGGAGGGTAATTTTGGGGAGGGGGATTCTTTTAAGATTCTCTCTCCTCCACCAGAAACTCCATAGAGAGAACTATGCTAAGAGAACATTAAGGTTAACATAAGAATGGCCGTACTGGGTCAGACCAAAGGTCCATCCAACCCAGTATCCTTTCTATCGACAGTGGCCAATGCCAGGTGCCCCAGAGGGAGTGAACCTAACAGGTAATGATCAAGTGATCTCTCTCCTGCCATCCATCTCCACCCTCTGACAAACAGAGGCTAGGGACACCATTCCTTACCCATCTTGGCTAATAGCCATTAATGGGCTTAACCCCCAAGAATTTATCCAGTTCTCTTTTAAACCCTGTTACAGTCCTAGCCTTCACAACCTCCTCAGGCAAGGAGTTCCACAGGTTGTGCGCTGAGTGAAAAAACTTCCATTTATTTGTTTTAAACCTGCTGCCCATGAATTTCATTTGGTGGCCCCTAGTTCTTATATTATGGGAACAAGTAAATAACTTTCCCTTATTCACTTTCTCTACACCACTCATGATTTTATAGATCTCTATCATATCCCCCCTTAGTCTCCTCTTTTCCAGGCTGAAAAGTCCTAGCCTCTTTAATCTCTCATCAGATGGGACCCGTTCCAAACCCCTAATCATTTTAGTTGCCCTTCTCTGAACCTTTTCTAATGCCAGTATATCTTTTTTGAGATGAGGAGACCGCATCTGTACACAGTATTCAAGATGTGGACGTACCATGGATTTATACAAGGGCAATAAGATATTCTCCATCTTATTCTCTATTCCTTTTTTAATGATTCCAAACATCCTGTTCGCTTTTTTGATTGCCGCTGCGCACTGCCTGGATGTCTTCAGAGAACTATCCACGATGACTCCAAGATCTTTTTCTTGATTAGTTGTAGCTAAATTAGCCCCCCATCATATTGTATGTATAGTTGGGGTTATTTTTTCCAATGTGCATTACTTTACATTTATCCACATTTACATTTCATTTGCCATTTTGTTGCCCAATCACTTAGTTTTGTGAGATCTTTTTGAAGTTCTTCACAGTCTGCTTTGGTCTTAACTGTCTTGAGCAGTTTAGTATCGTCTGCAAACTTTGCCACCTCACTGTTTACCCCTTTCTCCAGATCATTGATGAGTAAGTTGAATAGGATTGGTCCTAGGACTGACCCTTGGGTAACACCACTAGTTACCCCTCTCCATTCTGAAAATGTACCATTTATTCCTACCCTTTGTTCCCTGTCTTTAACCAGATCCCAATCCATGAAAGGATCTTCCCTCTTATCCCATGACAACTTAATTTACAGAATAGTCTTTGGTGAGGCACTTTCTGGAAATCTAAATACACTATGTCCACTGGATCCCACTTGTCCATGTTTGTTGACCCCTTCAAAGAACTCTAATAGATTAGTAAGACACGATCTCCCTTTACAGAAACCATGTTGACTTTTGCCCAACAATTTATGTTCCTATATGTGTCTGACAATTTTATTCTTTACTATTGTTTCAACTAATTTGCCCGGTACGGACGTTAGACTTACCGGTCTGTAATTGCCAGGATCACCTCGAGAGCCCTTTTTAAATATTGGCATTACATTAGCTATCTTCCAGTCACTGGGTACAGAGTTGATTTAAAGGACAGGTTACAAACGATAGTTAATAGTTCCACAATTTCACATTTGAGTCCTTTCAGAACTCTTTGGTGAATGCCATCTAGTCCTGGTGACTTGTTACTGTTAAGTTTATCAATTAAATTTAAAAACCACCTCTAATGACACTTCTATCTGTCCTAATTCCTCAGATTTGTCACCTATAAAGACAGCTCAGGTTTGGGAATCTCCCTAACATCCTCAGCCGTGAAGACTGAAGCAAAGAATTCATTTAGGTTCTCCACAATGACTTTATCGGCTTTAAGTGCTCCTTTTGGATCTTGATCATCCAGGGGTCCCACTGGTTGTTTAGGTTGCAAAGTAAAACACTCAAGTCAGGAAATGCTGTAATTCTAGTTGAAAGTGAAGCTTTACCTCTGTCCCCTTGTCACTCAGTGTTGTGATGTCATATTTAATAACATGGTCACAGACAAGGCACTACTATTTGCACAGGTTTCCAGACTCAGTCTGCTTCCAACTGCAATGTAAATCCAGAGCTGTTCCTTAGTCTAAATTTACTTTGCAAAGTTTGGCTCTCAGTGCTGAGGTTGGGGATGTGCAGTGAATGAGGAAGGGGCACGTTCACTGAATGGCAAGGACAGACAGATCATTTATCCAAGAGAATGTATTTCAAAATAAGTATTCATCGACAAAATTGTTTTAAAATTAATTAATTTCATAGACACATTTTTGCATATTGTTTGGTAGAGAGCAATTACCTTCCTCTTCCTGCCTGTTTTAATAAGTGATCTAAAAGAAATTGCCACATCTTTTAAACTTATTCGCACTAACACTCTAGCCTGTGCTAAACAGTAGGTCAGACCAGATGATCATAATGGTCCCCTCTGGCCTTAGAATCTATGAACTCTCACAGCAAGTGACGCAGAGGTACTGTGGAAATGATGGTCTGGTAACATGCCAATACAGATTGACCTAATGAATATGCAGGAGGCAGCATACCCTGACTTTTGAGGGCTTGACTATGTAGTCTTTACAGCCCTTTTGATAGTTCTGGTTTGGAATAAACTTTTCAGTGTAGTGCGCTCTCCTACACCATGAATGGGAGCTGCGTCTTCTGGCTGAATGGAAATTTCCTATTGTTGTGCGTTATAGATATAATGTAAGGCAAAGGGCTGCAGTTTCAGCATGGCCTGAACCTGGTCTCTGCTTCTATGGCCAGAATTTTGCAGACAAAATTAAGGCTTACATGCCTAGGTACCTGGCTGCCTCCACAAATCAGGTACTGACACATTTAAACAGTGTTTTCAACTGACCATGCAAGTTACAGGAGCAAAAACAGAAACTGGGTTTTAAAGATTGGGCCAAAACAGGTGCACAGTAAGTCATGATATCAAAGGCAGAAATGCCTTCTACCTCTATGAGCTCATCTCTGGTACAATCACACTACTTGATGCGTACTGAAGCGTATAATTTAGAAAAAAAACATGATATATTAAGCATTTTGAAAGGACAAAGAATAAGAAGTTCATGCTTTTAGGAATTAATGTCTTCCATCTTTCCGCTGATTTCTGTGATGGACAAGAGGAAGCTCTAATGCTCAACTGCTGGCTGCATTTCTACCCAGTTTCAGAAATTGATGGTGGATTGTTGAAAGCAAGGGGAGTGACAGGTTTAAGAGTCAGCGCTTAGAAACCTTGACTTTGTTTTCAACCCAACCTCAAGGCCATCAGAAATGGATCACTCAAAGCGTTCTGCCCCACTGCCAGGTACGGATAAGGCAAATGGGTCTGAGCTCTGTCTCCTGTCCATTCTGAGGCATAAGAGTTGGCTCTCTGGATGGTGGTGTTTTGACTGATCTCAAAGAGTTTACTAGGTTTGAAGCTGAAGCAGAGAATTTTAAGTATCTTCTGTATTTAATGAACTTGCATTTCATAAAATAGTGACCATGCCACTGTCTGAAGAAACTAACTCATTGCTACGGTTAGCCCCAGTGGTATTTTTGAAGGGGTGGGTGTGGGAGCACAGACAGCTATGGGAGATGGTTGAAATAGTCATTAGATGCGTTTGGTTACATGCTTAGTGCTAAATATTAGCACTGATCAGCAGCAGAGGTTACTGGAGACTGCACATACACCAGGGCACTTGGAGCTCTATAGAGAGATACCGCACAGACAGAGCCAGCAGGTTAGATCATTGAATATTACGGCTTAGTGACACTCAGGTCACATTTTTCATCCATAGATCGCAGAACTCCTTAGGAAAATAGCTAAGCATCATTATCCTTATTTTACAGATCTGTAAACTAAGACACAATACAGAGAAATCAAGTGACCTGCCCAAAGCTTGCAGACTCAGAGGCAGAGCCAAGAAAGGAAACCAGGCCGGCCTCCTGTCCACATGACCATGCAGCCTCTCATTGCTCTGCTGATCTGTTCCCAAGGCCCACAGTTCAAACTGGTTATTATATCAAGTGTCCCAAATTTGAGTGATTTTGTAGATCAGGCATGCTCAAATTATGTTCACTTGAGGGCTGCGCTGACAACTTGCTAGGAGCCCAAGGGCCATGCCTAATTTTAATAATACAGCTTAGATGGCACATGAACTCATTTTTAATTCCTTGGTGTTGCCCAGAGGCTACAAGCCCCAGCACCAGGCCAGGCTGCTCAGGACAAGGTTGATTATTGCAATCTGGAACCTGTAGTCACCAGCAACTTACAGCTCCGTATTAAAGGGCAGGATAGACACACTGTATAACTGTGATCCTCACTGGCCTCCCTAGATATAGACCATGTGATCCAGGCTATCTGCTTTGCCCTTTGTTTATTTCATGTTGAAACTCATGAGATTCTCCCAAGGTGAGCCTGCACTGAACCAGCTCTGTCCTTTGCGGGACAGATTGATATCAGCTGGATGGGCCTGCTCACCCAGTAAATCAACCCCAGAAAACAAATGACTCATGTCAGATCCTTTGCAACCTCTGCTACAGAGAAGAGGCATCAGAACAAGAAGTGAGGCAAAAGAGCTCCAGGGGCGGCGAGGACCTAAGTGAGCTCCTTGCTCAGGGAAGGGGCCATTATTGGAGTCTAATCTAAGACACCAGCACTGCTTTACTAAGGAAGGTGCCTATTAAAAAAAAAAAAAAAAGAAAAAAAAAATAAGGCGGCAGCCCCTAGTAGCAGCTCCAGCTTCTGGCAGGAATTTGGGGTGGCCACTTGGACAGTGTTTGGAAGCCAAGGTTTGATAAGACAGAGCATTTGCCATTTAGCCGTTGATTACAGAGTCAGAATTACAAAGCCCACCACAATTCTAACCAAACCACAGATTGTAAGCATGCCATAGAAATGCCCCCAAATCAAACCTAAGTCCCAAGGTCCAACCCTCTGCTAAATATTTTGGCTCTTGAGACTGAGTTGAGACATACTGTACAATGAAATGAAACAATCACGTATGTAAGGAGGAGAGAGACCAATAGCAAGAATAGCTGAGAGAAGGTGAGTATACTTTTGGTATGGTCAGAAAGAAGTGTAGAGGCAGTAAAGGATGGAAAGTAATTAGGAAGACTAAGGTAAAGCAGAAAGATCATCCTGAGGAAGGTGTGAGATGGGGCAAGAAATGGAATTTATAACAGAGAATACACTGACTTACGCTGGATAGTCGGGCACTTTCCCCTTGAAGGCAGGCAGATCGCGAACATACTCATTGTACAGCCATTTCACTTTGAAGTGCAAATTCATATAGTCTGCACTCTTACATAGTCTGTGCTTCTCATGGTCTGTTGGGAAGAAAATAAGCAGTCAGGTATGTTAAATTAGCATTATTTAATGCTAATTTGGGTTGCGTACAACACATCTGCAAGGTGCTAAGGTACTGGTGCGTGAGGTGTGCCTATAATGCCATGACATTTCAGCAATTAGGATTCCTATAGCATTTGGGGGTTCTTTGCAGTTCAGCAGGTTGAGTTCTGGAGTAATTTTGCACAGCTCCATCTAACACTTCAAAAATAGAAGAATTTCTGGTTGTCATGACAATAAGAGGAGAATGATTTCTTATGGCCTGTCCTCTTCTCATTAGATGCTCTGGATTTTGTCGTCCTAAGAAAGAAATAATATAGATGGCATTTGGGTTCTCCTAGATTTAAATGGTGATAACAAATATACTATCTTGCAGCCTCCAAGAGAGGAGGGCAGAGAGAGTTAAATTCTATATCTTCATTTGTTAGTGATGTCCTAGTATGGAGTAGGTGTGGATTTCTACAGAGGCTCTGCTAGGCATTTTCATCACTATAGCACATGCATCTTTTGCCTCCCAGACTCAGCTGGCTCAGTCTCTGCAGAGCAGAGGTGAAGGACTAGGATGCCACTGCTGGCTCAGTGCACTGGGGACACTTCATCATCAGGAAAACATAGTTCTTGCTGGTGCAGGAAAGGTGCCTCATGAGGAAGTAACTCTCTTCCTTTGCATCTCCACCATCCTGCAGTGGCACACAGTCAGCTCCACAAGTCACAGGGGCTAAGGAAATGTTCTCAGCTGCACTGCTTGTACCCTCATCTGCCCAGGGCTCAATCAGCAATTCCCTCCTCCCAGCATTTCCAGCCGGACTGGTGCAGAAGGCCCCGGGTCACCTGCTCCCTGGGGTTGGGCCATTATGATCATTTTACCGCCACCCTGAATTCTTTATACTGGCTGCCCATAAAGCAGTCAATTGGTTTTAAGGCAGACCTGCCTCCTCGTCAAGCCTCGAGTGGAACAACCTGCCTATACTTTAACTTATCCTTGAGCTTTGTCTTAGTAGTTAAATGTGTTCTGACATCACTTGTTTTTTTAGAGAGGTTCCACCATTACCACTTACTATCACTAGCAAGTGATAAGAGATTTTACTACATCTTGGAAAACTCAGCCCTCAGAAACATCCCTATTCCCTTCTGGGATATTATGAAAGATATTTCTCTATCAGACCGCTTCTTTGCTATAACCACCATTGAGTCCATGAGTACAATCCTCTTTCCAAAGGGACCCTGCTGCATTTGGAAGTCTCTTACTGGGTTTTATTTGAGGTGGGTCCAAGCTGCAGAGGTTTTCCTGGATTTGAGTTTCCCCAATGCCACAGTTGGTTTGATGGCCAAACTTTACACACGTATGTGACCCATTCACTCCAAGTGACGCTGTTTTTCTTGGAAGTGAAGAAAAAGAGCATCGTTGTGTCTTAGAGCTTGTCTACACGAGCACTTGGCAAGCTGAGATAGGAATTTACCCTGCCCCAGCCTGCTGCAGTAAAACGGTCCACGTGCACCAGCTGATGTGTGTTAATAGTTTATAAGAGCACTTTGACCTAGTCCTCTTTGAAATGGGACCAGCTGAAAGTGCATTAACAAATTGATAACGTGTCACCAGAGTAGGAGTGGACATGTGGTCAGTAGTTAGATGGTAGCAGGTAAGTGCGGGGCAGACTCAATCTCCCATGGTCTAATTGCTTATGTAGATATGCCTTAGCTTAATGAAGCTATGATATCCTTAGCGCCTAAGAAGGATAGGAGCCCCACCTCAGAGTTCAGAGTAGCAGCCGTGTTAGTCTGTATTCGCAAAAAGAAAAGGAATACTTGTGGCACCTTAGAGACTAACAAATTTATTAGAGCATAAGCTTTCGTGAGCTACAGCTCACTTCATCGGATGCATTTGGTGTCTGACCTACTGGCCTCTCTCAGTAGTAAAGACGTATGTAGGGGGTTTAGCAGTCAGACTGGAGATGGAGAGAGACATAGTATGCACTGCGTGCCTCTAGTGAGAGGAGGGAAATCAGTGGACAATTAGCACTTTGTTCATTTTGATGTGGAGCACTACAGGGGTTGCCATCGCCCTACTTGACAGAGCAGAAAGTCATTCTTGTGTAGGAGCAGCTGCCAGCTTATAACACAACTGGATGCATTTGAGATGAAGTGGCTTGAGCTGTAAGTTTTTCTCCACAGGTGACAAGGAGACCATACAACTTTCTAAATGACAAGCCCTGTCAAAGTAGAGGTCAGTAGTGCTTGAGATGCAAGATGCGTTACCTCCCCTATGAAAGATGGATATGTGGCTATGGGAAAAGCACAGGCCGTGAGACAGACTGATCCCAAAGAAAATCTAACAAATTTGAGCATAAGCTTTCGTGAGCTACAGCTCACTTCATCGGATGCTGTAGCTCATGAAAGCTTATGCTCAAATAAATGCGTTAGTCTCTAAGGTGCCATAAGTACTCCTTTTCTTTTTGCGAATAGACTAACACGGCTGCTACTCTAAAAAAGAAAATCCGATACAGTTTAGTTAGAAATTTGGGGGGAGGCCTAGGTATCACCTTGTCTTTACACAATACACAGCATAAGGTGTTGGCCATCAGGACTTGCAGCTCTGAGACACTCCTGGCCAATAAAAATTATACCTTCAGCACAGGAACATAGGAACTGCCACAATGGAACAGACCAGTTGTCCATCTAACTGAGTCTTCTATCTCCTGTTGTTTCTGAGGAAGGTGCAAGGAAAGCCCGCACAAGGCAGGCATGGCACAAGTTATATCCCGCGGTTTTTCTGTCAGAAAAGCATCTGAGTCCACACCATATGGAACTGCTACTCCTGGGGGAATTCTGCACCACTGCGCATGTGCAGAATTCATGTCCCCTTCAGATTTCTTTGCTTCCCCGCAGAAAAATGACTTTCTGACAGGGAAGCAAAGGGAAGCTACAAGAGCAGTCATGCACAACTTCCTAGCTGCGCAGGTACATTGTTTCAGGTACCCAGAGCAGCCAGCGGAGAGGTAAATCACCACAGGGCTGGGGACAGCCCAGCCAGTGGTTCCTAGCCTGAGCTGGGATCAGGTGCTAATCCTGGCTAGGCTGGAGGCAGGAGGGAACAGGACTTCCTCTTCCCCTGGAAGGAGTGGCTGGGGCTGTGTCAGACTCACCCCCAGAAATCTCCCTGAGCTGCAGGAAGCTCTGCATCCTCCTTGCTTCCTGCCCCCATCACTCCTCAGCTGCGGGGGCAGGAGTCACTGTACAGGGAGCTGCTCCCCCATCTGCCCAACCCCCACACATCCGGACCTCCCATACGCAGACACCCCTGCCAAGCTGCACCCTGTACATCCAGAACCCTCCTAGCCCTCCAGACCTGAACCCCATTCCACTGAACCTCAACCCCTGCATCTGGAGCGTCCTGCACCCAGATCCCCTGCCTATGGACACTCACCCCATGCACCTAGATCACCCCCCACTGAGCTCCCTGCACGTAACCCCCCCACCCTGATGAGCCCCACCCCCCTGCACCACCCTAAGCCCCCACCCCCAGATTCCCATGCCATTGACCCCAATTAGCTGCACCCAGCCCCCCACCACACCAAGCCCCACTCCCCCAGCACCCAACCCCCCCTCTGAGACCCCCACAGCTGAGGCCCAACCACTTTCACCTGGAAACCCGTGCAGAGTCCCATTGCCCCAGCACCTGAAACCCGCCCCCAAAGAGCCTCTGTGTGTACAGATACCCCCCCACACACACACCTAGACCACCCCCCACTGAGCTGCCTGCATCCAGGTTGTCCCACACAGAATCCTCTCACCCCACACCTGGATCCCCCCACACTGAGCCTCCCCACACTTGGATCCTGCCTGTCCCACATCTGCTGCACCTGGCACAGGTGCCTCAGGATATTTCTGGGGCAGGCCCAGGTCTTGTGCTGTGTCAGGGTTGGGTGTAGCCTCACCACTGAGTCCGTGTCCCCGGAGTGAGGAGTGTAGAGGCTGCATAGTGATCTCCAACCTTCGTGCAGCCAGTGGTCTGTGCTCCCCACTGCCATGCGGGAGCCTCTGCATTTATTTATTGACAAATAAAACTTGCAGAATTTTAAAATATTGTACATAGAATTTTTAATGTTTTGGAGCAGAATGTTCCCAGGAGTAACTAATTGCTGATTCTGAGGTTCCAGTGGAGGCAGCCAAAGGACTCCCAAGGACCCTTTGCTTTTCTGTTGGAGAAGACTTCCCACAGAGCAGGACCCCTCACCGGCACCTAAGAGGAGCTGCTGACCCAAGACGCCGAGGCCCAAAGGGACGAACACCAAAGTACTCAGTAACCATGTGGAGTAAAACCTGAATGGGGCTTGAACTCTGAAGCTGTCTGCCCAAAAATCTCACCAAGGTGGCGCTTCTTAAAAATGACATGGCACCCACCATCTTGGAACTGAGAAAATGACAGCACGCACCTCAGATCCAGCAGGGAACAGTGATCCCTGGATCCAAGTATAGCATCAATCAGCCCCCAAAACAGGTCTTCCCGGAGCTGGGAACTTGTCCTCAGAACTGAAGAGATGACAGCTCTGGGGAGAATATTGGAAATGCTAGACTGATCTGAGTAATGCGACATCTCTTCCAGCAGATCTTTCAGAGGAGTTATGGGGGTCTGCCAGACAGTTCCAAGGGGCATCCCCACGAATAGGACTGACCTGACTATGTTAGGTTCCACTGGAAGAATACAGATCCTAAGCCATTTTGCCATTTCCTTACTGGGCACTTTTACAAGTGGCATGGGATGTCGCATCTTGGCTCAGACCCCTGCTCAAACTCAACCAAAAGAGGGAGCACAACAGGGCAAGAGGAACATCTCTTAAACCCTGTGATCTCAATGGATACAATGTCTCAGGCAAGGCCACTTGTGATCCCAGAGCAGTAGAAATTTGACAAAAACAGCCAACACACACATTTTAAGTGGAGGTTACTTACTGTAACTGGAAGTTTTTCGGGATGTGCAGCGGCTTTCTGTATTCCACATGTGGGTATGCAGGCACACCATGCACCTGAGTCCGGAGATTTTAGCAAGCGGTGTCTGTTGGCCCGCATGTGCGCAGTAAATCTCCTCGTGCTCCCGGAAGAGGGTGTAAGAAGCAGCGTGGGTCGAGACTCTCTCAGTTCCTCTTCTAACTGCAAATCTAATCAGATCTGCAGCAGAGGGGATGGAGGGCAGGTAGCAGAATACAGACGTGGCCTCATCTCGAAGAACCTCCAGTTATAGTAAGTATCCTACACTACTACTTTGAGTGCTGGTCCCTATGTGTCTTCTACACGTGGGAGATTGACAAACAGTTATCAGATCAGAGGTGGGGGTGAGGAAGCCAGCAACAAAGATGAATGCAGTACTTCAGATCCAACTGCTGCATCTCTAGCAGCAGCTTGTCCTTTTGAAATACTCTAAATGGGGGATGGGTGGGTCCACCATGAAGGCTCCCAGTTTACTGGCCCTCTTGGCTGAAGTGATGTCCACTAGAAATGCCACCTTCATGGACAGGTGGGACATGGAACATGATGTTAAGGATTCAAACCAAGGTCTAGTGAGCTTTGACAGCACAAGGTTCAGATCCCACAATGGTGTGGGTTTAGTGACTGGCAGAAAGGCCTGGATGAAGCTTAGAACCTGGGGGCTCCACTTCTAAGCATGTGCTTGTAGGGATGCTGCTCGTTTGGTGAGGCCAAAGTTCTGCGGAGGGCGGGGGGTGTCTCCCCGGCCTGGATCTGAGAGGGCTTCATAGCCTTTTCCAGTAAGAGTCTTCTAAGGTCAAACTCATGATCTTAGCGGAAATAGCCAACAAATGCTGCACTTCACTGAAACGTCCCCCCCGCACCCAGACAGTAGAGGCAGTGTTGGTTTGTTGCTGACGGAGAAGGATCTAGGGCAGTTTTTAAAGCTCAAGAGTCTGGCATAGTCCCTGATTGTGGGGAGGGAGTCCCCGGTCTGGGGAAACAATTACACTAACCACACTAAAATTAACAAAGAATAACTAATTAAAATCTTTTTTACAGGTTTTCTGAAAGAGAGGACACTGGATTCTGACTCAGACCATGTAGCATTAGAAGGAATTGAGAGAGCGTCGACCTACACTGTGGCTTATACCCTCACTAGGGAGCACAAGGAGATCTGCGCATGTATGGGCCAACGGACACTACGCGTTACAATCTCTAGACTCAGGCACACGGTGCGCACCGGAACCAGGTGTGGAATACACAGGCACCAATACTTGAAAAAGAACTAAGACTTACAAGTCTAAACTTTTCCTAACTGCACTATTTAAGGACTATTTTATCCTAAATTACAAAGCAGAAGAATGGAGGGGAATGCAGGTGTCACTGGGCTGGCGTGCGGGTAGAGGGGAATGCAGGGGTGACTAGAAGGGCTGGGGTGTTTACACAAACTCTGGAACATTGGGAATTCTACAACTATCCCTTGCTCCCAACTACTGTGACTCCTATAGAAGGGCTCTCTGGAGGCAGAATCAGGAAGGATAAAGCCAAATCTATTTGCCCAAAATAAGCCAGACAAGAGAATGCACTAAAGGCGGAGAAACTAAAATTAGCAGAGTCATGGATCCAAATCTTTTCCAAAAATATTTTTGTTCGGTCTAGGATAAAATGTTACTAAAATGCAGAGTAGGAAGATGCACGACATCAGCAGAAGCATAATCCTGGGGACTGACCTCTAACACAATCTGCAGCAAGAGGGAGAGGGGGTGACACTGACTTAAGAAAACTAAGGGAACTAAAAAATAAAAAGATGATGAAAACTCTTACCATCATAAAAGAGGACTTTGCGAATGTGAAAGACAGGTGGGGCTTGTGACAGAGGAGAGACAAAAGTGAACCACAGGAAGAAACAAACATGATGGAGATCAAAGAAATCTGTTGAAATCAAAAACCTCTTACCCCTTAGCAGCTACCTCAATCATGACCAGCTGCTCTCCCCTTCCAGAGACTAGCTACAGGTTTTGGTCCCTCTATCCGTTTGTTAAAGGGAAGGATTTCAGAAGTTACTGATAAGAGACAGCCCACAGCACAGAGCTATGCTGGCAGCATGCCCTTGATTTCCTTTTTCAGACAGAATTGTACTCTTGTACCTTTTATTTAAAGCAACCTGTGTTCCAGCCCATTAGCATAAACCCTTTGCTTCTTCTGAAACGTGTTAAGTAGGAAACATGTAGGAGTTGGAGATCTTAGTGGACTTATGTGCTGTAGCCTACCAGACATGAAAGAGCTTAGCAGCAGGACTAATAGAAAAGTGTATGAATATTTTCCGACAATTGCTGTGTTTCATCCTCAGCAAACTACAAGAACAGAGAAGAGTTCTACAAAGGTCTCTTATTTCCCCTGCAGATTTCATCTGGGAACACAATCATACTGTAGATGTTACAGCTGAAAACGAGCTCTTAGGTCATCCAGTCCACCATGAGGGCTCACATGGGATTGCTTCTTTGCAGCATGTTCTCCAGTGCTTTGCCTAATCACATTCTTGACACAGACGATTCCACAGTCTAATACATCTCGCCATTTGTTTTTTTCTTGATATATAACCTACACTTTCTTTAGTTAATTTAATTCCATTATATCAAAAGATAAAAATCTTATAAAGAGACCCTGAACTATATCCCCCTCTCTCTAGTGTTTCCACAACTCAAATGCTTGTGCACAGTTATTGAATCTCTTCCCCCTTAGTAGTTTGATCACCCTATACATATTTAATTCTTTCAAATCTGTCAGTCCCTTCATCCTGTTCTTATCCAAGTTCCCTCCAACTTACCAACATCTTTCTAGCTCTGAGGTGGCCCAGAACTGAACAAGCACCATACCTCATGGCTGGCAGATCTGAACAAGCACCATACCTCATGGCTGACAGCTTCTCTATTACTGTCACAGTCAACTGCCTTACTGGTAGAAAACAGAGCTGCATTCCCCTTTGCTTGGAGTCTCTACTCTCTGGATCATGAAGTTGCCCTCTGTGTGACTGAGGGACCTCAAATGATCCATGCTGAGCTGTAACTGTTTGCCACAGGTCAGCTGTTAAGCAGGTTAATCATGCAACCAGCCAACTCTCACCACTCAGAGCTGCCACCTTATATCCCACTCCCCAACATGTTTTTCTGTGTGAACCCAAATCATGTTTTTCAGCCAAGAAGACATCTTTAGCAGTCTGTGAAACAGCCGCGGAGAGAATGCTGCTAAAGAGTTTTGTCAGACATACTTCTCCAAGATCAGTGCCTAGCTTGCTGTGGGTTTCCTGAATTCTGGTCTCCTTTTACGTCAGTGTGACATACAAACTACATTGCCATTTACTTGCACGCCATGCGTTTTTGGAAAGCTGTACAGACACAGCTAGAAAAGAAAACTTCCGGAGAGGATTGTGTTCAGAGCTAGCATCTTTCCAAACCCTAGAGCACTTGTACTACTGGCAAATTTACTTCCTGACTGACCATTTCACCCTTGAGTTCGCTGCCTACATGAACTAGCGTTTCTCACCAATGCTCTGGACAATGAGAGAAACCAGTCATTTCACCTCTCTCAGGTTAGCTCTTTTGTTCACTTGTGCTGTTTTGAGGACATACTGAGTTCACAGTGTTTCTTCAAAAATGAAAGAGCTCATGTCCCCTACATAAAGGCCCACCAGGCACCATGACTGACAAGTCTTAAGGGCTTGAAATCCCAAGGACTATTTTCAACCTGGTATTTCCTAGATCTTAAGTCACTAGAAACTGGTATGTCCTCTTCATAATAATTCAGATTGGATGGTGGAAAACAGAAGAAAAAAATGCTAATGGCATTTAAATAAGCCTGGGATTTCTACAGCTATGCATCTGCTGTAGGCATTCTCTTGCTTCCTACCAAAAGATCCTGTTCACTAACAGAGTGAAGAGCTCCTGGATGCATTCCTTTTACACTCAATATTTACCATTCACATTTTCCCCACACTGTTCTGTGTGCACAAGATTTTTTCTTTTAATTTCAAGGTGAATTCACTCTTTACTGATCCTGAGTAGGTGCCCTCCCCTAGACAATTAGTGAGGATTGTAAGGAAAGGATAATTCTCACCCCAAATCCGTGTCTACATTACATTAAGTTATAATGTGTCACAGTTCTTTGTAAATCCTTCCATAAATCTACCTTAGCGTGCTTCATAGCACCCCGTAGTAGTGTACATCAGAGCCTCTACAACACGTCATCTTTATTGCAGCCTGGGGTGTGAGGGGAAGGTCACGGATACAGCTCCTCAGACTCACCAGCAGAGCCACCTGTCAAACATATTATTTACCTGGATTTTACTGAACTCATCATTTAAGCTCACAGCAGGCACTGTCTGGAGAGTGAGATTCCTGTCCTCATTCTCAGACACAGGGCTCTAATGCCCATCCTGTGTCCACATTCCTTTTTAATTTGCTATTTCAAAATCCCTCACCGCAGCTTCTTAAAATCAACCTCATTTAATACAACATATTTTAATAATTTCCCCTTAAACTTGCCTACCTCCTTACCCTTCAAGGGCTTAACTGCAGCAACCTTTCGACAGAGCATCCCTTACTCCTTTTTGTCCTATAACATATTGATATGCTTTACCCTGTGGTTCAAGGAACGATGCTCTAGGGGTAGCATGCTAGCCCAGGATTTGGAAGACCTGCTCTGCCACGGGCTGCATATGACACCTTGGACAAGCCACTTTATGTCCCCGTGCCTCAGTTCTCCTTCCATAAAGAAGAGATAAAAAGAACGTCCCTGTTTCACAGGGATGTTATGAGGATAACTATGTCAAAGGCTGCGCAGCACTTCAATTTTACCGTAATGGGGCCACATAACATATCTATGACAGACGGATATTCAGGCCAAACCCTGGCTCTGGTTCACTGACAAAGGAAAATGAATGCCATAGGTGAGACTCCAAGTCAGAACACACTGCTGTTGCTTCTAGAAAGCTTCATCCTAGGAAACAGCAGCAGAAACATCCCTGTTGACTTTGATTATCAAGATGGAAGGTGGGACAGAGACAGTTCCAAGTAGTCACGTCCCAGATTATTCCTCCACTGAAACCATCACTTGGCATTACAGCTGGCAGCAAAGGTAAAGCCAGTGCTGAGCAAAGGGGATCCAGGGTCATCATGGCAATCTTATTGCTTAGGATACAGGAGGCAGCAGCATTGTGCAGGAGCTGGAGCTTCTAGGTGCTCTTAGAAAGGCAGCAGAAATTAAAGTTCTTCCTCAGTGGATCTCACCTATTTTTAGCTGCTTCATGGGCCCTGACTGTGGGATCCCACCTAGAATTATTTGACATGTGAGACATTGCTACCAACCAACATTTGAAGTTAGTTGGCAAAAAAAGTCTCTTGAACAGCAGTTGTCTCCAGCTCCCACAGCATCAATTAATTTGCCGAACCCTCTTGGTAGATCAGGTTCAGTTAGCCTAAGAGCTTAATATACTACAGCTCTGTAGATTATCAAAGATGCTTTTGGTAGGGGAGGAAAATCTCTTTACCTACTCACAACTACAAACTCTACTGAAAGGCAGGAACTTACCACTTGGTGAGTTGAGTGAGCTCATTTTATGAAAACAGTTAAGAGAATGTATTGTACTTTGGAAGGACACACACACACACAAATCTATCTTCCATAGAATACATTTGCTTTTGTTGTAGAGAGGGGCCCTCCTGCTCGATCGCATTGAATGCACACTGCCCTGGGACAGACGGATTACACCAAGAGGACTGAATGAGGATTACAGCAGATACTGACAATGCTCGGGAGTTCAGAATCTCAGGGTACAGCTGTGCAACAACTGGACTAGAGGGAAGCCAAGCCCAGTGATCGAGACTGAAAATCTGCTCTTCGCTCTTTACACAAGTTCATTTTTTACTTAAATTTGCATTTTTCATTGAAAGCTATGAGCTAATTTCAACATTTGAGTTTAAAACAAAGGCAACAAGAACTATACTAACTGAATTTAGTTTAAAGCCAGTTTTGATTACAATTGTTGTAGGCTTGTAGAAGGCAAATTAAAGAGCATTCAGAGTAACGCTTACTTAGAAAACTAGAATCTCCACAAGGTAGGATCTTTCAAAGAGCCACATTCAGAAGAGGGCTAATGCAGGTTATAAAGTTTTCAGGCCTACTGCACCATATGCATGGTCGAGGTACAATTATACCAAACTACGTCCTGTTGCTCTTCAGCCTTCCTGTAGTTCCTCACCATAAAATCCTTCTCAGTCCACTAACTTCTCCTGTACCAACCACAGGCCACACTAAAGACCACCCTATAAAAGGGGTGCTCTGCATGTGTGTACCCCTTACAGTTATTTTCCTGTACCAGTGTGCTAGGGGGTGTACAAGACACAACTGCAAGCCAGTTCTCACCCGAGAAACTTACAATTGAGAAGATATTGAGATGGGTGCCAGGATGCATTGTGATAACTGGATCAGCAAATTTACTTTAATTGTGAACTCCATCATCAAAAGTATAGGAGAGTTCATAATATGTCACACTAACCTGTAATAGCAAATACTGATGGAGAATGGTATGGAGTGAGATAAAAAATTAAGTCTAAACAAACGGGACTAGCGATATGGTTCAATGGCTATGTTAAAATCATGCTTCATAAAAACAGAAGATGTGGAACTGAAAGCTAATAAACCAAAACTGGTATGTCAGATAGTAGGTCTAATTCGTGGACAAAATAATGAGGGAATGGGCTATTCCACACACCATTCCCTTTGTGGGTCTTTAAAGAAAGAGACTTGGGGGTAAGGGAGAGGAAGAACAGACAGAGGCTACAGGTGCGAGCTTCATCATCATGGCTGCCACTCCCACCACTTCCTAGGACCCTGGGCCTTTATCACCCTCATCCTAACTTGACCCAAGCTAATGACAGAGGGACCCAGACAACACCACCCCCACTACCAGCACCAGCTGAATCCCAACCACCACCAGAAGGAAACAGGATTGGACTTTAACAGCAGCAGCTCCAGCCTGTCTTAACTAACGTCTTCTCTTTTCCCCAAAGAGACAGTTATCACCATCTTGGATACCACCTAAGGAGATGGTCATACAAGGGTTTTTTTCCTTCTAAAACTCCCTCCAGCTAAAGGGAAAGGGAAAAAGGGATGCTGTGAAAATGGAAGCCTTACTTAATACTATACTTTTTAAGAGCAAGTTAGACAAACACCTGTCAGGAATGATTTAGATAATACTTAGTCCTGCCATGAGTGCAGGGGACTGGACTAGATGACCTCTCAAGGTCCCTTCCAGTTCTATGATTCTACACATTTCAAATGTTTTAACTGTTTTTCCTTCTTTTCTTTATCTTTAATAAAAAGTTAAGAGGATATCTAATGGTGTTTGCACCATGGCACTCAGCAGACTGAGGTCTCTGTATGTCAAGCCCGAGACCTTGCTTAACACTGTTTAATATTGGACAGTGACTGGGTTATGTTAACACTTTCGGCCCTTTCTTCCATCTAAGTTAATACAACAGATGCACTACCAAAACCCAGAGGATGTGCGAGCCTAGGCTGTTTAATATTATAATCATTTCATCCTCTCCTCCTCCAATATAATATTGTGGTTGAGGAGGCATTACTGCGTTTGTATTGTGGGCTTTGCAGAAGAAGTGGGCCTGTAGGTAGGATTTGTACCAGAAGTGACTGGGAACGCATTCCACCTGTGAGACAGCATGGAAGATGCATCAAGAGGGAGTGGGTCACTGGCAGAGTGAAAGGACTGAAGAGGGACAAAGTATTCAGGGAAGAACCAGGAAGCAGAGTGATGCATGACATTGACTCCATTGGATTGCCTATCAATCCAATGGAGAGATTCAGTCAGATCGAAAGACAGAATAATTTAATAATAAATAAAATTTTTGGCACCTTCACTTTGGATGTACTGAAAGAAATGATTATGGGAGGGCAGAGAGGGGGAGGTTCCAGCAGTCAAAGTGGGAGGTGACCAGTGTGTGGGGGAAAGGGGGTAGGGAAATGTAAGACATCAGGTTGGAATGGAAGGACCAGAATTTCAAAATAACATGGAGAAAAAAGTGGTAGGAGTTGTTGGGAACGTGGCTCAGCCCTTAGGATCTCTGAGAGCTTCCAATCTACGATGATCATAGTCTTAGGAGAGAAATATAGACCATAGACATGGTATAGACATATCAGATATGCATTTGATTTACAATTAAAACATTTTAAATTTTATCATGAATAGCTAAACATCAGCTATCTCTGTCTGCTCCCCAATCCAGTCATCATTAATCAGCTGATTCCTCCACAGATTTTAACGTCAGAAGGGACTACTGGGACAATCAAGTCTGAATTTCTGCATCATCTCACCCAGCAATCCTTGCATCCAGCCCACAATTTATGTTTGATCTAGAGCACTTCTTCTATAGGCATCGAAGCAATGGTGAGTCTTGAGGAGGGATTTGATGAAGAAGAGAGCAGTCGTTGTACAGATAGGTTCTGGGAAGACCATGTAGGGGGCAACATAGGAGAAGGTGTGGAGATGAGAGAGAAACTGACCAATGGCTGAATGAGGCTAGTAGCAGCATGGAGAAGTGCAGACAAGTAAGGCAGGGCAGTTGTGAAGGACCTTGAAGGTAAGGACAAGAAGTGTAAGCTTAATACGGGGAAACAGACACCAAATGAGGGATTCAAAGAGGGGGACGACATGCTCAGAATGACCAGCAAGGAAGATGATGTTAGCACCTGCGTCCTGAACAGCAGAGCCCTGCAAATCCGCGGATATCCACGGACCATTTTTGAGGCTCGCAGTTCGGATGTGGATACAAATTTTTTTATTCATGCAGGCTCCACTGAACAGGCTTGAGGGCTAAGGGAGGAGTCAAAAATGGCAGTTAGGTGCTGCACTTTGGTGAAAAGAGGAGGATGTTGTGGTTAGCAGCGACAGAATGGGGGAATGGGAAAGATGACAAGGAGCTCAGTGCTAGCCATGGTAAGAGTAAACTGATGGCAAGACAGAGGATGAAATGCCAAAGACAAGCAGAGATGTGGGATTTGATGAAGGGAGCTGAATCACCAAGCATCAAGAGTGTGACTCAAACCATGTGAGCTAATGACAACACCCAGAGAAAGGATGTAAACAGAGGAGCCAAGGAAGGGAGCAGTGGAGAGAGAAGACACTATCAGAGATAAGACAACATAAAGTGGCCATACATTAGTCTGCCACAGTAAATTTATATGTGGCTACAAAACAGAAAATAAAGTAGGCTTTAGCAGCACCCTTCCAGGCTGGAAAGACACAAGCCAGGTGGAGCAGTGACACAGGGAACAGCATCTTTTTCCCTATGGCTTCAATTGATAACCAAGGGGCTGCGGGTTAAATGAGCCTTGACACTTGAAGGATACTGGTCAGGAAAGCTTGCACAGGTTCTGCCTATGCTATTCTGATGGTGTGCAAACCAGAGTCCCTCCCTCTGTCAGGCTGTCCACCGTTCCACTAGTGCTAACTCACTGAAATCAGATAAATAAACACCACATGGTTTGGGGGCCATTTTGATAGTGACAAAGTAACAACTGGAGGTGTTGGAACAATAAATACAGCATACATGGATTATCAGATGCAGATGATATAAGGCAATGGAAGTTGAATGCACTCTACATCTGGCAAGATTGGATCCAAATTTTGTAGAAGGTAAATTCAGTAAACTCTTAACACTAAGAATAAAAGGAATGCTGAAAACAATAGGACTCTGCTCTGGGAGTGACATGGCCTCTGTATGCATAACCCCCATTTCTGGAGATGATAAAACTCCTATGGATGAGTCTGTCTTGACTATTTGAAGATGGAGACCATATTCCTAGGAGCCCACCAAATGCCTCTGAGGTGTTTCTTACACTGAGCTGCCTTCACATTGAGAGGTTTGAAAAGGATAATCTGCCTGATGCCTTTGCATCACTTAACTCACAGGGGGAAAGAGAGACTTGTGCTTGAGTTTTGGGAGACGGAATGGCAGAACATATTCCTGTATGTCCCAAGGATTAATACCAAGAGTAGATTTCAACACCAGCCTGCTTGAGTGAAGATGGATCATAGTGTGCTGGGATCAGCACACACTACAAGCTGTGGCTCCATCATACACCAGGTGAGGATGGCTGAAGTCTGTTCTATTTTTTATATATATATTATATATTGTGTGTGTGTGTGTGTGTGTGTGTGTGTGTGTGTGTGTGTGTGTGTGTGTGTGTGTGTGTGTGGTGTGTGTGAGTGTGAGTGAGAGAGAGAGAGAGAGAGAGAGAGAGAGAGAGAGAGAGAGAGAGAGAGAGAGAGAAACTTCTCAGGCTCCTGGGTGAAGTCTGGGCATCTTGTGCTGTTAGTTACAGTGGAAGAGGTAGTGTTCACAGAGAATTTAGCACAAGCAGGGATTTCCCAGATGGTTGGTTGTGGGAAACCTCTCAAGAACTTCTGCTGCTCACTGCAGAACCTCTACACTACACTAGGACACCTCCACGGTGCAGTTTTCATTTCTGTAGCTTCCATTGCAAATATTTCAGATAATTAATGGGAATTTAAAAACAACTAGTTTTCAAGTTCCACTCCAAGCAACTCTGTCCAGCAAGTTATCAAGTGAGCAGTCAAAAGCAGAGGAAACAGGATAATCCTGCTGCAGTGCATACAACTTGCTTGAGAAAGCTAACTGTCAGTTTTCATTTACTTTTTTAATTGCAGTTTGGAGGTTTTGATGACTGAAGTTTTCTAGGGATTAAAATGCTGTGTGGTCAAGCTTTCCGCTTCCTACTGGCATGTAAACAGCATTTCTGAATGTCACTGGAAAACTGCTTGAGACGGTAATACAAAATGATCACCATGTCAGACTTATCCTTAAGTGCTATTCACATGGTATCGACTAGGAACAAAAAGTTAACAATCACAGGGCAAGAGCCTACAGTAGTGAGAAATCCCAACATTCTCCTACCTTCCATGGCATATTTCATATCCTGGGCAAAAAGGCTCCACATGACTTCAGCACTGACCTTCCCAACAGTGAGCTCCTGAGGAAACCTGAATGGGGGAAACAGAGATAAGGCTTTAATAGTTTAAGAATAAGGGGCATTTTCATTCAGCTCTGAGCTAATCTATCTACTGAAAGATTCAACAACAGAAATTTCCTTCATCCTGTGAAGATAAAAGGCAGATATCTGGAAAGTGCCAACTGGACTCTATGCTATAGATTAAACAGATTGAAAATATTCCTGCTACTGTAACTATGTTTTTAATCTACAAGACTAGCTATTGCAGGCTGTTCTCTAAAAGTAGCTACATACTGTAATTCTGTAGTATTATGTCAAAATGTTTATCCCTCTTGTACCTTTTTTTCTTTTCCCCTTACAAAACTAGGTTTCTTGTCACTGTTGGGATTAGTGTGCAACATGGCCAACAGGCTAACACTAAGCAGGTGTTAAAATCTAAAATCCCTAATGTGTAATCTGCCCCTTTGTCTGCAGGAAACATGGTGGGTTGCTGGAGACATCTGAATGAAAAGTATCTGACATCTTCCTCCCCAAGGAGAAGTGGATCCTTTTGCCATTAACAAAGCCATCCCCACCCACTGAACTTTCTCAGATCAGCACAGAACATGGACACAGCTAAATTACAGCACAAAGTGCTGTCACCACAGGACCAAGTATGTGTGTTAGAAAAGTTCATCCTAGAAAACTGTACAAGAAAAAACAACTCTCACCCCATTTTCAGGTGTCTCACTGAGTTCAGGATTGTAATAACCAAGGTGTATGGGTTCGAACTCCATCAAAACTGAACCTTTTGAAACTCTTCCATCCCAATCAAAAAATTATTTATATAGACAGACAAATAAGACAGAAAGACAGACAGACAAGATAAGTATTCTATATAAATACACAAACAACAGAAAAGATAGAAGACAGTTTCACAAATAAAACAATAGACAAAGAGTTTACTTCTAGCATTAGCCATAAAGAACATGGAGGATTCTTACTGGTTCAGGACAGGGGTATATGAATTTTTATCTTCTTCTATAATGGAAACTATGAGAGTGATGAGTTTAGGCCAGAAATCCAGGTTCCTGATGCTGGGGCCTTGTTCCTCAGGAGGAAGGTCATGATTTTTGTTCTGGAAAGGAAGCCGTGAGAAACTGAATACTGAATTTAAACAAATATGACTTCTTAGCAGGCCTGCGGGTTTCCTGTGAACTGCACGTGCTGTATCCTTTGCCACTTTCTTCTGAAGGTTCCATAAGTATGGCTGTATCTTGACAAGCTACCTGATCCAACACGAAATACCATAAAACACAGATTATGCCGCTAAAAGGCAAGCCTCGCATAACTCTGGTATTAAAATGGCCATTTCTTTCTTGTTTACTGCATTAGGACCAGGGACTTGTTTCTGGACATCTCATGATGTGCTTTCTTGCCTAAACTATTTCTAACCACTTCTAATTGGATCACTGATATTTACTAATCTCTCCACAATGACAAACAATGCATCTCTTCACGCCATCTGCACATTACCAGACTCTGACATTATGGTAAATGGAACAATTTGGATTGATGTAGCTATAGTGTAGAGTTGCACCAACCACCACGCACGATAAGCAAGGGGTAAACTAGATTCAGTAAAACAAGACAGAACTCTGTGCCTGAAGTGTCATGCAATTTAAACCCTATTCCTTCTGTTAGCTTAGTACATGTTCTAATTAGCTGTTGCTGAATGAACATTATATCAAATCTACTCTTTCAATGGTCTGCTCTAATCATGGAATAAATCATCTGTGTTTAATAATAATCATGAATAATCATCTGTGTTTTTTGAAAATGATCTCTAAAGCAATTAGTGACAGTAAAACAATCATCCTCTTTCATTCATCGCAATCAATGCTCATCAATTGGCTACAGCTGATGTGCATTCAGAAGATCACAGGCCACAAAATTTAGTCTATGCTGGTTTATCTTCAGATATTATTTACTACATTATCTCAAGCCACTCAGCCTTGATTTTTGCACATCTATCCATCTACTCACGGGATCTGTCTGGTACTCGCGACTATACAGTTCATGGCAATTGTTGAAGATGTATTCATAGGTTGAGTTGAGACAGGCCTTCACGCAGTCCTTTACTACTTGGCTGGCTCGAGGTGGGCTCTGTAGTTCTTGAACCTGGCAGGAAGCAGGAATAAAGTTAAAGAGATACTGCTCATGCGTCTTAAGAGGAAGAGGGCTTTAACCCAGGACTTGAGAGAGACTGGTTCAATTCCCTGTGCTGCCCCAGTGACCTATGAACCTGAACAAGTCACTTAGTGTCTCTGAGCCTCAGTTCCTCACCTGCAAAACAGGGATAACAGCACAACCCTACCTCACAGGGGTATTGTGAGCATAAACAGCATTAAAGATTGTGAGGCACTCCAATATTACAGTCATGGGGGCCAGATAAGGAGCTAAACTAAACAGCTATATCTAGAAACATAGGTTAGAAGTGCAAGGCACACAGTACTGCTATGTGAGGCTCAAGGGACTTCTTCATGAAATCAGGACACAAACATCACTGTCTCTCCCACTGCAAAAGATGGTCCAGAGAAAGACTCCATCAGAGCTCATGACATTTGATCAGCCAAGAGGTCCTAGAACGTGTCATGTTATTTTTTTAAAATCCATAATGGTGCCTTCTAATTCAGGAATTAATTTGATCTCTTTGTTAACTACTTTAAAATGTGGATTAGAGCCATTAATAATAGTACGCAGTCGTGTACAGCGTTTTCCCTCTTGCAGCCTCATTCTTTTTGCTTTATACTTATTATTCTACCTCACACTCACAATGCACATCTATTCTAAAAGGCTTTGCAAGCATTAGATCTGGGATAAGACCATGTCCACACTTGGTTTTACATTTGTTCCAGTTTTTTTGTTGTTGTTGTTTTTTTTTAATTTCTAACCATTCTAAGTAGAAAGCAGAGTTTGGGAACAACTTTAGCATTTTACATAAATCTTGTATGGATTATGGGGACTTTCAAAATGTAGCACACACTATAAGACGACATTTAGTTAGTTTATCTGGTGTCTTTTCATAAGAGATAAAACACGTTCCTTGCCTGAAGAACTTACAGTCAGACTTGATAAAGTGCATTTTGAAATGCCATGAATGAAAACTCATTTTGTTAATAAAAAAAAAAAGGTGAAGATGGCTAAGTGACAACAGTGTTCTCATCCATCACATCTACAGAAACCAAGCATTTAAAACAAGGCAATGAATAATTAAAGATATCAAATCTTATGCTGCCTTCATAAAAACAAATATAAGCAAAAAAGGCATATTTCATTATTGCACAACAATCTTAACAATGAGCCATGACTCACTATCAATCAGTTCATTATTTGGGTTATCTTAATTTCAGAATATATTTCCTTTTGAGAGATACAGTTAAATGAGAAATATTATTGCTTAATATATTTATCAGATGATACAAGTTTTTGTACAGACTTTATTGTTTATTGATAAGGCTGGAAATGTAGTTTTACAAGAAAAGTTTATAACAGTCAATAAATGGTAAAATTACATATCCTACCGGATACAGATAAATTGTACGTTTCTTTGTCAGAAGGATTTTGTGATTACTGATGATGAAAAGTATTTATTTTGCATCAGAGTTAGGAGTATTAAGTTGTGACATGGATAAGAATGTTTACGTTTATTATGTGGGAGCACAAGATTGCTGTTTATGACTAGTCATTTCCACGCAGAAAAGTGTTTGGCTTTTGAGAATAATGGGTTAGTTCTTCATTGCAGTAAGCAGGCATTTCTCTGAGTAGACAATGACACACACACACACGCGCACATACACACACACACACAGAGGAATATTATCGCTGTGATGAATTCTTACCTTCATTCTGAAAAATGTGATGCTGGTCAGCAAGTCCACTGTGGATTTCAAGTCCTGTAACCGCTCAGGGCTGCTGGCTGGGAAATTGTTCTGTTGGCATAAAAGTGAAGCCACACCTGAAAGAGCAATCAGATGTCCACACAAACTCTCCCGCCCATTCAAAATAAACATGTTAAAAACCCTTGGAAACGTATACAGCTCAGGAGCTTCTATCACTCAAAACCATGCTCAGTAAGTAAAGGTCTTCACATTGAACAAGGTAAGACCTTTTCATTACAAGAGTTCATCTGTTTAATTAAAAAGTTCTTCATGTGAATTTAGTGTTCATGAAAAGTAGTAGACTGATGGTCATAAGAACAGCCATACCGAGTCAGACCAATGGTCCATCCAGCCCAATACTCTGACTTCCACTAGTGGCAGGTGCTAGACGCTTCACAGGGAATGAACAGAACAGGGCAATTATCAAGTGATCCATCTCCTGTCGTCCAGTTGCAGCTTCTGGCAGTGAGACACTTAGGAATGCCCAGAAAATGGGGTTGTGTTCCTGACCATCCTGGCTAATAGCCATTTTTGGACCTATCTTCCATGAACTGATCTAATTATTTTTTTAACCCAGTTATAATTTTGGCCTTCACAACATCCCATGGCAACGAGTTCCACAGGTTGACTGCATTGCGTGAAGTACTTTCTTATGTTTGCTTTCAACCTGCTGCATCCCAATTTAATTGGGTGACCACTGGCCTTGTGTTATGTGAAGGGGTGATCTCTTTTCTAAGTTGAACAGTGTCCTTTCCCTATAAAGATTGGTCTCTTCAAAGGCTAAGTCCTCAATAGTAGACTGGACTTTTCTCAGGAAAAATTCTATTGTGTATCCTACATGGATGATAACAAGCACCCATTTCTTGGATGCGCTGCTTTGCCAGTTGTTGGAGAAATGGGCTTAGGGAAGGAAAATTTGGTAACAGACCCGTCAAAATGGTTTCCTTGTTGACTGCTGAGTTTGGGGGATAGAAGCAGGAAACACAGTCTGCCTGAATCTTTATAGCCTCTGACACTTCCTTGGGAGTTTAAGATCTGTGATGGACAAATAGTTGTGCAGTTGTACTTTGTCTAGAAGGTTGCAATTTATGAAACTTCTCCTTGGTGCTAGTGTATAAATCCCAAGAGAATGGAGGGTTGCCCAAGAATCTTTTAATGAATGAAGGGACTCATCTGTCCTTTCCCTATAAGGATTGGTCTCTTCAAAGGCTAAGTCCTCAATAGTAGATTGGACTTTTCTCAGGAACTCGGATGACCGAAGCAATGATGCTCTTATCACCACCACTGCAGTGGACATTTACCAGGAGGTCATTTCAGCTGTGTCGAGAGTAGTTTGTAGTGACGATCTCATAATCAGTTTTTCTTCCTCAATGAGAGCTTCAAACTATCCCTGGAGCTCTTTGGGGAGCTTATCTGAAAAGTTTGTCAATTTATTGTAGTTCACAAAGATGTACTTGGTCGTAAGTGCCTGACAATTTGCTATCCTGGGGTTTTGGTTGGAGGAGGAAAAGACATTTCTACCAACTAAGTCCAAGCACTTTGCTTCCTTATTGGAAGAGCAGATTTCAACTGGTGCAGTCAGCTGTTCTCTGAGGCTGCTTGGACTACCCAGGATTTAGGCACTGGATGAGTGAATAAAAATTCCACCCCTTTGCCTGGGACTAAGTATTTTTTCTCTGCCCACTTAAGGGTGGGGCACATATGGTTGATATGTACCACACCACCTTTGCTGGTTCCAAGACTGCTTCATTAATAAGCAATGAGATTTTACTGGGTCCCATGCTGTGACAGATATTACTTCCTCTAAAGAAATTTGGAGCATCTCCACAACCCTCTTCAGCAGGTCTTAATATTGCTTGATATTATCAGAAGGCGAAGAGGAGGTAGGCATAACTGCCTCATGTAGGGATGAGAACTGACCCAGCAGTTCTGGAGGTGTCTCTGGATTCTTCTCTTCTGTCAGCTTGTGAGGAGAGTCTGCTTCCTCTATCTGAGGAGAGTGATGCTGCGAGAGTCCCATCTCGAACAAACCGATTCAGAGCAACACGTATATGGACCCCGTAGGACCAATAGGATTGGTCAAACGGTGGTTGGGGTGCATCCCAAGGCATAGGGTACTTAAGTTCATGTGGAAGATAATCCATTCTGTACGACTTTTATGGAGCCCATGAGACTCTTGATACCATGTCTGGACTGAGATTGTGTGTTACTGTGGGAGGTGGCATTCTCTCACCCACGTTCATGCTATCAAATGAGAAGGTAGGATCTTGTTCCATGGGTGGTGCCGATAGACTCAGCTGCTTGGTAGTGCTGATTTAGCAATACCCTGATTGGGAGACAGTCTGGGAAGAAAGGCCTCCACGTAGCCACCTGGGAAAAAACAGATGTCTGTGGAGATAACGCGCCTGAAAGGATGGGTGATTCAGCATCTTGCAGGACAAGGAGGACTTGCTGGGTGGTAAATTTGTCCCCTGAAAAGGGGAAACAAAGGCTGGTCTTTGTCTGCACCGTTAGATCGAATTGGTTGGAATTCTCAGTACCAGTTTCTTTCCTTCTCTCTCTAATGTCCAGAGAGCGGGCTGCCAGATCCCTCACTGCAGCCCTTTTCTGCTGCCAAATTCCTGGCTTTATCCTAGTCCCACCTGTTTCTTCTCAGATGTCTCCATCATTCAGGGGTTACTTAGGCTACAGCTGTGCAGAAATAGGTGGCCTATCCAGTTAATTGGTCCCTTCTCAGCCCCATCATCCCCTTCTAGGGTAATATGGGGTGAACATCCTATCACACTGGGCATAATAATCACCTCAAAGAGTACAGACAGGAAGATGGGGGAGAAGAGTCCCACTAATTATACTAACTCTCAACTACTAATCTATAAACTATTCTATAGCTATTTTTAGGTAATTAGGAAGGAAGCAAATTTGCTGGACACTGAAACTTTCCAACACACACCATAGGTAGTAGAAGGAAATTGGAAATGCAGTTGGTCCACACTGCCACTTTATACCCCTGGTATACAGAACATGGAGAACTCCACAGGCACAGACTGGAGGACACGATTAGTAAAAATCTTCTGGTCTCAGATGCCTATAGAGCACCTGCACCCCATAGTGGAATACAAATAGGCACCAGCACTTGAAGAACAACTCTACACATGTGCGGCAGCAGGGTCCCCATGGACTTGAATTGTGCGGTAGAGTAGATTTACACCCCAGTTTGCCATGAACTGAAGGTTCATGTAGACAAGCCCTTAACATGCTCGAGAGGGCGGATGGGATGCAGTTACAACAGAAGAGTGGATGGAAATATCCTTTATAATGCATTCATTGGTTTTGCTGTGAAGTCAACCTCATCCAGACACCTTATTGATATCTGCATTGATCATCAAAATAATTACAACAGAGGAGTTGCAGAGAGATCCAATCTGTTATCTCCTGGCACTAGCTGGGGCACTCAGGTATTAATTCAAAGCAGCTAATTTAAGTTGGTGGGATTCAACATGAGCTGCACGAACAGCTAAGAATAAGCCTATGAAGGTAACCCCCTTTTCAAGCTAACATGTGCATGCCCTCCCCTATGCTTGGAGCACTCACCAGTAACAAAAATTTCTACAAGACAAGATTTAGTTACAATCATTGGGTTAGTGTTGTGAACCGAAGAGGTACTCATGGCTCAAAACATCTGGCAAAGATTTTTTAAACAGGACACACTCAAAACTAGACTCTTTTTCTTCTGCCTTACGTAAGCTAGTAAGCGAGAGTTAAATGAACAGAAAGCAATAACTGGCTTGTATGTAATATGCTTGTTATTTAATACATGCCAACATAACATGCTCCAAAACCCCTAATTGTCAGAGGATGACTTATGTCAGAGCTATCCTTGAAAGAACATCAGCTGTTCTGTAAAAAAGATCAATTAGGAACCCATTTATGCAATCAACTCTCGACATTACAAATCAGATCTAATTACATTTTACCACAGCGCTCACACTATATTACTATTTTTGGCAGAATGAACTAACATCTTAACCAAGGATTAACTCCCCCCCCCCAGTCATAAAGAGTATCATTCTATTTATAATTATATGCTTCCCAGTGGCACTTCTAACAGAATTAGAATGTGTCTTGTGTGCATGCAGGGTGGCTGTCAAAAGACTGCTCTCCACTCAGAACACAAAGACTACAGTTCAACCCCCAAGCACCACAGGATATTACTGGAAATCAGCTTTTCTTGAAGGTTGAGACACAGGCTTTTCTAAAGATCTTTTTTTAAACAACGTTGGTTGCAGATGTCCTTCCAGACTTCCCCGCCATGTACAGATGCAACAAATGCAGATTAGCCACAAATAAGGACATGCAATATGTTGAATAGTGAAGTCAGAAATGCGGCACCAATTAAGATCTGGCTGAATATTCATCCCAAATTATGTTATAATAGATTGTGTATATTTCAGTCGCAGTATGCTCCCCTGCTAAGTGCAAAGCATGACAGAGTGAGATATTTCTGTATTGAATTGTGAACTCCATTTTCTATTGTAACATCCATTTTCTGCTTGTGTTGAACATCTATTCTGATATACCCCGAATGGCTACTCTGCCCAGGAAAGGTGGTTGACATCTTAATCACAGAGCAATCTAGGGCCAACAATTTTGATTCTCTCAACTTCTGGCCCAACCCCAGGGAACAATGGATTTTCTACACAGAGGAAAGGACAAGCTTTTCAGCTGAGCACATGGCAAAAGGAGAGAGAAAGAGAGATTGCATGAAAAGGGTGGCCATTCATTGCCACCTACACGAAGTGATGGCTGGAGATATAGAAGGCAGGAGGGAATCTGCTTAGTCTGAAATGCAGACAAGACCTCAGACTCACAGACGGGATGAGATCAGGTTAAGGGGGATGGGTGCATCTCAAGAATTTTATTTTTCAAAGATCTTTAACTTTAGTGCTTTTTAAGAGTAAATTGACTGTGATTAGTAAATCCCTTTGCTAAACCTGTGTTTCTTGTTTCCCTGAACGGGTTAAATTAGAAACCAGAGTGCCCACAACGTAGGGGGAACTTTCATGGATCATAGCTATGCAACTAGGGGCTTGGGTGGTCTGAGGGACTTGTTTCAGGGTCTGGGGTGGCTTCAATGGAGAGTCCCATGTTGCAAGGAAAGGCTCAGACAAGGGGACTGAACCTGGGAGTGCCGTTACAGATCCAGAGCTGGAACACTGACCAAACTCTGGCCAGCCCCAGTAGGCTTGGAAGCACATGGGACCCAGTTGCTGAGTCCACTCCCAACAGAGACTGGGCCAGGTTGTGACACAGAGCAGCTCTTATTTTGTAGGTATGCCCTTCAAACAGCCCACTTGGGGTTACTGCTGGTATTTAACTCAAAGGGACTACTTTATTCTGACAGTATGTTGGGAGAGTAGCTAAGGTCAGCACAGTTCTTAATCCTCAGACTATTTCCAAGTGCTGATCAAAGGGCTTGAGGTGGTGAACATGCAAGAACAGGAATGATTTAATTGTGTATCTGAAGAATTAGTGGGTGACAGTGATTCCATATATCACAAAAATGCCCAAAATAGGGAGATTCACTGGAGAAAATCCATGCTCTACACAAGAGAGCCTGAAAATATGCCATTTATAGGCACTTACCCTATACATGGAGAGGTCGATACGGAGTGAATTGTGCAGCTGGTCCAGCAGTTTAACAAACCTTTCTTTCTGTTGGTCAGGAAAAAATATAGTAAATAACCTCATTCTCCATGACAGAAAATTAGATCTAATCAACACTCCCAATAACTAGAGTGCTACCCGAGAATTAGTGCTGGATCACAGAAGAGTGGGAGGAAGCTTAATGGATTTATTCTATTGTGCAAACTTGGAGGGAAGATATTTGCTTCAGATCTCTGAATTTACTCCTAAACACGATGTAATAGTAATTTCAGTATAACATTAGAAGGGTCAGGAAAATTCCCCTTCATCACTTAAAGGAGACATATGTACCATTCAAGTATAGAGAGAATACAAGACCACAAATAAATGTATTGAAACTGATGTATGAATTCCAGCTATTGATCTGCATGGTTGCAGGTACATAATGATCACATTTAAAAGAAAGACTTATTCCCAAACAGGTTCCAACCAGTGATACGAGACCTAGCTCTTGTAAGTTAGACTTTCTATTTTGTTTTTTTCTTGACAAACAAAAAACTGCCAACATTTCATTTCATTTGACACCTTTTCAAAACAAAATGTCAATTCAAAACAAATGTTTGTTTTCGGGGTGGGGGCGGCAGGCGGTGTGACCAAAATGATCCATGAAGGTTGACCTTAAATTGTGAATCGGTTCAGTGCTTGAAACGTGCATTTAAAATTTTTTGTCCAGCTCCAATCTGTGCCTTATTTGGGGCCCAACCTCTGGCGAGTGCTGGTTTAGCACAGAAGTAATCTCCCCTTCGGTCAGATGTGCTCTGCCCCCTAACAGATCATGGCTTGTCCCAAACCCCATTCTGACAACCTTAAAAAACCCAAGCTCTACTGCATATTACAGGGAAAACAACTTAACGGGAGGGCAGTGGGGACTGGACAATACAATCCATGTCTTAATAAATCAGTATCGAGTTCCCCCCACAATAGAGTAGAACCTGAGATACACAAACATCAAGTGCAGCAGCTGTTTGGAGACAGACTTTTAAAGAAGCTGCTAATTTAAGTTCTGAAACCATCACATCTCACCGTATACATTAACTACAGTATCTCACGAAGTGTTCAATACAGTTTGCTCATTTCCACACCATTTGTATTCTGGTGTTATTGGAGCACAGAATGCAAGCATCACAATGCATTATACTGATTAGTATCTAGTATGGATGACCAAGACCACATCAATTGTGTTAATTCTTCATACAGAAGAGTCCCACTGCACCATCCAAGGATATAATGCTCCTTAACCAGAACTAGTGATTCACTTTAACATCCGTGAAAGCCATAAGCAAACCAAGCAAGTAAAACTAACAGTAGCATAGCAGGACAGTTAACACTGAAACATACCCCAAAGTTTGAGGCTGCAAAGCGATCAGAAGCAGACACGTTTGTAGATGCAGTTGTGTGCGCGTAGTAGGCATTGATGTTGGCCAGTAAGGTGCTCATCACAGCTGGCACTCCTGGACACATGTACTTGGAGGACAGACATGCAAAGTGCCTGGAACAGCATAAGCAAGGTCAGTTATGGAGAAGACACAAAGATGCTCTAAAGTTTACAAGGTTATTTCTGGCCCTCGGGGAAAAGCAGAGCTATAGAGTTGATTCTTTCAGCTATTTCCACCCCATTAATATTGGCAACACACGGCTCAAAGTACCATATCAATGAGAGCGGTATCTATAATACAGAATTTCAACTTCTTGACAAGTCTCCATTGTCCAACACTTGGCTTTTCTGCAAAGATACCAGCTGGTAGTAGCAAAATAAATGCTTTTAGCATGGCCCTAGAAACATTACATAATAGCCTCTCAATTTGGCAATTTATTGATAAGTCCAATCCTGGGATTCTTCTGTTGCTCCAGGATACAGTGATTCTGAGACCATGCCTGATGCAAGGAGACCTGCAAAGCATACTGCTCCTTCCAATAGTCAGTAACTTCCTAAGTGACATGCCAGCAGGAATTGCAACACACTCCATCTTGAGCGCAGCAGGATCTGCATACCACTATCTGTGTTCTGTATAGACATTTCTTTGATTCTTTAGGACTAATCCTGTCATCCTTCAGGAAGTATGTTGTCTCATTTGCATTTTCTCATATAATTGCTCTCATTAAAGTATAAGGAAATCTCTTACAGGAAATCTTAAAATTATTCCACCAGCATTTGGTCTTGAGGAATGATTAAAGTAAACAACCAAAGAAAAGCTGCTATAAATAAGGAAAAACAGCCCTTTAAAAAAGGGCAAATATTATAAGACATAATACAAGAGAAGAGTGTCCATGTGTCAGAAACTTGTTAGAACTTCTGCTACAAATTCCAGAGAGATTCTTTTAAACATGAAATAGATCATAATCTCTGTGTCGTCCTAAGGCAACACGCAGTCATTCCATGCTACTCACCTTCCAAGTAAATTGACAGGGCTTTATATGAAAATATTTAAGAATCAATGTTTCAGATAAATACATGGCATTGCATTAGTTACATATGGTGGATACCTTGCTGGCCTACTGGTAGTTCAGGCACTCATCTACTACCATATAAAAATCTAGACTGACAGACCTGCATCTCTCTACCTGTGTTTTTCACAGATACATTTATGGAAGAAAGAATGATCTCAAACTACTTTTATTCTTTGGAAAAACTGAAAAGCCCAATTCCCAGCAGAAAGCTGCTACCAGGGTTTGTGAAGGGATGTACTTTTTTAGCAGTTCTTAAAGACATAGCATAACTGATGAAACGTAGGTTCTAATTGTAACCCATAAATACTATATGTGAGCAAAGAACACCTGGGGGCTGGCTAGCACAGCTCTATTTCAGTAATTCCTTTCCACTTTGGTTACCATCGTTCAACCAGCAGAAAATGAAGATATGTGCATGGAGAACTATCTGTGGAATGCATTCAGTGCAAGGGCTTCAGGATGCCCCAGAACTGAAACTTCAACTTCAAAGGTGAGTTTCTTCAAGCTAATCTGCCTCATTGAATATTTAACTAAGACAAAAAGCAAATGCAATACAAATGGTGGTCTGCAGGAAGAAGCAGAGTGCATTAGGAACCCAAGTCAGAGCTTAATGTTTAGGAAAGGCCCCCAGGAAACCAAGAATTGGACCAGTCTAGTTTCAAACAGAGCAAACCAGGTCATCGCCTTTGGCAAATCCTCCTACTTAAAAACTGATTGTTCTGGTTCTTGACCCAGGATTCTTTGATCACCATGAAAGAGCACTGGTGTTAAATTTGGGTCACACATAGCCTTCTTTCTCATTCCCACTAGACATTTTTATTTGGGCGTAGGGAGGACACATTTTAAATAACTCAGCGGTCAATTAATGGAGGACCCAGAATCTCACACCATCAATGGTTTACTTCTGGGAATCAAACTCATGCTTATTTACATCACCACCACCGGATATGGCTGCTCAGACTTGAAATTCAAGGGGCAGGACTATCAGCCAACTGTAGGTTCCGAGTCCCTCAATCCTGATCCTTCTTCACCCACTGATTTCTATCTTTTGAGGAAGCTAAGGACTCAGAGCATGACAACCCTTTCCTACTCACAATAAACCTAAAGGACAGTAGCCAGCAGAGCCAGATGGGAAATTGCAGGCCATGCCAGCCATCCTAAAAATATTGAGTAACTAACATATTTAGAACCCTTCCCTTTGAGATTAAATTAACTAACTACAGTAAGGGTTCAGTATGAGGAAAGCATGGAGAGTAACTTACGTCATAGCCTGGTATATTGTTTCTATACCATAACGCATTGCAAATTCATCCACGATCTCTTGGGCTGTTTCATCAAAATACACCTTCCAAGCATCATCTCCTTTGGCATCCGGGATCTTCACCACCCCATTCCCTTGAATGTCTGTGAGATAGTGGAAGAGGTTCTGAAATGGAAACAAACTAAATTAAACCTGATATGTTGGAAGCCTCTAAGGCTGAGCGCAACGTGACCGTCTTGGAACCATCCTGGAGACAGAACATCTGAAACACCTATTTGCTTTTTTATTAATTTATCTCAGTTTTCTTCCTTAGCATCCACAACAGGATTCCTCAGATTCATCCCTACAATTTCACCTACCAATATAAATAACTCACTCATACTCTGAGGGAATAAAGCTTTAGCTATTCCATCAGTGCTCAAATTTATGTTAACAAAGGACAGCATGGACAACCTGCCCCCAGGACCAAACCCAATGTGCATGAAGTGGAGCAGACCTTTCACACAAGCGTGAGGCCTGCAACTACAGGTCCCAATGGGCCACACCTCAGTAGCAAAGGAAAGAGAAACTGCAAGCTGTGGTTTCAAATAATTGTTAAAGGTATGTGCAACTTTGGATATGTCCTTAATTTGACTTTGTATAAATCTAAAGAAATAAAAATAAAATGGATGGAACTTCACAAGCATATTTGATTCACAAACTGCACATCTGCCACACACCTGAATCATACAGATGCAGTCTGCCCACAGTAAAACCACCCAACAGAACAGTGCAAAAATTGGCTTAATGCTTTTTCAGCTTCCCTGTCACATCACGGACCATTCACAATGATCCCCATGGTCTGAAGTGCTCAGAATGGAAAGCTAGCCAACCGTTTCACCATGATTCTACAGCTTCCTTAATCATTCTGGCACAACAAACTTCACTACGCAGCCACAAGCCTTTGCCCTCCAACATTTCAAGCTAACAGTCGCACAAAGAACAAGCTGTGACATTGCCTAAAACAAGGTGCAAAACAAAGCCTTCAAAAGTTTAACACTCCACTTTACATTTGTAATTTAATTAGATTGCAAGGCCCTTGGGGGAAAAAGCAGCTCCCTCCTCAATAGGCCAAATTGTGCAACTTTTACTCCAAGGGAATTCCCACTGGTTGCAATGAAAGTTCTTGAAGTAAGGACTTCGTAAAAGATGCAATAAAGTATTTTCTTCCACTTGCGAAATCTCAGATTGATTGGTCTCCTGAAACTTAAAAGGCTCTGTAGGGGAGATAAAAATGACTTAAAACGGACAAACTGTTTAAACTAACGTAACAGTCCTTTCCCAGGTGTTCATTATTTGCCAAACATTCTGATCATTATGATCTTTGGAAAAAGGGATATTTCTAACAATATCCCTACTGACTTGGGCTCAGAAAAGAATCAGCTACGCACCCTTATTCATTCCAACCTTCAGCCCCATCCAGTTATGCTGGAAAGGCTTTCATCCACTGCTGCTGTACAGTAATCAACACACGCGCAGTTCAGCATATTTCTCAGTGTTCCTCAAACTCATGTAGTATACAGATACATAAGCCTTCAGGACATTCGCCTCCTTCATGTGTAAATCAAGTGATGAAAAATCTCATGATCTAATTAGGTGCTACAGGACTTTTTGCTTTAACCTATGATTTCTCCCGATCTAATTATTTTAGCTGCAAAGCATCTCAGTTTTGTCTGTGATATACAGAATCATTGGATAAAAGGAGGAAAGAAATGATCTTTTAAAAGGAGGAAGGGAATGACCTTGCATATTCAGAAGGGGGGGGAACACAGACAATTAGAGAAGCAGAGTTGCCACTGAACTAAAAAGCAATGATTTGACCATAACACTTGCTTGTCGGCCCATTACGTTTAGTTGACACCTTATACTTATTCTTCCATCTCCCAGAGGTACCTGGCCCACTTTTGCCCACCTCAAGAGACACCGAGGATTGAACAGCCATGGACACTGGATTATCCTCTATTCCCTACTGGTCCCTAGTAGTAAAGTAGTGTAGCAGTGTGGGGGAAGATTATGCTGCCAATGCCTGCACTCTGCCTGCTCAGTGGATAAATAGAGGGGCTTCACCCCCAAGAGTGATATCCTAAACTATTTCAGAAGACAATTAACAATTTATTCACAACCCAGCCAAGACGAGATATCCCACCTTGTACATGGGCAAAGCTTTTGTAGCTTTCTTAAAACAGGCAGTGCTAGCCACATCTTAATGCGCTTAAAAGGGCTTATAGTTACAACTGGACAGACTATAGTCTTTATATAAACAGGCAGAGAGAGTTCATGGGGAAGAAGCCACAGGGAGCAGGACACATACCACATTACCAAGCCAAGGGGTTAGGACATAGAATGCATAGCTACTACCACTTGTCCACCACTGGCTTACTCACTTCATGAAGGCATGTGTACTGAATGTGATACGGAGCCACCTTCTCTTCTCCTTTTATTTCCACATTGATTTGCAAGCGTATAGCACCAGATACAGCAGATTTATCTGTTCTTTTCTCTAGAAAGAAAAATAAGTAGTAAGTTAAAAATATTTTTCTTTGCACAGTAACTAGCTATTATGGCAATAGCAGCACAGCGCGGTAAAAGGAAAACATGTGAAAATCCAGGCTGACTTTGAAGTGAAATATGACCCTTCAATATCATCTTTTTCGAAGTGTTAGTGTAAATTTGCATTTACCAAATGAACACAAGTGCCATGACATATTTGCGTCATTTCACACACAACTGGGGTAACTACATGTGTATCTCAGACGTGCGCAATTCAACGCTTAAAAAAAAATTAAAACCCAGTCCTTTAGCCCTACTAGCACAGGACAGCCACTCAACTAACACGCAGGTTATTGAATCAGAAAAGCCAAAGAACATACTGAAACCCTTTATTTCAGAGGGCGTGTGAATCTGCGAATGAATTTAGTGACCATGAAATTAAGAGACTAAGGGTTAAACTTTCAAAAGCAACTATGTGATTTAGGAGACTACAAGCCATTTTCAAAGTTGATTTAGATGTGTAAGCGTCAAAGGGCATGTCTATTACATGAACATTCTGTGGCAAGCTGGTGTGTAAATCTACAGCGTCCCAAAGTGCCACATACTAACTGCCCATGTGAACCCTGCAGATGTAACACTAAAGGCTCCCTAATGCAAACTCAGATACTGCTGTTAGACAGGTTTTCAGTCTCGTTGACTTGGGTTCCTAAGTCACTTCCAAAAAGGGGACCTGAGCACTTCAGAACATTTTACCCTCACTTCAGTTGGATTAAGAGCATAGCTCTATCCATGTACCTTGATCACATGCTAAAGTGCTTGTTATACCAGCCCAGGCCCTTAAACAGATTTGCAGCACCCTATGGAATTCTGCACCTTGGCTTTCCAGCACAGAGGGACAATTAAGACAGATTCTATGGTGGTTTTGTGTTGGAGATTACCATAATCCCAGCCAATTTATTTCTATTTGTTTCACACATGAGAATTGGAATCCAGCCGCTACAGGTATGAGGGTATTTTAAGACACTGCACCACCAACCCCTCAGGTTTAATTTTTCCCGGGGGTTAGGCTACCAAAGGTTAGTCCACACAGCACTTGTTCAGTTTTGAAACCTGGGATCCACTTTTCCTGAGACACCCCTGCTGGAATGGATAACAACTTGTGCTCTTTTTTCATCTCTTACACAGTTAGAGACTATTGTCTGTCACCCCAGGGATTCCCCTATTCAGACACTTTTGATTCTTTTGTCTTTGTAAATCTTGATGCCTGCACCTGGTCAAGGTGCACAGGGCTGGCTCCAGGGATGCTCACAGTTCTCAATGTTGATTCGGTTATCCCGAAGCCTTTCCTATACAAACAACATTCAATAACCATGACAATCAGCTAGTTCTTAGCTTCCAGCAGAGACCCCACACAACCCCCTCTGGGACATACTGAGAAGACAGTCAGACACGGGGGTAATATACCTATGTGGCTATGCCGGGCACGTCTTTGTCACCATTACAAGAGAGTAGAGCAGAGTGGGTTCCCATAGGAAGAAGGCGCAAATACCACTCACTGAAGTTGGTCTTTGTTTTGGTCCTTGCTTGTAAAATGCTGTTAACATTACCCCTATGGTAGTGGTGGCCAAGGTATGACTTGAAGGACAAATGCATCCAGCCCAAGAGCTCTACAATGGCTCTTAACTTGAATATAGACATTATAGCTGTGAAGACTACAAGTCTCAGCATGCAAAAATGTATTTGGATTTGAGATGTTCTGATCTAACCTAAGAATGGCCCTACTGGGTCAGACCAAAGGTCCATTTAGCCCAGTATCCTGTCTACCGACAGTGGCCAATGGCAGGTGCCCTAGAGGGAATGAACAGAAAAGGTAATCGTCAAGTGATCCATCCCCTGTCGCCCATCCCCAGCTTCTGGCAAACAGGGGCTAGGGACACCATCTGAGTCTCAACAGACTACAATAAGGACACATGCAAAGTACTCCATTTTGGAAGGAACTATCAGTTGCACACATACAAAATGGGAACTGACTGCCTAGGAAGGAGTACTGCGAAAATGGACCTGGGGTCATAGTGGATCACAAGCCAAATATGAGTCAACATTGTAACACTGTTACATCTGCACAGCTAAGCCACTGTAAGCTCACTAGTATAGATATGTAGTGTAGTCCTGCCATGAGTGCAGGGGACTGGACTAGAAGACTTCTCAAGATTCCTTCCAGTCCTACGATTCTATGGTTCTACATTGTCATACTAAAGATAAGCACAACTGCAAACTCCTCCATTTGATGCATGCTAGGTATGGCCATCAGGCTACTTGCATACTATCCACATTTGGGCAAAGTCTGGATGCTCCTGGTCAACACCAGGCCCAACTCTCTGGACAACACACTTAGGATGAGAATGTCTTCAAAGAAATTAATCAAGAAAACACATTTAAAGATCTCATTCTTGTCACCCAAAAATGTTTTTTCCCCTTAAATTACTTTGCAGTACAACGTCCTTTACTACTACATGAGTCAACAACGCGATGCTGTTGCACAAAAAAAAAAGATGTAATTTTGGGTTCCATCACCAGAGGCATAGCATGCAAGTCACAGGAGGTGATCGGACCACTCCACTCCATGCTGGTTTGGCCTCAGCTGTCCAATTTTGGTCACCAATGTAGAGAGAGAAAGGATGTAGAGAAATTGGAAAGGATCCAGAGGTGAGTGACAAGGATGATCAGAGGGATGGAATTCAAGACATATGAGCAAAGGCTGAAGGAACTGGGTATGTTTAGTTTGGAAGAGAGGACATTAAGGGGAGACATGAGATCTGTCTTCAAATACATGAAAGGCCGCTATAAAGAAAAAGATGGAGAAAAGTTGTTCTCTCTTGCCATAGGGAGTAAAATAAGAGAAAATGGGTTCAAACTACAGTATAGTATGTTTACATTAAATCTCAGGAAAAAATTCCTAACTGTAAGAACAGTAGAACAATGGAATAAACTTCCTCAGGAAGTTGTGGAATCTCCTTCACTGGAGGTTTTTATAGAGTCTGGATAGCCATCTGTCTTGAATGGTTTAGACACAACAAATCCTGCATATTGGGAGGGGGTTAGACTAGATGACCCTGGCAGTCCCTTCTAACCCTGTAATTCTACAGTAACGACAAGAGTAATGAACTCATGGAACAAGAAGGAAAGGACTAAAAGCTACTAACTACAATTTATCAGAGCATTAGAAATATGTGCTGGCAATCAAGCCTGTCCCAAATTCAAACATATGTCTAGAGCTTTGCAACAGAACTGATGTGTCTAACAGAGCATTTTCCTCTACACAGAATTTGAATGTTCCTCAATTATTGCTGAACAAGTAAGACAGTTAATGATGCTAAAAACAGAAGTGTTAAATGCTTCCACCATGTAAGCACATACTGCTTTAGGATGTGAGGACATTATACCCACTGATTACCATCTTCATCACTTGCATTAACGTGGGCAGGATACAACAGAAGGTAACATGCCTCAGGTCCAATTTTCCAGACTTCAAACCCACTTCTCCACAACCCTACTGACCCACACGGGCTGCCCATTGTCCCCGGCAACAATTTAAAAAATGAATGCTCCTTTGTAGTGCAGTAAATAAAGAAGTCTGTTATAACTTCAGAAATCCATAAAATATCTGCATGCATCCCTAATCCGGGCTAATCAAAAAATCAAAAACCAAATTCCCATTATAGATGACTAAAGCGCTAAGGGTTAGAATTATTGCGACTATCCAGTGCTGAGTTTCTTTGCACATTGACAACCAGTGGGACTTTCTGAGAGTAGAATGGACTACACTGTCTTTAAACTACTCTTCTGTTAGAAGGAGCCTTTCATACAGACTTAACAGAATGAACTATTTCATTCCACCTACAGATCTTTTTGGAACGAACTTCCACCTCCCAATCCTGCTCAATTAATTGTCCACTAAAATGAGGGACAACGGGAATCCACAATGTCTGGGGTATGGCCATCTTATTTTTGCCAGCCTGGTCCTTTGTGCCTTTTCCGACACTCTGCAAGGGAACAGCATCTTTAATAAGTTACTAACTGGTCTGAGCTTTACTTAACTTTTCTTGCTATGAGGAGAAACATCCCCCACTAAGATGTCCTCCGTGTACTCACATGAGCCTTCAAGATTCCCCACTTTCCTGCTTCTAATTTTTTTTTTAAAATATAAATCAGTCTTGGTGAAATGTGCTCATCTAACAGCCCTTGAGATTGAAAGCCTGTTTATTCACAGTACAGGTACAGCATAGGCCCTGGCATCTCATACCCACAGGGAGCACCTCAAAGGATGAGAGAAGAGTTCAGATTCTGGTTTCACTGAGTAAGCATCCAACAAACAAATTAATTCCAACTCAGGGTCACATGTGTCTGCTAAGAAGTGGACTGAAATTCAATAATTTATTTCTTATAGGCCAGTGAACAGTTCTCCAATGCTTAAAACTTTCAGTTATCTATCATTTGAGGGTGGATTTGAACTGGTAACCTACAGATGAAAGATGCCATATCCCATTCCTCAGTCAATCTGCCATCCCCAAAGTCCTCTTACTTCTGTTAAACAATAGAAAGAACTCTCTCCTCCATTCTCAGCCTAGGCAGAACAGAAGAGAGTTTAAAAACAAAAAACTGAACCTACATCTCCCACGCAGCTGTACAGAATAATAATCACTGGGCACTCTGGGGAGGCCAGAGGAAAATTTCAGCCCAGTACAGATGTCAGAGTTGGTCCTTACTCCATCCACAAACTCAGTTCTTTAAAAGTAGCTTCTCCTTCAGCCACTCTGGAGACACTGCTCCCCCTCCCAGAAACACATTTGGGCCCTGTGGGAGGCAGCAGCAGCATTAGGATGAAGGCAGTTAGTAATCTTCAAAATTCTTTCCCTTCGCCATGTGCACATACTGTCACTGCTCAGATACAACTCGCCCACTTACTGTCGTGGGGGGGCACCATCACCACCTCCTCCTCTTTCCCCCATTTTGTGAACGGCCCCTACATCTCAAAAAAAAAAAAAGTGTGTGTGTGGCCAAAACTATTAGCACATTTGTGTCAAATTCACAAATAGTTTCAGGTCAACCAAAACTTAATTTTTTAGCAAATCTACTATTCATGGAAAAAATTTCACCCAGTTCTAGTGATTTATAACGCTTGCAAAGAGAAAATACTCTGCCTTTATGATTCTCCAAAGACCACGTATTGGCCAACGTTTTTCACTGGGAAGACCACCACCTGATAGCCTGCCCCGCAACATACCCCAAAACTCTTCAAAGTCACATGTTTTTTGGAAATTACATTAATGCACACACAGTATTATGAGAGCTCCTAACCCAAACATGTCTAATTTAGTAAGGAAAGTTCCATACATTTGTAAACTATACCAAGGATTGTAATCTAAATTAGAGGACTGAAAAGCTACTCACCAAGATTATACCATACATCCATCTCTCCACTCAGTGTGCGGACTTCGATGATGGTCTGCCCCAAGAAATCGTCCGACTCACGTTTCAGCCTCTGCTTGACACGAGACTTAATGTCGTCATCCTCATCCCAGACACGCACTTTGATCCGATCCGAGGAGTTATGGCACTCACTGTGAAGACAAGCAAGTACAGATGAATGACCAGCCACAGAATACAAGGGTCTAGAATGCATGGTTTTACAGCATGACTGACCATTCCCTGCTATTTGTTTAGTGGTATTCATTTGATAGATATTCATTCACATTGGCAGCTATGGTGAAGGATGCGAAATGCAAATAAAATTTAAGTACTCAACAGGAATTGTGCTACAGAGTTTTTGAAGGCCTTCTGCTACAATGTAGCCACAAAACTCTGAGGACCCTGACCACTACCAGGGACTGCTAGTGGATACTGCATGCCACTTAGTGATTTGATTATAGTGTATTAGTCAGACGTTCAAACTTCTGTTAAACAACATAAAGAACTCTCTCCTCCCATTCTCCTCTCCTCACCAAACAAGACTCAAATGGAGGCCATTAACTTAATTTTGTTTGAGACTTTATTAGTGTCACTAGCAAAGCAAGAGTGTATTAATGCCCTAAACAATACAGTCAGGGAGATGATATAATACTGCTTCTGTGTGGGAGAAAGGGATGGGACACAGCAACTCTAATGAAGTTGGTATTTAAGAGCTACAATGTGCCCCAGGCAGGGACTAAAGAAATCTCCTTCAAAAAGGCAGCTTTGTTCTCAGTTGAAGCTTCACATCTGATCTGATGCTGAGAAAAAAAAAATCTCAGGTACCCTAAAACCTAAACAGGCAGGTAACCTGCACAACACACTGAGGAAGTGAGAGAACTCAAAAGCTATAGGGACACAGCAAATAGAGAGATCTTGTCACAATAGCCCTGCTCATTTATTGGGCATGTGATGTGATAAAGCAATTTGAATGCTCATATAAAAGCATGACAAGGGTGATTACTCATCATAACCGTTACGAATGTCTGGCCACACCAGAAAAAAAAAAAAGAGGGTGTCTGAAAATATGGCAATTCCTGCTGAAGGTCTACGTTCTAGCCTTTTCAAACCTACTGCATCTGTTGCTAAGCAACAGGGGGAGAATGAACAAGGAGAGAGAATGAAGAAATGGGTCAAAAGAGATTTGCTAAGCCAAGTCAGTGAAATGTGGCAGCAACCGTGGTGTTTACATGTTCCCTTCCAAGAACTCATTTGGTCTCCCATTGCCATCTATTGTGTTTTAGGATTCATTAACAAACAGCTAATGAAGAGCTCACTGTGAATTAAATGGAGAAATGCAGAGGCAATTTGAGGTTGTCCTGATCGTTTGCTGCTGTTTGAAAACCAATCCGTTCTGCATTCCTCAAGGGATACAAAGTACCATTTAGAATACAGAAAACCGATGTTTCAATCAATATTTCCCTGTTTTTAATTCTTTCCCTCCCACCTGTAAACATGTGCAGGTGATTAAGATGATTTGTTGCATGGTGTGCTGAAGAGGAGATGCCAAGATTGTTGTTATTCCTCTAGCTCTCAAACCTATTTGGGCATGTTGCCATCTCTGTAGGCCCGGCAGAATAAGTGGCTACACACTAAAAATTCTTCATAACCAAAACAAATATTATAAAAAACTCTCTCAATGTCCTAGGGACAGATTTGGAAAGGTATTTAATTGCCCAGAGATGCAGGCAGACATGCACAATGGGATTTTCACAAGCTCCTAAGCAAGTTAGGTCCTTAACTCCCACTGAAAGCATTTTTTGGTGCCCAAGTACTTCTATTAACCTGGCCCTATGTCTTGACCCTCTACTACAGTCTGTCAAAGGTACTGCTTCTTTAGGAAGATACTCAAGCTGATTTGACCTAGTTTGATCTGCACTGTGCGTCTTTTAAACTTGAAAGCACCACACAAGGTAGCTGGAATAACAGGTTTTTTTTTTTTTTTTTTAAACTTACAACAGGGGACTGTGCAGCACCACAACCACCACAGAATGTTACGTGGTGAGTTTTCAGTGGTACCAACTGGATCTGTACACCTCAAGACTGTTACTGTCTCTACCATACACACTTTTCCCAGAGGGATGCTACTATTATTGTGGGGCTTCTTCCTCTTTGTATTTCCTCTCCTGGCTCTGTACCAGAGTGATTCACCAGAGCTCTCTGTGCTATTAAATACCTGAACCTGGGGGGACAAGGCGGGGGGGGGGGGGAAGGGGTTTAAGGCAGAGTGAACCTATAGGATCTGTAGTCTTTGTTACTGTTGAACCAAGACAACCAGGCTGATGTCAGCCCCACTTCTACAGAAACGAGAGCTCTGGGATCCAACTCGAACACATTTATTGTCTGGGAGATGGACAATGCTCACTTTTAAATTGAAACAGCATAAACCCAGTCTTGTGGAGTCTGAACATATATTGCAGTGATATAAAACGTTTCCATAATGCAGGAAGCAGCACCTCTCTAACACTCTCCAGCACTTGCTGCACTTTTTATGTTCCTGTTTTCTCTTTTTTAAATATATTTATATTAGTTGGAGTGTTTTTATTAGTGATTGTTTGTGAAGTTTCACCTCGATTGTCTAGTTGTATTGAATTATTTAAAATAAAAATTTTCAATAAAAATAATGTACAGAAACCCGGGGGTAAAACATGAATAAAAAAAGATGAAATGAGTCAAACTGCTTCCAAGATGGTGTTTTCAGTGGGGGTCTAAATTAACTGTTACCATTCAAGAAAGATCTTGGACTCATTGTGAACAGTTCTCTGAAAACATCCACTCAATGTGCTGTGGCAGTCAAAAAGCAAACAGAATGTTGGTAAACATTAAGAAAGGGATAGATAAGACGACAGAAAATATCATGGCCTCTATATAAATCCATGGTATGCCCACATCTTGAATACTGTGTGCAGATGTGATCGCCCCATCTCAAAAAGATACACTAGAGTTGGAAAAGGTTCAGAAAAGGGCAACAAAAATGATTAGGGGTTTGGAACAGCTTCCGTATGAGGAGAGATTAATCAGACTGGGACTTTTCCAAGCTGAAAAGAGATGATTAAGGAGGGATATGATAGAGGTCTGCATCCTACTAAATCCAGGGATGTGAGTTCAATCCTTGAGGGGGTCATTTAGGGATCTGGGGCAAAAACTGGGGATTGGTCCTGCTTTGAACAGGGGGTTGGACTAGATGACCTACTGAGGTCCCTTCCAACCCTGATATTCTATGATATTCTATAAAATTATGACTGGTGTGGAGAAAGCAAATAAGGAAGTGTTAACTCCTCCTAACACAAGAACTAGGGGTCATCAAATGAAATTAATAGGGAGCAGGTTTAAAACAAACAACAGGAAGTATTTCTTCACACTATGCACAGTCAACTTGTTGAACTCCATACCAGAGGATGTTGTGAAGGCCAAGACTATAACAGGGTTCAAAAGAGAACTAGGTAAGTTCATGGAGGATAGGTCCATCAATGGCTATTAGCCAGGATGAACAGGGATGGTGTCCTTAGCCTCTGTTTGCCAGAAGCGAGGAATGGGCGACAGGGGATGGATCACTTGAGGATTACCTGTTCTGTTCATTCCCTCTGAAGCACCTGGCATTGGCCACTGTCGGGAGATAGGATACTGGACTAAATGGACCTTTGGTCTGACCCAGTCTGGCTGTTCTTATGGGAGGGAGGGAAATTGGTGAAACTGTGACTTAATGCCTCCTTTTCACAAATAAGAGTTTCCCTGGCTTATGCCATTATCACTTATTTATTATTTTAATTCCTGTAGTGCTCTGAGGGCCAAATTAGACTCAGGACAGCATTGTGCTTAGTATAGTGAAAACACAGAGGAAGACACAGTCCCTGCTCTGAAGAGTTTACAGTTAGAGCTAGTAAGGAATTTTTGACAAAATATTTATCAGAAAATGCAATTTCATCGACAAAAACTGTTTGTGGAGAAGGGTTGGCATCTATGAATTTCCTGATTCAAACAATATTTTGGAAAAAATGTTTTGAAGTTGTCAAAACATCCAGTTTCAACATTTTTGAAATGAAATGTTCCATTTTACAGCTCAAAACTTTTTAATTCAAAATTTCAGCTTATTTATAGTCTAAAAAGGTAAACAAATTAAAAAGGTTGAAACTGAAATGAAACATTTCAACTGACCCAATAAAAAAACAACAACCCTGTATTGTCTCTCTGTGAACATTTTCAAGATTTTGACTTTTTGTTCCAATTTGTGGCAGGAAACATTTTGGAAAAATGGAAAACTCTTCCAGGATACAAAAACTGTTTCCCTATTCAGTTCTACCTACAGTGTTTTTAAGACAAGAGGAAACTTGAGGGTGTAACAAACAATTGAAGAAATGGGGGAGGGAGGACTAGGGAAAGAGGAATATTTACATAGATTTAAATAGGCCAGCTAAGCACATAGCTAAATGATTTTGAGCCATTTAAAAAATATAAGTTACAAGGTAAAATTAAAAGGATAAATATCTGAAATGCCTAGCGAGCGCTTATATAGCCATTTGGGACTAGTATTTCCTTTAGGAATCATGGTAGCAGTGGCTGTGGAGGAGAGTTTTGAAGGAGAACAGGGTAATAGCATTACAGGCTAGAGTTACAGGGAGAGTTTCCTGCACATAAAGGGTGGCATTGAAGAAAGTGAAAAAGGTGTTTGTAAGAGAGGTGGATAATATAGAGTGGCATTGCTGGCAGAGTGCAGGAGATGGAGGAGGACATGATAGGACAGAGCGGATAAGCAGGAAGACGGGCTCTCTACAGGAGTTTTTAATGGATCTGAGGGGAGCAAGGTGGTTGTCTGGAAAACCAGGGTAGAGACAGAGATCTGAGGTGATGCGGGATGAGGGAGTTGTAATGATGTAGAGAAACAGAAAGAGTTACTCAGAGATGTTCGAGGGAGAAAGCAGCAAGGTTTGGATACAGCCTGAAGGAGCAGGCTGAGAGAAGGCAGAGTCCAAGCCATCCCACTTACAGATCTGGGGAAGGGAGGATAGCTGTGTTGTCAACAGTGATGGGGAAAACAGCGAGCCAGTGTTTCTAGCCGTGTTAATTTTAAAATGAGAAGCCAGCTAAGCACATGGAGAGACAGACAGGTTGGAGTGGAGAAGCCATTGCGTAAGTCGTCAGTGTGAAGATGGTTTCAGAGTAGCAGCCGTGTTAGTCTGTATTCGCAAAAAGAAAAGGAGTACTTGTGGCACCTTAGAGACTAACAAATTTATTAGAGCATAAGCTTTCGTGAGCTACAGCTCACTTCATCGGATGCATTTGGTGGAAAAAACAGAGGAGAGATTTATATACACACACACAGAGAACATGAAACAATGGGTTTATCATACACACTGTAAGGAGAGTGATCACTTAAGATAAGCCATCACCAACAGCAGGGGGGGGAAAGGAGGAAAACCTTTCATGGTGACAAGCAGGTAGGCTAATTCCAGCAGTTAACAAGAATATCAGAGGAACAGTGGGGGGTGGGGTGGGAGGGAGAAATACCATGGGGAAATAGTTTTACTTTGTGTAATGACTCATCCATTCCCAGTCTCTATTCAAGCCTAAGTTAATTGTATCCAGTTTGCAAATTAATTCCAATTCAGCAGTCTCTCGTTGGAGTCTGTTTTTGAAGCTTTTTTGTTGAAGTATAGCCACTCTTAGGTCTGTGATCGAGTGACCAGAGAGATTGAAGTGTTCTCCAACTGGTTTTTGAATGTTATAATTCTTGACGTCTGATTTGTGTCCATTCATTCTTTTACGTAGAGACTGTCCAGTTTGGCCAATGTACATGGCAGAGGGGCATTGCTGGCACATGATGGCATATATCACATTGGTAGATGCGCAGGTGAACGAGCCTCTGATAGTGTGGCAGATGTGATTAGGCCCTATGATGGTATCCCCTGAATAGATATGTGGACAGAGTTGGCAACGGGCTTTGTTGCAAGGATAGGTTCCTGGGTTAGTGGTTCTGTTGTGTGGTGTGTGGTTGCTGGTGAGTATTTGCTTCAGATTGGGGGTTGTCTTTAAGCAAGGACTGGTCTTGTATCTAAGCAGATGAGGTCACCATAACAAATGGTACAGCGAAGGGAGCAGAAGAAAGAGCCTAGTGCAATCCCTATGACAGTGAGAGGGGGAGGCAGAGAAACAATCAAAAGAGAAGAGGAAGGAATGGCTTGAGAGATCAGAGAACTAGGGGAGGAGGAGGGTATAAATCAGGGATCGGCAAACTTTGGCACGCAGCCCATCAGGATAAGCCCCTGGCGGGCAGGGACGGTTTGTTTACCTGCCGCATCTGCAGGTTCGACCGATCGCAGCTCCCACTGGCCACAGTTCGCTGTCCCAGGCCAATGGGGGCCGTGGGAAAGGCGGCCAGCACATCCCTTGGCCCACGGCGCTTCCCACAGCCCCCACTGGCCTGGAGCAGCGAACCACGGCCAGTGGGAGCTGCGATCGGCCGAACCTGCAGATGGAGCAGGTAAACAAACCAGCCAGGCCTGCCAGGGGCTTACCTTGATGGGCCGCATGCCAAAGCTTGCTGATCCCTGGTATAAAAGCAGCTGAGAGGTCAAGGATGACAACCGTGGAGTAAAAGCACTGAGATTTGCCAAGATCTCCTTGACAAATAATTATCCCAACAGAACAAAGAAATAGGTCTTCTGTTCCCACCAGTATTAAACTCATTTGTTCTAGAGCAGGGGTGGGCAAACTACGCCCCAGGTGCCACATCCAGCCCTTCAAACATTAATCTGGCCCTCGAGCTTTTGCCGAGGAGCAGGGTCCAGGACTTGCCCCGCTCTGGCACTCCACTCAGGGAGCGGGGTCAGGGGCTTGCCTCACTCTGTGCATACCATGGCTCCTGGAAGCAGCGGCATGTCCCCCCTCTGGCTCTTACACATAGGGGCAGCCAAGAGGCTCCACATGCTGCCACCACCCCATGTGCCGCCCCAGCAGTTCCCAGTGGTTGGGAACCACAGCCAATGGGAGCTGCAGACACAGTGCCTGCAGATGTGGCAGCATGTAGAGCTGCCTGGCTGTACCTCCACGTAGGAGCCAGAGAGGGGACATGCCGCTGCTTCTGGGAGCTGCTTGAGGGAAGCGACACCTGGAGCTTGCACCCCGATCTCCTCCCATGCCCCAACTCTCTGCCCCCACCCTGATCCCCCTCCTGCCCTCCGAACCCGTTGGTCCCAGCCCGGAGCACCCTACTGCACCCTCATCCTCAGCCCCACCCCAGAGCTTGCACTCCTAGCTAGAGCCCTTGCCCCCCTCCCAAATACCTCAACCCCCTGCCCCAGCCCAGAGCCCCTTCCCACACACTGAACTCCTCATTTCTGGACCCACCATAGAGCCCACACCCCCAGCTGGAGCCCACACCCCCTCCTGCACCCCAACCCCCAATTTTGTGAGCATTCATGGCCCGCCATACAATTTCCATACCCAGATGCGGCCCTTGGGCCAAAAAGTTTGCCAACCCCTGTTTTAGAGCGACAAGTACAACCATTTTGCTGTTACCTATCTCTGCAGCTGTGATTACACAAACAAATCTTCAAAGTGCAAAAGGTAGAAGCAGTGCTCAGAACCACTTAATCTCTAACCACATTATCCCAGCTTCCTCCTAGGCATTGCTGCATAGCATCAACTCCACTGTTCAAATCCAAATTTCATAGGGGTCACTGAGCTGGGAAACCACGGGTATGTCTACTCTGCAATTCAATTCCCACGGCTGGCCTGTGCCAGCCAACACGGGTTCATGGAGCTTGGGCCAAGGTTCTATTTAATGGGGGCGTAGGCATTTGGGATTGTGATGAAGCTCGAGCTCTAGAACCCAGCAAAGTGGGAGGTCTCAGAGGTTGCAATTAAACAGCCCCTTCACCCAAGTCAACTGGTACAGGCCGGCTGCGTGTGTCTAACTGCAGTCGACAGAATCTGATTTGACTTTACTACCGGTTTCAAAGTCTTCATCCAACTAAGGTCCAGGAACAGGGGATGAGGAAGCGCAACTGAAAGGTTCCACGGTCATCAAGATGTAGCTGAAGAACAGAGGCAGAGCAAGCATTGGATGTAATTGTCTTGAAAGGGGCAGGGTAAACACAGAACTCAGAGGAACAATCACATGCAACTACAGAGATGACTGAAAGGTGCCGAGCATGATAATAGGCTAGGCTGCTGAAAGGACAATTATGGAACCAAACGGAAGCTGTGGGTGACACCACAGGAGTTAACTATGTAGCAGGTGCCATTCCTGAAGCAATAACTGTAATGAAGTGTATTATTTGCGGCTGTGTGTGTCTAAATATAATATTGATTATCTACTAAAGGGAGGCAATGCAACTATTCTAACCTCCATACCCTTCCGCAGTGAAGGAATAAACACACTTTGCAAAGTGCCCAGTGACAACGTAATCTGTTCTAGACAGAATGATTTCACACCTGCCATTCAGGATCAGACCCAGCTGGGTAGCACAACGCAGTTTCCATGGGAAGATATTTTAAAATGAACAATTTGCATTGTGCCAAGGATGGGAAATGCAGAGCTGTCCTGTTGTATATAGGGCAACTTCCAGTGTCCACATCCATTAGACACTGGGTCCTTCTCCAAACATTAGCAAATGATGCCAATAATCATATGCTTTAAACAGGGGTTAAGTAGCCTCTCAGCAAGCACAGGGCTTTGCCTTTCAAAGGAAATTTTGTTCCTTATCAAATTTCTCCTAAATACTATACCTGTAATTTCACTACACAGATGCGGGTACTCTGCATCAGCCCTTCCAAAAAGAACTGAATAGAAAATATAAACTTTCCTAGTTTCAGAGTAGCAGCTATGTTAGTCTGTATCTGCAAAAAGAAAAGGAGTACTTGTGGCACCTTAGAGTTTAACTAATTTATTTGAGCAGAAGCTTTCATGAGCTACAGCTCACTTCATCGGATGCATTCAGTGGAAAATACAGTGGGGAGATTTATATACACAGAGAACATGAAACAATGGGTGTTATCATACACACTGTAACAAGAGTGATCACTTAAAGTGAGCTATTACCAGCGGAGAGCGGGGTGGAGCGGGAGAGGAAACCTTTTGTAGTAATAATCAAGGTGGGCCATTTCCAGCAGTTGACAAGAACGTCTGAGGAACAGTGGGGGGGATAAACATGGGGAAATAGTTTTACTTTGTGTAATGACCCATCCACTCCCAGTCTTTATTCAAGCCCAAGTTAACTGTATCCAGTTTGCAAATTAATTCCAATTCAGCAGTCTCTCGTTGGAGTCTGTTTTTGAAGCTTTTTTGTTGAAGGATAGCCACTCTTAGGTCTGTGATCGAGTGACCAGAGAGATTGAAGTGTTCTCCGACTGGTTTTTGAATGTTATAATTCTTGACATCTGATTTGTGTCCATTTATTGTTTTACATAGAGACTGTCCAGTTTGACCAATGTACATGGCAGAGGGGCATTGCTGGCACATGATGGCATATATCACATTGGTAGATGTGCAGGTGAACAAGCCTCTGAAAGCGTGGCTGATGTGATTAGGCCCTATGATGGTGTCCCATGAATAAATATGTGGACAGAGTTGGCAACGGGCTTTGTTGCAAGGATAGGTTCCTGGGTTAGTGGTTCTGTTGTGTGGTTGCTGGTGAGTATTTGCTTCAGATTGGGGGGCTGTCTGTAATCAAGGACTGGCCTGTCTCCCAAGATCGGTGAGAGTGATGGGTCGTCCTTCAGGATAGGTTCTAGATCCTTGATGCATTGGAGAGGTTTTAGTTGGAGGCTGAGGGTGATGGCTAGTGGCGTTTTGTTATTTTCTTTGTTGGGCCTGTCCTGTAGTAGGTGACTTCTGGGTACTCTTGTGGCTTTATCAATTTGTTTCTTCACTTCAACAGGTGGGTATTGTAGTTGTATGAATGCTTGATAGAGATCTTGTAGGTGTTTGTCTCTGTCTGAGGGGTTGAAGCAAATACAGTTGTATCGTAGAGCTTGGCTGTAGACAGTGGATTGTGTGGTGTGGTCTGGATGAAAGCTGGAGGCATGTAGATAGGAATAGCAGTCAGTAGGTTTCCGGTATAGGGTAGTGTTTATGTGACCATCGCTTATTAGTACTGTAGTGTCCAGGAAGTGGATCTCTTGTGTGGACTGGTCCAGGCTGAGGTTGATGGTGGGATGGAAATTGTTGAAATCATAGTGGAATTCCTCAAGGGCTTCTTTTCCATGGGTCCAGATAGGTCCAGCCCCCAACTAAAACTTCTCCAGCACATCATCAAGTAAAACTATTTCCCCATGTTTATTCCCCCTGCCCCCATCCCCCACTGTTCCTCAGACGTTCTTGTCAACTGCTGGAAATGGCCCATCTTGATTATCACTACAAAAGGTTTTTTCCCCACCGCTCTCCTGCTGGTAACAGCTCACCTTAAGTGATCACTCTCATTACAGTGTGTATGGTAAAACCCATTGTTTCATGTTCTCTCTGTATACAAATCTTCCCACTGTATTTTCCACTGCATGCATCCGATGAAGTGAGCTGTAGCTCACGAAAGCTTATGCTCAAATAAATTTGGTAGTCTCTAAGGTGCCACAAGTACTCCTAAACTTTCCTAGAGTGCTTTAAACCATCTTATAGAATCTAACAAAGAATTAGAATCCTGCCTTAAAATCGTACTGGATAGTTCAAAATATCCCATTTATTCTTGTGTGGCAGTGGCCACAGATAAGAATCAGGATATAGGCTTCCTTGTGATAGGCGCTACACACATAGAAATAAAGTGCATGCCCCATACATTTCCAATCAAATGTAATTGTGCAGAAGGAAGGGATCAGTCTCACATTTTTAAAGGTCTTTAGAGTAATTTCAATAGAAGCTTATTAAATGTCTGTGAAACTCACTTGGTTTCATTCCTATTAAATTCCTCAGGACTTTCTGTAATGGATGTGAAGGCAGTTAGAGGTTTCCAACAGGCAACAAGAAGGATGGCCTACTATAACTTCCTATATCAAATAGCTTACTCTTAGAGATATAAATGCACTCTGAGAACTGGTCATTAATCTAAATACTAATCCTGTGGCAATGTAGGCAGGTAATGGTCTAAAATAGTACTGATTTGGGAATGCAATAGGGACTCTACACAGTATTGATTTGGGAATGTAGACCCAAAAAGATCTCAAAGTTTTATTCTTGGAAACATGGTTCTAAACCTGAATTTCCAGGCTGGGTCATATGTACTTTTTTCAGAGAAAAGAAACATACAGGAAAGAAGGGAGATCACCTTTAACCAATGAGTTTACCCTTATGCACCTTTTCTCGCCTTATTCTAACAAGCACGGGAAAACCGTACTTGGAATAGGTACTCCATTCTTAGGCTTTGTCTACACTACCAACTTGTGTCAGTATAACTACGTCACTAAGGCCATATCTACACTACTTGCCAGATCGGCAGGTAGCGATCGATCTATCGGGGATTGATTTATCGCGTCTAGTGTAGACGCAATAAATCAATCCTCGATTGCTGCGCCATCGACTCCAGAACTCCACCACGGCAAGAGGCGGAAGCAGAGTCAATGGGGGAGCGGCGGCCGTCGATCCCGCGCCACGAGGACACAAAGTAAGTGATTCTAAATCGATGCAAGATACGTCGACTTCAGCTATGCTATTCTCGTAGCTGAAGTTGTGCATCTTAGATAGATTCCCACCCCCCAGTGTAGACCAGGCTTCAGGAGAGGTCTTCTCCCATCAGCATAGCTACCACCTTTTGTGGCAGTGGATTAATTAAGCCGACAGAAGCAGCTCTCCTGTCGGCATAGGTAGTGTCTTCACTAAGTGCTATAGCAGTAGCGCTGTAAAGGTAGACAAGCCTATACAAACAGCATGGACAATTAAGTTTCTGAACACTTTCATGAATTTTATTGTACCAATGTCTGTGAATAGCCCTATAAGGCATACAGTTGTACATCTTGCATCACATCGGGGTTACAAAGGAACCCTAAAATGGCTAAACTTTTTATCACTTAAACAAACAGACATCCTACTTGGTAATAAACCTTCGAAAAGAGCATTTAATTGTGCTTCTGTTGAATGAAGACACTTTTGAGAAGTTAGCCAGCTACTAATCACTGGATAGGAAAGCTGTAAAGAGTTCATGCAATAAACCAAACAGAAAGCAAAAACCAATGGAAGTAGAACTACCAACTTACTGACCACCTCCTGACCTGGCCCCTCTGCTACCAATGAAAACCCAATGAAACCAACTTGTGCAAAAACCAATGCAAATAGAATTTATCAACCCACTGACCTGTCCCCTCTCCTGCTTTGATTTGTCCCCTTTGGGTATTTTTTCATCTTTCAGACCATAAGTTCTTAAAGTAGAAACTGTATCTTGCCTCACACATTGCAGGTGCTATCACAACCTCTACAATAACTGGTACAAGCTCCTCACTTTGATTATAAGATTTAACAAATAATGTCTTTATTAAAAAAATGATGATTTTTCTCTTGGATAAGCATCCTTGGGAGAGAGATTTCTCAGTGAAGAATGTTTTTGGTCAAGTTGTGTAGCATATGTTCAACAGCTAGGCTCTGATTATGAATACTAGGAAATGTCAGCATTTGAAGAGTCATCTGCAGAAGGAATCCATCAGCACCAAGCATAAATAGCATGTCTGCAATTGATCTAAATCTCTGAGAAGAAAGACTCCTGTGTCCTAGACAATTAAAAATGGCTCTCCTTTTATCCATGACAAGGTCAGTTGCAACACCTAGGAACACCTTGAACCTGGTACAGTTCTTTTTCAGCATCCTTAAACCTCAATATCTTGTCTATTTAAATCCCACTTTCCTCAGCTCCTCTCAACACCTCATCCTTCTTGGTGCTCTGTCCCCTAGCAATACTAAAATTAATGTTTGCACTAAGATCAGTTTTCATATTACTGGCTGAATCATGGATATTTCCATAAAACTTGTACAGTGGCACAATTAAAACACTGAAATTTATCACATTGTATTATCTTTACCACAGTATTTGTTATATTCCCTAAAATTAGACTGGAACATACTTGTAAATACCATGGTAACAACACTGCCATAAATCAAGATTTTAATGGCACTCACACAAATATACATGGAGGCAGACTTATTGCTATGTTGATTCTAGAGTTATTACAATAATAAAGTATGGTAGTTCCTGTTTAGGAGGTAATAACTTTACCTTGGATTAATGTTAAAATAAAAATCTCATTTTTTGTTTTCATTGAACGTGGTGAAGACAGGCTTGGGGGGGGGGGGTCCACAAACTCAGTTTTGAAATATAATGCAAACAAATATATTTCAGTGTGCAGACAAGAGCCTTGCTGACCTAGAGTGGGAAGGAGTGGGGAAAGCAGGAAAGAAGAGAAGGAGAGAGAAAAAGGAGAGGGAGAGACGGATTGGTAGTTTGATGGTAAGGAGTCAGAGGTTTTAGCTAAAAAAAATTTAGGATCCAGAATCTTTGCAGTCCACTTTATTTTCAGAAGTTTTTTTTTTTTCATTTATTGTTTTTACATTTAATTAAAATGAGTGCAACTATAACTTGACAGTGCTTCTTATTACCTCGATAACCATATCCTGGGCTCACTGACTCAGCCTTTGGCGCTTATTTGCTATATAAGCAACCATGCCTCCAGACTTTATTTTAAATTTAGCCCAAAATAGGTTGATAATCTTGTAAACAGATTAACCCTCAAGTTATCATTATTTTATTTTTACAGCACTGTAGGAGAGCAAGTAGCTTTAAAAATAAGTGACAAGCTACTCCCCTATGAGCTAACAAGCCAGTTCAAACACCACAGTAAGGAGTAACAATGAAAGGAATGGTGAGGCCTTTTCTTTTGTGTGTGTTTTACTGCTACCTTTCTAAAAAATTTCAAAGGGTGTTTATTATAAAGGAATAGCGTAAGTAATTGAGTAATGGTCTCAAGTTGCAATGGGGGAGGTTTAGATTGGATATTAGGAAAAACTTTTTCACTAAGAGGGTGGTGAAACACTGGAATGCGTTACCTAGGGAGGTGGTAGAATCTCCTTCCTTAGAGGTTTTTAAGGTCAGGCTTGACAAAGCCCTAGCTGGGATGATTTAACTGGGACTTGGTCCTGCTTTGAGCAGGGGGTTGGACTAGATGACCTTCTGGGGTCCCTTCCAACCCTGATATTCTATGATTCTATGATTCTAAGTCTTCAAACTATTAAGGATTTCCTTTCCTCTCTGGGGATGTCTGAATTACAACTTTCTGTACAAATATTGCTAAAAGTAAATACAGAGTCTATGAACTATTGAACAAGAAGTGGAGGCAAAATGGATGTGCACACTTTTGTATAGTTCAGTATATATCATTAGACAGACTATGCTACGAGCACACACTATGTAAAACAAACAGACAAAACACAGACACAACTACAAGTGGTGAAGTACCACATACAGATACAGGAGAAAAAGGTATACTTGTGAAGAAATGCAGACAATATAAATGGATCAGATCAGGGGCAGATATTCAGTGAGTACTTACAAGTGGAATTTCTCCTCCCAAACAGGGTTCAGATTCCCAAAAATTGTTTTAGTTCTCTTCTTTGTTTTGCCAACTTGAACCGTCACATATGGATCACTGGATCCCGTTTTGTCCTTGGCCTGCAGACCCTGAGCACAAACCACTGTGGAGAAAATAATAATAAAGTTTTGCTATAAGCCTGCAGTGCTAAAAGATGTGTGCATGTACTGTATGATGGAACAGCTTACTGCACTACGCTCCTCAGAAACAGGAATGCTCACCAATGACAGCCTCTTTGTTCAACACTGAGAGCCACAGAGTCCAAGGCCAGAAGCGACCATTGTGATCATCTTGTCTGAACTCCTGTATAACAGAGGCCATGCAACTGCCCCAAAATAATTCCTAGAGCAGATCTCTTAGAAAAACATCCAGTCTTGACTTAAAACTGGTCGGTGATGGAGAATCCAGCACAGCCTTTGGTAAGTTGTTCCAATGGTTACAGGTTTCAGAGTAGCAGCCGTGTTAGTCTGTATTCGCAAAATACTCTCACCGCCACAGGCGCCAACTTTTGTCAGTGCCAGTGGGTGCTCACGCCCCCCCTGCCCCGGCCCCACTCCAGGCCCAACTCCGCCCCTCCTTGCCCCTATTGGATCCCTTCCCCAATACCTGCCCCAGCCCTGCCTCCTCCCCCAAGAGCACCACATTCCCCCTCCGCCCCCCTCCCTTCCAGGCTTGCCACGCGTAACAGCCGTTTCATGCCACAAGCGCTGGGAGGGAGGGGGGAGAAGCAGGACCCAGCAGCGTGCTCAGGGAAGGAGGAGGAACGGAGGTAGAGGTGAGCTGGGGTGTGGGGGCGGGACGGGTGGGGAGCTGCCAGTGGGTGCAGAGCACCTATCAATTTTTCTCCGTGGGTGCTCCAGCTCTGGAGCACCTGTGGAGTCAGCGCCTATGCTCACTGCTAAAATTTACATCTTATTTCCAGTCTGAATTTGTCTAGCTTCAGCTTACCGGTGATAGTGATTTTAGCTGACCATTTGGAAGTGCCATCAAGCACACTCTGTTTCACCGTTTTCATTTGTTGAGCATGTGTTAATTTGTTTTCACTAAAAACATCTCTGATCAAGTCAAAAATTTCTGGCTTGTTCCGTTCCCGAATCTTCATGCGATCCTTCATGGCCATGATGATGTTTTGGGTCCGATCCTCTGCTCCATGTTTAGAGCTCTTCTCTGCTGCTCCTGTGTACAATAAGGCATGGAACAGTTACCAAAAACTTGTAAACAATGAGAAAAATCATATATGTTACAGAATCATGATGACACGGATCAAGTTTATTATATTAAAAAAATCAGTTGATAAGATATGTTGTGATAATTGGGACTACAAATTTACCTAATTGGGAGCTCAACTGTGAAAAGTGAGTGACAGTCATTAAATGTCACAATAACCTTAACAACAACAAATGTTGATAGGAAAGGGTGCAAAAGGGAGACTGACTGAATTAGTCCAAACAAGATGGCCTCCTGGGATAACTCAAGGATTGTGTGAAGATCATGCCTTGTAAACGAGAAGAGTGTGGGAATGGAAAATTAGCAAACCAAAATGTGTGTGCTGGAAATTAAGCCTAATTGGTGGACAAAATAATGGAGACAGGGCTATTTTGCCCATCACTATCTTTTGAGTCCTTTTAAAAAAGAGAGAGATCAAGAAGAAAATTGGTGAAACAATCCCAGCAACTCCTGGGACCCCAGGGTCTACCATAACACTACTGGGCCTTCATCATCCTAATGCTGAGACGTGTTCTGACCAGACCAGGCCAAATCAAGGGACCTAGATGACACTGTCACCTCCACTGGCTCTGACTGAATCCAAACCACTATCTGGTATGTGAGATGTTGTGTTCTCTCCATCGCTACCCCTCCTCCCATGAACTCTTTTCCTTCCCCTCCTTACTTATTCTCTTCCCTATCACTCTCCTTTTTCCTTCTGTCCAGTAAGAGTCTGGTTTGGCTGGCTAAGACTGAGTATTTTGCAATACTGCCATAAGCCTGTGACCAGAGAGGCAAGTAAAAGCCCAACATTCGTACAACTGTGCCAGGTCTTGGGGTGGCTAAGATGACCAGGCGCTGTACCTGTGTTTTTCCAGCAGTGAAACTGCAGCAAGTGAAAGTGAGCACCAGAGAGCAGCTGCATTTTCTATCTTTACCCATCTTCTCTCCCCCATTTTCTGTGCATTTCTCTTGTTCTGTCTTCTCTAGAAACAGGATCAGACTTTAACAGCCCCAGCCCATCTTAACTCACTTTTTCTCTTTTCCCCAAAAAGGGAAATTATCATAATCTAAGACTGTCAAAAAGGGGAGATTCCTTCTAAAAATACTGTCCAGCTAGAGGGAAAGGGAACAGGGAACATTGTTAAAATGGCAGGTTTCAGAGTAGCAGCCATGTTAGTCTGTATCTGCAAAAAGAACAGGAATACTTATGGCACCTTAGAGACTAATAAATTTATTAGAGCATAAGCTTTCGTGGGCTACAGCCCACTTCATCGGATGCATAGAATGGAACATATAGTAAAAAGATATATATATATATATATATATATATACACACACACACACACACACACACACACACACACACAGAGAAGAGGGAAGTTGCCATACAAACTGTAAGAGGCTAATTAATTAAGATGAGCTATTATCAGCAGGAGAAAAAAACTTTTGTAGTGATAATCAAGATGGCCCATTTAGACAGTTGACAAGAAGGTGTGAGGATACTTAACATGGGGAAATAGATTCAATATGTGTAATGACCCAGCCACTCCCAATCTCTATTCAAACTCAAGTTAATGGTATCTAGTTTGTATATTAATTCAAGCTCAGCAGTTTCTCGTATCAAGCATTCTTAAAACTACAATACCCACCTGCTGAAGTGAAGAAACAGATTGACAGAGCCAGAAGAGTACCCAGAAGTCACCTACTACAGGACAGGCCCAACAAAGAAAATAACAGAACGCCACTAGCCATCACCTTCAGCCCCAACTAAAACCTCTCCAGCGCATCATCAAAGATTTACAACCTATCCTGAAGGACGACCCATCACTCTCACAGATCTTGGGAGACAGGCCAGTCCTTGCTTACAGACAGCCCCCCAATCTGAAGCAAATACTCACCAGCAACCACACACCACACAACAGAACCACTAACCCAGGAACCTATCCTTGCAACAAAGCCCGTTGCCAACTCTGTCCACATATCTATTCAGGGGACACCATCATAGGGCCTAATCACATCAGCCACGCTATCAGAGGCTCGTTCACCTGAGCATCTACCAATGTGATATATGCCATCATGAGCCTGCAAAGCCCCTCTGCCATGTACATTGGCCAAACCGGACAGTCTCTATGCAAATGAATAAATGGACACAAATCTGACATCAGGAATCAGAAGATTCAAAAAGTGGTAGGAGAACACTTCAACCTGTCTGGCCACTCAGTAAAAGACGTAAGGGTGGCAATTTTGCAACAGAAAAGCTTCAAAAACAGAATCCAAGGAGAAACTGTTGAGCTTGAATTAATATGCAAACTAGATACCATTAACTAGGGTTTGAATAGAGACTGGGAGTGGCTGGGTCATTACACATATTGAATCTATTTCCCCATGTTAAGTATCCTCACACCTTCTTGTCAACTGTCTAAATGGGCTATCTTGAAAAGTAGCAGCCGTGTTAGTCTGTATTCGCAAAAAGAAAAGGAGTACCCGTGGCACCTTAGAGACTAACAAATTTATTAGAGCATAAGCTTTCGTGAGCTACAGCTCACTTCATCGGATGCATCCGATGAAGTGAGCTGTAGCTCACGAAAGCTTATGCTCTAATAAATTTGTTAGTCTCTAAGGTGCCACGGGTACTCCTTTTCTTTTTGCGAAAAACCATGTTGACTCTTCCCCTACAAATTATGTTCATCTATCTGTCTGACAATTCTCTTCTTTACTATAGTTTCAAGAAGAAAGTGGCTGTTTCCCAGGAGAGAAAGTTCTATTTTGTAAATGGAGCCTGATAGTTCACAATCCAGGGGTCCTGGGATGACTTGAAATCAATCGCTGGCACTTATGTTACTCTCTCACCTGATGATGATGATGACAAGGAAGGTGCTTTGGGAGGCAACAGACATTTCTGCTCCTGTCGCTCAGTTGTAACCTCAAGTTGCTTGTGGAGGCCAATATCCTGCTCTAACACAGAGGGCCTGGCTAATGGCACCACTCCTTCTCTTCCTTTGTGAGCGAGGAATCTGGGGCCTGTGCAGAAATAGTCCTCAATAAGGCCAACATGGCCAAAGTGGCACATTGTAAGGATTCTGGCCAACGTTGACATTGGCTGGTCCAGAGCCAGTGAAGTCTTGCTTGAGATAGGGCTCCAAATGGGATCCTCTAGTATCCCTTCTTTAGGGACACTTTCTGAATGTGGGAGAGAGGGGTTCCTACTTCATAACAGTGAAACTGCATAGGCTTGATGAGTATATTGTCTTCGAACGGTGTAGTCCTTGGGCTGGTTGGGGTGTCCCAAAGTCTCAGAAGGAGACGCCAATTCCTCCCTTAAGATATATCTTGGGCTCTGGGTGAGTTTGACCACTGGTACCAATGTCAGTATGTGGTCGTCCTTCTCCAGTCTTAGGGTACATCTACACCGCAGCTAGTGGTGTGCTTCCCAGCTCAGATAGACAGCACTTCTAGCTCTGCTTGAGCTAATGCACTAAAAATATCAGAGTAGCTGGGGGTAGCACAGGTGTTGGCTCGGGCTATCTATTAGAGTACATAGCTAGGGGGCCTAGGCAGGTTTGTAATTAGGCAACTAGCCTGAGCAGCCACCCTTGTTACCCCAGCTAGTCTGCTATTTTTAGCACACTACTTTGAGCAGAGCTAGCATGTGTGTCTACTAGAGCTGAGATGCACACTCCCATCTGCAGTGCTGATGTAACCTTAGAGACAATGGATGACTTGGAGACTATCTCTGGAGGAACAGCATTTGTGATTGTCCTTGCAGGAACGTCCCACATGGTGTTTTGAAAGGATTATGATAATCTAGTCTGATCTCTGGCATTACCATAGGCCGACGTGTCTTTGAAAAACTCCCACTTAAAATAGTGTAGCTATAAAAATTACAAATGTTTGAAAGGCTGCAAATTCAAAATTAAGGTGAATGACCGTAAGAAGAGAGGATGGAGGTGAAGTAGCTATTACACACCAATCACAAAACAAGAAGCTAGCAGAAGATAAAATCTTTCAAGGGCATTCAACTACTAAGTCGAACCAAAGAAGTCCGACATGTAAATCCTGCTCATCTACACATCTCCAAAATCCAAAAACTTCCTAGAAGTGTGAGATGGTAATGATGGCCCCAAGAATTATCATTCCCTGATAAATTTCATAGTTATGTTAACTGCTCACAAAAAGTTAGCATCAGTTAGATCTGAGCCATGAATTAAGGAAAATACCACCACAAGCAACAGACTGGACAAGCTAGAGAAGAACAGTTTATAAAATTTAGAGAGGATACCAAGATGGGAAGGATTGCAAGCACTTTGGAGGATAGGATTAGAATTCAAAATGACTGACAAATTGGAGAACTGGTGTCAAATCAATGAGATGAAATTCAACAAAGACAAATGCAAAGTATTTCATTTAGAAAGGAAAAATTATTTGTGCAAGTACAAAATGGGGAATAACTGGCTAAGTGGCAGTACTGCTGAAAAGCATTTGGATCACAAATTGAATAGCAGTCAACAATGTGATGTAATTTCAAAAAAAGCTAATCTCATTCTGGGCTGTATTAACAGGAATTTTGTATGTAAGACACAAAGTAAATGTCTCACTGTATTCAGCACTGGTGAGGCCTCAGCTGGAGTACCGTGTCCAATTCCGAGCGACACACTTTAGGAAAGATGCGAGTGTTCAAACCAGAGAGAGTCCAGAAAAGAGCAATAAAAATGGTAAAAGGGTTTAGAAAACCTGATCTCTGAAGAAAGAATTTTTAAAACTGGCTGTTTTTAGTCTTGAAAAAAAGATGACTTAGGGGGACCTGATAGTAGTCTTCAACTACATTAAGGGCTGTTATAAAGAGGATGGTGTTCAATTGTTCTCCATGTCCATTGAAGGTAGGGCAACAAAATAATGTGCTTAATCTGCAACCAGGGAGATTTTTGTTAGATATTAGGAAAAACTTTCTAACTATAAAGGTAGCTAAGATTTGGAATAGGCTTTCAAGGGAGGTTGTGGACAAACACTTGTCAGGGATGATCTAGGCTAGGTTTATTTAATCCTGCCACAGCACAGGGGGCTGGACTTGATGACTTCTCGAGGTCCTTTCATGCCATACATTTTTATGATTCTTTGATTCTATTAGATAAACAGGAATATCAGACTTTACCCTACATACAAGTTTGCAGTGGTTTACTAAGGGTGTGTTTTTAAACTGGATTTAGTTAGATCTGTACAAAATTCTGTGTGGACACATCAGTTTAAGAGTGTCTTATTTTGGTTTATCTTAATCTGTTTTTACTGGATAAAGTTAAATTGAAATAAACTACTTAAACCCCGTTCATGGTGTCTATACACAATCTTGCATCTATAACTAACCTGCTTTAAAAATATACATTTAATTAAACCAATGAAGGTTTATGTGTTGACCAAAAGCCTCTGGGTCATAGGAATACCTAAGGATTTGAGAATGTGGTCAACTCCTTCATGAAGCTAACAGGTGATATTGGGAAGCGATTCACACAAAGCATTGATGATATGGATATGGAAAAATTTTCAGAGGCTATTGACTGGAAAAATCATGGAGCAGGTCCTCAAAGAATCAATCCTGAAGCACTTAGAGGAGAGGAAAGTGATCAGGAACAGTCAGCATGGATTCACCAAGGGAAGGTCATGCCTGACTAATCTAATCGCCTTTTATGATGAGATTACTGGTTCTGTGGATGAAGGGAAAGCAGTGGATGTATTGTTTCTTGACTTTAGCAAAGCTTTTGACACGGTCTCCCACAGCATTCTTGTCAGCAAGTTAAGGAAGTATGGGCTGGATGAATGCACTATAAGGTGGGTAGAAAGCTGGCTAGATTGTCGGGCTCAACGGGTAGTGATCAATGGCTCCATGTCTAGTTGGCAGCCGGTGTCAAGTGGAGTGCCCCAGGGGTCGGTCCTGGGGCCCGTTTTGTTCAATATCTTCATAAATGATCTGGAGGATGGTGTGGATTGCACTCTCAGCAAATTTGCGGATGATACTAAACTGGGAGGAGTGGTAGATACGCTGGAGGGGAGGGATAGGATACAGAAGGACCTAGACAAATTGGAGGATTGGGCCAAAAGAAATCTAATGAGGTTCAATAAGGATAAGTGCAGGGTCCTGCACTTAGGATGGAAGAATCCAATGCACCGCTACAGACTAGGGACCGAATGGCTCGGCAGCAGTTCTGCGGAAAAGGACCTAGGGGTGACAGTGGACGAGAAGCTGGATATGAGTCAGCAGTGTGCCCTTGTTGCCAAGAAGGCCAATGGCATTTTGGGATGTATAAGTAGGGGCATAGCGAGCAGATCGAGGGACGTGATCGTTCCCCTCTATTCGACACTGGTGAGGCCTCATCTGGAGTACTGTGTCCAGTTTTGGGCCCCACACTACAGGAAGGATGTGGATATATTGGAAAGAGTACAACGAAGGGCAACGAAAATGATTAGGGGTCTAGAGCACATGACTTATGAGGAGAGGCTGAGGGAGCTGGGATTGTTTAGTCTGCAGAAGAGAAGAATGAGGGGGGATTTGATAGCTGCTTTCAACTACCTGAAAGGGGGTTTCAAAGAGGATGGCTCTAGACTGTTCTCAATGGTAGCAGATGACAGAACGAGGAGTAATGGTCTCAAGTTGCAATGGGGGAGGTTTAGATTGGATATTAGGAAAAACTTTTTCACTAAGAGGGTGGTGAAACACTGGAATGCGTTACCTAGGGAGGTGGTAGAATCTCCTTCCTTAGAGGTTTTTAAGGTCAGGCTTGACAAAGCCCTGGCTGGGATGATTTAACTGGGACTTGGTCCTGCCTTGAGCAGGGGGTTGGACTAGATGACCTTCTGGGGTCCCTTCCAACCCTGATATTCTATGATTCTATGACTGATTGTAGAGATAGGTGGGAGGGACCTCTGCCCTGGGGTCACAGTAGAACTCTGGGGTTAATTTATCTCTATAGATTTAGCCACAGGTTCTCTGCTTTGTCCCAAAGATTCACACGAGGAGCCTGGAGGCTGGGTTGTGCAAATTGCTAGCCTGCAGATGGAAAGAGAGGGGCTTGTGGAGTCCAGAGCGGGGCACCTGGGTTGTCAACAGCCAGTAGTTTTGTGCAAGTTTCCTCCAGCTGGCAGACAAGGCTCCCTTGTGCTGCAAGCAGGCTGTAGCAATTCCCCCTGTACCTCTTGCATAACCCCTTAAGTGTCTCAGTAATCCCCACAGTCTGATGTGCAAGCACCTCTCACCTCCTCCCACAGAGATATCTTGTATCAGCTAACCAACCAGTTATAGACTGAACATTCAGTAAAGATATATGAAGCTGAAATGATCCAAAGGGCAATACTCTGAACTTCAAATACAAAGTACAAAGCAACTCTAACATGACAAGGCTTTCAGTCACAGGGCATACGCTATCCCCTACATATATATACACACACAATAAAATCCTTGGGTAACACCACACAAGCTTATTGAGAGAAACCAAAAAGGCAAACAGTCCAATTTTATCAGCATTATCTGGGATCCTGAAATCTAGAATGAACTAAAAAAAAAAAAAAAAAAAAAAAAAACTTACCAACTTTACGGAAAATAACGTGCAATCCAATCCAGTCCCTAAGAGCTTCAGTGGCCAGGGTGGAAATGTTCTGTTTTTTAGCATTACTTTTGGAGGCAATCACTGACCACACAACACGTGAATGTAAATGATTTGTTATAAATGATAGACAATTTCCTAACTTTAAGGCCTGCTTGTTCTTGCAAGGTTTGCTGTATAAGAATAAACTCTCTTCCAGTGAATGACTGCAGTGACTGAGTTCAAAGGTCTGAAGAACATACAAGATCTTGAGATGCTTAGTGCCCTATAAATGGGTTTGGACGTCCCCAATGCACTCTCTAGAAACCAGTCATGGTATGGGTCAATCTGGGAGTGGAGGCACAGTGATTTGGTTTCCCTCTGCATCCACTCACAGATTGACCCATACCATGACTGATCACAACTATTAGCAAAGCATAACATAACAGCACTGGCAGTTTAATGGAAAAAAATCAAGACGGCAGCATTGGTGGTATAAAAGACAGCTGTTCAGTAGGAGGAGAATGCTTGGAAATTATTTGTTCTTAGAACTTAAAATAGACATTTAAATGTAAAGTAAGGATATTCTTCTCATTCTGTGCAAATATTTCCCAAAACAGAATATTGGGAGCAAACAGGTGCTTCATCATCTTGGTGCTTTCATCATTGCTCAGCATGGAAAATGAAATTTTATCATGACTGCAAACATATCCATCACACAGGACAATCCAATTTCAGAGCCAATTTCTGAGGTTATAATATGTTCAGAGTCTAATAAGCAAAAGTTTCCTATTCACAAAAAATGTTATTGGCTTTGAATCTTGAATCAAAAACCGTCTGAAGAAGTTAAAAGTGAACTTGAGCTCCAGGAGCCCAAATGGCATCAGAAGCCAGAAATAATTAACACTGTTTTCATCTGGCCTGGAAGCTAAACCCCTTCTTGTCAGATGCCAACATAGCCGCAGCAATCCATGCATCACTAGCTACGAGCTGATGACTGCAGTACATGGCGATAAGGGAAGCTCCAGATGGTGTAATGTTCAGTGGCCGGTCTTCTGAGTAGCACAGACCAACACCACCACATGACCCCAGCATCATGCATGCCACATTCCTATTCAATAAAAGATTCAGTTTAAGACCTTGATTCTTTATTTTAAGACCCTCAAATGACTGAGCTTGTTGTAATCCTCAGGCAGGATGGAATTAATAGCATGAAAAATCAGACACAGGAGTAAGACACTGGGCCTTCTCAGTGGCTGGTCCATGGCTGTGCAACTTCCTTCAGTGAGGATTTTACCATCAGAACATCCTCACTCTGAAAATCCTTCAGAACTCTGCTCCCACACCTTCTCCACCCTCATTTCTTAGCGTCATGGCCACTCATCCCCAACCTTCGCTTTCCCCATTCATATCAGTCATTTTCCAGCTACTCCCACAAAGATATCTGGGGTTTGGGGGTCCTTTGGGCACTACTACAATTAATAGTCCCAATGCCATGTTCAGTGCAAGGGATAAAAGTGATCTTTTTCCAGTAGCTTTCCCTTAGGGATTTCAACAATAGCTTGATGTGAACCCAGGATAAAAAGAAAAAGGAAGAAAGAATGGGAGTACTAATGGAAAAAACTTCTAGCCCACCTGAAAATGGCAGTAGAAGGAGATGAGAGAATATCTTCTCTTGACCAATTATATATGTATGTAAATACATTAATGCTCATATCACAGCAATAGGCTTATTATAAATACCTGCAGAAGACAGAACTTGGAACTTTGTATTCCTTGGAAACAAGAGACTGATGTCAATACCAGCTATAAACCAGATGCTACAGTGACAACTACCATATAAGAATCCAGACAGATCATCCCTCAAACAGCTGTATGCCTTCTTCCACGACATCCCACATGCTTGGAATGTCCTCCATGGACTGATCCATAAAAAATGCTACCCTCACTTTCCATGACACGTACAAGAAATCAGCCAATCTACTATGGATAGGTGGCAAAAAATATATGTTGAAAGGTTAATAGTAGATAAAAACTCTATGTACTTTGATATTTTCCCTCTCCTTCACTTTTGTGTCTCTTCTGAGGTAATAAGGCCTTTAGTGCAGATACTGTTTCTACCAGTGTTTTTATAGTGCGCACAATGAGGCTCCAATCCAACGTAGGGGCCCTGAGCGCTACCATAATATAACCAACAAAAACTAGATTTGGTTTAGATTAGAAAGGAGAACACTATGTAGAGCAAATTTGAACCCAGATCTCCACAGAATCTCAATATTTTTCTGGTTTCTGAATATCAGTACAATATGTCCAATAGTCTTATTTCATTCAGCAAGTACAGGAGTTCCTGACTCAAAAGAACAAAACCTCAGGCAACTACTCAAAATTTCAAGGTAGCATACAAAAAATGGCATTTGTTTCATGACCCTGCTCACTGCAAATACATTTTACTTGTGTAACTTTATCCTATAGACTTATGTGGAATTAAGCAAAACTACATTTCAAGAGCATGCTCTCAAACTGTCAGAATAAGGATTCCTGCTAAAAAGAAAGCCCCACACATCTGATGTTAACGCAACTGGGAAAGTTCAAAGTCTCAGATTTATTTCATCTCAATTCTTGCTTTTCCTGCAGGAATCCCTATTATGATTAGAGATGAGTGAGCCAGCTGGGACCTTTGCTCATTCCTCAAACTCAACCTATACCCTATCTAAAGAGTGAGAGAGTGTGTATTCTACCTTCAGGAATACTGGAACACTCATGAGAAAGCCTTTTCATGGGAGTCTTTTTTCAGCCCTAATATTTGTGTGCTTATCCCAAGGGTACACCTAAACATTATGATCCATCACCAACTCTCCAATTTCTCTGCAGCTCCTTCTATGTCTGTCCCCTCCTTTTCTTGATACTATGTTCTCCACCTTCAGCTAACCCTAACCTCAGCATCTTTCACACTCTGGCTAGCTGTAGTGGGGTGGACACCCGCTCAGGCCCAGAGAGGTTTAAAATAGCTCTGGGAGAGGGCTGGGGCAGGGGAAGAGCTGGGCTGATTGGCAGAGCAGCCACAGCTGGGAGCCAGGGCCCAAACAGACCCAGCAGGCCTTATAAAGACTAGGGAAGCCAAGAGCAGGAGAGAGACTCTCTCTAGCTCTGAGAGGGAGGGACCTGGCTGCAGAGACCTGAATAGAGGACCTAGTTTGGAGCAGGGCAGGGGAAAGATCAAGGGAGCCGGGGAGCTCTGGCCAAGGAAAGCCCCAGGCTGCAGGCCTGGGAAGGCCTATTAGGTACGGGGCAGGGGCAGGGGCAGCCACGGGTAGGCAGAGGCAGCAGGTCCAAACCCAGTCTTGCCGGTGATGAGTGGCTCATACTGCAGTCTGCCCCAGGGCGCGGGGGCTAGCTGGTGACTGGCAGGAGCCTACAAACTGAGGCGAGCGAGGTAGGGATAGTGGATGGGGGGTTCCCCTGGGAGGGGGAGATCCAGAAATGTGGGGTACTGTCAGAGGGCAGCACTCAGTGAAAGCTGTGGTCCTGGGAGGGACACAGGAGCCAGCAGCAAGGCGAGACACTGGCCTGAAGAGGGTGCTCCGGAGACTGGAACGCTAATACCCTGAGATGACCAGCAGGAGGCGCCGCCAGTGAGTCTGCGCATGGTTACACTATCCCATCAATTGTCTACCCTGTTGCATCAGTTTCCCTCCGCTACTGGGCTACTGAGCACCTTTGAACTAAATCCACAGAGACCACATGAACTCTCCAAAGTTCTCTTTCCTAAACAAGGTAACTTTACCCCCACCTAAACGTTTCCTGATGTCCAGCTCGCTGCACTTGGTCACCACTTTCCACATAACCCTATTCACTGAAGTATCACACACTTAGGGCGTGTCTACACTGCCCCACAGTTCAGACTAAAGGGGTGTGAATACTACTCCAAACCAAAGTGCTATACTGTAACTACCCTGTATTGATACCAAGGATGCAAACTAAAGAGTTCCTAGTGCATGTTAACATAGTCCTCTTCAAAGAGGACTTCATGAATGCAAACTAGGAACATTTTAGTTTGCACCTGTAGCATCTGCATGGGGCAGGTACAGCGCAGCACTTACATGTACAGTGTTATTCACCCCTCCAAAGTCCAAACTGCAGGGCAGTGTAGACATAGCCTAAGATTTTGACAGGAGGTGGCCACAACTCTAGTTTCACACAGGTGTGTGTCTCCCATTTTTTCTCCATTTTTTAAATTCAAGTCTATGGATAGCAATTTATTAAAATACATTCCCAATTTATTCCATATAAGAATTATCCTCTGTATGAAATTTTCACTGCATTCCCTAAGTACTTAGCCCTTTCTTAAATGCTGATTTTAATCCCATTATCTCAACATTTCAATATCTTATTTCATCTTTTCGGGTTACTACCAACCAATTTTTCCTTGGCTCTCCTTAGAGTTCAAACTTCTTTTTATACTGGCACCATGCTATAAAAATGTCACAGTACAATGCATATGCATTTTCATTATCTCCAGATGCAAATGTTTTAACAATGGCTAATGTGCAAGGATTTCAATGGCTCTTCATCTCAACACTGAAGACCATCTGTACAAACAACAATGCTTTTTGGTAAATTGCAGAAACAAACTGGAACAAAACAAACCTGATCATGAAAACCCAGAATAAACATGAACACTGCTGCCACAGGGACAGACATTCTAACTCAGGAGTTAAGATGTCTGACAGGAACTTTCATCCCATCCTTTTAAAGATATTGTACTTTCGTGACTGATCTAATACTTCTAAACTAAAGATCACATTAACAATTATATATAGGCTGGTCAAAAATTATTTTTTATTTTTGTATAATGTTGACAGATAACATCAATGTTTATTTTTAAGCATTTTTATTAATTTAAATTTTCACAGTTGTAAAGTAAGCAGGGATCAGATAATAGGAGGGTTAGACAATTATTTATGACAGTGGGGACAGATTCAAATAGTTAAAGCTTTATAAGGTTTAAACACAAACTGTCCACTTTACAAAGTAAATATCCCTTATGTAAAACTAATATTAAAGTTTTCAAGAAGCATTTTTCTTATTTTGATTATCTGTAAATTTTTTTCATCAATAGAAATATTTTTTCCTTGTGTGTCCTTGTGTTTCCTTCCTTATTTGTGTGTGTATGGAGAAAATTGATATCTATCAACATTTATCGATAAAAGTCTAATCTTTCCTAACCTAATTACATGTAGTAATAAAAATAATGATCTATTCCAAGCACACCAAATAATTGATGAGGTTCATTCTCTACTGCATCCCTTAAACCTCTCCTTTGCGTGTATTATATCTAATTTATAATGCAAGCTCCTTGTAGCAGGGCCCTTTTAACAGTTCTGAAAAGCCTCATGCAGTTGTGAGGTGCTGCAGAAATAATAAAATTAACTGACTCATAAGGAGTATCCCATCTCGCTAGTGATATGTCTATGTAGATTCTTACATGGCCCTCATCTGCTATAGGACACCAGCATCTCAAACATATTGTTTGAATGAAGGTAGTGACTAAAGGCTCCAAGTAGGATCTGTGCCCCATTGTGCCGCGTACACACAGACAGCACCTTCCCTGAACAGCTGGCACTCTAAAACTAAGGATGAGAATGAAACAGGCACAAAGAGGAGAAGTGACTTGCTCAAAGTCACACAGAGGAGTGGCCAAGCTCGGAACATCGAGTCCTTTGCCTTACTCACTGGATCAAGCTGCCTCTCCACATTAATGGATTCATCATAACAAACACTCTCCAACGCTGTAAGGCACATGAATATTACCATTCCAAATTTGCAGATGGGGAACTGAGGCACAGAGATTAAAGGACTTGCTCAAGGTCAATCGAGAAGTCTGTAGCACAACCAGGAATTGAACCTTCCTTTATAGTATTTCAGACCAGTGCCTTAAAACACAAAAGTCTCTCTCTCTCTCTCCTTGGAAACAACATGCGTCTGCAAGAGGGTGGTGGTGGTGCAGTACAGCAGCAATGTAGAGCACAATTTCAAGAACTCATTTATTTCAGAAAACGTGCAGTCATTTTAATAGAAGCTGAGAGACTTCACTAGTCATTAGACTAACATGAATCTAAACAAACTGTCAATTACGAGATTCCGTATATGTGCACAGTTTGGAAAAGACTATGGACAACTTGTTTGCAACTGGCTCTTCTCCAGTCCCTTCCTCTCCCCGTTCTCACCCACCCCACTGTCAAAATGTTACAAGGAAAAGCCACTTACTCTGTAAGCAATCAGCATTGAGCAGGTCTTGGCATTTCTCGTGACATTTGACCCCACATTCAGTGCAGCGCATACCCTGCCGTGCAATGCCCCATAGGAGCCCTTCACATTCGTAGCAATATGTAGGGGTCGTAGCTGTCCACACCTCAAAATTGTGAGGGGTTGTGCAGGAGATAGGGTAAATTAAGGCTTGCAGGGTCTTCTTATATACATGAGATTTCTGCAATACAAGAACACACATGAAGCAATGTCTGGGATTAGGATGTTTATAACATGCACTGTTTAGCAAGAGAGTCTTATCCCGGGATAATGGGACTGTTTTCTTTAGGGAATGTATCATTTTTCTTGAATGAAAAAGAGAAAAGGCTAAGATTAAATAATCAACGCCTGTCACGTTATGCCTGATGGAGCCATGACTGAGTAGCTAAGACCATGCTAACCCTAGACCTTGTAGAAATGATGTGCAGAAAACACCATTAATCAGTTTTGCAGTTACTTTAAATAAACCATAACCAATGACATTCAGAGAGCAAGAGAAGTCAGGTGTGTGTGTAATAGTACACTACATAACCGAGTTCTATTCAGCATGTCTTCGTTCAGAAATCAGACCCTTACATGCTATTCTAAGGTTCTATCTAGGACATCATATTTGACACACTTTTTTAAAAACCAAGTAATACCGGTTGCTTTACACCGAAACTCCTAGTCTGAGTCCTGCAGTGCTCACCTGATACTCCAAGAAGAATCTGAATATTCACAGAACCAGCCCCCCAATTAATTTGTTTAGGAAAGACCCCGGGGAACAAATAAACTCTACTTACCAGCTCTTCATCCTTAAGAGAAGTTCTAGTGGCCATTGCTGAGGTAATTCCAACTTTCCTGGATTGAACCAATGACTGAGAAGGAAAAATGTCTGTTATTCATTACAAAAGTGTACACAAATTCACTGGAGGTCACAGATTTGTACATGCACAAAAGGAAGATTCTGTCACCAGCAAAGGTACTGAACAGAAAGTCTACACAAGTCAACAACCCTCTGCTACATATTCCAAATGTAATCTCCTTACCCCAGAATGAGTCAGGGTGTGTACTTTAAATACATAACACTTGTTAACCGTTTATGTTTCCTTCTGCCCCAATCCACTTGGTTCTGGAGTGAATTTTATTATTTTCCCCTGTATGAAGTGTAGATGAAAACTGGATTCTCTCCTGCATCCTTGAAACAGACAAGGTTTATACACAGTGTTCTAAACTCATGCTCCAGCTTCTACATTCAAGTTCACTCATAGACAAAGGAGATCAAATTATCAGCCTTGTCATCTAGAAAGAGCTCCAAACAGGGATGGCTGGATTGGGTCAGAATGAGGAGGATAAACTAATCTTGAAGGATTTTATGGGTTTGGAAGGGCAGCGTGTTTGAATGTGTCTGTGTGTCACATTCAGTGGCAATCACCGAATATAATGAACATCACTGCTCCTCAGAGTATCTACCTTCACATTACATATGATGGAGGGACTGCAATCTTACATTCTTAAGTTACTGTTTTTTCAGCACCTGCCACTGGCATCTAACCAATATCTAAAAGGCTAGATAAACAGATTAGGTCCTCCAGCAAATTACTCTAGCTGTAGGAAAGCAGACAAGGAAATAAGAGATGATGTTGCTGGTTCTAATAAAGCCAGCTAACCCTCTCAGAAGCCATCTCTTACTCTGATTTATGATGCTTGAGAGAAGACTGAAAAGGTTCATTCAGTCAGTGATGTGGTGGGCCAAAGTGAGGCATATGCATGCATTGTGGTACGGCAACATTCAAAATAAAAAAGCAAAAACATTGGAGGGGAAGTAAAGTAAAAAAAAATCTTTACTTCGGGTAAAGACGTGATGGACAGTTTTTAGCTCCACTTACCATAGCCTGTAGAGAGAGTATGAAAGCATACAAAAGAAGTATAATAGGTTAATTCCATTATTACAAAGTTCCCAGAGATACAAGCAGTTAGTAAAACATACCCTCCTAGCCTCTGCACGTGCCAGATGTACAAACCAAATTCTCTATCTTTACATAGAATACATTTAGATATCAGTGTATGGAGGTTAGAAATTTCACAACTTCTCCCCAAGTGTTAATGTATTAGCTGTACCTAATACAATATTCAACACCATCCGTAAAAGTTACACTCATCTGACATGCCATCAGTGTAAGAAAGCAAGCTGACCTCACTGTATGGTTTCTATTGGAACATGTAACAGTGGGCGAACAGGTTTCAGTGATGGGAGGAATTTTTAACCTTCAAAGTGCACAACAAGTCCTGTGTACACACACGAAGATACAGTCGGCAGATTTATTTCTCTCAAACATTCTTAGCACCTAGTATTTTTCCGAAACACCAGTCTAGATGTTTTCATATTCTACCCATAGGTTGGAGATAAATTAACTAGAGTAATAAATGGTATTGTGCCCCAAGGCACAAAGTGACTACAGCAATTATTATATTCATAGAAAGAAAAATCTTACCAAATCACTGACAAGTGGAACCGGTTTCTTTTTACGTAGATCAGGCATGCTGTCAATGCCATAGAGACCACCTGCAGGCCTGGAAGTAAACAGGGGGAAATGCGTTAATAAGGTCACAGAAATGGCACAGTATGAATCTGTCACAAAACATCCTGTAGAAACCAAACATGGCCTCCTGCAAATATTGATCACTCTGCTAATAAAGTAATCAATGTAAATAGAAGGAATCAATTTTGACACATGAAGGATTAATACATTGAAATGTGACTCAGTAACAAAACAGAAAATGCTAAACCCTACAATGAATAACCGTATCAAGTTTAAATGCTGAGAAGCACTCTGCTTTCTTTTGGTATAGCTGCATCCACAATTTACTGCTGCTATTTTGAGCTTCAAGTCCTTGGAGGTTTGGAAACCATGTTGGCCTCTTTCTTATCCCCTCTCTTCACCGCCCCCTGGCCTCCCCAATGAAATCAGTTTTGATCTCTTCTTCAGAAAAAAAAATCACAAGTTTTGACAGAGTTAATGCCAGAAGTAATCATACACAATTGTGGCAGCAACACTTCAAACTCTAGACAGACGCATTCCATTTACTGTAACTCCAGCCTCCTGTCATTTTTTGTGTATCTACCGGTATTCAGTAATTCAGAACACTACTACAGTGTGAGAGAGGTAGGTAAGGTGGGAAAGTGTCAAAGGGAGAATGACCAGCCTAAAGGTCATAGCCAACCATCATTCATATAAGTGCAGAACAAGTCCTGGGACTCAGGCCTTTAGGATTTTGGGGGGAAATTCCATATTTTGGGGAAAAGGAGAGAACTTTTCTCTTGTTTTTTTATGTTTATGATGCCAAGGCTATTTCTAATATTCCAAACCTTGGGGCAAGGATGAATTTCATCACCAAGGCTATCACTAAGCTGACAGGTAGAGGCATGAAGATTCATAGACAACAGGAATACAAGTGCTGCAATATGGTAAAATTATATTCATTTTACAGCATCCAAAAGAGATGCAATAATTTTTTTAAATCAAAACTTAAAAGATTCTCCTCTCCAAAAATAAAGTTTGATAGTTTTTAGTATACTTTCTTTTCCATGCAAGTTACCTGACCAATGCAGGATTCATGTAACAGAAACAATCATCGCCTTTAAATTTCAAACATTTTCCATATAAAGAGAGGGGGATTTTAAAACATTATAGATCCCACACTGAAGTGCCAGCCATTCATTAGTAAAGTCGGCAGTGGAGTGAATGGCTGCGTTCTTTCCATGAAAACCAGAGTCATTTCCTTGGCAACACTTATACCGTTTGTTTTCCTTGGTGCAGAAAACAATCACAATAATCCTATTAAGTGATAACATTAGGGAAATGTAAGTTTGAGCTCAAAGTGGCTCGTCACTGAGAGTTAAGTGCCTAACTAAATCCATTGCATGCATTTACACAACACCAAGTAGAAGACAGTATGCTAACTACGAAAGCGCAGAGCACTAGCTGTGAACAAATGTGCTTTCCTTTAATATCACTGTGGTTACACTAAATGTAAACTGAAAACAGAACTTTTAAAGCAAACACCGTGATTTCCTCCATAAAAGAGGGATGGACCGCCATGACAGAGCCTCCATGGGCACTTTAAAGGATGTGTGCTTCTAAGTCTCTCTTTTGAATGAGCTGAAAACTCCACAGCCATGCTACACAGGAACCATTTTCTTCAAAATTTCCCACCACTGCACTACCACCATTCTGAGATTACAAGTTTGGCGGATAGAAATAACTCTGTAGATGTAACAGACCTAGATTTTTGTAAGGCATTTCACAGAGTACTGCACAGCATTCTTATCTTAAAATGTGCATTATACAGCATCAATACAGCACAACTTAAGTGGATTAAAAACTGGTTACCTGACAGATCTCAAGAAGTGGTTATCAATGGAGAATGATCATCAAATGGGGATATTTCTAAGGGAGTCCCACAGGGTATGGTACTAGACCAGTGGTTCCCAAACTGGGGTTTGCAAAATGTTACAGGGGGTTCTCGGAGGGAAATTCCCTAATGGCAGACAAAGCTGTCCCTAGGGACCCCGAGCAGCATGGGGGCAGCAGCCCAGAGTCCCTGGACTTCCAAGAGCTAAGCAGAACAAAGCAAGAATCTCTATTGCACTGAGGAGATTAAAATTTGAGACTCCTTATAACAGTGGTTCCCAAAGTGGGGTTCATGAACCCCCAGGGGTTCACGAAATGTTACAGGAGGTTCTTGGGGGGAAAATTCCCTAATGGCGAACAGAGCTGTCCCTAGGGACCCTGGGCAGCATGGGGCCAGCAGCCCGGAGCCCCTGGACTTCCAAGAGCTAAGCAGATCAAAACAAGCATATCTGTCACAATGAGGAGATTTAAACTTCAAGTCTCCTTATAAGAAATGGAAAGGGAGGTGGATATTTTTTTGCTGTTTTTAAAATTAAACAGGCAGCTAGTTTTGTTTTTAAAATTATTATGAAGAACAAGTTTAAGCTTGGTTGTAACATACGTGGTTTGCCTGGACTGCTCAAGACCTGAATGTTTGTGTAGGAGGAACTCTGAGTTGGCTTCTTAATATAACACGCTTATTCAAAGTGATACAAGCTATGAAAGTGAGATCTTGGAAGAGTGTTGCCATTTTCATAAATGTAATAAAAATACTGTAATGATAAATAATAGTGTGTAATAAGCATGTCATTAAAACAAATGTTATATTTCCAAGATCACTGCTTTTATAATTTATACTCAGGTAAAGGAGAAAATACCTGGAAATATTCATTTTTAGGAGGGGGTTTGCGAGACTTGACGTTTTATTGAAAGGGGTTCACAGGTTGTTAAAGGTTGGGAACCACTGTACTGGACCAAATGCTATTAAACATTTTCATCAATGATCTGGAAATAAATACTGAAATCACTACTGGTAACATTTCTGAATGACAGAGTGGTGGAGTGGTTAGAACTGATTATACTGAGGACAGTCATACAGAGTGATTGGGATTGCTTGATAAACTGGGCCCATTCAAACAAAAGGTGTTTTAACACAGCCAAATGCAAAAAGTTATACAACAAGAAATGTAGGCCACACCTACAGAATGGAGGACTGTATCCTGGAAACCAGTGACACTGAAAGGATCTAGGGGTCGTAGTGAACAAACCACTAAACAGGAGCTCCCAGGGCAATGCAATAAGAGCCAACGTGACCCTTGAATATATAACCAGGGGAATACTGAGTAGGAGGGAGGTTATTTTACCTCTGTGTACTGCCTTGGTGAGAGCAATACTAGAATACTGTGTACATTTCCGGTGTCTACACTTGGAAAAGGATGTTGAAAAGTTGGAGAAGGTGCAGAAAAGAGCCATAAAAACCTGTTAGAGGGCTGGAGAAAATGCCTTACAGCGAGAGATTGAAGGAGCTCTACTTATTTAGCTTATCAAAAAGAAGACAGAGGTGACTAGTGCTACCAGTAACTAACTGCTTGGGGAATAGAAATTTTGATAACAGCGGGCTTTTTGATCTAGCAGAGAAAGGCATAACAAGATTCAATGACTCGAAGTTGAAGCTAGACAAGTTCAGACAGGAAATTAAAAATTTAACCTTAAGTGAGGTTAATTAACCATTAGAACAATTCACCAAGAGTTATGCTGGATTCTCCATCACTGGAAATCTTTAAATCTAGATTACAAGTTTTTCTAAAAAAATCTGCTCTAGTTCAAACAGGAATAAAGGGAAGTTGTCTGGCCTGTGTTATGCGAGAAGTCAGACTAGATGCTCACAGTGGTCCCTCCTGTCTTTATAATCTCTGAATCTAAAAATAGTTAACATTTGTATATAACCTTGCATCTTCAAACCACTTTGGAATCATTAATGGAACTGAACAAATTCTGTTAGGAATGTATAGTATAATCAGTTCTAAGCACAGGATAGCCTTGGAGTTAAGGCACTTAGAATCAAAGAAGATTAGGGTTGGAAGAGACCTCAGGAGGTCATCTAGTCCAATCCCCTGCTCAAAGCAGGACCGACACCAACTAAATCTTCCCAGCCAAGGATTTGTCAAGCCTTAAAAACCTCTAAGGAAGGAGATTCTACCACCTCCCTAGGTGACCCATTCCAGTGCTTCATCACCCTCCTAGTGAAATAATGTTTCCTAATATCCAACCTAGACCTCCCCCACTGCAACTTGAGACCATTGCTTCTTGTTCTGTCATCTGCCACCACTGAGAACAGCCGAGCTCCATCCTCTTTGGAACCCTCCTTCTGGTAGTTGAAGGCTGCTTTCAAATCCCCCCTCACTCTTCTCTTCTGCAAACTAAATAAGCCCAGTTCCCTCAGCCTCTCCTCATAAATCATGTGCCCCAGTCCCCTAATCATTTTCGTTGCCCTCCACTGGACTCTCCCCAATTTGTCCACATCCCTTCTGTAGTGGGCGGATCAAAACTGGACGCAATACTCCAGATGTGGCCTCACCAGTGCCGTATAGAGGGGAACAATCACTTCCCTCGATCTGCTGGCAAAGCTCCTACTAATACAGCCCAATATGCCATTGGCCTTCTTGGCAACAAGGGCGCACTGCTGACTCATATCCAGCTTCTCGTCCACTGTAATCCCCAGGTCCTTTTCTGCAGAACTGCTGCTTAGCCAGTCAGTCCCCAGCCTATAGCGGTGCATGGGATTCTTCCATCCTAAGTGCAGGACTCTGCACTTGTCCTTGTTGAACTCATCAGACTGGCTCTGTCACACAACTCCTCTGATACGTTCAGCAAGTTGCTGTGCCTCCTTTTCTGCAGCTGGAAAATGGGGACATCACCACCTCCCTGTTCAGGATGTTGAGAGAATAAATACACAAATGTCTGGGGGGCACTCAGACACCAGGGCGACTGGGGCCATACAAGCATCTAGATGGACTGGCAGAGGCTGGAAAGGAACGGCCAAGTACATGAACCAATAGGGCAAAATTAGTGATATAAAACAAAATAGTTACTGAAGATTCCTGTGCTTTTAGAGTATATGGTTTGCTGTAATGTCATTTTGATAAGTGGCTCTCAAGCTTTCCAGACTACTGTACCCCTTTCAGGAGTCTGATTTGTCTTGCGTACCCCAAGTTTCACCTCACTTAAACTACTTGCTTATAAAAATCAGACAAAAATAAAAAAGTGGCACAGCACACTATTACTGACATATGGCTCTCTCTCTCCTTTTTACCATATAATTATAAAATAAATTGATAGGAATATAAATATTATACTTGCATTTCAGTTTATAGTATATAGAGCAGTATAAACAAGTCATTGTCCATATGAAATTTTAGTTTGTCCTTACTTCGCTAGTGCTTTTTATGTAGCCAATTTAAAACTAGATAAATATTTAGATGATTTGATGTACCCCCTGGAAGACCTCTGCGTACCCCCAGGGGTACACATACCCCTGGTTGAGAACCACTGGTTTTGATGATTTACAGCTAACCAAATTTCACCTCTCTCACACAATCTTAACTTTGTCAGCTTGTTTGGTTGTTTAATTGAACTATAGTGCTTGATGTCTGGCACCACGTCTCAATCCCAGGCCCATGGGGCAGGCGAGTGGGAGCTGTACCTTCTGCACCAGGCTACAAGGGCCGACCAGGGAACTGCTGCCAATACCCCATCACCAGAGGCTATGTTCACTGACTCAGCAGGGTCAGATGACTACCAGCAGACTGCTGACTGGACACCACAGGGTGTAAAGCTTCCTCTTCCAGTCCTATCCCTTGTTTGAGCAAATAGTCACTAGGCCACTTACTGCCCAGACTCTGAGACCAAGTCCCTGCCTCCTGCTATCTTGCTTTATTCCCGCTATCACACCTCGTCCCTGTTCCAGTGGCACACACCTTGTTCCTGCTTCTTTGCCCGGATCCCAGTTGCTGACTCCAGCTTTGACCCTTGGCACGACCTCTCACTCAGACTATGGCTTTGATTCTTGGTGTGAGCACGACACCGACACTACTCAAGGCTCTGACCACTGGATCAGACTATGCATCTTACGGGCCATGACAGCTTGCTCAAATCAACCTCAGTCTCCTCCAGGACTCATCATTGAACCCCTAGTGGGAGCACAGACACCACCAGGGCTTCTGCTCCATCGTCACTCCAGGGGCCTGTGAATCGGCAGCAGAAGATCACTGCCCTGTAGGCAGAAAACTAGAAACTGAAGGACCAAGCATGACATCTACAGATGAGAAATCATTCCCAGCAGCAGCAAGCTACTGTACTCAGAGCGGTTGTGGGTACCCACTCGGCTTTTCGTACAACACTGGCTTGGATGACCAGCCCCAGAGTGCCTGTGTTCGAGAGATATGATGGGACCTGCAATACGTTTCACAGGTTCATTACCCAATGCAGACTCCTGTTTATGCTCCATCCCAAAAATATGTCAACAGATCAAGTTAAAGCTGGGGCTAATATAGAGCCTGCTTACCAGTGAGGCCCTGGCATGGGCCCCTTCCTTTTTAGAACAGAATCATTCAGTACTGACCAACTGGGATTCGTTCTTACAAGCGTTTTCCAGTATTTTTCAATGACCCTCACATAGCCCACATGGCAGAGACTGTCTTGCCAAAGTTTCAAAAAAAAAAAAAAAAAAAAAAAAAAAAAAAAAAAAAAAAAACACACACAAAGAAAACACACCAACACACACACCACAACCTGGGGTCAGCCCCTTCCTATGTTGCCAGTACAGATGTTTGGCTGGAGATGCCACTTGGAACACCGCCATCCTCCATCCATTTCGGTATGGCCTTTGTGAAGAGCTTAAAAAACAGGTGGATCCCCTCCCCCACCAGTGTAAGAGGCTTTCACAGGCCTGTGCATCCGGATAGGCACCAGACTGCATGAATGGCAACTGGAATGTAGGAGGCACTCTCCTACCTCACGCATTTACCTAAGGCTCAGCCCTCAGGACCAAGTTAGCTTGTCCCCGCTTATCAGTGGGTGAACAAGAGTTACAAAGATGGGAAAACCTCTTCCTCTATTAGGGAGGAGCAGGGCATACAGTAGCCAAGCATCCTGTCAAAAACCATGCTAACCTGATGACAGTGAAGAGACTAACTTCACACCCAGTCATGAACCCAAGCCTGGGTACCACCAGGGAGAAATCCTGAGATTATGCTAAACTAGGAGTTCCTCTTCCACCTCCACTTCTACAGATTTCCCTAAAACTGCAGATCCTGCAGGTTGAGCAGGACTTTCCCATACAATGACTGATTCGGGAGCAGGGGACAATTTTATGGATTTTTCCACCGTCACGATCCTCGGTCTCCCACTACAACCCAAGGTTACACTGGATGTGGTAGCAACAATAGGTGGGTCTCCATTGGCATCAAGCCTTGTTACACAGGAGACTGCAGGGATGGAAGTAGTGACAGGGGAGCACCACGAAGTCCTACGGTTTAACCTTATTACCTCTTCACATTTCACCATGATTTTAGGGACATGCTGGCTTACCACCACAATCACCATATTCATTACCTTCCAATCCAGCTTCTGTAGGGAGAGTTGCTTTCCTGTTCAAGAACTCAAAACCCTAGAACCAAGACTGAGGGTGGCACTCTGGCAACCCAGACATTCCCCCACATAACAGCAATCATGTCAGACCTAAAAATGCCAAGCCCATACAATGGAGCACATCTTCCTGCAAAATACTAAGACTGCCAGGATATTGTCATAAAACAGAAAGCTGACTCACTACTTCCACATTGTGTTTATGATTGCCCCATTGACTTTCAGCCCAGAGCTAACGTTCTCTTCAGGCATGTATATTTATGTCGAAACCAGAGCTGGCAGCGTTAAGTGAGTACCTTCAGGGAAACCTAGCTAAACTTTTATTTACCTCCTCTGCAGGCATCCTAATACTCTTTCTGAAAAAAAAAACCCCTGCTCCTGAGAGTTTGTGTCGACTACATGGCACTGAACCAAATAACTACATGCAATCAGTACCCCTTACCGGTAAGCCCAGAGGACCTGGACTGAGTCCGGTCAGCTCAGGTGTTCACCAAACTGGACCTCAAAGGAGCAGGATATCCTAGTTCAGTTTGTAATAGCATATTCAGAGGCTATTTAATTTAATTTTTATATATACATATACACACACACACACAATATTATGGTCCTGCCATAAATGCAGGGGACTGGACTAGAGGACCTCGCGAGGTCCCTTCGAGTCTTATGATTCTATTCCAGTAGTCCAGCAAGCCACGACCACCATGTCCACGAAGTTCTCAAACGATTGCACTAGCATGGGTTATATGGAAAACTGGAAAAGTATGTATTTGACCAATCATCCATCAAGATTTTGGGGTTCATCCTGTCAGATAGACAGAGACTATGGATGGATCCACAGAAGGCGTCTACAATTTGGGATTGGGCCAAACACTGAATCATTTGAGACATCCAAAAGTTTGTGGGGTTTGCCAACTGGAAGCCCACCAATGCTTTGAACACCTGAAGACAGCTTTCACATCTACCCAGTCGCTGACTCTGACTTTGACCCTTGGCATGACAATGACCCTAACTCTACTCCTAGGTCTGACAGCCTACATTATGGGCCCTGACACTTGCACAGTACACATGGTTTTGCTAACATGCACATTGCAGATATAAAAGTAGTAGGATCTTACTTCTCAGCAACATATGTAATATTTGCAAGAGTTTTATTACAGAGTGATCTGTTGATGGATGGAATAGTGTCCGTGTATAAGCAGAAATGGAATGGTTGATTTTTTGCATAAATATATTGTTTGATTATATACTGTACTGCACATGAATAATATTTTGTGCTGAAGCTTTACCTGAATTTTTTAATATTTGGTATCAATACTTACTTTGTATTGGAAGTGTACCCATTTGAGAGAATGTGTGTGTCTATTTTAATACTAGAGAAACAAGGTGGGTGAGGCAATACCTTTTATTGGACCAATTTCTATTAGTGAGAGATAAGTTTTGTGCAAGCTCAAAAGCACGTCGCTCTCATCAACAGAAGTTAAGGCAAAATAAAGGTTGAGTGGATTGTGGCACTTTCATAGATTCTACGGCCAAAAGAGACCAGAATGATCATCTAGTCTAACCTAATGCATAACACAAGACATAAAATTCACCAAAATAATTCTTATGAATTTTTAAATATGTTCTTACAAGACCTCCCATCATATAAGAACGTAAGAACGGCCATACTGGGGCAGACCAAATGTCCATCTAGCTCAGCATCCTGTCTTCCGACAGTGGCCAATGCCAGGTGCCCCAGAGGGAATGAAGAGAACAGGGAATCATCCAGTGATCCATCCCATTGCCCATTCCCAGAACCAATGCATTTGGTTCAGTGTTAGCTGTATTAGGCATTAACACCCTTTCAACCTGAGCTATCTTTTATTGAAGTTCTTTATGTGGCAGAATACAGTATATAAATCGCAGTTTGGATAAACATCATACTTCTGGTGTAATGAAGAAAAATTAAATGAATTATTTTGTCTGACACAAATTTAAATTGTGTAGAATAGTAGAAGTCTTGTTTAATACAAAAATCATTTAAAATTAGTAATTATTTCAAAAAGTATAATTTCTACTCTTCAGGCCAGCAAATCATCTTAAGTGTGTGAACTGGTATATTTATTATACAAACTCCTTGTTAAAAAGGGAGTAGAAGGTGTTGTTTATAGTTAGAATAAATCACTATCTTCTGCTACCGCTAATTGCCAGTTCTCCTCGGCAGAGTCTTGGGCTCCTTTGGGAAGCAGGCGGTTGCTAGGCAGCATTAGGCTTCTGCAGGTGTGGCAAGCAGCTCTCTGTGGTAGAGCCAACATTGCAAAACTATTACTAAAAAGTAAAGAGCTGTAAAATGAAGCCTTATTCGGGTTAACTTAACGTTTGGTTAAGAAAAACCTATTTCAATGTTATGAAATCTAATTTACACACAGGGAGAACCAATATTGTGCTGAGATTTCAGGACAAAGCTGCTTCTGCACATCAGTGCCTACTGTGTACTGTACGCATGCAACGACAAAGAATGAAAAAACAAAGCAAAGCCCTATGTTTCTATCCAAATATCACACGCACAAAAATCAAGCAGAATTAATGTGTCATCGTCTTTGTCCTGAAGAAACTTGAATTCATTATGAAGAAACTACAGTGGTGACATCCAATATGCAAGGTATCACGCTGACTTAACTTGCAATCAAAATCTGCCAGCTCCAGTTGCTGTGGCTAGCATCCTACACAGTGAAGAAACTGCAACTCACCTCACGCTGACGAGCTACAGATTAATAGTTGTGACCATTATTGAGCTAAAGAGATTTTGCAAAGCTTTGCCGAGTCCCTCCAGTTTTATCAGCTTACTCTACTTGCCATAGTTGCTGCAATCATAGGATAGTTTCACAACATTCTTTAGGTCCATTTTATCAGGAGCTAGGACAAGGCATCTGACCACCAGTAGAAGTCAACGTTTATTCTGAGATGCTGTTTTTCCTTTCCAATATGGCCAGCTACCTGGTTGACTCAGAACAAGATAGTATAGAAAGCCTCCTCTAAGATTTTAGGCACTTGACCACTGCAATTTGGATAGAAAGGACTATGAATACTTATTATCACCATACATGTTTGCATATAGCACTTTATAAACAAAGTGTAGCCATTCCAACGTAGTACTTGAGCCCAGATCTCAACACGAACAGCTGCACAACACACTATTGTCATGTCACTTTCTTCTCAATTTAAATGGTGGCTGTGAAACATATCAGCACCCTGCTCTTGGGAGCGATATGGTCATCTTTATGACTTAAAGTGTTACAATTTGAAGAGAATCATTAAAAGCAATTTGTAGAGTGCATATTGCTTATACTTTTGCTTAAGTGAAATGAGACACACAATAGCGTGAAACAATTAAAATGGAAAATTAAATAGTCCAAAACCCCACTTACCCTTCTTTGAACCAAGGTGGTTTTGATGGATCTCCATCATCTTGTCCCTTAAATAATGAAAAAGAAACAAAGTTAGCTTCCAAAAGAAGAGACCCTGAAATAAATCAGCAGGATAAGGTTTGGGGAGAGGTGTAATGGAGCACACTTCATGCAGGTAAATGCACACAAACACTCCATTTCCAGAAGCACCTCAAATGACTGCAGCAAGGCAGGACAGGTCATGGGGATACATAAACAGTTGATGGAATCTCAAACACCTAAAGAGGGACCAAAAGAGCCTGTTCAGTGCACTCCCCTTTCAAAAAGAGTCTCAGAAGAGCAACTCCAGCCTTCCCCACCGAGCCAAAGAATTCCTTATCGCTCTAGATCACCAGGAGTACGTTTATATTTTATTATAAATTAAAAACAAGCTGTAAGAAATGCACAAATGAGGGACAGAATGAAGCTACAAACATAAGTGACTTTGATTTACTTAGCAGGGGAATACCTCAACCTACTATCATTTTATTCATGCACAAATATAAAGGCCTTCCTAAGCCACAAAACAAAAACTTCAATTTGCTGTTAGAACTCCACCTTTAAGTTAATGTGCAAAAGCTTTGTACTCCACAGGGTATACAGGGACACTCACTTTTTAATGAGGTGCCCAGCTGAGAACCGGGACAGCTGCAATCCCTAGGCACAATGGGGTAAACTATGGTCAGGTTTTCAGTATCACATCTGGCTTGTGTCAGTTCAAGCCACACTCTTACAGTAATGTAAGGAACATACATTTGTAGGCAAAATGTCCTTTGACTTTGCTTCTATCAAAATTCCTCAATGGAATGACATAAGAATTGAGAAGGGTTTAAGTATTTATTATGTACCTAAAAGGACCAGTAAAATTTGCTGTGCAGAGGGAAATTGTTTACTGTAACTATACCTGGAGAAGAAAAGGTACCTTTATTGTCTATTGCTAACCTACTCTTGGGGCTCATGCTAAGGTTGCTATGTGTCCAGTTTTTGACTGGACTACCCAGTCGAAAAGGGACCCTGATGTAGTAGTAACATAAGCCTCAAACATAAGCCCTTGTATCAGAGGCTGATATGCAGCCTGAGATAAAGTAGTGGTCAAAGCTTTGCTGATATAAGGCAAAGTCAGGCTGTGAGCAAGAGGAAGGCCCTGCTCACAGATTCTGGCAAGAACAGGGCTGATATTGCGAAAATGCACATTCCTAAGAGGTGCTAGCACAGAGCACTCACACAAACACATTGCAGAAGGGTGGTACCAGAACACCCCAATACTAGCACGTTCTCCAAAGATAACAGGAACACGCTGACCCCTCCTAAAGATCTGGATGACAGTGTGATGGGTGGTAACTGGCTATGTCTGAGGGTGTCAACTAACTACCTCAGAGGGGAAATATGTAACTTGTTTGTACTGATGTATAAAATGGAGTCTCGGAGGGAGAGTCAGCCTAGGGGGGGAATGGAAAGTCCTGCCATTCACTGAGCTGCATCTATTGTCACGGACATACATCTTAGTATCCTTGTAGAGTCTGCCAGGTGCTATTACCATGCTTTGTTGACAATAAACCTGGCTGGGCACCTTTGTATTTTAACGGATTCTGTGGTCATTGGGCAGTTCGATTGAGGTCTGCTCTGCCAACTATCTGCACAGAGCTGGGATGGCACACAGAGAACACACACATGCAGGCAAACATCTAACCACCTGGCAGCTCCGGTCAGCACGGCTGACTGGACTGCTAAAAGTCTAGTCTGCAGCGCAGTGGGGGTAAGGCAAGCTCCCTGCCTGCCCTAGCTCCACTCGGCTCCTGGAAGCAGCCGACATGTCCCTCCAGGTCCTAAGTGCAGGAACCACGGCCAATGAGAGCTGCAGGGACGGCACCTGCGGGCACAGGCAGCACATGTGGGCACGAGTAGCATGCAGCGCTCCCTGCCCCCTGTGCCTAGGAGCCGGATATGCCGGCTGCTTCCAGGAGCTGCCTGATGCAAGCACCACCTGGGCCAGAGTTTGTACCCCAAACCCCCTCCCACACCCCAACCACCTGCCCCAGGTTGGAACCCCCTCCTGCACCCTAACTCTCACCCCAGCCCTGAGCCCCCTTCCTGCACTCTGAACCCCTCAGCCCCAGCCCAGAGCCCCCTCCTGCACCCTAAATCCCTCATACCTGGCCCCACTGCAGAGCCCACATCCCAGCCAGAACCCTCATCCCCTCTCATCCCCCAACTCCCTGCCCTAGCCCAGAGCCCCCTAAACCCCTCATTTCTGGCTCCACCTTAGAGCCCACACCTGCAGTGGGAGCCCTCACCCCCCCTGCACCCTAACCCCTTGCCCAGACCCGTGAAAATGTGTGAGGGTGGGGGAGAGTGAGCGACAGAGTGAGGGGGTGGGGCCTCAGACAAGGGGTAGGGCAGAGGAAGTGGGGTGTCCAGTTTTGTGCGATTACAAAGTTGGTAACCCTAGCTCATGCCCTTCCAGAACTTCATCTTCAAAGCTGAATAACTACTTTCTAATGGTAAGATTGGGATATGTGGAAGAGATCATAACATTTAAGAGTGATTATTTTAGTTCAGTATGAATCTTAATTTGCTGACAGTATATAAACTATGTGTACAGAAAAGAAAAACAAATGTAAGTCATTATCTTTGGAGACTGCAATGATGGTTAGTATAACAGGCACCCTCTCTCTAAAAGTGGGTGTCCTCTCCAGAATCCACATCAAGGTAAAGGGACATCTGTCAGCAAGTACATTCCAGTCAAATAATGGATAGAAAACAGTAGAGAACAGCATCAGAAAGGAAGATTCTTCTCTTTCTTTCCTGTGGGCATAACATAGAAATTATGGAGAGAATTACATACTCATGAAGAACCCTCCATGGAAGACCTGAAGGTATTGAGAAAACATAGCGAGTTTCCACTCAGTTTGAATCATCAACCTCTCAGGGCAAGAAGTCCAATTTCCTTATTGTTATTTATTATTTCTATAGCTCCATTGGTGTGCATGATACTGTCTAGACAGAAAACAAGACTCCTATCCTGAAAAGCGTTCAGTCTAACTTGGATTAAACAGATGAAGACAGAATGGAAGCAAATGTTGCAACAAAGTCAGATAGTTTGAACTAAGTTCAGCGCATGCCTTGCTCATTCCATTGATTTAAATAGATATAAATTTTAATGCATCCCAACTTTGATGATACGATTGTGAAGGCTTGCAGAACAAGCAAGAAGCAGGAGCTTCCAGCCCTACTGAAATCTGAAGATCAATGGAGTTTCCTCACAGATCTTGGGGCATCTGCAGAGGGAAGGAGCATTCCTCTGAGGGAGCAATACCTCTTCACAACTTCCTGGGAGCCCCCGTTAAAGCCACACCATCAATACCCTCTCACCTAAGTCATACCTCTACAGTCCCACTGAGGTGATCTGACAATGCAGAGTGAGGACACAAGGGAACCATAAAAATCTAGAGAACAATATAAACAGGTATTTCCTTTCAAAGTGGAAAAACAGAGTACAGGAATAAATCCCACACTTTTCCTATAAACTTCAGGAGAAGATGCAATAAAGCATAGTTAAATCAATAGAATTGTCAAGCCCACTGAAGATATCAATTTAATGTTCTGGTAGCAGTAATACAGGAGTGAAAAAGCAATTTTTCCACTGGAATCAAGTACCAAATGTGTTAAATGCAAATTAACTGTGGTTTATTGCTGAAAATAACTTCTCAGATACAGTGAGTGGTAGAAAAAGTATTTGACTAGCTCATCAGAGGTGTACTAAATATAATTAAAAAGAAAAGGAGTACTTGTGGCACCTTAGAACTAACAAATTTATTAGAGCATAAGCTTTCGTGAGCTACAGCTATCCGATGAAGTGAGCTGTAGCTCACGAAAGCTTATGCTCAAATAAATTTGTTAGTCTCTAAGGTGCCACAAGTACTCCTTTTCTTTTTGCGAATACAGACTAACACAGCTGCTACTCTGAAACCTGTAAATATAAGTAGCCAGTTTTCAAACGATTAAAACACTAGCATAAATATTGTCCAGAATATTTAATATTTCTAAAATCTGCCTGACAATAAGGGCCAAATTCTGCTCTCAGATGAGTGCCCAGCTTCCACTGAGACCAAAGGAAGCTACTCACAAGAATGCACAGGCACAGAGACAGAGACATGGCCATAGCGCACTCTGGGATTGGAAGCTGCATTTCCTGCAGCTAGGATTAGTTGAAGTTAGAGGTACCTCAGGAGGTGCTACCACAGCAGAGAGAGAACGTAACATATCATAATATACCCTACAGCACCTAGTGACATTTTGCAGAGTTGCATTTGCCTGTCGAGGGCAGAGATGTCCGACTGCAGTGCTGTTAGAGTGGAATTACCAGAAGTGATGAGCGTTGTCCCTTGAGCCTGGCAGTTTGTTGTCAGAAGGTAGCACCGCATCTTGCCCATGAAAGGGAAAGGGTTCAGCAGCTGAATAACGTAGCTGAAGTCGATGTACTTAGATCAACTTACCGTGGTGAGTCGACTGCTGCTGCTCCCCTGTCGACTCTGCCTGCACCTCTCGCGGTGCTGGAGTACAGGAGAGCGCTCAGGGATCGATTTATCACATCTAGACTAGATGCGATAAATCGATCCCCGCTGGATCGATCGCTGCCCGCTGATCGGGCGGGTAGTGAAGACATACCCTTAGGGTTTGGCAGACAGCAGTTGTTAGCTCACAGAACAGACTGCAGCTGAGGCAGCCAGATCTCTCTCAAAGCCAGGAAGTCCAATACTCAAAAGGGTGGGGACAGGAGACAAACTAAGTGACAAGCGAGAAGGCGGTTCCAAAGGATGGCTGGTATTTTAGCCATTGTTTCTCATGAACCAAGCAGGAAAGGAAAGGAAAGAAAACGTGTATGTTTTAATACCCAGAGTATCCACAACCAAAGCCTTCATGCAAAACCATTCAGGAACTATTTCTAGTAAAAAAAAAAAAAAAAATCAAAAAAAAAATCAGCATTTCTGCCATCCTTACTCTCCTTGAGTTGTCCCTCACTCCTCAAGAAGCAACTTGGATTGCTGAAAGCTAGGAACCACTCAACACTGAAAGGGGTGCAAAATCCACCCGACTATTCATTTAAATCTGGACATTATCTTTTACTATTCATTTTGGTAAAGTGTATAAATGTATGAAAATGTATTTCAGTAATGAAGCATTAAAGTTACTCAAGTACATAAAAATTGAATCATTACATCCCTGTCCATTTGGTTCTATACTTCTCATACTGACAGCCAATAATTTTACAAACCTGGGACTTGGTCCAGCAAATACTTACTACCAGGTATAGGAGTAGCAGCCGTGTTAGTCTGTATCCACAAAAAGAAAAGGAGGACTTGTGGCACCTTAGAGACTAACAAATTTATTTGATCATAAGCTTTCGTGAGCTACAGCTCACTTCATTGGATGCATTCAGTGGAAAACACAGTGGGGAGATTTATATACACACAGAACATGAAACAATGGGTTTATCATACACACTGTAAGGAGAGTGATCACTTAAGATGAGCTATTACCAGCAGGAAGGAGGGGGGGAAGGGAGGAAAACCTTTTGTGGTGATAATCAAGGTGGGCCATTTCCAGCAGTTGACAAGAACGTCTGAGGAACAGTGGGGGGTGGAGGGGGGGAACAAACATGGGGAAATAGTTTTACTTTGTGTAATGACCCATCCACTCCCAGTCTTTATTCAAGCCTAAGTTAATTGTATCCAGTTTGCAAATTAATTCCAATTCAGCAGTCTCTCGTTGGAGACTGTTTTTGAAGTTTTTTTTTTTTTGTTAAAGAATTGCAACTTTTAGGTCTGTAATCGAGTGACCAAAGAGACTGCAGTGTTCCCCAACTGGTTTTTGAATGTTATATTTCTTGACATCTGATTTGTCTCCATTTATTCTTTTACGTAGAGACTGTCCAGTTTGACCAATGTATATGGCAGAGGGGCATTGCTGGCACATGATGGCATATATCACATTGGTAGATGCGCAGGTGAACGAGCCTCTGATAGTGTGGCTGATGTGATTAGGCCCTATGATGGTGTCCCCTGAATAGATGTATGGTTCCTGGGTAGGTGGTTCTGTTGTGTGATGTGTGGTTGCTGGTGAGTATTTCCTTCAGATTGGGGAACGGTCTGTAAGCAAGGACTGGCCTGTCTCCCAAGATCTGTGAGAGTGATGGGTCATCCTTCAGGATAGGTTGTAGATCCTTGATGCGCTGGAGAGATTTTAGCTGGGGGCTGAAGGTGATGGCTAGTGGCGTTCTGTTGTTTTCTTTGTTGGGCCTGTCCTGTAGTAGGTGACTTCTGGATACTCTTCTGGCTCTGTCATTCTGTTTCTTCACTTCAGCAGGCGGGTACTGTAGTTGTAAGAATGCCTAATCACATCAGCCACACTATCAGAGGCTCGTTCACCTGCGAATCTACTAATGTGATATATGCCATCATGTGCCAGCAATGTCCCTCTGCCATGCACATTGGTCAAACTGGACAGTCTCTACGTAAAAGAATAAATGGAGACAAATCAGACGTCAAGAATTATAACATTCAAAAACCAGTTGGAGAACACTTCAATCTCTTTGGTCACTCGATTACAGACCTAAAGTTGCAATTCTTCAACAAAAAAAACTTCAGAAACAGACTCCAATGAGAGACTGCTGAATTGGAATTAATTTGCAAACTAGATACAATTAACTTAGGCTTGAATAAAGACTGGGAGTGGATGGGTCATTACACAAAGTAAAATTATTTCCCCATGTTTATTCCCCCACCCTCCACTGTTCCTCAGACTTTCTTGTCAACTGCTGGAAATGGCCCACCCTGATTATCACTACAAAAGTTTCTCCCCCTCCCCCGCTCTCCTGCTGGTAATAGCTCACCTTAAGTGATCACTCTCGTTACAGTGTGTATGTTAACACTCATTGTTTCATGTTCTTTATGTATATAAATCTCCCCACTGTATTTTCCACTGAATGCATCCGATGAAGTGAGCTGTAGGTCACGAAAGCTTATGATCAAATAAATTTGTTAGTCTCTAAGGTGCCACAAGTACTCCTTTTCTTTTTACCAGGTATAGTGCTTACTACCACACATAAAACCGTGGGCCCACTCATGGTAGTGAACACTACACTCAGTAGAATTTACTTAAGTTGTAACTCACAATTCTCCTACCAACCAATAACCACGATTTTTAAAACTCATTTAATTTTCTATTCCTCTTAAACATTGCATCAACCAAGTTATCAGCATAAGTGAAAACCATATTGATATGTAAAACTACCATACATAAATAGTTGAAGCACCACACTTACAATTATTTTTTAAATGTGTCCTTACTCTTGTATAAGTACATTAAATTATTAACATTGAAAAAAAATGCCAATGTCTAAATTTGTTTTTGGAGGGATCAGAAGACCAAGACGCTAGGATAGGAGTGACTGTGTCAGCACCCCTACCGAACCTCTGAGCGTGTGTTTTCAGAGGCATTGGCGAGCTCAGACTGAGCAAAGTGGTCACAGTTATTAAACACTGGACCAAGATTCCAACTAACGGGACTTGATCACTCACGCAATTTTACATGATGTTCAAAGTTACAGAAAAGCAAAAGGAGACTATTTCATCCACTTCTCCATATCTACAAAGCAGCTTCACCATAATGTAACAATGGCATCAGCTTAAGCAACTGACTGAAAGGTTGTCATCCCAGAGGCAGCTGGAGGATAACCAAATTCAGGCAATTACAATTCTCCATGTGGCAGACTCAGCAGCCTGGCAGGTATTCTGACGCTTTTACATAGAAGGAGGAAGATGACAGAGGATTAACCTCAGAGAAAATGTTACATACGAGACATTTCATTTTTTATTTGTCATGTGCAGTAATATGAAGCAGTTGATACACAAGTGACTAAGCTAAAGCTTAAAGCTCAAACTTCTGAATTTGGGGAACTATGACACCTTGGGAGATTTGTTCCAGATACAAGACAAATGACCATGTGAGGTTCAGACTGCTGCAGGAAGCTGGTTTTGCTCAAGACACAAACTAATGAAAAGCAATTCATGCAACGAGTACCTAGCCCACATGGCACTGACTCAAAAAAAAAACCAAAAAGTGAGACATGAAGAAAACCAAAATGGCAACTGAAACAGGAATGAAAGGTTTTTAGGACAGGCAGAATTTCCTCTGCACTAGAAGTTAAGAATACAAGCTAAGAAATTGCACGGCATTCCATGGAAAAACTCCATAAATGCACCGGGGGTATGGAGAGGAGAGAGGGGAACAAACATTTTTTAAAGATTTATCACACAGTTAAACCCAGTACCGTCTGTGTACTTGTATGACAGCAAGCAGTGATGCAAATCTCAGCATAGGTCCTGTGACTGGAGAGCAAACTGTTTCAGATTAGAAAATACATCCAAGTACAGATGGCACAGTTGTATCCTTTACACTGTATATTGGAACACAAGACACTAATTCCAAGGAAAATATACAGTACGGTAGCTAAGGAATCGATATAGGAATCTACAGCAAACCTGTATTCCAGTTCATGTAATACTGCTTGACCCCAGTGTTATTACAACCCATAAATGGTAGTTTCAGCTTTTAAATGCAATAATTATACAGAAAATATTGAGAGATTAATGAAGTGATGCTAGTGATGAAGAGTGTGGACTGGAACCATTCACTTTATCAAGAGGTGCAAGAAGTAAATGGGGTATTAGAAAACACTAGATAAAACACTTACATTGAACCCACTTACCCTTTGCTAATATTGCACCTGTGTATACGCACACAGATCACAGAGTATCATTCCGGAATCTCTCAATCTATAAAGTGTGAATATTTTTTTCCTTAGAGGTAACCCGCACTGAACAGACTCTTCTTTGCTCATACACGTTATTAGCAATTCCTCTGAAAACCAAAACATGCTAAACTCCGGAAGAATCTGAAAGCTTCAGCTGAAGCAACTGGTTACAATTAGACAGGGCATGCACACATATTGGAGCTTCAGAAAAGGAGGAGACACAGTGGTTAGAATATACAGTATGTATAACCTGAAGTTCTCCTCTACTTCCTTCTGCAAAAAAAAGGGGGGGGGGAAGGAGAAGAACAGAGTTAGAGTAGATTTCTGCCATGGACTTTGCAACAGAACTTTGAAAAGTGGAATAAACCTTTGCTGAGAGTCCAAGAGCTATTAGTGTGGTGGGAAGCTTTTCACATGCTTGTCTGGAACATTTACATACTAAGGTCTATTTAGCTAAAATGTGGATAATTTTTAGTTAGAGCTTTAACATTGGGGTTCATGTTCTTATGTATATTAAATTGTTTTTAAACAAACAAAAAGGCTTCAGTTCCCTTTTCATTAAAAAAAAATTTCATAATCCGATTTTCCTCTCAGAATTTTGTATCACACACTTTACATGCTTGCCTCCTGGATAAGGCCAAAGAGGGAAGACCCTCTTAAACAGTCCCAGGGTGATTAGTCTGGACTTAACATATTCCTAGGATAAGTCTATCTTCTGTTATTATTGGTGTTTAGATCAAATGCCTAAGCAACACAATGCTGAAGAAAATCAAGAGGGGTAAAATGGTTCCATTTATTAAAACCGTAGTGAACATTTTTCAAGCTTGCATTTTTCAACTACTTTTTTTTCCTGATGTAAGGTTATTGAATTTTGCCTGCAAGTGCACTAGTAAAGCTTCCCTAAATAGTACTGACTTTGCTAGAGTGGCCCTTTTATCTTTTCCATAAAGGCCATTTTCAGTTAGGTGGCAGCATCAGCTATTAGCATATTGCCAAAGGTTGGCTCTCGTGAATGAACCACTGCAGAGGTCATTACACTATGAAACGTATGCAAATATATCTGTATGTGTGAACATGGGGGAGTGAGAGAATGCATCCATCAGTCTGCTGTGTTATTTACCAACGTTTCTTCATATCCCTACCTTTCTTTCTACTCTTTCCCCCAATCTTCTCCTAGCTGCACTTCTCCATCCCTCTGTCATCCTCTCCATCTTACCTGAAAACAACACCAACTCATATGGCCAGTGCCTCCTACCTCATACAACTAACAGCATCAGAGCTCTCATCCCTACCTACACACCCAGCACGAGACTTGCAAAAATGATTCAGAGTTCTGCAGGGTAAGCACCATTTCATTGCTCAATACATTCTGGGGTGCTTTCAAGCCCAGGAAGCATTACAAACTTGGAATCTCTGAGAACCCGTACACCTGGTGTGCTTATAGAGCGCGCAACCACAAGGAGTGGCAGTGCAATGAAGCAGTAGAAGCCAGTAAAGATCTCTTCCAGCAAAGATGGGATGGAAGCTTTAGGATGTTTGGGTACAGTGTTCCTCTCCCCATGCCACAGCAGGTTAGAGCTCTATCCTGGAGGAAATACCTCTCTCTTTCAAAATGGGGTCCAGAATAGCAGGCAGTTACCACTTTCTCAGTCTTTTCAAGGATGCTGCCATTTTCCTGCATAACTTGTATTACTTTATTACCAGACAGGGAGCAGGAATTTCACACGTGCACAGATAACTTGCATCATTTATCACAAAGAAGGTGTATTTCTTATTTCTCTCCCCTCACTTCCCAGCTTCTTCATCCTAATTGTAAAACACTTTCTATATCAGAGGGTTTAGGTAGAGCCTAAAGATGGTTAACGGGGTCTGCTACAGCCTAGTGCTGGCCTTTTCAAGGCAGGCTACAAGATTCATCTGCTTTCCCTGGCTTTTCTAGGACAGTGGCTAGGCACTTTATAAATGGGGGAAAATACTGAAATCAGGAAACATGCTTCCTCCTTTTCTAATTTTTCTGTTAATCAGAAAATGGCAACAACGGTGTAATGAGATATTCTTGGTCATAGAAAAGCTGAAGCTTCAAGAGGAATTTCTGAGAGAGTATACTCCTTTAGGTGTCTGTGTATTTATACATTTGATTTAAAAGACCAAAGTCTTCCTTTCTTCCTACACTTTGCCATTTTCTGCTGACAGACAAAAAGTCTCCATGGTGTAAATTTTACTTTGTGACTTTTTCTAAGCAAAGACCATTTCTGTTTTTAATAAGATTTTTATTTTATGAAAAAAAATCTGAGTGTTTCCTACAGTGAAACTAGTCTCCCAAAAATAAAATAAAGCAGTACTGTACTTTAAAAGACCATTCCAACATTAGTGAAGTTATGCAGGAGTCGCGCAAACTTTTAGCTGTTATCTGCACTTCTAGTTCACTGTGGGTATACAAAGAGCCATTTCACAAACCTTACAGAGTAAAAGTTCTGTGTCTGTATGAAGGAATCAAATGACTTTAGAGAGAACAAGCACTAAGTCAAGTCCTCATAGCAACTAGTGACAATCAGTTGAATAGCTAAAACAATTTGTAAAATTGCTCTATATAGGGTGTAATTACATGTGTGAGATCACTAAGAGTATTAAAACAGACAAGCTACTTTTAACTCAATCACTGAAAGTAAAATCATTTTATGCAAATGATAAGCAAGAATGCAGCTAGAACTTATGCTTTTAGCAGAGATTCTGGATCAGGATATGTATGGCTACAAAATCAAAATATTGCAACAGAAAAATTTAATGCACAGACTTCTATACAATTTTCAATTCAAATAAAATGTTAATTTAGTTTTAGGCTACGTTTGAGCAACTACCCTTGATGGACTAGCTAAAAAAAAATCTGTGTGTGTAAGATCATTAGAGTCTTCAAAAGCATAATATTCAACGGTGCTTTTATCTTAATGTTGACTTTATGGAAACCAAGATGGACACCAGTATGAGCATATGAATTTATCCAGCTCCTTGAGTCTGCACCACAAAATACTGACACAGTATCTCTGAGATCTTCACAGGCAATGCACAGTAACACACTGCAATAAGTACAATATTATTATCCCAGTTTTCAGAAATGATCCTGGTTGCCATAAGCTGGCGGCACAAAGTATATTGTATGGCTAAAATGTCATGAAAGTTTAAAGACATTGGGCCACTCTGAAATATCACACCTGATCCGCTAGTAATGTGAGATAACTGGGACAACCAATTCTAACAGCTGGACTAATTTGTTGATCTCACTGGGCCACAAAGAGGATAATTGTATATTTTATACACATAGAACTATTAAAAGATTATTATTACAGGTTGCAAAATCAAGCACTCAAAAGTTAGTAAATTCTAGAATTTGGCTCTTTAGTGCACATGCATTATGATACAGCCTCCAATTACATTATCTCAAATTATATTTTCTACAGGATCAGTGCCTAGTTTAGTACACAGAATGGACCAGGTTCTGGAGAAGAATACAAGTTGTGCAGTGAAGGGAGGCTGATGTCTGTAGGACCCCTGCCTCATTTGCCATAGAAGATGGAATGTGTGTAATGAATAAGACAGGGGATGGAAGAAAGGGAAAGAATGGTTTCCCGGTTAAGATAACTAAAGACTGCTTTGGAATACTGGATTCTATCCCTGTCACGGAGTTCCTTGTAGACTTGGGCAAATGACCTTTTTTTTGGTTTGGTGGCCAAACAATTTTTTTTGTTTATTTAAATTAGTTTTTGGGGCCTACCCAAAATAAAATGTTTGGTTTTTTTTCCAGTGAACCAAAAAAAGTTGTTAAAAAATTGTAGGGATGTCAATTAATCACAGTTAACTCACGTGATTAACTCAAAAAATTAACTGCAATTAAAAAAATTAATCACAATTAATCACAGTTTCAATTGCACTGTTAAACAATAGAATACTAATTGAAATATATTAAATATTTTGGATGTTTTTCTATATTTTCAAATATAGTGATTTCATGACAACACAGACTACAAAGTGTACCGTGCTCACTTAATGTCATTTTTATTACAAATATTTGCACTATAAAAATGATAAAAGTATTTTTCAGTTCACCTCATACAAGTACAGTAATACAATCTCTTTAGTGTGAAAGTGCAACTTAAATTTTTTTGTTACATAACTGCACTCAAAAACAAAACAAACAATGTAAAACTTTAAATCTACAAGTCCACTCAGTCCTATTGCTTGTTCACCCAATCACTATTCTGTGACTTTCCAGGACCTCCGTGACCTCTGCAGTGGTGACCCAAGGGCCACCTGAGCAGCTTGGGCAGCCCTTGGGCCAACCGCAATGGCCACTGCTCGGGCAGTTTAGGGCCACTGCCCCCCCGGAGCAGCAGGAGCAGTTTCGGGCCACCGCCCCCCACCCCACAGCAGCAGAAGTTTGGGTGTGGGAGGGGGCTCAGGGCTGGGGGTTGAGGTGCAGGATGGGGTAAGGGCTCTAGGTGGCGCTTACCTTGGGGGACTCCTCCAAAGTGTCAACATGTCCCTCCCTCAGCTCCTAGCTCCACGTGCTGCCTCCACTTGCAGACACTGCCCCGTAGCTCCCATTGGTCACAGTTCCTGGCCAGTGGGAGCTGCGGAGCCGGTGCTTGGACCTGGAAAGTGCATGAAGCTAGGAGCTGAGGGAGGGACATGTCACCGCTTGCGGAGAGCTGCAAGGAGCTGGGTTGGGAATCTGCCAGCCCCACTAACCTCCCTCCCCCCAGCACCAGTGGGGGTCCTGAGCCATGTGCTGCCACCCACCCCCCCAGACCATCCATTCCCCTCCCCACCCCAAGATTTAGTCAGAGTACATAGTACAAGTCATGGACTGGTCATGGGCCATGAATTTTTGTTTACTACCGTGACCTGTCCATGACTTTTACTAAAAATACCTGTGACTAAAACTAACCTTAATTATGCACATCTCATTCTCTGGATGCCTGACTTGAGACCTGGGGTCTGACTTGCTGAAGTGTTGAGCACCCTCAGCTGCAACTGAAGTCAATGGGAGCTGTGCTTTGAACATATAAAGGGTGATATAATGCTAGGTACTCTGAAAAATAGGGTCCTATGTATCTCAAATTGGGCAACCAAAATTAGGATACACTTTTGACTTTAATCTCTGTCTCTCAGTTACCCATCTTTACACTGAGTCTGATACCCCCTCCTCTCACATGGTGTTGTGAAGATAGATTAATGTTTGTGAAACCCTCAGACATGACAGTGATGCATGCTGTAGAACAGCCATGAGGAAATTAATAATTCTGTTTTTAGAGCAGGGTTTAAATAATGTGCAGCAAATGAGGTCTGGGGCCACATGTTGAACAACGAGAAGAAAGCAAAAGCCAAAATATTGAACAGTTATTCATTATAAAAGATTACCAGTCAACTTGTGCACTGAATGAGGCAGGTATCCGGTGAGGGGAAAAAAAAAAAAACAGTATGTGATCATGGAATTAAGTCTGTATCATGCAGGTAAGTGATATATTCAAACTAGGTTACAGTATTATCAATTATTATTGTTATTATTATGTGGATCAGCACTAGAGAGAGATGAGACACTGTCAGGGGATTTCACAGATATTTGCTGACAGCAGAGGAATGGCAAAACTCAGGAATTTGGGGGTCATTCTAGGCTTTGGAGAAGAGTGTACACTGATAGGTACAGACTCTTCTGCCCTTTCCCCCAAACATGGCATCTTCTGCTCACCTCCTACAATTTTTCCCTGTACCAATCCTGTATCTTTCCCACCCCTAGCTTCTCATTCCAGTCCCACTCTCCTTGCACAGCCATTCAGTTCTCCCCTGCACCCCATCTCCTCGTCAGCTCTATCTCCCCTGACCTCCCTCCCCTACCCCACTGGTTCTGACTCCAATCTCCTTGCCCAGCCAGCCCCAGTTTACACACATGCGCTCCTTATGCCAACCTGTTCTCCCCCTCTCCCCATACAGGTCCATCTCGTCTCCTCTACACTCAAATTAGTTAGCGTCCTCCTCCATGCTGCCTGGCCCAGCAGGGAGTCATTTAGAGCAGGGGTTTGCAACCTTTTTCTTGCTAAGGCCCCCATCAACATGCTATAAAAACACCAGGGCCTAGCGGGAGGGGGAGGGAGGAAGAGCACAAGGCTCCTGCCCCAAGGGCACCCTTGGGCATAGGCTTAGTTTTATTTCTATTTGGGGGGAGAGGGCAAGGGCTGGCGGGGCTTGAGCCAATGCCACACAGCAGTGTCCAGGAAGGGAGTGCCACCTCCATCCCGACTCACTCAGGAGGCCACCCAGCCTGTCCGGGCCGTGGGAGGATGCAAGCAAAAATATAATTCAAAGTGGGGACTCAATTCAAAAAGTTTCAAAAAACCACTCAGGATGCAGGGAGAGGGTAGCTAGGGGCTGTATGCAGACAGGGGGGTAGCTCAGGGTGCAGGCAGGGGTTAGCTAGGGACTGTGTACAGGCCAGAGGGGATCCCAGTGCAGCTCCTGGCTTCAGCCCCTGCATTACTCCCGGCTGGGGTGGGGGGCCCTTGGGTAGGGCGACCAGATGTCCCGATTTTATAGGGATGGTCCCGATTTTTGGGTCTTTTTCTTACATAGGCTCCTATTATCCCCCACACCCGTCCCAATTTTTCACATTTGCTGTCTGGTCACCCTAGGCTCGGGGGAACTGGGTTTCAGCTGCAGGGCTCCGCACCCCCCCTTGAAAGGGCTCACAGACCCTTAGGGGGTCACGGGCCCGCGGTTAAGAACAAGGAGAGAGAGGCTCCCTGCTCTTAGTTCAGATGCCCAGACCTCGACCTGGCACAGCCCACAGCAGCAATTGCAGGGAAAATCCTGTTCAGTCCTGGGGCTAGAGCATGCTCAATGCAGAGGGAGGCTGGAGAATTTAGCTGATAAATATAACAATGCTTTACTGAGCATGTGTGAACTCCAGTTTTTCAGAGGCCTACAAGTTGACCAAATTTGGACAGGTTTTTTTTTGTTGTTTAAGGGATTGTTTATAAAAGGGCATCCCCTGGAATAGGTACTTTCCAGAAATGAAGGCCACCCCCTCAACTTACAAAACATGGGGCAATGGAGCAGAAAAAATGCCAGAATTTAGTGTGGGCAAAATGTATTTTCCACTAGCCTTGTTCTTCGAAAAGGCTGAATGATCTGGCTTAAAAAAAAAAAAAAAAAAAATCAGCCTCAGGCAGACACCTGCGATGGAAAATATCAGTCAAACTGGTTGAATGTTCGGCAAAGTTATAAGCAATTGAAAACAAAGTCATTAATGGGAAGTGTCAGTCACCCTTAATAAAAGGCAATGCTACCAGCCCCACCCAGAATTATTTGCCCTCCAGCCATCACCAAAAATTAATACTTAATTCAACCCTTACCACAGAACTCATCCAACTGACTTGCTCGATTCTGAGCTTCCTCAATTTGTCAGAGGATACTCCTTTGTATTCAAATTCAACTGAAACAACCACTATTTAGATACATTTGCCAAGTTCTAATTGTTCAATTTGCATTTGGGTACAACTATAAGTAATTTTAACCTTTACACCAATTATTCCTTCACCAGAACACACAACAATTTATTAAGATCTTCCAGGTTATTTCTGTCCTTCGCTGCACAGTTACCAAATGTCTCTATTAAATATCTTGAACTAAACTTTCAAACTAAGATATAAACAACTATAATTCAAGGTCAGAGTTGCTTAGAGGCAGGCAGGAGGGATTATGTCACCAGTGGAGTTGACCCAGACAGTTATAAAGGCTATAAAAACAAACATTTTATTTTTAAAATGAGATGTCAACAGGCATCATGAGTTGGCAAGGCATATTTCACTGCATTCTGAGTATGGTGACCTTGAAAAACAGGGTTTGATTCAGAAATCCACAATAAGCTAAGCATAGTGAAGACAGAGCACCATAGCACCTCAAAACAGCTCCTCTTCTCTATTATAACACCTGAGAAAACAAACACCAGATCAAATCCCATTTTAATGGAACAGATTTTATGATTAACTTTCTCATGCCCTCTCTCTAAGACCTTGGCCACAACCTTCATCATCTTCTCACTTCACCTACTGCAAACCGATGTGGCCTCCTTACATCACCCTTAACTGGCTCCAGGCTACTCAGAACACTGAGGCCAAACCCATCTCCCCCTCTCCTCCTGTTCTGACCACCTCCCCTCACTTCATTAACTTCCTCTCCACTTCTACATCAACTTCAAGGTTTGCCCTCATGTTCCAGACTACTTTGCAAAAAAAAAAAAAAAAAAAAAAAAAAAAAAAAAAGTCTGCTCCTCCCTACATCTGATTTCTACCCAGTTTCACTTCCTTTGCTCATGTCAAGCCTCCCTCGAAACACTTCAATTTCCTGCACCAAGAACACATACTACACCTGATGTACTAGAACAACTGTAATAATAATTTACCACTTTGATGCCCCTTTACATATGCAAAGCACTGTGCAAACACTGATTGATCTTTACATCATAACTATGCTATATTATCCCCATTTTACACATGGGGAAATGGAGGCAGGGAGCTGCAGGGACATGTAAAGTTGTCCAAGAAGCCGATGTCAGAGTCAGACTAGAGTCCAAGAGTGCTGACATTCAAGCACGCTCTCGTTCCTCCAGACCACACTGCCTACTATCAGGATTGGAACACTTTGAAATGTCTATACTAGGGCAGTCAATTAATTGCAGTTAACTCGTGATTAACTCAAAATTAATCATGATTAAAAAATTAACCGCGATTAATCAGTTTTAATTGCACTGTTAAAGAACAGACTACCAATTGAAATTTAAATAATTTTGGATGTTTTTCTACATTTTCATATATATTGTATTCTGTGTTGTAATTGAAATCAAAGTGTATATTATTTTTTATTACAAGTATTTGCACTGTGAAAAAAGTATTTTTCAATTAACCTCATACAAATACTGTAGTGCAATCTCTTTATCATGAAAGTTAAACTTACAAATGTAGAATTATGTATAAAAAAAGCTGCATTCAAAAATAAAACAATGCAGGTTCTAAAATTTTAGAAGTCCACTCAGTCCTACTTCTTGTTCAGCCAATCGCTCAGACAAACAAGTTTGTTTACATTTGCAGGAGATAATGCTGCCTGCTTCTCGTTTACAACTTCACCTGAGAGCAAGAACAGGCATTCACATGGCACTGTTGTAGCTGGCGTCGTAAGATATTTACATGCCAGATGCACTAAAGATTTATATATCCCTTCATATTTCAACCACCATTCCAGGGGACAAGCATCCATGCTGATGACAGGTTTTGCTTGATAACAATCCAAAGCAGTGCGGACCAACTCGTGTTCATTTTCATTATCTGAGTCAGAAGCTATTAGCAGAAGTTTGATTTTCTTTTTTGGTGGTTCGGGTTCTGTAGTTTCTGTATCAGAGTGTTGCTCTTTTAAGACTTCTGAAAGCATGCTCCACACCTCGTCCCTCTCAGATTTTGGAAGGCACTTCAGATTCTTAAACCTTGGGTCAAGTGCTGTAGCTATCTTTAGAAATCTCACATTGGTACCTTTTGTGTTTTGTCAAATCTTCTGTGAAAGTGTTCTTAAAATGAACAACATGTGCTGGGTCATCATCTGAGACTGCTATAATATGAAACATATGGCAGAATGCAGGTAAAATAGTGGACACACAATTCTCCCACAAGGAGTTCAGTCAAATTTAATTAACACTTTTTTAACGAGTGTCATCAGCATAGAAGCATGTCCTCTGGAATGGTGGCTGAAGCATGAAGGGGCATACTAATGTTTAGCATATCTGGCACGTAAATACCTTGCAATGCCAGCATCAAAAGTGCCATGCAAATGCCTGTTCTCACTTTCTGGTGACATTGTAAATAAGAAGAGGGCAGCATCAACTCCCATAAAAGTAAACAAACTTGTTTGTGTTAGCGATTGGCTGAACAAGAAGTAGGACTGAGTGGACTTGTAGGCTCTGAAGTTTTACATTGTTCAGTTTTTGGGGTGCAGTTATGTAAAAAAAAATCTACATTTGTAAGTTGCACTTTCATGACAAAGAGACTGCCCTACAGTACTTGTAGGAGGCGAATTGAAAAATACTCTTTTACAGTGAAAATATTTGTAATAAAAAATAAATCTAAAGTGAGCACTGTATACTTTGTATTCTGTGTTGTCACTGAAATCATTATTTTTGAAAATGTAGAAAACATCCAAAAATATTTAAATAAATTGTATTCTATTATTTTTAATCGTGAGATTAATCTTTTTAATCGTGCGATTAATCGCAATTAATTTTTTTTAATTGCTTGACCGCCCTAGTCTATACTATACTATACTTATCTGGGCATCATAAATTGCTTAAACTTTAGTTGCACAACTGCAAACAATAAAACTAGCAGAACTAAAGATTGTATGTTTTGGTTATATCCTAAAGTTAGACATAATAAAATAAATTTTATTTGTAAAGCACTCCTTCTTCCCCATACTTTCTGGATCTGAAGATGCTGTACACCTGAGCACTTTGAAATCCAAAAAGGTGAAAACAAAGAAGAGTAGGGACATTTATTTTTGTATGAAATAAAATTAACATTTTTAGAAAACATCTTTCAAAGAGAGATATTCCCCCGTCCTCTTGAAAGTTTTTTGAACGTTCCCTTGAAAAACAAACTAGCAAGTGCTAAGCATAGACTCAGAAGGATTTTTCAAGCTTGAGGCAACACATCACAACATTCTGTTTTAATAAATCCTCCCATAAAGAATACACATGGAACAAAAAAGTGAACTATTAATTTAAAACAGCGTAATTTACATCATTGGAGAAGACTACCTACTACTGAAGTCAAATATTGATTGATAACTGCTTTGATAGAGGAAAAACATGGTTCAAAGCCATAGGCAAATTAAGACTTGAGGGGGAGAACTGTTTTGGGAGGGGGAAAGGGCACCAATTTCCTTATATACTGAACAGTTCCTTATTCTGAACAGTTTTTTATGACTTACTACAAAAGGAAAAATGAAAAAAGCTATTGTAGATAAATCACAATGCCTTAAAATAAGGAAATCAATAGGTATTTCAAAACAGGGTTCAGACACATGCTGCCTCCATCAGTCTCTGGAATATAGAAGCCCCTCCACCCTACAACTCACCAACATTTCCCGGGCTTTATAGTGATTTGAGGTTAAAAAAGTTTATCCCCTGACTTCTAACTAGACTAGGTTAGAGGTCTGGACACAGTGAGGACTGCAAGGCTTCATTTTACCAGATTATTGTTAGTAGGTCAGCTCTGTGGGCCAGATTCTCAGTTGGGGGAGATCAGCACAGCCCCACTGAAGTCAACACAGCTACACCAGTTTCACCAACTGAGTATCTGACTCTGTATGTTCGTTACCTCCCCTTCCAACAACATAATGCAGTCTTGCATGAGAACCAAGCGGTGAGGAAATTGAGTGATTTACACAGACATTACTGTTTACTTATTCAGTACACTGAGTGCATGGGCACCATTAGTAAACACTATCCTCTATTTACTTTCGATCTCTGGTACTGGTTATATTTACAATCTTAATCTCAAAGCCACGGCCATTGTTGGTGTTAAGGGATTTTATTTTTAATCCCTACCACTGCTACCACAAGTTCACCTCCACCATCAATACAGAAGCCTTCGCCTAGACAGGTATCTGGCTACCCCAGTTGATGTTAATGCTGCACCAGAGCAGATAAAACTAACAGAATGTTTAAAGCATTTGCAACAGTCGGTGACCTGACTACATTAGGGCTCCCAATTCCCTGTTAGCAACAGTGGAATATTTCCCTGGGGTCTCACCTCATGGACAGATCTTTCAGAAAAATTACAGAAACATAAAATCATACTATCCATGCACATGGGCTTCAGCTTCACCTGTCATTTCACTGTAAGCATGGTACACCAGGGTTAGTTTAACATTTACTATTCTACTAATCACTGATGGAGCCACCTGGAGAAGCGTGGACCCATTCATTACTAAACAGTTCCACTCCTGAAACTGGCAAGTCTAAGTACTGATAGCTGAAAAACACTTTCTTATTGGATTTTGTAACTACTGTAACTTGGGAAAGAACCTGATCACAGAAGACGACACAAAACCCCCCAAAACACCTGCCATTTTGGAGCTACATGACTAGGATCCTCAAAAAGAACATGAAGCCTGATCATTTGTATTTCATTTTACAGCAATTTCAGTAATGCATTATTACATAGTTTGAATTTTAGCATATGGTATAGATTGCTTTTTGGGGATTTTTGTTTGCTTTTTTAATTGACTCAATATTGTTACATCATATGTACTTTGTATCTGTAACCATTTACAGATCATCTATAAAGCATTTTAATAATTAGTTCAACCACAGAGTTAAATATTGCAAATCCAGCTATAGTAATAGTAGACTTTAGAAAAAAAATTAAAATTTTAATATACCTGAATTCATTTCATCGGTCGAAATCGAGCTTGCTTCCTGTGCTAGGTCTTTTAAAAGTCTCCTACGCACTTGTCTTTTTTCCCTTAGCACATTTTTGAAGTTGTTGATGCACTTGTTCAGGTAGATAGTCTCTGCACACACCTTTTCAAGGCTCATGGGTCTGTACTCCTTTGTTTGCTCAGGTAGAGAGCTAGCATCTGTCACCATCTCACCAGAAGGTAGGGACTGTCCAGCATAAATCTCCGAGTCAGAACTCAACACCAAACTAGGGACAGGAGACTGATGAGGGACAGGCGGAAGCCTGGAAGGAACAAATTGCATTTGAACTACAGCTTCACTGTTTGCAGATGTGTTGGCCTGACTCTCGGAAGACTGACTGGGGGGGCTTTCTGTAAAGTTATCAGAGCTACCACAGACACCTGCACCACTCAACGTAAGTCTACCATCACGTTCCATTTGGAAGCTGGTATCATTTTCCAGGAGGACTTCAGAGTCACTGGTCTCCAGCTTGTGAAACACCACCTGTAGAGCTGATCTAAAATGATGAATAGCTTTCCCAAGTTTGTTAGTATAAAACTTCATGTCCACAAGATCAATGTTATCCTGGGAATGGTCAAGAAAATACTGGGAATTTTCTAACACATCCCTAAAGACCTGGTCAGTTTGATCTTGGTCATTCAGATCTATCTGGACCATATCTTTCAGCGTATCACTGCTATCAGCTAGTTTATCTGCTGTGTGAACACTGCTTACAGTTGTAGCACCCGTAGACTGATCTTCCAAGAGAAGATTTATTTGCTCCGTACTGAGGAACTCAAGCATGGTGTTACAGTCCATTTCATTTTCTCCTGTAGTTATTCCCTCAGCTTTGTCCTCCTCTAAAGGGGAAGAGCAGTTCTTAGTCACATTTTCAGCGTCAAGCCCAAGTTCTCTTCCATCACATAAAGCATGTATATGGCTGGTGTGATCCGAGGTCTCTGGGGAGTGGCAGGAATTTCCTTCATCTGTTTTGGGCAAACGAGTCACCTGAAGAGTTTGCTGAGGTGTGTGGGAAACATGGAGAACAGGCAGAGGAGAATCACTCTTTTGTGAAGTTTGCTCGTTACAATTGTTTATAATTTGCGATACTTGCCCCATTTTCACCTCGAGTTCAGAGATCATGTTACTTTTCTTATCTAAGGTTGACTTGTGTGTAAAACCAACTCTCTCCCCTAGACACTGTGTTTTTCTACTTGTGTTTTTGTACCTAACCTGGTAAGATTCAGTTTGAAGGTGCCCATCACCACCAGTTCTTTGAGCCTCTTCATCACAGTTCAGACAGCTCCAGTGATTTTTCTTGGGGCCAGGCTGCAGTAATGAGAGTGGATCTGCTCGGCAGCCCCTTTGGCCAGTCTGTTGGTTTTTCTCTTCGCTAGCAACAATCCTGACCCCCGTGCTTTGCACGAGAATAGACTTCTGTAAAATGAAATCTCTTTGTTCCGGGTTTGCAAGTTTCACAATTGCTGGTCTTGGTACTAATTGTTTGCCTGGAGTTGCGTTTGACCTATATGCATCTTTTATGTACTTACTACACTGGATACCATTGAAGCAATAGTACTCAGACAAAAAGCTGCAAATGAGTTCCATAGTGTTTTCGCCATCTTGTTCTGGGATACCATAAAAGTATAACACTGGTTCTTCCTTGCATACAGCTCTGTTTGCCTCCCTGGTGTGTGCGATGTGAGAGGTTTTGGCAGTGCATCCACTCTGTAAGCCTTCTATCTCACTCAAGACAGTGTCTACACAGCTGGACACTTCATCCACTGAGCCTTTTATCAAAGTAAGGTGTTGCCGGAGTTCTGCAATCTCTGTCTGGATGCGACTTATCCCCTGTAGCTCTTTAACAATGTACTCAATCACATCTGCAGAATGCTCTCTTGGTGGAAGGCTATTACTGTTGTATGCTGGAAGCTTATTTTCATTCTCAGTGCTCTCTCTCCAGCTCATGGTAATACTAAGGCTAGAAAGGTCCTGTCCTTCAGATATTACACCTCTGCTCTGACAAATAGGCTGCATAGTACCCTCAGATGATATTCCCCCCAAGTCTTGCTGATTCCGTTGAACTGAGCATGGTATTTTTACACAGCCATCCCAGTTAAGTTCCACATCACCAACACAGACGTCACTCATCTCCCCAGAACCATTTCTCCTGTCCTGAGCAAAGCTCACTCCAATAGGAGAAAATTCAGTACTTGTGGATTTCCTCTTTATCCCACAAACATACATGTCTGTTTCAATTTCTACTGGGGAAAGCTGGTAACTCGGACTCACTGAGATTTCATTTACTTGGCCTTGTAGAAGTCTCTTCATTTTCTCCCTCAGATACAAGTGAAGTCTATGCTTCTTGAACTGCTTCCTGGCCAAGAGTTTTTAGAACAGATTTTCTGTGCAGAAGAAGAATCTCATGTTCTGGCCTTTTCAATCTACTGCTAGCAAACATCAACAGCAGCTGCACCTGTGTTTCTCCATAGTACAATATAGCAGTACAAGCATACATCAGTCACTGCCCAACGCGCACATGCACATCCATGGTTTATTCTTTCATGAAGCAGCTACCAAAAAAGAGGAAAATACTGCATTCCAATCAGAAAATACAAGGCAATTTTCAGCATATAATAAAAAGTAGTAGCATCCACATATAGCCAGTTTGAAAGAGGATCTATTCTTCAAATTTTCCTACCATAATGCACTTATTTCAGCTGTTGAACTGACAACCAGTTCTACATGAGGCATTCTTTAATAAAGCAACAGTCTCTCCCTCTCTACCTCCCTTTCCACAAGGAGGAAAAAAATATACCAAAGAATCCAAAGCCCTCTGACGAGTCAACGTGCGACCATGCCTTTTCTACGGCTACAACTGCAAATCCTACAAAAGTAGCTACCCCTTCTGAATACAAAATTCAGTCACGAAATACTAAGGATTCTCTTTCTGCAGGTGTCCCTTCTCCCTGGGCCCACCATCTTCACCCTTTCTTGCTTCAAAGGGACGTAAAATCAAGTTTAAATTTGCTCGGTATCAGCAATCCCAAAGGAATCACTGAGATTGACGTAAGGCAGCAGCAAAGACTGGATGATAGTTTTGGGACTATAGAACTTTTTCATTATTTTAGTAATAAATGTTAAAATAAGAAAGTAACACTAAAGAAACACGCAAAACTTACAAGCTCCCAAATTAACCTACATTTAATATACGCCATATACAGATTATGAACAAACTGACTGAGCTGACAGGATGATGATGTCATTCTTATTCCAGGTTTCAGAGTAGCAGCCATGTTAGTCTGTATGCGCAAAAAGAAAAGGAGTACTTGTGGCACCTTAGAGACTAACAAAATTTATTTGAGCATAAGCTTTCATGAGCTACAGCTCACTTCATCGGATGCATTTGGAGGAAAAAACAGAGGGGAGATTGATATACAACAGTATATCAACAGTAGCATGTACTCGCTCTCTTGACTAGGAGTACTGCAGAGCGAGTACATGCTACTCTCCAAAGGAGGCGGGGTTTAGTGTGTTTACAAAGACCCCCCCACCCCGGGAAAAGCTCACATTGTGATTCGCTATGCAAGCAGTTGCACCTGGTGCTGCTCAGCTAAGTAAAAAGAAAAAGGAGTACTTGTGGCATCTTAGAGACTAACAAATTTATTTGAGCATAAGCTTTCATGAGCTACAGCTCACTTCATCGGCTAAGTAGCATCAGAATGAAGCAAGGGGAGATTGGAATCCCCTGTTGTGGATTGAATCATGTATGAGACTCATAGCAGTTATGCCAAGCACCAGGTTAGCTTTGTGTTGAGCTTTCAGGATGGAGATTAAGTGCTTGTGTAAAGTGTAGGAGAGGCTTGAGTTTACTTTGCTGGTAATTCTAAAGAAGAGGAGAAGCTCGCTTTAACTCTCCCTTCCCCTGCTTTTACAGAAGAATTCTAGACTTTCCACTCAGAAGTAAAGACATTACAGTAAACCTTCATTCTCAGAAACTGGTGTACGGGATAAAACTGCACCCCGAAGGCTTTATTTGTTGGTAAAAATGTTAAAACTTAGGCAGTAGTCGGGACTTCCAGAAGCTGGGACTGGACGACGGGGGATTAATCTCTCAATAAATCACGCTGTTCTGTTCAGTCCCTCTGAAGCATCTGGCACCAGCCCTGTTGGAGACTGGGCTAGGTGGACCATTGGTCTGACCCAGTATGGCCATTTTTATGTTTTGCTCAGTAATTCATTATGTGCTGTTTGTCCCAATGCACTGTGGAATTAATTTTGTTTAAAATGATTGTTCTAGGACTGAATATTTATTAGAAAATGAGAGGCATTTAATATCGCTCCTACACTGACTAGCTGTGCCACGTGCTGTCCTGATTAGAGCACATGCCTAGGAGAGGAGAGATAGTACAGGGCGTAAGGCACTAGCCTGAAGATTAGGAGACCTAGATTCAATTCCCTATTCGACACGCACTTTGTGTGACCTTGGGGGTGTGTCTCACTGCCTCGATTCCCCCACCTGTAAAATGGGGATGCTGAGGCGACACTAAGGGCTTGTCTACATGGCAGGGCACTGTGCGGAATGTCAGGGTGTGAATCTACAGTACACTGATTGCACTCAGAGACTCTCAGCATGCTGCAGGAGTGTCTACGAGGGAATGTAGAGTCATACTACTTTAGAGTCACACCCTGGTTTTCCACTCAGTACCTTGCTGTGGAGACAAGCCTCAGGATTGTGTGGTGCTCATGGGGGTCAGACGAGCCTTAAACAGATAATATAGTGTTCATTTCCTTTCTGGGGGAGGGGTTTGATCCTGGAATGATCCAGTGTAAAATCCATAGAACTGTAATAAGAATAAAAAGAAAAGGAGGACTTGTGGCACCTTAGAGACACAAATTTATTAGAGCATAAGCTTTCGTGAGCTACAGCTCACTTCATCAGATGCATTTGGTGGAAAAAACAGAGGGGAGATTGATAAACACACACAGAGAACATGAAACAATGGGTTTATCATACACACTGTAAGACAGAGTGTCTTTTGGTAACTCTCAGTGGGATCAGAGGGTTAATGGCTTGTAGAAAGTGGTGTCGGAGAGCTGCCTGGTAGCCTCTTGTTCATACTCCGACCTATTCATAATGACGACAGCACCTCCTTTGTCAGCCTTTTTGATTATGATGTCAGAATTTTTTCTGAGGCTGTGGATGGCACTGTGTTCTGCACGGCTGAGATTATGGGGCAAGCGATGCTGCTTTCCCACAATTTCAGCTCGTGCACGTCGGCGGAAGCACTCTATGTAGAAGTCCAGGCTGCTGTTTCGACCTTCAGGAGGAGTCCACCCAGAATCCTTCTTTTTGTAGTGTTGGTAGGAAGGTCTCTGTGGGTTAATATGTTGGTCAGAGGTGTGTTCTGATCCCACTGAGAGTTTCTTACCAAAAGAAACTACAGCATTTGCTCAAAAAACTCCTTGAAAAAGCACAAGAACAAATCCGCACAGACACCCCTAGAACCCCGACTTGGGGTATTCTATCTGCTACCCAAGATCCATAAACCTGGAAATCCTGGATGCCCCATCATCTCAGGCATTGGCACCCTAGCAGCAGGATTGTCTGGCTATGTAGACTCCCTCCTCAGGCCCTACGCTACCAGCACTCCCAGCTATCTTCGAGACACCACTGACTTCCTGAGGAAACTACAGTCCATTGGGGATCTTCCTAAAAACACCCTCCTGGCCACGATGGATGTAGAAGCCTCTACACCAACATTCCACACAAAGATGGGCTACAAGCCGTCAGGAACAGTATCCCCGATACTGTCACGGCTAACCTGGTGGCTGAACTTTGTGACTTTGTCCTCACCCATAACTATTTCACATTTGGGGACAATGTATACCTTCAAATCAGCGGCACTGCGATGGGTACCCGCATGGCCCCACAGTATGCCAACATTTTTATGGCTGACTTAGAACAACGCTTCCTCAGCTCTCGTCCCCTAATGCCCCTACTCTACTTGCGCTACATTGATGACATCTTCATCATCTGGACCATGGAAAAGAAGCCCTTGAGGAATTCCACCAGGATTTCAACAATTTCCATCCCACCATCAACCTCAGCCTGGACCAGTCCACACAAGAGATCCACTTCCTGGACACTTCAGTGCTAATAAGCGATGGTCACATAAACACCACCCTATATATGAAACCTACTGACTGCTATTCCTACCTACATGCCTCTAGCTTTCATCCAGATCATACCACTCGATCCATTCTCTACAGCCAAGCTCTACGATATAACCGCATTTGCTCCAACCCCTCAGACAGAGACAAACACCTACAAGATCTCTATCAAGCATTCCTACAACTACAATACCTACCTGCTGAAGTGAAGAAACAGATTGACAGAGCCAGAAGAGTACCCAGAAGTCACCTACTACAGGACAGGCCCAACAAAGAAAATAACAGAATGCCACTAGCCATCATCTTCAGCCCCCAACTAAAACCTCTCCAATGCATCATCAAGGATCTACAACCTATCCTGAAGGATGACCCATCACTCTCACAGATCTTGGGAGACAGGCCAGTCCTTGCTTACAGACAGCCCCCCAATCTGAAGCAAATACTCACCAGCAACCACACACCACACAACAGAACCACTAACCCAGGAACCTATCCTTGCAACAAAGCCCGTTGCCAACTCTGTCCACATATCTATTCAGGGGATACGATCATAGGGCCTAATCACATCAGCCACACTATCAGAGGCTCTTTCACCTGCGCATCTACCAATGTGATATATGCCATCATGTGCCAGCAATGCCCCTCTGCCATGTACATTGGCCAAACTGGACAGTCTCTACGTAAAAGAATGAATGGACACAAATCAGACGTCAAGAATTATAACATTCAAAAACCAGTTGGAGAACACTTCAATCTCTCTGGTCACTCCATTACAGACCTAAGAGTGGCTATCCTTCAACAAAAAAGCTTCAAAAACAGACTCCAACGAGAGACTGCTGAATTGGAATTAATTTGCAAACTGGATACAATTAATTTAGGCTTGAATAGAGACTGGGAATGGATGAGTCATTACACAAAGTAAAACTATTTCCCCATGTTACTTCTCCCCCCCACCCCACCCCCCACTGTTCCTCTGATATTCTTTTCAGAGTAGGAGCCGTGTTAGTCTGTATTTGCAAAAAGAAAAGCAGTACTTGTGGCACCTTAGAGACTAACAAATTTATTAGAGCATAAGCTTTCGTGAGCTACAGCTCACTTCATCGGATGCATTTGGTGGAAAAAAAATTTTCTACCAAATGCATCCGATGAAGTGAGCTGTAGCTCACAAAAGCTTATGCTCTAATAAATTTGTTAGTCTCTAAGGTGCCACAAGTACTGCTTTTCTGATATTCTTGTTAACTGCTGGAATTAGCCTACCTTGCTTGTCACCATGAAAGGTTTTCCTCCTTTCCCACCCCTGCTGCTGGTGATGGCTTATCTTAAGTGATCACTCTCCTTACAGTGTGTATGATAAACCCATTTTTTCATGTTCTCTGTGTGTGTATATAAATCTCTCCTCTGTTTTTTCCACCAAATGCATCCGATGAAGTGAGCTGTAGCTCACGAAAGCTTATGCTCTAATAAATTTGTTAGTCTCTAAGGTGCCACAAGTACTGCTTTTCTTCTTATAAACTGGGACACATCATTTGGAAGTAACAGAGAAGGAGAAGGACCTCGGAGTATTGGTTGACCACAGAATGACTATGAGCCGCCGATGTGATACGGCCGTGAAAAAAGCTAATGTGGTCTTAGGATGCATCAGGTGAGGTATTTCCAGTAGAGATAAAGAGGCGTTAGTACCATTATACAAGGCACTGATGAGACCTCATCTGGAATAGTGTGTGCAGTTCTGGTCTCCCATGTTTAAGAAAGATGAATTCAAACTGCAACAGGTACAGAGAAGGGCTACTAGGATGATCTGAGGAATGGAAAACTTGTCTTATGAAAGGAGACTTAAAGAGCTTGGCTTGTTTAGCTTAACCAAAAGAAGGCTGAGAGGAGATATGATTGTTATCTATAAATATATCACAGGGATAAATACCATGGAGGGAGAAGAATTATTTAATCTCAGTACCAATGTGGACAGAAGCACAAATGGATTTAAACTGGCCATCAGGAAATTTAGACTTGAAATTAGATGAAGGTTTCTAACCATCAGAGAAGTGAAGTTCTGGAATAGCCTTCCAAGGGGAGAGTAGGGGGCAAAAGACATATCTGGCTTCAAGACTAAGCTTGATAAGTTTATGGAGGGGATGGTATGATGTGATAGCCTAATTTTGGCAATTAATTGATCTTTGACCATTAGCAGTAAATATGCCCAATGGCCTGTGATGGGATGTTAGCGAGGGTGGGATCTAAGTTAATACAGAAAATTCTTTCCTGGGTGTCTGGCTGGTGAGTCTTGCCCACATGCTCTGGGTTTAGCTGATTGCCATATTTGGGGTCGGGAAGGAGTTTTCCTCCACGGCAGATTGGCAGAGGCCCTGGGGGTTTTTCGCCTTCCTCTGCAGCGTGGAGCACGGGTCACTTGCTGGAGGATTCTCTGCACCTTGAAGTCTTTAAACCACAATTTGAGGACTTAAGTAGCTCAGACATAGGTCAGGGGTTTGTTACAGGAATGGGTGAGTGAAAGATTGTTTCTGTGGCCTGCGTTGTGCAGGAGGTCAGACTAGACAATCATAATGGTCTCTTCTGACCTTGAAGTCTATGAGTTTATGATTCTATGAATCATGATTCTATGTTAATGCTGAAGATTTTCTGCTCCTTAAAACTATTTCTCTTTAATGATGGGGAGAAGGATTTCAGTGTTGCAAAGACTCCCTCACTATGCTTGGTGTTCACCACATTTTGTTCCTTTGCATCAAGCTATAACACTGCCACAGTGGTTTAATGATTGTTCCTTTAGATACCAAAAAACAATGAAAGCTGGAATTTGCTTTCAGTTCATTTGTCTGTGGCTGAAACACTGCTGTAATACACTGAACAGTAGCAGATCATTACGTGGGGCTTTTTTCTAGTGGAGCACTGTGATAGGGTGTTCACCACACACCAGCCTGGAAGGGGTTAATGAGGCTGAGAAGGGGCCAATTAACTAGGTAGGGCATAGGTGAGTGGAATTAGGTGGTCTACGTAATCCCCTGAATGGTAACCACAGCGCCCAGCTGAGAAGGAAGACGACGGGGTTAGGATAAAGCCAGGAGGCTGGCAACAGAAAGAGGCTGCAGGGTTGTAGTGTGCAGTCACTCTATGGGAATACGGAGACATGTTTCAGGCTACAGAATGCAGTTGTCTGCACTTACGCCCTGGGAGGAAGGCGTTTGAGCTGGTACACCCAGAGAGGGGAGAGCCAGAAGCTGTAGGAAGGAGTCCAGGGAAGGAGCAACAGGGTCTAAGGGAAAGCAGGCCAACGATGCAGGTATAGGGTCCCTGTAATGGAACCTGGAGCAGTGAGCGGGCCTGGGTTCCCCTACTAGCATCCTCGGGGCAGTGCATGAGGAGACTGCCTCAAACTGTTGGTATGGAAAGACTGATACACTGGAAGGGGAAGACAAGGGCCAAGGACTGGCTAGAGGGCCAAGTCACGAAGACAGAGCATCCTGAGTCGCACGGAGTGCAGCGAGCAGTAGAAGTGGGGGGAACTAGACCTGGAAAGAGCTGATCCCCACAGAGGCCAGCAGCAGGCGCCACCTGCAGTGATTGGGCCCTGTGACAAGCCCTTACTCAAGAGACTGCAACAGCTCCAAAGATGCCAATCCAGTGCAATCACCACTGAACTGTGAAATTACACATATTCCTAAGGATTCTCATTATGGAGAGGCAATTTGTCAAAGTAAGGAAGAAAGGAATTAACTTGACTTCAGAAACAAATAAGGACTAGCCAGCTTTTCCCAGGAGGAACAGACATGTAAGAGGTATTTCCCAAAAGACTACTATGAAGTGGCCAGAGCAGAACACAGGCAAGTCTGCTCAAGCTGAGGAACAACTCCATTCATATGTTTCAAAGTCAATTCATATACCACTTCATCCTACTGAAACACAGAAGGTAAAACCTTTAAGTTTCATCCAGAGGCAAACAGGGTTCAAGGAAACGTTGCCACTGGGAAAAAAGTATCTTACCCCTTTCAGGCTAGCAGGTCAAACATTCTGTTGCTTCTACGGGCCAAGCTCATTGCACTCACCTGGGGGCTCCTTCCATCCCTCCATTCTTCCCCACAAGCTCCCTGTGCATCACCCTCTGATCTTCTCTTTCAGGGACTCTCTGCAACCCTCCCACTGCGCCTCCCTCATGCCAGGGGCTTCTGTGTATCCCCTGTTCCTCCCTCCCCCAAAACCATTTATCTCCCATTGACAGGGGCTTTGTGGGCCCCCTCAGACTCCCCATTCACCCCATCTTACCAGACATGGGCTCTGTGTCCCCATGTCCACCTCCCACTATACCACTGTCCCCCAATTCCAATGTGCACTCCACCATACCAGAGACAGATGCCATCAAGTTGAGTGTAAGACAAGTTCACAAGCTCAGCCACAACTCCAGACTAAATACACTCAAAGGAGTTTAAGAACTATAAATAAGAAGACCATTTCTTGCCAGCAACTAATGCATCCAAGAGTGAGCCTATGCCACTGCAAATGAGAAATCAGAAAACTTGGAATTCCTGAAAAACCAATCTAGACCTGGGATGATAAGACAAATGACCAAATCATGAAGAACTGAACTGAGGGACACAGCTGAAACCTCTACTGTCTGACCCAATACCAGTACAACTAACAGGAGGCCTAGTCTCTAAAGAGAGAGAATATTTGCACCCTGACCTTTTTCTAGATATAGCAGGACCCCTTGTTAGATGGATATTCTACTTCACGAGTCATATGGTGGAAGTCACCACTCAAAACTTACCAAAAATTCACCCCTGGCCAAAGTCTGAGCAAACTCTCTCCACATTTTTTGAGCTCCACAGGGATGAAGACAAACTTTTTAAAAAGTGAAAACGCTGAGGATGAGTTGAATTAACTCTTGTGAAAGCCAATGGGAGTTGCACACCTAGCTCCCATTTCAGCCTTTGAATATCTCCCCATAATGTATGAATGCCACAAATTAATTTTCTTCTGGCCCTGTAGATATACAGCAGCAGAACAAGCAGGAGTCAAAATCAGGGGGACACAAGCAGTGAGCACACTGGGGTGGTAAACAAGACTGTAAAAGGTCCACAGAAGAAAAGGAATAGATGCAATGATTAGACTCATGCTTGACATTCGGGGACATACAAGGGCTTTACGTTCACAGTGCAGTTCTGAGGATCTTGGCTTTCCCCAAGGGAAAACACCTCATTGCAACTTAGGCTGAGCGGTGGCTTTGACTTCACCCCAGCTCAGTTCCTCTGCAACCATTGCACGGCTACAGTGCAGAGGGTGAGGAGCAGCTTTACAGCATCTTTCTCCAACAGCACTGAGTGGCTCCAGGCAAGAGAAGTCAGTCCTAGTGAATGGGGCCTATTCTTTGCCACTGTTAAGCCATTGCCAGAATGTGTCCTCAGACCCCACTTCATCTGACCAAGAAGCTTTCAGAAGCGTGGTACTTTAAGACTTATCTCCCACCCTAGTCCCCCAATACAGTTAAAAAAGACTTATCTGAATGTGATGAAAGATGATCAAGGCAACACTAGAGTGGTGAAGGGGCTCAAAGAGGGCAACAGAGGAGAAATATTTTGGAACAGTCTTTCATCTACCAGGGCTCCCACAGAATGCACCCTGAGCCACGGTATCTGACTTCACATGAAACATATTTGAAAATGCTTAAAGTTCTGTATTACCTGTGCTAACAATTAAATAAGAAAAGCAATGAAGTGAAATAACTGATACGTTACCTCGTCAGTAAATGTAAAGAAATACCAGCCGAAATGCAGGACACTTTGTAACTGCAAGATTTTGATGAACAAGAGAAAGGAATCTCATAGTTAAGGCTGCCATAGCAACCTCTCCCCAGTACTCTTCTACATGCTGCAACATTGTTTCCTCTGGAGAATTTTTACAGAATCTTAAATATACTCATTGCTGAAAGGATTTCAATAAAGACCCAAACAACAGGGTCTGACTGAGTGGTGTGGAACAGCTACAGGCAGCGTTGCTGGCAGTACCATCTCTGGAGACTGGCAGGCTACATTTTAATTGACAAGAAAAGGTTTAGGTTTTGATTAGACAGCACTTGAGGGAGGCAACTTCATATTTATTTGCTTTTTTCTAACATCTCTTCTCTTCCAAAACTTGATTTTCCAATAAGTAATAGAAATTGTCACTTGATTTAGAGTCATAATACGAATTACTTTTAAAAAAATTACACAGCTCAGTGAGTCTGGATTCATGTCAGCAGCACTAAGTACCGCTAAAAGAGAGACTAATCTGAAAACTCATTCACCTGGAGGACATTACTGCTACTGAAGTGACAGAGAAGATGTGCACAGCACTTTACAGATGAATTTTAAAAAGGGAACATGCCCATAACATTTATAATCAAAGTGAAAGAATGGTGGATGCTGCACAAAATATGAGAAAGAGCAACATTATAAGTAAGGGATTGTAAGATACAGTTTTATTATACACGTCAGTTTCTTTTTTAATAATAATAGTGTTTGTTACTGTATGAGAGCAAGAACTGCAGTGACTGATACAGTTCCACAACTAGAAAAGAAATACTTGTGGCACCTTAGAGACTAACAAATTTATTTGAGCATAAGCTTTCGTGAGCTACTGCTCACTTGCATCCGATGAAGTGAGCTGTAGCTCACGAAAGCTTAAGCTCAAATAAATTTGTTAGTCTCTAAGGTGCCACAAGTACTACTTTTCTTTTTGCGAATACAGACTAACCAGCTGCTACTCTGAAACAAGTTCCACAACTGTTTCTGTTCTAATCACCATCTGCAGTTCATCAGCACTTTCTGAAACGTTCAGAGTTCGGAAGGACGTTTTCCAGGTCTGGGGTTTGCCCAAGAATGGATTTGTTGGAAAATTTGAAAAACATAGTTCAGGACATTTTTGTGCACAAGGACAAGCCAACCAAGCTGCACTCCAGAACTTTTGGTGCTCTACAGCAATGTCCACATGGGACCTTAGCGTGCAACAGGCTGGTGTGCTGTAGATTCACACCCTGCAGTAACATGTTGTGTAGACAAACCTTACGTGACTTGCCCTAGGTCACACAGGAAATATGTGGGGAAGCAAGGAATTGAACCTCGTCTCCTACCCCCAACCTAGTGGCATGCCCACCAGACCATCCTCCCCATCTCTTGCATGTCCTCACTTTTGGGAGTTTAACTTTGCAACCCTAATATTCTTTTAACATTGCTGTTTGTCTGAGGTTTAGAGGGAACGAAGATGGGAGTGGTAAAGCAATACATTTAAGAGGGTAAGGATGTCCTGCTCGTTAGTGGCCAAAAATGAGGAACTTGTAGACAAGAGTCAAAGGAACGGAGCTGTCATGGAGTTAAAAGATGGGAATGGGCTGAATGCCATTCACTATGAAAGTGATAGGTTTGAGTTTTACCACTGCAACTCATGCCTGACTCCGAGTAAACAACAAATCCTAAAGTATGCTTTCAGACCTGAGAATGCCTTTCCAAGACACAGTACAGGTTAAGAGGATGAGAAGGCTGCCCTGAGAAATAAGAAGAAAACCTTGATTATTTATTCATATTCTCATACAAAATTACTTCTACCGATATACAGTAGCAAGTGGGGCAGTCAAGTGTTTGAATACAAACAGCAGATTAAGTGGAATTAATTTCAGCAGCTCTCTTATTTTCATAATCTTCATGTTAAAGTATATTGATTTTTTCACCAGACTGGATAAATCAGGTCCCTCAGACAGAGCTTAGGTAAAAATGACAACCTAGGAGCATTTGTAATCTCATCAGAGATGAAAGTTTTCTTTAAAGCAGATATACCTAAATCAGAATCCTAGTGACCAAGCACTACAACTGACACAGGAGCAAGAACCAACTTTTCTGTTGAAAGGAAATGACATGAACAACTGAAACACAAGTATCAGGTTTTCCTGACTAGTCACCTGGGATTCCAGAATTTAGGAAACTACTTACTGGGTCATTGAAACTACTTCTGAACATTCCAGTTACATCCCAGGTAGAATGCGCATGCAGTGCTGCCAAATAACCTAGATATATCTTTCAATGAGAGACAGAGGCACAGTCATGAAAGGGTTAAAGGATGCTAAGCGTTCTGTTTCAAGTAAGAGAATTGTTACAGGCTGTATCTTTCTCCCATTTGCAGTCTACATGACAGACTGGCCTCCATAAAGAGAGCAGAGGGAATAGTTTGAGTTCCCAGGCAGCCCCAGTGTTTCTGACAATAGCCACCAGAATGAAAGAGAAGTAAGATTTTTCTCAGAACTGTAATTGCTCACTGAAAGGGCATGGAACTGATTTTCCAGCTTGCTGTCAATGCATGTGGAGAACTTTGTGGGCTACAAAGTCAATCACAGCTGGAGATGGTAGGTAATGCTGGGTAGTCCAAAATGATGCAATTAGGAAATGTAAACTCATGCGTTAAACAGTACTTATCACAGCTGGAGGTAACGACTGACACTAGCTCATATCCCTGGCCAAGCTCTAACCTGCTCAATAATTCTTCCTGGGATTTATCCCACCCTCAAAATGGGCTGAGGGATTTGTTCCTTTACAAGGGAATTGAAATGAACACTTCATTACAATGAGGGGGTGGGGTTTAATAAATTATTAAGCCCACTTAAGACTGTCTAGATCAATTTAAGGGGACAAACAGCAGCCATTGCCATTTAGATGAATTATGAAAGAACATATAAAGTTGATGGAACATGCTTGCTTTTTAGCTCATCCTGCTAAGCCTCAGCCAAAAAGGATTTTAGTCCAAGAGCACTCAAACTGAACAAGATTTATTTCTCAAGGTTTCTTCCTTTGTATGTAAAGATAAATAGCACTGCCAGTCTTTTTTAAGTCTGGAAGTTCATCTCAGAAAGGCTTTCTGCATTAGCAATAGTGAGTCGCCCATGAAAGGGGCAGAAATAGAAGGTGAGAAGATATCTGAAATTGTCACACCATCTGCTCTGATTCACAAGCCTGTACAGCATCCCTGATGCATGCTTCATGCCAGTCATCATCTCACCTTGCCAGCTCACAAGCTCTTCAACCCATGAAATTAGGCCAATGGCAAACATTTTCAGGTTTTAAAAAGGGAGCCCTTTTCTGTGACTGGCATTCATAGAAGAATCTGAAACCATTAACTGAGTTACTCAAACCAGTTAATTTTAATTTGATTTGATCACTTGAAAAGTATTGCCTAATTTAAAAAAAAAAAAACAACAACAACAACAAACTTTCCCCTCAACTATTCCCTTAGTAAAGATCTTTGATGCCAAGTTCAAGCAGAGATATAAACCCTCCTAACTCAAAGATATTCAGAACAAACACTGACACAACCCTCAACTATACCAATGCTAAAGACTCCTTCAATAAATGAGTATAGATAGTAAAAATATAAAGCGTATGAATACACACATTATGGAGTAGGTGCTCTTCTCAGTGCACGTGTGTTTAGCTTCTGTTGGTTCTATTGTATCAGCAGGGTAATATCACCAAATTATATTACATAAATAAGAAATATATATATAGTTAATCAACTTAAAAAACACAGCAATTTTCCTTGGACCCAATAAACTTTAGTACTTGCTGGCAAATTGAAATTTACATTTAGCAAATTCACCTGTTCCAATCACTTACCTTACTGCTTCACACAAAAATAAAAGGTTAAATTAAAAGGGAATTCACTGAATTAATAGAAATCTATAGAACACAACAGTACGTTCTGACAGAAGAAACAAATCTGGAAGGATTTGTAATCTTGTTACAGGTTAGCCCGACAATGAACTTTCACAATGTAGATTATAAACACATATTCTTGGTGTCTCGTCACAGGTTGCTGGGAAGGAGATGCTATTGTAAAAGGCACCTCAAGTATCCTGTTCTACCTCAACCCTGGGATACGGAATAGTGTAAAGTTGAAGACATTTAAAAAAAATGCAGACAGCTGCTAAATATCCAAAGTGAAAAACAACAGAAGGCAACAAATGTAAAGCCACAAATCCAGAGAATCCGGTCAGTTTCAAGGAGGATTCCTCAACAGAAATTTCTTAGTTCAGCAACATAATTCATTTTTCCCTTTTCCAGCCAGCACCAAGTGCAGTCAAACTTCAACTGTATCTTCAGTTGTGACTCAACAGAAAATATTGTACTTAAAAGCAGCAGAGAGAAAGCTGTGCAGCGATTGCTACTTCTACTCCTCCTCTTTGGCTGCTTCCTGCCTAAAGCTTTACGCATAACACCCTTCCCTCCCTCTCTCCCTCACACACCAACACTCCTTGACTTGAAATGATTCTTCATGTTATTATCCATTCAGAAGAAAATGGAAATTGATGGAACCAATCTGACAATAAACCAAATACACTGTTCTGGAATCATGAGAGCAGACAGCACAGCACAGTGGGCTGACACATACTGGAAAAGCTCTCAGGATGAGTCTATGGTAGCTCTGTAAAACTCTGTGTGGGGGGAGATATGGGGGCTGGGGATAACTACAATTACTTAATTGCAAGAACATTTTTCCCCCAGATTATTTTTTTTTTATTATTAGCAGCAGAATCTACTGTCCACCCACCCTAATTTAGCTGCAAGAGATGTCGTCACCCTTGGAAGGCAGCTCAGTCATAAAAATCATCTTACATCTTACAACAGAGGACTGTATCAATTCTATTAAAAGTCTGAGGAATTCAGGACTCAAAAGACATGCATGCATGTTGATCTCCTGCTTACAAAAATAAAAATCACTTTGTTAAAACACACACATGCACACAATAGAAAGGACATGGGGGTATAATATATACAACTATGATTTTCTTAATTTATTTTGAAACATCAAGACTTCTCTTCTGCTCATTCCTCACTATAGAATACCAAACCCTAACTTTGTGAGAAGCGAAGTACTTAATTTAAAAGGTCTTCCTCAGACACTGACTTTGCTCCCCGCTGGTCTATTCAAAACACTGCTGCTAAAATAACCTATCCAGCCTACTGTTCTAGCCATTAATCCTACTCTTCCAATTCTTCCACTGGATCTCCCTTCTCCACCACATCCACTGCAAGCTCATGTTTATACTTTTAGGTACTTCACATTAGTCCCTCCCTCTCTTGGTTCTGGTTCTCCATTGAGTGAGCAACTCTCTTCAGAGCTTGGTATATGGAGCAGGAGCTGTGCAGGTTTCCTCACTGCATTTCCGTTCTGATGGGGGAACAACTCACCTATGCAGCATCTGTAAAGTTCTTCACACACTAAATGGTGAAGTTTTCAAAGTGACTTAGGAGCTTTTGAAAATCTCAACCTTAGCCCCTCCTGTCTGCTCATCTTCTGTCTATCTACTTGGTCTTGAATCTTTTTATATATTCACCCACGCACCTAATTCTTTTAGCTATTCCAGCCTTGAGCATTTACTTCACCAATTCTTCCACAAGAACCTGTGTGCTTTCTTTCATTGTGCTCCTTATTGCATGGAATAACTACCCAGACTAAGCCATAAAGCCCTGCTCTGCCTTCTTCCAAGCCCAACATTTACACCTTACCTCATTGCCTACAGCAAAAATGTCAGCTTATCATGGTTGGATAGCTGGACAGCAGGGATTCCAGACAACATCTGTTTTATGAGAGTAAAATGAGATTCTGCAAATTTTGCACATAGCTGCTCAAAGTAGCCACATGTTCCTATCGCTGTTACCCATACCCTTCCTCTCCCATTGCCTCTGTTTGTTCTCACCTGCTGCATTTTGTAGGTGGGAATTTTGAGGCAGGAACCATGATGTTTCCTATGTATTTGTGAAGCACCAGGATAATAAGGCCCTGATCTGATTGAGGCCACTGAGTTACACTGTGATAGAAATGATTAATACTAAATGCACCGAATACTGTGCTATGACTTTCAGATGAAGCTCGAAGTCCATTTATCCATGGCTAAAACTACCTAGATGAGTAAATAAAATTAAATACAATCCAAGATTTCTATAGCATTAACCATCTTCAAAGCTCGGCACACAAATCCAGGACAGAATGAAAATGTTTTCCCAGGGGAACAAGACTACAGTAACTAACCTGAAAGTATCACAATTGAGCATAATTTTATCATTGACTATTAGAAAATCTGTCCAGCTCTTGGCAAACATTTGTAAGACGGAGCTTTTCAGCATGCATGTCATTTCTTATTTCTTAAGACTCCAGCATAGGGGACCCAGTGCTAGTATTGTATTGCCATTTAAATCAACCCAGGTTCAGTTCTGATTCAGTCTTCACTCCCTAGTTGGCAGGAGCTGTCAGCACTCAAGAGGCAATATGAGAGAAGCATAATGGAAGATGACAACAGCCTTTTGGTCAGGGTTTGAGAGCTCTGAAGGGAGTGGGATAACTGAAGAATGGTCTCTGCACCCTGAGCTTTCAAAGGTTAGCATATGAAATATAATTTCAGTGATGTTACATGGCTTAGGACTAGCTAATGGACAGTGGGCAGCTGCCACCAGTTAACATTAGAGGACAAGAGAGTCCTTCAATGACTGCAAGGTGCTGAGGAATGAAATGACAGCAAATACTGAGACTCTAATGAGAGTTCCAGGGAACAGAGACAGATGTGAAGCTCCAAACTGCAGACCGAAATCTTGAAACGTGGCTATGAAAAAATGGAAAAGAAGTTAACCAAGCAGCAGAAGAAACTATTCCTCCTTGAGAACCTGGGGAATGTGTCTGCCTAAAGCCTGGTTGGGTTTTTTATTTGTTGGAGGGTGTGCATTGGCAGAAATAATACTTTCCACATAAGGCCAGACAGCTGCAACTCAGATCTGACTAAACAGCCCAGGAGACAGCATGGACTTGACATCCAGGGTACTGTATTCAGTTATCAAGGTTCACTGCAGTCAGTTATTTACCTTCCTGCCGAAAAATTAAATTTCTACTTACTTTAAATATCTTTTTTTTAAAAAAAAAATTCACTGCTGGACTAAAATTAAAACTTGAGCCAGTAGGGAATTATTAAAACTGATAAAACTGAATTGAGAAATAGAGGCGAAATGCTTTGATGTGTATTCAGTTTATATTATTCTATTTTTAAAAAATGTCTTATCTTTCCATGTCATTCCGGCTTCCTGTAGAGTAAAGCACTGAATTACTGATAAAATTGTAAAGTAAGCAATTCCTCCACCTAATAACGTACTGAAGCGAAGGTTGTAGATGATCCAGCAGTACAAGCATTCAGGTTTATCCTCTTCTCCACAGCCATAAGGAGACCATCTATCAGTGGTACCAGGGCCACAACCTAGTCTGAAGCCTGACCAAAAAAGGCTTGAATTGCTGGAGCTTGGTAATTACCTCCACAATGACTGCACAAGAAAAAAGGGAGGATCACTACAGAGGTTTGCAGTCATTTGCATGATCACAACCAAGGTGACATGGCTGCAGACTCTGCTTTTGTGAGCTGCAGAACTAGAACACATCCTTTCTTCTCACAATTGATTTTAAATAAGTCATCAATGCTCCCCGTTTTCCATTACAACCACTCAATAGCACCACAATAACCTCTTGCTGTAAGCATCTCAGAGATATCTTCAAATGAAAGAATAAGCCTCCTTTTCAAGCAGCATACGAAGCATCAATTCCTTTTTTTATCCAGGAAACAGGGATGGATGCAGCATCAGTGTGCGGGCAGAAAAAGGAATATAAGGTATATGTACATATCATACATATTGGACATATAGGAAACAGACACGCTGGCCACGCTTGACTTTGAAGCTTTAGTTCAGGGGTTCTCAAACTGGGGGTTGTGATCCCTTACAGGGTCGCAAGGTTATTACACAGGGGGTCGTGAGCTGTCAGCCTCCACCCCAAACTCCACTTCACCTCCAGCATTTGCACTACAATCATATGTCCAGTTATCTTAGACCAAGAAAACCCTCCAGCACACAGAAAACTCTGAAAACCACAGCTCAGCCTCCCTGAGCCACCAGCAGGAACAGCCGGCCATCTCTATTGCTCTTCCCCTGGGGCTCCAGTCATCCTGCCAATGGCCCCAGAACTCTCCCCTCCTAGCTGGCCTGTTACTGTCCAGTCAGCAGACTGACCCTCAGCAGATTCGTCACACTGCCCTCTGATAACCTGTTAGCATTCAGCCATTTCATTGCAATACTTTTGCCTGCTGGGGTGCTTGCAGTCCAGTAGCAGTTATAAAATTGCTGCTTAAATTACAATCAGTTTACTTGGCTTATAGAATCATAGAAATGTCAGAGCTCGAGAGGCCGTCTAGTCCAGCCCCCTGCACTGAGGCAGGACCAAGTAAATCTAGACCATGCCTGACAGGTGTTTGTCCAATCTGTCCTTAAAGCCCCAAGCAACAGTAGCTGGGTCAATGGAAGCATTCTTCCCGCAACCTAGCTATGTCTGCACCCATCACTGTTTCACACCCCTGAGCACTCTAGCTATGTCAACTTACATTTTAAGCATAGATCAGGCCTCAGGGATAGTCTGTGAGAAGCTCCTTAAGAGCCCGAGACACAAACAGTCCAATTAAAAATGAAGTTTAAATGAGAGAGAAAAAATCAGATTAAAACAAAAGAAACTGTCTCCATGTCGTACCTAGTCCGACACTCTGCAAAAGCTAGGTGAGATAGGTATGATTTAAGATTAGTAACAGGAGATGCTTATCTTCTATATCCCTTCTGAGCTTTGCAGCCTGTCCATGAGACAGCTTCTGGTTTGGGGTCTTCTTTGGGGTCCCCTTAGTTGTACCATTTAGGTTACTATGACGTGCCCTCCAGTTCTGCCCCTAATATGGCATAACAAGTTTCAAAGCATTCTGCCCGGGCACATGGATCTTACAGCACTTAGAAAAATCAGATCTGAAGAGAAACTCTGCTACAACCTTAATTAGTGTTACTGCTGCTGTTTCCCCCATAACACAGTGATCATCCTTCAAGTCAACAGTTATTACACTTAACCTCTCTTTATCCCTTATAACAACAATCAGTGTCAGAAATACTTAAACTCTACTGCAACGAGCAAGCTGACTTTTTAAAGCATAACCACTATATTCATCTAAAGTCTGGCACCCTGACATTAAGGAAGTATAAAATGTTTTCTTGAAAGTGGGCATATATTGTCTTATGTACTACAACCCATGAACTCTTTTATTAACTGAAGCAAAACCGAGTAGATTGGAAGATTTTCTTTTGAGACTTGTTAATTACCTCACTTTTTCATATTTTAGTTCCAATACTAATTTAGAAATAAATATTTTGAACTTGTTAAGATTGTAGGCTGGGAGAGTATACAAATATGAGAAAGTAGCTTTGCCTGTAGTGGGAGGCTGTCTTCCTGAATTACAAAAATATTCTGGGTTTAAGTACCCACAAGTCATCATGGTACCATATAAAGACTTCATTTCCAGGAATTTTGTCAAAAGCTAGGGTGTCAAGAGAAATTCAGCATGTAACGCTTATTCCGCTCATAGGCAGCAGCAAAAACAACAGAAATAAGGTGCCAGGTGCTGTCCAGAACATAAAGGAAGATATTGTCCAAGCTTGACTATTAAGTGTAAATCGTGGATAGAGTGAAGAAGCCAGGAAGAGGTAGAAGACAAAAAAAGAGCAGAAATACAGGGTGTAGCATAGTTTTGCAAAGACTTGAAGGTTTTTGCCAGTGAAAGGATTATAGGAAGCATGTGACTTGGCCAGAGCAGCAGACAAAGACCAAGACACAATAAAGCAGTTTTTGACTCATCCAGGTTGGACTATTAAGTCATTACATCTGGAGCTAGATCCCAACTAAAGCTCTGGAATGGATATACAAAGCCTGCACAAGATAAATGTACAATCCCCTTCTGTGATGAGACATAACAGCTACAATCATCCAGTACACCAGCTAAGTGGCAAAGAGTCCTTTGGCATCTTATAGACTAATAGATTTATTGAAGCATAAGCTTTCGTGGGTGAATACCCACTTCGTCAGATGCATGTAGTGGAAATTTCCAGAGGCAGGTAAAAATATGCAAGCCAGAATCAGGCTAGGGATAATGAGGTTAGTTCAATCAGGGAGGATTAGGCCCTCTTCTAGCAGTTGAGGTGTGAACACCAAGGGAGGAGAAACTGCTTTTGTAGTTGGCGAGCCATTCACAGTTTTGTTTAATCCTGAGCTCTTGGTGTCAAATTTGCAAATGAACTGAAGCTCAGCAGTTTCTCTTTGATGTCTGGTCCTGAAGTTTTTTTTGCTACAGGATGGCTACCTTTAAATCTGCTAGTGTGTGTCCAGGGAGATTGAAGTGTTCTCCTACAGGTTTTTGTATATTGCCATTCCTAATATCTGATTTGTGTCCATTTATCCTTTTACGTAGGGACTGTCTGGTTTGGCCGACGTACATGGCAGAGGGGCATTGCTGGCACATGATGGTGTAGATTACATCGGTGGATGTGCAGGTGAACAAACCAGTGATGGTGTGGCTGATCTGGTTAGGACTGTGAATGTCCCACAAGTTTCAGAGTGGCAGCCGTGTTAGTCTGTATCAGCAGAAAGAATGAGGAGTCCTTGTCGGACCTTAGAGACTAAGGAATTTATTTGGGCATAAGATTTCGTGGGCTAAACCCCACTTCATTGGATGCATGCAATGGAAAATACATCTATATATCTTCCTACTGTGTGTGCGCGCGCGCACGCGCGCATGCACACACACACACAAACCTGTCACCATGCAAGGCACTGAATTTAGTTGTATGAAGTGGAAATCTATTAACTTTATGGAAAAACTCATACAGATACAGACAGACAGACATCTTCCTTTCCAAATGCAAACAGATGGACATCATACCAAAAGGACTGAAGGTAAGAAATCCATTACAGTCTACATACCACACAGACTATGCTGAGAGATTGTGCCACACACACTCAAAGAAACTGCGGAACCACCTGATCAGCATCCTCTACAGCATACAGAGAAAGATTAAGAATGAGTTCTCAAAACTGGATACTCTCATAAAAAGCCAACCTTCCACACAAAATTCCTTGTGGCTGGACTTTACAAAAACTAGACAAGCCATTTACAACACACACTTTGCTTCTCTACAAAGGAAAAAGGTCACTAAACTATCTAAACTACTACATGCCACAAGAGACCACAATAGTGGTTCCCTTAACTCACACATCAATATTGTTAATTCATCCAGCTATACTCTTTGCCCGGCAGAAGAGTCTGTCCTATTGCAGGGTCTCTCCTTCTGCCCCTCCACCCCCACGAACATGATAGCTCTGTGGTGACCTGGAATCCTACTTTCGATGTCTCCGACTCAAGGAATATTTCCAGCAGACTTCTGAACAGCACACTAATCCACAGAAACCTTCCTACCAACAGTACAAAGAACGATTCTGGGTGGACTCCTCATGAAGGTCAAAACAACAGACTGGACTTCTACATAGAGTGCTTCCGCCGACGTGCATGGGCTGAAATTGTGGAAAAGCAGCATCACGTGCCCCATAACCTCAGCCGTGCAGAACACAATGACTTCAACAGCCTCAGGAACAACTCTCAGGTTTCAGAGTAGCAGCCGTGTTAGTCTGTATTCGCAAAAAGAAAAGGAGTACTTGTGACACCTTAGAGACTAACAAATTTATTTGAGCATAAGCTTTCGTGAGCTACAGCTCACTTCATCGGATGCATTTGGTGGAAAAAACAGAGGAGAGATTTATATACACACACAGAGAACATGAAACAATGGGTTTATCATACACACTGTAAGGAGAGTGATCACTTAAGATAAGCCATCACCAGCAGCCGGGGGGGGGGGGGGGGGAGGAGGAAAACCTTTCATGGTGACAAGCAAGGTAGGCTAATTCCAGCAGTTAACAAGAATATCAGAGGAACAGTGAGGGGTGGGGTGGGGGGGGGAGAAATACCATGGGGAAATAGTTTTATTTTGTGTAATGACTCATCCATTCCCAGTCTCTATTCAAACCGAAGTTAATTGTATCCAGTTTGCAAATTAATTCCAATTCAGCAGTCTCTCCTTGGAGTCTGTTTCTGAAGCTTTTTTGTTGAAGTATAGCCACTCTTAGGTCTGTGATCGAGTGACCAGAGAGATTGACGTGTTCTCCAACTGCTTTTTGAAAGTTATAATTCTTGACGTCTGATTTGTGTCCATTCATTCTTTTACGTAGAGACTGTCCAGTTTGGCCAATGTACATGGCAGAGGGGCATTGCTGGCACATGATGGCATATTTCACATTGGTAGATGCGCAGGTGAACGAGCCTCTGATAGTGTGGCTGATGTGATTAGGTCCTATGATGGTGTCCCCTGAATAGATGGAAATGGGCCATCCTGATTATCACTACAGAAGTTTTTTTTTCCTCCTGCTGATAATAGCCCACCTTAATTAATTAGTCTTGTTATAGTTGGTATGGTAACACCCATTTTTCATGTTCTCTGTGTATATACATCTTCCTACTGTATTTTCCACTGCATGCATCCGATGAAGTGGGTTTTAGCCCTCAAAAGCTTATGTCCAAATAAATGATAAGGCACTCAGCACTGCACAAGACAGAAAATGAAGACTGATTTTACAAACTAAAGAGAAATGGAGAACATGTGGCACACAGGAACCCCAGCAGAAGAAATGAACTAGAATGGTGTATATAGGTACAGAACGTTTTGCTGATTCTGTGCGTTTTAGGTGAGAACAGAACACAAAGGTGGGTGCTCAGTGAAAAAGAACAAGGAGTGCATTCCATGAACTGGGGATAGTGAGGAGCAGACATAGAAAGAGGGAGCTACTGTAGCTGTGCCACTGTAACCGCATCACATAGAGACAGACTACAGAGACTGAAAGGGTTTTTCCATCCCTGTAGGAACTCCACCTCCCAGTGCAATGGTAGCATGGTCAATAGAAGCATTCTTCAGTCTACCTACCTGCATCTACACCAGAGATTAGGTCAGCATAGCTACAGTGCTCAGGGGTGTGGATTATTTACACCCATAAGCCACACAGCCACATTGACCTAAGTTTTAAATGTAGACCAGGCCTAAATGGTTTCTCTGTTCATTTGTACAACAGGGTGATCTAGAGTGCACATTTTAAGACTACTATAGCTTTGGGCTCAAACACGGTAATCATCTTTTCTATAGAATTATACTCTCCATAAAATTATTCCATCCAAGAAGACAGACACCAGTTGGTTAAAGATAACTGAATAACCTCTAGAGATTCATATGTGAAGTACACACATGCACATTTCTCTTCATCGCTTTCTCTGGAGATCTTGTTAACATGTGCGCCACACAGAGATGAGGTACTGCGTCTCATTATAACTGACAGCACCAAGTCCCACTATCAAATAATTGTGAAGCCAGACACAGCTTTTACACTTTCAGTAAAAAGAAAAGGAGTACTTGTGGCACCTTAGAGACTAACAAATTTATTAGAGCATAAGCTTTCGTGAGCTACAGCTCACTTCATCGGATGCATTTGGTGGAAAAAACAGAGGAGAGATTTATATACACACACACAGAGAACATGAAACAATGGGTTTATCATACACACTGTAAGGAGAGTGATCACTTAAAATAAGCCATCACCAACAGCAGGGGGGGGGAAGGAGGAAAACCTTTCATGGTGACAAGCAGGTAGAGCCAGAAGAGTACCCAGAAGTCACCTACTATAGGACAGGCCCAACAAAGAAAACAACAGAACGCCACTAGCCATCACCTTCAGCCCCCAACTAAAACCTCTCCAACGCATCATCAAGGATCTACAACCTATCCTGAAGGACGAGCCATCGCTCTCTCAGATCTTGGGAGACAGACCAGTCCTTGCTTACAGACAGCCCCCCAATCTGAAGCAAATACTCACCAGCAACCACACACCACACAACAGAACCACTAACCCAGGAACCTATCCTTGCAACAAAGCCCGTTGCCAACTCTGTCCACATATCTATTCAGGGGATACCATCATAGGGCCTAATCACATCAGCCACACTATCAGAGGCTCGTTCACCTGCGCATCTACCAATGTGATATATGCCATCATGTGCCAGCAATGCCCCTCTGCCATGTACATTGGCCAAACTGGACAGTCTCTACGTAAAAGAATGAATGGACACAAATCAGACGTCAAGAATTATAACATTCAAAAACCAGTTGGAGAACACTTCAATCTCTCTGGTCACTCGATCACAGACCTAAGAGTGGCTATACTTCAACAAAAAAGCTTCAAAAACAGACTCCAACGAGAGACTGCTGAATTGGAATTAATTTGCAAACTGGATACAATTAACTTAGGCTTGAATAGAGACTGGGAATGGATGAGTCATTACACAAAGTAAAACTATTTCCCCATGGTATTTCTCCCTCCCACCCCACCCCCCACTGTTCCTCTGATATTCTTGTTAACTGCTGGAATTAGCCTACCTGCTTGTCACCATGAAAGGTTTTCCTCCTTCCCCCCCCTGCTGTTGGTGATGGCTTATTTTAAGTGATCACTCTCCTTACAGTGTGTATGATAAACCCATTGTTTCATGTTCTCTGTGTGTGTGTATATAAATCTCTCCTCTGTTTTTTCCACCAAATGCATCCGATGAAGTGAGCTGTAGCTCACGAAAGCTTATGCTCTAATAAATTTGTTAGTCTCTAAGGTGCCACAAGTACTCCTTTTCTTTTTGCGAATACAGACTAACACGGCTGCTACTCTGAAACACTTTCAGTAGAGATCCACAAAATAGGTCTGAATCCTACACTGGCGATGAATATTAATCTCACAATCTAGTCTGACATCTTCTCAGATCAGCAAGAAATCTAATATGAAAAATGCAAATGACTTGCAGTAAACCTCTATAAAAGGATACAAAACCACCACAAAAATAGTCACCTAAACCCCACAAGGAATGCACAGCAATTTACTGTACCTGCAGTTGATTAAAAGATGAACTAAATTGAATGAGTTAAAGCGGCAGATTACTGCCTCAGGCAGGGAAGAACATGGTGTACCCAAAGTGGACACAAATTAGAAAGCAAATTCTGAAATATCCTTCTACTATTCCCTCCTCAGTATGTCAATCCTGGTCATGTGTTACCAAGTCATTGAATCTGCCTACCCTTCCTTTCAAATAAAGATGAAAGATGAGTTTAATGTTAGAATGAGAAAGTCATGCTTCCTGGTACTTATGTATTCACTAGTTATTACAATTGTGAGCCAAGTTGGGATTTCAGCTATGATCATGGGTTAAGCATCAGTGTGCTTAGTGCTGTACAATATGTTACTCCCAAGGGAATTCTGCACTACTGCATGTGTGCATAATTAATTTTTTGCACAGAAAAAAGGTTCTGCCGAAATATTGCTGCAATTCTGCCTTTTGCCCACCAGAGGGTGCTGTAGCAATAGAACACAGCAGCAGCCCACTAGGGAAGAGAAAGAGCCTGCCTTCTTCACAGCGCCTGTCAGGCCTGGTCAGGAGACGGGGCTATGGGAAGACAGCGTGGGCCTGTGGGTCAGACAGGGGCTCATAAGGGCTAGTAGGGGAGGACAAACTAGGGCACGAGCTGAATGCAAGTGGAGGCACAGGGCCACAGCGGGGAAGGAGGTGCAGGGCCACATGGTGATGGTGGAGGTGGTACAGAATTATTACTCAGAGTTCTGTATTAATATACCTAGTAAGGAATCTATTTGTCAAAAAACATTTCCTGAATCTTTTTTGTCGTCTGTATTGTTACAGACATACTTGCTGACAGGTATTTTGAAATAAATGACCAAAAATAATTGAAACTGATGTGATTATATAATTTTTTCGTGCAGAATTCCACCAGGAGTAAATATGTAGAGAATGGTGCATGTTTTAAAGTGCTTATGGCCTGAACTAGGCATAACAAAATTCAGACACAATATGCTGGCTGGCCTACAGATACTTCTAAGTGGCCACCTTTGAATCCTGTGAGTACCCTTTAAATACACGTCCCTAAAAATATGTATATATTTCAATCTGCCATGGCCAAAACAATGAGAGATGAAGAAAAACCAAGAAGATTTTTAAAAAATGGGATAACTTTTAGCATTGTCTATAAAAAAAAGTATTAATTCATAAGAAATTACATAAACTAAGGTGGCAGAGATAGCTATTGATTGCTTTATGTTGAAAGAAAGTAAATTTGGTTTTAAAACTCAGAAAAAGTTGAAGTATGGTGACAAATTATAGAGAAATAAATGTTATTTATGTAATGTAATTGGTATTTTGTAATGTGATATCAAAGCATGTTAAAAACAAACTAAGTTAAAAAAAATAGCGGAGACTGAGATTCAATGGATAAACCAGTCTATGGTTGAATCAGTCACTGAATTCACGTCAGGTTTGTTACCACCACATCAACACATATTACAAGTCTGCTCCTGGCCTGACATTTTTTTTGCGGGCCCTTTTCAAACTCTCTTTAAAAAAAAAAAAAATTAAATCTTCCAAAAACTAAAATCAGAAGCTTCATTTGGGTGGGCTCAGTTGCAATTCTTTCCCTGAACAGGCTGCTGAAATACCCTGGGAAATGTTGGAAGTTATCCCATTGAGAGAAAAGCCTGTTCACATGCCACACCCACATTTTTATTTTCTGAGATCCTTATCTGGAGGGTTATTTGCCAGAAATGAGGATCTTTTATTTCTATAAGGGGTTCACCTGCTCCTACTGATTATTAAGAACATAAGAATGGCCATACTCGGTCAGACCAAAGGTACATCTATCCCAGTATCCTGTCTTCTGACAGGGGCCACTGCCAGGTACCCCAGAGGGAATAAACAGAACAGGTAATCAAGTCGTCCATCCCCCGTCATTCATTCCCAGCTTCTGGCAAACAGAGGCTAGGGACACCATCCCTGCCCATTCTGGCTAATAGCCATTGATGGACCTATCCTCCATTAATGTTTCTAGTTCCTTTTTGAACCCTGCTATAGTCTTGGCCTTTGCAACATTTGGCAAGGAGTTCCACAGGTTGACTGCGTGTAGAGTGAAGAAATATTTCTTTTGTTTGTTTTATGCCTGCTGCCTATTAATTTCATTTAGAGAGCCCCAGTTCTTATGTTATGAGTAGGAGTAAACAACACTTCCTTATTCACTTCCTCCATACCAGTCATGATTTTATAAGGCCTCTATCATATCCCCCCTTCGCTATCTCTTTTCAAGCTGGAAAGTCCCAGTCTTGTTTATCTCTCCTCAGATGGCAGCCGTTCCATACCCCTAATCTGGTCCTGGTGACTTATTACTGTTTAGTTTATCAATTTGTTCCAAAACCTCCTCCAATGACACCTCAACTTGGGATAATTCCTCAAATTTGTAACCTAAAAAGAATGGTGAGGTTTGGGAATCTTCCTCACATCCTCAGCTGTGACCCAACGCAAAGAATTAATTTAGTTTCTCTGCAATGGCCTTATCTTCCTTGACTACTGCATCTCGATCATCCAGTGGCCCTACTGGTTGTTAAGCCTAAGAGAACACTTTTGGTATCACAGACAATTCCCCTCCGTGCAGCAGCAGCAACAGCACACATGATCTCAGAGGAGATCCCAATTTTCTACCTCTCCCAGGTCTGCTCTTGCTAAAAAACCCAATTAGAGAAGTAGGATCCTTTGTTGTGTATCATCTCAGACCCAATGGAAAGAGCAGCTCTCAATGAACTACAGTAAGTAGTAACAAACTCCTCTTTTAGATGGGAATACTTGAATCCTGTGTGCAGATGTGGTTATTCCATCTCAAAAAAGATATATTAGAATTGGAAAAGGTTCAGAAAAGGGCAACAAAAACTATTAGGGGTATGGAACGACTTCCGTATGAGGAGAGATTAATAAGACTGGGACTTTTCAGCTTGGAAAAAGAGACTGCTAAGGGGAGATATGATAGAGGTCTATAAAATCATGACTGATATAGAGAAAGTAGATAGGAAGTGTTGTTTACTACTTCTCATAACACAAGAACTAGGGGTCACCAAATGAAATTAATAGGCAGCAGGTTTAAAACAAATATTTCTTCACTCAACACAGTCAACCTGTGGAACTCCTTGCCAAATGATGTTGCAAAGGCCAAGACTATAACAGGGTTCAAAAAGGAAGTAGAAACATTAATGGAGGATAGGTCCCTGCCCTGCTAGGTGTCCGTAGTCTCTGTTTGCCAGAAGCTGGAAATGGGTAACATTGGATGGATCACTTGATGATTCCCTCTGAAGCACCTGGCATTAGCCACTGTTGGAAGACAGTATACTGGGTTAGGTGGACTTTTGATGTGGCCATTATGGCCTGATTGCCTGTTTACTCCAATGCCCTTCTCCCCATCTCCCAGTTTCTTCACCTGAAGCTCACTCTACACCTGTCCCTTATACCTTCCTCTTCTCACCTGTTCTGTCCTCCTCCCCCTCTTCCCCTCACCTGGTCTTTCTGTTCAGGTAATTTCCTCTGAACTAAACCCAACACCCCAAAAACAACAAAACTAACATGACATGTGCCACCATCACATTGATTGCTCAGCTTGTATGTTCTATCCCTCTCTCCTATACCTTTGTCTTGACTATTTAGACTGTAAGCTCTTCAGGGCTGGGAATACTGCTACTCCTCTGTTTGTAAAGTGCCTAGCACAATGTGGCCTGACCTTCGCTGGTCCCTAGGCACTACTACTGTAGCAAACAGGATTAATAATAGCCTGTTCTCCAGGTGCAGGTTTTGCAGTAAGTAACATGCACAGAAACCAGAAAAATACTTCCATTGACTATTTAAATCCATATACACAGTACTGGAAGGCTCCAATTAGCTCCTGATTAAATGGCAATCTTACATAGTTACACAGGTTTCCACAGAAATATGCATGGCATCTCCCCCTACACATAATAAAATATGCTGTGTGACAAAATCCAAATATACATATGGAAAACAGGAATAATGGAGACAAACAGCACTAAGTGATAAAAAGACAACATATGCCGGAACAGTTTTCTGCCTTTGCTACGGCTTGTTTATGAAACTATAAGAATGACATTAAGGGTCCATTAGTGCAATATTAATAGTTCATGCTCCTTCTGTGATCTCTCAAGTGCTACTTATTAGATTGGGGGGGGGGGTTGTTTTTAAAGCCCTGTACTTTGAAAGTCAGGACCCACTGCTTTCAGTGTAGTGCAGCTTTTCTTGTACAGATTGTTTAACCTATTTACGAAACTGGGAAACAGAACCCCCTACTCCTACACTAAGTCTTAAAAAAAAGTGTTAAGTCTGGCTTTCCTGAAAGCCTACACTATTTTTAAAAGCTGGTTACGCGAGGATTTCTAATCACAACCCGTGTCTTCCACTCCACCCCAGTTCTGATGTAAAGTAACTAACCTATTCCACTACTGGATGGTCTATCAGCATTTCTAAAGAAGAACACCATGTGCACTATGTACAGGTGCTACACACAAATGCTCAACACACTGTGGACTACCTAAAAGTACAGTCACTCCTCTGTTCTACTCCTCATTTAATTGTGGGTCTCTACATATGGAGTGTGCCACTATTTTCTTCTGCTGCTTTTTGGGGGGGGGGGGGAATAATGGGAAAGAGGAGATTCTTAGACCTGAAGTTGGCAATGGTTGCCTCATCCAATATTATAGGGGGTTTTCCACAGCCTGGGGCTGCTGTAAAGAGGGCTTATTCCCATTATTAGATGTGGGCTCCATTAATCTTAATGTAACATACAACTCCTCTAGAGGGCCCTAGAAAGAGGCAAGTCCTTGATATCTCCCCAGTAAAGGCTTTCTAAACCACTGCTGGAACCCTGAAGTGAATTAAGTACTGTCATAACTGGGAAGCCAATGCAGGTTGAGGGGCACCAGCAGAATATGCTCGCTGCCGCTCATCCTTTTAAGGAGTTGTATTTGTGCACCTGCCACAGTTTCTTCATGAATTTATCCAGACCAAAGCAAACTGAGTTATATATGCCCCTTCTGGAGGTGGACAATGCATGAACTACTATGACCAGGTTGCTCGGGAAGAGTGGAGAACTCTTGCTTCAAGTCAGATTTGGAAGAAGGCACTTTTGGAAACAGTGTATAACTGGGAATCCAGAGACAGTAATGAGACATAAGGTGTCTAGTCCATATCATAAAGCCATCTATTTGACACAAATTGTCACTCTGTTCAGAAGCGAAAGACAAACAGCAGGGAGTAGTGCAGATCAGGAGTGAGATGCATTGGCAGAGCTGTATCTAGATGTCAGTACAATCTTATGTGCTCTGGGGTAGAAACCTAATTCTCAACTTGAATTGGTTTCTTCTACTTTACTATCTAATGCACTGGGGTGGAGTAACAGACCAGCCCAGAGATCATGGAACGTATTGTACTTGTGATCTAACATGGGGATTCACAACCTAGAGGCTGGGTCATAACCCTACATTTCTTTATAGCTAGACAAGAGGGGCATTTCTGAAGCCTGTGTTATAATATGGGGTCACAATATGGGAAAGATTGAGAACCACTCATCTCAGCTATGCATAAATGTATTTTTAAGAATGTAAAAGATACAAGAATTCTAATGATGCAACCAATGTAAGAACATGTAATGGCATTATAATTTGGGTCAACCAATGTAAAGCATCCCATATATATGTGAATTGGGGGGGTGGCGGCATTGTGATCCTGAAAAATTCCACAAACTTGAGAAAGGAAACTCAGAAGGATTTTCCACCATTGTATACAAGATTATCTGGGTCTTGCAATTTTACAGGAAGCTAGAAACCAAAAGGTGGAACAACTTAATGGGAAAGTCATCTACCCAATATGCGAGTTCTCACACTTTTAAAAAAAATAGTTATCTGCAGGATTTTCACCAAAAAAAAGCAAATATTTCCTATAAGATTTCATCAATACTTTATACTAGTTCAGTGCTAATGAGTAATTGCTAATTTAGGGTCAAATTTAGCTCTCGTCACACCTGTGCAACCCAGATGATATCATGGTATGGGACAGAAGTGTCCCGCTCTATAATTTCAGTGTTGGTATTTTCTTCAGTAGGCAGTGAAAAGAAATCAAAATGGACTGTTAGTGTCCTACAATGTTTAGAGAAGCATACAAAAAATCATGTTAGCAATTAAGGTTTTTAGTTGTACTGGTCCTTGGAAAAAACTTTCTAAAACTAGCTAGAAAGCTACTTCCCAAGAGACTTGCATAAGAACGGCCATACTGGGCCAGACCATAGGTCCATCTAGCTCAGTATCCTGTCTTCTGGCAGTGAAATTTTCTCTTACTTTTCAATTTCTCTTTTCCAAAAAGGGCATGACTGCTGATTTTTGCCATCAGAGATTAGTCCATCCAAAGCTATTCCAATTTATAACAAGAAAAGGAGTACTTGTGGCACCTTAGAGACTAACAAATTTATTAGAGCATAAGCTTTCGTGAGCTACAGCTCACTTCATCGAATGCATCCGATGAAGTGAGCTGTAGCTCACGAAAGCTTATGCTCAAATAAATTTGTTAGTCTCTAAGGTGGCACAAGTACTCCTTTTCTTTTTGCGAATACAGACTAACACGGCTGCTACTCTGAAACCAATTTATAACATATTAATGAATATGTAGAACTATTGCCACTGTATACACATGGAAAATTATCCCTTTACTAAAGCTGTAATTCCATGAATGTTTAATGTAAATCAGGTTAAAAATTGGTGGTAAGTCTCTAAGAGAATCTTAATAAGGATGAGCAAACTTAATACAAATGTTATTCCCATATAATAAGTGAGAGAGTAGATATTTGAATCGGTGGATATGCCACCCTTTGAGGTGCTGACAGGGGAGATGAAATGCATCTCTCCTTTGAGTAGAGTAAATCTGCTGACTCTCTCCTCATTGTAGAATGACTAGCAGCGAGAAGGAAATAATTAATCAATGCAGATTAATTAAGTACCATAGTAGAGAAACCTTTTGCTAAAGGTTATGTCAGCAGAGACAGTGATGAAACCAGGTGGGGCTCTGTAAAGGCATATAGTGGGCTAAGTTTTTGCTTGGCCAATTTCTTCTGCTATTGCACAAGACTGGTCTGCCCATTAGCTAGATAACAATCTGGCAGAGTGTGGTTATAGTCTACATACATACTTATGTACCCTCCATTGCTTTAGTATCTGAGTGCCTCCCAAGTATTTACTGATTTATCCTCACAACACTCCTATGAAGTATGGGATAGTATTCCCATTTGACATATGAGGATCTGAAGTACACAGAAATGAAATGTAACTTAAGTGCAATTTTAAATGGAAGTGCCTGAGGTCAGGCAGGTAGTCTGCAATAAGGTCAGAAACAATCCCTATCCTAACTGTCCTCTCCATTGTACCAATGGGATCTTTGAGGAAAGCAGGAATTCAGAGTTTCTCTGCTTTACAGATTTTTTTCCCAGCATTGCATAATTTGATCTGTGCTATTTCTCAGAAGTGGAGGAAACCCTGCCAGATACAATATCTGGCAAACACAAAAGTCTTGCAGATGGAGATGAAATTCTCCACGTGACAACAAATCTATGGCAACCCTTAGGAAAGGTATATTTTCAGAACTGAAATATACAGAGCTTAAACTCACTTCTCTGTTACCGCGTGGGATGCTTTGGGAAATGCACAGCTTAATCATCTTTGGGGTACTGGCCAAGGACATTTGCAAAGATTTTTTTTAAATGATCAAGCAGGAGTAAAATAGTAAAAATATACCAAATTCCACTGAAACTATTAGAAATCAATATACTATGAATAGTCAGGAGCTTGGGAATTGGATATGGAGAGTTTCACCTCTTGGTCACCAATTCAAATCCAACCCAGATTGCTAATAATGGCAAGTAGTTGGCATTCAAAGTGCTGTTTGTTGACCTCTGGGTCTCAGTCCAGTTTCAAGTGGACAAGTGCTCAACTCACAACATGTACAATCACAACAGGCACTAATTAGTATCCTGCCTACCATTCTTCACCAACGATGGGAAGTGCCAAAGAGACTGAACTTCCTACACAATCCTAGAAGGTGTTCTTCTGTTCCAGTACAGGAGAACAGTACAGGACAGAATGGGAAGGGCTTTCAGCGACACTGCATTTCATTGTCCAGTGGATAAATACAACTTCATTTGCTAAGACTATCAATCCAGTGCCTTTCACAAACAGTGTATTAACTTAAAGAGGCTAATATTATAAGTTTCTTCTCTACTAGTATGCACTAAAAATGTGGCAAACAGCATAGGAATGCAACTTCTGCCAAAAACTAAAACACAGCCCACAGCAGGTAACAGCGTGGCAGCAGATATTTGATCATTAATTTGCATCGCACCCCTGAGAAAATTCTGGCAACAAAATCTTTGGCTGAAATGCAGGACTATATTGGGAAACTAAGAATCATTTAGAGAATGCCTTCTGCTTCTGCCTTCAAAAATCCTGAAAACTTTGCCTCAAATTTAATAAAAGACGTCAACGGGTGTTTAGGGATATTTATTTATTTGAGGCAAGGTTTTCAGGATTTTTGAAAATGAGTGCCTAAAGCTGGGCTCCCTAATCCTCATTTAGGTGCCTAGAAAAGTGGTTCAATTTTCAGAACTGCTGAATATCCAGCAAGAGAGACTGAATAAGACTGATCCTTATTAGATCAACAAGAAGGAAGAGAACAGTCACTTAACCTGGGGGGAGGGTTTCTGCGATAGAAGCAATTATCAAGACAGACCATGCAGTTACATGACTATTAAAGAGAACAGAATTGTATATATTTAATTGCTAAAGATGAAGATTTCAAATCAAAACCATTTTGGAGAGAACTGCATCTATGAGAAAAAAATTCAAGGGAAAACATGGCCTAAATGCCTAAAGTTGAGAACAAAAATGAATGAATCAATGTATTTAACTTTTTATATAAAGTACAGGAAGAAATTTCACACCACCTTCCCTATATCAAAGCAGTAATGTGTCTTAAAAAAATGGACAAATGGCTTCTGGATAGCAATGTTTACAGTGCTTTCAGTATTCAGGAGTATGTCTATAGGGTCTTTAAATGTTTTTCTTTATTAAAAACAAATAGAAATACTATTCTATACTTTTGTTAAATTTGCAGACTAACATAAGGGAAAAATCAGATTCAAATTTGCCTTAACTCAAAAGTTTCTTGGGCTCATCTACATTTGACAATTACTTTGGATTAAGGCAGGGAGTGAATTTAAAGGACCAAGAGTTTTCCAGAAGAGCTCCCTGTACAGACACTCTTATTCCAGAATAAGAGTGCCTACACGGAAAAAGTAACCACAACAGTTATTCTTATTAATTTCCCTATATAGACAAGCCTGTTGTGCGAGAGTACGAGGATTCAGTCAGAGCCCTTGCTGGGCTAGAAACCATCATTTTATTCTAAAATGATTAAAGTTAATTCTTTTTAGATGACTGCAGTAATCCAGGGACAAAACAGCTAAGAAATGGGGAAGTAACATTTTGACTCATCTGTAACTCTCCATTCAAAGGAGTTCAACGAACCAACAAACAGAGACAAACTCAATATACGCTGGAAGAAGACATTTTAGTAATTTGCATATTCACAACTTACTGTACCTCTTTGTATCCATCAAATCTTACATTAAACTCTTATTATCTCACTGACTCGTGATGCTGTAGGATGTATGCGTAACTCTCACACAAGGGCTAACAACTTCCTAGGTGGGAGGCGGGATTGATAACCACATATGGCCCTTTCTATTTCTGAGTTAATGGTTCAAATTCCTACCCAGATGATTAGCAAACAAAAGTTACTACAACCAGTTTCAGTATCTGTAAGAGGAATTTGCCAGCTCAAGTCAATGGGTAATGGACATGTGCTACTTTACAAAAAACAGAATTGTTTTTTTTTTGTTTGTTTGTTTTTTTTGTTTGTTTGTTTTTTTCCCACCAAATGCATCCGATGAAGTGAGCTGTAGCTCACGAAAGCTTATGCTCTAATAAATTTGTTAGTCTCTAAGGTGCCACAAGTACTCCTTTTCTTTTTGAGAATTGTAATAATCAGCCATTGGCTTGTTTACCAATCAGATTAACTGAAAGTCAAAGCTTTGAATTCATATGGATACAGAATTTGCGTGTCACATCTGTAAGTGTCCTACCACATCAGGACAGAGATTCACTGGCACACAGTGATGTAGGGTAATCTCTATGGCACTTGGTATAGGCGCTACAATCCATTTCATTTTCTTCAGCCGGGATAATTTTGTCATATTCTCCATATTCTACGGCAGAACTAAATTGTTTTATTTTGTATGCAGGAAATATATACCACCTGACATCAGTTAAACAAAAGCTTCCTTTCTTCTCAACACCAATGCCCAACAAGCCCTGCCAGTTTTATCCCTAAAGTTTGATACATATTCTTCTTAAAAACCCCAGTTTGTCCAATCCAAAATATGAACTTACTTCAATGACCTTAAAATAGTAAAAGCACCATCATTTGATGCATCATAGATCTCAAGAATTAGGTGGAAAAGGGATCTGGATTATGACTAAGGTGAGCCAAAAATGGAACTGTGAAGAACAAGACAAACAGCTCTTTTGTCTCCCAAGACACACACTTTAAACAGTTTCAAAAGAAACGAAGGAAACAGGTACAAATTCTACTAGTGGTACTCAACTGTATCCCATGCAGGACGTTATCACAGTCTTCAAGCAGATATAATTGTAACACCCATATCATTATAAAGCAGACAGAGGAAAAGACCACATGTAAAAGGAAGACATGAAGTGTGTGCTTCTGCTAGCAGGCAATAGCTTACCATCTGTAGAAACTGAACACACCATATATTCTCCGTGACTGGACACAGGATAAAAGTGTGTAAAACTCATACCGAAAACTGTTTTTATGCTTTTCAAATCAGAATATTCCAAATGCAGAAGAAAACCTCCCAATCTGTTCCTTTTAAACTTCCAAATAACAAAGTTAACAAAACCATTACATTTTCCGAGATGTGAGGATATACACCCATTAATATCAAAGATTTACCAAGTGTTTGATGTAAAGCTTCTCAAGAAACAATTGTGCGCTATAAGAGAAACAATCATACTGAGCTAACAAGAGATTCTGATAATAGTTTGAAAAACACATACACTCAATTTTGAACTGGTCAAAGTAAATAATCAATAATTCAGTCCCAAATTATCTAGCAGCCATGTCTGTTGGTTTCAAATATATTTTATACAAATTAGAAAGCACTTTCATAGATTCTGCATCTTTTTTGTCTGTATTAAAATCCCTTCGGAAGTGCCCAGCTACTGACCTATCAGTCCTACTACAGGATTTGTTTCTAAGTGGCTCTAAGTGGCTAGGTCTCAGTACAATACACAGATTCCAGCTTTGTATGGTGCGTTTACTGAAATTTTGCTAGTATAAACTAAAACTATGAGGTGTGCCTCAAAGACCAGCCACAATTTAAAAAATTAGCAAGCACAGAAAAGGAGGAAAAAGTGAAGTAACATGTAACCTTACCTCCTGAAGCCGTAGTCGTATTTTGTTAATAGCTCGGAGCCAGCGAGCTCTTGTGGGAGAAAACGGTGGGGGCTCATTTTCATCAAGGTAACTTAAAACAAAGATATGAGAACAATTTTAGAAATAGAAAAACCACAAAATGAAATACACTTATTCAAAATGTGGCAAAATTGTTAAGGAACTGGAGTGCAACTGCAAATACAGATGAAGAGGCAGGCACATGAATACCCAGCACGTTAGAAAGCCACATACAATCCCAAAGATACTCCTGTAAAGGAGATGCCAATCTATGGCAGTTCGGGATAAGAGGCCTTGGACTGAAACAGCAACTATGGGAAAGAGAAATTCCTAGCTTTCTAACGGTATAAAAGAACTATTCTGAGACTTGGTGACTTATAAGATAATGAGACCAACTCGTTCCTGGTCTTTTCGGGGAAGAAATTCCACATGTGAGGGAAAAATATTTTTGTAGCTTTAAAAGAATAACAGCCTCAAGTTGCTTAGAGATTTGCAATGTTAAAAGCAGTCCCAGCAGAAAGGGAGTAGAAAGGGGGATGTTCGTGGTCACAGATGCATGATAAATGCAGTTTATCACACTGCTGCCGCTACCACCCCAACTGGCGGGGCGTGTGCACATCTGTCCTTCAAACACTCCAGTTGATAATACTTCTCTACCACAACAACCCACCATGTACTTGTCTATGCACTCTCCCTTACCTCACATAGCACTAGTCCATCCTTTGTACATTTCCCATTTACATGGTGAGCATTAAGGGGAAGGCATCTGGTCTTTACCTGTCTGTACAGTGCCAGACACACATGACAACTGACAACAATGTAAACAGCAAATAGTTTTTCTGGAGAAAGAATTTTGCTGATTTGTAACAGGAAAGCAGGATCAAGTCTGAAGGAGGTGAGTGAAGTTAGCCATAAGAGTTTTAGAAAAGTTTGGCTCTCTCTTTTTCACCAATCTTTTTGTTGGTAGTGGTGATGTCTTTTTAGGTCTCTGACATAAGGACTTGTCTACACAAAAATTGCACCTATTTACCTATATTAGTATAAAGGTGCTTATATCTGTACAGTTCATTCTTATTCATAGATTCACAGGTTCCATCTAGTCTGATCTATATAAAACACAGGCCAGAGAACTTCCCCAAAATAATACCTAGAGCAGAGCTTTTAGAAAAAACATTCCATTTTGATTTAAAAATTCCCAGTGATGGTAGATCCACCACAATCCTAGGTAAGTTGTTCCAATGGTTAATTAGTCTCACCGTTAAAAATTTACATCTTATTTCCAGAATGAATTTGTCTAGCTTCAACTTCCAGCATCTCCATCACGTTATACCTTTCTCTGCTAGATTGCAAAGTATTTGTTCCCCACATAGGTACTTATAGACTGTAATTAAGTCACCCCTTAACCTTCTCTACATTCGAGGGAGTAATTTAAACCTTTATACCAACATAACTGCATCCCCTCTAGGGTCTTGGACCAATTTAACTATTTTGGTAGGAAGTCACCCACCTAAGCAAAATAGTTAAGTTGGTACAAAACCTGTGTGTGGACCAGCCTTAAGCCTAGGAGTATTTCTGCTTCAGCTGAAGTGAGATAAAGAATGAAGGGCTGCCTTCACCACTGGCAAAAAGGTTGGAACATTACAATGCAGGACCAACAGCAGAGGACTTACAGCAGTGAATCAGAGTAGAGAAATGTTCTTATTCATATGATGAATACTGAGAAATAACCTACTATAATAATGCAAATCGTTGTACTCTGACAGGCTAACAATGGCAGTCAGATAGAGTACAGGGCAATTGCAATTCTACAGTTACTGAAAACCAACACTGATTATGCAAATGATGTTCCAAGTGTAGGAATTTTTATAAATAAACTCTACATTTCTACCCTCTGAGTGGTCAGGACTATCTATCAATAATAGATCAATTTAAAATGGCATAAATGATCAAATCAGCTGCTCTTCAGCTTTCTAGTAGGACAAGACACTTGTTCACAGCTGTGCTGGACTGCAAATTGTTGTCAGCAGTGTTAAGGCGGTTTAGCTTCCCAAATGCATGGAATATCTAACAGTCAGATGTGATGAACGACGGGTATAAACACCCTGAGGTCACTGTTAAGGTTCTGTATCAGAGAGCACATTTGATTAAGCTTATATATTGCTTTTTGGTAGCTGTTGGAGACGGGAGTGAAAGGTTTAGGGAGCATGGTATCGATAGTGTTGAATGAAATACGAAGGTGGGAAAAAATGCCTGAACTACTTATTTCCACTCCTTTCAGGTTTGGATCGATGACGTGTGTCCTGCCACAAGGTTCACTGCCACTAAACAGGTTTGGTTTGCTAGTATGGGCATAAGCACACAGCTTTTCTAGTCAGGAGCAATCCAGCTGTTCCAGGCCTGCCTCTCTTACCCCTTATCAAAAATGGAGGAAAAAAATATTGCAGATGAGTTGCTAGGTCACTGAAGGAGGGTGCCTGCAACTCAGCTATCCAGTAAGTACTGTTTAAGTTTCCCAAACATCTGTCACTGAGTGTAAAGATATTTATCAGAATACAGCATGTCAATATGATCAACTGATTTGTTTGGGAAGAGTGTAAGATGGGGACATTGCAGACTCACTTCCAACTCTGGGGTTAACCAGATGATATAAATGTCAACAGTAAAACGAGCATTTCACTCATAGGTGCCGACTCCATGGATGCTCCAGGGCTGGAGTACTCACGAGAAAAAATTAGTGGGTGCTCAGCACCCACTGGAAGCCCTCCTCCCCCGCAGCCCCACACATCAGCGCCTCCCACCCGCCGCAGATCAGCTGTTTAGCAGCATGCAGGAGGGCGCTGGGAGGGAGGAGGAGAAGGGAGGGAGGGACGCGCTTGGGGGAGGGAAAGGGGCGGGAAGAGGTGGGGCATGGCCTCCGGGGAAGGGGTGGAGTGGGGGTGGGGCCTGGGGTGGAGCACGGGTCAAGCACCCCCAGAGAAAGTAGAATGTCGGCGCGTATGATTTCACTGTAAATTACAACATCTCCATTACTTTACACTGACATACTGTACACTTCACTTACCTCTCTGGCCGCCCTGCAGGGATCTCCTTGGGCTTCTCAAGTTGTGGGGTTAACTTGGATGCAGAATGATCTTGAGCTGTCTCATCCCTCACACAGACCTTTTCCTTCTCTGTTGTTTCGCTGTGATGCTCATGGTGTTCCTCCTGCTCACTGCGCGACTCCTGGCCATCCTTCTGATAGCTGCCAGAGCTGTGACAGGAATGATTGGATTCCCCTTCCCGGTGTTCATCCTCTTGCTCAGACCCCTGGGCGCTTTCATGGTAATGGTCCAGCTCACTCAGCTGAGAGCTTCCCTGACTGACGTTACATGAGGAGCCATACCTGCTACTTCCAGCAGGACTGGGGAGGAGTATGAGATAAATAAGTCAAAAGGCAGTGGCAGATAGGAAACATACTAAACTTGCTGTTTGTTGCGACTAACAATCTGCACGGAAACTACATAAGACACTACATTTAGTGCAAAGCTTGGCTATATTCTGGCTTGCTAGATGTGTATAATCAGCTCATGGTATCTAACCATTGTAATCCCTGAACTAATCTAAATTACATCAGAAATTGAGCATAAACCTACTGTAGGTACTACAGCAATGGAGACAGAAATGCAGTGCCTATTGGTATACTAACCTATACTAACCTATACTAATTTGTAACAGTAATCATACCAGCACTATACTATTCCCCTATTCTAAAGAAATTCAGCCAGGGTTAACAATGAAGGTATTCCAATCAACACAGAAGAGTAGAAATGTGTGCATGGGAATCTGAAAGGAAGATAGCTCATCTTCCACTATTTTAAATGCTCTTTACTTCCATCTCATTAATTGTACTGCTGCCAGAATCTGTGACCACAAAGATGGATCTTTCTTAGCAGAAGGAGCGCATGCATCTTAATCCTACTGAACTCTTTAGAAAGCAATGATTCCATATAAAAACCACACATAAAAATTAGGACATTTTGGGATGGAAATTTCACATGCAGAGTCAGGAAATTCCATGTTAAGCTTTCCTTCAGAAACCATTACTAAAACATCTTACTTGTGTATATATGTATAATACTTTCTATCACCTAATACGGAGGGATAATGTTTTGACCTTAATGTGCACGAGCAATGGTTCAGTTACAGTCACTTTGGGAACAGATTTTGATTCGTGAATGATGGTCCTTTGGAATTAATGCACTATGTGTAATTCTCACATATGCTACATTTTTTAATTGCATTTGGTGCTGGATTGGCAGCCCTGGAGTCTGATTTCCTCTGTTCATAGTATAGTTAACAATAGGGACATATGGGAGAGCAAGCTTCCCTTTCACTGCTCACCAATGGGAATTCTGCAAATCTCCACCATGTGCGAGTCTGAGGCAATTATAATTTGGAATATACACAGGACAAAATAGAGGTTTGTGAACTACTGCAAACCTTACTCAGTAGCATCCTACATTGCTTGAAGTATGCAGATTGTGTAGAGATTTTAATGACTCACAACCTTACAGTTTAACCTGTAATACCTTCATTGCCACCTTTGGAAATGTTAAAAAGCCTGAAAAATTGGAAAACATTCTAAATATTTCTGTAATAATTATTAAATGGCAAATCAAGCTTCAACAATTTAAAGGCCAAACATCTATTTTATAAATAACAATTTTCTGGGCACAGCAGAGTATTATCTAGTGTCACAAATGTTTTTTCAGTGAATATAATCACTAAACAAGTAAGCAAAACCATTCTGTACATACCCAACTTTTATCACGCAAAGAATTAAGTTGTGAAAGGCTAATGAAAGCAACACTCAAAACAACTCATTCACTGAGACAGAACACAAAAGGAGCACATGAGCAAGCTAATTACATTCTTACAAAACACACAGGAGAGCAAAGGAAGTTGAGAAAAATGATACAAGGACTTAGTGTTTAATCTAGTGACTACACAACAGTATTCGCTAATGTCAACTACAAGTAATGCTACAAACAACTGATCATAAATAGGGATAAGACTGAATTATGCACAGTAACACAAAGTTTGATATCTACTGGTAGAGAGCACTTGCATTATAAATGGTCAATTGCTGGATACCATTTATTATGCTGCTTTTGTAACTGGCCTTTTCTTATTTGATGGTTCCGTGCTATTCAGATCTGCTGCCTGTGATCCAGGATGAAGCGCTACTGTGTCAGGAGGAGAAACAAGATCTTCCTGTTCAGACTCAACCTGCTGACGTGGTAACTCTCCTGGTAGTTCTTCCACGGAAGGAGGACGAGACAGTTTATTGGAAATTGTGCTTTGTTGATCTTCAGATTCTTCGGCAACTCTGTCTTTTAACTTTTTGCTGGACACATCAATATTGCTGGTTCTAGACGCTTCTTCAGAAAGTTCAGTATTCACCACGTCAAGCTGCTCAGTAGACAAACTTGATTCAGTATTTGGATCATCTAGTTGATTAGACACAGCAGATTTTGAATTCTCATCTGCACTGACTGTTCCCAGCACCTTTACATCTGGTTTTGATAAAAGCTGTGGCAGAACATCCAGTTCCCTTTTGACAGAGGTCTCCTTGTTGTCTTTTTGCCAAGGAAATGAAAAATCTAGCTTCTTGCCAAACACTGCCCCTTGGACACTATCTGTCCTACTCACTTTTTCTTCATTACCTCCTTCAAACAGAGTTGAAGAAAACTTCTTAAAACTGGACATGAGGCCTGGCTCTGCTGCCATTTTACTTGCAGAAGGTGGCTGTTGTGAGAAGAAGGTCCCAAACGGCTTTCCACCCTCCACAGAAGATGACATGAAACTGAATTTTGACAAAGTAGGTATTCTTGGCATTTCAAACAAAGGTTTACTATTACTTGCACTGAGAGGAACATTCGTTGGTTTACACTGTTTATTCAAATCATATTTTGGGCTAGTTCCTCCTGTAGTCGTTTCATTCATTGTTAAATGTTCTGTCAGCTCTGCAGGAACATTTAGTTCCATTTCAAGGGTCCTATTCGCATCTGGCTGGTAGGCATTAATATCTGCCTGATCCTCTGGAGTGACTAGTCCTGTTTCAAGAGTAGTATTCAGATCTGACTGGCACAAATTTACATCTGCCTCATCAATTAGAGCGCTGGGTTCCAGTTCAAGTACACTATTAAGGTCAACCTGGGAGAAGTCAACATCCACCTCAGTGGGAACTGTTGATTCTTCTGTTACATGTGTAGTGCCCACATCTAAGTGACACAAATTGAGAGATGTATGGTCAGTTATCATTGTCTTTTCTGTACCAATTGCACTGTCCAAAGCTGAATGGCACAGGTCATCATTCCTCAACTCTACAGAAGGCTGTAAATTAGCATTCAATTGAAGTACTTCAGGCACTTGATCTTCACCTGAAACCAACATTTCTGAAGCATTTAGCTGAGACTTCTCTTGACTGGTTTCAAGTCTTTGATTTTCTCCAATATCTATTTGCACACTAGAATCTTTTGTGGAGTTCTCTCCTGAGTCTGATGGGCAAGTTTCCTTCAGAGAATTGCTGGTCTTTATTTCAGACACTTCGGCTGTGGATATTTCTTCTAGTTTTTTGGAATCTTTTATAGGAATTGACCCTATGGTGTCTTTTCCACTATTGCTTTCTTGAGGTTTGGCAGTGGGTTTCAGACAAACCTCTTTTGATGTTTCTTTTTCACCTTTAAAAATGCCAAAAACATCATTTGTGAAAGTTGGAGATGGCCCACTTGGGAGAGAAGAGAGAGCAAGAAAGGAGGGGTTTTTCTTTTGAGCACTAGGAGCAGCTGGAGTTTGAGAGTGGGAGAACAAGCCAGATAAAGTTCTAGGAGATTTCACTTTTGTCATGAAGCTTGAAAATATTTCCACTGAAGAATCCAGTACTGATTTGTCATTCTCTGGTTCCTTGGCTGTGTTTTGCAAATGAGATGTTTCTGGCATTTTTGAGAAAGACTTTGACTCTTGTGTCTGTTTTAATCCAAGTCCAGAGGTAGGCTCGGGTAGTTTGTGCCCAGGTAATTTATGCTTGGGTACGTTCAATTTTTCTTCTGAGATGACCTCCTTTGATACACTGTTGGTAACATTTAAGTAATTTAAATTTCTGAAATTGTTTCTTTCATCTGAAACTGGACAGCCACCCCCGTTTCCAGAAGTTTGTCCTTTTGAACATGAATACTCTTCCTTGGCTGAGGAAGGTGCAATACACTCTTCCTTTCCTGTGCTGTCTGGGAGACGTTCTTTTGGCTCCTGAAACTCCGGAGAAAAGGACTCACTGTCCTTTTGTAACATAGAAACTTCAAGGCAAGGATCGGAAGAAACTGGCTCTGTTGTGACATTCCCATCAATCTGTGAAGGCTTTTCTACACCACTCTCTTTGCTTACTTCAGCAACACTTTCTACTGACCACTCTTCTATAGGAACATTTAACTCATTTGCATTGCTGGGGAAGTTGTTCAATGTCTCTTGCTTGCCAATCACTGGCTCCACAATACCAGGAGCCTCTTTTTTACTATCTAACCCCCATTGTCTGGTAACTCTGATACTAGAGTCAACAGAAACGCTTTGCTTCATAAATGGCTTAGAGTTTGCTTGCTGAGCATGTTTTGCAATGTTTTCCTTCTCTGGAGGAGTTTGCGGTTTTTCATCCAAAAAAGATGTCAGATTGAAGAAACTAAAGCTGGAACTACTTTGAGGCAAGTTTTTCTTGACTGTTGGACCAGTCGAAAAGGAGGGAAGCTTAAATAGCCCTTCTGTTTCAAGCTGCTCAGCATTAGTAAGATTAGCAGCAGATGCTGAAGATATAGAGGTCTCTGATCCACTAAAGAATGAGAATATGCTCCTGCCGAGTGGTTGTGCTGGCTGTGATTTTGAAGCGGTGGCATTTGAAAAACTGAAAGGCAAACTAAACCCTGACTCTCTAGATGTCTGATCTGGCTTACTTGGTTTCGTTTTATCAGGTATGACACTCGTAAGATTATCTCCTTGTTGCTTTGGCATAACCACTGATGCACTATTGGGTTGCACTGGGGGCTCTCTCAATTGACAGATTCTGGGACCTGTGTGTACTGGCTTGTACAATGCATTTCCAGAGTTTTTGTGATAGTTGTTCTCCCCTTCTACCTTTCTGCTCGGTTGCTCCATTTGTATACTATGACTAGGCGAGGTCCGCTTGTTCCAAGCCTCTGTTCTAATCTCTCCAACAATGGTAGAAGAAAGGGATTGCATGCTACTATGCTGGCTGCCTGACTTTTCAAATTTTTCTCTGAACTCAGCTGGAACTCTATCGGTTTTTGATAGAACAGTGGCATTTGCCAATTGTTGAGAAGAGACTGCATCTCCTTTGAAGATATCCCCCAGGGAACCAAACAATGATGAAATACCTGAAGTCTCCTTTCTCTCCCGAGATGTTTTATCATTTTCTTCCAGATTTGATGGCTGTGGCCCTTTGTTTACCTGTGTTTTAAAGAAATCAAAAAATCCAGAAGCCTGATTTTTTTCAGCTGTTGAACTTGCAGAAGAATCTTCTCCTAAACTAAAGAGTTTCAAAGCACTTTTAAATAAAGTTTCCTCTGGCTCTGTGGATGACTGGTTCTGATTTGGCTGAGGTTTCTTGTGCTCCTCATCACTTACTTGGGGTCCAAGATGACTTGAAACTGGACTTGTCTTAATGGTTTTATCTGCTCTATTTGACTTGCTATCAGGAGTTGTCTGGCTTAGTTGAGAAGATGATTTTGTTAATCCTTGTTTTTTCATATGGATGTTTTTAGTCTGAGTAAATTCATGCTTTTCATTTCTAATAGATTCTAGTTTATGAAATTCTGTTGCACCATTTCTCCCTAATTCAGGCTCAGTGGGAGTCTTTTGCCCAGTTTGTGTATCATCCCCTAATTTTGATGTTAATGACAGAACATCATGTTTATGTCCAGATAATTTTGACTGTGTACCTGTTGTCTTCATGGTAGAATCCTCCAAAAACTCATTAATGTCAGAACCTGAAGCCTTTCCAATTAAGCCACCCAAAGCAGAAAATAAAGATGTGACTTTGTTCACTGGTGGTTTATCTTCTGCAGTCTTTTTGAATTCTGTCCAACTTTCAGCAGATGCAGAAGGTTCATCTGTTTTATGAGAGGACTGAAACAGATGGAAGCCAAAAAATCCTAATGATCCACTCTCAGAAGTTGTTATAGGAATGGTTTTGTCCGATTGCTTGATGTCAAACTCTTTATTTAACATCCAACTAGAAGTCACTTTGGAATGTGTTCTAAGATCAAGGGTTAGTGGAGGTTCTTCTGAACAATACTCATTTTCCTTTTCAGGCCTAAAATCTACTTTGAGTTTTTGAAGTTTATAACCTGAAAAATCTAATGGCTGCTCTCTTTGGTAATAAATAGACTCTTCAAACATTTGTGAAAAGGTCTCCAAATTCATGTTCATTAGCTGATCACTTCTTTGCAAAGCTACAGACAAATCAAGAGGCTTATTTATAAGGTAATTATCTAGCTGCTCCTCTTCAGCAAACCACAATAGTTCATCTTCACTGCCAAGAGGGACTTTGAAACCACAAACAGCAATGTTATCTTCCAACACTGCTCTTGGAATTGAATCCATCTGAAAGTTATAGCTCCAATATTCTTGATGTGAGTACATTTCAGGTGCACATACATAGACATACTGTCCTGTCGGATCAGTGAGCAGTGAATAGACATACTGACCATCACTATACATGTAGTATCCACAATCACCATCTTCTGATGGCCACCATACACCGTGCTCAAGCAGCGTCAGCCAGTGCTCGTACTCCTGACTGTAGGTTGAATACACAAAACTTTCATCCATATTTATAGACTCTTGGTCAATTAAAGTCCACATAGTTCCATCACAACCAGATGAGTAGCTTAAGTCCATAGGCAACTCTTCTAATGAGCAGTTGCAGTCTGTTTCAAAAGGTGTAAGATTACTGCCATTTCCATTGAGAGAACTAATTGCCCGCATGTCATTTTCTTCTAAGCAGACTTCTTGAAATGCTAACTGATCAAAGGATTCATATGACATTACACTTAAATCTATATTCTGTCTGTCACAATTTGCATTTATTCTCCAGTCAATAACATTTGCATTTCCATCCTTTTTACATAGATTCATTACTGTGTCATTTGACACAGGCCAGTCCAAAAACTCAGTAGGTACATCAAAGTTCTGGTTTAAGACATAATAAACCGGCTGTGCTACTTCCTGAGCATCTGCAGAAAATTCTCCCGTGTCATACTCCCATTCAAAGGTAGAATGACTTCTTGTTTCTTCACAAGTTGAATACTGCTCTGATATGTTATGGACTTTACCATCCAACAAAGAAAAGTTAAGAAATTCATTGGATCCTTCATTTAAAAGAGTATGATACATTTTAAATTCTATATCTTGGTTAGGGACTTGCCTGCCAATTACAGATTTCCCAGATAAGTCTTGTACCCTCTGTTGAGAACACAACTCATTCTGAGATGCAGAGCGCCCATAGTAGGAAATATGGTGTTCCTCTGTTTTGTTTACTATTACACTGGGTAAATGATCACTAATTTTGGAAGATTCAATCACTTTTGTGTCAAGCAGTTTCTCTTTCGGTCTGAATATGAAACTTTTCAAAAAGCTGGAAGTTTCTTGTTTTTCCATAGGGATTCCTTCAGCATCAGAAGTTATGTCTGAACTACTGAATTTTTTTTTTAAGTTAGACTCCTCATTTCTATCAAAAAACTTCATGAGGCCTAGTGAATTTGATTTCATCTCATATTGCTTACAGTCAGGCACATCTTCACTTGAAGAAAATTTAAATATCCCAGAAAACCCAGGTGAACTGTTTTTCTGGTTATCCCTTTCATTTTTAACATACAACTCTTGCCTATTGGGAGTATTTTCCGAAGAAAACCAAAAACGTTCTGAAAGCAAATCTTGTTGTGCGTTTTTCTTCTTTGTATCATCCATGCTTTTAAGGTCTCTCTCTCCATCAGAAGACATGGATTTTAAGTCTGTTGTGTTTAGTCCTGCTGTCGTCGTATCCTGTTTTATATTTCTACTTTTTTCCTGACCATTCACAGATCCCCACTTTGTATGTGTAACTTTAAAGGTGGCTGAGGCACTTTTTTGATTTCTATTTTCTTGTGCACATGTATTGTTTTCCTTGTGAGTGTTTTTTATTCTTATAGGTTCCTCTTTATGATTTGGTATATTTGGAACTGAAGTAGACTTTAATGAGCAAAATTTGGTATTTCCTGAATAACTACTTTTGTGTTCATCTTTAACCGCTGAAGTTATGTCACTAAAACTTTGACTGCTTTGATTTTTTGAGGCTACCAGGTTTTCTGCAGAAGCAAATTTAAACAAAGAAGGAAAGATGCGTCCTTTCTCTTTTGTATTCTGCGGCTTGTCTGAAAAACCAAAACCACTAAAGAAAGGAATCTGTAGTTTACCAGTAAATGGGAAGGAACGTTCGTTTCTGGAACTGTTTCGTTTTATATCATCTTCAGATCTGTGGCCTTTTGAGAGTCCAGATGAGGTTTCTTTTTGCACAGATTCAGCAGAAGGAAGCAATAAGTGGCTGAAGGATTTTTTGAGCGGACTGAAAAACTTATCAGATGTTATACCTTGCTCTGGAGGTTGTGAATGAACCTCCACTTTACTTCCACTTTGCCTGTTTTCCAATTCATTATCTGGACACTGATTTCCTGAAATGTTTATGCACTCTTCTACAATTATGTCTGGCTGATATGCCACATGATGAAAATCTGAAGACTTCTGTGGCCCACCCTCCTGCTTGGGTACTACTAAACCCTCAAAATTGGCTTTCAAGCTAAAGGAACTGAGTGAGTTTGTAAGTTTACCAAAGATTGAGGATACAGAATTGCTGCTTGTGTTAACTTCTGCCGCACTTTTCGTTTCATTTTGGTTAGTTTCAGAAACACTGGTGACTGTGTTCTCTTCAGAGGCTTTCTCACTTTTGTTTGTCTCAGAAGCACTTATAAGAGGTCTTTCTTCCTTGGTTTGCTCATCTTTTAGGATTACTTTTTTTGGTACTTCTTTTTCAGAGAAGATTTTTAAAGGATTAAACATACCTAAAACTGAATTCATAACTGAATTTTGATTCTGGGGTGAAGGCTGCTGGCTCATGGTGTTGTTTTCTGATGACTCCTGAAGACAAGGAGCTGTAGAAGCTATATCCTCTCTCTTAATGGCTTCTGTGTTACTGAAGTTTGCATCAGGCACCCCTTTGTCACTGCTTGTCTGGGATGGTAATAATGAATGTATGGAAACTTTTATATCAGCCTTACTTTCCACTTTCACTTCTGGGGCTAAATGCTCAGATTTAGGTTTACTACAGAAACTCTTTGAGATTCCACCCTCTGATTGGCTTAGAGTTTCTGGTTTCTCTGGTGCTGAAGACACAAGCTTTTCAACAGAGGTTGTGAAGTGCTTTGTACTTGAACCTATCTTCTCAGTGAAAGAACCAAACAAGGAATTTACAGTGTTCTTTACACCTGACAAGTCTGGGAGAGATTCAGATTTGCCTTTGCTGTTCTCTTTCTTCTCCATCATCGCAGGTTTTGCCTGATCAGGGTGTACATATTTCTCCGTTGAATTATCAGCATTATCCCACATGAGTGATGCACACACAGAATTTTTTGTCGCTTTTGGGAGAGTACCAAATTTGCTAATCTCTTCCTCCTTTTCAGCCAAGTATTCAGATACAGTTTCTACCAGACACTGCAGTTCATCCATCGCATCAACATATTCCTCACTTGGCTCCTCAACTGGAGAAAGCGTCAAGTCTTGCACTGGATAGCCATACTTGCCTCCTCTAGTCCTATATTTTTTGTCACAGTTAGCCTTTTGCAACTGAGATACTGCATTTGAAGCATGATTATCTGTGAAGCGGCCAAGATGACAAACATTTGACTTGCACCATGTTTGTGAAAGTACAGCTAATTCTTCCATTTCATCATCTGAAACAGGTGAATACTGAAGCTCCTCAGAAGCACTGCTGTCTAATTCTTCAAGGTTATTTAATGGCACAAAAGTATTGACTGGTTGTTCGACATTTATTAATTCTTCACTGCAAAAGTGAACTGAGCCATCACAGTCATGGTTTGCCAGCTGCTTGTTGGTCCACTTGCCACTTTTAACCATTAGGCCATTTTTGTACGGACGCAAAATTGGATAATCAGGTAGCTGTTCTTCATTTTCGATGCTGCAGCCGTTATATTTTTCAGTTCCTTCATATACTGGGAAAACACTGCTAGGTTCAGATCTAATTGCTATACCATTGAAAGAGACTGTTTTCTCCACAGGAAAATGTAGACGTCCATTATAATGTAGGCTTATTTGTTCACTCTCTTCAAAATTTTTGTATCTTAGTTTCTTTTTCCTTCTTCTATCTATTGTGTCATATTCCTGAGGATATCTAGGAATATCTAAAGTTCCTGACTCCACACACATATTCTGGCAATATCTTGATCTTTCATGATGATTGAAAGTCTCCTTTTTTGAGTACGTTTGGGTTTTCTTTACATTTGTTTCCTGACCATTTCTATTTCTATTACTTTTTTCTAGGAATTCCTCTATCAGCAGTTTTCCTATCTCCTCATAGTTACTCTCCCACTCTTCTTCTTCAACTTCAGAATCAAATGGAACGATCCTGACCTTTTCACTTTTAACTAGAGATGCTTGTCTGATAGACGAAAGATGAAAATAAAAAGGGAGAGAAGGCAAAAAAAAAGGAGGAAGGAGTGAAGGGGAGGCAAGAAAGTTAAAAAATTTTCAAAGGACAGTTTAAATGAGAAGACCAGAAGAATAGTGAATTAAATACATTAACAAAAGAAATATAAAACATGGAACACATTCAATGGTGTAGACACTGAAAGATCATCATCTACTAAGACATTATATAACATTTTTTAAATCAAGGGATCAAACATTACCATAAAGGCCTGCAGGGTAAAAAACTTCCATAACAATTATGACACAGATCTTCTACAAAAATTAAGGAATGGCTGTTTGAAGTAGAAGAGTTATCAGTGAAAGATTATAATAATGCAACTTCAGATATATTTTCGTGTATTGAGATTATGGTGTTATAATTTAAGGAATGCTCAAACAGTTAATTGCATTTTCACTCGAATTTCAAGGACTGTATGTTTTGTTAATATTAGGCAAGTTTCTGTTAATCTGAAAGGTGCTCATTACTTTAAAATGAATCCTATTTTGTGAAAATAGCTACTGTAATTTTTTATAATGGACATTTAAAGCCAGTAATGAGGATAAGTCATTTTACAAAGTTACCACCAAATTAGGATGCCTCCTAGGGCCAGACCCAGCCCTTGGATCCAGTGCACACAAGTCACAATTGAATGCAAAGGGAGCCATGTGAATGTGTGAAGAAAGTCTAAAGACTCTACAGTAATAATCAGAACAGTTAGGCATCAAAGTAATAGACCTGTTCTGATGTGAGAAAGGTATTCAATTAAGAGTTTTTCCCCTACTTTATAAAAATGTTACTTTTCACTAAAAAGAAATAAACAAACTTAAGTACAACACCTGGAATAGAAACAAGCAATGACATCAGCCCATAATTAAGCTACAGTTTGGAAATACAGTGAAGGCATGCAAACAATGAAAGTCGGCTGAAGTATATCACAAGATGACATCACAACAGCAACATCAAGGAGATTAGACAAACATCTAGCTGTAAAGAGGTTAACCCACCTATCGGACAAATCTAGAGACTGCCTGCTTTCTAGCGAGTACTGGCGGCTTGTCATTTGACTAGACTCAGATGCAGATTCTAGGTCAGATCGGCCACTCACAGTGGAATCTATGCTATCATATCGCCTTGAAAGTAAATAGAGTAAGAGCAGGGAGACAGGTAGTTAAATATTGATTCCAAACTTAATATTGCAAATAAAATTTCAACTAAAAAACCCACAGATAGGAAGTCTGGTACTCTAGAGTCACATCATTATTGGGACTAAAACATGGGCTAGTCTAAGAAAGAGCAAAACAAAGATATCAGGCAGGTCGGGGCAGAGGGAAATAAAAATCCATGTTCTTATCTTAAAGGACCAGGATCACCCTGACTGGGGATCCGAATTACCATCATGAAAAGGAAAGCTCTCATGCAGCATTTCTAGAGAAGTTTTTAAAATAGATATCTAGAAATAAATCCTCAAGGACACTTAGATAATATGGTGACCTGCTTGCCACAAAAAGAGTGGTTAGATGGATTGAATAGGAGGCTGATTGAGATTCAGCTCACTTAATTAAAGTAGTTTTGGACCTAAACAGGCTGCTAAAGTCCTTTTAACAGATTTGCCTTGTCTTTAATGTTTTCCTACACACAGTCCAATATACTTATGAAATTTAACAATTGAAAAAAGTGACTTACCTGTTCTGTAACTGTTGTTCTTCAAGATATAGGTGCAGAAGCGTATTGTTCCCTGCTGGGTTTGTGCCAAACGCACCGGTGTCAGAGATTTTTCCCCTAGCAGTACCTGTTGGGGCTGTGAACATGCCCTATATCTCCTCATGACCCCTCCTGAGGCTATATAAAAGCAGCACCGCCCTGACATCCCTCAGTTCCTTCACAATGGAGAAGCTGGTTTAAGACTGATGAAGAGGGGATGGAGGGTGGGCTGTGGAAGATGTGTCCATACCAACCTCAGTTACAGAACAGGCAAGTCACTGTTTTTCTTCTTCAAGTGGTTGTAGATATGCATCCCACTCAAGTGACTCCCAAGCAGTACAGTTTGGAGATGGGATTGGAGTTTACTTGAACAGCGATTACCGTTTTCATCAGAGGCGGCTGTGACAGCACAGCACCAAGTAAATGTATGCACAGAGGACCAAGTAGCAGCCCTATAAAATGTCCAGTATGGGAACATTCCCGAGGAAAGCCACAGATGCGGCTTGGGCACTCGTTGACTAAGCCAAGCATATCTGTGGAGGAGGAATACTAGCTATGACATATTAGAGACTAACAAATTTATTAGAGCATAAGCTTTCGTGAGCTACAGCTCACTTCATCGGATGCATTAGCTATGACATACTACACTGAATGGATGCAGGAAGCAATCCACAGAGATACTGTTTTTGCTGATACTGCCTGATCTCTCATGCGCAGAGCCCTGCAAATCCACGGGTATCCGCTTCATATCCACATCTGCGGAAGCAGATCCCCTTGGACCATATCTGCGAATAGCAGCATGGATGTGGATACTAATTTTGTATCGGTGCACAGCTGATGGTAAGAGCCGGGCAGGCAGCTGTGAGGAGACACAGCACAGATCCTCTACCTGCGCTGGGTAGGAGGCCTAGGGGGCAGAGACACTGGGCAGGGGGCTGCTCAGGCCCCATGCCCAGGGCAGGTGGAGGGTCCGCCGCGGCCCCACACAGCTGCCTGCCCAGCTCTTTTCGTGGCTGGGCTGCAGCCCCGAGCTGCCCCCCTGGCCAGAACCAGGTTGGGGAGAGCCGCATTGACAGTTTTGGGGAACCTGAGTCCCTCCACCTGGCCTGGGGTTGCTTGGGCCCCCCCGTCAGGGCAGGTGGAAGGTTCGCCACAGTTCCCAGCGTGGCTCTCCCCATATAACCAGAGCTGAAGCAATCCTTTGGAGAAGATCCTGATAAGATTTAAAATCTGCTAAGAGGGGAGATGAGGAATCTAGGACTCCTGGATCTGCCTGACGTGATGGGAAGGGCGTTGGTATAGCCGAGGTGGCCTCATGAGAGAGTGGTTGCTGGTCTGGCAAAGGCTCCTCCAGGAGCTGTGGCTCAAGAAGATGGACACTCTCCTACAGCCCTGCGGGGGCTACTCTAGAGGCTGATGCCTCTGAGGGTAGGCAAGTCTGCTTGCAACTGGGGTGGAGTCCTAGCTCTGTGAAAGTAGAAAGTTCTCCACAAGTCAGAGGAGGAACACTGCAAGAAGGAATAGGGCATAGGAGACCAATATAGCTTGTAATTGCTATAAGAATGGGAACCCTCTTGGCACCAACATCTTTCTCTTGCAGGGAGCTTAGAGGACCTGCAAGATTTCTTCCACTGTGGAGGAGACGAGATGTGGAGAAGACACCACACTGGAACCTAAAGAGCCCTCTGGATAGTCTGTAGGCATGGGCATAAGCCACCGCACTGGGGTCACAGGATTTCCTGACTTACCCATAAACCAACCAGAAAAGTGCTGAGTCAGTCCTGAGGATGGGAGTGCTGTTGGTACCGGACAGGTTGCCAGAAAGTCCAAAAAATCGCTTCCTATCGGTGCTGAGGAGTATGACTGAGTCTGTGCAGGCTCAAAGGGGAGTCTAAGGCTCCTGGCACCAAGGTGAGGATGCAGACAGTGCCACAGAGCAGGAGTGCACCAATACCAACCCCACAGTTGCCTGTGCTGAAGGCAGCATGTGTTTCATCACTGGCACTGAAGTCATTATTCAGTGGCATCAACGTTAGCCCCAGTGTTGAAGAAGTTGAAGGGCCTAGAATTGCAAGTGGTATCAAGACCCACTGAGCCCTGAGGTAGCAATGAGGGTGGCACAGACAAACAGAGCGAGTCCACTTCTGTGGGGTCAAAGGTACCGAAAATGGTAGTGTCACAACTGTGTCCTTAGGTACTGAATTCAATGTCCAATGAATCCCTGATTCATCTTGTGGATCCTCTTTTGAGGCAGTTTTCAAGATGCAGAGTGACCCCTTTTTCCTTTCTGAGTGAAAATCAGAGTCCCAGGGTCTGTCTGTTGCCACTTCAGAGGCAGAAGGCAGCTAACTAGACTACAGCTACCTCTAACAACTATCAAAGCTATTTACAAAGTGAAAAAAACTTGGTGACAAACACAAAGAGGGAAAAAAACATAAGGAAAAGCCTCACACATGGAGAGCTGCGACTAAGGCCACTGGAAGTAAGTAGTAATTGAAGGGGGACAGGATGCCACATTACGTAGCCTCAGAACAAGCCACAAGGAGACAAAGGGCACGTGTACTGCCCTAACAAGTACTGCTAAAGGAATCGGAGTAGCAGCCGTGTTAGTCTGTATTCACAAAAAAGAAAAGGAGTACTTGCGGCACCTTAGAGACTAAATTTTATTTGAGCATAAGCTTTCATGAGCTACAGCTCACTTCATCGGATGCATTCAGTGGAAAACACAGTGGGGAGATTTATATACACACAGAACATGAAACAATGGGTTTTATCATACACACTGTAAGGAGAGTGATCACTTAAGATGAGCTATTACCAGCAGAAAGGAGGGGGGGAAGGGAGGAAAACCTTTTGTGGTGATAATCAAGGTGGGCCATTTCCAGCAGTTAACAAGAACGTCTGAGGAACAGTGGGGGGTTGGTGGGGGGGGAGAAATAACATGGGGAAATAGTTTTACTTTGTGTAATGACCCATCCACTCCCAGTCTCTATTCAAGCCTAAGTTAATTGTATCCAGTTTGCAAATTAATTCCAATTCAGCAGTCTCTCGTTGGAGTCTGTTTTTGAAGTTTTTTTGTTGAAGGATAGCCACTCTCAGGTCTGTAATCATGTGACCAGAGAGATTGAAGTGTTCTCCAACTGGTTTTTGAATGTTATAATTCTTGACGTCTGATGTGTGTCCATTTATTCTTTTAAGTAGAGACTGGCCAGTTTGACCAATGTACATGGCAGAGGGGCATTGCTGGCACATGATGGCATATATCACATTGGTAGATGTGCAGGTGAACGAGCCTCTGATAGTGTGGCTGATGTGATTAGGTCCTATGATGGTGTCCCCTGAATAGATGTGGACACAGTTGGCAACGGGCTTTGTTGCAAGGATAGGTTCCTGGGTTAGTGGTTTTGTTGTGTGGTGTGTGGTTGCTGGTGAGTATTTGCTTCAGGTTGGGGGGCTGTCTGTAAGCAAGGACTGGCCTGTCTCCCAAGATCTTAAGTGATAACTCTCCTTACAGTGTGTATGATAAAACCCATTGTTTCATGTTCTCTGTGTGTGTATACAAATCTCCCCACTGTATTTTCCACCGAATGCATCCGATGAAGTGAGCTGTAGCTCACGAAAGCTTATGCTCAAATAAATTTGTTAGTCTCTAAGGTGCCACAAGTACTCCTTTTCTTTTTTGCTAAAGGAAAAACCTCTGATGTTGGTGCATTTGGCGCTACCACACCTGAGTGGAATACATGTCTGCAACCACTCAAACCACTAACCAATCATACTTTCATCATAGAATTCTTTAACCAGTTCAAACTCTGGACAACTGACTTTCCAAAAAACAGCAGGCCTTTACAGAGGCCTTGGAAATTGTTCTTCACAAATCAAAGCATTCAAGCATCTCTGCATTTGGAATTTTCATAGCCATGAAGCTGCACAGATGCAGCCTGATTAGGGCAATCCCCCAGTGAGCATGTTTCCCCATCTGTAAAATGGGGATAATGATACTGACCTCCTTTGGGATCTGCTGATGAAAAGGGCTAGGCATTATCACCATCCACAGGGATAAAGTAGCACCAGCACAAGCCTTGCTTTTAGCAGTGCAGTGCATCTATGCTGAGGGACAGCACTGGTCTAGCTACACCAGTGCAAAAACCCCTAATGTAGTCAAGCTCTTAGCAAGTAGCGAAAGAACAGAAGTGTATCTAATTAAGAATATATACCAAAGCAAAAAGACAGTATGAAAGCAAAGTGGCAGAGAGATTTGTTTGCAATGTGCAATCATAATGAAATACAAATCTGTCCAACACAAGGATGTGGTGACAGATTCGTAGATTTTAAGGCCAAAAGGGATCATGTAGTCTGACCTCCTGCATAGCACAGGCTTAAGAACCTCACCCAATAATTTCTGCCTCAAACCCATAACTTCTGTTTGAGCAAGAGCATATCCGTCAAAAAGATATCCAGTCTCGTCCCAAAGACTGCAAATGATAGAGAATCTACCATCTCCCTAGGTAAAAAGTTCAAGATGCAATAAAAGCAAGCATTTTGCAGATGTGAATCACTCAGCTCACACTGCAAAAGAATTACAAGCATAAATACATACAGCTGGAGGACAAATCACCAGTCATGATGCAGAAGGAGTTCTTTATTGGAACTCAAATTTGGAAACCAAGAGATTAATAGATTTACAGGTTATAAGACCAGAAGGGACCACTGTGATCATCTGGTCTGACCTCCTGCATAACAGAGGCCATCAGACTTCCCTGAATTAATTGTACTGGTTTGTGAACCAAAGGCAAATTTACAAATAGATGCTGGAGGTGGGCGCAATGTAAACAGCAAGCACAAGCAATCCCCACCACCACCACACACACAATCCCCTTTCCCCCCAGAAAACCCACTAGCAGCCACCTAATGTTAGAATTTTTTAAAAAAAAAGTCTATTTTGATAAAGTGGGCAAAAATAAGCCTATGTAGCAAAGCCACACCGAGATGTCTGCACAAGGACAGATGAAAATAAGAATTTGAAATAATGGAATAGGAAGTCCTATGTGTAATAACTTATCTACTGCACAGGATGCATAAGAAAGAATCTGATTATGTGTTTAATGGTCTAGAATGCATTGAGAATAATACATCACACCGTTATAGATAAAAGTACAAAAATACACGTACCACAAAAAGTCCCAGTAGCAGTGACAAAGTAAAAGCTGAATTTTTCTGGTAAAATAAGGTATTTCTAATTAGATACTAACTGACTGAGTTAACTGATGATCACTATAATAAAACCACCACATTTAAGGATATGCCATTAAACACAAGCACAACCCATGAGAACAACTGATATCTAGACTTCAGAATGCAAGTGTACCCTCAGTTAGGGAGGTATGCCAAGGGTTTGGGAATAGGACCAGTTTGATATAGAAAGTGAAAAACACTGCACCTCTCACTTTTTTGGTAGATATATGTTCAAGCGACTACCCTTCCTTTCCAGATTATTTCAGCACATTAAGTGTGTATCAAAGCATCATGTCCTATTCTCCAATACCTATGCCTATCAAGCTGACTAACATCATCTCCTTGTTTCCTTATGCTCCCACTGCCTATCTGTTGCATCCACCTGTTCTTTTTCATATATTTAGATTGTAAGCTTTGTGGGCCTGTATTCTTGCTAAGTGTTTGTACGGCATCCTGGTTCCCAACTAGGGCTCTTAAGCAATACGATTATTATTATTATTATTTACCTACTGAGCTGGACAGGGTGAAGTAATGGTTGATAAATGCTGATTTGTGATCAAAAGAACCACTACATAGACTGTATAATGTTCTGCTATGTGCAAAACACCACCTTAAATTGAAAAAGATCTGGGGGGGAATATCAATTTCTGGCAATAAACCCGTACTTTCTTATAGCGCAAGGCATACACTGAGGCAAAACCCATGTTATGCAACAGTGCTATATGATAACAGGTAGGAAAAAGGGAAGAGACAAAGGCTCCTTCCTTGAATAATCTTTGTGTGAACAGCTGATAGAGGGAGAACAGCTAACGTGAAACAGAAAATTAATTTGTCACCAGTGAAGAGGAAATTTACCATAGGACAGCACTGCTACACTGAGTTTCATTTGCTTCTAAAGCAAGGTAGCACACAATTGCCAGATGACATTTTCAAGCATTCTACCCTTTTATTTATTTATTTAAGGAAAATAGAACCAATAAAGCTCTTGAGTTTGAACACATTCTAAAAATTCTTTTATGAAACTAGGCTGCAGGATCTGCCACAGTACTTGTGTTATTAAAAGGTGGAGATTTAGACTAGAAGAGCACATCTATTCACAAGGCAGGTGATACCTTGTGCTGTCTTATTACAATACTTTTAAAACCTCTAGGCTGTCCCTCATCAGTTTGCATAATGCCTTCAGGATCTACAGTAAATTTTCAAATGGCAGAGAAAGAGCTACAGTTTTAAAGTCAGCACCCACCTGATGGCCATACGTTCCTGGTAATCCAGACCATAGCTCTGCATGGAGTCCATGCAGGAGTCCCGAGACACACCCTGCTGCTGCAGGCGAGAGGGCACAGTGAACTGGTGCACAGAGGCGTTGGGCTGTGAGATTGTGTGGTAAGGAGGAGGAATGCTGTTGCTGGTCTCACTGCGGTAGTCACTGTCTCTATCATCCACTGCACTATCAGGGTCTTCCAAGGCTAAGAAACAAATGTAGTTAGAGCACAACTCACCAATTCCACTCAGATGGGCAAGCAGCACCTATTTCACACTTCAAAGCAAAAAGTCTTTTAAGAGGCCTTTTCTGTAATGCTGGGGTCCTAAAAAGGCAATGCAGCATGTGATCTCATGTTCTCCGAATTTATATTGAAGAGTTCCGTTTACCTTTCCTTCTCTCTCATTTGCCACCTCCTTATAGATGAACATTTACTTAGCTTGTTTTCCCTTCAACCACTGCTGACAAATAGGAGCACAAGATGCTTTTAATTTAAACTTTCTTGGATTCCTTTACTACAGTTGCAAAAACCCTAATAAAAACAATTCAGTTGTCAGAGAAGTACGTTCCCCTGTACGAAGCTGAGTCTGGCCTGAGGATTTTATTTTACTCTCTCTCATCTAGCGACTGATTTTAAAAAAACAATCAAACCAGAGGAGCAGAAAAGGAAATTAAAAAAAGCTTCTAACTTGTGTCCCCTTTACATGTTTACAGTCACTGTATCACTCCTTTCAACATACTTTACCAATATCAAAAATGTTACATTTCTCTCAGGGACAGAGATTATCGAAAGGCTATCATACGCTTGTCAGTCAAGAGAAAAGTCAAAATCAACTAGCAGAGTAAATCTGCCAGTATACAAATTATTTCTTCTTATTGTAATTGCTACATTTAACACATTCCTGTAGCTACAGTTAATCCTCACATTTAGAAACTAAGTCATCAACACAAATGTCTGTTGTGTAAATACCATCGCAACATAAAAGCTCCCTCCACATATTGCACCTCTCCCTTGAAAGGCATCGCAACTTATAACCCTTCTAAAAGAGAAGAAAAATGAAAGTTCTAGTCTGATATCTGTTTATGGCCTAAAAAATAAAGTTCCTACTAAGCCCTGCAGTATGACAACTTGATCTTTGCAAGTTTCCAGTCAATAAATAGATAACAGTGATAAAGCAGGTGAAGTGCATTGCTAACATGCTTGAAATGAAGAAAAATCACAACCATCAGCCATTATTCCTCATGACCACCACTAGCACCAAAGCCTGAATAGAAAGGACAATCAAATCAAAGCTCTGTTTGAGAAGTTGATTCCGTATTTAATGCATGTCTCAATCAGCCAGCATCACAGCACAGACTGATTGGGACTGAACAAGGAAATAAAAGTACAGGTTGGTTTCTTCGTTTGCTTTCCCCATTTCTTTTACGAACAAATGGAAGTTTAATTCTGGATATTCCAGATTGAAATTATCCACTGTAGATGGATACATGTTTTCCATTGAAGCTTTCATTTCTTTTGATTTAACAGTTTCTATTGTTTCATATAATTTAAGGTTTGCTATTACTGAAACAATCTGTTTCCCTTAATATAGTGCAAAGGTATAGTAATATCCTGACATGGAAGAATACAAAAACCACCTCCACTGGAGAACATGTCAGCACATCTAGTTGAAATCTCCTTCAAACAGGCTTTCTATTCATAAATCAAATCTAGTCAATTTGATTGTCTTCAATGAACATAGCATATAGCCTTCTGCTTCTTAATAGACTAATGCTATGTAGTTCTTGTCAGTCTCCATACATTAAACAAAAATGAATTGCTATTATGTTGAATTATTTGGATTCATTAAAAACCGAAGAGGTGCCAATCTTGCACTCTAGTTGGAAAAGAAAAACTGGAACTCCATAAAATACAGTAACAGAGTAACCAACAAAAACAAAAACAAAAAAAATCAACAATTTCCCCCTTACGACACTCAGTCTTGGAAACCTTATCCACTTAGTAAAGGATTTTAAAACTGCTTACTCCTCAAAACCAAAACCAAACCAGTACGGCTGTGCTGTGTAAAAATTAATGACCTAATATGCAATGGTGCTGACTACCCCTGACAAGTTAAGTCCTAAATCTTTGGGGCAGGGACCATCATCTATCTTTGTACCCAGTGCCTAGCACAATGGGACCCCGCCTCAGAAGGATAACACAGTGCTACTTCGAAGATTAGAGTCACCACAGCTGACTTGCATTACATGAAAACAATGGCACTGTTACTATACTTAATACTTATAATTATGGAAGCATGTGTGTGTCTCACTCTATACTAACTTAATATTTGGGGTTCCCTCTGGCAACTACTAAATGTTTTTCTGCAAACCCCTCAATTTAGGGCATATTGAATAATGCAGAAATGGTGACATCCCTCAGTGCAGCATAACCCTTTCCAGTTAACGCCACTAAATCATCTCGCGATTATGCATTTGTATGGTCAGACTTTCAAAGGACATTAGCTCACTACATCGACTGTAGAGAATCCACCTTACAGTACAAAGGGTAAAATTCTCCATTCTGAAGAGTTCCAATAAATGTTCTGCTCTTCTGTAACAATGGTGATGCACATTAAGTCTCATTAAGGAAGTTCTCCCCGCAGAGAGAATCACAGCAGTAATTTAGTGTTGTAGTAGCCATGTCGGTCCCAAGGTATGAGACACAAGGTGAGTGAGGTAATATCTTTTATTGAACCAACTTCTGTTGGTGAGAGTTCTTCTTCAGCTCGAAAGCTTGTCTCCCTCCCCAACAGAAGTTGGTCCAATACAAGATACTACCTCACCCACCTTGTCTCTCTAAAAGCAGGAATTTAGCATTTGTGAAACTGTAGATTAAATTTATACATTAATCATCCAAATTGATAGAATATAAGTATTTATAATACATGACACCAGGATTTCTCTATGTTATCATTAATGCACAACGTGTAGTCTCATGGGTACCAAATTACAGCATGTTTTACCGATAGCAATTTTAAAGAATAGGAGTCCATAACCCAGTGATAACAATGAGGCTACATCAAACATATACCGTATCTTTGATAAATGCTCTGAGCTTCGGCAGTATGTCTAGGGATGTTAACACCACTAGAAAGCAAGACTGGTGGCAAGTATACTAATAATTTATGGCCAGATTCTAGTTCACTTATGTTGAATAGCACCTTACTGCACATGCAGCCCCACTTCAATGCCTTGCTCCATGAATAGTTCTATGGACTAGTCAGTATGAGTAAGGATATCAACATCTGTCTCTTACACAGGCAGCAGTATGTTTTAATTTAGGAGAAGTGTTTAGTAAGATGCAGTGGTGATGACACCAGTGCATTAATATTCTTGTTACTAAAAGGAATTTAGTTCATCCTAAGAAGAGGAGGAGACTGATAACAACTTGCAGAAGCAGTTTTGCAGTTATCCATTCAATAGAAAGGAACAGATATTAATGCTTACTATGTTTTAGCAAAATAATCTTCACACAAATGAATGGGATAACTTACAGCATCATCTGTCTGAGGATGCTGCTGCTGTAAGTTTTCCCACACCCGCTGAGCCATCTCATTAAGAAGGTTATACTTTCATGTAGTCTTTGAAAACCAGTATGTTAGTAACTAAAGATATAATGGCACACATTGGTAAAAAGACTTCAAGGAATTGGTTTAGGAAACTTCACATGCACCAAAAGCTCTCAGGGGATGCAAACAGTCTCTCAGTCTACAGTCCTACTGTGTAAAGGGAATAAACCCAAGGGAAAAGGAAGAGGCATGCTCTGCTCTGATAAATAACTGAATATTCATGCATACAAACAACATATATAATGAAAAGCTATTGGATAAAGTCACATCACACAGAGGGATTGACAGAGTAAGGATCTGGAGCCTGAAAAGAAAAAGCAAGACACAAGAGACAGCAAGTATACATATGAACTTTGGGGAACTGGCATATCCAATTCCAAATTCCCTATTTTCATCAGTACAGTAATTCTGATGCAACTGCCACAGGGCAGAGAGCGTTTAGTTATTTTTATACTGGTCTCAAAATAGTTTCAACTCATTGCTGCCCCAGCCATGTCAATCGGGTTTACATTTAGGCAAGTGTTTTTCTTTAAAAATCTTGTTTTCTGGCAGGTTGACAACACCACCATTACAGGTTGCTTGAGGGTGAAACTGGCTATAAAAATCCTCAACCCAGGGCCAGCTGCGAAGGAGTGGCTTCTCCCAGAATAAGTTTCAACTTGTTTCGAATTGCCTGGTGGTTTAATGGCAATTTCTTGTGCTGTCCCTTGAGAGTTGGGATCCAGTTCCCAAGCTTGATCTCACTCCTAAGGATATTGCAAGCAGTGGTAAGAGCAATGCAGTGCACCAAGTCCTAGGACAATGGAAATAGGGGAGAGTGCTTTGAATTCCGCTCCAATGACCTCACACCGCCTCACCAAAGAGAAGAGCCATTTACATGACTCCAGCTTTCTTAAACCTTTAAGTGACTGTTGGGGAAAATTTGAGAGTAAAGTGTGATGAAGGAAAAGGGGCTGTTATAATCAAGTCTCGCCTCCTGCATACAGAGGCCATAACTTCTTGCTGAATGAGTCATCACTTTTGCAAAAACATCCAGCTGGGCAAAAATATTTTGTCAAAGGAGAGTTAAAACTGATTGCATGGGGTCACCTATGTTAAAAACTTGAAAGCGAAAAATGAGTTTAAGTATAATTTTCCAGGTCATTAGTTTATACAGGCTATTTTATATCACTGGGCGCTTAAAGGGACATCAGAAACTTGAAATCTAGTCAATTTGAAATAAATGAGTTAACAGTTTCACACATTTCACCTGCCACTAAGCCTCCAATTTGGGGGATTTTACTATCAAATTTTCCTATTTTTTATTTTTTTTTAAATCCCTATTGTTAAAAAGAGCCACAGTAACCTGACTGACTATACAAGGAAAACAGTTAAGCTTACAATGCACAAGGGGCTGACAAAACGCAATGAAAACAGAGATTATCTTTTTTCTTATCTTTCCATTATGATGATCCAGGTGTTCATTCTGGGTGGCATTTTAAAAGCAATCAGTGTTGGCCTAAGCCTGCCCCTACCAAATTCAGCGTTAAAATACCACCGACTTCCAGGGAAGCAGGGGCAGGCCAACACTGAGCACTCCTGAAAACCTCATCCTAGAACAATACATAAAATAGTTTCAGAGACAAGTCCCATTTAAGTTGGCTGGACCCTTAAAAAAAAAAATCTGAACAAGCAGATGAAATCGAGACAATTAAATAGCCAAGACATCCTCTAGGCAATCATAGTATGGCACACATTAAAACCCAGGCTCTGATGAGAGGTGTAGACCTTCTGCTTCGCTTCCAGATACCTGTGTTTCAATCTGGATTGAGTATAAAGTGACAGAAATATTTCAGTGGTTCCTGGCTTTTGTCTTTTTCTATCATAACCTTCCCATTAAGTTAGTTTTCTAATTTAATACTCTAACAGAGATGACATTTTTTCAACAAGTATCTCTTATTCAACAGATCTTCAAGAAGCTGAGTACTTGTGTTCTCTGCTTAGCAGTCAGCATCTTCCCTATAAAAGGGAACTTTGTGATGAGAAGACTTTCCAGGAACCAGCGTACTTGCACACCCAGTTCAAAGTACAGGAAAGACAGAGAAAGGCCTTATTTCCAAAAAAATGAAATATAAATTCCACAGAGCAATCTACACTTTACAGTAGCTTACCCAGCAATACTGGGAAACTCTCACAGAGTGGCATGAGAATAAAACTAATTCCTCTCCGAATTTGTAGCAAACGGGTTTAAAGCGATGAAGTTTCACCTACTTTGAAGCAGAAGCAATGCATGTATAACAGCATTTTACCAGACGATCAGCTAAACTCGGCAAGACACAAAAGAATACACATCATTAAGGCAATTGCCTTACAGCAAAACCCTCCTACTCCCCCTTTCAAATGTGCTGTCTATGACATGAATTGTACCTGCACACCATTTTCTACTCACACTGTATACAAATTAATGTACGAAGTGGACAGGTAAGAATGTACTCAGTGGATGCTGACTCCAGTAAACTTCTAATATATACTGGAAAGGAGGAAAAATATTAATCCCTAACTGAAGGGAAGGCCAGTACTTTCTAAAGCTTTCCCTCCCATGAGTTGCACATGAAAATGAAGTTCTTTTAAAATCTTTGATCTTTATCATTTAAAAGTAGATGGAAAAATCTAATTATTCCTTAATTGATGCTCCATACCTATTGAAAGTAAATCTCCCTAGCCATTCCGAAATCCGGTAAATTGTGTGCATTTACTGTGATAGGAATCAGAGATGAAAAACACCTATTATCTGATATAAAAGCCTCCCCTTACGCCTTCCGGATCTAGCATGCCTGTCAGATAATGATTCCCATGTACAGTAACACACACACACACACACACACACACACACACACACAGGCCAGAAAGGAGAAGACCAAATTGCCTGGTTATTGGAATTCCTTCTGACTAGGGATGGATTTGCATCTCAATCTGTCTGCTGGCCATTACAGCACACTAAGTTAGGTCCCACAAGTTTTCCCTCTACATAAGGATGTCCATTCTGGGTCAGACCAATGGTTCATCGAGCCCAGTATCCAGTCTTCCAACAGTGCTCAATACCAGATGCTTCAGAGGGAATGAACAGAACAGGCAATTATAGAGTGATCCATCCCGTCGGCCAATCCTTGCTTCCAGCAGCCAGAAGTTTAGGGACACCAAGAGATGGGGTGGCACCCTTGCCCATCTTGGCTAATAGCCAATGATGGACCTATCCTCCAGGAACTTATCTAATTCTTTTTTGAATCCAGCTATACCTTGGGTCTTAACTAGCCTCCTCATTTTTGTGGTAGTTCCCCTTTTGGAAGTTAACTGCTTCGGTGGTGGGTCTCTGCTATTTTCCCCCTTTTAAACATGTTAGATTTAATTAATTTATGGTAAGTATTGCTGAGCAGTTCAGCTGTATTTACCTCTTGGACCAGATACCCTGTGCCACTTAGGACTAAATCAAGAATTACCTCTCCCTCTGCGGGTTCCAGGACTGGTTAATCGAAGAAGCAGTCACCAGTAGCGTCTAGAAATTCTCTCTCTACCTCCCATCCTAAAGTGATACATTCCCAGTCAATCTGGGGATAGTTGAGATTCCCCATTATTATTGGGTTTTCCGTTTCTGTATCTTCTCTAATCTCCCTGAGCATTTCACAATCACCACCATCATCCTGGTCATCAGGTGATCGGTAGTATATTCTTATTATTTATATTATGCTATATTCATATTATTTAAGTATGGAATTTCTCTCCATAGAGATTCTATAGTACAGTTTGCGTCCTTTAAATTTTTCACTATATTTGATGCTATGCTTCTTTCACATAGCGTGCCACTTCCTCACCAACATGACCTACTCTGTCATTTCTATATACTTTATACCCTGGTATTACCATGTACCATTGATTATCATCATTCCACCAAGTTTTCGTGATGCCTATTATATCTATACCCTCATTTAATACCAGGCACTAAAGTTGACCCATCTTAGTATTTAGACTTCTTGCATTTGTATAAAAGACATACACAAAATTTGTCACTATTTAGTTGTCTGCCTTCACATGATATAATTTGAACAGGACTTTTTCATTTGACTGTTTCTCTTCAGCTCCTATATTAATTTATCAATTTCTATCCTCCTCTTTATTAAGTTACAGAGAATCTCCTTTAATAAATCCTCCTCTAAGGGATGTCTCTGTCTGAACCATATGCTCCTCCGCAAATGTCAGCTTTCCCCCAGCCTTTAGTTTAAAAACTTCTCTATGACCTTTTTAATTTTACATGCCAGCAATCTGGCTCCATTTTGGTTTACGTGGAGCTCATCTTTCCTATACATGCTCTTCCTTTCCAAAAAGTTCCTAACAAACCTAAATCCCTTTTCTGAATACCACTGTCATCAACACATAGAGAGCTTGCAGTTCTGCCTGTCTAACTGGCCCTGCATGTGGAACTAGAAGCATTTCAATGAATGCTACCATGGAGACTTTAATCTCTTTCCTAGATGCCTAAATTTGGCCTCCAAGACTTATGTCACTGGTACCATTATGTACCATGACCACTGGCTCCTCCCCAGCAACAGCACTGCACATTAGTCTATCTAGATGTGTCAGTAAGTCCTCAACCTTCAGACCTGGCAGCACTTCACCATGTGGTTTTCCTGGCCATCACAAACCCAACTATCTATACTTCTAACAATTGAATCCCCCATTACTATTACCTGTCTCTTTCTAATAACTGGGGTACCCTCCCTCCGAGAAGTATCCTCAGTGCAAGAGGATACCATGACATCATCTGGAAGAAGGGTCCCAACTATGGAATCATTTCCCTCTGCTCCAGTTTGATGTTCTCCTTCCCTGAGACTTTCATCCTCCACAACAGCACAGAGGCTGTCAGACCAGGGATGGGGGTGGGACAAGTCAAATGTATCCCAGAAAGTGTCTTCTGTGTTTCTCTCAGTCTCCCTTAGTTCCTCGAATTCAGCCACTCTGGTCTCAAGAGTCCACACTTGGTCTGCTTGCAACATATGCACACACATGCCCTCGGCCCACAAGGCAGATCATACAAGCTGCATTCAGTGTAAAACCTGGATACCCTCCGTGCTGTTCCTGGATGTCTGCCTGCGTTGTTTTTAGTCTCACAGGGTTTTTTCATTTGTTTGTTCTTTACATGATTTTTTTTGTTTATTTTGTTTTTCTTTTTTTGGGGGGTGTTTATTGGCCCAAGTTTAGAGAATGTTTATTAGGTGTATCTGGCTCTCATGCTCCACCTCACAAAACACCCCCGTTTGCTCCTCCTGTTCACTAGCTTCTCTGGTTGCCTATGAATTGGCTTTTTAAACACATTCTCCTTGAGTTAGCCCCACCTGCTTCTTCAGCAATCCTAAAGAGATTAGAGATCAAAGAATGGCAGACTACTGCCTTGTTAGGCAGCACAGCCTTGCCTAGCAGGCCGCTAGGTTCTGTGTACAGCCCCCCCACCCAAAAGAGGCATAGGCAAGCAAGCACACAACAGACAAATTAACGGACAACGATCTCTAATGTATACAGAGTCCACATTTGTCGGTTGCCAGAGTGTTATTCCTAAAGTAGCTGTTTTGCCTTATTCTTAGAAATATGTTTTGGTATTTGTTGGCAAACCCTGACTTTCTAATGGAGGTCACAGTCTTCCTGCTCTGCTCTATATTGATTTAAAAGGATGTAGCTGATGAAGGCAAAGGCACAAAAGTAATGTTTCCACACACAGTGTTGTCACTTCTGTTTGCCAGTTTCACAAACAATGACTTCTGTTTCAGGGTGAAGGTTGACAAGGTGTACGGGCAGCTAATGTGCTGCATCTCTATACGACCCAGAGGTCTATTCCAATTCTGCTACTGGTTGCTAGACTTCTTACCCCAAAATCCTAATTTAAAAAATAGACTGTTCAAGAACATGGCCAGAGCAAGAAAACGAATACAAATCAAAAGATGGAATAGGACGGTAATACACACAAACATGAAGTTCCCATGAAAACAGAAGGAAAGAAAACAGAAAAGGTTTTCCTATATGCATGAATATCCCTGATATTCTCATGCTGGAGCATGCTGCAGTGCTACAGAACCATGGAACTTGCAAGAAATTAAACTCTGTTACATACTCGGCTGCTCTTGCCATCCGAAATAACTCCAGTTGCCTGGGTGTAACACAAATGGCAGCAAAGAATAGGAATGGAGAAAGAACGCTTAGAAAAATAAACCAAGGGAGAATTTTTCCATGCATTTTAAAATGTCTTCGTTTGCAAAACTTAAACATGAAACAGCACTTATTTGTAACATTCTGCATCTTTACTAGTTTACTGACCTACCTCTCAGGGGTGTTTGTAAACCACTCTGAACATTAAGATCACTATGTAAACTCTAAGGATTAAACTATTATATTCTCATTACCAATTGGTAGCATATTTACAACACACTGCTTCCCAGTCAGGAGCACTGAACTCTGTACTTTCTAATTCCCATGTGCTACCATGATTCCAATCAGTATTGTCCATTAAACAAAATCAAGAGAGGAGAGTGTGGTCCAGTGGGAATACTGAATTAAGGGCTCAGGAGACATGGATTTTATTCCCAGCACCGCATGTGAATTAATGTCTCCATTTGTAAATCAGGATAATAGTACTTACCTGTTTGCAATAGCACTTCGAGATCTGCAGATTAACGTACTATAAGATGAGTGTAGAAATGCTGCTCTGAGTGCAAACTATACTGGGCAGAATCTTTTCTTAGCTTCAATCCTTATAATGAAATATACTGTTCCAAAACACAGGACTTCTATAGCAATTTATACATCCAGAACACAGTTCAAACACTTCTCCCTTATACACCTAAGTGAATATCTCCATTTCGCAAATAGTAAAACTGAGACAAAGCACAGTGCAGAAACTTGACCAAAGCTACACAACAAGTTAGTAGCAGAATAAGGATTGGAATTCAGGACTTCCTGACTTCCAGGGTGCTCTGTCCTCTAAAGCACACTGTTAACCAAGGTCAGAATTTGATGTAGTTAAGGTAAGCGGTACATAACTTGACTACTGTACAGACCTTTTACAGTGAAGTTTGAATTACATAAACAGCATGCAGAGCTAAACAAAATCAAGGCTAATATTTATAAAAATTAATGTTCAATTTAATGCTTTCAATGCTTTAAAGAGTGAGTCTGGAAGTGGATTCGACAGTTCCATGTTTATTGACCATTATTTCCATATCACGTGCACTCAGGTAACAAAGATTTTCCCCCTGCTCCTAACTGCCAGCCTTGCAAACTCTGGCTGAGATCAGAGGGCTGGTCCACACACAAACTTGCAAAGAAAAACATGAATTAAAACAGTTATGTAGGTGTAAATTTCTGTGCAGACATGTCAGATTACAAATAGTAACATTTACTTTAGCTAAAACAATGTAACAAATCAACCTTTAAATAACCCAACTTTAGCTATGCGAAAATCAGTATCCATGCACAACTTCCACCGAAATAACGGAAGCCATTTTTAATCATCATCTTGTGTTATTTGGTAAAAGTTTACATGTAGATCAGCCATTAGAGTTAAACTGGCTCTCACTCTCTTCTCCATCAGTTATAAAGATTCTGTGGGCCAAATTAGCCCCTTAAATCATCCAAGCAAGCCCAAGTCCTTCAGATCATGCCCTCAAGGACACCCATTGAAAGCAATGGGTTTGTACAGGTGTGACTAACTGAGGCCTCAAATCCAGGTCACTCCTGCTTACGCTCTGCAAAAATTAGCAAGAACAGAAACCTATGAACACTAGATTGTGTCACTAAACTGAGTAGATATGACTGCCTGAATATGCACTGGGAATAAACGTGGTGAATTAGAAAGTATTTTTACTGAGTCCATACATAAAGAACCGTAAATTAAATAAGTGAATAGTCAAGCAAATAAAGTTAAATACTAGAAATATTTTATGTCCATAAAGAATCTTGACATCCAACTAACTATAAACCTCAACCAAGTTCAAAGTTCAAAGTGCAGAGTGTAGCAGACCTGCATCCAGAAGTCAAACATTATCTCAGTCACTAGCAATTCCTGTGACAAAACTGACACTGGAACACCAGTACTTGACTGAACAAGCCAAAGTGAGAATTTCAGCACAGACATGCCTATCTGTGTCAGAAGCCTGCTAACCTGAACTGGCTAAAAGCTTATGTGACCCTAATCCAATGCCTGGTAAGGGCAACTGGAAGCCATTGTTGTCTGACATTTCCCAGACAGCAGCAAAAGTCTCTGTAAAACAGACGAGGCCTAATGAATACATTTTACTGACATCTGAGTCTATTTTTGAGGAAAGAAAAGGACAGAGTGAAAAAATGTGAGAAGAATAGGCCTGGGAGGGAGAGAGAATGGAAGCAGATAGCAAATGCGATCTAGCCAGGGAACAGAGAAAGGGGAATAAACTGAAGGAAGAGGAATAGACAAGAGGCAAAAGTGAAGAAAGAGAGGAGATGCCGAAAATAAAAGTCAAAAGGAGGAGCAGAGGAAGGCAGAGATACAAGCAATACACAAGAGCAAGCAAATGGTAGGACTTGGAGCACATACCGGATTTTTTTCTTTATAAAGGAGTACGGTCTGCAGATACAGGGTAGAACACATAATAAGGTGTTCCCTTCCTTATTAATTTGGAAGCCAGATCACCAAATCCTACATATAGCCTTGGTATCCAGGAATGAAATCCAGAAGCCTAAACTCCAGTATCACACTCAGTCCAATAGCCCACAGCTGCCCGGTGGCTACTGAATAACCATTAGCTGCTAGATAAAAGGAGAAGTTCAATTTGTTACAGGCAAACAGCAGGCGAACTGTAATGGCTGAAGCAATCAAGCTGCAGACATGTGCAGACAGAATAGTTATTAGAATTAAAGCCCATTTGTGAACCAATGATTGTACAGACTCACTGTACTCAGATGGCCTGCTGCTAGTCTCATTTAAGATACAATATACTTGCATTTATTAATAAATTAATCCATACACACTATCCCAAAGGCTGCTGAGCACCTTGTGGGAAATAGTATGAACAAAATTACCATTATCAAAAAGCAACATGCAGGTTAAAACAAAAAACAGAAGCCCAGCAAACAACCCCTCCTCTCCCTCCGCAAGTTCCACACAGAGGCAGACTATAAACAAAGAACACTGCCAAAACTAGACAAACCACCTCCTTTAGTACGAGGACACTGATTTACTCTGACCTACGTGGAGGGAAGTCCCAGGCCATGACAGGAAAAGAGGCTTGAAAATGTCTGAAGTTGTCAGCAGATGTAGGGAGTGGAAGCACAATAGCCTTGTCAGGGGAAGAGGAAGAAAAATGTAATGTGGAGGAGCTTCCTCCTCCTGCTCTTCCTCAGTCGGTACTGGCAGAGTTTCCGTCTCTGGAGAGCGAGAGACCAATGGAGGAGGGAGAGGTGTAGGTCTCCGGCTTTGCTCCATAGGGGGGTTTCCCAAATTGTGCACTGTACATGGCCCAAGGGTCCCAATATGGCCAATGTGGAGGAAGTGGAACATGTGGCTGCATCCATGGTGGTCCATGCCAAGACTGTGCACATTGAGGATGAGTAGGTGGGATCTGTCTGGCAGACGAGGGAGCGATGGAGCCTTCCTTCTCCTCCTCGTCACTGGGGAAGGGAGGTGCTGTCCTTGAGGCAGAAAGGTAGGTGTGTCATGAGTCTGGAAATGAGGGTGGAAGGTCACACTGAAGGAGAAGCGACTCAGAAGTATCTGATACCAGCAGGTCTTTAGAGTATCTAAACTCTTGTGGAGGAGGAAAAAGCACCATCGGTGCCGATGTACGACTCTGTGCTGAAGGATGTATTCCCCTAAGGTGTCAGCAGATAGAGCCAGAGACTTGGCCAATGCTGACAGTTTTGATGGTTCCAACAGCTTCAAGTGTATCAAAATGGATACCGGTGCCAACACTTTTTCTGCAGCCATAGCTCCTGCAGTTGGCTTGTCTTGATCTCCAGACATGAGACACGGTGCCAAGGGCTGTACATCTGCCCATTTAGGGTCTTTAGACACGTCCGGTACACGAGTTACACGGGCAGGCCCTGAAGCTATGTCCCTTGTCAGATGCTGTTGAGGCAACTGACCTTGCAGGGGACAGTGTTCTGGTGGGCTGTGCCTCAAAGTGTGAGGATGAAGCCCGTTTCTTCTCATCCGAGTGAGAAAGGGACAACTTTCTTTTTGAGGGGAGTGAGGATCAGCAAAAAACCTGGCAGAACATGAGGGCCTCATGGCGAGAGTCTGAGCCTGGGTCTGACGCAGGCCACAGTGATTTATCCATGAGGAGAAATTTTAAGCGAATGTCCCAGTCTTTTCTGGCTCTGGCCATCAGGCCATGGCAGTGGGAACACTTTTCTGGAACGTGTCCTGCTCTCAAACAGTGAATACATTGTGGGTGGCTGTCCGTTACCAGGAAGGCAGCCCCGCAGGAGACGCAACTCTTAAACATGGGGGATCCAAGCATAAGGGAGAGAGGGAAAAGCTTCCTGGGTGGGAAGTGGTGGGAAAATGAAACCTAAACTATGAAATAACTGAAGATAAAGTAAAAAAAACAAAAAAAAATAGAATAGAAGAAAAAAGAAAAATACTAACTACGCTATAGCTAACAGGTAAGGTACTAACTACAGAGGGGACAGGAGAAGCGGAGTCTGCTGCAAGTTCCGACCAAGATCAAAGGCTGTAGAGAAGGAACTGGGAGCAGTCGGACTGCACAGCACTCTATATACATCCCACACACAGTGTGAGGGGGGAGGTGCACATGTACAATCAGAGGGGCACTGCTGATGAAAATCTCCAATCCAAGGCACAGAGGGGCTGCCACATCTACAGTGCAGCACCCACAGGGACATCAAAGAAATGTCAATAAGCATTTCCTATTGAAAGTGCTTATGGTAATAAGGAAAGGGATTTTTGAAACTTCTTTTCTTTTCCATTGTGATACAGCTGTCTGTTTTTATCAGCAGTTACTGCTGCTGCAGCCTCAGGGTTGCCCCTTCCACACCCACAAAACAGATGACCCTGATGAGAAGGAGAAAGAAGAGGACAACGGAGGACATGTTCAGTGAGATCCTGCAGGCCAGTGCTGCATCAGGCCGTGAACATAGTCACATTAGCCCTCCAGGGCCTAACAGCACGGAGAAGGAAAGAACAGACAGAAGAATGGCCCAGGAGTCCCACCAGGACAAGGATAGGGAAATGCACTAGGACATAACGTGTCTTCTCAGAGAGCAAACTCAAATGCTGTAGAACCTGGTTGACTTCAAGATCCAAAAATCCTGGACTCTCCACCTCTGATGGGTCCTTCAAGAACTCCATGGTCACTACTCCCTACCCCACTCCCAACATACCACCGTAGCCACATAAGCCACATCCTTATCCATACCATTCCACACCAGCAGAAAGCTAGGAAAACCATAGCTTCATATACACTGACCTGTGAGAACCACAGCTGGTGTATGTGCAGCCACAAGAGACTACATTTGTGGACTGAAATGATTACCACCTTTCCAATTTTAAACTTCTGCTCCATTAATGTATGTTAACAGTTTGTACTGCATTTCCTGTATATTTTTTACACATTGTTTTTCTGCACCATTTTTGCCACTCGATACATTTCTATTTTTGGAGAATAAAATTACCTTTATTAGTTCAGAATACACATTGCAGAATGCAAAGGTACTCAAAGCACACAGTGCCAGTAAATGTACAGCAAGCACCACATAATTCAGAGCTTCAGGAAAACACTTAGTTCTACGTACAGCAAGCATTACCCAATTCCTAGCAGCACCCAAAGCTCCAGGCCCAAAGAACAGTCCAGCACAGAACGCTACTGTTCTCACTCATTAAAGTGCTCTTTTAAAGCACTCCTCAAAATGAATAGCTCCATGATGAGCTCTTATAATAGCCTTCTTTCTGGCTGTTCAAAAATCAGCAGATGGCCAGTCCACCTCTACCCCCCATCCTGGCAGCAGCTTTCCCCCCTTTCCCTTATAGGTATTATGCAGGACTCAGCAGGTAGTATAGCCATTGGGATATTTTTCTCACTGACCTCCAATCAAGTGAGTAAACACCACGAGCTTCCTTTTAATCTACCAAAAGCATATTCAAACAGTCATTCTGCATCTATTGAGCTGACAGGTGGATCTTTCCTTGGTGCTGTTGTGGTGACCAGTGTATGGCACCATGAGGCAGGGGAGAAAAGGAGAGGCTGGGACCCCAAAATAGCTATTGGCATTTCAATGTCACCAATGGTAATCCACCAGTTGGGAAAGAATGTCCCTGCTTGCAGCTACCTGAGCAAACCTGTGTTCTTAAAGATATGAGCATCAGGCACCTTCCCTGACCAGCCCACATCGATATCAGTAAAGCATCCCCGGGGATCCACCAGCTTGTGCATAACCACAGACAAGTATCCCTTTCTATTTAAGTGCTCTGTGGAAAGGTGGCCTAGTGTCAAAATAGGTATATGCATGCTTTATCACCCCACCGCAGTGCAGGAACCCCACTGATACAAATTGTGCACTATGTCCCACGCACTGCCAATAGTCAGTCCTGCATAGCAGGAGATGATTAATGACCCTATACACTTGCATGACAACAGCCCCCACTGTGGATTTTCCAACTCCTAAAATGATTTCACACTGACCAGTACCAATCCAGAGTTGCCAGCTTCCAGAGTGCAATCACCACTCACTTCTCCGCTGTCAATGGCCTGGAGATCTGGCGTGAGCTCAGCACAAGATCCAGGAATGCATTCTTTCACATCCTAAAGTTATACAGCCCCTCCTTGTTACCCGAAACCTGAATTACAATACCTTAACCAGTGCCCCACGAATGCCATCAACAGCCTTGAATTGGTTTTCACTATGTCCCTTATCAAACTGTCATTGAAGGAACCATAGTGTCCCCCACTGTTGAGGTACTTCCTCCAGGTCTGCAAATACAGGAGAATTGTGAAGGTCCTGTATTTGCAACATTCATCTGTGTAGTGCAGATTTCTGTGGGGTTCATGCTTCTATCACAGATGACAGATACCAAAAAGTGCCTTGTGGGTTTGTTTGTTTTTTTAAGGCGCAAAAATTATGGGATATGAATGGCATGCAGTAGAGAAAGTTGCATGCTGGCAACATGACCCCTAGCTCCCAGAGATCCCTGTGTGAGTCACTTCTATCCCACAACACTGAAAATTTCCCAGAAGGCACTACACTGGACCATGACGCACTGCGCTACTATCTGTGATGCACTAAATCTTCCATTAACGCAAGCATTCCCGGTGATTACAAGCAGCCAAGTATGCATGAGCAATATGCAAACTTCAGCAGCTCTGCACCGATGTAACTAGCATCAAATTTTGTAGTGTAGACATGGCCCCAGATTCTCTCAAACTCTGCTTTTGTTTTTACTAAACACCTACTTAACTTCAGACTCTGACATTTGGATGAAAGACTTTGTCAAAGATTCAACATATCCGCTGCTCCTATTCAAATGCTAAAGCTAACCATATATATGTGTGTGACATGCAGTAGGTCCTTCAGCATTATCCAGAAAGACCAAAGTTGACATTCTTGATATTTTGAAGGTTAATAAATGCAGAACTAAATTTAAAACCCTTTCAAGTCATTTTTATACATCATAAGGCAACAAATATTTGAGCTGCAAAATGAGCAACAAGCTCAGTTTTTGAAAAACAAGCTCTTGCAGGTCATCTTTGAAGTATGGCTTCTGTTTACGTTTTATTTAAAAGATTAGAAACTTGATAAAATTCAACACCTTGTCTTTAATAGAAATGGAGGGAGGTAAAAGATGTAAAAAACATCCAAGCATCACATAAGAGTAGCCTTAATATTTGATATTATAATAGCAAAATACATCAATTCTAAAATAGAGAGATTAAATAAACCAGCTACCATGTCTGCTTTAATTAAAAACACCAACATTGTGTGTCTGAGTTATCACTTTATTTTGGAGTCATAAGCATCAACAAATTTAGTTTCAAATAAACCTAAAATTAAGGATTAAGCAATGCTGAGAGTCTGGTCCCTTGAAAGCTAAAGCACTCCTCTCACTAACACATTTTATAAAACACATCTAACTGCCCACAATTAGTTGAGCACAACATATGCTTGTTTTAATGTCTCAATTATGTAACTACACAGGGAAGAACTTTTCCTACATTTTCACACTGCTAAGCGCGGATCAGAGTGCAGGATCCCCAGAGACCCTGAAGAATGTAGCAGAATATGAAGATTTAATGCAGTCTAATTTGAAGTGCTGCATGCCATTTCATTACTATTTACACATTTGTTGAAGTGGCTAGGTTGCATTCCATGCTGTTGGACTGCTACCATTTATTGCTGTCCACTTTTTACACTCAAGCTGCTAAATCCCTCAATCTGTTTTACTGTTTATCCCAGTGCTCTGTGCTGAGTGAAAGCAGCCAATATCTAATCAAGTTTAGCAAGCAAAGTTTGGGCACTAGAACTTACAATGCACTTGATGGTGTTAAGTACTTCCCTTTGGAAGGCAAACAGAGCTTCGCAGATTCTGTTCCGTTATCCCCCCAGCCTTTAAAAAAAGGGGAGCAGACGTGGAGGGAAAAATAATATGTACATTCTCGATAAAGGGACATAGATAGATTTTGCTCACAAATATTGCAGCTTCCTGAAACAGCCACAATGACAAGTTCTCAGGAGGCAGAATTTAGAGTGCAGCCATGTATCTGAAGAGAAAAATGGGTTTAAAAACCTTTTGACACAGGGCTTCTCTACACATAAAGTTACAGCACAGCAAACTAGGCTGTGGATCTATAACACAACAGTTTGCCATGCAGTAATGTCCCGTGTGGATGCTGCTACAGTGCACTGCACTCTGGGACTTTCAGTATGCTGAGGCAGTGTCCACATAGGACATTGTCACACAGCAAGCTTGGGGTGGGGGGAACTGTAAATTCACACACTGGCTTCTGGCACAGTAACTTGCCATGTAGACAAACCCTAACTTCTCTTTTACTCTCTCTCCCTCAGCAGGTAAGGAAGGCTCTTCTCTCCGGGGGGGGGGGAGGGGGGAAGAAGCTCTCAGATTTATGTTTATTTACATTGTTTTCATTGCAAGTATTAGCTCCTTTCTCCCCTCAGTTCAGCTTTTAAACACTGTAAAACAAGGCTTAAGAACCAAGCTGACCTGTAAGAAAGAAAGGGTGAAGTTGGCAAAGGAGATGAGAGATGGAAGAAGGGAAATGGTGGGTGAAGGGGAGGTGATGTGCTTCAGGGGATGGGGTGGGACAGGGACATGTCTACATTTTCCCCCCTCGATAATTTACTTGTTGCCATTTAACACCCCAGTTAATCCTTTAAGAGTGGATTTGTGGTTTTTTTATTTCATTTAATTTTCATATAAAATCTGAAAATTTTCAGCATACAATGTTAGGGCTCCTTCTACTAACTGGACCCAGGGCCGCATAAACTCAGACCGAAGGCTGTGAAGTCTGAAACCAGGAAAAGTTATTGCCAGATTAGCAGGCACTTCCCTTAAATTACTACAAACCAATGCAACTCCCCTAATAGCTGTGCACAAAGAGAAATTAGCAGAAGAGCACTGGTTAATTTTCTCCATGCAACAGGATGCCAGTTGTGTCCATAGCATAGCACTCACATCAAACAGAGCTGCCATCTGTCTTTTCAATTACAGGATACCCGTTCAATTACCAAGGCACACAGGATTTTATTTGGCTTACAGATGCATAAATAAACCCACTTGTTTTATACATTTCTTTCCTTCTTGAGGACACAATTTTGGAATACAGTAGATGGTTAAATATTACAGTGTGATAGCCTTTATATACAAAAACTGTGATGACATATATAAGAAGGGCCATATTGGGTCAGACCAAAGGTCCATCTAGCCCAGTATCCTGTCCTCCAACAGTGGCCAATGCCAGGTGCCCCAGAGGGAATGAACAGAATGGGAATCATCAAGTGATCCATCCCCTGTGGCCCATTCCCAGCTTTGGCACACAGAGGCTAGGGACACCATCCCTGCCCATCCTGACTAATAGCCACTGATGCACCTATCCTCCATGAACTTATCTAGTTCTTTTTTTAACCCTGTTATAATCTTGGCCTTCACAACATCAATTCTACAATTGTAGAACTGCTACTCTCAGGGGAATTTGGTATCCTTGTATTTTGGTTTTCAATCTTAACAGACTTCCAGGGCAAAATTCATTACTGCAAGAACTATGCTTTTAGCTTCCACGCATAGCTTTAGTGGTAATTTCATGACCAGTTTAAATCATATTAAATTTAAGAAAACAAATTACATTCCATTGCTGTAGTAAAAACTCAAACTAACTGTTACCTTTATTGCTGATTCCAAAAGATTCATATTAATGTGTTTAATACACGAAGATGACATGCCATCTGAAAACCAAACTGTCCCAGAAGAAAGAATCAAGATAGGCAGTTGTGACTAACTTTTGGCAAATTATTAACTCAAAGTGAATTAGTCATAAATTTAACCATTTTTTCTATTCATAATCTATCCATGAACAAGTCATGATTTTTACCAGTGTGCTATTTACAGAATAGTTTGAAAGAACAAGTTGTAGCCTATAGTTTGTTTACAGACTGGTCACTATGGGCATTTGCTTTTCAAGCCATTTCATAGAATCATAGAATATCAGGGTTCGAAGGGACCCCAGAAGGTCATCTAGTCCAACCCCCTGCTCAAAGCAGGACCAAGTCCCAGTTAAATCATCCCAGCCAGGGCTTTGTCAAGCCTGACCTTAAAAACCTCTAAGGAAGGAGATTCTACCACCTCCCTAGGTAACGCATTCCAGTGTTTCACCACCCTCTTAGTGAAAAAGTTTTTCCTAATATCCAATCTAAACCTCCCCCATTGCAACTTGAGACCATTACTCCTCGTTCTGTCATCTGCTACCATTGAGAACAGTCTAGAGCCATCCTCTTTGAAACCCCCTTTCAGGTAGTTGAAAGCAGCTATCAAATCCCCCCTCATTCTTCTCTTCTGCAGACTAAACAATCCCAGCTCCCTCAGCCTCTCCTCATAAGTCATGTGCTCTAGACCCCTAATCATTTTCGTTGCCCTTCGTTGTACTCTTTCCAATTTATCCACATCCTTCCTGTAGTGTGGGGCCCAAAACTGGACACAGTACTCCAGATGAGGCCTCACCAGTGTCGAATAGAGGGGAACGATCACGTCCCTCGATCTGCTCGCTATGCCCCTACTTATACATCCCAAAATGCCATTGGCCTTCTTGGCAACAAGGGCACACTGCTGACTCATATCCAGCTTCTCGTCCACTGTCACCCCTAGGTCCTTTTCCGCAGAACTGCTGCCGAGCCATTCGGTCCCTAGTCTGTAGCGGTGCATTGGATTCTTCCATCCTAAGTGCAGGACCCTGCACTTATCCTTATTGAACCTCATTAGATTTCTTTTGGCCCAATCCTCCAATTTGTCTAGGTCCTTCTGTATCCTATCCCTCCCCTCCAGCGTATCTACCACTCCTCCCAGTTTAGTATCATCCGCAAATTTGCTGAGAGTGCAATCCACACCATCCTCCAGATCATTTATGAAGATATTGAACAAAACGGGCCCCAGGACCGACCCCTGGGGCACTCCACTTGACACCGGCTGCCAACTAGACATGGAGCCATTGATCACTACCCGTTGAGCCCGACAATCTAGCCAGCTTTCTACCCACCTTATAGTGCATTCATCCAGCCCATACTTCCTTAACTTGCTGACAAGAATGCTGTGGGAGACCGTGTCAAAAGATTTGCTAAAGTCAAGAAACAATACATCCACTGCTTTCCCTTCATCCACAGAACCAGTAATCTCATCATAAAAGGCGATTAGATTAGTCAGGCATGACCTTCCCTTGGTGAATCCATGCTGACTGTTCCTGATCACTTTCCTCTCCTCTAAGTGCTTCAGGATTGATTCTTTGAGGACCTGCTCCATGATTTGATTGGTCATGTCGAGTCAGTTTATATTGTGTTGATTCTCCCTTCCCCTGACTGTATATCCAAAGTTTTAGAGACAGCAGGAATTGCTTTTTTCTGTTTGCAAATCATCCTTGAATTTGAAGAATTTTAATCTATCGTGCAAACAATAAGCTTTTCAAAATGGCCAAAGTGTTTCCAGTCTGGTTACTAATGAATATTCATTCATACAAGTATTCTTGCTGCTTTGGCTTTCCACAGACATCCTTCTGAAAAGCTCATTCACCTAAATATTCACAAATAAGACAACAGAAGGGGTCAATGTGAATTTGGCAATTCACAAAAAAAGTTGAATAGTTTTTAACTGCATTTGTCCAAATCTAGTCATTGTCATACTGCTGAATTCCCTCGTTTGAGAGCCAATTATTTCACAAGAGTGTCACCTGTTCACTTACTTTTATTTACAGTAAGTCACTTATATCTCAGACGGACCAAGAAATCAAGATTCTCCCTGGTGTTAATGATGCCAAAGACACTGATTCCACATAATACTTATATCTTCTCTGTTATCTAAAGCTGACTGAAAATGTGCTGGTGGAATAACTGTCCATCTGAAAAGAACAGGATTTGAGCATAAGCTTATGCTCAAATAAATTTGTTAGTCTCTAAGGTGCCACAAGTACTCCTTTTCTTTTTGCGAATACAGACTAACACGGCTGCTACTCTGAAACTCTGAAACCTGTCATCTGAAAATACTGATTCAAGAGATTTGAAATATTCCATGCAAACATCTCAATTTGGCTTAAACTTCCAACGGAAACCAGGCTGGTTAGAACCCTCAGTTTCCCCACAGTCTGCTTGGCAGACTCCTCCAGTCAGCAGCAGGGAGCTCTTTTGTTTTGAAAACACTCAAATGTTCCCAGTGCAAGAATGTTTGGGTGTTTTCAAAACAAAATATTGCCAAATTTAAGTTTTTGCTCCTTCTTGGGATTAAAAATTGCCCCCAAACTTGAAGTTTTTCACAGGACAAAAATTCTGCTTTCCAAGCTGCTCTACTTGTATTCCTGATGTAGGACCTTGGCAGGTTTAGAAGCACAATATGACCAAGTAATTTGGAGCTCTTTAAAAGCCTTGAAGCTTCATTGAATTTTTTTTTTTTTTTAACAAAGACTTTTGGAGCACTGCATATACCCCAGTTGGGTATATAAAAGCAAAATAAAGTGTACAAAGCTTTTAAACTGATAGAATAAATCAGGAGCGTCAGCAGTGATGTGTTTCAGAGTAGCAGCCGTGTTAGTCTGTATTCGCAAAAAGAAAAGGAGGACTTGTGGCACCTTAGAGACTAACAAATTTATTACAGCATAAGCTTTCGTGAGCTACAGCTCACTTCATCGGATGCATTGAGCAGTGTTGTGGTGGGTCTGGCCTCCCTTGCAACTCAGTAGCAAGTGAGATACCAGCAAATCCATCAACGTACAATTTTTCAGTACAGTACTTAATGCTTTCATGATGTCCAGCTTTCTGAGATGCACTCTTAAAAGTAATGCAAAGGTGTAGAATAAACCTGTTGTTATTAGTTTTTAACTAATCATCTTACACATGCAAACTTTTACAAGCACGCATTTTTGGTAGCAAAACTCTGAATGAGTGTTCCGCCTTTACTCAGAAGCTGAAGCCAGGTCTGGAGTTCTGTGTATGCTCTACAACTGCTCATAACATCACAGCTACCTAGCCCACTGCTCTCTGCATTATCTTTGGTGGCTGTAAAGTAAACAACTTTTGCTTAGTAAACTCAGAACTTTGACATGCTTGCCATATAAATGAACGACCAACAAATTTTTAAACAATTGTATTAAAACAATTTCAGTAATCTAAATCTACGCAGGCTAAACTGTCAAATATTAGCGATATCAAACAAACTGAACAGAAGGATTAACAAAAATAAATCTGCAACTAGAGTTTTTGATTTTAAAAGGGCTGACTTTCAAAAATTAAGGAAATTAATTAGGGAAGTGGATTGGACTGAAGAATTTATGGATCTAAAGGTAGAGGAGGCCTGGGATTACTTTAAATCAAAGCTGCAGAAGCTATCGGAAGCCTGTATCCCAAGAAAGGGGAAAAAATTCATAGGCAGGAGTTGTAGACCAAGCTGGATGAGCAAGCATCTTAGAGAGGTGATTAAGAAGAAGCAGAAAACATACAGGGAGTGGAAGATGGGAGGGATCAGCAAGGAAAGCTACCTTATTGAGGTCAGAACATGTAGGGATAAAGTGAGACAGGCTAAAAGTCGAGTAGAGTTGGACCTTGCAAAGGGAATTAAAACCAATAGTAAAAGGTTCTATAGCCATATAAATAAGAAGAAAACTAAGAAAGAAGAAGTGGGGCCGCTAACACTGAGGATGGAGTGGAGGTTAAAGATAATCTAGGCATGGCCCAATATCTAAACCAATACTTTGCCTCAGTCTTTAATAAGGCTAAAGAGGATCTTAGGGATAATGGTAGCATGACAAATGGGAATGAGGATATGGAGGCAGATATTACCATATCTGAGGTAGAAGCGAAACTCAAACAGCTTAATGGGACTAAATCGGGGGGCCCAGATAACCTTCATCCAAGAATATTAAAGGAATTGGCACCTGAAATTGCAAGCCCATTAGCAAGAATTTTTAATGAATCTGTAAACTCAGGAGTTGTACCTAATGATTGGAGAATTGCTAATATAGTTCCTATTTTTAAGAAAGGAAAAAGAAGTGATCCGGGTAACTACAGGCCAGTTAGTTTGACATCTGTAGTATGCAAGGTCCTGGAAAAAATTTTGAAGGAAATTAGTTAAGGACATTGAAGTCAATGGTAAACGGGACAAAATACAACATGGTTTTACAAAAGGTAGATCGTGCCAAACCAACCTGATCTCCTTCTTTGAAAAAGTAACAGGATTTCTTAGATAAAGGAAACGCAGTGGATCTAATTTTACCTAGATTTCAGTAAGGCGTTTGATACCGTGCCACATGGGGAATTACTGGTTAAATTGGAAAAGATGGGGATCAATATGAACATCAAAAGGTGGATAAGGAATTGGTTAAAGGGGAGACTGCAACGGGTCCTACTGAAAGGCAAACTGTCAGGTTGGAGCTATATTACCAGTGGAGTTCCTCAGGGATGGGTTTTGGGACCAATCTTATTTAATCTTTTCATTACTGACCTTGGCACAAAAAGTGGGAGTGTGCTAATAAAGTTTGCAGATGATACAAAGCTGGGAGGTATTGCCAATTCAGAGAAGGATCGGGATATTATACAGGAGGATCTGGATGACCTTGTAAACTGGAGAAATAGTAATAGGATGAAATTTAATAGTGAGAAGTGTAAGGTTATGCATTTAGGGATTAATAACAAGAATTTTAGTTATAAATTGGGGATGCATCAATTAAAAGTAACGGAAGAGGAGAAGGACCTTGGAGTATTGGTTGATCATAGGATGACTATGAGCTGCCAGCATGATATGGCTGTGAAAAAAGCTAATGCGGTTTTGGGATGCATCAGGAGAGGCATTTCCAGTAGGGATAAGGACGTTTTAGTACCATTATACAAGGCACTGGTGAGACCTCACCTAGAATACTGTGTGCCGTTCTGGTCTCCCATGTTTAAAAAGGATGAATTCAAACTGGAGCAGGTACAGAGAAGGGCTACTAGGATGATCCGAGGAATGGAAAACTTGTCTTATGAAAGGAGACTTAAGGAGCTTGGCTTGTTTAGCCTAACTAAAAGAAGGTTGAGGGGAGATATGATTGCTCTCTATAAATATATCAGAGGGATAAATACAGGAGAGGGAGAGGAATTATTTCAGCTCAGCACCAATGTGGACAAGAACAAATGGGTATAAACTGGCCACCAGGAAGTTTAGACTTGAAATTACACTAAGGTTTCTAACCATCAGAGGAGTGAAGTTTTGGAATAGCCTTCCAAGGGAAGCAGTGGGGGCAAAAGATCTATCTGGCTTTAGGATTCTACTTGATAAGTTTATGGAGGAGATGGTATGATGGGATAATGGGGTTTTGGTAAGTAATTGATCTTTAAATATTCAGGGTAAATAGGCCGAATCCCCCGAGATGGGATATTAGATGGATGGGATCTAAGTTACCCAGGAAAGAATTTTCTGTAGTATCTGGCTGGTGAATCTTGCCCATATGCTCAGGGTTTAGCTGATCGCCATATTTGGGGTGGGGAAGGAATTTTCCTCCAGGGCAGATTGGAGAGGCCCTGGAGGTTTTTCCCCTTCCTCTGTAGCATGGGGCACGGCTCACTTGAGGGAGGCTTCTCTGCTCCTTGAAGTCTTTAAACCACGATTTGAGGACTTCAATAGCTCAGACATGGGTGAGGTTTTTCGTAGGAGTGGGTGGGTGAGATTCCGTGGCCTGCGTTGTGCAGAAGGTCGGACTAGATGATCAGAATGGTCCCTTCTGACCTTAGTATCTAAGAATCTAAATGTTAAGAGATTTTCTTCAGAGCTTTGGCCTATTTCCGCTTTAAGAACTCAACAACAAGTCAGGCAGGTGCAAAGTAGTAAGTGGACTTACCAGTTCTCTTTCAATACCTAAAAAGCAGATAGAGCCCACAGACAGTCAAAACATATATTAAAAATTCCACCACTACCAAAGAAGCCTTTTTGTCATCAAGGTTACTTATCTGAATAACCTCATGGTTTGTTTTGTTACTGTAATTTCGTCTTTCTACCCCACACTTCCTCCTACTGTTTAATAAACTAATGCATGCATCTTGCCTTAAGATAGATAAACCACTCTTTTGGATAGGAAACATCTTCCTAGGTATTTTGACAGTGCCTATAGGGGTCTGTGGACACTGGTCATTCACGTAAATAAGGCATCCATCTGCAGTTTTACAAACACACGATTTTCTTTTTCTTCAATCACAGAGGTTCCTATTCAAGCGAGAGAGCGCGCGCACGCTAAGATGTTGAAACAGCTCTGAGCTTCCTAGAATGCCCCTATAGTCTGTCTTTCTGCAACAAGGATGCCATCTTCCAGCCACTGTAGCACATTACATTATTTCCCTGTGTACTATTTGCTTTTATTATCTCTTTACATATAAAATGGCCTATGTAACAGTGTTTGGATACAGTTTAGCCCTCTCAGTCTGGTAAGATTTATTTTCTGTTTAGAAAGAACAGCAACAAGTGCGATTACTGGTAAGTATCTGTGCTCTTCAAGTGTCACTTCTGCATATTGTTTGCAGTGTAGTTGTAGCCATGATGATTCGAAGATGAGAGAGAGAAGGTGGGTGAGGTAGTATATTTTACTAGACCAACTTCTGTTGGTGCAAGACAAGCTTTTGAGCTACACATCTCCTTCAGCATTTCAGAGCTCTGTGCAACTCAAAAGATGGTCTCTCGCATCAATAGAAGTTGGTCCAGTAAAAGGTATTACCTCATGCACCTTGTCTCTCTCAGTTCTGCAAATTCACAGCGGCGGGACTGGCACTTAGATGTGTAATCTCCTGAAGAGCAGAATCCATTGGGGCCACTCACCCCTCCTCCTTTTGGAGCAATGAGAGAACGCAAATGGAGGTGACCCAAAACACCCTGCAATTCCTTCCCTAGTTTTGGAGTTCTTGACCCGAGTGTCTGAAGAATTGGGGAAGGTGCGCAGGGAAAGTGTGAATATGCAGAGGCAACACACACAAAGCGTGTGTTTGCTGGGAGGGAGCCTGAGTGAGTGTCTGATTGGCTGCTAGCCTGCAGGGGGCGGGCATTAGGGTGTCTGTGTGTTTGCGTCAGGGAAGCCTGGCTGTTTAAAAATAGCCAGAGCCTCGCGAAGCAGCGGAGCGGCAGCGAACCAGCGGAGCAGCGGGGACAGCAGAGCAGCTCACAGCAGGAGTTTGCCTGGGAGTTCGCCTGGAGCGAGCCCAGTGAGGCTTACATCTTGCCAACGTCTCTGAGGAAGCTCCGTAGTAGGTAGGTGATATGGAAGGGGGGAATTCAGCTGTTGTGACCTGCACTGGATGTGCCATGTTTGTCTTTCTTCCACAGGACAGAAGCGACTTTGTCTGTACAAAGTGCAAGCTGGTCTCCATATTGGAAGAGAAGATTGAAGGTCTGGAGCAACAGGTAACGACCCTGCGTTGTATACGAGAGACTGAGGATTTTCTGGACCAAACTCAGGATAGCCTTCTAGGGGCACAAAGCTCTAAAGATGTAGAGCAGGTTGCACAGAGGAGCCAAGAGGCCAGTGAAGAAGCTTGGCAACATGTGACCTCCAGAAGAGGTAAGCGGAATGTCCGGGTTCCAGTAACACAGACACAGGTAACTAACCGCTTTCATGTTCTCTCCACAGGTACCAATGCGGAGAGTGGACCAGATGATATGTCTGGGGGGAGAAAGCGGAAGGAGACTCCGCTGGTTGGGAGGCATGAGATGCGATGTCCTGAGGTTGGAGGTTCCACGACCACCACTCCCAAGAGGAGAAGGCGGGTGGTGGTGGTCGGGGACTCTCTCCTCCGGGGGACTGAGTCATCTATCTGCCGCCCTGACCGGGAAAACCGAGAAGTCTGCTGCTTGCCAGGGGCTAAGATTCGTGATGTGACGGAGAGACTGCCGAGACTCATCAAGCCCTCGGATCGCTACCCCTTCCTGCTTCTCCACGTGGGCACCAATGATACTGCCAAGAATGACCTTGAGCGGATCACTGCGGACTATGTGGCTCTGGGAAGAAGGATAAAGGAGTTGGAGGCGCAAGTGGTGTTCTCGTCCATCCTCCCCGTGGAAGGAAAAGGCCTGGGTAGGGACCGTCGAATCGTGGAGGTCAACGAATGGCTACGCAGGTGGTGTCGGAGAGAAGGCTTTGGATTCTTTGACCATGGGATGGTGTTCCATGAAGGAGGAGTGCTGGGCAGAGACGGGCTCCATCTTACGAAGAGAGGGAAGAACATCTTTGCCAGCAGGCTGGCTAACCTAGTGAGGAGGGCTTTAAACTAGGTTCACCGGGGGAAGGAGACCAAAGCCCTGAGGTAAGTGGGAAAGCGGGATACCGGGAGGAAGCACAGGCAGGAAGGTCTGTGAGGGGAGGGCTCCTGCCTCATACTGGGAATGAGGGGCGATCAACAGGTTATCTCAAGTGCTTATATACAAATGCACAAAGCCTTGGAAACAAGCAGGGAGAACTGGAGGTCCTGGTGATGTCAAGGAATTATGACGTGATTGGAATAACAGAGACTTGGTGGGATAACTCACATGACTGGAGTACAGTCATGGATGGTTATAAACTGTTCAGGAAGGACAGGCAGGGCAGAAAAGGTGGGGGAGTAGCACTGTATGTAAGGGAGCAGTATGACTGCTCAGAGCTCCGGTACGAAACTGTGGAAAAACCTGAGTGTCTCTGGATTAAGTTTAGAAGTGTGTGCAACAAGAGTGATGTCATGGTGGGAGTCTGCTATAGACCACCGGACCAGGGGGATGAGGTGGATGAGGCTTTCTTCCGGCAACTCACGGAAGCTACTAGATCGCATGCCCTGATTCTCATGGGTGACTTTAATTTTCCTGATATCTGCTGGGAGAGCAATACAGCGGTGCATAGACAATCCAGGAAGTTTTTGGAAAGCGTAGGGGACAATTTCCTGGTGCAAGTGCTAGGGGAGCCAACTAGGGGGAGCGCTTTTCTTGACCTGCTGCTCACAAACCGGGTAGAATTAGTGGGGGAAGCAAAAGTGGATGGGAATCTGGGAGGCAGTGACCATGAGTTGGTTGAGTTCAGGATCCTGACGCAGGGAAGAAAGGTAAGCAGCAGGATACGGACCCTGGACTTCAGGAAAGCAGACTTTGACTCCCTCAGGGAACAGATGGCCAGGATCCCCTGGGGGACTAACATGAAAGGGAAGGGAGTCCAGGAGAGCTGGCTGTATTTCAAGGAATCCCTGTTGAGGTTACAGGGACAAACCATCCCGATGAGTCGAAAGAATAGTAAATATGGCAGGCGACCAGCTTGGCTTAATGGTGAAATCCTAGCGGATCTTAAACATAAAAAAGAAGCTTACAAGAAGTGGAAGCTTGGACATATGACCAGGGAAGAGTATAAAAATATTGCTCGGGCATGTAGGAAAGATATCAGGAGGGCCAAATCGCACCTGGAGCTGCAGCTAGCAAGAGATGTCAAGAGTAACAAGAAGGGTTTCTTCAGGTATGTTGGCAACAAGAAGAAAGCCAAGGAAAGTGTGGGCCCCTTACTGAATGAGGGAGGCAAGCTAGTGACAGAGGATGTGGAAAAAGCTAATGTACTCAATGCTTTTTTTGCCTCTGTTTTCACTAACAAGGTCAGCTCCCAGACTGCTGTGCTGGGCAACACAAAATGGGGAAGAGATGGCCAGCCCTCTGTAGAGATAGAGGTGGTTAGGGACTATTTAGAAAAGCTGGACGTGCACAAGTCCATGGGGCCGGACGAATTGCATCCGAGAGTGCTGAGGGAATTGGCGGCTGTGATTGCAGAGCCCTTGGCCATTATCTTTGAAAACTCGTGGCGAACGGGGGAAGTCCCGGATGACTGGAAAAAGGCTAATGTAGTGCCCATCTTTAAAAAAGGGAAGAAGGAGGATCCTGGGAACTACAGGCCGGTCAGCCTCACCTCAGTCCCTGGAAAAATCATGGAGCAGGTCCTCAAAGAATCAATCCTGAAGCACTTAGAGGAGAGGAAAGTGATCAGGAACAGTCAGCATGGATTCACCAAGGGAAGGTCATGCCTGACTAATCTAATCGCCTTTTATGATGAGATTACTGGTTCTGTGGATGAAGGGAAAGCAGTGGATGTATTGTTTCTTGACTTTAGCAAAGCTTTTGACACGGTCTCCCACAGCATTCTTGTCAGCAAGTTAAGGAAGTATGGGCTGGATGAATGCACTATAAGGTGGGTAGAAAGCTGGCTAGATTGTCGGGCTCAACGGGTAGTGATCAATGGCTCCATGTCTAGTTGGCAGCCGGTGTCAAGTGGAGTGCCCCAGGGGTCGGTCCTGGGGCCCGTTTTGTTCAATATCTTCATAAATGATCTGGAGGATGGTGTGGATTGCACTCTCAGCAAATTTGCGGATGATACTAAACTGGGAGGAGTGGTAGATACGCTGGAGGGGAGGGATAGGATACAGAAGGACCTAGACAAATTGGAGGATTGGGCCAAAAGAAATCTAATGAGGTTCAATAAGGATAAATGCAGGGTCCTGCACTTAGGATGGAAGAATCCAATGCACCGCTACAGACTAGGGACCGAATGGCTCGGCAGCAGTTCTGCGGAAAAGGACCTAGGGGTGACAGTGGACGAGAAGCTGGATATGAGTCAGCAGTGTGCCCTTGTTGCCAAGAAGGCCAATGGCATTTTGGGTTGTATAAGTAGGGGCATAGCGAGCAGATCGAGGGACGTGATCGTTCCCCTCTATTCGACACTGGTGAGGCCTCATCTGGAGTACTGTGTCCAGTTTTGGGCCCCACACTACAGGAAGGATGTGGATAAATTGGAAAGAGTACAACGAAGGGCAACGAAAATGATTAGGGGTCTAGAGCACATGACTTATGAGGAGAGGCTGAGGGAGCTGGGATTGTTTAGTCTGGAGAAGAGAAGAATGAGGGGGGATTTGATAGCTGCTTTCAACTACCTGAAAGGGGGTTTCAAAGAGGATGGCTCTAGACTGTTCTCAATGGTAGCAGATGACAGAACGAGGAGTAATGGTCTCAAGTTGCAATGGGAGAGGTTTAGATTGGATATTAGGAAAAACTTTTTCACTAAGAGGGTGGTGAAACACTGGAATGCGTTACCTAGGGAGGTGGTAGAATCTCCTTCCTTAGAGGTTTTTAAGGTCAGGCTTGACAAAGCCCTAGCTGGGATGATTTAACTGGGACTTGGTCCTGCTTTGAGCAGGGGGTTGGACTAGATGACCTTCTGGGGTCCCTTCCAACCCTGATATTCTATGATTCTATGATGATTCTATGAACAGTTATTGGTTTTGTAACCTTTTTCTTTGAGTGGCCTCTGCATATTTCTACTTGCGAGAGATTAGTGAGCAGTACCATCCCCCTCAGAAGGTGAGCTGCAAAGCCACCGAAACATGAATCATCTCTAGACTGCAAATCAAGAGTATTAGAAGTAATCAGAATTTTGCTCTCCCAGAACAGACTTCAGTGAGGGGCAAATTTTTGCTTTAGGCACATATGGAGCTTCAAGTATAAGATTTGCAAACTGTATGTAAAACACAGCATGAAGACATGAAACAGATACTATTTTAGGATTAACTGATACCTTCTGATATCTCCAGGTGAATTAATACCTGTCATAACAAAGGTATAAAAGATAATGGGGAAATACAGAAAGGATAGTGACCCATATAAAATGGAAGCTGAGAGGGCTTGAGAATGGAAGAGGTGAGGTCACTAACCAAATCACATTTCCCATTTTGGCTACGGTTTATAAGGATTAGTTATTTGGCCTGTATCTCACTGAGTCCCTAGTCTGTAGAAATGGTTGTAAGGAACGCTGTTTCCACAGAGGTATGGTACAGGTGACAGTCTGACCAATAGCAGATCAGAGGCCCCAAGAGATTCGTGAACCAAAAACTCCAAAACCAAAGCAAGAGAGACACCTGCACTGAAGTGAACACTCCCAGAGCAGCTAAATGAATACAGGTTTCAAAGTAGCAGCCGTGTTAGTCTGTATCCGCAAAAAGAAAAGGATGCATCCGATGAAGTGAGCTGTTGCTTACGAAAGCTTATGCTCAAATAAATTGGTTAGTCTCTAAGATGCCACAAGTACTCCTTTTCTTTAAGTGAATACAGTTACCCTGTAGCACTCTCAACCCCATCAATCACATTGCTAAGAAATTCAGTTTCCTTTGGATCTGCCATCAAGACAAAGCAATTATCTCAAGCAACCTTAGCATTACATTGAGTAACCCTCCCAAAAATTAAACTATTATAAGGTGAGGGAGGACAGTTGCCCTGAGCATATGAGGGTGGAAGCTAAAATCAAATCCAAGCAGTATGGATGGCAGCATCAGTTCTGGGTCTGGTTCTGTTCAATATCTTCATCAGTGATTTAGATAATGGCATACAGAGTACACTTATAAAGTTTGTGGATGATACCAAGCTGGGAGGGGTTGCAAGTGCTTTGGAGGAGAGGATTAAAATTCACAATGATCTAGACAAACTGGAAAAATGATCTGAAATAAATAGGATGAAATTCAATAAGAAAAATGCAAAGTACTCCACTTAGGAAGGAACAATCAGTTGCACACATACAAAATGGGAAATGACTGCCTAGGAAGGAGTATTGCAGAAAGGGATCTGGGGGGGTCATAGTGGATCACAAGCTAAATATGAGTCAACAGTGTAACACTGTTGGAAAAAAAAAAAAAAAGCAGACATTCTGGGATGTATTAGCAGGAGTGTTGTAAGCAAGACAGGAGAAGTAATTCTTCTGCTATACTCCAGACTGATTAGGCCCCAACTGGAGTATTGAGTCCAGTTCTGGGCACCGCATTTCAGGAAAGATGTGGAAAAATTGGGGAGAGTCCAGAGAAGAGCAACAAAAATGATTAAAGGTCTAGAAAACCTGAGCTATGAGGGAAGATTGAAAAAATTGGGTTTGTTTAGTCTGGAAAAGAGAAAATAGAGGGGACATAACAGTTTTCAAGTATGTAAAGGTTGTTATGAAGAGGAGAGAGAAAAATTGTTTCTCTTAACCTCTGAGGATAGGACAAAAAGCAATAGGCTTAAATTGCAGCAAGGGAGATTGAGTTTGGACATTAGGAAATACTTCCTGTCAAGGTGGTTAAGCACTGGAATAAAATGCCTAGGGAGGTTGTGGAATCTCCATCATTGGAGGTTTTTAAAAGCAGGTTAGACAAACACCTGTCAGGAACCATCTAGATAATACTTAGTCCTGCCATGAGTGTAGGGGACTGGACTAGATGATCTCTCAAGGTCCCTTCCAGTTCTATGATTAGAAGCATGAGGCTTACTTGGTCAAAAGTTACTGATTTTCAATAGGTTCCACTAGACTTCTGAAGTAAGTTCTTATCAAATTTGTCAGCCATCTGAACCCTGAGAATACTCAGACTCAAGTCTATACTCTTACCCCTGCTTGAGGGCAAACATCCAGTGAACAGGAGAACAGAGCTAACATCAGAGCAAAAATGTTGGAAGACAAAACTGCTAGCAGCCAGTTAGGGTTAGTGATGACATCTTAGCTCCATCACTTGCCTGCAGACAGATCTCCTGAACCAATGGACTCAGATGGAAAACAGGAAGAACAGAGGAATTCCTGATTCCAGTCCAAGAAAGGGAAATCTACCAACACCGAGTTGTTTGACTGCAGCAAAACTGTAAATAGTGGCTGATGCCCTTGATAACAACAAGTAGTAGTCAAGATTTACTCCCCTTACTTAACAGATAATCTGAATCTTAGGTCTCAGTTCACATTCATAGATTCCGAGGCTAGAAAGGATGACTGATCATCTAGTCTTGGCTCCTGTATAACACAGGCCATAGAACTTCCCCAAAATAAGCACATCTGTGGTGGTATACAAGAACTCTGTCCAAAGAATCTGTCTGAATACTTTTTCCCCAGAAGATGGGTATTTGGTCTTGATCACAAGGAGAAAGTTTTGTTTGTTACACAAACAGCTCTCTCAACTGAAAACCCTACTGTGTAGCTTTCACCTCTGACAGAGTACACAAATCTTGAAAAGGCTGGAGAGCAAGGTGAACATCCCAGGTCACCATGTGGAAATAGTACTGTAGATAAGGGAATTCCCTGATTAGCACGTGTTACCCACTGCATGTGATTCTCCTGAACCTTCAGTACTGGATGCTCAGCACTGAATTGCAGAGCATAAGAATGACCCTACTGGGTCAGACCAAAGGTCTATCTAGCCCAGTATCCTGTCTGTGACAGTGCCAATGCCAGGTGCCCCAGAGAGAATGAACAGAACAGGTAATCATCAAGAGATCTATTCCCTGTTGCTCATTCGCAGCTTCTGGCAAACAGAGGATAAGGACACCATCCCTGCCCACCCTGGCTAATAGCCATTGATGGACCTATCCTCCATGAATTTATCTAGTTCTTTTTTGAATCCTGTTATAGTCTTGGCCTTTACAACATCCTCTGGCAAAGAGTTCCACAGACTGACAAACAGAATTGATGCTGCCAGAAAATCAACGGTGCTGGACCTTCAGCACTGGAGTCAGTCAAACCTGACAATTCAGAGAACCCTTCAGGCACATGAGGTGTCACACCTTTAAGTAGCACATCAGAGAGTCAACAGCACTGGCCTTGGACCCAGCTGCCCTGGGCAAACCTATGAGCCTGGGTATTGCTGTTGCTGGGCATCAAATCACTCTGACAAGGTACAGAACCACTTCAGCTAGTGACTGAGTCACCAGTGCTTATTGAACCCCGTGGAAACAGGGATGGTAGTACAGTTTACACTGTGCAAAAAACCACTTCAGGCAAGTGGCCTCCATGTCAATTGTGCTAGTACCTCAAGCACTAGATTGTCAACCTGGATCGATCTGAGTGCCTAACACCACTTACCCTGGTGCTGGACCACTTCAAGAGGTGGTACACCATTCAATGGGGCCAAAACTTTGGCATCAGATTCAGGGAAGCCAGATGGCTGTGAAGACAATGTTGTGCATAATGTCCACCAGACCATTTCATCAAGTGTTCACTAGAGACTCATGGAGCTGCATCCCAGGCACTAGACCAGATCAACCTGGATGGTTCCAAGAATCTGCATGCTACTTATCGTGGATACAAAACCACTCCTGGTTCACTGGAGTGGACTGCGCTAGAACCACTACACCAGATTAGGTTGATGATGGGGATGTAGAGACCTCGCTGCTATGTCAACAATGATGGGACCTCAACGTCAGACTAGGTCAATCTAGCAGGATCTCAGGACTGTGTTGATAGTGTCTGGAATCTCAATGTCAGATTAGGCGATCCTAGAAGGTCTAGGAACTTTGGTGCTGTATAATCTATGCCAGAACCTTGACACTAGGCTCAGTCAGCCAGTTAAGCAGCATCCAGGTCTCTAGTCTTAAATCAGAGGCAGAACCACTTCTGCTAACCGATCTCCAAAATCCATGCTGGATTTACACATTACCAAACTAAATTGATGGGTCTTAAGGAGACTCCCCTTCAGCATGGTGAGGTAGCCCTCAACGCACTCATGCCAGATAGGTACCATTTCTTCTTTGTTCTTTTAAATAAAGAAACTTGTACTAACCAACAACCTAACATTAAAAAAACCCTGAAAAAGCAGAAGAAAAGGAAGAACAAACAAGATGTGCATCAAGGACCTGGTGCGATGTACAAATTTGCTGCGCCTCCAATGGTCAAGAAGGAACTGAGGGGCAGTGGGGGGGGCACTCCCCCTTTTACATTCTGTGAACCCAGTGTGAGGAGATAGAGGGTGGGGTGAGGGGCCCCAATGGCTACCGCTCTCCAGAAGACAGCACAGCTCAATGACAGGAAGCACCAGTTCCACAAGTGCAAATAAAGAACATGTTCTTATGCACTATGGGTAAAGTGTTCAGAAGCATTTAAGCCAGAGGTGGACAAACTATGGCCTGCAGGCCACATCCGGCCACCGTTCCCTCTAAGCAGTGCGCGTGTGCACACGCACAGAGATCCTAAAGACCACGCACACAGCAAAACAACGCGTGCATATTTGTCCCGCATCCTGACCACACATCAGGATCAGGATGCCCTTTGTCCCGATATCGGGGACCGCTCACCATCACTGCCAAAGTCCCGGGGCTGGCCTGGCGGTGCTTCCTGGGGCAGCTCCCAGCGGTGCACCCGCCCACCAGCAGGAGACTGCAGTGCAGGCGGCCCCTAGGCACAGGGGCAGAGGGGGTCTCCGTGTGCTGCCCCAGCTCCCTCCCGCCCAATCAGAGCTGTGGGGGCAGGGCTTGCAGGCGCCGGCAGTGGGCAGAGAGCCCTCTGCTCCCCCACCCCACCCGACCCTAGGAGCCAGAGGGACCTGCCAAATGCTTCCGGGCAGCCACCCTCTCTGTGTGCTGCCCGTGCCTACAAGCCCTGCTCCTCGGCTCCGGCAGCTCCCATTGGCTCTTTTCCCAATGCTTGGGGCAGGCACAGCACATGGAGAGTTTGGAGACCCCCCCCCCCACTGCTCTGACCCTAGGAGCCAGAGATCTCCCAGCAGGGCTGGTGAGTGCAGCCAGGGAAGGGGGCAGGGTGTGATTGAGTGAGTGTCTGGGAGGTCTGTGGTGGGGTGCTGGGCTGTGAGGGTGTGGAAGGCACTGGGCAATGGGGGAGGTTTGTATGTTTGGGGGTGCTAGGCAGTAGGGGAGATGTGTGTGTCAGGGCACTGGGGGTCTGTGTGGGGCATTGTTTAGTTATGGTGGTGGGGCTGTGGGGAAGGGCACTGGGAGGAAGGAGAAATCTGTGTGTATTGGGAAACTAGCAAGTGGGGGGTTCTGTGTGTGGTGCTGGGCAGCTGTAGGGGAGCTGGGGGGGGGGCACTAGGCAGGGGTGGTGGTGTGCACAGCACTGTGCATTTGTGGTGGAAATGTGGGGCAGTTGTGGGAGGGCTCTGGGGATAGTGGGTTCAGAGGATGCAGGGCAGGGGAGCTGTGTGGCTCTCTTCCTCCCCCCACCTCCGCTCACCCAATGTGTCCTGATATTTCACTCTTGTGATCTGGTCACCCTATTTACGGGCGACTTTTTACATTGTTCGCCCGCCATCTATCAACACAGCCAGATTCCACTAGCTGACAATGGGCGGGGAAGGGAAAGGAGGGCAATGAATCGTACCCCTCCCTGCAAGCATTTTGAACTAGGAACGTTGATCACGTAGGGATGGTCAGGACCCACATATCTCCTAGTAGTCTGTTCATTTGGCTGTGTACAAACTCAAGTACATGCAAATAAGTCAAAATGCCTGGCCGTACTTGCTAAGGAACTGCAAAGATTTCCCAGAAATGAACAAAGGTAAGTGTTGTTTTCATGACTGAAATCTTTCAAAGGCATTGGACTTCATACATTTACTTTTGATGTTTTACCATTTTCCTGCTTTTTTTGCCGCAGATGCATGGACTTGATCGGAGCTATGCACAAACTTCCGGTATCCTGATCTGAATGATCTCCCATTTGCCCTTTTGTTGAGTCTGTTAAGCGCATTGAAATAGCCATATAAATAAAAAAGTATTAATTTTAAATAAACTAAATCGGTAAAAAAATCAATCCCAAAATGTCACTGCTTAGAGGTCTAAAGTGTAAAAGAACAGCGACTTCATTTAAATCTGGATGAGACTATAGAGATGGTTACACTGAAGTCACAGTGTAATGCTTGTTAAACTTCATGAAATATTCACATATGATGAGGACAACGGAGTGGTTTGTGTACATTGTCAAGATGCCAGAGCTTCTGGAGAATTTTCAACAGGAAGAATGTGGAACCATATATGGAAGTTGGATTTCTTAAAGCATCATCTGTCAAGTAACAACAGGTTTCAGAGTAGCAGCCATGTTAGTCTGTATTCGCAAAAAGAAAAGGAGTACTTATGGCACCTTAGAGACTAACAAATTTATTAGAGCATAAGCTTTCGTGAGCTACAGCTCACTTCATCGGATGCATTCAGTGGAAAATACAGTGGGGAGATTTATATACACACACAGAGAACATGAAACAATGGGTTTTATCATCACTCTCCTTACAGTGTGTATGATAAAACCCATTGTTTCATGTTCTCTGTGTGTGCATATAAATCTCCCCACTGTATTTTCCACTGAATGCATTCGATGAAGTGAGCTGTAGTTCACGAAAGCTTATGCTCAAATAAATTTATTAGTCTCTAAGGTGCCACAAGTACTCCTTCTCTATCTGTCAAGTAAGTCAAGTAAATGGTGTAACAAGACTTAGAAACAAAAACCCTTCCTTACAGAGCGAATTGCTTAACATGATTCTTAAAAGTCCAGCTGAAAAAAGCCAAGGAGGCAAATTAATCTTGAACGCAAGCGCTCAAACCCAGAAGAAATCAAAGTACTTATTGACAGTGTGTTGTTGGCTACTAAAATGAACAGCTCAGTGCTTTCTGTTCAGGATATTAATGACCATATGGAAAAGCATGCACGCATACCAGCGAGCTGAAGAAGTAAAAATTATGCTTTTGAATTTCTTGAAATCGTCAACTGCATTGTCCAAAATGACCTCATGCATGAAATAGCATCGGCAATGTTTCATACTCTAGTTGTTGATGAAAGCACTGATATTCATTAACAGATACTTGATACTCTACTTTAAATATAGATCCATAAATTCTGCAGACTACAAAACTTTAATTTGGTGGACTATTATGATTGCAAGAATCTGATGCTGTTTCAATAGTATCTGCAATCGAAGTTTTATAAAAACACCAACTTGATCTAATGAAAATGGTGATGTTCACATCTGATGGTGCCTCCGTGATGATGGACAAACTCAGTAGCGTGGCGGCTCAGCTGAAACATGATATTCCACACTTAGTCCAGAAACATTGCGTTGCACACTGGGAAAAATTGGGGATTTCTGATGCATGGAAAGAGGTCAAACTGATGAGACATTGAAACCTTAATGAGAACTGTCTACATGGTGCTCTGTTGGTCATCCAAGACAAAATGCAAATTTCAGGAAATAGTGGATGCTTCTGAATGTGAATCCGTGGTTTTCATGCTACTCAATGAAGTGCGTTGGTTATCTAGGCACTTTGCACTTCGAGCAATTATTCCCCACTATAATCCTCTTCTGGAATATTTTGAGCAAGACAAAGATACTGATCCAGTTTCTAAATACTGCCACAAAAAGCTGAATACCATGGAATACCGAACAACATTAGAAATTTTGAATGATGTTTTGTTGGAGCTGGCTTCACTATCCACGCGGCTCCAGAAACGGGGCCTTGCACCTCTTGAAGCATTTCACTTTGCTCGAGGTAAACTGAACAAGATCAGAAGACAGGATCTTGGAGATTCAGTCTTATGGAGTGACAAAGTCAAGGCGCTCTTAGATATGAGCGCTCAGGAAAATAATGGAATTGATACCAGTTCCATAACGACTTTCATAAACATCTTGTGTGCACATTTGGCAGACAGGTTTCCAGAGCATGAAGTCCAAGAGTGGTCCGCTTTTGATGTGCGGCAATAGTTAAGTGTGACTTCAATTTTGGAATTCATCAGGTCAAATCCCTATATTCAAAATACAAAGACTTCAACAATCTCTTCAGCAAGATAGTCAGTCAGTACAATGACTTCACATTTGCAGTAGCCGAAATAATCAAAAGCCAATTGGTTTTAAGTTTCCCAGATATGGGGATATTTTGCTCACCAGAACCAACAGTTTCAGGACCTTGCAAAGTTGATGGATATTGCAGGAACATTCCTAGCATCAAGTGCAGACTGTGAGCATGGCTTTAGCTTAATGAACACTCAAAAAAAAACCCCACAACACTACGGAATCATTTACAAGTAGATCATTTGGACATGCTAATCTATATTGAATTATCAGCTGGATGGAGGACTGAGATCTGGACAGAGTTTATATTTAATGGGCAAATGAAAAATATTGCAGGGAAAAATAGTAAAGTTTGTTTAGCAGTTTTTGACATTTCGACCAATAAGGAAATTAAAATGCATTTATAATTACATATCTTATTCTTGGCTGATAATCATTTATTGATTTTTTTAGGAAAATTTTAAATTTAAAACACAAAACTCTTGTTTTTCTTTTTTTTAAAACTTATGTCTATCTGAAAACCCATATAAATTGACATAATGGCATACTTAAACATATAAGACAATTTAATATCAAAATCTTTTCGGACATGTGTATAGAATGAAAGGTGAAAGTGGACACCAAGGGCAGAAGCCTATGGACTGATAATGTTCATGATTGATACGTGTTTGATATATGCTCATGATTGTCTATAAAAAAAGATCAAAGTGTAATGCTTCAAACTAACTTCTGCTTCATGAAGAATGGTTAAATTTCCTTTTTCTAAGTATTCAAAAATGACATTTATAAAATAACATGATGTAAAACTATCACAAATTTCAAATTAAAAAACTTTTTAAATGTATTAGCATTTTACTCATGTCATAAATATAAAGGAAAGGGTAACCACCTTTCTGTATACAGTGCTATAAAATCTCTCCTGGCCAGAGGCAAAATCCTTTCACCTGTAAAGGGTTAAGAAGCTAAGGTAACCTCGCTGGCACCTGACCCAAAATGACCAAGGAGGGGACAAGATGCTTTCAAATCTGGAGGGGCAAGGGGGAACAAAGGGTTGTCTGTGTGATGCTTTTGCTGGGAACAGATCAGGAATGCAGCCTTACAACTCCTGTAAAGTTAGTAAGTAATCTAGCTAGAACATGCATTAGATTTTCTTTTGTTTAATGGCTGGTAAAATAAGCTGTGTCTTTTTGTAATTTAAGGTTTTCCCCACAGGGATTCTGTATGTTTTGAATCTGATTACCCTGTAAGGCATTTACCCATCCTGATTTTACAAAGGTGATTCTTTTACCTTTTCTTTAATTAAAATTCTTCTTTTAAGAACCTGATTGATTTTTCATTGATCTTAAGATCCAAGGGTTTGGGTCTGTGTTCACCTGTACAAATTGGTGAGGATTTGTATCAAGCCTTCCCCAGGAAAGGGGATGTAGGGCTTGTGGGGATATTTTGGGGGAAGATGTCTCCAAGTAGGCTCTTTCCCTGTTCTTTGTTTAAAACGCTTGGTGGTGGCAGCATATGGTTCAAGGACAAGGCAAAGTTTGTACCTTGGGGAAGTTTTTAACCTAAGCTGATAAGAATAAGCTTAGGGGGGTCTTTCATGCAGGTCCCCAGATCTGTACTCTAGAGTTCAGAGTGGGGAAGGAACCTTGACAACTCGCTTGGGCACATTTGCCTCATGGCGCACAAATTTGAATTCTGCTTCAAAAATTTGCACGGAAGAAATTTTTTGAGCACACTGCCTGTCAAATATTAGAGGGAACGTTGCATCTGGCCCGCGGGACCATCCTGCCCAGCGAGACTAACCCCCGGCCCCTCCCTTGTTGTCCCTCCTCCCCTGCAGCCATGCTGCCACATGGGCAGCAGGACTGCAAGCTCCTGCCACTGTAAGCGGCATGGTAAGAGGGTGCTGGCAGCACGCGGTGGTGAAAAAATTCAGTAGGGGGTTCAGGGGGGCAGTCAGGGGACAGGGAGTGGTTGGATGGGGTGTGGGAGTCCCAGGGGGCCTGTCGGGGGCAGATAGGGGTCAGGGGGGCAGTCAGGGGACAGGGAACGGGGGCGACAGTTGGGGGCAGGATACTGCCAGGGGGGCGACAGTTGGGGGCAGGGGTCCCAGGAGGGGTTGGTTCAGGGGTCAAGGAGTGGGGGGGTTGGATGGGTGGGGGGAGTTTTGAGGGGGCAGTCAGAGGGCAGAAACTCTGAGGGGATAGATAGTGGGCGGGGGCCAGGCTGTTTGGGGAGGCACAACCTTCCCTACCTGGCCCACCATACAGTTTTGCACCCCAATGTGGCCCTCGGGCCAAAAAGTTTGCCCACCCCTGATTTAAGCAATTTAGAATCTTAACATCCATTTTCAAAAGTGGCTCAGGACACTTGGGCTCCTAAGTCCCTTGGAAAGCCAATAAGAATTAGGATCCTGAAGCGTCTCCCATCACTTTTGAAGGTGAAACTTGGAAGCTTTTGAAAATGTTGCTCAATATGAAGATAAATATGGTTGTGGGTTTTGTTTGCAAAATGTACTTGCTTTTTCTGAAATGTTTAAAAAAAGATCAACACAATCAAATTCATGTAGGCCAGAATTGAGCCTTGGAGAATTTATCTACATCTCTATACTCCAGTCATCAGAAGGAAATGATGCAAAATATTTTGCCATACTTTTAACTGTGTAACATTTATCCAAGTTCCTGCCACCTACAGCTATTGGATTTCTCCAAACAGAAGCAGTACCAGAAAAGCCATCCATCACCAGAAAAACAAACTGGAAAGTGCATTTAATAGTGATTTGCTGCTGATGTACTGTGGGGGGGGGGTGAGGGGGGCAGAGAGACAAGGCAGAGAAGAAAGAAAGAAAGAAAGAAAGAAAGAAAGAAAGAAAGAAAGAAAGGTGTTCCAAAGGGTTCCAAGATCCATTCCTCTCTCTCGCCTGGACTTCTCTGCCTGCTTCTCCCACCTGTCATCTTCTGGGACAGGCTGGCTTGGTTTCCTCTTGCCGTAGCAATGATAATCAGAAGAACCGTTATCATTCATTGTCACCCCAGCCAAGCGGTCAGTCATTCTACCCATCTCTGAAGGGAGCGCACAGAAGAAAACAAGATCTGGGTAGACAGGGGGACTACGCACTAGGAAAACTCAGAACAAGACTGACAGAGAACCAGTCACCTAGAATAGAAGAAGTTTCATCAGGGTCTAACTGCAGACAGGGGACAGAAGCACAAACATGGAGGGAGAATGCACATTGAAGGGAAGAACAAGAATTCTCAGAATAACTGTCAGCGAGGCTTCCGATTCCTGAGGATTAAGGGACAAATTTACGAAACAATCTGGAAGCAATTAGCTTGTCTTGATAAGAACTCTCTTGAGAAACTTCTATTTTAGATTTATTAACTCCCTGGTTACAGACAAGATTTGCAGTTGCTGATTTGCCAGCAGAGAAAACTAAATCTGTTTTCTAAAAAAGCAAACACTTCTGTCTGTACCAGTTTGCATCGTGACTGACTTGAAGTGGACAGCATGTAAACACTGGTGGAATGACTCAGGGGTGAAATATAATGGAATTTGACATTGCTAGAAGCAGTTTTGGACACGTATAAAGGACAAATCCTTGTCTTCTAAAATGCTAAATGAGTCTGGCATTCAGGGATTCAACAAACTGAGTAATCAAATAAAGATTCCATGCAAGCTAGTGTACTTCAAACAGTGTTTTTCCATTGAAATAAAAGCCATGTAACTTACTGATTTGCTCTTTCAATTTTAATTCCAGATTACTGGTAAAAGACATTACGGGAGTGCTGCGATTATTTCCACAAACAAGTATTAGGAAATTCAGAGTTAAAGTTAAATTAAAAACAAATTCAAATATGTTAAGGTCTGGAAAGGCACATATTCACCAAATAACCTTAATTCTCTACTATAGTAATGCCAAAAAGGAAAAAAGTTAAAGCACCCTCTAAAAATAGTTAATCACATCTGGGTCTAATACGCATCTGGGTCTAATCATAACTGTACATACATGCCTGGAATGACTATGGAGCAGAGTTATCGTTGTGGGGAAGGAGGCAATGAAAGGTGAGCAGAAAAGTGTGCAGAGCACAGGGAGTGAGAAGCTGAAGAGTACCCCATGTGAGGAGAGAGGCGATTTAGTGGCTATGCTGAACATAGAGGGGAGAGGGCAAGGATGTGACTAGGGCCTGGAGTGGGAAGAGGTTTATGTGAGGGGAGTCCTGTGTTGGGGACATCCAGGACTATGCATCCAATAGAGACTTGGGGTAGGGAGCCCAGTCACCTTCTGTGCCAAGGCATCAATAGAGATTCATAAATAAGGCCAGAAGAGAACATGATACTTCTCCATAACACTGGCCCTTGTCCACAGCACAGTTGAGAGAATTTCAGCAAGTGCTCATTTGCGTCAATCCTGTAATGTCTGGCTGTGCTAAAGCATGTCTTTTAGAATGACATCCTATCTGGATTTAAAGATCTTCCCATACAACTGCTGCCTTGGCTTCATAGCCTGCCAAGATAGTGGGTACTAAGGCACCTGTGGCAGAAAGAGCCTTTAGTACTCCATTTGTACATAATTGTGATATTTCATATAAAGCATGCCACGTAAGGTATCATGTCAAAGGTTATGATCTGCTGAACACCATTATTCTATCTAAATATCTCATTAGTGCAGATGATGTTATGAGATTATATTGTATGGTTGTCACTCAAATATGCTGTGAGTTGGGGAATCTCCAGATATTAGCTGCCCAGAAACAACAAAAGAGCTAACCAACAGCCGGGTGCGGGTCGAACAACATCAACAGCCATCATCCAGCATGGGAGTAACAATTCAGGCCACACCAGAGGAACTGCTCAACCTTGCCTGGTGACTCAGCAATGCCAACCAGATATGCCAGGACTTATGTTCTCCAAGCACATGGACTGAGGATATGAAATAGAGGACAGAGGCCACATGTTTTGGCCCGTCTTCCCCCACCTATGCTGAAGGCAACGAGAATGCTGGAGCTGAGGAGATGGGTCCCCAGGCTAACAGAAAGAGCCTGCATATGAAAGACTAACCAACCTGCAGTATCCAGTGGGATGAGAAAAACTGCTTAGTCCAGATGTTGCCTAGCCTAATAAGGTTAAGAATGTAGACTGTGTGCTTGTCTTATTTTCTTTTGGTAGCCACTCTGACTTTTGCCTATCACTTATAATCACTTAAAATCCATCTTTTTTCATCAATAAACTTATTCTAATGTTTATCCTTACCAGTGAGTTTGACTGAAGTGCTTGGTAAATCTGCTTAGTTTACAAAGGCTGGTGTACGTCCACTTTCCATTGATGAAGTAGCGAACCAATTAATAAACTTGCATTGCTCAAGAAAGGATCTTGAGCAGTGCAAGATGGTATATGCCCTTGTTGCCAAGAAGGCCAATGGCATTTTGGGATGTATAAGTAGGGGCATTGCCAGCAGATCGAGAGACATGATCGTTCCACTCTATTCGACATTGGTGAGGCCTCATCTGAAGTAGTGTATCCAGTTTTGGGCCCCACACTACAAGAAGGATGTGGAAAAATTGGAAAATGTCCAGTGGAGGGCAACAAAAATGATTAGGGGGCTGGGGCACATGACTTATGAGGAGAGGCTGAGGGAACTGGGATTGTTTAGTCTGCGGAAGAGAAGAATGAGGGGGGATTTGACAGCTGCTTTCAACTACCTGAAAGGGGGTTCCAAAGAGGATGGATCTAGACTGTTCTCAGTGGTAGCAGATGACAGAACAAGGAGTAATGGTCTCAAGTTGCAGTGGGGGAAATTTAGGTTGGATATTAGGGAAAAAAAATCACTAGGAGGGTGGTGAAGCACTGGAATGCGTTACCTAGGGAGGTGGTAGAATCTCCTTCCTTAGAAGTTTTTACGGTCAGGCTTGACAAAGCCGTGGCTGGGATGATTTAGTTGGGGATTGGTCCTGCTTTGAGCAGGGGGTTGGACTAGATGACGTCCTGAGGTCCCTTCCAACCCTGATATTCTATGATTACTATGGTACAAGGCTGGGAGCTGGGGGGATCTGGCTGGTGCCTTTCTCTGTGTGATTCTTGAGTGGCTCTGGGAGCATTCATGCCATCTGGCTGGGTACGGGGCTCCACATGAGGTTGTACTGTGTGGTAACAGCACCTGGAGGGGTTTGCTGCTCGTCACCAGTAAGGCATTGTGAGAGACAATCTAGATTGGTGAGGTAAGGGGGCACAGAGGTTCTACAGTCCCAAGTTCCACCACAGGGATCCCGTCACACCCATCATGCCCCCTCTTTCAACTTTAGAAAGCTGCACCTTGAGGAGAAATGGCCACCATAAGGAAGGCATGAAAGATGACGAGGGATATGAGAGTCGACCACTCATGTTCCCAGAGAGGTTTTTCCTCATCACGAGTCCGGCTTCAATGAACCTAATCCAGTCCATTGGAGAGAAACGCCACACTGACAAAGCAGAGGAGCCAGCGAACAGTCACACAGCCGATGCAGAACAGTAAGAGTTAGGGGTCATGTAATCTACTAATGAGATATGTATAACCACCCCCCTCACTCCACTGACTCATTTCAACCAATAGAATCGCAACATACAAATTAGCTGGAGAAAGTGTCATGATTCATAGATACTAAGGTCAGAAGGGACCATTCTGATCATCTAGTCCGACCTCCTGCACAGCGCAGGCCACAGAATCTCACCCACCCACTCCTATGAAAAACCTCACCCATGTCTGAGCTATTGAAGTCCTTAAATGATTGTTTGAGTTGACTCTGAAAGCCCAGTTTAAAAGTGACCTGAACAATCACTGGCCCAGTCTATAATTATAATTAGATGCAACAATTGTTTATTTCTTCAAGTGGAACCTATGAGATTTCAGTGAGCTTTATCTACATGATTCACACATTGTAAAGCCAGAAGGGACCATTGTGATAATTTAGTCTGGTCTCCTGCATAACACAGGCAATAGGACAACCCCTGAATTACTTCTTGTTTGAACTAGAACAGCTCTTTTAGAAAAGCATCCAGTCTGGATTTAAAATATGGATACTTCAGGTTTTAAGACAGTCTCTTCACTGTTAGAATGAGACCTTCACAGAGGCGGGGGTTGGACTAGATGACCTCCTGAGGTCCCCTCCAACCCTGATATTCTAGGATTCTATGAGATCATACCCACATCTGCCTACTCTGGGGTTCTTGCACCATCCTCCAAGACATTTGGTGCTGGTCCTTGTCATAGACAGCATATTGAACTGGACAGATCTTGGGTCTGATCCCATCTCATAATTTCTATGGGAAGCCTCTTATTTCATTATTGAGCTCATTTAGGAGAAGAGTCTGATGAGTGCTAAATTTATTGGACTTTTTTAAAATTTATTTTTAACACAAAATAATTAGCAGTGACATTTTTAAATTCTAAGAATATTCCTTCTATACTCAAAGCGCTATATTTTTACGTAGGATAGGCTATATTATTTCATAGATAAAGAGACTGAATCCCTGTTTGACAAGGAAAACAACTCAGCCTTCACTATGGAATTGTAAGTGGTCTGTCCTAGATTTTTTTCTTTTAAAATTTAAAATCTTAAAGTTTCTTAATTATTAATTATTATTATTATTATGTTGCAAAGTACTGAGTTACATACTGGCAGTGCAGAAGCTGTACAAGCACTCATGGCTCCTGCTGTGCTCTTAGGGACAGCGCAACCACAAATTTACTATGTAAAAACAAGAGATACAAGGCCAACAGTTTCAGAACTTGGTGAGGACTACTTACATATTTAGGTATGCAAGTAGCCTGATTTTCAGCGATACTGAGCACTCACAGCTCCCACTGAAGGCAATAGACGAAGAGTAGACGGGGTGTGCTATAGAGAATTTACTGGGAGTTCAAAAAGATTGGCCACTTACTGTATACATTTATATTGCCACATTTCTAATGGCTCCATTTTCATGCCAAGGACAAATCAAATTAACCACTCATGCAAGATCTATTGTTTAATACTTTGGGGACTGCTAACAGATCTGTTTCCTCCTAGGTTTTCCATTTGGCTGGAAGGCTACAAAATGCCATTCTTCCAAGAAAGAACAGTTACATAGCATGTGTAATGTTTAATAAGTTTATTTTTCTCTTTAAACAAGATGAAAACTGATTTGTGATCTGACATCACGCCTTCACGTTACCTGTTTCATAAATAAGATTGCTGTCTAGCAAAATTGAGGCTACTAGCAAAAGGTCTAGAAATGACAATTGTAATTTTAATTTTTACAACCTTGATTTATATAAAATGAAAGCTTTATACGCAGCAGACGCTGCTTGTCATGGGAGCGTTACGATTTATAAATGCTGTGCTGTGGAAACAGGTGCAGCTATCTGATGCATGAAAATTCCTCCTGATTCACCCGCACATCATGAGATTTGGAAAAGATCATTGATGTGAGCCTTTCACAACTGCTGAGCATCTTCTATATTGCTACTGCAAGAAGCCACGAAAGTCCTTTTAAAGATCAGGAAGAACATTTACCCCTCAGCCACTTTACAGTGGTACTGCTTTTCTTTGATCCTTTGAAGTTTGGAGCCTGGTGGCTAAGTCATCCCAACTTAAATATTTTAGTTTTTTCAATTCAGTTTGTTGATTTTACATTTTATACGATAATTATCCTTTTCCGTATGTGGATTCACTTCAAGGATTATTTTCCTGCTTTAATACCTACAGTATTTGTTTAATTTTTAAAGCTGCACTTGGAATTATTTTAGATATCACTGTTGGGATGCTCTATACACTCTGCGGTAGGGCTTTCAGCTAGAACTGACTGGGAAAACCTGAATGTTTTAACTGGTTAAATGTTCAAAATCTCTGATGATATTACAGACAAAATGATTAAATCACAGAGATAATTCTCCTGTCCAAAAAAAGGTAAACAGTAATTAACCTTTACTAATGTTAACAGCTTTGTAGCGATCCCATAATCAGCCTATTGGATAAACAACCTGTAGAGTGTAATACCCTAGTCTTATAGGATTTTAATGGAGGATAGGAGACTTGTTTGAATGACAGAGCATGAGTTTTATTATGTTGCTTCTAGAAAAGGAGTACTTGTGGCACCTTAGAGACTAACAAATTTATTAGAGCATAAGCTTTCGTGAGCTACAGCTCACTTCATCGGATGCATTATGTAACCCACATGATACTGCAGCATTTCACTTTATTGCTCCAGGGCAGGAGACTAGGATCTTAGCTAGATATTCTGAGCATCTGCACATGTGCATAGAGCAGGGCAGGGCAACTCATCTAGAGGGTCCCAGAAACTTCCAGAACAGGGTGCGGCAGTTACCAGACATGCTCCATAGCTGTTCTGATGCTGTATTATATGAAGTTTTCACTGTGGGCAAACCACCTGGCAGGTGACACCTAAGTCACCCTCCGAGTGCTGAGGTAACCAAAGTGCAATGGGGGCAGGGGGAAGGTTATAAATACAAGAGTTAAAGACAGCTCTATGGACTGAGTGACTGATCAAAGCAAGACCAAGAGATGCGTCTGCTGCGTGGGCTGGGTCCCAATCTCTGTACCACTCTGGGTACAGGTTAGTGCTCTTCCAGCTTTATTTACCAGGGAAGCCCTCCATTAAGATAATGTTTGATCATAAGAAAGGCCATGCTGGGTCAGACCAATAGCCCATCTAGCCCAGTATCCAGTCTTCCAACAGTCGCCAATGCCAGATGCTTCAGAGGGAATGAACAGAACAGTGCAATTATCGAGTGATCCATCCCGTCATCCAGTCCCAGTTTCTGGCAGTCAGAGAGTCAGGGACACCCAGAGCATGGAGTTGTCCCTGACTACCTTGGCTAATAGCCATTGATGGACCTATCACTGTGGTACGTTTTATGGACCTACAGGGAAAGCTGGCAGGGGAGCATTTGTTACCCTAGAGGCTATAGAGCCTGTGGAACTTACACTAAGCTATCAGCTAACCGCTCTAACTGGGACTGTATTTCACTTAGAGGGCGAGATTGGGGCAGCACTGAGTGAGTTGAAGGTTTGTGAATTTTTGCCTGACTTAGCTGGGCTTATGGAGAGAAGATGATGCCCTATAACGAGCTCCAGGAAATGGATATTTTATATGCTGATCCCAACCCCTGCACCACTTTGGATACAAACTATAGACTTCTTGGAAGGATTGAGACCTCTTATTTCTCAAGCTCTGCAGAGTCCAGGTGACACACACTACATACTACATTCATGGAATAAAGGCTGAAAAATGACCTCTGAAAAAACATCAGCGGGGACATGCTGTGTTGAAGTATAGAAAACGTTATGCTGAAACCTTATATTTGAACGTTTGTAACAGAAACAAAAGGTGTAAGTCTGTACAAGGGACATCAGAAGTTTACTGTCAAATAGCTTTTGTTTAAAAATGATTTATAGTATTTCAAACACTACTTACAATAGGTTTCAGAGTAGCAGCCGTGTTAGTCTGTATTCGCAAAAAGAAAAGGAGTACTTGTGGCACCTTAGAGACTAACAAATTTATTAGAGCATAAGCTTTCGTGATGCATCCGTTGAAGTGAGCTGTAGCTCACGAAAGCTTATGCTCTAATAAATTTGTTAGTCTCTAAGGTGCCACAAGTACTCCTTTTCTTTTTGCGACTACTTACAATAGTGTCTGTTTTACTGAGAAAGCGTATAGTGCTCTCCCTTTGAAATTGACTGGGGTCTATTACCATCCATTTATCAGGGTTTTACATACAATAGCCCTGAGGTACTCTGTGTAATACTTTCTGAAAAGTCCTGAAAAGACTGAACTCTGACCTGTACTTGACCAAAGAGGTTACACTGAGGCGCAGGACGAAGGGGAGTGTATAGTTATAGAGAATATTGCCTGAGCATTCCCTCCCCTGTCCCTGTTATGCTTCCAAAAGCAGTCAAGCCATTAAAGGATGCATCAACTTTGCTTTCACCTTACAACATTAGATATCCCCTCCCTGCTGTAAACTAAAAATAGCTTTTCAAAAATATAATTTTGCAAAACAATCAGTACACAACGTGTGCTAAACTTTCCACATTCACATTTTCATAAGTACCAAAAAGGAAACAGATCCAAAATAGTGAGTTAAAGCAGAAACAAGTAATATTAATGAATATTTTTTCATCTCACTATATTAAAGAATATGCCGAGAATAAATGCAATATTAGGAATAGTACACAAAACGTTACTACATTTTAACAGGTGAACTGACGTGATTTCAGCCTCCAAATATTCTCCTCCTCAAAAAAATATACCATTAAAATAGTCATAAGACTAACATACAATACTCTTAAAAATCATGTTAATGATCGGACAGAAAAAACTCAGAGTGAAGACTGAAATATATTCCATCTAACTCTCTCATTATCCATTGTTACTACAGAGATCTGAACATTTCAGATGATCTCATAAACCTTATGTGTCTTCTACATTTGTAAAACAAGGATAGGTTAATGGCAGAGTCTCAGATTTCACTATTAATCTTGTACGGCTAAGATCATTCATAGGGTTCTTTACGGCAGAAGCCTACATTTAGAGAATTCTTCCTGACCTATAAAAATGACTAGTTTAACATTAGACCTACATGTCATGCAGGCTGCCATTTCCTAACTGCAGCTCTAATTAGAGAACTTTGCCCGGATATACCAGTCAATGTTAACTAACCATAGAGTGAATGGACATTCATTTAAGAGAAATAGTGTTGAGAGAGAAAGAGTCATACTTACAACACTGGGAGGCAGCAGTGGGCAATGGTTTCTTCTGGACTTCTTCTGAAAATGAATACTAAGGGAAGACAAAAGGAAGAGCGCAGACAGATAACAGATTGAAAGTAACCTTATAAAACAGGATTTCCAGAACATAACAAGCTTACGCTCTGAGAGTATATCAGCCAGGGAGAGGAGGAGGGAAGGGGAGGGGAGGTGTTAAAGTACAAAATAATATTTTCCTTAATTCCCAAATACAGAACATGCTCCCAGAAAAGTAAAAACTGGCACTATCCCATGCCAAAATATCCGTTAATGGCTGCACACAAGGCTTGGGTAAAGTCTTATCTACTTTAAAAGCTCAAGACAAAAAATTTCAGACTTGGGGGCCTCAAATTAGGCACCTAAATCCATATTTAGTCACTTAAAATATAAATGTCTAACTTTCAGAACTGCTGAGCAATGATTTCAGTGGAATGTGTGCATGCTCAGGAGCCTGAGATTACAGCAATTTATATATGAGATGCCCAACTATGAATTTGAGGTACCCATGTTTGAATGCAGTGCTGGATGTGGGAACTGGGAAAGAGCTAGATAATTAGCGTGCTTATAAGCAGTGCAATACCCAGAACACTCTTTCACCATAGTCTGGAAACATCCAAAAACATGAAGGATTTTACATTTTATTTAACACTACACTGGAGTACACAGAGATTCCTTTTAACCAATTTTGGATTATTCCAAAAGGGTCTGCTGCAGCATTAAAGGTGTTCCCTTGAGATATGTTTATGATATTGTTTTGGCCACCTCTTCCCAATACCACACCAATAATTCAAAAATAATCCAGTGATCTGTCTGAGGCTAGAGACAGAAAATAAGAATAATTTCTAATCCTATTAGGCAAAATGTCAAGAACACAACCCTCATCAGCCAAGAGCTGGGAAAAAGGGCCCCAAGGTCAGAGCAAACTGCAAGTTTTGAAATATTGATTCCTCAATCAATGCCATACACTGACCACCAGCAGGGCTATTTCACAAAAAATGAGGAAGTAAACACAGGGATGCACTTTCAGTTGACTAGCAAGAAGCTGAATACATAAGCAAAGTGAGAAAAAAGAAAAGGAGTACTTGTGGCACCTTAGAGATTAACAAATTTATTTGAGCATAAGCTTTCGTGAGCTATCGGATGCATCCGATGAAGTGAGCTGTAGCTCACGAAAGCTTATGCTCAAATAAATGCGTTAGTCTCTAAGGTGCCACAAGTACTCCTTTTCTTTTTGTGAATACAGACTAACACGGCTGCTACTCTGAAACCACAGTGAGAAAGAATAGGTTGGATGAGCGGACAAGGCATCTAAAAGAACTGGGGATTGCATCACAATTCATGAAAACTTCAACATCTACCAAGAATTTGATAGGTTTCAGAGTAGCAGCCGTGTTAGTCTGTATTCGCAAAAAGAAAAGGCATACTTGTGGCACCTTAGAGACTAACAAATTTATTAGAGCATAAGCTTTCGTGAGCTACAGCTCACTTCAAGTGAGCTGTAGCTCACGAAAGCTTATGCTCTAATAAATTTGTTAGTCTCTAAGGTGCCACAAGTACGCCTTTTCTTTTCAAGAATTTGATGAATCACTAGAGGGCACCTGTTCCACTGCGTGTTTGGCATTAGAATTCCCCTGCTGAAACCCATAGCTTTCAACCCAGGGGGAGGTATATATTGCAGCAGAATTACTGGAATGTTATAAGTTCACGACTTGCTTTTTCACCACGTTCACAGATTCCAATCAGCTCTATAGCTATTACTGGATCCCTGAATCCAGAAGAAGCTACATGCAAGCTATTTTTCCACCTAAACACAGCTGTGAGATAGTTAAACAGTTTGAGACAAGACTTAATTTCTGCCCGAGTATTCTTGATCTCCACAATGAATCCACTAACACACTTAACGGAGGAAGGCTAAGTTAAGGGTACAATACATTTCCCCCAAACTTCAACACCCTATATCTCTATCACCAACAGGACCTTTTAGCAATACTCTCTTGTAGAGAAACGTGTATTACACTTTTGGTTAACACTGTTTACACCTGCCCTTGTTGGAGTTAATAAGTTCCTTAAATGCAAGAAATTAAGTCCATCGACCAAATAAATATCACCTTCAGTAAGACAAGTGTTCTTGGTGTATATTTTGCATAAAGAGCTAAGAAATTGAAGTGTTCCCTCTCTGGTTTTCAACAGCAGCAAACATAGCCTGGGGCAGCACTGTTCTCCTAACAGCCTCATCCTGTTGTCTAGCAAAGCCAGAGTTTTACACTTGTTTTGAATCTAAGAGCTTGTCTACACGACACAGCCTTGTCACTAAAAAGTCAGTGTGTGTAAACGACAACTTCGCAGTGTAGACAAGCCCTAAGTATCATGCAAAAATCAATTTCCCCTCAATTTTCACATGCTGCAGCCTCTTATTCTAGCTGGCATTAACACTGCACATAAGGGAATGTGAACAGCTCAGTGAAAAACTTGTGAATGAAGGAAAACTAAACTTAACTGTCATGGAAATTCTGCATAGCGCTACAGTACACTCTGGAGCATTCTGGATCAGAATCCTACTTTAATTATAGCGTTCGCATCTTTCAAGTGAGGTTTACTCACCTCACCATGATCTTCCAAAGAGTTTATCTGTTCTAGTTTTTTGGTCCAATATCTGGCTTCCTCCTCAGGGATATCTATAGTAACAGCAAAGGCATCGGTCATTCACACTAAATTAGTTATCCAGCAAGTTATTTTTTAAATAAATTTGTATTCAACAGCAACACTTAAAACAGTGATGACATTCCAAGAGAACAGGATTTTTTTTAAAGCACATCACAAAGACAGCCTTCATTTTGAAATTCACTGAAATGTCCTCTATTAGCATCAAATATAAAATAAGTTTTAAAGAGTAATTTAGTTCCAGGTCTCTGTATGAAAACATTCTAGTTTATCGGTACCTAACCAAACACAAAACACACACAAAGGAGAAAAGAAGGATGCAAAATCTGACTGGTTTATACTATTATAATAAATTTAATGAGCCACAAAAAAAATCATGAACCAGCTACACGCTTGGAAACGCAATATAATGTGATCAAAGGCCTCTTCTCCCAAGTTCTCTCCTCTTAACTCCAGAAGAACCATGCCTCTAACTACCCCATCTAGAGAGCATATTTTCATTCATGGCACATCAGGGTGTACCTAAGCATCTTCAAACTAATATAATGACCCCAGTTTTCCTTCATAGGCCATAAACTGGCTGTTCTGGGGCAATTGATGTTACCTGAATGAATTCTGCTAAAGTGTCTGTTTTCACCACTGTGCAGTAAAGGTTTAACTTTATGGTAAACTAAAAACACTCCTTCCTCTTCTAGAGGCTTAACTGTCTAATTACACAATTAACATGCTTGTGCTTGTCAGCTAGACGTTTGCAGCTGACAGTTTAGTACCCCTGGCTTGGGTAACCATTTTCTATTTCAAATTTTAAAACAATAAAAAACATTATATAATGGATTGTGTAATTGTCATTTTCAGAGAGGGTCATCTTTTTGAGGAGGGGATTGTCACTTGCGCTTGGGAGATGAACTAGTGCAGATATACGCCGCATTGGGGGGCCAGAGAGAGTGCTCTGAGGACCACAATTTCACAGAATGACGCTCAAGTTACAACTAAAGTGACAAAGGTACAAGCTGCGAATCTAGACGGTACCAAGGAAAGGCAGTGAGCTACATCAGCAGCAACGGGGACTGCTGCAGCTTAACGCAAAACAGCCTTGTAAGAGAGAATTATTGAGGTCACTTCAGAAAGTTCAGCAGGATGCAGAACAGAATCCAACAAGGAGAAACCATGGAGAAACACAATATTAAAGGAAATGCACTGTTTAGAGTGAAATCTCACCCGAGCCCTCTCCCAGAATACTTAACAAAAGGATAACACTTCTAAAAATAACAGGAGTACTTGTGACATCTTAGAGACTAACAAATTTATTTGAGCATAAGCAAGTCTCTAAGGTGCCACAAGTACTCCTGTTATTTTTGCAGATACAGACTAACATGGCTGCTACTCTGAAACCTGTCACTTCTAAAAATGAGGCTTTAGAAAACCAGCAACCATTTTTGCTTAACACATATTTTAAAAAAAAATAGCACAAATACAAAAAGAGTAGCATTGAGCTTAGGTGTCTGCTTTCTAATGGTCCTTTGTTCTTATTCCAAAGTAGGGAATTTTCTCTTGGGGAATTTGAGGGGAGGGGGAAGCACCAGAGTCCATCCTAGATAACAGAGGCAGCACAAGTTTTCAGCACTGCTCCAGTTGCTATTCACCAACATTACACACCTGCATTTAAATGACAACTTTCAAAACAGAGAAACAAGAAGGAAAATTACTAATATTCATAACACTTATAACTTTACATTTTCAGGGATGTTGTTACAAAACGAGAGACGTTTACAGTGATGGAATTCCATTTTTTCTGTGTCTTGAACCTTCATATAGACTTTACTCATAGACTTTAAGGTCAGAAGGGACCATTAGGATTGTCTAGTCCAGTGGTCGGCAGCCTTTCTCAAGTGGTGTGCCGAGTCTTCATTTATTCACTCTAATTTAAGGTTTTGCGTGCCAGTAATACATTTTAACATTTTTAGAAGGTCTCTCTCCATAAGTCTATATTATATAACTAAACTGTTAAGTAAACAAGGTTTTTAAAATGATTAAGAAGCTTCATTTAAAATTAAAATGCAGATCTTATCAGTTTAGTGCAGTGGTTCTTAACCTGGGGTGCACACACCCCTTGGGGGTGCAAGATGCCCTTTCTGGGGGTGCAAGACATGCAAGATTTTTTTAGAAGGTAAATCATCGAAAACACAAATTAAACAAAAAGAAAAGGAGTACTTGTGGCACCTTAGAGACTAACAAATTTATTTGAGCATAAGCTTTCATGAACTATCGGATGAAGTGAGCTGTAGCTCACGAAAGCTTATGCTCTAATAAATTTGTTAGTCTCTAAGGTGCCACAAGTACTCCTTTTCTTTTTGCGAATACAGACGAACACGGCTGCTACTCTGAAACAAATTAAACACAGGCACATAAGTACAACTACTTTGTTTCATCAAACCTATGTATTTATTAACATTATACATTTTTAACAATTACTGTAATATACAAAGTTTTTAAGTTTTCAAGCTAATTGTAGTGTAATTTTTGATACGGGCTGCAGAGCACTGGGCCCAGGCCAGGAGCAGAGCTGGGCTGGCTGCTGGTACCCCATGCCGGCAGGAGGGCTGAGCAGGGCTGGAGGCCCAGACCCCAGCTTGCAGGGGGCCAGTGGCTGGAACCCCAGACCGCCAGCGGGCAGAGCGGGGCTGGCGGACAGAACCCCAGGTTCAGCCCACTGCCGGTCTGGGATTCTGTCCACTGGCTCCTACCAGCCGGGATCCTGGCTGCTGGCCCTGCTCAGCCTACTGCCAGCGGGGGATTCCGTTCACCCAGGCCGGCAGCAGGCTGAGCAGGGTGGATGGCCAGGACCCCAGACCCCAGCTGGCAGCAGCATGCCAGTAAAAATTGCATTACAATAGGAAGTGACAAAACCCTAGTTCAGTTCATTGCCACAGCCTTTATAAATGTGACAAGCTGTAAGGCTAAAGGATGACATCTATAAAGTGAATATCCCCAAGAAATTTTAAAAAAAGTGAGACTCAAACCTTTCTGAAAACATCTTGAGAAATAAAAGCCCTGTATTGGGACCAGGATAGTTTTGTTCAACACAGTGAAGTCTTTTCCAAGCCCAAGGGGACACTTGAGAAGTAGATGGTTCCTTAGACCAGCGTTTCTCAAAGTGGGGTTCCAACCCAAGAGGGGGTCCCTAGACTATTGTAGGGGGGTTGTGAGATCACAGGCTGGTGCCTGGGCACCCAGCTGTTAAGGTAGTGCCACCCGCCAGCAGCAGCAGAGAAGTAAGGATGGAAAAGCTGTCTGACAATACCATGCCACCCTTACTTCTCTGCAGCAGCTGGCAGGGAGCACAGCCTTCACAGTGTCTGGCCAGCAGAGCCACTCTCCGCTCTGCCTTCAGAGCAGGGCGCTCCATGAGAACAAGGCCATTCTGGTTGTGTCACTTCCCTAAGCAAGGCCCTTGTTTTCATAAAATGTGGCCTACCACTTCTATAGTGTATGAAGAGCATCGGACCAAACTCTAACAGCAGGAAAAACTAGGTAGCAAAAAAAAGTTATTGTACATGGCACGAAGAGGGGAGCTCAAGCTGACAGAGGGTGGAGAACAGAATTTTTAAGAGCGGGGAAAAAAAAAACAAAAACCAGAAAATACTACACTGTATTGTATTTGGCATTTGGATTTACTTACACTGGCTCAGAAGACATTCCAAGTCCCCAGTTTGTTTTGTGCAGTCAACTTTTGGCCAATAGCAGCATAAAACCAAACAAACACCCGCAATATTTACAAACAAGACACCTTATATAGGTGGAGAGGTCTGTGGAATTTTTTGAAAGAAACCTTCAGGAACTTGAGCAACAAAAAACTTATGCAAGTCAGCAACTGTGACAGCCAAAACTCTGGAAGCACCTTATGCTCTCTCACTTTTAAGCATCAGGGCAAAGAAGCCTCACCATCACCAAACCTCTTATTTTTCCTGAATCGAAAAAAACGTGAAAAAGTATGATTGGCAAAGATGCTGCCACTCAGTTGAGCTCTACTCCACCATCAAATGATACAGTGAATCACTGTATTGAGAATATGTCAGGTGGTGGAAAGAATTAAAAATAGCACATTCTTTTCCTTACAGACTGATGAATCCACCGATGTTTCAGGGACAGCATGGTTAGTGGTCTATGTTCGGTATACTTGGGAAAACAGAGTAAAAGACGACTCTTCTCTTCAAGGCACTGCTGACATACTAGGGAAGAGGAAATATTTAAGTTCCCTGATGCCTTTATAACAGGGGAACACATTAACTGGAATAGCTGTGTAGGGATCTGCACTGGTGCCGCGACAGCTGTCTGGTACCAAGAGTGCCACCACAGAAGCCCAGTGGACATGTTGCATGATTCACAGGAAACCTCTTGCTGGTAGGAGTATGGATCCCTACCTAAAACACATTTTGAGTCAAGCTGTAGCAATCATTAATTTTATTACAGCAAAGTCACTGAATTCCCAACTTTCTAGAAAGTCTGTGTAAAGAAATGGGCTTGGATCATCAGCACTTATTACTGCACACAGAGGTTCACTGGCTGTCGTGGGGAGGAGTTTTAACCCACCTGTTTGAATTGAGAAATAACGTGTTTGTTTCTGACCGAAGTGGATTCCACCTTGAAGCAGCATTTAAGTGGCATCAAATAGTTGGTTGGCAACTCTCTCATATCTCAGACATTTTTGACATTTTTTGACATTTGTTTAAATTCATTGAATACTACAAGGAAATGAAACAAACATCCTCAAACTCAATGACAAAATATATGCCCTTACTAAAAAACTGAAATCTTTGGAAGTCAAGTCAACAACAAAAAAAGTCAAATGTTTTCAGCGCTGAACCATCTCCTGGAAATCTCAGCCAGTGATGTCACCATTGGGGATATACAAGAACACGTAGCTGAACACCTCCCTACATTCGCACAGAGTATTTAAAAAATTGGGCTCAATTGTGACCTAACCACATTTAACTGCATACGAAACCCATTCGACTACCAGTTTTCTCCAAATTCAAATCTCACCTTGAAAGCTCCAGAGGAACTGATCAACATCTCACGTGATTCCATTCTGAAGGAAGGATTCCAATCGTAGCCTCTGGCTGACTTCTGGGTTTCACCTCGAAGCAAACTATCCCCAAATCTCAACTGCAACAAGTAAAGTGCTTCTCCCATTCGCAAATACTTATATGAATCTGTTTTTTCAGCTTTGACATTCTTAAAGAATAAACACTGGGCAAAACTGAATGTACAGGACAATTTAAGGATCTTCCTCAGTTCCCTGGAGCCACAATTCAAAAAAAGTGTGCGCTTCAAAACAGCAGCACCCCTCGCATTAAGTGTCCAGATACTTGTTTGTATACAATTGTGTATAAAGCCACAACCCTTGGACAATGCTACGATTATTATCAAAATCACTGGAAAAGGCTTCCAGCTCCCGTAACTGTGTCCTGTTGCCTTTTTTTTTTTCCTTCCAGAAAATGTGTTCCTTAAAGTCCACATATTTGTTCCTGAGAAATGTTGCTTTACACTTTTTGAAAGGCTTCAGTACCTTTGACTGCAGGGATAATGATAACATGCTTCTTTTAGTGCACTTATGAGTATGTACAATAATTTGCTATCACTTTTGGGGAGGTGGGGGACAGTCATCACAGCCTGAAAAATTTTCAAAGGGAGTCCCAGCACAAATAGTTTGAGAATCCCTGCACTTTTGAACAGGTTGCACTCAGTTGGCAGATACCAGCACATGTTTAATCTCTCTCCACCTGAGATAAAGAAGCTGCAAGAGAAGTTTGTTGATTACCAGTTGATGTAGAAATCAGCTATCATAGAACCATAGAAGATTAGGGTTGGAAGAGACTTCAGGAGGTCATATAGTCCACCCCCTGCTCAAAGTAGGACCAACCCCAATTAAATCATCTCAGCCAGGGCTTTGTCAAGCATGACCTTAAAAACTTCTAAGGATAGAGATTCCACCACTTCCCTACGTAACCCATTTCAGTGTTTCACCACCCTCCTAGTGAAATAGTGTTTCCTAATATCCAACCTAGACCTCCGCGACTGCAACTTGAGACCATTGCTCCTTGTTCTGTCATCTGCCACCGAGAACAGCCGAGCTCCATCCTCTTTGGAACCCCCCGTTCAGGTAGTTGAAGGTGCTATCAATTCCCCCCTCACTTCTCTTCTGCAGACTAAATAACCCCAGTTCCCTCAGCCTCTCCTTGTAATTCACGTGCCCCAGCCCCCGATTATTTTCATTGCTCTCCGCTGGACTCTCTACAATTTCTCCACATCCTTTCCATAGTGGGGGGCCCAAAACTGGACACAATACTCTAGATGTGGCCTCACCAGTGACGAATAGAGGGGAATAATCACTTCCCTTGATCTGCTGGCAATGCTCTGACTAATGCAGCCCAATATGCTGTTAACCTTTGTGATAAATGAAGCCGGGGGTGTAGCTCCTTTGATCAACACCCAGCCAGTCAGCTAACTGTAAAATCCCTCTTGGTAACTGTTCTCTGCTTGCTTTACTTATAAAGGATTAAAAGTCCCCCAGGTAAAGAAAAGGAAGCAGGCATCTGACCAAAAGAGCCAATGGGAAGGTAGAACTTCTTTAAAATTGGGAAATAAACTTTCCCTTTGTCTGTTGTTCTCTCTGGGCAAAAGAGATGGGCAGCAGGAATGCTGCGTAAAGTTTGAACCAGATACGAAAACCATCAGATCATATCTAGAACTACTTTTAACAACTCAGATAAGTAAGTAAATTAGGAACGTTTAGGAAGACGCAATTAGGTTTATTTCCGTTTATTTTTTAAGGCTTGTGAACTCATCTGTGCTAACCCCAGATGCTTTTGTTTGCTTATAACCTTTAAGCTAATCCCCAAGAAAGCTATTTTGGATGCTTAATTTTTGGAATTGCTCTTTTAAAATCTAGCAAAAGCCTAAGTTCCAGATGTATTTTCTTCCTTTTTGTTTTTAATGAAATTTATCTTTTTTAAGAATAGGATTGGATTTTTTGGATCCTGAGAGGTTTGTGCATGTTGTTTGATTAGCTGGTAGCAACAGCTAATTTCCTTTGTTTTCTTTCTTAGCTCTTCCTTGGAGGGGGGATGAAAGGGCTTGAGGGTACCCCACAGGGAGGAATTCCCAAGTGCTCCTTCCTCGGTCCAAGGAGGGGTTTTTTGCATTTGGGTGGTGGCAACATTTAGTGGCAAGCCAAGGTCAGAGAAAAGCATTGGGAGTTTAATACAAGCCTGGAGTGGCAAGTATTAATTTTTAAAATCCTTGTGGTCCCCCACCTTCTGTACTCAAAGTGTCAGAGTGGGGATTCAGCTGTGACAGCCTTCTTGGCAACAAGGGAACACTGCTGACACATATCCATCTTCTTATCCACTGTAACCCCCAGGTCCTTTTCTGCAGAACTGCTGCTTAGCCAGTCTGTCCCCAGCCTGTAGCGGTGCATGGGATTCTTTCATCTTAAGTGCAGGACTCTGCACCTGTCCTTGTTGAACTTTATCAGATTTCTTTTGGCCCAATCCTCCAATTTGTCTAGGTCACTCTGGACCCTATCCCTACCCTCCAGCGTATTTACCTCTCCCCCCAGCTTAGTGTGATCCACGAACTTGCTGAGGGTGCAATCCATCCCAGCATCCAGATCATTAATAAAGATGTTGAACAAAACCGGCCCCAGGACCGACCCCTGGGGCACTCCGCTTGATGCCAGCTGCCCATTAGACATCGAGCCATTGATCACTACCTGTTGAGCCCGACAATCTAGCCAGCCTTCTATCTACCTTATAGTCATTCATCCAATCCATACTACTTAAACTTCCTGGCAAGAATACGGTGGAAGACCATATCAAAAGTTTTGCTAAAGTCAAGATATATATCACATCCATCACTTTCTCCAGATCCACAGAGCCAGTCATCTCATCATAGAAAGCAATCAGGTTTGTCAGGCATGACTTGCCCTTGGTGAATCCATGTTGACGTTCCTGATCACATTCCACCCCTCCAAGTGCTTCAAAATGGTTTCCTTCAGGACCTGCTCCATGATTTTTCCAGGGACTTGGGTGAGTCTGACCCGTCTGTAGTTCCCCAGATTCTCCTTCTTCCCTGAGCTATCACTCAGTGTGTATGGAATGAGGCAGCACGACAGACTGACACATATAACACCTCTGTGCAGTACAGGATGGACACTGTGTGGCATATCTTCGCCATGTCAAAAGCCCCAGTGGTTTTCTCAAGTTCCCATTAGTGTCCAGACTTGCCAGGCTTGTCTTAGTGTTACTCCACTCAAATTCAGGAGAAGAGAGAGTGTTCAGTCTTGCTGGAAAGAATAAGACACCACTCAGACCAAACCTTGGACTAGATGGGATACAGTTCTCTATTATCCAAGTGAAGCTGGCAACTCCTGAGCTATGTTTCAGGTTTTAGCCACCAAAAGAAGTTATAAAAACAGCAAAACAGGCCACATGGCACTATAACAAAGCAGATGATTAAGATGCAAAATCAAATTAGATATTAAAGGATTCAGATTCCACATTTCTTTTATCTATGGTTTGTTAGCTTCAAATTAAATTAAATTACTTTATTTTTACATTCATTTAATGTACTGCTTGACTGTGTTTTATTTTAATTATTTAATTTTAATTCATTTATTTTGCATTTATTTATTTTGGAATCTTATTTTATTTTAGTTTACAGTCAATGAGCAATAATATACAAACCAAATATTTGTACTGTAAAGTGTTTTTCAAATGGATCATTACTATGGCATGCTTATATGCAAAATAAACACACTGTTGTATTGACAAAAGTTTTAAGTTTATATAAAAGCAGGTTTTTGGTTTTTTTAATGTTACTCGTTTTGCCCACTGACTGTGTGCCTAATCAGGTAATAACAATTCTGGTCCTCAGAGATCTCTACCCATCCAGGTTTTTGTTCCAACCAGCAAATAATTGTTTCTCTTAAAGTCCACTGGTTTGCATGGCATATAGAATTTTCACGTGCCTTAGACTTTAGTATGGAGTAGGACATTTAAGTGTTTCATATGCAATATTAAGCAATGCACATTTGAAAACTATCAAGTGCTGGTTTGATTAAAAACCTGGACTGTTGGATGTTGCCAAGGACTAAAGATGAGTCCCTGACTTTAGCTATGACCTAACAGCACCTGAAAAGTCTCACTCAGCCTTGAATCTCACTCTTTGGGTTTGTAAATCTCACTCTTAAGGACAGCGAACCCTTGGACTCTGTAAGCCATAAGCTATTGCTAGGCAACTACAGCAATGGGCTAGCAGACCAACCCACAGACATTAGGCGCCTGAAAGGAGACTAAAAAGGGGGGGGGGGGGGGGAGCAGAGTCTGTTTGAACAGACAGAAGCACAGAAATGTTGCTTCATCTACATGATAGACAGAAAGAACAGGAGGACTTGTGGCACCTTAGAGACTAACAAATTTATTGGAGAATAAGCTTTCATGAGCTTCGTCGGATGATAGACATAGAGAAACTGAAGTACAGAGACTATTAGCAGCTGAACCATGACCAAAAGTTTCTATCCAGGATTGTAGGGCAATGAACCCAAAAGCCTTCTCAAAGTGGCGGAGGTGAAAGCCAAGGAAAATACATTAAGCCTAGCAGCAAGAAAAAAAAAACATCTTTTGCTTGTTAAAGAAGTGTTCCTTCTGGGGTTCTGCAAAGTCTTCAAGAAAAAACATTTCCATAATACCGAATGGGTGACCCAGACATGATACAGAGAACAGAGTCATACTTCTTCAGTGCAAATGTGCATTGTCTGCCTAAAGTAACTAATGGGGAATAAAGAAAAAGGAATAGAAAAGGAAGAAAATGCATTGTCCAACAAAAGTAGAGCACACTCCATCTTCTATTTTTGGAAAGCTGCTACCAAAGGCTTTGTTCATATTTATTACATTGTACTTAGGTAAGCAAGTATGCTAACACATACACACCCACCCACTCCATTCTAATCCATTTTATTGTTCTTGGGAGATCTTCACCTGGGGAACAAAATTAGATGCACATTCCCAGAAGATATTTAGGAATATTGTGTTTCTTCTCAAAGCCATTATGTCCCTCCATCCCTTGCTATTTTTGCCTTTTCAGCATCTCCTGTGGCAGACCTAACTACATTGATGGGGAAAAATCCAAGCTCAGAAAAACAGTAGTGCTGTTTACTCTGATAGGCAGAGGGTTGCTCTGGAAACAGAAACCTTGAAACCACTAGAGTTCATGCTCAAAAATCCTGCAGTTTCACAGAATGTTCATGTTTCAAGCATGAACTAAGGAAACATTTAATAAGAGGTTCACCACATGCACTAAGAATGTATGGCTGGATTTCAACATATAAAGAAATACATTACTTAAGAGAATTTTAGAAGGAGAGTCATTAATTTTGTATTGTAAATTTAATTTGTGTCTCCACAGGTTCTCTCTAAAACTTAACTATGATATAAGCATTCTTGGAAGAAATACAAACAAATGAAATAAGATAACAGAAGGAGAATGGATTTTCATGTAATGTACTCGACAAAACCTAAATTAATAATTACCCTGCAACAGCTGACTGCACCACAACCACTTAAAAGAGCACAGAGTGCTGCTGTAGCTGCTTGGAGACATCAAGTGGTTCAGAGAATCTCTGAACTCGGGAGTTGGCAGGTTAAATGAAGGAACAAGTATTTCACTTTTTAAAATGTCAACAGACTTAAAAGGGATATTCTGTTTGGGATTTTACACATTTTTAAAGTCAAAAAAGAATAGTAATTCACTTAACATTCTCACTTCTGTATTATAACCCCTGCTCCTCAGAGATTTATGTTGTGCTCATATACTGGGCAATGCGTTTTTAAAGACTAGTAAGAAAAGCAATGTGCTGCTTTCAATTCTTGATGAGAATATAGGAATGGGGTGTGGGGAAAAAAAATCACATTTAAGACATAAGGGACTTTGTATTTATCAAAACACAGAAGTCTGCTCTACTATATAAATGTCTTTAAGGTGACTGCTTTACTGGCTGTAAAAAGAAATCAGCACTTTACATGAGGGATTTTTACTTTACACTCATACAAGATGAGGATGGAATTTTTGCAATGCAGAATGAGCAAGTTTCTGTAGATAGTCTTGCTTCATTAGTAATATAGAAGGAAACTAACATATCCCATAAAGTTTAAGGTGATTATCTATATTGCAGTAGTGTCTAAATTCCACCAGACACTTTGCCAGCACAGAGAAAGAGATCACAGTCTAATGCATGGAGAAGTGATGCAATATGCAAGCAAAGTGATCACAATAAAGACAAAATATAAGGCTCCTCAAAACCAATCCCTCTACTCCAGGTAAATGAGCAGTTCACTCATAGGATAAAGAGTTGAATTATGTCAATGAGTTCAATGGTATATAAAAACTAATTTTTTTAATTACAAAAATTGGATTTTTTTTATTTAAATTGGATTTTATTTAAAATAATTACAGGGTTTTTTTTTAATAAGCTTATTTAAAGTTAAAATTGTAGTGGATTCTGTATCGCTGACCATTTTAAAATCAAGATTTGATGTTTTTCTAAAAGATCTGATCCCAAAATTACTTTCGAGAAGTTCTCTGGCCTGTGCTCTACAGGAGGTCAGACTAGATGATCACAGTGGTCCCTTCTGGCCTTAGAATCTATGATCCTATGGAGTTATGACACCCTGTGTTAAGGCCTAAACTTATTCTGATCTATTAAAAATCATTTAAATTAAATAAAACATTATGCATTATGTTTGCTGCCAGAGTTTTAAAGAAAGTGAAACTAGTCGACACCACTAGTCAAGCTACCTAAGAATCAATTTGTTGAAGTGCTATTTCTACTTTTTACAACAGCAGCCTCTTCTGCAGGTGCAGAGTTTATATAACTAGTTCAGTTTAATGATTAGGACATTCAAAATTAAAAGACAAGAAAGAGAAAGTTATTCATCTTATAGTAACTGGAGGTTCTTCAAGATGTATGGTCCCTATCTGTATTCCATTGTGGGTACGCATGCGCTCCATGAACCCAGAATTGGAGAATTTTGAAAGCACTATCAGTCCACTCATGTGCCCTTCTTCTCCTCAGCCTCCAACCAAGGAGATCATCAAGTTCCTTCTCCTCCGCAAAACCAAAAATGAGCCGCAGCAGAGGGGAAGAAGGGTGGGCAGTGCAATACACATAGGGACCATACATCTCAAAGAATCTCCAGTTACGAAAATAAATAACTTTTCTCTTCTTCAAGAGCTGGTCCTTATGTGTATTCACTGCGGGTAACTGAAAAGCAGCACTCAGGTAGAAGGAGAGTGCTAGGATGCAGAGCTGTGCGAAGGGATGCAACAGGAGAGGTGTCCTGCACAAAAGCACCGAGCTTTTGACACAGTCTCCCACAATATTCTTGCCAGCAAGTTAAAGTAGTATGGGCTGGATGAATGGACTATAAGGTGGATAGAAAGCTGGCTAGATTGTCGGGTTCAACGGGTAGTGATCAATGGCTCCATGTCTAGTTGGCAGCCAGTATCAAGTGGAGTGCCCCAAAACCGGTCCTTGGGCCGGTTTTCTTCAATATCTTCATTAATAATCTGGAGGATGGTATGGATTGCGCTCTCAGCAAGTTTGCAGATGACTCTAAACTGGGAGGAGAGGTAGATATGCTGAAGGGTAGGGATAGGATACAGAGGGCCCTAGACAAATCAGAGGACTGGGCCAAAAAAAATCCAATGAGGTTCAACAAGGACAAGTGCAGAGTCTTGCACCTAGGATGGAAGAATCCCATGCATCACTACAGACTAGGGACCGAATGGCTAGACAGCAGTTCTGCAGAAAAGAACCTAGGGGTTACAATGGACAAGAAGCTGGATACGAGTCAACAGTGTGCTATTGTTGCCAAGAAGGCCAATGGCATTTTGGGATGTATAAGTAGGGGCATTGCCAGCAGATCGAGGGACATGATCGTTCCCCTCTATTCGACATTGGTGAGGCCTCATCTGGAGTACTCTGTCCAGTTTTGGGCTCCACACTACAAGAAGGATGTGGAAAAATTGGAAAATGTCCAGCGGAGGGCACCAAAAATGATTAGGGGACTTGAACACATGACTTATGAGGAGAGGCTGAGGGAACTGGGATTGTTTAGTCTGCGGAAGAGAAGAATGAGGGGGGTTTTGATAGCTGCTTTCAACTACTTGAAAGGGGGTTCCAAAGAGGATGGATCTAGACTGTTCTCAGTGGTAGCAGATGACAGAACGAGGAGTAATGGTCTCAAGTTGCAGTGGGGGAGGTTTAGGTTGGATTTTAGGAAAAACTTTTTCACTAGGAGGGTGGTGAAACACTGGAATATGTTAGCTAGGGAGGTGGTGGAATCTCCTTCCTTAGAAGTTTTTAAGGTCAGGCTTGACAAAGCCCTGGCTGGGATGATTTAGTTGGTGATTGGTCCTGCTTTATTGAGCAGGGGGTTGGACTCGATGACCTCCTGAGGTTCCTTACAACCCTGATATTCTATGATGTCTCATGAGTGTGTGGCTGGAATGCCACATAGGTGCTTTGCAAATGTCAAGTAGACATACTTACTGAGCAATGCCACTGACATCACTTGTGCTCTCATAAAATAAGCCCTCCTCACCCCATAAGGGGGAGGGAGATGAGACCACTGATGACAGAATAAGATACAGCCCAAGCTCCATCAGACTCAGGATCTTCTGAGATAACAGCCTGATTGCAAACTCTTTCCAGTACAGCAACAAACAGTTTTGGAGATTTTCTGATTGGCTTTGTCCTTTGTACGCAAAAGGCTAAAGCTTGTTGGACATCAAGGGAATAAACTCTCTCCTTTCTTCTTCAGATGCATGTGGTTTGGGGGAGGAGAGAACACTGGTAAATGAGTTGACTGGTTCAGGTGAACTTAGAAAGTACTTTGACAGTGAACTTGGGATGAAAACACAATGAAACCTTGTATCTATGGAACACGGTGCAAGGCAGATCCGTCATCAGTTTTCCGATCTCATGCACCTCTTGGCTGAGATAATGGCCATCAGGAATGCAACCCTCATAGATAGGAGAGACATGGAACATGTAGCTAATGGTTCAAAGAAAGGTTTGGTAAGCACAGAAAGAACAAGGGTTAAGTTCCTTGAGTAGGTTTCCTTATCGGCGTAAGAGTTCTAACAAGGCCATCCCAGAATCTGAAAGTGAGTGAGTGAGAGAAAATTGAGTAATCATGTGAAGCTGGGCAGTATGCATTGATTTCTGCCAAGCAGATCTATAGTCTATGGAAAGACCAGCTGGTCTGAGAGAAAGAAGATACTCTAGACTAAGGGGAATATCTGCAGCTTCTGGGGATGTACATTTTTATTGTGCCTAGATAGAGAAACACTTCTACTTGGTTAAATAGCATTTCCTTCTGGAATCTTTTCAACTATTAGTAAGGATGTGTTGCGCAGCTTCAGGGCATGAACATTCTGGAGTTGACACCCATCCAAAAATCATGCCCCAAGATGAAGTGCTTGAGGCTTGGGATGCTTGATTCTGCCCTTCCCCTGCATCAGGAGACTGGAAAAGGACCGAATGCTGATTGGCGTCTGTGATGACATGCAAAGGAGACTTGGGAACCAAAACAGTCTGGGCCACTTGGGAGCGACGACGATGACTCATGCCTTGTCCCGACAAACATTTCATAAGCCCAGAGATAGGAGTGGCAAGGGAGGGAAGGCATAGTTCAGATGGTCTGACCACAGATAGAGGAGAGCATTGCCTTCAGAGTGATGTCCTAGAGCTCCTCTGGAGCACTATATGTTGCACTTCCTCTTCATTTGAGGAACGAACAGGTCTCTTAGGGGCAAAAGAGCAAAAATACCATTTACCACAGAGTTGTGTGGCTCCCACTCATGGTCAATAGCAAAATGTATGCTGAGGAAAGGAGTACTTGTGGCACCTTAGAGACTAACAAATTTATTTGAGCATAAGCTTTCGTGAGCTACAGCTCACTTCATCGGATGCATTTGGTGGAAAATACAGTGGGGAGATTTATATACACACACACAGAGAACATGAAACAATGGGTTTTATCATACACACCGTAAGGAGAGTGATCACTTAAGATGAGCCATCACCAGCGGGGTGGGGAGGGGGAAGAGGAGGAAAACCTTTCATGGTGACAAGCAAGGTGGGCCATTTCCAGCAGTTAACAAGAACCTCTGAGGAACTGGAGGGATGGGGGGGAGAAATAACATGGGGAAATAGTTTTACTTTGTATAGTGACTCATCCACTCCCAGTCTCTATTCAAGCCTAAAGTTAATTGTATCCAGTTTGCAAATTAATTCCAATTCAGCAATGTCTAGCTGGAGTCTGTTTTTGAAGTTTTTTTGTTGAAGGATAGTCACTCTCAGGTCTGAAATCGAGTGACCGTGTGGCTGATGTGATTAGGCCCTATGATGGTGTCCCCTGAATAGATATGTGGGCACAGTTGGCAACGGGCTTTGTTGCAAGGATAGGTTCCTGGGTTAGTGGTTCTGTTGTGTGGTATGTGGTTGCTGGTGAGTATTTGCTTCAGGTTAGGGGGCTGTCTGTAAGCAAGGACTGGTCTGTCTCCCAAGATCTGTGAGAGTGATGGGTCGTCCTTCAGGATAGGTTGTAGATCCTTGATGATGCTTTAGAGAGGTTTTAGTTGGGGGCTGAAGGTGATGGCTAGTGGTGTTCTGTTATTTTCTTTGTTGGGCCTGTCCTGTAGTAGGTGACTTCTGGGTTCTCTTCTGGCTCTGTCAATCTGTTTCTTCACTTCAGCAGGTGGGTATTGTAGTTGTAAGAATGCATGAAAACTATTTCCGCATGTTATTTCTCCCCCCCACCCCACCCCAGTTCCTCAGACGTTCTTGTTAACTGCTGGAAATGGCCCACCTTGCTTGTCGTCACCATGAAAGGTTTTCCTCCTTCCCCCCCCCCACCTGCTGGTGATGGCTCATCTTAAGTGATCACTCTCCTTACAGTGTGTATGATAAAACCCATTGTTTCATGTTCTCTGTGTGTGTATATCAATCTTCCCACTGTATTTTCCACCGAATGCATCCGATGAAGTGAGTTGTAGCTCACGAAAGCTTATGCTCAAGTAAATGTTAGTCTCTAAGGTGCCACAAGTACTCCTTTTCTTTTGCAAATACAGACTAACACGGCTGCTACTCTGAAACCTGTATGCTGAGGGAGTCTGCCAGCACGTTTTGACTCCCTGGAAGGTAAATTGCCAACAGGGTGATTCAGTTGCTGATGTACCAGTTCCATACAGTGTGATCACTTCTACACAAAAGAATAAATCTCACTCCTCCCTGCTTATTAATGTAAAAGTCAGTTGTCATATTGTCTGCTATTATGAGGATAAGGTTACATAGGATGCGTGGGAGAAAATCTTTGCAAGCATCTTGGACTGCCTGCAACTCCAGAATGTTGATGTACATCCCAAGAGGCCAGGATGAACAACCCTGGGCTGTCCATGTGAGCTCCCCAGCTTAAGAGGAAGGCATCTATAACCATCAACCTGCCTGGTGAGTTAGAAAAAGAAGAGAACGCCTACACATACTTGATGGGGATTCTTCCACCATAGTAGTTTGTTGGTGATGGTGATCTGTTTGGGGAATAGGCGGTTGGAAGCCACGCAGGCAGGAAATGAAGATGGTGTCTGGCGAAAGCATGAAGTAACATGGACCAAGAAATTATTTTTGATGTTTGTGGGTTGTTGATGACATGATCTATGAGGTTATTCATCATTTGGAACCTGCCCATCAACAGATAAGCCCTTGCCATGACTGAATTGAGGGACACCAGTGAAGTCTGTGTTGGAGTGAGGACACAGACTTTTTTGAGTTTACGCTGACCCCAAGGAAAGAAAGGAGCTGAAGCATTACTGATGTTGACTCATAGGCTTCTTGATGCGTCTTGGCAGTGATAAACCAGTCATTGAGATAAAGAAGACTGCAAAGCCAGAACACTTTATATGGGCTGCTACTACTGATAAAACCTTGGTAAAGGACCTGGGGAAGTAGCAAGGCCAAATGGGAGCACTCTGTATTGAAAATGATCAGGGCCCACCATGAATCCAAGACAATCTGTGAGCAGGGTGAACGTCCACATGAAAGTACATGGCCTTCATATCAAGAACTGTAAATCACATGCCCTTTTCCATGCATGTGATTATAGATGCAAGTGTGACGAAACAAAATTTCTGCTCGTAAATAAAGTGGTTGAGATGGCAGAAATTGAAGATGGATCTCCAGCCGCTCTTCTTTTTGGATACTAAGTATGTTGAGTAAAAACCCTTTTCTCGGTGCTGAAGAGGTACCCAACTCCATTGCTCCTCACTGTAGTTGTAACTACTACTTGTTTGAGAATCTCCTCATGAGAAAGGCCCCTGAAAATGAGCAGGGGATGGGGGCTTTGGAGAAGGTTGGATGGTAAATTCAATTGCATAGCCAGAATGGATGATTAACACCCACTTGTCTGTTGTTATTGCACTCCAGTTGCAGGAAAAGATTGCTAGATGATCCCCAAAGGACATGTGGGAATCAGCAGATGGCAGCTCTCAAACTCCCATCAAAAATATTGGTTAGATGGGGTTGGATGATGCTGTCACAAAGTGCAGGGAAATAGGTCTTCTGAATGCTTTGCATTTTACAGGGTGGCTCATAAGGACATTGGTGGAAAAACGGTTGAGCCAATGGTCTAGGCTTATATGACTGTGGAGTTCTCTCTTTGGGACAGGTATATATATTCCCAGGGAACAGAGGGTGGTCCTGGAGTTCTTTAGAGTGTGTAAAAATGCATCTGTCTTTTGGTTAAAATGATGCTCCCACTGAAGGACAGGTCCTCTGCAGTGTTCTGGACCCCTCTGGGAAACAACTAAGTGTGAAGCCATAATTCATGGCACATCACTATGGCAGTTGCCATTGATCATGAAGATCTATCTGCTGCATCTACAGCTGATTGAAAATCAGTCCTGGCAAACAACTTGCCCTCCTAAACAATAGCCTGGAATTGAGTTCTATTTTGTTGCATAATATGTGAATCTGGTATAGTTCAGGTAATCATTCTTAGCCAACAGTGCTTGATAACTGGCTATTCTGAACTGAAGAGTAGAAGAAGAAGAGAAGACCTTCCTTACCAATAAATCTAGGCGTATACCTCTTTGTCAGCCAGGGTAGATCTAAGGGTGTTTCTGTCTAGATCTCTCCGTTGCAGCCTAGACAAGCAAAGAGTTAGGAGCACGATAAGAAAAGAAATTCCATCCCTTTGGCTGGGACAAAATACCATTTTTCTGCCCTCTTAGAGGTAGGAGTGCAAGTAGGTTGGGTATATCAAACTGTTCTAGCTGGTTCCAGAATGCCTTCTTTAAAAGGAAGAGCTATCTAGCAGGATCTGGATAACGGTAGGATGTTCAGGAGTTTACATTGGGGATACTAACTATGTAACTGTTCCTGCAACTGCGTGTGGTCATTGTGGAGGGGTCGGGGGATATTCAAGCGACTGCTTCATCCGGAGATTATAAAGACCATCTCGTCAGTACTGGAGGAACCACTAGATCCAGTTCATAATCTTCCTCTTCCATGGGTAGAGAAGGAAGCTTTGGCTGTCCTCTCACAGGGGAGGATGGACTGACTCCCTAGTGGATCATGTTAACCCTGCAGGGTGGTACTGATCCCACAGTCCTTAGTATGGCCAGTAAGATGGGTCAAAGGGTGGTTATCAAGGCATGGTACTGCACAGAGTGAGGTGCCAAAGGCTCTGAGGCAGGTGCTGAAGTGGAGGTTGGTTCCAGACTACTCCAAGAAGGGATGCCTCAAAGGAGAGGATATCAATTCCTCGGGTGGTTTCAAGTCGCCAGAGAAAGAAAATGCCAATTCTGAATCCATCAGCACTACCAGCAGTTCTGCTGGAGGGAAATCATGGCTGGACGATGGAATGGAGGAAGAGACTCCTCCCATAAGCTACATCTCCTGGTGGACCTCCCTTCTGAGGAAAGAACCTGATGATGAGACTGGGTGGGGATCCAGGACAGAAAAAACATCAGACGAAGCGCAAGACTGTGCTCTCCCTGGAGTACAAGGGGACCTGTCCATTTGAACCAGCAGAGCTGGTGCAGCAGTTACAGTTTGCGCCACAGTTGGGCAAGGTAGAGCAGATACCATCAGTCGCTGAGGCTTCAATGGTTGCCCTTTGTCAGTGTCTTCGGTTCTTGGTGGTTAGGCTTCCTAGGCACCGAGATACTGATGGACATCAGGATTTGTGGGCTTTCAAATCATGACCCTGAAGTTTAGGATGTTTTAAGTTCTCATGAGCTGAGTGGGAAGACTTGCTCAACTTAGGCAAGGCTGAATCTGACTTCTCTGAAGTGGGCTTAGAGGAGAATTTGCTCTCGTGTTTGTGAAAGCTCCCTGCCTTTCTGACAAGACCCCAATGGGGGATCTTTGGGAGCTGACTCCCTCGCTCCTAAGTCAGACTCCATAGCAGGAGGCACACTCCTTGCTGATCCATATCCATGTACAGCCAGGGTCTGACTGCGGCCTCATACACCTTTCTCCGCTAAGTGCTTCTTTAGACAAAGTTCCCACCCCTCACAGGCACGACTGGGGATACTGCACCATGCTGCCGCAAGGGCTTCCCTGACGCAGTACAGGCAGCGTTGGTTATCTCTGACAAAGAAGAAGCATGAGCAAGAACCACAAATTCTGAAACTCTGAATCCTGGGCTTAGTTCAGAACCCATAATGCAGTATGGGGCGGGGGGGGGGGGAGAAAGGGGCAGGAAATTCCCTGGGACAGAGGTTCTGACCGAGGTTATGAAGTCGTAAGAAAGAACTGGAGAGGTGATCAGTCTGCTCCGGCCTCTATCTCCTTGGTTGGAGACATGAGAAAAACAAGGGCACATGAATGGACCAACAGAAAGTGCTCTCAAAATTCTCTAACTCTGGGTGCACAGAGCATATGTGTACCCACAGTGGAATATATATATAGGGACCAGCAATTGAAGTACCTTGCTTTCCTCTTCCAATCTGAATAGAATAATAGAATATTAGGGTTAGAAGAGACCTCAGGAGGTCATCTAGTCCAATCCCCTGCTCAAAGCAGGACCAACACCAACTAAACCATGCCAGCCAAGGCTTTGTCAAGCCAGGCCTTAAAAACCTCTAATAAAATCTAGGTGTGAAAGGATCAGATCTGCTAGTTCTAGAATCTTGAAGAACATGGTGACGAGAAAATCAGTTTCATTCACCAACTATAAATAATATTTACTTAACTTAATAAATCAGTTTTAAATGCAAAACATGCTTTGATAAAACAATTTCTTATGTATCCAGCATAACTAATTAAAAAAACTAAAATGCTCAGAGGTTTTTTTTTTACTTATTTAATTGCATTCAAATTCTCTCCCAAACAGAGATTGACACTAATAAGTAAAAAATTAACCTGGTAATTAAAACATTTTTCAACATTTTCTAAAAAGAAAAAAAGTAAAAATTAAGCATCAGAATATACAAAAATTGAGCTTTATAACAGCTTAAATAACTACGTATAAATACAGTGTATCCTGTATCAATTAAAATTGATTATGTAAATCAAGCCACCCTGTCAATGGCTAGTTTTCTATAGGCAATGTAACATGATGGATGTTCAGGAGGAGTTTTCATGATGAGAGGGTAATGACCTCCCAGACCAGCTCCCTACATGTGGCAAATACAAGACCATTTAAAGTACAAGGCAGCCTCTCATGCTGGTCTACTAAGTCAGAAAGGAATGTCTATTATATTTATAAAATATTATGTTCATTCTGATCTACCTCATCATTCAGCTATCTGCGCGCACAAAAATCACACTCAGTAAGACTTTCAGAACATGAAATCTTGACACAGATCTTAGAGCCTCATGGCCAAATCCTGAGTCCTGCTTACACCATAGGAAGGGGAACGTAAGATGAATACTGCTTAACTTGGCTCTACAGCAAGATGGCCAATTCTGAAGATGGTTGTCCAAGTGCCAAAGATAGTGCACCAATGATCTAACCAATCTGCAGAATCATGGTGCAATGCTACTCAGCCCAGAAGACAGCTCATGCAAAGGAGTCAAACAGCTAGAATAGAAGACGTCACCTTATACTGATGAACAAGTTTAAAACGCTTAGCAAGTTCAACCAGATAACCAAGGAAGCAAGAGCTAAGGTTGTCCCTATGCCTTTAGCATTCCCAACAGCCCCTTACGGGTTGGGGAGGAAGTAGCGTAGTCCTGTGTGTATACAGACTACTAAAATTATTAAATCTTTTATAATCTAACTTTTCCCTGTAGATATACTGTAATTTCTTGATGACTGATGCTTTTGCTCTATATTAGCTGATTTTGAACGTTCTGTATTTTTGTTAATCAGATGCATCTATATAGCTGAAAAACTGCTCCCAGTTCCAACAATTAGAAATCTGTTATTCCTGTGATGTTGGGTAGATTATATTAAGCTGGGATACAAACAAACACATCCAACTTTATTTATGAACAGAGAGCTGTAGATGGCACTTGTACTTCAGTAAATAAATTGCACAGCTCTCCAATTCATTGCACCATTTAGAATGAATAAACTGTCAAGTGGTTTGAAACGTGCTCCCTGCTTCAAAATGAAGTGTCTTGTGTGTCACTCCTGAAACACCTAAAGCAACTACTAGCTTTAGCTCACGCTAGGCTAAAGATTCATGGCACAAAGAAACCTTCAAATCCCTCTTATTTATGCTAAGCATCTAGGTAACAAAAAGATTTAACAAGGAAGCTGTCATGTATGAAATTTCATCTGCAGTTAGGCTGAGAGCACAACATATGTTCTATGCTCTAATATATTGTTATACAGACAATGACAACGATATAAACAGAACTCTACTGAAATGTTATCCCTCAGATTGTAGCATTCCAGTTAAGCCACCAAAACACAACTCACCAAAAGGTAACTCGAATCTTGTATCCAGCAAAATTTTATGGGGAGTTGGCTTTTTGGTCCCACAGATCTCATCATGCTTCATTACGACTTCTGCCTCCAGCGTAGACCACTCTCCAGGTCCTTCCTATAAATTAAAAGCCATGAACTCAAGTCCCTGGGTCTGATGATCCTTTATCCTGGCAGTCATCCTTATATAATGAATTCCATTGGACATTTGCTGATAAGGAGCCCAGGAACAACCCAACAGGAATAATAAGATTAGCAATATACCCTGCTAGTCTTTACTCCTAAAAATTAACCCAGTTTTCAGTTTGCCATACCCCACTGCTGACTACTTCCCCTGGAGCTTTGGCTGCACAAATTCTGCAGGATCATTTAAATGCTTATACAAAGATAAGGAAGAGAGAATTTAAAACGTAACTGCAGCAAACCTACTCAGGTCCGATGGGAATTTTGCATAGAGTATTCAATAATCACTGAGGAGAACTGGGGCTCCTAAGACAATTTAGCACAAACAAGTTTGTTGGGGCTCGGTTCCCTCTACCTCCTTTTGCCCATTTTCTCCTACTGCCAAAGTTAATTACCATCTCCTGGCTCTATAATATCCAGTTCTGTAAAATCTCTCTCTTAAATAGTGTCCACATACACTGGGCTTGGAGCTATGAAAATAAATGAGTAAGTTTAGACCTGCTTTCAGAACTTGTTACTTGAGTAGCTAACAGAAGAATTTCAGAATTTAGGAAATCCCTGTTACTTCGCAGCCAACACTACTCACAGTAAACAATGTTTTGTGGCTTTACTTAAGGGAATCTGCAGGTATCCTCTAGCATTAAATATAACTCCTAAGGAAAAGTCCTCATGCCACCAGCTGAAGGTCAGAGTGCTTGTTACAAGGGTGGCCCATAACAGCCCCTTGAATACAGAGAGATTTCAGTTGTTAGCATGCTATGCAGTAATATTTTTACAATTTTTCCCATGAGTGTTACAATTCTAACAAATCAGTTTTTGGAGGTCTATATGTGAGCTACCAAAGCTATATGTTCTTCACAAAATTAAATCTCTTTTTACATTTGTAGAACTGAGACCTCAGAAGCATGTACAGTAGATTCAATTTTTGTTTGGCTTACTAATACCCTCTGTGATCCAAAAATACAGGGCCCCTTCCACACTCTTCCCCAAGCTTCTCAGAAGGACCTGTAATTGGCAAACAGTAGTTATGTGCACCATGTGGCTACATTAGAGGCATATTAACCTTGACAATGCACTTTCACATTAGTGTTATGTGCTAGCTAACCTCATCAGACTGCTGGATGGCCTTAAGTGCAATCCACACAGTCCCGACCATAGTGTCCCAGATCAGCCCTTTGTTCCATACTTCAACAATCAGGCCCAGGTCCAGCCGACTAATCTCACTGAAAGAAAAAAAAGAAAAAAAAAAAAGGCAACATTTAAGAAAAAACTAAAAGGTAGTTGTAAACTCAGCTTTTGACTTTAAATGACAACCATTTGCACACAAGTGAATATATAACCTCAATTAAGCTACAGTCATTTAAAAGTATTAGGTGGATCTGTTACATCTCTTGAAGGAAATCACTTATATGCACCTTTTCACATTAGACCACAGCCTTTTTCCAAATGCAGTCATATATCCATCTGGTGGACTTGACACAGCTATAAGGAAACACGACGACAACACACAGAGTGGGATCTTGGGCTGGAATACAGAGAGGTAACTTCGTTCTCTGTATTCCTGGGCTGGTTCTCTATGGTCCTCCCCTCAGTGTGAAAGAATCAGCCCCTTCCATCCCTAACAAAGGGAACAGTCATGCGATTCTCAGCCAGCAGGGGTCTAGTAGGGACATGCAACCTTCATATGCGGAGATTGGTCAAGACCTTTGTTACCAGGAGTATAGATAGGAAGGACTTCCTCCCTCCCCCATGGGTAAAAGGGAGCATCTCTCATCAGTACATCTCTTCCAGATGTATCATCCCAGCATAAGTAATTTGTTTAGACCACTCTCCATCATGCCCACTTGAGAGAAAGTTTAAACACTAGCCCCTAAATCCAAGGACCGCTTGCGTGTCCTCTGCAACACAGGAAGCCTACAGGTGTCATACTCGCCTTTCCTGTGAAATAAGCAGCAACTCAGGATTGCTTTGTGAAATATTGCCCTGTTCTAGGCTTCCCAGCACAGGAGGGAAAAATTGGCTGCACCTTGCTTCTTGTGAACCGCAAGGAAGCCTTACAGTCTGCGTCAGGGACCACCTCTTTGGTATCTGAGCGCTCTGAAGGGACACAACCTTCAGGGCTCATCTTCAGAGTATTTTTGTACAGCTGCAGTTCTTTTGAGACCAGATTTCAGGGGAATGATGCACTGCTACATAGCTCCTTTTGCTAGGCAGAGTGCATCCACACAATGTTGGTCAAAGGAATTTGGAAGGCTTATAAATAGTTAATTGTTCCTCGATTCCCACCAGGCTAAAAAGAGTCTCGTGAATTATTCACTGACTTATTCATTACCCAGACACAGATCAATAATTGTACAACTGGAGACTACAAACTTAAGGGTTCTCTGAGACCATCTCAGGTGGAAATAGGCTACAAAAACAAAAATACTCTCAAAACAAAAGTAAACCCTATGCCTGTAGCAAAGTAAGCTGACACCTGTTAATATCCAGCTTTCCCTTTCAGTTCCACATCTTAGGTTCTTGACCCAGGACAGGCAGGCTTTGAGTTCAGCAGTGTTCAGACTAGCATTTGAATGAGGTATAGGTGGTATTTTTTAAAACTGAGTGCTTACACATACACAAATATAACTTCCACCTCTGTCAGTGCTGTCATACAAATTATTAGCTTGTTCAAAGTATCTTGGTACTTGTCCCAAACTGGAGAATTGAATCCCAAACAAAGCTCTCTACTTAGCTTCAACATACAGATCAAGAAATCAAGTGCAAAACCCCAACCAACTTCTGTTCAAAATTCTATGAGGCACTAATCAGTGAACCATCTTAGGGAGGAATTTCAGCCAAAGGAACTGCTTTGATGGCTTCAGCTGTGTCTCCCTTTCTCCATCTACTGGTTAGAGGAAGGATCATTTCAAACCAGAGAACAGACAAACCAAGAAACATTATTTCACGTCAAAGTTATTTTTCTTTCCGACTTAAAATCTAAAGCTTTAATGCTGTTTCAGGGCTAGGAAGAAAATAACCAACATTCATATTTGCAAAGAGAAACCAGTTTTTGCTTTCTCTGTGATGTTCAGCAGTTTAAAAAGCTACTTCCGAACTAGAAAATGCTTCTGAAGACCAAAGTAGAAATGCTCTGTCTGGGAAAAAAAAAAATCAAATCTCAAATACCCCACATATAATGCTGCCAGAAGCTGAACTGCTGCCTTTTACAAGGAGCTTTAGAACTACAAAAATACTTAAAACACTAACTAGTTTTATCAGCCAAGGACGCACCTTTGATTTGTTCTGCTATTTGAAAATACTTTTTTGGACAGGTCAATGTGGTACATTTGCTGTTAAGGGAGCCTTTCCTTGGGGGAAAGAAGCTACAATACACCTTATCCAGCTTCATAAAAGAGTAAAAAAATTAGAGCACCTGAGTTGGTAAATAGCAATATGAACATAAAATTAATTTATCTTGGACCAGCATAATATACAGTGGATACATACTGCAACACACGTGTGACAGAGCAACATCAGGACCACTGTCCTATTGCCTGGGTGAAGCCGTGAGCAACATGGTGGTGATGTTCAGCCTTTGCCAGCATTCTGCTTTTATGTTTCCTAGCAACTAATTGGGAGTGGCATAGCAACCTTAGTGCAGCCTGTCTGTGCTCCTGGATGCAAGGGAGAGCAGCTCTGGTGGCGTTCATGAGCAAAGAAGATGAGATTGCCACTGGGTGAAAACGCCGATCCAAAATGAAGGTGTGTACCCCTTAAATCACCCTGGAACACACCACATGAATATCTAAATTGCCAGGGATTGAAGGGAGAGTCCTTCCCATACATCTAGGGCTTTCCAGAGCACAGAAAGGCTTGTTCAGTGGTTAGGATTGTTGGAGTCTCCCATTATAGTCAATGTATAAGTCAGTTTGAGTGCATCTTCTGTGCAAATGTAAACTGTTGAGGGATTCGCAGATGTGTCCACACACAAAGTCCCCTCCACACAGCTATCTGCATCTCCTGTCCGGGCATGTGCAAGCCACTTGCACACATTAGTGCGACCAGGGACAGGAAGGCAGTATGGAGGCAGTATAGCCACGCCAGAGGGGCTACCCACGCAGGTTACGGGCTCCTTCGAGAAGTGGCCTGACATGCTGCTGCTTTTGCCACTGCGGTTCCCAGTAGAGCCCTGCAGCTCCACAAAGATCTGATTTATCTCTGTGGATGTAAATTGTGTAGCTGCACGGGGCTCTGTTTTCAATTGTCCATAAACTATGGCTTTGGGGAGTCACATATCAACCATATGTACAAGGTGACCAGCCCAGCAAAGCTGCACCTGTAGGATTACAGATTCAATGCTAGTCATACAGCACTGGTCCAGGACTTCAACATTTGGTATCCTGTCTGACCACCCGATGTTAGAGATGAGAGAGATAGCACATGTGAAAATGCTCTAATTGCTTCAAGTGCCTGCTACAGAGAGTGTCCATGTTTTACAGCCAGAGAGGAGAGTGTTTAACACGATTGGATGATAAGACTGTCAAAGCCAAATGCCTCTCACATTCCATAGATGACAACAAAGTCAACTATAGGCAGAACTGGCTTTAGAAATGCACTGCATACTTGCAATATCGATCAAGGGATTATTAGATAAAGTGCCGTAAAAACAGCAAACTTTTTCTACCACATTAAGCAGTGTAGCAACTGCTATTTCAGGGGCAGCTTACATACCAAGAAAGGAGGGTTCAGTGATTGGGGACTAGCATGGGATCTTGGAGACTCAGATTCAATTCCCTGCCTGTCACAGACTTCCTGCGTGACCTTGGACAAATGGCTTAGTCCTTGCGTATGCTAGACAAGGTTTGCCAGTATAGCTACACCAGCAAACTCTCCCAGTGTAGACACACTTATACCAACAAAAAAGTGCTTATGCTGGTATAACTTATGCTGGGGACTGGCAAGCAAAAACAAGCTATACGGGCAAAAGCTCTTTTTTGCCAGTATAACTGCTTTTCCACTAGGGCTTTTTCCAGCATAGCAATGTTGTTCTTAAAAAGTCACATCCCTAACTGACAGTTTGCTGGAAAAAGTTTCTTGTGCAGACCTACCCTTCATCTTTCTGTGCCTCATGCATGCTTAACTGGTGTTTTACCCCTTTGCTTAATTACAAGACTACATTTCTAGCGCGAGTTTAGGATTCCAACGTCCTTTACGCACGGATATACACCATCTCATCCATACACAGAGATCATTTCACCAACACAGCCTCTTCCAGAGCAGATCAAAGCAGATATCGATTTTGGGCAAGTCATTTATTCTGTCTGCGCCTCCAATCCCCAAATGTATAGGAGGAAGATAACCCTGCCCTGCCTCCCCGGGATGTGCAAAAATATATACATTGGAGATTGTGAGATACTATGGTGATGGGTGCCATACAAGTTCTTAAAATGAACACATATGTACATGAAAACAGAAGCATTTGTCACCACTAGCATTCATTCCTTGGAGCCAGCAGCCAGGATGGATAAACAATGATTTTTTTTTATTTAAATTGGATTTTTTTTTGATAAAATGCTTTTTGAGGAAAAAAGATAGTTTTAGTTAAGCTTTTGATATGGTCTCCCACAGTATTCTTGCCAGCAAGTTAAAGTAGGATGGGCTGGATGAAAGGACTATAAGGTAGATAGAAAGCTGGCTAGATCATCGGGCTCAACAGATAGTGATCAAGGGCTTCATGTCTAGTTGGCAGCCGGTATCAAGTGGAGTGCCCCAAGGGTCAGTCCTGGGGCCAGTTTTGTTCAATATCTTTATTAATGATCTGGCGGTTGGTGTGGATTCCACCCTCAGCAAGTTTGCAGAGGACACTAAACTGGGAGGAGAGGTAGATACGCTGGAGGGTAGGGATAGGATACAGAGGACCCTAGACAAATTAGAGGATTGGGCCAAAAGAAATCCAATGAGGTTCAACAAGGACAAGTGCAGAGTCCTGCACTTAGGTCGGAAGAATTCCATGCACTGCTACATACTAGAGACCGAGTGGTTAGGCAGCAGTTCTGTGGGAAAGGACCTAGGGGTGACAGTGGACAAGAAGCTGGATATAAGTCAACAGTGTGCCCTTGTTGCCAAGAAGGCTAATGGTATTTTGGACTTTATAAGTAGGAGCATTACCAGCACATCGAGAGATGTGATCCTTCCCCTCTATTTGGCATTGGTGAGGCCTCATCTGGAGTACTGTGTCCAGTTTTGGGCTCCACGCTTCAAGAAGGATGTGGAAAAATTGGAAAGAGTCCAGCGGAGGGCAACAAAAATGATTAGGGGGCTGGAGCACCTGACATATGAGGAGAGGCTGAGGGAACTGGGATTGTTTAGTCTGCAGAAGAGAAGAATGAGAGGGGATTTGATAGCTGCTTTCAACTACCTGAATGGGGGTTCCAAAGAGGATGGAGCTCGGCTGTTCTCAGTGGTACCACATGAGAGAACAAGGAGCAATGGTCTCAAGTTGCAGTGGGGGAGGTTTAAGTTGCATATTAGGAAAAACTTTTTCACAAGTAGGTTGGTGAAGCATGGGAATGGGTTACCTAGGGAGGTGGTGGAATCTGTTTGCATCCAATGAAGTGAGCTGCAGCTCACGAAAGCTTATGCTCAAATAAATTTGTTAGTCTCTAAGGTACCACAAGTCCTCCTTATCTCTTTCCTTAGAGGTTTTTAAGGTCAGGCTTGACAAAGCCCTGGCTGGGATGATTTCGTTGGGGATTGATTCATAGAATCATAGAATCATAGAATATCAGGGTTGGAAGGGACCCCAGAAGGTCATCTAGTCCAACCCCCTGCTCAAAGCAGGACCAAGTCCCAGTTAAATCATCCTAGCCAGGGCTTTGTCAAGCCTGACCTTAAAAACCTCTAAGGAAGGAGATTCTACCACCTCCCTAGGTAACGCATTCCAGTGTTTCACCACCCTCTTAGTGAAAAAGTTTTTCCTAATATCCAATCTAAACCTCCCCCATTGCAACTTGAGACCATTACTCCTCGTTCTGTCATCTGCTACCATTGAGAACAGTCTAGAGCCATCCTCTTTGAAACCCCCTTTCAGGTAGTTGAAAGCAGCTATCAAATCCCCCCTCATTCTTCTCTTCTGCAGACTAAACAATCCCAGCTCCCTCAGCCTCTCCTCATAAGTCATGTGCTCTAGACCCCTAATCATTTTCGTTGCCCTTCGTTGTACTCTTTCCAATTTATCCACATCCTTCCTGTAGTGTGGGGCCCAAAACTGGACACAGTACTCCAGATGAGGCCTCACCAGTGTCGAATAGAGGGGAACGATCACGTCCCTCGATCTGCTCGCTATGCCCCTACTTATACATCCCAAAATGCCATTGGCCTTCTTGGCAACAAGGGCACACTGCTGACTCATATCCAGCTTCTCGTCCACTGTCACCCCTAGGTCCTTTTCCGCAGAACTGCTGCCGAGCCATTCGGTCCCTAGTCTGTAGCGGTGCATTGGATTCTTCCATCCTAAGTGCAGGACCCTGCATTGGTCCTGCTTTGAGCAGGGGGTTGCACTAGATGACCTCCTGAGGTCCCTTCCAACCCTGATATTCTATGATTCCATGACTAACTTTTCATGCGTGATGTACCCAAATACTTGGATACTAATATTTAAACTGTATTGTTAAATTTATTAACCAGCAATAACCCAAATTAAGGTTATGCACTATGTACATCTTACGACTTTTAAAACAAACTTTGTATTGGGGATAATCTAAGCACTATACCCAGATGTACAGACACTTTTCTTAACTTGTGTATTATATAATTTTTTTAACATTGGCTTTAATACATTTTTTAAATTTGAATGCAGGGATAATGAAATATTGTTATCCTTATTGTGTAAGTAAAGGGCAGGAGAACTGTACTTAGCATGCCCTGATTGAGAGGGGTAATCCTTAACTGAACCTCACTGTCTAAGCAGGGAGTAGGGATGTTAAATCCCAGTGAAGAAGAGAATGGGTAGTGTGATGACAGGTGTTCTGACCTAGTGGTGTACCCTTTGCCCAAAGAGTCCTAGATGCCATTTGATCTGCCCCTTTCTGTTTAATGACAGAGCTGATTGAACTCAATTGACAGTCCTTGTTTCTTGCTGGTGATTCCTAGAGCTGACATAACTGCTGAGCTAGGGGCTAAGCCTTAGACCTTGAATGGGCAGAGTCATAGACAACACAGAGACTGCACTGAATGCGAAGTTCCCCACTACCTGCTGAAATCACTAAGACCTGAGTTAAGCGGAAGAACCTCAGAACGTGAGATCGCGGAAGCAACAAGCAGCAGCAGAGAGAAGCAGCCACAGAGAAATGGCAGCAGCAAAGGCATTGTTCAACACCCTCCCGCACCCTGGGGTAGGAGATTAACCCTGTGAATGCACCTCTGAACTCTGCGTCAGTACTAACCAAGGACAACCAACTGTGAGCAGGGTGCAGCAGAAGGAAAGGGGAGTGATGTGTTAATGGGACATTCATCGGTTGGATCTTCCCATCGTAAGGTGGGAAACTGAGGCAAAGGACACTGCCCAACACACTGTAGGGTCATGTTTGCTTAGGGTCAGGTGCTTTTGAATGCGATTGTGGTGTTTTCCCAAATTAATGCTGGGTTCCCTTTCTTTTTTATTAAAAGTTCCTTTTTCTTGTGCACAGGGTTGGGGCTTGCAAGTGGGGAAGCATTGCCGCCAAGGGGTGATCACCCAGGGGTGATATTAAGGTTTCCCAAATTACTGGGTGGGGACTCAGGTCTATTCTATTTTGTATTAAGAGGAACCCTTAGAGATCAAACCCAGCCCTTCTTGCTGCTGACCCCACCTAGCTGAAGGGTTACACGCACACACACACACGCGCGCACACACAGATTTTTCTTTAAAAAAAAACAAGAACATATGTAAACAGGATTTTCTCATTTTTTTGAGGTTTTTATGAAAACATGTTATATATGTTTCAACCAAAACCAAAAAGAATCCAATGTTATTTATCTGTATTGCAAACAGTTCAATTTTCACAGATCCCTTTATAGGATTTTTATCCCACAATCAAAACCTGGTTTACAACACTTCAAAGCAAAGAGGACTAAGTTAGCTTGGGAGTCCAGCTTTACTACAATGTCAGTAAACCAACAGAAAATTTCCTTTACCAAACGGGGCTGATGTAGACCTAATCAATGCCATTAAGAATGACCAGGGTCAAAACTTCAAAGGAAATACAACAATTTCAGATTAACCCTCAAAGCTATCAAAACGCAGCATGCTGGCAAACAGTCACAGTCAAGGAATTGTCAAGGCCTCATCAATACGCAGAGGGACATAGAATCATAGAATCATAGAATATCAGGGTTGGAAGGGACCCCAGAAGGTCATCTAGTCCAACCCCCTGCTCAAAGCAGGACCAAGTCCCAGTTAAATCATCCCAGCCAGGGCTTTGTCAAGCCTGACCTTAAAAACCTCTAAGGAAGGAGATTCTACCACCTCCCTAGGTAACGCATTCCAGTGTTTCACCACCCTCTTAGTGAAAAAGTTTTTCCTAATATCCAATCTAAACCTCCCCCATTGCAACTTGAGACCATTACTCCTCGTTCTGTCATCTGCTACCATTGAGAACAGTCTAGAGCCATCCTGATCTCCTGAGGTCCCTTCCAACCCTGATATTCTATGATTCTATGATTCTATGATTCTTTGAAACCCCCTTTCAGGTAGTTGAAAGCAGCTATCAAATCCCCCCTCATTCTTCTCTTCTGCAGACTAAACAATCCCAGCTCCCTCAGCCTCTCCTCATAAGTCATGTGCTCTAGACCCCTAATCATTTTCGTTGCCCTTCGTTGTACTCTTTCCAATTTATCCACATCCTTCCTGTAGTGTGGGGCCCAAAACTGGACACAGTACTCCAGATGAGGCCTCACCAGTGTCGAATAGAGGGGAACGATCACGTCCCTCGATCTGCTCGCTATGCCCCTACTTATACATCCCAAAATGCCATTGGCCTTCTTGGCAACAAGGGCACACTGCTGACTCATATCCAGCTTCTCGTCCACTGTCACCCCTAGGTCCTTTTCCGCAGAACTGCTGCCGAGCCATTCGGTCCCTAGTCTGTAGCGGTGCATTGGATTCTTCCATCCTAAGTGCAGGACCCTGCACTTATCCTTATTGAACCTCATTAGATTTCTTTTGGCCCAATCCTCCAATTTGTCTAGGTCCTTCTGTATCCTATCCCTCCCCTCCAGCGTATCTACCACTCCTCCCAGTTTAGTATCATCCGCAAATTTGCTGAGAGTGCAATCCACACCATCCTCCAGATCATTTATGAAGATATTGAACAAAACGGGCCCCAGGACCGACCCCTGGGGCACTCCACTTGACACCGGCTGCCAACTAGACATGGAGCCATTGATCACTACCCGTTGAGCCCGACAATCTAGCCAGCTTTCTACCCACCTTATAGTGCATTCATCCAGCCCATACTTCCTTAACTTGCTGACAAGAATGCTGTGGGAGACCGTGTCAAAAGCTTTGCTAAAGTCAAGAAACAATACATCCACTGCTTTCCCTTCATCCACAGAACAAGTAATCTCATCATAAAAGGCGATTAGATTAGTCAGGCATGACCTTCCCTTGGTGAATCCATGCTGACTGTTCCTGATCACTTTCCTCTCCTCTAAGTGCTTCAGGATTGATTCTTTGAGGACCTGCTCCATGATTTTTCCAGGGACTGAGGTGAGGCTGACTGGCCTGTAGTTCCCAGGATCCTCCTTCTTCCCTTTTTTAAAGATGGGCACTACATTAGCCTTTTTCCAGTCATCCGGGACTTCCCCCGTTCGCCACGAGTTTTCAAAGATAATGGCCAAGGGCTCTGCAATCACAGCCGCCAATTCCTTCAGCACTCTCGGATGCAATTCGTCCGGCCCCATGGACTTGTGCACGTCCAGCTTTTCTAAATAGTCCCTAACCACCTCTATCTCTACAGAGGGCTGGCCATCTCTTCCCCATTTTGTGTTGCCCAGCACAGCAGTCTGGGAGCTGACCTTGTTAGTGAAAACAGAGGCAAAAAAAGCATTGAGTACATTAGCTTTTTCCACATCCTCTGTCACTAGCTTGCCTCCCTCATTCAGTAAGGGGCCCACACTTTCCTTGGCTTTCTTCTTGTTGCCAACATACCTGAAGAAACCCTTCTTGTTACTCTTGACATCTCTTGCTAGCTGCAGCTCCAGGTGCGATTTGGCCCTCCTGATATCTTTCCTACATGCCCGAGCAATATTTTTATACTCTTCCCTGGTCATATGTCCAACCTTCCACTTCTTGTAAGCTTCTTTTTTATGTTTAAGATCCGCTAGGATTTCACCATTAAGCCAAGCTGGTCGCCTGCCATATTTACTATTCTTTCGACTCATCGGGATGGTTTGTCCCTGTAACCTCAACAGGGATTCCTTGAAATACAGCCAGCTCTCCTGGACTCCCTTCCCTTTCATGTTAGTCCCCCAGGGGATCCTGGCCATCTGTTCCCTGAGGGAGTCAAAGTCTGCTTTCCTGAAGTCCAGGGTCCATATCCTGCTGCTTACCTTTCTTCCCTGCGTCAGGATCCTGAACTCAACCAACTCATGGTCATGCAAACATCAATGCCCAAGTGAAGAACTGAGGCCAAAGACACCCCTCTCAACTAAGATCATCATTGCACATGAACCACAAGAGCCACAAGCCCTCATCATCTCTAAGGGGTATTGGACACTTGACAGTTTCAGCCACATGGCTATGTAGTACAACAATGGGGAACTTGGAGAAGAGGACAAACCAACAAGGCATCCAAGACAAAAATCAAAGCCCTCAGTGGTAGAGAACTATATCTGGCTTTAACAACTGCAGTTTGGAATGACAGATCCTTTGCTGGAAGCAGTAGGAAAGAAGCTGAAGAACATGCTAAAAGGCACGAATAGAATTTCAGCTGATCTCCAAACAAGACTTACCTACAGATTCCTCAAAGGGTCAAAAATCTTTGGAAGCTTTAAGAGGTTCCGCAACATTGCCAGCTTTGAAGCACAGGACTCAAGAGCAGGAATCAAGTCCATCTGGTGTCTCTAGAGAATGTCCTACTTGTTATTAATCCCTAAATGTATAACCTTACACTTCTCACTATTAAATTTCATCCTATTACTATTACTCCAGTTTACAAGATCATCCAGATCCTCCTGTATAATATCCCGATCCTTCTCCGAATTGGCAATACCTCCCAGCTTTGTATCATCTGCAAACTCTATTAGCACACTCCCACTTTTTGTGCCAAGGACAGTAATAAAAAGATTAAATAAGATTGGTCCCAAAACCCATCCTTGAGGAACTCCACTGGTAACCTCGCTCCAACCTGACAGTTCGCCTTTCAGTAGGACCCGTTGCAGTCTCCCCTTTAACCAATTCCTTATTCACCTTTTGATGTTCATATTGATCCCCATCTTCTCCAATTTAACTAATAATTCCCCATGTGGCACGGTATCAAACACCTTACTGAAATCTAGGTAAATTAGATCCACTGCATTTCCTTTATCTAAAAAATCTGTTACTTTTTCAAAAAAGGAGATTAGGTTGGTTTGGCACGATCTACCTTTTGTAAAACCATGTTGTATTTTGTCCCATTTACCATTGACTTCAATGTCCTTAACTAATTTCTCCTTCAAAATTTTTTCCAGGACATTGCATACTACAGATGTCAAACTAACTGGCCTGTAGTTACCCGGATCACTTTTTTTCCCTTTCTTAAAAATAGGAACTATATTAGCAATTCTCCAATCATTCGGTACTACTTCTGAGTTTACAGATTCATTAAAAATTCTTGCTAATGGGCTTGCAATTTCAGGTGCCAATTTCTTTAATATTGTTGGATGAAGATTATCTGGGCCCCCCGATTTAGTCCCATTAAGCTGCTTCAGTTTCGCTTCTACCTCAGATATGGTAATATCTACCTTCATACATCATCCACCCTGTATAATGAATGAGGCAGGAGTCTATACAAAAGGGTTGCTAACTCTGACCAACTATTCCAGGAGATTTTTTCCCCAACTTGACGTAATGTCATTTTCTCAAAATATCCTATTAAAATCTCCCAGGTTGCTTGCAGTAGTCACCTGGAGATTGCTGACAATTCTGGGAGACTCCAAACCAATCCTGGACAGTTGGCAACTCTCCTATACAATTAAAATTACTATATGACACATACATACAGTGAGGCAGATTTCACTGGCAACCTACATTTTTGAAATTTCCTGACTTACGTACTTGATTTTAGAACAGTAAGAGAAACTTAAAACCATCGTTTGTATCAGTAACAATTGGTCATGGTATTTCTTTTTAAGGGTTGATCTTTCTATGCACATCTAAATGTTGTACAGCACTGTACTTACAACATGAAGTCTTGTTCCCAGCAGGGCTGGTCCCCTCGCACTGCAACTGTTGTACTCTTCACATTTTGCACTTTCAAGGTCACGTAGGTATTGAATTTATCTAAACAGAGTAAAATGATTACTTTTTGCGATTACCATCTCTTACAAAATCAACATTATAAAGCTGCTAGTTGTTATACTACACACAAAAAATACTATTGGTGGGCACATTATCTGGCTATTTATCCAGTCCATAAGAAAACATATTTGAAAAAAATCTTTCATGGATTTGTATCTTCCACAAAAATGACAGGTTTCAGAGAAGCAGCCGTGTTAGTCTGTATTCGCAAAAAGAAAAAGGAGTACTTGTGGCACCTTAGAGACTAACAAACAAATTTATTTGAGCATAAGCTTTCATGAGCTACAGCTCATTTCATCGGATGCATTTGTTAGTCTCTAAGGTGCCACAAGTACTCCTTTTCTTTCCACAAAAATGTTACCCTCAATTTCTGAGAGGCAAGATTCATACAGGACTGAATAAAATCATTCTCTCTCTAAACTGAGGACAAACTATGATCATCTACAGTAACTTAACAGATTTCAGAGTAGCAGCCGTGTTAGTCTGTATTCGCAAAAAGAAAAGGAGTACTTGTGGTACCTTAAAGACTAAAATTTATTTGAGCCTAAGCTTTCATGAGCTACAGCTCACTTCATTTGATGCATTTTCAAAGGCAAATGCATCCGATGAACTGAGCTGTAGCTCATGAAAGCTCATGCTCAAATAAATTTGTTAGTCTTCAAGGTGCCATAAGTACTCCTTTTCTTTTTGCGAGCAACTTAACAGCAACTTTAAAAGAACATATCAAATCCTGAAGAAAAACAAATGCAAGTGACTACTTGCCCAAAGGCAGGTGGGGGAAACTAGACTTAATGGCCAGGACATCATCTATCCCTAAACAGATGCAGTAACCAAAAATGTGTACAACATGCACTGAGGGACACAGTGTGAAACAGACAGCTGCAGCGGCACAAGAGCTAGCAAACAGAGCTGTAAACAAGGGAGTTTCAGTGGGAGTTCTGTTGGAGGAAAAGGTGGGAAGGCGATGACAGATACGGAGGCAGCTGTGGGAGTGACTCCTGTAGTGGAAGACACAATGAGGATGACTGGATGTGGAAGCTGTGGTATGTACATGATCCTGGAGGGGGGACCTGGTAAGAGTTTTTTCTGCATGAAATGCCGTCTGATAGAGCTGATGGAGGAAAAGATCCGAGGTTTGGAGATGCAGGTGGAAATCTCGTTGAGTTTAGGAAGGGGTTTGAGCAGATGATGGAGCAGAGATATGAAGTATATGAAGGGAAAAGCTCAGACTCACAGATGGAAGCAGGGCTGGGGAATTTTGAGGGGAGACTGGGTGAGGAAAGTGGTCAGTGGAAGCATGTGACTAAAAGGACCAGGCAGAAGAAAAGACGGGCTAGTGAAGGAGAAATAGAGCTTAGGAACAGGTTTGCAGAGTTGGAAAATGAAGAAGGGGCTCAGCAGGTAGTCGCTGAAGGTGGAAGGGCAAGGAAGAAGAGAAGAGAGGCTAGTCCTATAGGAAAAGGGGAAGAGTCAAGGGAGACTACACCAAATATGAGCCCCAGGAGGATAAAGGATGGGTTGAAAAGGATTATAAGGGAAAATAGGAATGGAAAGAACTTGCAGCCAGAGGGAACAGGGGAGAGACTGGAGAATAGCACTGTCACCAGGAAAAGGCAGGTCTATGTGATCGGGGACTCTTTATTGAGAAGAATAGACAGGCCTGTAACTAGAGCTGATCCAGAGAATAGAAGGGTGTGCTGTCTTCCAGATGCTAAGATACGGGATGTAGACATGAGGTTGAAAAGGATCCTAAAGGGAGCAGGAAAGAATCCCCTAGTTATCCTTCATGTGGGAACAAATGATACGGCTAGATTCTCGCTGGAAAGTATTAAGGGAGACTATGCTAGGCTGGGGAAGACGCTTAAGGAAACTGAGGCTCAGGTGATCTTTAGTGGGATTCTGCCTGTTCCTAGAGAAGGGCAACAAAGGTGTGACAAGATTATGACTGTCAACAGATGGCTTAGGCAGTGGTGCTATAAGGAGGGCTTTGGGATGTATCATAGAATCATAGAATATCAGGGTTGGAAGGGACCCCAGAAGGTCATCTAGTCCAACCCCCTGCTCAAAGCAGGACCAAGTCCCAGTTAAATCATCCCAGCCAGGGCTTTGTCAAGCCTGACCTTAAAAACCTCTAAGGAAGGAGATTCTACCACCTCCCTAGGTAACGCATTCCAGTGTTTCACCACCCTCTTAGTGAAAAAGTTTTTCCTAATATCCAATCTAAACCTCCCCCATTGCAACTTGAGACCATTACTCCTCGTTCTGTCATCTGCTACCATTGAGAACAGTCTAGAGCCATCCTCTTTGAAACCCCCTTTCAGGTAGTTGAAAGCAGCTATCAAATCCCCCCTCATTCTTCTCTTCTGCAGACTAAACAATCCCAGCTCCCTCAGCCTCTCCTCATAAGTCATGTGCTCTAGACCCCTAATCATTTTCGTTGCCCTTCGTTGTACTCTTTCCAATTTATCCACATCCTTCTTGTAGTGTGGGGCCCAAAACTGGACACAGTACTCCAGATGAGGCCTCACCAGTGTCGAATAGAGGGGAACGATCACGTCCCTCGATCTGCTCGCTATGCCCCTACTTATACATCCCAAAATGCCATTGGCCTTCTTGGCAACAAGGGCACACTGCTGACTCATATCCAGCTTCTCGTCCACTGTCACCCCTAGGTCCTTTTCCGCAGAACTGCTGCCGAGCCATTCGGTCCCTAGTCTGTAGCGGTGCATTGGATTCTTCCATCCTAAGTGCAGGACCCTGCACTTATCCTTATTGAACCTCATTAGATTTCTTTTGGCCCAATCCTCCAATTTGTCTAGGTCCTTCTGTATCCTATCCCTCCCCTCCAGCGTATCTACCACTCCTCCCAGTTTAGTATCATCCGCAAATTTGCTGAGAGTGCAATCCACACCATCCTCCAGATCATTTATGAAGATATTGAACAAAACGGGCCCCAGGACCGACCCCTGGGGCACTCCACTTGACACCGGCTGCCAACTAGACATGGAGCCATTGATCACCACCCGTTGAGCCCGACAATCCAGCCAGCTCTCTACCCACCTTACAGTGCATTCATCCAGCCCATACTCCCCCAACTTGCTGACAAGAATGCTGTGGGAGACCGTGTCAAAAGCTTTGCTAAAGTCAAGAAACAATACATCCACTGCTTTCCCTTCATCCACAGAACCAGTAATCTCATCATAAAAGGCGATTAGATTAGTCAGGCATGACCTTCCCTTGGTGAATCCATGCTGACTGTTCCTGATCACTTTCCTCTCCTCTAAGTGCTTCAGGATTGATTCTTTGAGGACCTGCTCCATGATTTTTCCAGGGACTGAGGTGAGGCTGACCGGCCTGTAGTTCCCAGGATCCTCCTCCTTCCCTTTTTTAAAGATGGGCACTACATTAGCCTTTTTCCAGTCATCCGGGACTTCCCCCGTTCGCCACGAGTTTTCAAAGATAATGGCCAAGGGCTCTGCAATCACAGCCGCCAATTCCTTCAGCACTCTCGGATGCAATTCGTCCGGCCCCATGGACTTGTGCACGTCCAGCTTTTCTAAATAGTCCCTAACCACCTCTATCTCTACAGAGGGCTGGCCATCTCTTCCCCATTTTGTGTTGCCCAGCACAGCAGTCTGGGAGCTGACCTTGTTAGTGAAAACAGAAGCAAAAAAAGCATTGAGTACATTAGCTTTTTCCACATCCTCTGTCACTAGCTTGCCTCCCTCATTCAGTAAGGGGCCCACACTTTCCTTGGCTTTCTTCTTGTTGCCAACATACCTGAAGAAACCCTTCTTGTTACTCTTGACATCTCTTGCTAGCTGCAGCTCCAGGTGCGATTTGGCCCTCCTGATATCTTTCCTACATGCCCGAGCAATATTTTTATACTCTTCCCTGGTCATATGTCCAACCTTCCACTTCTTGTAAGCTTCTTTTTTATGTTTAAGATCCGCTAGGATTTCACCATTAAGCCAAGCTGGTCGCCTGCCATATTTACTATTCTTTCGACTCATCGGGATGGTTTGTCCCTGTAACCTCAACAGGGATTCCTTGAAATACAGCCAGCTCTCCTGGACTCCCTTCCCTTTCATGTTAGTCCCCCAGGGGATCCTGGCCATCTGTTCCCTGAGGGAGTCAAAGTCTGCTTTCCTGAAGTCCAGGGTCCGTATCCTGCTGCTTACCTTTCTTCCCTGCGTCAGGATCCTGAACTCAACCAACTCATGGTCACTGCCTCCCAGATTCCCATCCACTTTTGCTTCCCCCACTAATTCTACCTGGTTTGTGAGCAGCAGGTCAAGAAAAGCGCTCCCCCTAGTTGGCTCCCCTAGCACTTGCACCAGGAAATTGTCCCCTACGCTTTCCAAAAACTTCCAAAAAAAGTATGGCCACTAGGAGGCATTCATGGACAGAGGACAGTTCTCTCGGGATGGACTTCATCTGAGTAGGGAAGGATATAGACTTCTAGGATCAAGGCTGGCACAACGGATAAAGAGAGCTTTAAACTAGGAATTAGGGGGAGATGGTTGGGAGATGTCCAGGTAATCTCCACGCCAGATTTTAGCATTGAGAGGGAAGAAGATGAAGTAAGAAAGGATACAGCCGTGGGTAGGAGAATGTATATAAGGAGCAAGGGCGGTGTGAATACTCGTCTAATAGGTTATACTGGCTGTAGAATGACTGTGCCTAATAGGGTACAAAATGTGAGCGAGGCCAAACAGCAAAAATTAAGATGTTTGTACACCAATGCGAGGAGCCTAGGAAACAAAATGGAGGAACTAGAGCTACTGGTGCAGGAAGTGAAACCAGATATTATAGGGATAAGAGAAACATGGATAACAGAGCTACTGGTGCAGGAAGTGAAACCAGATATTATAGAGATAACAGAAACATGGATAACAGAGCTACTGGTGCAGGAAGTGAAACCAGATATTATAGGGATAACAGAAACATGGTGGAATAGTAGTCATGATTGGACTACAGGTATTGAAGGGTATGTGCTGTTTAGGAAAGACAGAAATAAAGGTAAAGGGGGTGGAGTAGCATTGTATATCAACGATGAGGTAGAACGTAAAGAAATAAGAAGCGATGCAATGGATAAGACAGAGTCCGTCTGGGCAAAAATTACATTGGGAAAGAAAACTAATGGAGTCTCTCCTACAATGGTGCTTGGGGTGCGCTATAGACCTCCGCGATCTAATTTGGATAGAGCCCTTTTTAATGTTTTTAATAAAGTAAATACTCATGGAAACTGCGTGATCATGGGGGACTTTAACTTCCCAGATATAGACTGGAGGACCAGTGCTAGTAATAATAATAGGGCTCAGATTTTCCTAGATGCGATAGCTGATGGATTCCTTCATCAAGTAGTTGCTGAACCGACTAGAGGGGATGCCATTTTAGATTTAATTTTGGTGAGTAGCGAGGACCTCATAGAAGAAATGGTTGTAGGGGACAATCTTGGCTCAAGTGATCATGAGCTAATTCAGTTCAAACTAAATGGAAGGATTAACAAAAATAAATCTGCAACTAGAATTAAATGAATTCAAAAGGGCTGACTTTCAAAAAATTAAGGAAATTAGTTAGGGAAGTGGATTGGACTGAAGAACTTATGGATCTAAAGGTAGAGGAGGCCTGGGATTACTTTAAATCAAAGCTGCAGAAGCTATCGGAAGCCTGTATCCCAAGAAAGGGGAAAAAATTCATAGGAAGGAGTTGTAGACCAAGCTGGATGAGCAAGCATCTTAGAGAGGTGATTAAGAAGAAGTAGAAAGCATATAGGGAGCGGAAGATGGGAGGGATGAGCAAGGAAAGCTACCTTATTGAAGTCAGAACATGTAGGGATAAAGTGAGACAGGCTAGAAGTCGAGTAGAGTTGGACCTTGCAAAGGAAATTAAAACCAATAGTAAAAGGTTCTATAGCCATATAAATAAGAAGAAAACTAAGAAAGAAGAAGTGGAACGCTAAACACTGAGGATGGAGTGGAGGTTAAAGATAATCTAGGCATGGCCCAATATCTAAACCAATACTTTGCCTCAGTCTTTAATAAGGCTAAAGAGGATCTTAGGGATAATGGTAGCATGGCAAATGGGAATGAGGATATGGAGATAGATATTACCATATCTGAGGTAGAAGCGAAACTCAAACAGCTTAATGGGACTAAATCGGGGGGCCCAGATAATCTTCATCCAAGAATATTAAAGGAATTGGTACCTGAAATTGCAAGCCCATTAGCAGGAATTTTTAATCAATCTGTAAACTCAGGAGTTGTACCAAATGATTGGAGAATTGCTAATATAGTTCCCATTTTTAAGAAAGGGAAAAAAAGTGATCCAGATAACTACAGGCCAGTTAGTTTGACATCTGTAGAATGCAAGGTCCTGGAAAAAATTTTGAAGGAGAAATTAGTTAAGGACATTGAAGTCAATGGTAAATGGGACAAAATACAACATGATCTACCTTTTGTAAAACCGTGCCAAACCAACCTGATCTCCTTCTTTGAAAAAGTAACAGATTTTTTAGATAAAGGAAATGCAGTGGATCTAATTTACCTAGATTTCAGTAAGGCATTTGATACCGTGCCACATGGGGAATTATTAGTTAAATTGGAGAAGATGGGGATCAATATGAACATCAAAAGGTGGATAAGGAATTGGTTAAAGGGGAGACTGCAACGGGTCCTACTGAAAGGCAAACTGTCAGGTTGGAGCTATATTACCAGTGGAGTTCCTCAGGGATGGGTTTTGGGACCAATCTTATTTAATCTTTTTATTACTGACCTTGGCACAAAAAGTGGGAGTGTGCTAATAGAGTTTGCAGATGATACAAAGCTGGGAGGTATTGCCAATTCGGAGAAGGATCAGGATATTATACAGGAGGATCTGGATGACCTTTTAAACTGGAGTAATAGTAATAGGATGAAGTTTAATAGTGAGAAGTGTAAGGTTATGCATTTAGGGATTAATAACAAGAATTTTAGTTATAAGTTGGGGACGCATCAATTAGAAGTAACGGAAGAGGAGAAGCACCTTGGAGTATTGGTTGATCATAGGATGACTATGAGCTGCCAATGTGATATGGCTGTGAAAAAAGCTAATGCGGTTTTGGGATGCATCAGGAGAGGCATTTCCAGTAGCGATAAGGAGGTTTTAGTACCATTATACAAGGCACTGGTGAGACCTCACCTAGAATACTGTGTGCAGTTCTGGTCTCCCATGTTTAAAAAGGATGAATTCAAGCTGGAGCAGGTACAGAGAATGGCTACTAGGATGATCCAAGAAATGGAAAACTTGTCTTATGAAAGGAGACTTAAGGAGCTTGGCTTGTTTAGCCTAATTAAAAGAAGGTTGAGGGGAGATATGATTGCTCTCTATAAATATATCAGAGGGATAAATACAGGAGAGGGAGAGGAATTATTTCAGCTCAGCACCAATGTGGACACAAGAACAAATGGGTATAAACTGGCCACCAGGAAGTTTAGACTTGAAATTACACTAAGGTTTCTAACCATCAGAGGAGTGAAGTTTTGGAATAGCCTTCCAAGCGAAGCAGTGGGGGCAAAAGATCTATCTGGTTTTAAGATTCTACTCGATAAGTTTATGGAGGAGATGGTATGATGGGATAATGGGGTTTTGGTAAGTAATTGATCTTTAAATATTCAGGGTAAACAGGACTAATCCCCTGAGATGGGATATTAGATGGATGGGATCTGAGTTACCCAGGAAAGAATTTTCTCTAGTATCTGGCTGGTGAACCTTGCCCATATGCTCAGGGTTTAGCTGATTGCCATATTTGGGGTCGGGAAGGAATTTTCCTCCAGGGCAGATTGGAGAGGCCCTGGAGGTTTTTTGCCTTCCTCTGTAACATGGGGCATGGGTGACTTGAGGGAGGCTTCTCTGCTCCTTGAAGTCTTTTAACCATGATTTGAGGACTTCAATAGCTCAGACATAGGTGAGGTTTTTCGTAGGAGTGGGTGGGTGAGATTCTGTGGCCTGCGCTGTGCAGGAGGTCAGACTAGATGATCAGAATGGTCCCTTCTGACCTTAGTATCTATGAAATTACCCAAGCTACTCTCGTGAATCTGGATCCTCCTCTGTGACACCATGTGTAAGGGTTTCTGAGAACAAGTTAGTGAAAAAATATATTTTGAAACTTATGCAGCTTAATATTAAGACAGCTGTACTAAAAGAACAAGCCGCATTGTCATGTTTTGATAGTTTGAGTTTAAAATAAACATACATCTCTCTGAAAAAAATGCTAATTACCTTGCAATATTTCTACCCAACACAATTCCGAACCACGCCTCCTTTGTAGCCGCTATTTATTCCTTACTAGCCATAATGAAAAGATGTGTGGGTATAGACCGAGATAACGTTTAAACACCCAGCAATCTGAGAATGAACAAGCTCCCATTTAAGGAGCAGTTATTGCCTGAGGCACTCAACCAATCACATCAACCTCTGCACAAGTCATGTACTAAACAAGCAGGGTGTAAATTTCAAAAGAGGAAACATTTAAGCAATGCAGCGTCCCAATACAGCTATTCTCAAAAAAAAAAAAAAAAAAAAAAAAAAAAAAAAAAAAGTCAAATCATAGTCCATTACTACTCAGATTTATGATCAAAACTGCAGACTGGTGCTGCAGGCTACACTAGCATATCCTAGCAATTGTCCACACAGACTGATGAGGAAGATTTCTGCACTCTTAGCCAAGAAATCAGAACTGTGATGGACTGTAACTGCACCTACTGTGTGCGGGAATTGCGAAGTCAGACAGTACCCCAGAACCAAAAGGATGACAGGGAGGCAGCATAGTCCATGGTTTAGACAAAACTTGAAGTCATCGGACTCTGGGTTCTATTCCCAATTTTACCACTGTCACACAATAAGATGCTGGGTATGTCAATAAAGCCATGCGCAGCTCAGAATGAGTCCCATGTAGTGAGAGATTATGCAACCATACAAATCACTGCATAATTGCCTTTCAAAACATAATTGTTTTCAGGCTGCCACGTAACTATGCTTCAGAAACTGTTTTCATTTTGTTAAAAAATTAAGTGCCTAGCCCTTGTTGCAAATATAATCTTTAAAACGTGAATGAAATACAAACAGTGTGCAGACTGCTGGAAACAATAATTCTGGGCAAAGTATGAACTGCTCTCATTCATCTTATATAGGGAATTAACACTGAAATTTAATACTTTACATGTCAACAGTACTATTTCACTGCCGTTCATTTTAGTAGAAATATTCAGCTACTGTACTTCATATTTGAATATAATTCTTGATACTGGATCACTTTGTAGACTGTAAGCTCTTGGGGCCAGGGGCTTTTTTTTTAAAATGTGTTTTCCATTATGTGTACATAGTGCTTGGCACAATGGGACTCTTGCCCCTAATCAGGGCCTTTAAGCACCATGATAATAGGAGGTATTAAACATTTGTTATAGCAACACCCAAAGGGTTCAGTCAGGATGAGGGCCCCATTGTACTGGGCATTGTTTTCCAGTTAATCATTGGAACAACTGACCAAAGGCTGTGGTGGATTCTCCATCACTGAACATTTTTAAGTGAAAATTGGCAGTTTTTCTAATAGTTTCTCTAGTTCAAACAGGAATTAATCGAGGAAAGCCCTATGGCAAATGCTATACAGGAGGTCAATGGTCTCTTCTGGCCTTATCTATGAAACTATTGTATCCAGAGAGTCTCTCTGATTGGGAAAATTTATATTAGAACGGGGTGCCCAACCTATGGCCCATGGGCCATACGCAGACCACCAAAGCATTTCATAAGATCCATGACCTACTTCAACACAATATACTAACAGTCAATTCATTTGTGTTTTGTTGTAATATTTACATCATGTTAGTTTACACAAGACTGTAAATAGACAATACTGTACATAGAAGCAACCTATCTAAATACATACAAAACGAGCAGAAAAAATATAAACCAATACAATGAATTAAAATCTTATTAAAATACGTAGAATCTGTTTGACCCACACAAGGTTGTGCTTGGGTTTATGTGGCCTTCCTGGGTAATAAGGGTGGGCACCACTGAACTAGGAGACATGCAAAGGGGTAGAGGACGAGACCTATAACCAACAAGCCAGAGAACAAGGTGACTTTGGCCCAATTTTGTTGCTTACATGTTTTTTCGATGGAGGTTTTCCAGTTTTGTCATCACCTTGGGCAGGGCATGGGGACTGGCTAGAGTGGAGGGAGCTGGTAAGAATAATGGAGTAGGAAGAGGAAGGAAGCTCATCACCCACCCAGCCACAGTTAGCAAGCAGTGTTTCGTAGGCATTGCAGCAGAAGAGAGTCTGAATGAGGAATTTGAGGGAGGATAAAGTAGTGCCTGTTTTTGATTCCATCATGAAATCTCTCATTGATAAAGGGTAGCATGGAAGAAGCACAAAATTGCTTGAGAGAATAACTGGCTGGGGCAGGAAAGGGTGGGAATGTTGGCCAAGCGAAGGCAGCTGTCAACCTCACAGATTAATGTCTGTTTAGAGCATGAAAAGGCTAGCTTACCTGGTGGCCCCTGGAGTTTTGCTTTTTTCACTGTGAAGAAAAAAAAACATTAGTAATTTTGTCATAGTAACTGTTATTCTAGGCATTACACAACACAAGATCTGTCAAGCACTCAACACAGGACTGCGTGACAAGGGTTCTGATCCCATTTTTCATTTTATAACAAACCTGTGCCACAGATTTCCCCTGTAAACTGGGGTAATTAGCTCAGAAAGGTAGTTGTGAGGATTAGTTAATGTTTGTACAGTATTTTGAAAGTCATCGACTTTACATATACATTATAACTGTACTTAAGTCTCTTGTAAACCAGAAGCTATTAGCATTTGAGTATTCCATACCATCTAATTTGTAAGTTAAAGAAGCAATCCTGAAAAAAAAAAAAGTCTACGTTCTGTTCTCAAACTGTGGGTGAGTGCAGAGTCGAGGTGGTTGGGACATTTTTGATCAAATGTATTTTTGTTGCAATATGTTGTATCTAAGCTCAAACATTTCACTCAGACATACTTGATTCCACCAGGAAGGTTTCGGAGGTCTATTACAGACACTCTAGTCATTTCCAGAAAGTAAGAAAAAATTTTAAAAAAAAAAAATTTGATCTTTTACACAATTCTGTTTCACAAAAACGTTCAGAGTTTGGTTTTTGTTCCAGTGAGGAATGAAAAAAAAAACACAACACCTTGAAAGTTGTGTCAAAATCTTTTCCATGCAGAGATGCCAGGTCATATGGTTCTGGCTCTTCCTACATGTTTTCAACAGCTTCTACAGTCATCTAAAGATATTCAGGTTTCAGAGTAGCAGCTGTGTTAGTCTGATATTCAGTAGAAGACGCTGGGCACTTATAGATGCAGCTAGGAATAGACAGGCTAACCAGCCTTGGCTCAGCTCTTCTCCCCCACTTTTGTCCTGGTTTCTTAGATCTTTCCAGCAGTCATCCTGGGCGGGGATTCAGTGAAGAATGAACCCTGATTAACTCACTTCCCTACCTTAATAGGATTTACGTATGGCAGGAATCCTTTGTTTCCCATTACATTTCCACCTCCTATTAGTGGAAAAATACTAGTAGTCCAACATGAAGTCCAGTACCAGGTGACATGATCACATGACTCTGTAGTGTCAAAGCAGTCATGAGTCAAAGGTTGTTTGCAGCATCGCAGAAAGCTTCTCAGGAAGATGGGAGATTACCATCTTCAAAGTCCTAGTATTCTCCCTAATTGCCCATCCAGGCTGATGGCATTCTGTCTGGTGGACGTTCCCCAGGTGTAAACCCACTTGGAATTGTTACATAGTCAATATTCCTAACTTCAGATTCAAAAATGATACATGCACACAAATAGGATAATCATATTCAGTAAATCAACCTTTCCAATGATACCTTACATGATCCATCTTGCACACAACACATCTTAGTTATGCCATATTCATATCATAACAATATCTCTATGAAGAATATGGGGCAGTGTCACATGAATAAACAATTTAATTGTTTATATGCGCGCGTGCACACAGTTATAAACTTGCTTCTAGCAGGCCTTAAAAAAGGTTTTCAAGAGGATCTTGAATGAAGACTAGGTGGCAATCAAGAAAGCTAGTTTAGGAAGGATGTTCCACGAACAAGAGACAATATGGAAAGAAAGCACCATTGTGTCATTAAAAAAAAAAAATACACTGATAGCTTCTTCAAGGAGTAGGTAACATGTCTAATTCACATAGTTTAAGCAGCAAGAATAATTATTATAACATTACCATATTTACATTGTTTAGTCTGCAGAAAAGAATGAGAGGGGATTTGATAGCTGCTTTCAACTACCTGAAAGGGGGTTCCAAAGATGATGGATCTAGACTGTTCTCAGTGGTAGCAGATGACAGAACAAGGAGTAATGGTCTCAAGTTGCAGTGGGGGAGGTTTAGGTTGGATATTAGGAAAAACCTTTTTCACTAGGAGGGTGGTGAAGCACGGAAATGTGTTACCTAGGGAGGTGGTGGAATCTCCTTCCTTTGACGTTTTTAAGATCAGGCTTGACAAAGCCCTGGCTGGGATGATTTAGTTGGGGATTGGTCCTGCTTTGAGCATGGGGCTGGACTAGATGACCTCCTGAGGTCCCTTCCAACCCTGATATTCTGTGATTCTGTATATTTGTGTACATTTCCAAATGCATAGACAGTCTACCCATGTTATTTTTCCAGTGGATAAGGGCAATCTCTCACTGGTTGGGGTTTTACATATGTTGCACTTTGACAAGCTCACAGACTCACTGGCACTATAAAGTATGAACACCTAAAAAGGATATCTCCAAGCTCCTGCTAACTTTTCTAGTGCAAATGCATAGCATTTACGAGAAAACCTATCTAATCAGCTGAAAGGTAAGACGCACCTGAGAGTGAAAATGGCTTGAGAACTGAAGAAGCAATTACCTTTTTCCCAGAACAGAACACTCGTGCTGGAAGGCCATACTGACTGACCTTCCAGCAAAATATTTCTGCGTACAGACAGTAAATGAATATTGGCAGTTATGGAACCACCAGAACAGAACTACAAGAAAAGGTCAGTTGCCAGCATCTCATCCTAACACTGAAAAATACTTTACAAGTGTATATATTCTGAATCGAAAGGATAGGATCTATGTAATGTTCTCTCCATACAACAGGACAGGAATATTTTAACCAGAAGCTAGAACTGTTCTGCTAAAGGCTAGAACTGCTGAGAGGTGTGTGTCTATAATGTGTAATATAAAAAGTGTGAGCTCAGATGATGATGATGCTGTGTAACAACTGGCACAAACAGATTACACCATGCAGGTCTAAGGATTCCAGGTGACTCCCTGATCAACTCCTCTTTGAACCACACAGGTATTGAAGCTGCTTAACAATTTCAAGTCTGGCATAGGACAGTCTACCCACTTCTCAACTGCCTATGGGGACAAAGTATGAAGGCAGGTGCTCTTAAGGATCCTCTGTCAATGGTTCTAGGGTGAGGTGATGTTGAAAGCCTTTAACACTCTGCTCCTCTTTTCTGGATGACAGGAAAAAGGAATGTTAAGGAAAGGGAGGAGGTGCAGGTTAATATATAACTCCAAATGTCAGTGGATCTTTCCTCATGGTCAGGAATAGTAAGATTCCACTGCTGCTGGCAGTGAAGCAGACCGCTGCCAATGCAGAGAAGTTATTATGGCAGTACCCACTGCCACTGTGTGCTAGTGGCTTTCGACAATTACAAAGGTGACCGTCTGTACCACAGAGTGTACAGTCTCGAGTTGCCAACACACTGGGGCCTCAAACAAAAGTGGAGGATCCTTTTGCTCTGTTAGTAAAGGCTCCTCTGCCCTGGTTTACGGAAGAAATTCTATCTGATGCTAGCCTGAGAGGTAGAGGTTTTGTGTACTCTACACCGACTGTGGTGCTCTGTCCTCCACTATTCTCAGCCACTTATTAGAGGTTCATAAGCCCACTTTAGCCTTGGCTAACAGAGCTGAATCTTAGATCAGGCAGAATAGAGCCCCATGCTTTAAACTCCAGAGGCTGTGGGTTCAATAGTTGCTGCTGAAAAGCCTGCCCAGGGGCATAGCACTACAAATTTGTATACACACGTGTGTGTGTGTGTGTGTGTGTGTGTGTGTGTGTGTGTGTGTGTGTGTGTGTACACACATATATATAATTGTATGTAATTAAATAATTATATATAAATTATACAGGAGGCAGAAGCAAAGAGTCCTGTAGCACCTTATAGACTAACAAATGTATTGGAGCATAAGCTTTCGTGGATGAATACCCACTTCATCAGATGCATGTGAAGGAAGCAGAGTTTTGCTTAATTCCCCACCAAATCCTTAAGGGCTTAGTTGAGGGGTTTTCCCCAAAGAGGCATTTTCATCCCAACCCACTGCCTTAGCCCAGAGCCCCCTCCTGCACATGGATTTCCTCATTTCTGATCCCACCGCAGAGCCCGCACCCCCAGCCAGAGCCCTCACCCCCCGCCCCAGCCCTGATATCCCTCCCACCCTCCAAACCCTTCAGTCCCAGCCCAGAGCCCCCTCCTGCACCCCAAACCCTTCATTCCCAGCCTCACCCCAGAGCCCACACCCCCAGCTGGAGCCCTTTCCTCCTCTCGCACCCCAACCCAGCCTGCTGAAAATGAGCGAGTGAGGCAGGCTGGGGGAAGAGAGTGAGCAACAGGGAAGGGGGAAGGAGTGAGAGGGACAGGGCCTCAGAAGGGGCAGGGCAGGGGCAGGGCAAGGGTGTTCGGTTTTGTGCATGTAGAAAGTTGGTGACCCTAGTGACAATTAAGGGAATTAAATTCATTTTTTTCACATCATTTATGGTTGAACCTGTATTGTAAATTAGAACCCTCATGTTTTATCTGATATGACTTTGTGTCCTGTGTTGAGAGCCAGTTTGAACTGGTCTATGTGTGGCCTGTTTGTGATGCATAACCACCATCATTTCTCATCCTACGGAAAGCTAACATAGAAAGTTGTGCCGAGTCATGAATGGTTTTCTGAAGGATCTGCTCTAGTTTAAACAGGAATTATTTTGGGAAAGTCCTATGGCCCATGTTCTACAGGAGGTCAGACTAGATGATCACAGTGGTCCCTTCTGGGCTTTGACTCTATGAATCAACCAGATGGCTCCCAAGTACTATTGGCTTGCTAACTACTCTTATCCACTTCACTACCCCAATGAAACAAGGGTGTGGTGCAAGTAAATCCAGTATGACTGGGGCTAATGACTAAAACTGCGTTCTTAAGAAGGAGAGGTTCTATGTTTAAGGGCCATACCTCCAACAGGAAGAGATGAGACAGCTAGTGGAAAGGAAACAAAAAGGACTTTGCCTTCCCCCAAGGACACTGACCAAGACCCAAGGACTCTTAGGAATGGTGACGACTGAAGGCAAATTGCGTTCAGGTATTTTGTTGTTTCAGCTTAGATTAGGTAACACTTGTGCTGTCTAGGAGTAAACTGAGGCTTGTACATAATACTACTTGTCGGTAAAGTTAAGCTGCTCAGGGGTGTGAATAAGCCTCCCTCTGAGCAATGTAAGTTACACCAACGTAAGCGCCGGTGTGAGAGTGTCTTATAGAGATGGATTTACTGCCAACAGGAGAGCTCTCTCTCATCAGCATAGCACTTCACCAGAAGCACTACAGCAGTGCTGTTATGATGCTTCTAGTGTAGACTACCCCAGAATGTTATAGAAGTTCCTTTGGAAAGCCTGTGTTACTTACTTTGCCTGTCACGTGGTCCCCCAAAGAGTTTAATTATAAACAAGAAAGTCCACAAGGGTGAAGCTTCGGGGAAAGTGTGCACAGGCAAACAAGGAAGTTTGGGAGTTTCCGCATAGGTTACAGGGCCAAGGACAGTAGGACCCCTGTCCCACATCCCAAGAAGAGGAGCCAGCAAAGTCTACACCGAGAACATTGGACCCCGGAAGCAAGAAATGGAAACAATGACCCAACTCTGCCAAAACCCAGCAGACTTGAAAGTCTGGGGGATCCAAAGGTTCAATCCAATATAGCAAACTGGTGACCATCCACTAAATGGAGACTCAATCATGACTGTAAATGCATCACCCCAGACAAAGTAAAAATATTAGAAAATTAACCCTCCCACCAAAAATCAAAGTTTCTCACTTATTTGCAGAAGAGACTGGTTACTCAGTCACTTCTAAGCTCTGAGAATGCAGCATTTTGAAACTAACTGTAATTGTTAAATCCTACTTCATTTCAAACGGCAGCTCTCAGCAAACTTGGCAACCGTGAAAGAGCTCCGTCATTCAGGAGCAAACATGAAATTGTGCTGAATGGTAATCCTCCTATGCTCAGCGGGAAAAAAAATGAAAAACAAATGCTAGAAAACAAGAGATGAAACTGTAGTCTAGAAATAGAGCTTTGAGCTACGAGGTGAGTGATCTGGGTATGAAAACCACAAAGATATGCTCGCCTTCCTGCTGCAGTTACTGCAGAGACCATAGTGAATTTAGTCCCAGGGGAGGGGGTGCAGAAGTACCTTGGGTCACTCGATGACCTATTAGAGTGAAAATCCTCCATTCCACCTCCCCTTGAAGGATATGATCATATCTATTGCAGGACTGATTGAGACAAAAGATCAATTGATATCTTGACACAAAGTATATGGGAGCGGGAAGAACTAGTGGCAAGGTCAGGTTGCTGAAAAACAGCCAATGCCTCCCAAAAAGAACTAGCCAGAATCTGTCACCACCTTGGTATTATTTGAAAAGACTAGAAGACTAAGTTAACACCCTATCAACTATCCAGATTTCAAAATGTGAGATTCTAAAGGCTATTCATTTCTGATTGAAACCACTAGTATGGTCAAGCTTTTACAAGCTTTAGAATATTACTGGACCCCAATGCCTAAAAGTTCTCTTCATTACAAAGAAGCATGTGGAAAAAATGTTTAAACCGTCCCCATTCTTCTTATGCTCAAGCTGATAACACAGAGAATAATGTGGTGATAGTATTTCTGAACCACAAAAATCAGGAAGACAGTTTTGAACTGTAGCACCAGAAACCAACTGGATCAGAGATCACACTCAAAAGAACAAAAAGAAAAGGAGTACTTGTGGCACCTTAGAGACTAACAAATTTATTAGAGCATAAGCTTTCGTGAGCTACAGCTCACTTCATCGGATGCATTTCTGTAGCTCACGAAAGCTTATGCTCTAATAAATTTGTTAGTCTCTAAGGTGCCACAAGTACTTTTTCTTTTTGCGAATACAGACTAACAGCTGCTACTCTGAAACTCAAAAGAACAGTCTCCTCTCCATAATCATAGCTTCTAAAAGGAACACATTCTTATTCAGGAAAATGTTAAATGCGATATGGAATTTCTCAATAAATGTGTGGTTTCAGGCTCACCTTTTGCATTTCCTTTGCTAAATACAGGGATATAGATACAGAGAGAATGAGCAGATGTCCAAAAGATTACATTCCAACTAAATCCAGCACATGACTTACAGAGCTGGTCATTCACCACGTTGCACAACAAAATCCACATCCGTTCCATGAACAAAAACAAAATATCTGAAACCAGGTTTGGGTATCGGGGGAGAAACAGTGAGAAGCTACAGTTTAATTGGTGGTCTCCAACTAAATTTAACAAAAAGCTTGCAAAAACGTTTTGCCAGCATCAGCTCTTTCATATAAACTTTTAGTCCTGAATTATTTCCCTCCTCCCCGCAAAAAATTAAAACAATGCTATTATATTGGGTTCTCTTAGGAAGCTCTGGCCATGTCCCCGACTGCACACAAAAGCGGTAGCATTGCAGTAGTTCAGACTTGCATTTAACTCAGTTTGTAAGTTTGTCACACACAGAAGTATCAGATTTCCCTGCTCCATTATATAGCATTGTATGAACAACGGTGCTTTACTTGCAAAAATAAAAGACAACTCCCTGCTTATACTCCAAAATTAGACCCAATCATCAAATACTATGCCTGCATATGGGAAGTGGCACAGGTAGGACAGTATTGAAACAGAAAGAAGAATCCGCATTGAGAATATTCTCCATAATTTTTCAAGTTTCCTTTTGTCAGAGATCCAGGAATGTTGCCTGCCTCCTGACTCTGTAGTTCTGAACTCTGTAGTTCTAAACCATTCCTAGCAAGAGATGTCAAGAGTAACAAGAAGGGTTTCTTCAGGTATGCTGGCAACAAGAAGAAAGCCAAGGAAAGTGTGGGCCCCTTACTGAATGAGGGAGGCAAGCTAGTGACAGAGGATGTGGAAAAAGCTGATGTACTCAATGCTTTTTTTGCCTCTGTTTTCACTAACAAGGTCAGCTCCCAGACTGCTGTGCTGGGCATCACAAAATGGGGAAGAGATGGCCAGCCCTCTGTAGAGATAGAGGTGGTTAGGGACTATTTAGAAAAGCTGGACGTGCACAAGTCCATGGGGCCGGACGAATTGCATCCGAGAGTGCTGAGGGAATTGGCGGCTGTGATTGCAGAGCCCTTGGCCATTATCTTTGAAAACTCGTGGCGAACGGGGGAAGTCCCGGATGACTGGAAAAAGGCTAATGTAGTGCCCATCTTTAAAAAAGGGAAGAAGGAGGATCCTGGGAACTACAGGCCAGTCAGCCTCACCTCAGTCCCTGGAAAAATCATGGAGCAGGTCCTCAAAGAATCAATCCTGAAGCACTTAGAGGAGAGGAAAGTGATCAGGAACAGTCAGCATGGATTCACCAAGGGAAGGTCATGCCTGACTAATCTAATCGCCTTTTATGATGAGATTACTGGTTCTGTGGATGAAGGGAAAGCAGTGGATGTATTGTTTCTTGACTTTAGCAAAGCTTTTGACACGGTCTCCCACACAGCATTCTTGTCAGTAAGTTAAGGAAGTATGGGCTGGATGAATGCACTATAAGGTGGGTAGAAAGCTGGCTAGATTGTCGGGCTCAACGGGTAGTGATCAATGGCTCCATGTCTAGTTGGCAGCCGGTGTCAAGTGGAGTGCCCCAGGGGTCGGTCCTGGGGCCCGTTTTGTTCAATATCTTCATAAATGATCTGGAGGATGGTGTGGATTGCACTCTCAGCAAATTTGCGGATGATACTAAACTGGGAGGAGTGGTAGATACGCTGGAGGGGAGGGATAGGATACAGAAGGACCTAGACAAATTGGAAGATTGGGCCAAAAGAAATCTAATGAGGTTCAATAAGGATAAGTGCAGGGTCCTGCACTTAGGATGGAAGAATCCAATGCACCGCTACAGACTAGGGACCGAATGGCTCGGCAGCAGTTCTGCGGAAAAGGACCTAGGGGTGACAGTGGACGAGAAGCTGGATATGAGTCAGCAGTGTGCCCTTGTTGCCAAGAAGGCCAATGGCATTTTGGGATGTATAAGTAGGGGCATAGCGAGCAGATCGAGGGACGTGATCGTTCCCCTCTATTCGACACTGGTGAGGCCTCATCTGGAGTACTGTGTCCAGTTTTGGGCCCCACACTACAAGAAGGATGTGGATAAATTGGAAAGAGTACAGCGAAGGGCAACAAAAATGATTAGGGGTCTAGAGCACATGACTTATGAGGAGAGGCTGAGGGAGCTGGGATTGTTTAGTCTGCAGAAGAGAAGAATGAGGGGGGATTTGATAGCTGCTTTCAACTACCTGAAAGGGGGTTTCAAAGAGGATGGCTCTAGACTGTTCTCAATGGTAGCAGATGACAGAACGAGGAGTAATGGTCTCAAGTTGCAATGGGGGAGGTTTAGATTGGATATTAGGAAAAACTTTTTCACTAAGAGGGTGGTGAAACACTGGAATGCGTTACCTAGGGAGGTGGTAGAATCTCCTTCCTTAGAGGTTTTTAAGGTCAGGCTTGACAAAGCCATGGCTAGGATGATTTAACTGGGACTTGGTCCTGCTTTGAGCAGGGGGTTGGACTAGATGACCTTCTGGGGTCCCTTCCAACCCTGATATTCTATGATTCTATGATTCTAACTACTGTACTTCCTTCAGGAGTCTGATTTGTCTTGTGTACCACCAAGTTTCACCTCATTTAAAAACTACTTGCTTACAAAAAACATACAAAAGTGTCACAGCACACTTACTGAAAAATTGCTTATGTTCTCATTTTTACCATATAAAATAAATCAATTGGAATATGAATATTGTACTTACATTTCAGTGTATAGCATTAGAACATTTTCATTGTCTGTATGAAATTTTAGTTTGTACTGACTTTGCTAGTGCTTTTTATGTACCCTGTTGTAAAACTAGGCAAATATCTAAATGAGTTGATGTACTCCCTGAAAGACCTCTGAATACCTCCAGGCATACACATATCCCTGGGTTGAGAACCACTGCCCTGACCCATCAACACATGCCCCATCCTTACAAGTTTATTGTACTTTTCTATCTTTAAAATAATTCCTACTCTTTCAGATCCCGCACCAGTTTCTAGAGACTGTGCCAATTATTTGTATACAACAAATGTTTCTTCCAAAATACAATATAAAAAAGAAAACATTTCTCTCTGAGAAACATCCAGCTTAAAATTAGAACAGACGTGCCAAGATTATAAAAAGGTTAAGATTCAATCAACTAGTCTAGACTAAAGGAACCCAAGTCCTAAAGACTGCAAATTCTGGCACTGACCTTCTATTACTAAGATTCTGTGACACCCCCACCCCCCAAAAATCTCACTTAGACAGACCTCTGGCAAAATGTTTAAATTCACAAAAAGGAACAGCCCAGGAGTTGGTCAGAGTCTGCATTCAACCCCATCCTTTGTAAAGCAGGGGCAGCTCTAAACTGCTTCAGTCACAGAGGAAGTAGAATTTCAGCTGAATGTACATTTCAACTCTTCAGCTTCCTGCATCAGACTTGACTATGTACCTACTATTCAATTTAATGACATGTAGCTCCATTCAATATTTATCAATTAAACAAACTGACGGAAGTCAAGCTCTAAAAGTTGAAAACAAATGGAAAAAGTAAAAGATTTGGAGGCATTTTTTGTGCATTAGATGTAGCAGTGCTGTATACTACCATCCAAATAAGAAAGAGCAAGTCAGCGTCACCTTTTTCTTCACAGCCTGTCTGGAAGGAGCAGCATCTTTTACTTTTCACATTTACTTTTGCGTTCCATCCGCAACAAAATTATTTGTCTATTTCCTCCCTTCAAGTGTCAGTTATTTTTCACCAGGGTTTTCTTACCATGAGAAAAAACATTTACTTTGGGATCAGACTAGATTTCTTCAAATAAACCAAGAAAGACTCAAATGGCTTCAAGCTTCATTAATGACGGCAAATCTCGAACTGAGCTAGGCTAGGCTTCCCCTCCGCACCGAAAGCCCAGGCTCCAACCTTAACTTACCTTTTGCTACCTGATCTGCTGAATTTTCCGGCAGCAGGCCTGCCCACTTGATTCTTTGGGAGTTTTCCAGTAGTCTCATTCCCCACCTCAGGTGAACCTTTAAGGGTCCAGGAAGAACAGGAACCTACCCAACTGCTCCATTCATTCTACAGCAACAAGGCTGATACATCATTGCTCCATACCTGCCACGTGTCATGCCCTGGTGTGATGTTTTTGCATTTTGCAGCCCTGACATGCCTACATACATTTCAAATAGGGTCATTCACAAGAGACTCCAATACAGTTAATACCCTGTAATCTAATAGAAGGTGTCCTGGGATGTGGGCGCCAGGAATTCTACACCCCACCTCTTACAGAAATATTAAGGGGTCTATGAATGTCACAACTTTTATTACTGAGCAAAGCCTTATGCTCAGTGCAGGGCTGGCTCCAGGCACCAGCTTTCCAAACAGGTGCTTGGGGCGGCATTTAGAATGGGGCGGCAGTCTGTGTCCCAAGACAGCAATTTGGCAGCAGCTCCACTGCTCTTCCCACCGCAGCGGCTTCCGGCGGCAGTGGCAATTCGGCGGCGACTGCTTGGGGCGGCAAAATTGGTAGAGCCATTTCTGGCTCAGTGTGACAAATATGGCAGTTTCCTACATATCTCTGGGAGACATTAAATTAAACTTAAATGTAACTAAAGGATAGGCATAAATGGTCAGTTTTCACAGTGGAGAGGTAAATAGCAGAATCCCCCAAAGATCTATACTGCGACCAATGCTGTTCAACATATTCATCAATGATCTGGAAAAGGATGTGAACCAGGGGTACTCTATTTTTTGTCAAGGTCCAAATTTCTTGGTCAATGTATAGTCAAGGTCCAGACTCCAGGATAAACAACAATAAAAACAATAATGATTAGTCAATAAAAAGATTTCTGGGTCTGTTCAAAAGCATCTGGCGGTCCACATTTGTCCCATGATCCACTTATTGACTACCCCTGATGTAAAACAGTACGATACAAATCTGACTGCAAAAAATTACAAAGGGATCTCACAAAACTGGGTGACTGGGCAACAAAATGGCAGATGAAATTTAATGTTGATAAATGCAAAGTAATGCACATTGGAAAGCATAGTCCGAACTATATATATATAAAATGGTAGGGTCTAAATTAACTGTTAAAACTCAAGAAAGATCTTGGAGTCATTGTGGATAGTTCTCTGAAAACATCCACTCAATGTGCAGTGGCTGTCAAAAAAGGGAACAGAACGCTGGGAATAATTAAGAAAGGGATAGATAATAGGACAGAAAATATCATGTTGCCTCTATATAAATCCATGGTATGCCCACATCTTGAATACTGTGTGCAGATGTGGTCGCCCCATCTCAAAAAAGATCTATTGGAATTGGAAAAGGTTCAGAATAGGGCAACAAAAATTATTAGGGGTATGGCATGGTTTTCATACGAGGAGAGATTAATCAGACTGGGACTTTTCAGCTTGGAATAGAGACAGCTAAGGGGAGATAGGATTGAAGTCCATAAAATCATGACTGGTGTAGAGAAAGTAGATAAAGGAAGTGTTGCTTACTATTTCTCCTAACACAAGAACTAGGGGGTCACCAAATGAAATTAATAGGCAGCAGGTTTAAAACAAACAAAAGGAAGTATTTCTTCACACAATGAACAGTCAACCTGTGGAACTCTTTGGCAGAGGATGTTGTGAAGGCCAAGACTATAACAGGGTTCAAAAAAGAACTAGATAAATTCATGGAGGATAGCTCCATCGATGGCTATTAGCCAGGATGGGCAGGAATGGTGTCCCTAGCCTCTGTTTGCCGGAAGCTAGGAATGGGCGACAGAGGATGGATCACTTGATTAACTGTTCTGTTCATTCCCATTGGGGCACCTGGAATTGGCCACTATTGGAAGACAGGATATTGGGCTAGATGGACCTTTGGTCTGACCCAGCATGGCCATTCTTATGTAGTTATAAGCAGAGCCCCCTGTAATTTCTTTTTATATATAATTAATATTTTTAAGGAAATTTCCTTTGTTTTTTTTGCCCCTTGGAAGGAATCCGGGAGACCCTGGGGCAGCTGGAGAGCAAGCACACCCCAGTTTGGAGAGCAGGGCTTGGGAGCAGCGGGGGACTAGAGAATGAGCCAGTCCTGTCCTCGCCAAACTGTGCAGGCTCCTGTCAGCGCTGGGCTCGGCTCTGTTCTCCTGGTACATGGGGTTGCAGAGCTCGTCAGCTTTGGCCCAGCTGACCTGCTGTCATGAGGCAGAGGCTGCTGTGCCACACACAAGCGGCGCTGTGACCCTGTGCACCAGGTTGCTGGAGTTTGCCTCCTACCCCTCTAACATCAGGGGGATGGGTAAGCCAAACCTGGGTAGCCTTTTGTTATACAATTTCTTAATTTCATTTTGTTTCACATTTGTGAAAAACACTGGGCTCTAGTTAAAAAGAAAAGGAGTACTTGTGGCACCTTAGAGTAACAAATTTATTTGAGCATAAGCTTTCGTGAACTACAGCTCACTTCATCGGATGCATTTGGTGGAAAAAACTCTAGTTATGAGTTATGTGAAATGCTGCTGAGTTAGGGCTCTGGCTGCATTGAAGTTGTGGGAATTTTACATGATGTGGTCTCATTTTAATTCTTCGGCTACCTGATGCTACAATAATTAAAATTAAATCAAACTCCAAAACATTAAGATTCTTCTTCTAGTACTGCCATTTGAGTTGCTGTCCTCATAGAATATCAGGGTTGGAAGGGACCTCAGGAGGTCATCTAGTCCAACCCCCTGCTCAAAGCAGGACCAATCCACAACTAAATCATCCCAGCCAGGGCTTTGTCAAGCTGGGCCTTAAAAACCTCTAGGGATGGAGGTTCCACCACCTCCCTAGGTAACCCATTCCACTGCTTCACCACCCTCCTAGTGAAAAAGTTTTTCCTAATATCCAACCTAGACCTCCCCCACTGCAACATGAGACCATTACTCCTCTTTCTGTCATCTGCTACCACTGAGAACAGTCTAGATCCATCCTCTTTGGAACCCCCCTTCAGGTAGTTGAAAGCAGCTATCAAATCCCCTCTCATTCTTCTCTTCTGCAGACTAAACAATCCCAGTTTCCTCAGCCTCTCCTCATAAGTCATGTGTTCCAGTCCCCTAATCATTTTTGTTGCCCTCCGCTGGACTCTCTCCAATTTTTCCACATCCTTCTTGTAGTGTGGAGCCCAAAACTGGACACAGTACTCCAGATGAGGCCTCACCAACGTCCAATAGAGTGGAACGATCACGTCCCTCGGTCTGCTGGCAATGCCCCTACTTATACATTCCAAAATGCCAGTGGCCTTCTTGGCAACAAGGGCACACTGTTGACTTGTATCCAGCTTCTCGTCCACTGTAATCCCTAGGTCCTTTTCTGCAGAACTGCTATCTAGCCACTCGATCCCTAGTCTGTAGCGGTGTATGGGATTCTTCCATCCTAAATGCAGGACTCTGCACTTGTCCTTGTTGAATCTCATCAGATTTATTTTGGCCCAATCCTCTAATTTGTCTAGGTCCCTCTGTATCCCATCCCTACCCTCTCAGAATGAGAGCAAAGCCTTTAAAACACTTTAAAAATAAAAATTTTTCCCTATACTCTGATTTATATAAGAAAAAAATTCATAGGTGCCTGACCTTTATGTTTAAAGAGCAGACACATCAACTTAATATAGGGATCAACGGACACTCTTATTGAGGTCAGACACTAATCTACTACAAATACTTAGGTATTTCTTAGTGAAAGTCTGCAAACAGAAAGCTACCAAATATACACCAGTACTGTGCCAGTTACATAAGAACGTCCATACTGGGTCAGACCAAAGGTCCATCCAGCCCAGTATCCTGTCTCCCAACAGTGGCCAATGCCAGGTGCCCCAGAGGGAGCGAACCTAACAGGTAATGATCAAGTGATCTCTCGCCTGCCATCCATCTCCACCCTCTGACAGACAAACAGAGGCTAGGGACACCATTCCTTACCCATCCTGGCTAATAGCCATTAATGGGCTTAACCTCCATGAATTTATCCAGTTCTCTTTTAAACCCTGTTATAGTCCTAGCCTTCACAACCTCCTCGGGCAAGGAGTTCCACAGGTTGACTGTGTGCTGTGTGAAGAAGAACTTCCTTTTATTTGTTCTAAACCTGCTGCCCACTAATTTAATTTGGTGGCCCCTAGTTCTTGTATTATACATAGTGCTGGAATGTTTTACAATATTTTTAAACAAATTCTGCATTTAGACATCCAGATTTCTAGACTCAAAACAATTTCAGCCTCTCTGAAGACCAGTGGCTTAGACAGATTTAAAAAAAGATTCTGAACTCCAAGACATGAAATTCTTTTTCCTTCTTATTTTTAAAGATAGTTAAAGGCTGTTCCCTTCTTTCTGTCCTCGTATGCCTTCCTGTGGGTTTGTATGACATGGCACCTAGCAAAATGGATCCTCATTAGGAATTTCTGGAGTCACTAAAATACAAATAAATTCTGGATTGTGTCTGATGGATATACACAGGGAGGGGAAGGAACTACCTCTTGTCTGTATCAAATTCCATATCTAAAATTTCATTATGACTAAAGCTAAGATTTTGTCACTGATATTTTTAATAAGTCACAGACCGGTCTTGGGCAATAAAGAAAAAAAGTCACAGAAGCCCATGACGTGTCCCTGACTTTTTCCTAAAAAATATCCATGATAAAATGGGAAGGGGCTGGGCAGATGCTGGGTAACTGGGAGCTCCAGCCCCCCCACCCCCCCGCACCTGTGGCTGGAAGCAGCCGGGGCTGAAGTCATGGAGGTCTTTGGAAGCCATGAATTTCGTGACCTCTGGGACTAAATTGTAGCCTTAATTATGACACCTGGATTGTTTTCTCTTGTGTTGGTCTAAATCTTTAAAGGTCAAAAAAGTCAATGTACTAACTTTAAATATAAAGTCCTGTGAGGCCTAGTCTACACTTGAAAAATTGAACTGGCTTAACTACATTGCTCGGGGTGTGAAAAATCCAAACCCTGAGTGGTGTAGGAGTGGTAGGAGAACTCCTCCTGTCAGTAGCTCATGTCTACACTGAAGCACTATAGCAAAATAGCTATGGTGCTGTAAAATTTCTAGTCTAGACAAGCCCTTAGACTTTCACCTTGTCTTTACTGGAGTCACCACGGTACTAGGCTGATAGTAAAATATTGAGCAGCTCAGTTAAGATCACTAAGTTTGGTACTGTCAATCCCCCTTCAAGAATGGGTCTACACAGAATTCTCTTATTTCATCTTGGGATTTTATTGTCCTACCCATTAAATAATTTAACCAACCAACCAGTAGGGCCACTGGACAATCGAGATGCTAAAGGATGCTCGAGACTTACAGATCTCTTAATTCTTTGCAGATTAAGTAAGGTGGAATTAGTAGGCAAGATAAGTGATGCTGTTTTACAGTTATGGATACTTGTGCAGAAGTGAGAGTTTAGTCGGTTATGTTACTAAATGTTTTTTCAGCTTTTGTATGTTAATGACAAAAGTAAAAAAAGTTCAAGGAATACAAATATCTTCTACAGTATTATCAAATATAAAACGCACACCGTCTCCATACCAGGGAATACACATAACATGCAAAGCCAACTTAGCCTATATCTAAAAAAAAAAAAATTCTGCTAACAAAACCCTTCTCATCCAAAAACCATCACCTACAACTGGAGGAGAGCAGTAGGCTTTAATCATGCCCTTACAGTTAGACTTGGGCTCTGCTGGACCTATAGGGAGGGGAGAAACAAACTCCAGAGAAATGGCCTTACATTAAGATCATGCTGTCACCAGCTCCCACACATTTAAATCTAGCACCTGTTAGCGCAGGGTCAGCTGAGGTACATGCTGAGAGAAAATCCTGGGTATCCAGGATCTAAGACCATTGATAGAAATCAATACCTTGCATTATGCCCGGAAACAAATGGAAGGCCAGTTAAGAGAATGGAGAAGTGATATCAAATGTTTCCTGTTGTTAATACTGCCCAATATCTAAGCAAGCAAAGTCTGTCCCAGATGTAAATTCTGAGTCATCTTAAAGAGAAGCCCCAATTAGGACATTACAACACTTCAATCAATACATCATGAAGATAAATTTTACTCTGGGGAGGTCCAATCTGAGTGAAAAGCATACAGATGAAAACAAAACAAAAAAAAGGCATTTGAACCCATCAGATGGTGTCACTGTCTAAGGCAAAGCTCTCTGTGGAATTATAATGAACTTTTAGCATGAAAAGAGACTATGCCACTTATATATTATAATATTACCATAGTGCCTAGGAGCCCTAGTCATGGAACAGGACCCTATTTTGCAAGATGCTGTACAAACCAACAAAGAAAAAAAGATGGTCCCTGTCCCTAGATAGACAAGAGATGGATACATACAAGGAAGCAAAGTACACTATTGGTCAGCAAGCTAAGGAGCTGTTTCAGCACATCAGCAGCATAACTGTTGACAAGTATTTTGTAGACATTGTGGCAAAAAGAGTTTTAAGAAGGGTTTTGAAGGAGAAGTTAGTTTAGCTTACACACACCCCAGGGAAGTATCTGTACAATACATATACCCCAAGGAAGGTATCTGTGCCAAAAGGGATACATCTAGAACATACAAATCACATCATCAAGTTCAGATCCAAGAACTTGTTCCAAATCATGAAAAATAGTTTGAATTATAAGGATATGGAAAGACCTTCAACTCCTAACGATCTAGTCTAGCGGGAGGCTCAAATCTAGAATCAGACCGACAATTTAAGGGATACGGGGAAGTGACTTCTAGCTTTTCATAGGAACACAGGACTCCACTCCAGAGGAGTTTTGGGATCAATCTAGTCTAGTATTCTGTCAGATTGCCCAGTCGACCAGATGGTTCATAAGATGATGTAGTGAACCAGCAGGTGCTTATTTTCTTCCTAAACCCTACCTCCCCATTACTTTGAGGTTGGCTTATAGTCTGAAACAGGACTATTTACATGATTTATCTTACCTAATGTAACTTTGGCTGTTCTCTTTATCCACGGATATCTAATCCATTTTAATCCTAATAAATTTATAGCCTAGGTGATATCTTGTGGCAATAAACAGATTAACTATAAGTCATGTCATAAACATTTCCTTTATCAGTATTAAAGTGTTGCACTTAAATTTCACCGAGTCTGTGCTTGTATTACTCGGGTAAATAGGAACACAGTTTACCTTCCCTATACAATTCATTATTTTAATATACCTCTATCATATCCCCTCTCATTCATCTTGTTTCTTTACATGAATGTCTCTTTATTCTGCCTATCAGCCTTTTGGCTAAGATCAAGTGTGGCCTTTTGGCTAAGATCCAATGTAAGTAGTCTCTTGGCCTATCCAAGGCCGTATTCAAGTGTCTTGATGTTTTTGGTCTTTTGGTCTCGAGATGAAAGCCTTGTCTGTGTCTCTGAGACCTTGAGGTAAAAAAATTATCTAAGTTATAGCTCTTCTTATCACTTTAATATCTGATCAGCATTCACCTTTGAACACCCTTTATTTCTAGGTTATCCTTGTGAAGATTGTTCTCACCTGAAATGTGCCATTCTTTCAGTAAGTTTATATAAAAGCATAAGGTCTTCAGTGTTTTTATCCCCTTCCTTATATATTACCAATATTTTATTTAGTTTTTTGACTGCCATCACACACAAAACGTAGGAAACATAGCCAGGTATCACTCTGGAAAGTTTTATGAAAACTGGAGCGATTATAATTTAGATCCCAGTAATTAATACGAGTAGTTGAAGTTATTTCTTCCGAGGTGCATTACTTTACATATGTCAACAAAGATTTTTATCTGCCATTTGTGTTGCCCATTCACATCACTTGATTAGATCCCTCTGAAGTTCTTCACATTCTTTACTAGCCTAAATAATTTTGTGCCATCTGAACTTGGTAAGTATATTCCACACCACTGGTCCAGGTATAGAACCTTGTGATGCCCTACTTAACTTCCCCCAACCCATGACAAAAATTGATCATTTCTTCCTATTTTCCATCTCTTAGCCAATTTCTAATTCATGGCAGTATTTTGCCTTTCACCAGTAACTGTTTATTTTCCTTAGCGTTATGAGGGAACTTTGTCTAAACACCTTTTGAAAATCCAGATTAAAGAATGAGAACCAGATGCCATAACCTGTGACCTGACGAGCCACCTAAATAGTTTTTTAAATATAAATTTCATTGTTAATTGATAACTATATCTTATTAGTATGTTTTCTTAATGTAAATGAGATTATTAGAGCCCTTTAAATAGACAAGAATTTAAATCACAGGTGGGAAACCTTTTGTAGTCTCAAACACAAGAAATCAAGATTTTATCCTTGAAGCACAGTTGGAAAAAGGGAGTTTGGAAAATAGCGGTGGTGAGTTTTTGAGACTCAATTCTCACTACAGAGGCTTTAAATAGAGGCTCTGCTTCTACAAAAATATTTTGCAGTGAAAAAAAATGATACTTCTGATTTATTACCTGCCTAGTTAAAAGTGATAAGAAAACAACTCTATTTTCTGGAATGGTTTCGTTCAGAAATCAATTAGAATCAAAAAATATAAAAGTGTTCAGAAAGCCTACACTGATTAAATCAATTCAGACAGTTGGAGACACATCTGGGACTGTGTTTATGAGTTAATCCGCTACTAGATTTGATTGAACTCATCAACTCAATGATAAACTGTTTTTCTTGACTGAAAAAAAAGTTTGATATGGCACTCTGATTTCCCCCACTACTAGCTAGAGATCTCCACTACATGAAATATTGCTTAAAGTGATTCAAAATACTTATGACAGTAACATTCCACAGGTGAGGCAATTTCAGGAGTTAGATTATTAGGCATCTCCCTGTGGAATTATTGCAGATTTTATTTTCTACAGAAGCTGTGTTTTTTTAATTGAAGTTTTTAGCAATCTTGTTTAAAAAAAAAGCAAACAGTATTAATGCTGTCTGAATCTTCAGACAACAAAAACAGCAGAAAGATAGATTTATGCATCCCCCAGCAACCCTGATGTAAAATTAGTTTTCAAAATTAAATTATGGCCATTTAAATGCCAACACTAATTTTTTTTTTTTTTTTACTTCTGTTCCCCCTACCAGGAGTAAGCTAATGATCTTATCTACGAGTGGATAGTCATGTGACATACAGCAATTCCATTCATTTGAAAAGATAGTCTACAGGAATAAGACTATGATGTTATGGAAGTTAAATGTCTTTTCAAGTATATGACCAGCTAAGGGTTTTGCTACTGTCCTTCAAAATTAGTACTGGGACTTTTGTTCCCACTGGATAACCTTGTGCTCATGCGCGCACACATACTCACCCACTGGGAGTGTACTTGTATATAAGTGATTATGCAAAAAGAAAAGGAGTACTTGTGGCACCTTAGAGACTAACAAATTTATTTGAGCATAAGCTTTCGTGAGCTATCAGATGCATCCAATGAAGTGAGCTGTAGCTCACGAAAGCTTATGCTCAAATAAATTTGTTAGTCTCTAAGGTACCACAAGTCCTCCTTTTCTTTTTGCGAATACAGACTAACACGGCTGCTACTCTGAAACCTATAAGTGATTATGTTTTACCTTTGTCTAATAGTTTATACAAAAATATTTATAGTTTTTGAAGACAAGTTTCCATAGTTTCAAAAAAGCAAACAGAATGTTGGGCATCATTAAGAAAGGGATAGAGAAGACAACAAAATATATTGCCTGTATATAAATCCATGGTACACCCACATCTTGAATACTGGTTGCAGTTCTGGTCGCGCCATCTCAAAAAAGATCTATTGGAATTGGAAAAGGTTCAGAAAAGGGCAACAAAAATGATTAGGGGTATGGAATGGCTTCCATATGAGGAGAGATCAATCAGACTGGGACTTTTCAGCCTCGAAAAGAAATGACTAAGGGGGGATATGATTGATGTCTGTAAAATCATCTGGTGTGGAGAAAGTAAACAAGGAAGTGCTAGGGGTCACCAAATGAAATGAATAGACAGCAGGTTTAATGCAAACAAAAGGAAGTATTTCTTCATACAATGCACAGTTAACCTGTGGAACTTTTTGCCAGAGAGTGATGTGAAAGCCAAGACTATAACAGGGTTCAAAAAAGAACTAGGTAAGTTCATGGAGGATAGGTCCATCCATGGCTATTAGCCAGGATGGGTAGGGAAGGTGTCCCTAGCCTCTGTTTGCCAGAAGCTGGGAATGAGCAACAGGGAATGGACCACTTGATGATTACCTGTTCATTCCCTCTGGGGCACCTGGCATTGGCCACTGTTGGAAGACAGGATACTGGGCTAGATGGACCTTTGGTCTGACCCAGTATGGCCGTTCTTATGTTATGTTCTATGCATTATGTTCACATGGTTCATTTTTTCAATTTCTGATAAATTCAGGTTAAATCCATTACTGATGCACTAACTGATGGAAATGTCTATCATATGCCAAGCTAAAATCTGCAAATCATAGTTTAAAATCCACTTTTAGAAAGGACATCCCTCCTTTTAATAGGAAACAAAGTGATTTTTCATGACATTTCTGTGCAGTTTTACTTTTGAGTAAAATCTATACAGAAGACTACATTAAGGAACCTTAAGGCTGAAAAGCCAGGAAATGGCATAGCTAAGATTGCTGACAACCTTATTTCTGTCTGTGATACAGTCTTTACATCATCATGTATTATTTGTCCCCATGGATTCTTGCCTCATTCATTACAATTTATATTTGTAATTACAGTATCTATTTTATGTCTTCACTGTTCAATGAGCACACTCCTGCACATCATTCATTCTGCCCATGAGTAGGATACACAATGATTTTTTTTAAATCAAAATTGGATTTTTTTAATTTTAAATATACTTTTCTGTTTTAAAATAAATCTATTAAAATGCAATTTGAAATTATGACAACCTATATTAAGGCTTAAACTCCAGCTAGAGAGAGGACTGCTGTCATGCCACTGAGGGAGGAGGTGGCAGCGGCTACGGTACAGGGAGGACACTGGCTGCTGGTTACTTCTGGCAGCAGGTAGTGCGCCACCCCTACTCCCAACCCACCCCCCGTGGTGATGGAGAACCGCTATGCTGCCCTGGCAACGAGCGATGAGGATTCATCCCCAAAGGTTGAAGAGGAGAAGCTATGAGCCCCCAAGGCTGGGAGGATCATAGCCGCCACTCCCAAGAGGAAACGTAGGGTAGTGGTGGTTGGAGACACTCTTCTGAGGGGGATGGAGACATCCAACTGTCGCCCTGACATGGCATCCCGGGAGACATGCTGCCTACCAGGGGCCCGTATCTGAGATGTTACAGCCCTCTGACTACTACCCCATGCTATTCATCCACATGGGCACATGCTGGATCATCCAGCCCTCTGACTACTACCCTATGCTATTCATCCACATGGGCACTAGTGATACTGCAAGGTATGACCCTCAACAGATCAGAAGTGACTACAGGGCTCTGGGAGTAAGGGTGCGGGAGTTGGGAGCGCAGGTAGTGTTCTCTTCAATCCTTCCCGTCAAGGGTAGGGGCCTGGGCAGAGACAGAAACATCCTGGAGGTGAATGTCTGGCTGTGAGGATGGCTTCAGCTTCCTTGACTACGGGATGCTGTTCCAGGAAGGAGGACTGCTAAACTGCTAAAAAATTGGGTCCATCTATTGAAAAAGGGGAAGAACATATTTGGCTACGGACGAACTAACCTAGTGAGGAGGGTTTTAAATTAGATTCAACAGGGGCAGGTGACAAAAGCCCACAGGTAAGTCAAAAACATGGAGACCTGGGAGAAGGGGTGGAATCTGGGGGGGAGCATGAGCTGTTAGAGCAGAAATAAGGGAGAGACCAGACAGAACTGGGGTGGGGGGGAAATCAAATCAGTAACTTAGATGTCTGTATACTAATGCGAGAAGTATGGGGAACAAGCAGGAAGAACTCAAAATGCTAGTAAACAAACACAACCATGACCTAGTTGGCATCACGGAGACCCGGTGGGAGAATACACACGACTGGAATATTGGTATAGAAGGATACAGCTTGCTCAGGAAGGACAGGCAGGGGAAAAAAGGGAGGAGGTGTTGGCTTATATATTTAAAATGTATGCGCTTGGACTGAGGTTGAGATAGAAATAAGATACAGACTTGTTGAAAGTCTCTGGGTAAGGATAAAAGGGGTAAAAAACAAGGGTGTTGTCATGGTAGGGGTTTACTACAGACCACCAAACAAGGAAAAAGAGGTGGATGAGGTTTTTTTTTTAAACCTTACAAAATCATCCAAAGCACAGGACTTGAAGTCTCCCGTCACTAGCAACTACCAGACATCTGTTGGGAAAATAATACAGCAGGGCACACATTATCCAACAAGTTCTTGAAATGTATTGGAGACAGTTTTTTATTTCAGAAGGTGGAGAAAGCTACAAGAAGGGAGGCTGCTCTAGATTTGATTTTGACAAATAGGGAGGAACTGGTTGAGAATTTGAAAGGCAACTTGGGTGAAAGTGATCATGAAATGGTAGAGTTCACGATTCTAAGGAACGGTAGGAGGGAGAACATCACAATGGATTTCAAGAAAGCAGACTTTAGCAAACTCAGGGAGTTTGTAGATAAAAGTCTCAGGGGAAGCAAGTCTAAGAGGAAAAACAGACGGCAGTTTTTCAAAGAGACATTATTAAGGGCACAAGAGCAAGCTATCGCACTGCGTAGGAAAGACAGGAAGTCTGGCAAGAGACCACCCGGTTTTAACCAGGAGATCTTGAATGATCTAAAATTAGAGGGAAAAAAAAAAAAAAGTCCTACAAAAAGTGGAAACACTGTCAAACTACAAAGGACGAATATAAAACAAACACCACATGTACGTAGGGACAAAATTAGAAAAGCCAAGGAACAAAACGAGACCAAACCAGCAAGAGACATAAAAGGAAACATTCTACAAATACATTAGAAGTAAGAGGATGACCAAGGATAGAGTAGGCCTGTTACTCAATGAGGGGGGAGGGGGGAACAACAACAGAAAATGTGGAAATGGCAGAGGTGCCATTAATGACTTTTGTTTCGGTTTTCACCAAGAAGGTTGGTGGTGATTGGACGTCTAAAATAGTGAATGCCAGTGAAAATGAGGTAGGATCAGAGTCTAAAATAGGGAAAGAACAAGTCAAAAATTACTTGGACAAGTTAGATGTCTTCAAATCATCAGGGCCTGATGAAACGCATTCTAGAATACTCAAGGAGCTGATTGAGGAGATATCTGAGCCATTAGCAATTATCTTTGAGAAGTCATGGAAGGCAGGTGACATTCCAGAAGACTGGAAAAGGGAAAATATAGTGCCCATCTATAAAAAGGGAAATAAGGACAACCGCAGGGAATTACAGACCAGTCAGCTTAAATTCTGTACCCGGGAAGATAATGGAGCAAATAATTAAGCAATCATTTTGCAAACACCTAGAAAATAATGAAGTGATAAGTAACAGTCAGCATGGATTTGTCAAGAACAAATTGTGTCAAACCAACCTAATAGCTTTCTTTGACAGGGTACAAACCTTGTGGATGGGGGGGAAGCGGTAGATATTGACTTGAGTAAGGCTTTTGATACTGTCTCGCATGACCTTCGCATAAACAAATTAGGGAAATACAACCTAGATGGAGCTACTATAATGTGGGTGCATAACTAGTTGGAAAATCGTTCCCAGAGAGTAGTTATCTGTGGTTCACAGTCATGCTGGAAGGACATAATGAGTGGGGTCCTGCAGGGACCAGTTCTGGGTCAGGTTCTGTTCACTATCTTCATCAATTATTTAGATAATGGCATACAGAGTATACTTAGAGTTTGCAGTCGATACCAAGCTGGGAAGGGTTGCAAGTCCTTTGGAGGATAGGATTAAAATTCAAAATGATCTGGACAAACTGGAAAAATGGTCTGAAGTAAATAAGTCTGAAATTCAGTAAGGACAAATGCAAAGTACTCCATTTAGGAAGGAACAATCAGTTGCGCACACACAAAATGGGAAATGACGGCCTAGGAACAAGTACTGCAGAAAGGAATCTGGGGGGTCATAGTGGATCACAAGCTAAATATGAGTCAACACTAACGCTATTGCAAAAAAACCGATCATTCTGGAATGTATTAGAAGGAGTATTGTAACCAAGACACAAGTAGTAATTCTTCCCCTCTACTTCGTGGAGATTAGGCCTCAACTGGAGTATCGTATCCAGTTGTGGGCGCCACATTTCAGGAAAGATGTGGACAAATTGGAGAAAATCTAGAGAAGAGTAACAAAAATGATTAAAGGTTTAGAAAACATGACCTATGAGGGAAAGATTGAAAAAATTGGGTTTGTTTAGTCTGGAGAAGAGAAGACCGAGAGGGGACCTGTTAACAGTTTTCAAGTACATAAAATGTTGTTTAAAAGAGAAGGGAAAAAAATTGTTCTTAACCTCTGAGGATAGGACAAGAAGCAATGGGCTTCAATTGCAGCAAGGGCGGTTTAGGTTGGACATTAGGAAAAACTTCAGGGTGATTAAGCACTGGAATAAATTGCCTAAGGAAGTGGTGGAAGCTCAGGGATGGTCTAGATAATACCTAGTCCTGCCTTGAGTGCAGGGGACTGGACTATATGACCTCTCGGGGTCCCTTCCAGTTCTATGATTGTGATTCTATTATTAAAATAATTTAAAATTACATAAATAATATTTAGGCAACACACGTTTGCTATTGAAGTTTTAAAGGAAGTCAAACCACTGAACTCATGACAGTTATGGAATAAGTATCTGTAACTAGAGGGTTTGTTTTAGAGTTAATCCAGCTTTTGATAGCAGTAACCTCTTCTGCAAGTGCAGAGAAAATGTTTGCTTCATTTCAGTTGATTAGCTCGATCCAATGACTAAACTAGCTCATTCAAAGTTGAGAAAGCAATTAGGAGTTGAAAGAAAAGGAGAGCTTGCTTTATTCTTTTCATCTACAAAATAAAAATGGAGGCGAGAGAGGATGAGATCAACCAGTTCTAAAATCCTGAAGGACATGGTACCAGAAACAACCAGTGCAATCACTAGCTACGGAGAATACTTTCTTTGTTTAATAAATCAGTTTTAAATGCAAAACATGTTTCCATAAACTTTTTCCTTATGTATCCAGCACACTGAGTTTTATTTAATAAATTTTGAATGTTGTTTTTGTACATTTTAATTCAATTCCAATTTCCATCCAGATAGTGCTTGACACAAATCACAAATAAAACAATCTAGTAAAAAATGCATCATTCACCATTATCTAATGCAGTGGTTCTCAAACTTTTGTACTGGTGACCCCTTTCACATAGCAAGCCTCTGAGTGCAACCCCCTTTATAAATGAAAAACAACACTTTTTAATATATTTAACACCATTAGAAATGCTAGAGGCAAAGCGGGGTTTGGGATGGAGGCTGACAACTCGCGACCCCCCCATGTAATAACCTCACAACCCCTGCAGTGTCCTGACCCCCAGTTTGAGAACCCCTGATCTAAACAGAATAATGTAAAAATTAAAATTTTGAATAAATGTATATTCAGCTATATAATATATAGTGTATCCTCATGGTTAAGAAAAAGAAGTACCAAAATTAGCATAAAGCCTATCTTTGGTTGTAAATCAAAATGTTTTAAAGATTACCAACCAATGAGAATCAACCTTTCCTTAGAAAAATAACCAAGTACAAATACATAACAGGATTAAAATCTATTATTTAAATCAAGATTTCCTGCTTGCTGATTTAAATCAGGATTAAAAATTGGTCATTTATATCAATTCATCCTCTATTAAGTGTCCAACTCAGGCCTCTCACTCTCTCACAATCAGACTGTCTAAAACTTACCAATTCCTTCTAAACAACATCTAAGATACTCCCTCGCCTATCTAGCCACACAGCTAAAATTCTCAGCCAAAAACTCTCAGCTCAGTTGCTGCAACATCCTTCTCTCGGGCCTTGACAAATACAAACTTTCCCTGCTCATATCCATTCTGAATGCAGCTGCAAAGATCATTTTCCTAGACAGTCCCTTTGACTGTCACCCCTTTCTTTGAATCCCCCCCACTGACTCCCTTTTCTCTATCACATCAAAGAAAAGCTGCTTGTCTATTTTCAAGGCCCTTCAGTCAACCCCCTCCCTTCCGATCATCTCTCATTCACCATCATACAATGCCAACTTCCATTGCCCACTTGATCCATTTTCAAATAAGCACTTTCCTGCTTTCTCCCATGCTGTCCATTATACTTGAGAAGCACTCCCTGTAAACATCAGCAAAGTTTCTTCATCATCATCCTTAAAATTCCTTTTCCATGTAGTCTACAAAAAAACCTAGACCAGGGTTAGCCTGCTGGTGTGCAGATATCACTGCCTATCATGTTGACCAGTACTGTTTTGTTGTTTTCTTGTACGCCTGCCTGTCTGTATCCATCTGTCATTGTCTTATTCTTACATTGTAAACTTCCTTGTTTTTGTTCTGTTTGTGTACAGAAGCTAGCACAATGGGGCCCTGGTCCATGACTAGGGCTCCTAGACGCTGCAGTAATACAAATAATGAAAAATAACGTTCTACCCTTTACCTCACATTTGCTTCGAAGTAAAGGCAAACAGAATTTGGTTCAAAATTCCAGATCCACAAGACCCTGGTCTTGATAACTATATATTTATTCCTTGCTTCATTCAGTGCTCAGATCATCGTAGTACATGCTACTTGTACAATGCTACCCATGATGCCATGACCTTGCTGTAACTGAGTTTCACCCTAGCTGTATTAAAGCTAGCACAGGTATATCTCCCCACATTACACAGCAAATGAAGGGGGTGATTGTAGACATACCCTTAGTGAATTGACAGAACATGGTTTTTTCAGCTACAGTTCATAAAAAGAGTATAGGTGTTCACAGACTACTCTTATTCCCTTCAGTGGGGTTACTCCCTCTTTCCCCAACTTCATAAACTGCTAGATTGGTGGAATATTGTACTTAGACTCACTAATAGTGCACTCGTACATAGAATCATACAATCAGGACTGGAAAGGAATCTCAAGAGGTCTTCTAGTGCATTCCCTTGCACTCAAGGCAGAAATAAGTATTATTTGTTGTGTTATTTTGAACTAAGATATGTGATTAACGTACACAACATTGAAGTTTTTTGTCCCTATAAAATTGTGGGGGTGGGACATGATGAGGCTTTTTTAAGCTTTGCCTCCTTCATTACTACAGTCTGTCCTCACCAATATGTTTCATAAATCTCAAGGCCAGAAGGGATAATTAGATCTAATCAGACCTCCTGAGAACTTCACCCAGGTTTCCTCACTTTTTCTGAGGAGGAAGGAGGGTGAATGCACAATGATATTTTGAGATGCTTTTAAATCATGAGAACATAATTTCTTCCAAGATTTACCTTCAAAGAAGAGGGGGTTTAGACGGTTTTTGAAGCAACAGTGACAAGCTTGCAGTTACTAAATTAATATTGGCACAACTGCATATTTGCTAGAAAACGAAATAAGAATGCAGCAGGCTTGCCCAATTTCTCTACAACACTCCCAGTTAGCAATCCTATAATCACAGAACAACAGGGTTGAAAGGGACCTCAGGAGGACATCTAGTCCAACCCCCTGCTCAAAGCAGGACCAATCCACAACTAAATCATATCCCAGCCACGGCTTTGTCAAGCTGGGCCTTAAAAACCTCTAAGGAAGGAAATTCCACCACCTCCCTAGGTAATCCATTCCCGTGCTTCACCACCCTACTAGCGAAAAAGTTTTTCCTAATATCCAATCTAAACCTTCCCCACTGCAATTTGTGACCATTACTCCTCATTCTGTCATCTGCTACCACTGAGAACAGTCTAGATTCATCCTCTTTGGAACCCCTTTCAGGTAGTTGAAAGCAGCTATCAAATCCCCCCTCATTCTTCTCTTCCGCAGACTAAACAATCCCAGTTCCCTCAGCCTCTCCTCATAAGTCATGTGTTCTAGCCCCCTAATCATTTTTGTTGCCCTCCGCTGGACGTTTTCCAATTTTTCTACATCCTTCTTGTAGTGTGGGACCCGAAACTGGACAGTACTCCAGATAAGGCCTCACCAATGCCGAATAGAGGGGAATGAACACATCCCTCGATCTGTTGGCAATGTTCCTCCTTATACAGTCCAAAATGCTGTTAGCCTTCTTGACAACAAGGGCACACTGTTGACTCATATCCAGCTTCTAGTCCACTGTAACCCCTAGGTCCTTTTCTGCAGAACTGCTGCCTAGCCATTCGGATACCTAGTCTGTAGCAGTTCATGGGATTCTTCCTTCCTAAGTATAGGACTCTGCACTTGTCCTTGTTGAACTTCATCAGATTTCTTTTGGCCCAATCCTCTAATTTGTCCAAATCCCTCTGTATCCTATCCCTACCCTCCAGCGTATCTACCATTCCTCCCACTTTATATAGCCTATAATTCATTATAGGCTATACAAACTACCGTATAAATTACCCACATTTCTAACCTGATAACATTTGAAAACCTTAGAAACAGTTTTCCTCACTGTGTGTTTGACAAGTTCTTTTAAAAGTAGTATTTATTTCTGGTTCTGCAATTGAAGGGGATACAAATCATTCTTACATTTCTGCCCAACAGCTGTTTTAAACTGAGCAGTGAGGACAGGAACAAAATCTCTAACTCAATCACTGAGATTATGAGATGTTAATCCTACTGATGCTGGCAACACGAACAGACAACTCTACCAGGTGACCTGGTTCCCCAAACACAAGAGAGGAATTTGAACAATAATTTAGCAATGTTTCTTTCTAGAATTCTGCATCAGTGAACAAAGGTTACAACACACACAAATTACTATGTATAAAAGGGCAAACCTGGATGTCAAAAATCAGACAAAAAAAACACGCTGCCCCAGAATTTATTTGTAGTCCAAGTGGGTGAGTTTGTTTCTTAAATTATGTTGTGCTTTAAGACTTTCCCTCAGGAGAAATTTCTGATTAGATTTTGTTTAAATCCCTTTGTTTTCAGGGCTTCCCTGCTCATGAAAAAACCTGATTGACAACCCTGCAAACCAAAGACTTCCCCGCAAAACACTTCACTGGTTTAATGCCAAGATAGATAGCCTCTCCAATCCTGCATCAGTGCCAAGATTAAAGATGAGATATCTAATGACCTTTCAGAGACAGAAAGAGGAGATCTGTACCACTGAAAAAGAGATTCCCAGATTTTGAATGGGACACACCGCACTTGCCTGAGGCTCTGGAAGGTTACCTCTGGGCACTGTTACTATTAGATTCAGTAAAATAAGACACCTGGCTTTAGAGCTGAGAAGTCCCGAAGGGTAAAAAGTTTAAAATATTCTAAACATTTCTACAAATGTTTCTGTGAAGCATGGCACATCAAGAATACAAGATATTGTGGTGTGGTAGAGTCAACAGACACTCATTTGGCATGGGCTGTGTAACTCACTTGCAGCTTCACAACCGAGACAATGGTGCCAACCTCTCCCGTCCCCCACCCCAAAAAAGGATGCCAATGTAATTATACCATTTCAAAACATTGTGTATTCACACCCATATATTACACACACAAAAACTAAGTTCAAAGATTATTAACGCTGTAAAGTCAAGCTCTGAACGAGGCAGGGGTCCCGTGGAAAAAACAGCATGTAATCATGGAATTAAAGACTGTATCATAATGCATTTACAAGGGGGCTGAATTAAGGTAGTACAGGTAACCTTAATGCTGACATTTCCTAACTGGAATGCTTGACTTGGTGATCTTAAATGTTCTTTTAATATAGTTTTACTGTGTGTGTAATTTCCTAGGTTTTAAAAAGCAGACTGAAAAAACAAATTCCATCATGTTTTGTATTGACACCCACATGGATCAGCAGGAGCACTGGAACCTTTTGATCCACCGCACAGACCTCTGCCACTTGAGTTAATGGAGTAACCGATAGCAGCAGTAGGTTGTCACCCTCTAGCACTACAGAAAAATGGGACATTTGTCCAGAGGATTTCACAGATATGTGCTGACAGCAGAGTCATTCCTCTGCTAGGGAGTATGTTCTCGTGGGCAGAGATTCTTCTGCCCCTTCCCCTTACACATGACGCCTTCTCCCCATTCCCTCCAACTTGCCCCGGTCCCAATTCTGTCTCTTGCCCACCCCAAACTCCCATCCTGGTCCACATTCTCCTCGCCTAGCCAGTCCTAGTCTCTGCTTCTCTTTCCAGTCTCCTTGCCCAGTACTAGTCTCATCCCTCCAGACTCTCCATTCCAGTCTGTCATCTTGCCTTGCCAATCCCATTTACCCTACCAGCTTCCCATCCAAACTGTGTTTCCCCCTCTCCCAACCTCCATTTCCAGCCCCTTCCCACCAGCTCCTAGCCCCAATTTCTCCCCGCAGGGTACTCATCAAATCTCAATTACCTCCCCCCACTTCCTTGTCCCAGTCTGCCCTGACTCCTCATCCAATCTCAGTCTTCCTCCTCCACCTCTTAGCACCCCCTTTTTGCCTCCCATCCCAGTCTTCTTGCTCAACCATTCCCAGAACTCCCACCCCAACTCCCAATTTATTCCAAATTTCAGCTCCCCCACCCCAGACTCCTTTGTCCTAATCTACTTCCCCTGGCTCCTGTCCCCTCTGCATTCAAATCAGGAAGCTTCCTCCTCCACACTATCTGAGCCCAGCTGGGGAATCATTTACAACTCGGTTCCAGTGCCTGTATCCAGCACAGCCCACTTCAGCCCAGAGCTGCAATTGCAGGAAAGTCCTGTTGAGCCCTGGGCTGGAGCATACTCAGACCAGAAGGAATTTTGGGGGAACTTAGCTCCTAAAAATCAAGGATGCCTCTACTGAGCATGTGCAAACCTCAATAAGACTTTGCAAAATAACGGCCAAATCTAGGTGGATTTTCACAGGAATGGCAACAGGCACATCCCTTACACCAAAGCCACCCCTTGCCAAATTTCAAGCCCCTGCTCCAAAGCCTGGGGGTGTACAAGCTTTCTGAAGAAGAGATCACTCGAATTCTTTTAACTTGGGCAAAACAATGTAGTTTTCACTAGCCTCATTCTTGGAAACAATTGAACCATTTTGGCTCAGATTTTCCAAAAACTTCAGCCTGAGGCAGACACCCAGCATGGAAAATTTCAGCCCGAACAGCTGAAGTTTGGCAAAGCTATAAGCAACTGAAAACAGGGTCTTCAAATGGGAAGCGTCAGGCAGTGCTACTACCCCTACGCATTATTTTATTTTGAGTGCATTATAGGAGAGGCTTATCAGTTGAGCCCATTAGTTCTCTGACATGAAGTTACAGTTACTGATGCGCAGCACTGACATCTTCCTGAGCGTCTCCAACATAGGCAAGGATGTACATATTATATAATGAATTAAAATACCCCTGAACAAAAAACTTGGTTTGGCTCTTCTTTTCTAAAGCATGTATAAAATCAAGTTGAAACCCAAAACTTTTTACACAAAACCAAGAAAATGTTGTGAACACCACCGGTAAACATTACTCACAGAACCAGACACCAATGCCTTTTTACTTACCACTGTACTATGGCAACTGATAAGCTCTTAGGGGAAAAGCAGCAGCTGCTTTATTTTTCAGAGCAAATAATGAACAAGCAGAGGCCCTAAAATAGCAGCTTACTTTGAATGCTGACATCAAAATTCATTAATAAGTGTCTTGATACCCCAAGTCTGAAATACTAAAAATGAACTGCTTAAGTTCATGAGTAAGAGAAAAAGGCAACATACTAGTGACAAAAAATAAACTGACTCTCAGCTTAACACTTAAACCCCACAGGGCACTACATTTAGCACAATGGTTATGGCTAAAGCAGCAAATCATTCATGGAGGTCAGGGAAGTCACAGGTTCCATGATTTTCCATGACCTCCGTGAAGCAGCAGGTGCAGCTAACCCCAGGACCATCCCAGCAGCTTGGAAAGCCCCGGAGCCAACTGCCCAGGCCGCTGCTCTGACAGCCTCAGGCCATCCACCCAGGCTGCCCTCCTGACTCTGGCAGCAGCAGTGGGGACCTGGACCGCCCCTCCCCACTCCCCAGGAGGAGGAGTCCTCAGGAGCACTCCCCTCCCAGCAGGTAAGATTTAGTCACATGTATTTTTAGTAAAAGTCAGACAGGTCACAGGGCCATGACTTTTTGTCTACTGCCAGTGACTTGTCCATGACTTTTACTAAAAATACCCATGACTAAAAGGTAGCCTTAGTTATGGCATAAAGAAATGAAAGGTTATTCACTTGTAAGTGGAGCTCTTAGGCTTGGTCCACTCTTAAAAGTTACACTGACATAGCAACTTTGGTCAGGGACATGAAAAAACAACATCCCTGCTCCATAGAGCTCTGCCAACCTAACCTCAAGTGCAGATGCTGCTAAGTCAACAGAAAAATGCTTGCATTAGTTACCCCCATTTAGGGAGATGATGTTCCTGTACTGGCCACAAACACCTTCCATTGATGGTACACATTAAAATAAAGACTGAGAGACTGCTCTCTAAAACGAGCAACGGATTGGGCTCCGAAATCAAGAGTAAAAAGAAAAGGAGTACTTGTGGCACCTTAGAGACTAAGGGACTCTGAAATCAAGAGTGTAGGTTTGAATGTAGGTTGAATGGAGCTCACTGGGGCAGATTTAAGAGATCAGGAGTTACAGTAGTAACTCAGTTATGAGGTTGTTCATAACTCTGCACAAAACATTATGGTTCTTTCAAAAGTTTACAACTGAACGTTGACTTAGTAGAGCTTTGAAACTATCATGGGAAAGAAAAATGCTGCTTTTAACCAATTTAAATGAAATAAGCACTGAAAGTTTCCTTATCTTGTCAGGTTTGGTTGTTTTTTTGTTTTTTTTTTTTTAAACTTTTCCTTTATTTTCTTCGTAGTTTACGTTCAACACAGTACTGTACTGTATTTGCCTTGTGTGTGTGTGTGTGTGTGTGTGTGTGTGTGTGTGTGTGTGTGTGTGTGTGTGTGTGTGTGGTCTCTGTTGCTACCCAATTGCTTACTTCTGGTTCCAAATGAGATGTGTGGCAGACCCATCAGTTCATAACTCTGGTGTTCGTAAATCTGAGGTTTTACTGCTCGTCTTCCAAGCATATCAGGAAGCTGCTTACATCTGACAAGCCACATCCTTGTCCTCCTTTGTTAGGGTGCCGATAAGAATGTTAACACATAGGCAGCTAATGTGCCTTTCATGCTCACCTTTGTTGTCTCATCATTTCCTTGAGCTCCCCTCCACTGTCTTTCTACCAAAAGAAAAGGAGTACTTGTGGCACCTTAGACTAAAATTTATTTGAGCATAAGCTTTCGTGAGCTACAGCTCACTTCATCGGATGCATTCAGTGGAAAATACAGTGGGGAGATTTATATACACACACAAATGACAAAACCCATTGTTTTATGTTCTCTGTGTGCATATAAATTTCCCCACTGAATGCATCTGATGAAATGAGCTGTAGCTCACGAAAGCTTATGCTCCAATAAATTTGTTAGTCTCTAAGGTGCCACAAGTACTCCTTTTCTATTTGCGAATACAGACTAACATGGCTGCTACTCTGAAACCTGTCTTTCTACTAGCCACCCTCTCTCTGTTGCCTTCTACACAGACCAAGTTCTTTGGAGCAGGAGCCATCTGTTACATATTCACACAGCACCTAGCACAACGGGTCCATGGTTCATGACTGGGGCTCCTAGGCATTACTGCAATACAAATAATAATCTGACCATCTCCTTCTGAAACCCCTGGTCGGTCACAATAGGGATGAATATACATCCCTAAACAAAGAACAAGTCCCCAAGTTTTTGAGCTAACTCAATGCCCTTTTGACATCTTTAGGGTCTACTTTGTCGCTTTGAGGTTTGGGAGATAAGAATGGAAAATGGATGGGCTGGTTGAGATGGAATTCTGAAACCACACAAGAGGAATTTAGGGAGGTGATCTCCCAGCGTGCTGCAATGGCTAAAGAGCATGGAGGTGATTTCACCTCTGCATCCGGTGATGGTGAGACAGATACTGGAAACTGTGTCCAATTCTGGTGTGCACATTTTAAAAAGGATTTTTAAAAATTAGAGAGGGTATAGATAAAAAGCTAAACTGCACCTACATCAAATCCCAATTTGCCTTATGAAAAACTCACTGATTAATTCAAAAATAAACACACCTCCAGCTGTATTTTGCATGTGCAAGTTTTTCCTCCCCATGGTTTGTTTTCTTATTAGTTTATACCTGTTGACACGCATTTATTTCTGTGGCAACTACTTGTCAGAGGTAATTTGCATCTGGTTGAACTCTATAACCCACACAGAAAATGTCATTAACTTAGACTTAAAGCTGCTAAAGTGTATTCCCTTTTAAATGCTAATAATCAAAACTTAAATTAAGGCACTATTAACTACCAGAGCAACCTCAAGTTACATTTCTTGCCATCAAAAAGAAGCATCCACAATGTGTGTCCAACACTACCCACATTGCACTTGGTGTTGTGCAAGAAGAGAGGCATGATCCCAGTCCAGAAGGCTTCCGGGATACAAAAAATTAACATGCAGAAGTATTCAGACTCCTCACCTTCGTAAGTGCTCATTTACTTGTAGACAACTGATAAGGGAAACAGACAAGAAAAAAATTTATGGCTAGCAGAATTTAGGATAAGAAGGAAATTTATTAGGAACAATAAAAACTAATAATAGTATTGGTTCATTACTAGCTGGAAATGGTAGAACTGTCAATAATAATGCAGAAAAGGCAGAAAAGTGCAATAAATATTTCTGCTCTCTATCTGGGGAAAAATAGATGATTAGTTCATATCCAATGATGAAGTATTTTCTAGTCCAATAACTCAGGAGGATGTTAAACAGCAGCTACTGGACTTAGTCATTTTTAAATCAACATGTCCAAATAACTTGCATCCAAGGGTTTTAAGAGACAGCCAAGGAAATTTGAACCATTAATGCTGATTTTTAATAAGTCTTAGAATGTTAGACGTTAGTCTTAGATGTTTCAGAGTAGCAGCTATGTTAGTCTGTATCCACAAAAAGAAAAGGAGTACTTGGGGCACCTTAGAGACTAACGAATTTATTAGAGCATAAGCTTTTGTGAGCTATAGCCCACTTTATCGGAAGCATACAATGGAAAATATAGTGGGGAGATTTTATACACACAAACGACATGAAACAATGGGTGTTACCATGCAGATGGTAACAAAAGTGATCAGGAAAGGTGAGCTATTACCAGCAGGAGAGCGGGGGTGGGGGGGGTGGCGGCGGCGGCGAGACCTTTTGTAGTGATAATCAAGGTGGGCCATTTCCAGCAGTTTACAAGAACAAACAAGGGGAAATAGTTTTACTTTGTGTAATGACACATCCACTCCCAGTCTTTATTCAAGCCTAAGTTAATTGTATCCAGTTTGCAAATTAATTCCAATTCTGCAGTCTCTAGCTGGAGTCTGTTTTTGAAGTTTTTTTGTTGAAGAATTGCCACTTTTAAGTCTGTAATCGAGTGATCAAAGAGACCAGACCACACAAGAGATCCTCTTCCTGGACACTACAGTGATAATAAGCGACGGTCACATAAACACCACCCTATACCAGAAACCTACTGACCACTATTCCTATTTACATGCCTCCAGCTTTCATCCAGACCACACACAATCCATTGTCTACAGCCAAGCTCTACGATACAACCCCATCAGACAGAGACAAACACCTACAAGTTCTCTATCAAGTATTCTTACAACTACAATACCCACCTGCTGAAGTGAAGAAACAGATTGACAGAGCCAGAAGAGTACCCAGAAGTTACCTATTACAGGACAGGCCCAACAAAGAAAATAACAGAACGCCATCACTTATTAGCACCGTAGGGTCCAGGAAGTGGATGTCTTGTGTGGACTGGTCTCTTAGGTCTGTAATCAAATGACCAAAAAGTGGCAATTCAACAAAAAAACTTCAAAAACAGATTTCAACAAGAGACTGCTGAATTGGAATTAATTTGCAAACTGGATACAATTAACTTAGGCTTGAATAAAGACTGGGAGTGGATGGGTCATTACACAAAGTAAAAGCATTTCCCCTTGTTTATTTCCCCTCCTACTGTTCTTTTAAACTGCTGGAAACGGCCCACCTTGATTATCACTACAAAAGGTTCCCCCTCCCCCACTCCTGCTGGTAATAGCTCACCTTTCCTGATCACTCGTTACAGTCTGTATGGCAATACCCATTGTTTCATATCCACTGTGTATATAAAATCTCCCCACTATATTTTCCACTGTACGCATCCGATGAAGTGAGCTGTAACTTATGAAAGCTTATGTAAACTTATGCTCTAATAAATTTGTTAGTCTCTAAGGTGCCACAAATACTCCTTTTCTTTTTAGAACAACAAGGAAGTTCCATAAGATTAAAAGATAGCTAATGTTGTATCAATATTTAAAATGGGATTACCCAGGTAGTTATGGACCTTTCAGCCTGACTTCTATCCCAGGCAAAATAATAGAACAGTGGATATGGCACTCAAAGAATTATAGGAGAGTAATACAATATAATGAATGGCACTCAGCATGGGCTAATGGAAAATAAATCCTGTCAAACTAGACATACTGGATTGATAAAGGTAATGTTGATGTAACATATTTAGACTTCTGTATGGCATTTGACTTAGTACCACCCAGCATTTTGATTAAAAAACTTGAATAAAAGACCAATATGGCACATGTTAAATGCATTAAAAACTGGTTAACTGATCAGTCTCAAAATGGACTTTGTACGTGAGGAATCATCACTGAGCAGGTGGTGTTTCTAGTGGGGTCCTGCCACAATCAGTTCTTGGCTCTAGACGATTTAAAATTTTTATCAGTGACCCGAAAGAAAGCATAAAATAACCGATAAAGCTTGTAAATGATGCAAAGATTAGTGGAATGGTAAAGAAGGAAGAGCACAGAGTGATATGTATCAATGTGTGTTTTAATTAGACTTGGCAGAATTCACATTTTTATATAATTTTGACAGCTCATATTGAGGTTTCTTTTAAGTATTTGTTATTGATTTAACAACAGTTATTCAGTTGTGCGAAATTACAGATTTAAGCATTTTTTTCCTATTTACGTTTTCACAGTTGCCAGGAAGCATAGGAGGATCAGACAATAGTTATTTAGTAGATGTTGACTTTCAAATAATTTTGTAACCATTAACATACAAACTGTCATGTTAAAATATACAAAGTAAATTTCCTTAAATCAAACTAATAAGTTCTCAAGCAACATTTCTTATTTTGCCTAGCTGTAAATTTCAAATTATCAAAGAAAATAGTGCACGTGTGTGTAGCGAAATCTATGTTTACCGACATGTACTGATAAAAACCCAATCCTTCCAAGCCTAATTTTAATATAGCCAATTATGAACATATGCATCTAGGAACAAAGAATGTAGGCCTTACTTACAGGATGGGGGGCTAGCCTCAGAAGGAGTGAGGATGAAAGATTTGGTGTATTAGCGGATAATCAGCTGAACATGAGCTCCCAGAGTCGTGCTATGGCCAAGACTGCAAATGCAATCCTGGAGAAACAGAAGAATCTCAAGTAGGAAGAGGGGTTATTTTCATCTCTGTTTGGCACTGGTGCAACTACTACTGGAATACTGTGTCCAATTCTGATGTCCTATATAAATTGGAGGGTTCAGAGAAGAGCTACAAGAATGATTTAAAGTATGTTTTCTAATCCTTTTAATGAGAGACTCACAGAGCTCAATCTACTTATTTTACCAAAAAGAAGGTTAAGGGGTGACTTGATAATCTGTTATTACCTGTATGGGGAACACATTTGATAATGGGCTCTTCAGACTAACACACACAGCTAACAGGGTCCAATGGCTGGAAACTGAAGCTAGACACAGTCAGACTGTAAATAAAGATGCAAATGTTTAACAATGAAGGTGATTAACCACTGGAACTATTTATGTAGGACTGTGGTGGATTCTCCATCATTGGTGATTTTTAAAACACAATGGATATTTTTCCAAAATATCTGCTTTATTTCAACCATAGCTATTGAACCTGAAAACAGAAATTAATTCATAGAAGTTCTATGCCCTCTGCTATGCACATCAGACTAGATGACCACAATGGCCCCATTCTGGCCTTAAATTCTATTAATCCATTTCCACAATATAACTGACAATACACACATCCAAATCCTTAAGGCTTTGTGTTTGGGTGTAACTTCTAAATCCAATCCCAGTCTTCTGAGCAGTAATAAGGAAACAGTTTCTTTTCAGAAAACAATGGATAGCCAAAGAGGGCACCTTGTGTCAACAAAACATGGCAATTAAAATATTATTTGAACCCATTTGCACTGATAGATCAAACCAAAAGGAAAGTCTTGAGAGCAAACCACTTCCCATGGATCCGGAGCTGATTCAGGTGTGCTCCTCACCCATGGGTAGAGGCATCCCATGATCAGGATCTTCAAAGAAAGGGATGCAGAGAATATAACTTCCGTGCATACCTGGTCCAATTGCATTCTTTATTCTAATGATGACAGGATCTCTTGGAATCCACTTGTCCGTGCTGTCTCTGTTGGGTCAATACACAGATTTCAACCATCCTCAGAGGTGAACAAAGGTCAAGTCTGGCGTGTTGCACATACATGTTAACGTGTTCCAGAAGTTTCAGACACATTTTTTATTTGTTACTGGTTGCCTGTGAAGTTATTGTATGCTATCTATCATTGTGTGACATCTTTGTTGTGGCTGATAAGCCTTTTCCCTTGGAGTCGTATACTACTCCTATGAAGTCTATGCTTTCCTATTGAAGTCAGTGCAGATTTGTCCTTGCTGATCTTGACACCCAGGATGGCAAAGATGCATACAGACCTCTGGATAGAGTCTTTGACCTGTTGTGGAGACCAGCCTCAATCAGTCAGTCGTTCAAGTACAGGTATACCTGGACTAATTTTCTCCTTAGGTGCACCACCACCACGAGAACCTTGGTAAAGACTCCTGGAGTCATGGACAGACCAAAGGGTTGGATTGTGTACTGATAGTGAGATGTTCCTACCATGAATCACGGGAATTTTCTATGTGGCAGTAAACTTGAAAATAAGTAGGTAGAGAGCTAGAACCAGTCCATAGAATCCAATGAGGGGATGGTGGTGAACTTGAAGCAAATAAGGCCGAGAGACAGACCTAAAATGAATGCATCCGATGAAGTGAGCTGTAGCTCACGAAAGCTTATGCTCAAATAAATTTGTTAGTCTCTAAGGTGCCACAAGTACTCAGTTTCTTTAGGCCTAAAACGGGTTTTCCACCCACTATTCTTTGGAATCAAAAAATAACGGGCGCAGGAGTCTTCTCCTCTCAATTCCTGAGCAACTTATTCCACTGCTCCCAGTTGTAATAGGGAGTCAAATTCTTGTTGAAGCAGAGTCTCATGAGAAAAGTCCCTGAAAAGGGATGGGAAGGGAGTTGGAATAGTCTGAAAACTGTCTGGAATACCCCTTGTTCACAATCTTGAAGACCCACTTGTCCAAGTTAATCCCAGACCAAGCTTATTTGAAGTAAAGGCCATTGCCAAACAGAAAGAAAGGTGCTAGATCCACACATGGTCCATATGGGCTCTCGACTGTCCCATCAAATCTATTTCCTCAGCACTTGTCTATGCTGTGGGGCTATGGGGGATGAAGTTGATGAGTGCAACTAGTGGAACCATTGGCACTTCCTCAGTTGTTACAAAGAACCTTCTTGGCATCATTGCTGGGATCTGTACTTAAACAAGGATTGAGACCTCTGTAGGTGCTTTTTACACATCGGCTCTGGGACTCATCCCTGGGAAGCAGAGACTTGTTCTCGTGGCTTTTAACAAAGCGAGCACCTTGTCAGGGTCAGGGTTGAGGAGTCATTCCCTTGCAATGAAAGTGTGCCCCAAGAACCTCTTAATGCCAACTGGCAAGGGGCAAAGAGGGGTTACACAGTATCTTGAGCCTAATACGTACCTTCTAGTGCACCAAAGAATGTCATGTGAGGTCTCAGATGAAAGCCAATGTCACACATTTCACAATGATTTGATAATGTGTATGTACAGTATGTAAGGAGTTAAGTATACACACTGAAAATATGTTCTTGAAGTCTGTGTCAAGGTACTGGTCATCAGCAAAGGTGAAAACAGGTTTTCTGTCAGACAAGAAACGTTTATCCACCTATTCATTTACATGTAAATTAAGTATTGTCTCGTTCACAATGGGTCGCCAATCACCAATCTGAACTGAAAGTAAGTGAAAGAGCAGGGGGACTTCAGAAAACAACTATCGGAAAGAGAAAAATAGCGAGCTGGGGTGGGGGAGGAGAAAACCCTATGTGGAGATTTATTTCAAAGGTTTCCTCCTCTATATTTGGGAGACAGAGGATTGTTAAGGAAAAGTTAGCATATGTGACTCCATTTTGGTTTGGGCCCACCATTGTCTAAAAGCAAGCACATCATGCACCAGGAGGAGTGTTCCTTAGATACTGCATTCCTGTGAAAACTCTCCCCCTTGTCTGTTTTTTGTCTGTTCCTAACTCCCTGCCTCCTGGCCTTTTGATGTGGGCTTCCCATCCTGATAAGAAAAGTTACGGGTGCATTGCTTCAGGGCCATGGTGTATAGTTAAAGTAATAGTTTAGCATGGGGATTGTACCTAGCAGGGACAGGTGGAAGTTAAGGAAGAGGTTTGTCTATTGGCTAAGGTTTCCGATGCACGAGGGCAACATGCTTTGCTAAAAGGTATATAATCTTTGTATAACCTGCATTCGGGGTCCCCCTCTGACTAGCAGATGGGCACCACGCTCTAGCATAATAAACTTAGTATCTTTGGGAACTCTGCAGTTATGGACTTTGTTCGTGTGCCTCAGCCTAGATTCGAACTGTGCGTGACCTATCAGGTATAATTCGTAGCAGTTCCTGTGCGTGACCTATCTGGTATAATTCGTAACAGGATGATCAGGCACCCTTCACTGAGGAAGTAAAAGGGTAGCAATTTTGCTTCATGAAAGAGGGATCTCAACCAGGCTTGGCTGAAACCGCTGGAGAGAATTTCAGTTGAGGTACGTTTCTTTAGACAAGAAAATAACTTGTTAGTTAAGTTTAGTCTCTAGAAAGCATGTTATGATTTTGTTTTACACAACCATTTGCTTCCAGTATGCTTACTCATTATTACTGGAATCTCCATTCTTCGATAATGGATATATTTATAGTGAAAACAAGAATAAGTCTAAGTGGTAGGGTGTTAAGCCAAGTGATGGTCTTGAGTTGAACCTTACAAGAATGTGTGCACTGTTCCTGTAGGAATAGTAGGCCTGGTAATTCCATGAGTGTTCAGTGGATAAGGGGCTAGATGTTGCAGGGAATGATCCGAGTTTTCGGGGATTGGCATGCACTTATCACTAGCTGTACAGACAGAGCAAGACTTGCACGAGCCTAAAATGTAGTGCTTGTGCTACCAGAGGCTGACTGTTTCAAGGAACTGATCTCCAGCAGGCACAGACAAGACTGCTTCACGTTAAGAGCAGGTACTGTGGAGATACCTGGCTACCGCTAGGAAGCACCACAGGAAGGTCCTGGACCTCACAAGGCACACCTGACACCTATAGCTAGGAGGAGCATCTCATTGTCACCACAGATGTCAGACACAGCGGCAAGAAGTTTGGCAGATCCAGTTCTTCCTGGAGCACTATTCTGGCAGTAAGCTATCCTGTCAAGGTGGATTTTAGTTTCCCCGATGGTCATTGGTGAGCTTGTACATCAATTAATACAACTGGCCTCATAGAAGACAGACAGTATTTAGCAAGGAGCACCTGATAGCTGGCAACTCTAATTGTAAACTCACTCTCAAGTGTATTTTGCATCCAAAAAGGTCATAAGAACAGCCATACTAGGTCAAATCAATGATCCATCGAGCTCAGTGTCATTTGATAGTGACCAGTGCCAGATGCTTCAGAGGGAATGAACAGAACAGAGCAATTTCAAGTGATCCATACCATTGTCCAGTTTCTTCAGATCCTTTGCTCATGGGGTCACTCAGATCATTCCTGTGTGGCATGGATGATCAAAGATCCAAAGTGGAAAGTTGGAAAAAATACTCAAAACCCCTTTGCCTGTACCTGATACTTTTTTCCATATGCTTACAGAAGCAGCAAGGATAGACATGGGAATGACCTTAGCAGGCTCTAGAAGCCCTTCGTTAATGGGCAGTTCCATTCTGCCCAATTGAGAGGCTGACAAATGCCTAGCAGCTTGTGCTGCCTCTTCCTGGAGGATTCAAAGGAAAGGTCAACAAAGCGTCTGCCAGCCATCTGATCGGGTCTTAAAAGAATACATCTGCAGAGGGAATGAATGGATGCTTGATTGCATCAACCAGGGACAAAGTAGTTACTGGTGCTTTGAGTCTCCTCACTGAGCTCTTGCTCCACTACCGCTTGTTGAAGAGTTAGTACCGTGGCCAACCGTGGGAGGTATTTAGGTGAAGACTACCTTGATTGGATGTCATCTTGGCAGCTGGTTTCCTGAATGTATATTTATTCCTCAAAAGGGGCCCACTATGGGCCGGGCTGGCAGGAATAGCGAGGAGGATGTATACTAGTTAGGGGGCTCTTGAGCAGAGCTCGCTGATGTGCAGGTGCCTCTTGTGAATTCTTCTCTAGGAATCCCTCTAACTGTTGTTGTTAAATCAACAACAAATACTTAAAAGAAACCTCAATATTAGCTGTCAAAATTATTGCCTTTCAGTGGCCCATTGGGTTATCTGAAGAAGAGGTGGGTCACCGCCAGAAGAGGATGATCTGCTACGATCCTCCAAGGACACTGAGAAGGCCAAGTCCTCTTCCATGAGAGGGGCCCACTGTTCTGGGGAGAACTGCTCAGTCAGGACTATAGTGGATACCATTGGCACAGGAGATCGACTTGGTCTCTCCACTGCCTCCAGTGAATACCAGTGCACGTACAGGTTTCTGTTGGGCACTGATAACATGAAAGAACATGGAAGTGTTAGAAAGGTGTAAAGCACTCCTCAAGTCCCACACGTTTATGACACACCGAGTGACTCCAGAAGAAAGAACAGCAACAAGTCTAGCAGCTCTAGAACTCCAGAGCTCTGACTACCTTGCAAGCCCTGCCATTGAAAAGCTCAAAAAGAGGCTGAATAGCCATCTGTCTTGAGTGGTTTAAATAACAAATCCTCCATCTTTGCAGGGGTTAAGCTAGATGACCCTTGTGGCCCCTTCTAATCCTATGGTTCTATGATTGACACATTATGTGACCTAGGCCAAGTCAGAGCACCTCCGTTAGCTTCCATAGCCCGTTTTGTATATTGGAGATGCCTATATACCACTCAAAGAAGTTGCAAGACATGCTATTTCAGCGTTTTGAGAATCCTGAACAAGAAACATTATAGAAATGCCAAATACCTGGTCGCTCCGTTTCCTTGCATACACAAAGGAGCCTGACTCATTTAAAATGTAGCTCATTAAAGTTACCCTAATGAGATTGTCCCTCATGGAAAAGAGATGTTTCTTAGATCATTGTCTTCATAACATTGAAATATATGAGCCAGGACATAATCTAAAATAGGAGAGAACGCTGAAGTCAAATTTCAGAACTTCCCTCCTCACCACAGAGAAAGTTTAAGGCAAAGAGGGGAGGGGTTATAAAAAGAAGTGTAAAACCACACGGTACTGGTGCCTGTTTTACTAGAATATAGTGGTATTTTAGGTTATAAATTTGAGTGTCTTCAGGTTTACATTGTAGCAGTCTTGGATAGAATGGATTGATGTAATCCACATTTATGATTACAATACAATTTAAAGGAGTTTGTAAAATAAATATGTAATCCAAATGATCTCTTATTTCTTTGCTTTGTGAGTTTATCTGTTGTACGACTTCAGACTAAGTGCTGTATTTCCCTAGTTTTATTAAAGAACCCACTAAAAAGTTCAAGCCATCACAAAAGTTAAAGAAAAAATTGTCAACAATGAAAAAAACAAAATGTAAACTGTCCAACAATTTCAAAACTGAATTAAACTTTCAGTTAGTTTCATCGCATAGGCTAACAGTCAGTTAAACCCAATTCCGTTCTGACCCAGACTTCTAGATACAAAGGAGACAGATCATTAAACCAATGATCTAATACATACTAGGATAACAGACCATCAGTAAATAAATTCAGTACTGTGTGTACAAGAACTCCAACATAACTAGTCTTAAGTTGAAAAAGGAGGAGGACAGGCATTAGGGTGGCAGAATGCTGTAAAGCTTTACCAAAGAAAGCTTTAGTATTTTATACGCCCTATATGACAACTAGAGCATTCCCCAAAAGCAAAGTGTCCTCATCTGAGTACTACTGCAGTGACTACTGCATCATTCTGGACAAATACAGTCAAAGAAGAATCCAGAAAATAAGACTGGTATCTTGGAATACAAGGACATTAACTGGAAACAAAGTGTAGAGCTGGCTCAGACACATGAAAAGGAAAGTACAGATTGCCTGCATTCCAGAGACCAGTTGGAAGGAAGCAAAGGCAAGAGATACTGGTAATGGCTATAAGCTACTATACTTTGTGTTGAATAAGAAATTGTTATATAGTTTTGACAAAGGGATGCAGGAATGTGTAGTGGCTGTGGCTAGGATAAGTGACAGAATAATTCTCGTTCAGCTAGCTCTTGAGAATATGAATTAATGATGGAATAATATTGCAAGTAAAGTTCAAGAATGTGCAAAAAGCCTGTTTGGTAAAACAAAAGCAAGAGCCTTTCTTCCCTAGGGAAATCTGGTGGTGGAAACTTTGAAAGGCCGTGAAGGAAAACAAGTACTTTAACTTTGACAAACAATTTTCCAACAGCAGGATTTTCAGAAGTAATAAAACCCCAAAAAGATAGCAAAGAAAGAGGTGGCAACTGCGAAGGCTAAAGCCATAGAAGGTTCATATGCCCGCCTTGAAACGAAGGAGGGTGAGAAAAATATATGAATGCACAGACCTGCAACGAGAGACCTGAAGTCATTGATTGAAGTATTTCCACTTTCATCTTTAATGACTGAGATCAAGGAGAACCAGATTAAGGAATGGTGGATAAATTACTCTGAAAGGCTTATGAACGAAGAGAATCCAAAAGAACCATGCCATTCGACTTCGTAAAATACCTAGAGCAATGAGGCCCTCATCTTGATCAGGTACTATAATTCAAACAATAATCCCTAGAGTCTTGCATTAAATTTCTGAGGTGGGGAAAGTCAGGATCTAGGCCTTGTAGAGATACAACACATTTCACAGAACGCATGAACAGGGGAAAGAAAAAGGAAATCTACTATGGAACTATAGTTGGCTGTAACTGCTATGAAGAAATCTGTACCAGGTAGATCCCACAGAACCAAGAACATGGATGTTACCATTACTTAAGTTTACAGAGAAAAAAATCACCTTCAGAGCACCATGATTTTGGCCAAGGAAACTACAATACTATATCCATGTCTTTGAACAGAACTTTGTGTCTTACACATTACTTTATCTGCCTGGTCACTTCTATCTTGCTCAGACATTCCTATTCACCTCTTTAACAATATCTTGTAGCACAGCATCAAAAGAAAAAATATTTCTAGTTTATTAGAGTTTAAGATACCTTTTAAGTCACACTTTTAAAATATTCAACAGAGATGATGATTCTGAACATTAGAGAGACTAGGTGGGTGAGTGAGCATCTTTTACTGGGCCAACTCCTGTTGGCAAAAATGACAAGCTTACGGTCACACCATCTGGAATGGCTAATGACTACCAGTGCCAATCTCAGGTCAGACTATCAAAAGCAGGGCAGACACCCCAAACTGGCAGTATGTTCTATAATTAGTTAGAATGAGATTTCATGAAGGTAATTGAAGTCACAGATTCCGTAACTTTCATAGACCTCTGGGACATTTTCCACTTCAGTCCTGGGACACCCGGAGCCATCAGCCACCACAGGGGCACCTGGAGCTCTGAGTCACTGGGGGTGCAGAGGGGACCCCATTGTGGCAGCAGGTGGTGGACACACACACACACACACACACACACACACACACACACACACACCCTCCCACAGCAGAGCTCTGGCTCTCTTCCTCTCACCTCCACTAGCCTTCCTTCTCCACGTGCGGCCATGTCTTTTCACAATAAAATCTTCCCATCTCTTTGGAGGTCAGCCGAATGGTTGTTTCGGTTCCTGTGGGTACCAGTCGGCGACAGCTGCTGTCAATCAATTGTCAGTGAGCCTCGCTATACGCCTGCTCTCAACAACGACGTCCTGCGCTCCGCTTTGCTTTCTGATCACTTCACTGGGGACTCGGTCGCAGATTGAAATTCCCAGAATTCTTTTTTTCCAATCGCCCTCTCCATGACAGAGGGTTGCTGCTCTTCTGTCTTCGTCAGTGCCCATGTTTCACTGCCGTACAACATTGCTGTCAGTACTGTCGAGTTGAAGAGGCTGGCACATGTTGCATTGTTGATTTTTCCTTGGAGGACATCCTTAATAGAATTGAATGGCACCAACCTTCTTGCTTTCTTCATGAAAGTTCGCCTTCCTGATCATGGCGCATGTTAATTTCTTGGCACAAATAGATATATTGCTCAACTTCTTTTATCCGTCCAGTATGCCTGCTCTCACACGTCTACACATTGTTCACCAAAATAAGAAACAGACTCTCAGAGTCTGGACGAGCAGCAGCCGAGAGAGCAGGCAGGCTTTTGAAGGAATTTCAGCACAATGGACCATATTTTCCCTATAAACCAGCTATTGGAATGCTCAAGGAAATACAAATTCCCTTTATGTATTGCCTTCGTCAACTATGAAAAAGCATTCAACAGCGTAGAGATCAATGCAGTGTTGAAAGGTCTTGCAGAGCAGGGCATCAACAAACTATATCCAACTATTAAAGGAAGCAAATTCTGACTGCACTACAGATATAACTTTATTTGATACTCCCCTTCACACCCCAGTTAAGAAAGGTGTGAAACAAGGAGACACTGTTTCACCAAAACTCTTCACAGCCTGCCTCAAAATGGTAATGAGGCAGTTGAATTGGAAGGGTGGAATCAACATCAACGGAGAGCAGTTAAACCATCTCAGATTCATGGAATATATTGTGTTGATCACCAAAAATACTATCAAACTACAGAAAATGCTGCAAGAACTCCACACAAAAAGCAGCCAAGTCAGACTGAAAATAGACTGCATAAATTTAGTTTTGGAGCGGTTAGATCTCTTGCCAAAAGCCCCCCTCTCTTATTTTTAATAAAAGTCACAGACAGATCATAGGCTTCCATGAATTTTTGTTTATTGGCCACAATCTGTTTGAGATTTTTACTAAAAGTATCAGTGACAAAAATCTTAATTTTATTAGATCTCACCAACCCAGTACCAAATGTGAATGCCCACAGTACTACAATAAGCGTATAACAGAGTCACAGACAGTTCCCTTAAACACTCCAGTCTCTTATTTCCAAACAAGCTGAACTCAGTCATAGTTTGACATATATTTGTATGGGCAGCTCCAATCAGGTCAATGGGGCCATGAGTGGGAGGGAAAATTCTGTGCCTGCTCAAGGCTTGCAGTTGGGGGGGTGGGTTAACACCCCAAAAATTCTAGGTTACTCCCAGTACCAAGAGACCAGTCACTCATCCAGGTTGAGTTGCATCCTAGATCTCACACTAAAGACAATGCTGGTAGCCCATTCTATAGAAAACTAACTAAAGGTTTGGTTTCAGAGTAGCAGCCGTGTTAGTCTGTATTCGCAAAAAGAAAAGGAGTACTTGTGGCACCTTAGAGATGAACAAATTTATTTGAGCATAAGCTTTCATGAGCTACAGTTCACTTCACTGGATGCATTCAGTGGAAAAAACTAAAGGTTTGTTAGCTAAGAAAAAGAAATGAGAGTTATTGAGAGGTTAAAGCAGATAAAATATGTACAGGGGAGTCACAGTTTATAATACCCAAATGGTAGCACAGATGTAGTAATCTAAGAGTCTCTCAGGGCTACCCAGAATAACTCTGGGGATCTCTGAATTCTTGTTCAGTTATTTTGCCCTTTTAGAATCGAAACAGTCCAAAGAGGAAGGATTTTCCTTCGTATCAATACTTATATTAATTCTCTTAGAACAATCTGACAGGACAGCTATCATGTGATTTCTCCTCCTTCTTTGATGGCTGTGAGAGGGGAATGCTTTTAGAGTCTTTGAACTCTGAATGCTCTACAAAATGACCACTTGCTTTGAAGTGCCTGAGATGCATTACCTTTCTAATAAAAGAGTCTTTCATTTGCATTACACAAGGCTTTTTCACATTTGGAGGGTCATTTAGATACAGGGGGTCATATACAACGCAAAATATTAAGACACAAAAAGTGAAAACAGTGCCGGCAAAATTTCATTAATTCTATTAAGTTTAAACACCAAAACCATGCACATACATTTTACAGCCTCTTTTGATCTTCTGCTAATACACAAATGAATTGGCCTGACTCCCAGCTGTGAGTTTGTCAGTTTTCAGCCGACCCTACAATTTTGATCAGAGCTGCCATCAGCCTTACACTTACACAGAGCTCTTCAGATTCCTCAGACCCAGAGTCTGTCATCTTCCCTTCTTCTTTCTGGGAAACAGGTTTCAGAGTAGCAGCCGTGTTAGTCTGTTTCCGCAAAAAGAAAAAGGAGTACTTGTGGCACCTTACAGACTAACCAATTTATTTGAGCATAAGCTTTCGTGAGCTACAGCTCACTTCATCGGATGCATCCGATGAAGTGAGCTGTAGTTCACGAAAGCTTATGCTCAAATAAATTGGTTAGTCTCTACGGTGCCACAAGTACTCCTTTTTCTTTCTGATAAGTCTGTAACACTATCTTATGCTTGTAGAAACTGGCATAAAAATGACCAGTGACTGGAGCCAGAAGTTCAATTGCTACATGAGCCGAAGTCACAATCACCAGGAAAATGACCTTCAATTTTAGAAACTTACACTCATAGGAAGAGTGATTCAAAATTAGCTTTTACGGTAACTCCACACTTAAAGTCGTCCCGGTTAACATTGTTTCGTTGTTACAATGCTGATCACTTAGGGAACATGCTCATTTCAAGTTGTGCAATGCTCCCTTATAACATCATTTGGTAGCCACCTGCTTTGTCCACTGCTTGCAGGAAGAGCAGCCAGTTGCAGCTAGCTGGTGGGGGGCTTGGAACCAGGGTGGACCGGCAGCCCCCCATCAGCTCCCCATTCCCTGGGCAGCAGCCGCCCAGCAGGCTATCAATTGCCAGCAGTTCAGCTGTCCCTCCCCCAATTGCCATGTGCTGCTCCTGCCCTCTACCTTGGAGCTGCTCCCTGGAGCCTCCTGCTTGCTGTGCAGGGGTGGAAGAGGGGGTTGTCAGGGTGTTCCCCTCCCCCCTGCTCCTGCACCCCAATTATCCCATTTCCATAGAGCAGGGGGGACACATGACAGGGCTCAGGACGGAGGGAGCTTCCTGGCAGCAGCTGCCATCTCAGCTTGCTGATTAACTTAAAAAGGCAATGTACTAATGAGTGGGGTCAGCGTACTTAAAGGAGCAATGTGCATTTCTCTCTCTCACACAGGATGTATGTCTCTGTCTCCCCTCCCTCCATTCGTGCTGCCTTGTAGAGTTTAAGACTACATTAACAAGTTAACCCTTGAGGGCTCAGCAATTGCTAGTTCATCATTTAGCTGTAAGGCATTCCCTGGGAAATATCCCACCCTCTGACTTCATCACCTCAACCAAGCCTCACAATAATCATCACTTCACAATCAAGCATCACAGTATTAAATTGTTTAAAACTTGTACTGTGTGCGTGTATATATATATATATGTGTGGAGAGAAAAAGAGAGAGAGAGAGACTTGTCTGGTGAAAAACCATTTCCCTGGAACCTAACCCCCCATATTTACATTAATTCTTTATGGGGAACTTGGATTTGCTTAACATCATTTCGCTTAAAGTTGCATTTTTCAGGAACATAACTATAACATTAAGCGAGGAGTTACTGTATCTGCTTTGCCAGACTCAGTAGCATCGCACAGCACAGGGGGCTTTTTAAATTAACATATTTAAAAGCCTCTAGACCCAAATCAACTGGAAAAGAGACTGATGAGACACTAGTCTAAATTTTGACTAGTCCACAACAGGATGCCACTGATATAGCAACCAAATGAATACAGATAAAGATAGTTCACAAGTTCAGCTCAGACAGGTGAAGGTTTCTGCAAGGACCAAGGAAAGGTTGCGTCCTTTCCTGTGAAGTCTTTGCCCTTGTACGCCTTCATAGTAAACATTTCCCAAGAGAGTTTTCCAGCTCCTCAGAGTCTACTGCAGCTCTCAGCACCGTGATCTTCTATCTGCCTCTCCCAAAGGGGCTGAGATGAGGGGGCCTGGAGCATTGACAGAGCTTCAAAAATAGTCACCGATACTGGCTGGGGCCAAAACCGTTGTTACAAAAGGCACATAGGGCTCCATCACAGAGGCCACAACTCTGCCACACTGGCAGCACTAACTCTAAGGGCCAGATCAAGAGCCTCAGTACAAAGCACTCCAGCTACACCTAGAAACTACTGCTGATTAAGTAAGGAAGAGAGATTACTTGAAGCCAGTCTGACCATCAAGCCTGTTCCGATAGCCAGAATCCCTGTCTCTCTCTATGCTTTAGCACATGAATGCAGCAGGAGAAAATCCAAAGGTCCCAAAAGAGAATAGTGTGAAGTGAAGAGCTTCAAAGGGGGTGCATCAAGGAGCTACTCACCCTCTTGGCACCTCCAGTCTTTTTGGCCCAACAGAATAAGAAATTAAAAGCCAGCCTGAAAATCTGGTAAGTGGTATAATCCACCCTCAGAAAGTGAAAAATTACAATTTAATATGAGACAACAGCTATGATGTAAGATGGTGATAAACTAATGCGTGATCTTAGGACCCCATTATCGTGCAAGGTGCTGTACAAAAACATGGCAGGGACCGTCTTTTAGTTCTGAAGAGACAACAGATGGAGACAGGCGGACGGGGAAGCACACAGAAACATTGAGACAATACTGGTTATAGACAGTAGTCACAGCATGCTAGCAGCCTAACAGTTGTCAAATTTTTGTAGCCAATTCGGAAAAAAAATACTACTCGTTCATTACAGCCAACTATGTATGCTGTAGGTTTCAGAGTAGCAGCCGTGTTAGTCTGTATTCGCAAAAAAGAAAAGGAGGACTTGTGGCACCTTAGAGACTAAAATTTATTTGAGCATAAGCTTCCGTGAGCTACATGATGCATCCGATGAAGTGAGCTGTAGCTCACGAAAGCTTATGCTCAAATAAATTTGTTAGTCTCTAAGGTGCCACAAGTACTCCTCATGTATGTTGTATTACAGCAGCAGAACTACAGTTAATTACAGCAACAAGTCCTTAAAATTAATCCTGTTTTTCAGTGGTTAATACCATTACTGTTTTAATGTGCACCCAGTTGAACTATAAAAAGCAACTAAATTATTTTTTTTCTGCTTCAAGGGTTTGCCCAATTACAGTGAAGAGCAACCCTCTCCCACTCCAGTTTCCTCTGCCTCACCTTTAATATTTTCATATCTGGAAAGTTTCCATCATCTTTAAATGGTCTGGGGTCATGATGGCCTTTGTATTTAGACATTTTAACACCTTCACCCTGCAAACATTTATGGACATGCTTAACTAAATGTATGCAGGACTAGGGCTTTACTTTCCATGCCACCTCCAACCCTTCCTTAAATTACTGGGTTTCAGAGTAGCAGCCGTGTTAGTCTGTATTCACAAAAAGAAAAGGAGTACTTGTGGCACCTTAGAGACTAACAAATTTATCTGAGCATAAGCTTTCGTGAGCTACAGCTCACTTCATCGGATGCATCCGATGAAAGTGAGCTGTAGCTCACGAAAGCTTATGCTCAGATAAATTTGTTAGTCTCCAAGGTGCCACAAGTACCCCTTTTCTTTTAAATTACTGGGGAAGCTTTCCGTTTTAAATACTGCATTAACATTCAGAGAGATTTAAAAAAAAAAAAAACTGGTTCTGAGATCAAATTTAGAGGTTTGTGTTTTCTGAATATTTTTGTGATGCCTTGTTATTTTGAGAGAGATGTGAAGCCAAATTTAACACCTAATTTTCATATCTAATATTGCCACAATGAAAGATCATAGGAGAGATATCATGCTACATTTACATAAGGATCAAATACCGTCAATAGTGTCTTGAACAGCATATGAATCAAAGGGTCTGATAAGAGTGCACAAAATTGTCACATACAAAATAGAAAGAAAATATGAATATTTTGGCACCTCTCTGGAACTTCAGCAAAAAGGTAGTCGATTAAGTGCATACAGAGTGCTTCTTTCACAAGGCATGAGACCACCACCTTATACTGTTACCAGCTCAGGAAGTGAGCAAGCTATTGAGCTCAGAAACCCAAATTCAGATGAAATTTACGTTTAGAATGAATTGCGAGGCCAACCAAGGTTTGTTTTCCTTTAAGCAGAAACAACAGGGTGCATGGAGATAGGTGTGTCTTAGTTCATTATTGCTGAGCTATCACAATGATTATTGCTACTCATATAGATTTTTGTTTATTTTAGTTTTTATTAATCCAATTACTGCCACAAGGAAATTAAATGAAAAAGCTTTTTAATGAAATGATGTCAGGTGTTGACACAAGGGAACAGTGACAAGGAAATCCAGAGTTAAGAGTGCCAATCATCTTTCTCTTATTTCAAGGTTGGTATATTTCCTATCAATTTAGCAGAACTGAGCCATCTGTACTTTGTTACCTAGGCACAATAAAGTGATCTGTGAGAGCTATTTTCCAGCAGTTTAAACTAGTGACCAGGAATCAGGAAGTCCTACACTCTAATCCCAACATACAGGGGCTGTCATTGAAGTCGTGACAAGAGAATTTCACGCCTCTGCCTCAGTTTTTCCTTCTATAACATAAGGGGAAATAGAAAAGGAGTACTTGTGGCACCTTAGAGACTAACAAATTTATTAGAGCATAAGCTTTCGTGAGCTACAGCTCACTTCATCGGATGCTTATGCTCTAGAGACTAACAAATTTATTTGAGCATAAGCATCCGATGAAGTGAGCTGTAGCTCACGAAAGCTTATGCTCAAATAAATTTGTTAGTCTCTAAGGTGCCACAAGTCCTCCTTTTCTTTTTGCGAATACAGACTAACACGGCTGCTACTCTGAAACCTGTCATAAGGGGAAATAGTTGGTTTTCTACCTCTCTAATCAATTAATCTTCACAGTAGCTCAATATTTGTGACATGCTTCTAACTGTGCTTAGATAGGACACTGATGGGGCCCTAGAACTACTAAAGATTTCAGGGCAGCGTCAGCAGTCACTCTAAATTCCCTTGGTTTAACCAGAGTACATTCAATCCCCTAACATTTTAGAGTTTCACCTTATGTTTATTTTAAACACTGTGGAAATAACGTGCCCCTCTCTTGACCAAACGTACCTTCAATCGAAAGTAACACTCTGGTGAGGCAAAGACTTTTCTGCATTTCTGTTCTGTCCTAGGTGGACAGAGTTAGGTACAAGCACCCAGTGTTTAGACGGTAAGACACAAGAAAGAAAGAAGCATACTGAAAAGTACAACCACAAATAAAAAAAAAAAAAAACAACAACAACAACGGATCGTTACTACCAAGATAGAAAACTTTCTATGCAAATAAGAATCACTAACCACACCATCCCGCAGACTAGCGGAGCAAACCTTATTGTATGAAATCACCACACACCACTCAATGGAAGAACAGCTACAAAAAAGAATCCATGTGTTACATAATCACTGGACGTGCCAGTTCAGAGATGGGTCTTAAACTGCAACATACAGCACGTAGGCAGAGACGCAGTTGAAACCAGCTGCCAAGGAGCTCTCGCTAATTAGCGATTATAGCCATCGGTTATGCATAACAGCTACTGTCCAAAACGACGCTTAGGCGATGTACAAGCAACAGGAGGCAGGCTCCCTACACCAAGGCGTTCACACACGAGGGTGGTGGCGCCGCTTTTAAGCTTCGGGCGCAGCTTGCCCGTTTCTAATGCCCCGGCGCCGCTCGGGAAGCCGCTGGAAGCAGAGGCACCCACGGAAGGCTACGGCCCGGGCCGCTCAGCCTCTCGGCGCCCCGCGCTGCGGAACTCTGCACCCGGACCGTCCCTCCCCCGCGCACGGCGCTGGGCAGGGGGCCATGGCCGGAGCCGCGCCCAGCCTCGCAGAGCCCTTGGCGCAGGCAGGGCCTCGAGCTCCCCGCCCCTGGGGGCAGCTCGCTGGGGGGCCGCCCCCCGCCCAGCCTCGGCGGAGCGGGCAGGTGGGTCAGCGCCCCGCGAACAGACGCCGCGAGACCGCGGGCGGGGGGAGGCCCCCAGCGCAGCGGGGAACCGAGCGGGGCAGGTCCGCGAGCCCGGTGGCAGCGCGGACTCACCTCGCACGCAGAGCAGGGACATGGCGCGGGCCCCGCGCGGCTCCCCTCAGCCGGGCCCGCCTCAGCTCGCTCCCCGCGCTCTCCTCATGCCCCCGCCCGGGCACGGCGGCTCCGGACCGTCCGCAGCGCCGCCTCCCCTCCGGCCGGGGCGCGGCGAGTCAAGGCGCGGAGCGGGGCCGGGCGGACGGCGGCGCCATGACCCGGGGGAGGGCCGCCCGGGGCCGCGGGGACGGTCGCCGGCTCTACGGGGCAGCGCCGCGGCCAATCCCGGCCCGAGGGGGCGGGGCTTGGACAGGTGAGTCGCCCCCTCCCACCTGGGGCTCGCCCCGCCCCGCGCCCCAGAGAACACACCCCCCCATCCCGGCCCCGCCCTCAGCGCTGACCCAGCCCCGCCCCCCGGAGAACGCTCCTAAGCCGGCCCCGCCCCCCGGAGAACACCGCCCGCCTCCAGCCCGGCCCCGCCCTCAGCGCTGACCCAGCCCCGCCCCCCGGAGAACGCTCCTAAGCCGGCCCCGCCCCCCGGAGAACACCGCCCGCCTCCAGCCCGGCCCCGCCCTCAGCGCTGACCCAGCCCCGCCCCCCGGAGAACGCTCCTAAGCCGGCCCCGCCCCCCGGAGAACACCGCCCGCCTCCAGCCCGGCCCCGCCCTCAGCGCTGACCCAGCCCCGCCCCCCGGAGAACGCTCCTAAGCCGGCCCCGCCCCCCGGAGAACACCGCCCGCCTCCAGCCCGGCCCCGCCCTCAGCGCTGACCCAGCCCCGCCCCCCGGAGAACGCTCCTAAGCCGGCCCCGCCCCCCGGAGAACACCGCCCGCCTCCAGCCCGGCCCCGCCCTCAGCGCTGTCCCAGCCCCGCCCCCCGGAGAACGCTCCTAAGCCGGCCCCGCCCCCCGGAGAACACCGCCCGCCTCCAGCCCGGCCCCGCCCTCAGCGCTGTCCCAGCCCCGCCCCCCGGAGAACGCTCCTAAGCCGGCCCCGCCCCCCGGAGAACACCGCCCGCCTCCAGCCCGGCCCCGCCCTCAGCGCTGACCCAGCCCCGCCCCCCGGAGAACGCTCCTAAGCCGGCCCCGCCCCCCGGAGAACACCGCCCGCCTCCAGCCCGGCCCCGCCCTCAGCGCTGTCCCAGCCCCGCCCCCCGGAGAACGCTCCTAAGCCGGCCCCGCCCCAGTCAGCAGGAGCTGCAGCTTCTCATCTGTGGCGGGGGCAGAGAACGAGCGTAGCCCGCCGTTCTACAAGCCTGAACCCCTGGTCAGTGCCCCGGCCCCGGCCCCGGCCCCGGCCGCCACGCGAAGGGGGAGTGAAATGATGCAAGACAGAATGGTGCTGTTTTACACCCACTTGGCCCAGGGGCACAGCCGTGAAGAATCACATTCTGTAGCTCTGGCTGGTCGAGCCTGATCTCCTGCCGGGGTCCCAGACCAGGTGAGGTGGAACTCTTCGTTTCTGCCTTCAGACATTTAACAGTTACATGTGAGTAGTTACATCGTGTGACTGGTTCTCAATGCTCCCACCACTGGGGTGTCACCATGAGTGCTCTGGCAACCCAAACATTTCAGATCAGAGGTAAGGTACTCCATGGACCACAAGCTGGGAGCAGGGGCAGAAGACACACCAGACAATGCCCTATTTTGTATTGTTAATGTAATGACAGTAGTTTGCTATGTTAGTCCATACAGGCTCTCACCTGTATGGAGTTCCCAAATATGTGTGTGCGCACACCTGCTAATTGAGATTTTTTTTTTTAAACTAGCAATGGCAGAAAATAAAGGGTGCAAATACTAGAGTTGCCCACTCTGTTACAGAAAGAATAGAATCATAGAATATCAGCGTTGGAAGGGACCTCAGGAGGTCATCTAGTCCAAACCCCTGCTCAAAGCAGGACCAATCCCCAACTAAATCATCCCAGCCAGGGCTTTGTCAAGCCTGACCTTAAAAACCTCTAAGGAAGGAGATTCCACCACCGCACTAGATGTAACCCATTCCAGTGTTTCACCCCCCTCCTAGTGAAAAAGTTTTTCCTAATATCCAACCTAAACCTCCCCCACTGCAACTTGAGACCATTACTCCTCGTTCTGTCATTTGCTACCCCTGAGAACAGCCCAGCTCCATCCTCTTTGGAACCCCCTTTCAGGTAGTTGAAAGCAGCTATCAAATCCCCCCTCATTCTTCTCTTCCGCAGACTAAACAATCCCAGTTCCCTCAGCCTCTCCTCATAAGTCATGTGTTCCAGTCCCCTAATCATTTTTGTTGCCCTCCGCTGCACATTTTCCAATTTTTCCACATCCTTCTTGTAGCGTGAGGCCCAAAACTGGACACTCTACTCCAGATGAGGCCTCATCAATGTTGAATAGAGGGGAACGATCATGTCCCTCCACCTGCTGGCAGTGCCCCTACTTATACATCCCAAAATGCCATTGGCCTTCTTGGCATCAACAGCAAAATGTTGACTCAAACAGAAAGAGTAGTTCCTAAATACATGCAGTGAAGTGAGTTGGGCTCTGGCGAGCAGGTACAGATTGTCCAGCTAGTCCACCCCCTCGTACTTTACAGAGAGAAAACTGTACTAAAGGAAATGAAAATAGCAAAAGCAATGGGCTTTGGGATCCTTCCAGGTGTTAGATGAATGTAAGATTATTTAAGCAGCTTACAGCTATTCATAATATGCATAATGAGCATTTCTCTAATCTAATTTTGACGATCTCTCCCAATGGGGCCTCTAATGCATGGAGGATAATTTCATTTTATGATAATGCTATTATATGAGAGTTCTTTGTATAGTCCAGTCCTTTGAGAGAAGATTGTGTTTTGAAATATGCACTGAGCTAATGGGCTCCCCAGCTATAAAAGTACAGGGTGAGCTTGATCCTGCTCCCAATGAAATCAGGAGCAAAACTCCTATTGGCTTCCTTAGGAGCAGGATGGAGCCCTGCATGGAGCCTCTATTTTGCTATCTCTTCCTATTTGCTTTTCACTGCAGTTCCTCTTGTTGGCAAAGCAAATAAAAAAAACCAAAGTTAAGCAAAATATTCAAAACATATGAATGAAACCCCAGTTGATTTATATAAGCTTCACTTATGACATGTGGGCCAAACATGACTTGCTCGTGGCTGCAAAAGAGCAGGCATCAGGCCACTGCAGCCTCCGCTAAGGGAATCTAGGTTTGTTGTGGAAATCACCACATCTCTCAGAAGTCTGGGATTTGGTTTGTGTTCCAGGCAGTCCTTCAAGGAGTGCAAAGTGAATCAACTAATTTACAGGTTTCAGAGTAGCAGCCATGTTAGTCTGTATTCACAAAAAAGAAAAGGAGTACTTGTGGCACCTTAGAGACTAACAAATTTATGTGAGCATAAGCTTTCGTGAGCTACAGCTCCTTGAATCAACTAATTTAGCTTCACAAAACACAATTCGCTGTAAGCCAAAAGATTTAACACAGGTCTGGTAATTACCCACAATGGAATTTGGACTGGATAGCAGAATTACCACCCCTGCTCTTATGAATGATCCTTTGGCATTTTGCCCAGTCACAAATGGTCAGGACCTCAGTTTTACATCTCATGTGGAGATACTCCCTTGCCCCTGCTCCCCTTCACAATACCATCTAGCACCCTGCTGAGGGCATGAGTCAGAGGAAAGAGCATGCCCACCCCTTATTGCCGTGTTCTAGGGTTGTCTTGGAAATCTTCTATATATGCATACTAACCCGGCCAATGCCACTTGGTTCCCAAGTGATGGCCCACCTTAGCCCTAGTGGTATGGCTGCAGGTTAGTTGCTAGACTGAAACATCAAAAAAGGACAAAACGCAGGATATGTAAGTTCTGGAGACAAGATGACATTACCTAAGCTACTTACTGAAGTACACTTACAAGAGTGTAAAGGTCCTTTTGGGGAGTTGCTACTGGGTGCTTTGTAAGTTAAACTGTTTTACATTTGCTTTTACTTCTGTAATGAACTTGAGTGGTGGGCAAAGCACAGCAGGAACTATTTTTGCTGAAGTGGTGCCAGTCAATTGGGCTACTATGGATAGGCAAGACTCCTGGCTCTGATGCTGCCCAAAATGAAAGTGGGCAAGGGACAGTCTGATGTGGGTGTGCTGTTCCCATGGCTCTTTGCCCCTGTGGGAAGGGTGTGGCAGAACCTATTGAAAGGGTCACGTATGACATCCTGCCTATATTTCGGTATCTTTCATAGGGCATTCCTGCCCTGTGGCACCTCCTGCTGAATTATTGTGGCCCTGCAGGTACTTCCTGCCTCAGTTTCCCTTCTCAGGAAGCCAATAACTGCAGGCACTTTTGATACTTGACTCAATAATACCCTCCTTAGGGCTTGTTTATTACAAAATCTCATGCAAAAGGGGCAAGGACAAAGTGTCCCAAATAAATCAAAAGTGCTTCTGGCTTTCAGCATTCCTCTGACGCCTGCCCTCCTAGCTCCATTCCCAGTCCCCTCAGGGTTCTCTGTGTCTTTTCTTTATGGCAGGAATCCCCAGCTCTCCTCCTGGAGCTGGGCTGCAATTTGTGTCCCTCGCTGGCCCTTACTGAATCCTCAGGCTCAGAGGGTTTAGCAGGCTTCTGCTGGTGTCTGATCCCTGCTAAATCAGGGCCTGGTAGGAGCCTTCTTACTCCCTTCTCTGTCTGCAGGCATCTACCCTGCTATGAGGGAGGACTTATTGGAAATCAAGATTTATGCTGGTCCCGTTCTCCCATCTCATCCCCAATTGGTTGGGGGAGAGGGGACCCTTGATCCGCCCTTTCTGCAAGGTTTCTGGCTCTGGGCCTTTAAAGAAACAGTACCGGGGTTTCCACCCCATCCCTAGCTGCTCTTGGGACTGCTTTTTTTCCTATCAATATCTCCCAGGTCTTTGCATCTATAATCCTACCTCTCAACAAAAGAGCCTTGCCAAGTGACAGGGTGGACTGACCAGCAGGCAGTACTTCCAGTGTTTAATCTGTAATGAAAGAAGTGCCAGGGCCAAGCAATTAGGTGCTGGGGCTCAAGCAATTTTTATACATTCATCACTGATGCAGCAAGACCAAAGGCGCCAGGGCTGTGAACTGCCGATCCTAGAGGTGCTGGGGCTCAGCCCTGGAACAAATTAAGCTCTGAGTACTTCCCTCAAGGGGCAGGCTATCCCTTACGCTGTCATTCTAGGCATTTATACTGTACTTGTCACCGCAGGGTCAAAGCACTGTTTTATCATCCCAAGAGATTAATAACCACAATTTGGCAGAATACGTTTCAGGTTTGGAATGGAGCATTTGAGGAGGAACAACGGGTTTTTGCATATAAAAACTGAGTTATAAACTATTAAATTGTAGCATAAGTTCTCTGTGGTGATTAAACGTGGAACGTGTTGGGCTCTATGTATAGAGAATGGGCTGTGTAACTGGATAATCCTTACACACACACACACAAACTCTTGTGACGTGCAGGATATGTAAAGGAAGGGTTAATTTTTGTCCCATATTCTACAGTATCCTCCACTCTCTGTTTGCTTCTCAGAGATATGTCTGTCATGAGTATGTGTCAATGACTAAACTTCTCTCCGGGATGCTGAGAGGGAAGAATTGAAATGTTCCCGTAAACAAGGTGGGAGATGAGCTAATGATATCTGGTGCACCTAAAGGGATAGGGGACTTAGGCTGTCCTTTGTATGCATTGGGAGTGTGTCGTGCAGGAGGCTTTGTGCCAGTGGCAAGGTAGCTGGGCATGGGAGCACCCCTCTGCTCCCACACGACAGTCACTGTATACATCACTTTCACAAAGCACATAACAGGTCTTGTGCTGATTTGTTCCGTTATCAAGTGTAGCATAGGCGGTAGTGAAGGATGTATCATTGTGAAGGCTGGGTTCCAACTCCTCCTTTTCAGCAGCCCGTAAACGGCGCATGTTCCGTCTGTGCACCATACACTATACCACACTTCCAATCCGTTTCCAAGTGAAGTTCAAGGTATTGTTCTAAAAAGCCTTGTATGATCTGGCTCCTGTGTATCTTAGAGACAGGGGCCAGATCCACAGCCCTGTGCAAATCAGTCAAGCTGCTTTGAAGTCAATGGGGCAATGGTGATTTACACCAACCAAGGATCTGCTCCCGGAGGCCCAGTGCAGCTGCAGGGAGGGACTCTAAGGGCTTGTCTACACATACAGTGCTGCTATAGCCCTTAGTGAAGGCTCTGCCTATGCCAACAGGAGAGCTTCTCCCATGGACCTAGGTACTCCAACTCCCCGAGAGGTGGTAGCTTTGTTGACAGGAGAAGCCCTCCTGTTGCCATGGTGCTGTCAACATCAGAGATTAAGTTGCTATAACTGTCTCTCCAGGGTGTGGATTTTCCGTATCACTGAGAGACATAGTTAGACTGCCATAAATTTGTGGTATAGACCAAGCCTTAGCCACTTTTCCATTCTTCCTCTCCTGTTTTATTAGAAAGGAAAACCCTGCAAACTGTGCTGCTAATCTGCCATCATCTGACTTTCTTCCACCCTCTTCCCTCTGCTTGTTTGTAAAAACCAACTTGTGTCTTGGGCCATGTCTACACTACCAAATATGTCAGCAAAACGTATGTCTCTCGGGGTGTGAAAAAACAACCCACAAGCAACATACATTTTCATCGGCATAAAGGGCAGTGTGGGCAGCGCTATGTCAGCAGGAGAGCTTCTCACACCATCATCACTACCACCGCTTGTTGAGCTGGTCTTATGATGGTGACGGGCGCACTCTCTCCCATCAGCATAGAGCGGTGTTACAGCAGCGCAACCGCATCGGTCCCGTGGTGCCGCTGTAAGCCCGCTAGTGTAGACATGGCCTGAGTTTAAACGTAAACTCTCTGGGATGGGGATTGTCATTTACTGTGTTCGTAGCACAAGAAGACCCCACTAGGAGTGAAGTCTGTGAGTGTTGCTTTAATACAGGTCAATGGCCGAATGATGCTGCCCAGTTTTTAAAACTACAACACATCTTGGTACCACGATATTAATCACCACAGCCATCTGCAGCAGCAGTCTCTTTGGTAATGCCCATGCACGGTAACCTATACAGGGATCAGTATGAATGAAATGTAATTTTCTGTGGGATTACCTTAATTATAGATTAAAAACTCTCTATTGATGTCATGCAAGGCACTTTCCCATTGACTAGAGTTCAAGGATCTATACAAATCTTTGTTCCAGGCTTGGCACAGGCAATCTAAATTAGGGAAGGCCTTTGGTGCCAGGAAGTCATAACAGGATATAGCTAGTCAGGTGAACCTATGGAGCTCTCTCCATATCAACAACAATTCTGCTCAACTAGCTCTTGATTCCCAAGACTGTGTGTTAGCCACAAGACTTTTTCCTCTTCATGACAGGTTTCAGAGTAGCAGCTGTGTTAGTCTGTATTCGCAAAAAGAAAAGGAGTACTTGTGGCACCTTAGAGACTAACAAATTTATTTGAGCATAAGCATCCAATGAAGTGAGGTGTAGCTCACGAGAGTTTATGCTCAAATAAATTTGTTAGTCTCTAAGGTGCCACAAGTACTCCTTTTCTTCTTCCCCTTCATCTTTTCCATGACTAGAGGGCTGGGAGAGGGGTTAGATCATTACTGACCAATAGTTGTGGGAGCATCAAGGAGTTGAATATGACTTTCAAAATCTATTTAACATTCTCTTCTCTTTCCTGAAGGCGACACCTGGGGGGGGGGCAAGAAGGGTCACATGCCCCTCCCCAGACGCCTCTGGGGGGCACATTCAGCAGAGAACCACAGGGGCGAAAGGAGCAGAACGTGTGGCCATTGGACAGCCCCATGCTGGCAGCTCCTCTGATGTAGCTGTACTGCTCCCCACCCTGCCCCCAGCCCTGCCACGCAGCTGTGTCTCCTGGGGTCTGTACAGCCCCCCGGAGGACAGGGCTGGGGGCGGAGGCAGTACTGGTACAGCCATGCCAAAGAAGCTGCCAGCATGGGGCCACCCGGTGGCCCCACGTTCTGCTCCTTTCGCCACTGCAGTTCCTGGGAGAGCCCCGTGGCACTGAACTGAACTGCAGGGCTCTCCCGGGAACTGCAGTGGTGAAAGGAGCAGAACATGGGATCGCCACTGCCAGGAGCCAACGCCCCGTGCCAGCAGCTCCTCCGGTGTGGCAGTACCGGTACCGCCCCCAGCCCTGTCCTCCTGTGGGACTGTACAGACCCCAGGAGACGCAACTGCGTGGAAGAGCTGGGGGCAGTACAGCCGCGCTGGAGGAGCTGCTGGCATGGGGCCGCTCTCCTTTCGCCTGAAATCCATATCCACTCCAACGGGAGGACAGAGCCCCCACCCCCACCTGTGGTACCATGGGCTGGAGAGAGCGCAGAGGCCCAGGCTGGGGGTGAGACAAGGAGGAGTCGGGGGGGGGGGCTCACATGGGGAGGTCACATGCCCCCCTTTAGCTGGTGCCCCGCTTTGTGTCCCTCCCATGAGTCGCCCAATCCCAGATTTACTCTCACACAAAGTGGCATTATTTAGCAATACAAATTCTGCAATACGAAAAAATGCTTCCCCTAACTGGGAAATACTTTTTAAACAATGAACACCTTTCCCATCCTGGCTCCATAAAATCCACAGAAAGATAAACTACAGTCTATAAACTCTTAGACTCATAGTAACATCGGGCTGGAGGGAACCTCAAGAGGTCATCTAGTCTATCCCGCTGCGCTGAGGCAAGATTAAGTATACCTAGAGCAGGGGTACTCAACTTCATTGCGTCGTGAGCCTCTTCCGACAACAAAAATTACCACATGACCCCAGGACGGGGACTGAAGCCCGAACCCTCCTGAGCCTGCTGGCCTGGGCGGAGAGGCCAAAGCCGCAGGAGGACCAAAGTCCAAGGGCTTCAGTCCCAGGCAGGGGCCGTGTAACATGAGCCCCGCCGCCCAGGGCTGAAGCCAAAAGCCGAGCCCAGCTGCCCAGGGATGAACCCCTTGGACTTCAGCCCCAGGTGGTGGAGCTCAGGCTTCGGCCACAGGTGGTGGGGTTCAGGCTTCAACCCCAGACCCCAGCAAGTCTAAGCCAGCCCTGGTTACCCCATTAAAATGGGGTCATGACCCATTTTGAGATCCCAACCCACAGTTTTAGAACTGCTGACCTAGACCATTCCTAGCTACAAGCAAGGCCTTTTGTACTCTACTGCAGCAAACTAGACTAAACTCTCTACCTGGCCCTGCTGGTTTCTCTTGTGCTCGGGTGCAGCAGGCTGGAAATTTTGCGGTAGCTTCATGTAAACTAAAAAAATGGAGGATTTTACTGTATTAATTATGAAAATAGATAATACAATCAACCCAGTGTCCCCCATGTATATTGACTTTGTATGCAATTTGTTTTAGGTTGCGTGCATGTGCACACACACACACGTCTCAGTCATCAGTGTACCACAGCTCTTTATTCTGATTTTGTTTAAGTGCAGCATGGGCATTGTCGTGGGGAAGGTGGAAGTGTTGGCAGCTGAGTAGGGGGCAGTTGTGGCTTTTGGCATCTGTGGTAGAACGAAAGGCAGCTTGGCATTGCTGAAGACACACAGTAGCTGGATGTTCCTACCTAAGGGACCAGCAGTGAAATATTAACAATGGTGACATTTAAATTGTCATCTTTGGATTTCAGAGTTAACATCCCAATGAGAGAAACTGGGCAGCTCACACTTCTTTCAGCTGCTGTTTCAGGCACTCTGCTGACTCAGGAAAGCAACTATGTATGACTTATAATTTTGGTTCATTTTTAAGGCTTTCTTTGTAACCATAGGGGCTAGAATATGACTACTGCCAACACACACGTCTCTGGCAATAAGGGGCCAAATTCAGATTTGCAGTGAGAATAGCAAAGTTACTTTTGCTTATACTAGGTCTAAATTTAGCCCAAGGTGTCTAAGTAGGATCCTCAGATACATGCTGCAGAGCAGATAGTTTAGGGAGAAAAAACCCTACATTTCTGGCCTTCATCATGTGGCTCTTCATCACTGGCATTCCTAGAACAATATCCCACTTCATCTTCTCTAGCAGTAATAATTAATCATTTGGGACCAACCAGACCCCAATCAACTGCAGCTGAAAAAGTCATCCTCATTACGAAAAGGTGGCACCCACCCACTCTGCTTTGCCAGCTGTTTTACAGCTGCATGTTTACTAAGTGTATGTATACTCATAAACCACTATAGTGGCAAAATTGCATCACAGTAGTGCTTCAGTGAAGACACTACCTATGCCAGTTACCCTGACCTAATTTCCTAGTGTAGACCAGACTGAAGTTTCTTTACTAAAGGAGCTGTAGTGCAACTATCATTAGGTTTGAGGTAAACTGTCCTTTCCTTCTCTCCCCCTGCCCCATTACCCCCTATTTTTATGGATTTAATGGCTCTGTCATAAAAATGGATCAGGCTGAAACCTGGCATGTAACATATCCCAGAGGAGGCTTTATTTTTAAGTCAAAAAGCATTTACATCTGTTAAACCCTTTTCCTATTATGCAACTGCCAAAAAAGTCATTTCAGACCTGTTTTTTGTGCTAAGCTCTAAAGATGAAAAACCTTTGCGTTCACCCAATGACATTTGGCAGGAATTCAGTACTGAATGTAAGCTAAACTTTTTATGAACACTAATAGCATTGGGGGAAGAGAAATCTTGGGAAACAGCCCTCATTTAAGTTCACAGATTGGGAGGAAATGATGAGCATGCTTAGCTGGTATTTTTACCCCATTTATTTAGTAATGCAACCTTCTATTTCTAGCACACCCAGAGAACCTCAAAGGCCTCTCCACACGGATATACGCTATCTCAGCTATACATATGAATCATTCCATCAACCACTGAAACACTAAACCCTCCTCCAGAGTAGATCACCGCTGATACAGAATAGCACCTCCAACAGCTAAGCCCAGTAAGTGAAAACCAACGTAGACAAATGGAAGTGCAGGGAGGCAGAATGTATGTAGTTCTCTGTTGCAGTTGGACCAAAAAACTGGCTTAAGACTCCAGCTCTTCAGAACAGCACCCTGGGCCATTAGTTCAGTGCTAAATCAGAGGGAAGGGCAGCCTCTACTGCAGCCACAGCCATAGCTAGATTCCCAGGCAAGAAGGGATGTGTAACAGGGTGGCTTGCCAGTGGGCTAGAGAGCCTGGGGCTAAGCCAGCTCTGATTACACAGGACAAGCCACACCTGGGTTGAATCAGATGGTCCCAGGGGAAAAGGCAGCGGGGAAACTCCTGCAGTGAGGGAGGTGCAGCGGGTCGCTGGAGCCAGGATGGAGCGAATGGACAGTTTTATGTTTGTTTGAGAGCTTTGTTCGTTTAATAACCTAGACCCTATGCAGGGCTCTGACTGAAAGGGACCATGGAGCCTGGGGAAGGGAGAAACAGGGGCAGGGCACAGCAGAGGCACTCCTGGCCACAATGGTGTGCTCAGGTGGACACTGATTCCAGCCAGAGTCACCCCAGTGCCAAATGCAGAGATTACAATAAACTCTCTGCTCCTGCTTGAGATTCCCCTGTTCATGCTTCAAGGATCACAGTAGCTCTTTTGGCCACAGCATCCGAGCTAGGAGCTCATGTTCAGCTGACTATCCTCCAAGAGCGCCAGTTCTTGGGAGTCCCTGCCTCCCAGGATTCAGTCCCCCATGGTCTGCATTCTTTGTCTCTAGGTGTATGCATTTCCGTTTAGCTATATTAAAATGCATGTTCGCTTGCACTCAGTTGATCAAATGATCCAGATGGCTCTGTGACCTGTAGCAGCTGGTTTTTTGCCTTCTAGTTCTCCCATCTGGATATTTCCCAGACCAAACACTGCTCAGTTTGTGACGTTGGGAGGAAGGATGGTGCTTAGGCCACTGACCTGAGACTCAGGAGACCCAGGTTAAATTTCCACTCCACCATACACTCCCTGTGTCACTTACGCTCTGTGCTTCAATTCCTCATCTGTACAATGGAGACAACATCACTTCCCTGCCTGCCTGGGGTGCTGAGGGTAAATGCATGAGAGATGGTGAGGCACTCGGATACGATGGCTATAGAGACACAAGGCAGTCTGCCTGCCTTTGGATTATGAATCTCTCCTCCAAAAGGCTGGGCAAAAGCAGCTCCTTTCATCTGGGAGAAAACCTGTTAACGTAATGGAGTGGCTTGCATAGGAGCTGACCTTTGCATTACAACTGCTTGGTAGCAAAAGATGACTCTTAGCCATTCAGGTTTGAGTCAACAGAACTTTACTCTTCTCAGTGCAATTATCCTAAACTCCAGAAACACAGGGCTTACCTGCACTGGGGCAGGAGCCTTCACTTCCTGGCGCTGCTGTTGATCTCATGACAGGAATCTTTCAGGTAACACAATATAACGCAAGTATCCAGCAGTTAGCCGGGAGCAGTTTATGAGCCGTGTCTGACCTATGAATTCCACAGCATGGCCAATAGTTTGTGTAAACTACAGATCCAAGCATGTGACTCTCCATCGTGGCCTGGCCAGCCTGGCCCTTGTTGCTTGTTGGGACTCATACTTCCCACAGACTGGACCTCTGCATTACAAATGAGGGCAGCTGCACAACCCTGTCATTGCACATCATGTGCAGCCAATGTGGCCCTCAGTCCGGTGAAATCGGGATGCTCCTTTAGCAGCTGTGTCTTTGTGGTGCTACAAAGCACGTGCATTCCTGTGCCTTGGACCGCTCTCGCTGGACAAACAGCACTAAGAGCAAGACCTCAGGAATTCTGTTCTACTAGAGCTTTAACTCCTATCTTTCCGTTGGTGTAGACAGGCCATGCAACGCTCAGCGGCCAAAGCCAGTGTTCGCTAACGTAGGTGCTTACTGTCAGGCATCCACATCCATGTTTAGGCACCAAAATAAGTGTCCTGATTGGCAGAGGTTCAGAGCACTGGGAGCCCCCACTAGCCTTCACTGGAAGCCGTAGGTGGTCAACACCTCTGAATGTCAATGGGGGTTATGGGGGCTCAGCACCTCTGAGAATTTGGTTTCTTAGGTGCCAAAACGCTGACTAGGATGCCTGACTCTAGACACCTCACTCTAGACTGTTGGGCTCAAGGAGTAGTGATCAACGGCTCGATGTCTAGTTGGCAGTGGGTATCAAGCGGAGTGCCCCAGGGGTCGGTCCTGGGGACAGTTTTGTTCAACATCTTTATCAGTGATCTGGAGGATGGTGTGGATTGCACCCTCAGTAAGTTCGCAGATGACCCTAAACTGGGAGGAGAGGTAGATATGCTGGAGGGTAGGGATAGGGTCCAGAGTGACCTAGACAAATTGGGGTATTGGGCCAAAAGAAATCTGATGAGGTTCAACAAGGACAAGCACAGAGTCCTGCACTTAGGAAGGAAAAATCCTATGCCCCGCTACAGGCTGGGGACTGACTGACTGGCTAAGCAGCAGTTCTGCAGAAAAGGACCTGGGGATTACAGTGGATGAGAAGCTGGATATGAGTCAGCAGTGTGCCCTTGTTGCCAAGAAGGCCAACGGCATATTGGGCTGTATTAGTAGGAACATTGCCAGCAGATCGAGGGAAGTGATTATTCCCACTCTATTCGGGACTGGTGAGGCCTCACCTGGAGTACTGTGTCCAGTTTTGGGCCCCCCACTACAGAAGGGATGTGGGCAAATTGGAGAGAGTCCAGTGGAGGGCAACGAAAATGATTAGGGGGCTGAGGCACATGACTTACGAGGAGAGGCTGAGGGAAGTGAGCTTATTTAGTCTGCAGAAGAGAAGAGTGAGGGGAGATTTGATAGCAGCTTCAACTACCTGAAAGGGGCTTCCAAAGAAGATGGAACTTGGCTGTTCTCAGTGGTGGCAGATGACAGAACAAGGAGCAATGGTCTCAAGTTGCAGTGGGGAGGTCTAGGCTGGATATTGGGAAACGCTATTTCAATAGGAGGGTGATGAAGCGCTGGAATGGTTTCCCTAGGGAGGTGGTGGAATCTCCATCCTTAGAGGTTTTTAAGGCCCGGCTTGACAAAGCCCTGGCTGGGATGATTTAGTTGGGGTTGGTCCTGCTTTGAGCAGGGGGTTGGACTAGATGACCTCCTGAGGTCTCTTCCAACCCTGATATTCTATGATTTCCTAAACAGATGAAAGTTAAGTTACATACTCTTTATAACTAATACCTTGCATTCCAGTTCTAATCCTGGATTTTCATTTAAATTACAGTACAGAATACCGGACAGCCACCTCCCACCCTCCAAAAAAAAGCTGAATGTTATTTCAAATTGCTCAGACTTTCACACGAGTCGTATAGTTTTGCTAATCATCGTCCTGGACCTGGCTGGGTACTTTGGGAAGTGCTTCGTTCTGATTGTTCTGACATTTTATTGACTGCTTGGTCAATGTTTTATTTGCCCTCAAAAGTCTTTTTTTTTTTTTTTTTTTTTTTTTTTTTTTTTTAAATGGGTAAGTAACCTAAATCTTGAGCTGTAATCTAACCCCATTGTGCCACTTTAGCACAGGAAAAACGTGAGAAAGCACAGAGATCTTCCTAACTGAAGATTTCCTTCCTGTCATTTATAATAAGGCTCCTTTACATCATTCTGGCAATGTAGGAGCCTTAAAACTTTCACAGGGTTTTATCCCCTGTCTCTCTAGGCTGCTCCAGGCACACTGGAACAGACACACTGCCTGACCTGCTGTGGAAGAGGAGCGTGTCCCCTGGCAGACTCTTTTTCTGTGCGGTGGTGGGGGTGACTTAAATACTGGGTCAGAGTTTGTGAAAACTAGTCCCCACATGCTGTTCAGAAGAAGATGCAGCATTGCAAGGTGGAATCTGTCGTTTCTGTGGGCTACAGCTCAGCATTGAAGATGTCTGTGCACCACACTTCAGTTACTCAGATGAATTTAATCTTGTAACATCTGTATAAGTCTGAGATCCAGCCAAAGCAAGGTCTGTTGGAAAATATGATCCTTTTGAAATTTTCAGCAGGATATTTCCAAGTAAGATCTTACAGACAAGGGCGATCTTTTTGTCTTGTTTGTACAGAACCCAGCACAATGGGGTCCTGACCCATGATGAGGGCTCTTGGGCATTTTTGCAATTCAATAATAAATGTCCTTAAAGGTGACTGTACTGGGTGAATTTGGGACCTGGTCTTCAAACTGTTTGCTCGGCCTTTGAGTGAAACACGTTAGCAAATACAAATACAAAAAGCAGCGTTTTAAATGAGCGACCCCCCTCTTCCCTCCTCCGTTTCTCAGGCTTCACTGCCACTGACCCCCTGCTGCCATACCAGACCTAGTTGAGTCATCTGGGCAGTCCCCTGGGAAAAGGAGGGCAGGCAAGGCCAGGGTGTCTAACGCATGAAATAAGGAGGAGAAAACCTTGACCTTTCAGGCCTTCTTTATTCATCGTAAAGCAGCAAGAAAAGGGCATGAGATGTTTTTTCTCCTGTTGTGCAGAGCTCTGTATTCTGCACTGTCCACAGTAACAGAAGTCCAACTAGCCTGTTACTGTTTATGAAAGTCAGCAAAGGTGGGAGACACAGACTGGTCCAAAGTGGATTGTTTAACTTGAAGTGTGATAAGGGCACTGCAAGGCTCCTGCAGAGACGGGTTGCCATGCCAATGAGCTGCAAGAGTCTAGAAATAGGAGGGAATGTTTCCAGATGAAATCACCCACATGTGTTTTCATTGGTTACTTTTAAGGGGATGAGGCTGTCGCCCGTTCTAGGACACTGGTCATGCGGCAGCAGTGGGATGAGTGGACTGGGAGGAGCATGCTTTACCATCACGGGACCCTGGAATTTCCCAGGAGACTCCCAGCCCTTCATTGTCCTGCCCCTGAAAGGGACCCTGACCACACTTGGCCAGATAGAGGGAACTGATGACATCGCCACATTCATCAGCTTCAGCTAAATCCTGAACAGGACCTGGGACCATAGGCGCCGACTCCAGGGGTGCTCATGGGATGGAGCACCCAAGGGGGAAAATGAATGGGTGCTCTACACCCACCAGCAGCCAAGCTCCCCACCCCACCCCACCTCACCTCTGCCTCCACCTCCTCCCCCTCCCCTGAGTGTGCCGCGTCCCCGCTCCTCCACCTACCTCCCTGTGCTTGCCACCACCAAACAGCTGTTTAGTGGCACAGCAAGCTCCAGGAGGGAGGGGGGAGGAGTGGGAATGTAGCATGCTCACGGGAGGAGACGGGGAAGAGGCAGGGCCGGGGCAGGGATTTGGGGAAGGAGTGGGAATAGAGGTAGGGAAGGGGCAGAGTTGGGGCAGGGACTTTGGGGAAGGGTTTGGAATGGGGGAGGGGGTGGAGTCAGGGTGGGGTTAGGGGCAGAGGGGGGTCGAGCACCCACCGGCGGGAGCAGAAGTTGATGACTATTCCTGGGACATGAGCTTTAGGCCCTGCTGGCAGTTATGTCCATGTGTGGAATGAATTTTGTTATATGCACCAATATGGAGGTGATGTGTGGTGGGGGTGGGGCTGAGAGGTTTGGGGTGCAGGAGGGGGCTCAGGGCTGGGGCAGAGGGTTGGAGTGTGGGGGGGTGAGGGCTCTGGCTGGGGGGGCTCTGGGGTGGGGCCAGGGATGAGGGGTTTGGGGTGCAGGCTGCCCCAGGGCTGCAGTGGGGAGAGAGAATGTACCCCAGCCCTCTCTTGCTGCAGTAGCCTGGGGTGAGGCACCTTTCATAGATTCATAGATACTAAGGTCAGAAGGGACCATTCTGATCATCTAGTCCGACCTCCTGCACAGCGCAGGCCACAGACTGTCACCCGCCACTTCTATGAAAAACCTCACCCATGTCTGAGCTATTGAAGTCCTCAAATCATGGTTCAAAACTTCAAGGAGCAGAGAAGCCTCCCTCCAGTCAACCATGCCCCATGCTACAGAGGAAGGCAAAAAAACCTCCAGGGCCTCTCCAATCTGCCCTGGAGGAAAACTCCCTCCCGACCCCAAACATGGCAATCAGCCAAACCCTGAGCACATGGGCAAGATTCACCAGCCAGATACCCAGGAAAGAGTTTTCTATAGTAAATCAGATCCCATCCATCTAATATCCCATCTCAGGGGATTTGGCCTATTTACCCTGAATATTTAAAGATCAATTACTTACCAAAATCCCATTATCCCATCATACCATCTCCTCCATAAACTTATCGAGTAGAATCTTAAAACCAGATAGATCTTTTGCCCCCACTGCTTCCCTTGGAAGGTTATTCCAAAACTTCACTCCTCTGATGGTTTAAAAACCTTCGTCTGATTTCAAGTCTAAACTTCCTGGTGGCCAGTTTATACCCATTTGTTCTTGTGTCCACATTGGTGCTGAGCTTAAATAATTCCTCTCCCTCTCCTATATTTATCCCTCTGATATATTTATAGAGAGCAATCATATCTCCCCTCAACCTTCTTTTAGTTAGGCTAAACAAGCCCAGCTCCTTACGTCTCCTTTCATAAGACAAGTTTTCCATTCCTCGGATCATCCTAGTAGCCCTTCTCTGTACCTGCTCCAGTTTGAATTCATCCTTTTTAAACATGGGAGACCAGAACTGCGCACAGTATTCTAGGTGAGGTCTCACCAGTGCCTTGTATAACGGTACTAAAACCTCCTTATCCCTACTGGAAATGCCTCTCCTGATGCATCCCAAAACCGCATTAGCTTTTTTTCACAGCCATATCACATTGGCATATCACTTTCTCCGGCCGTGGTCCCTCTGGGGCCGGGGGAGAGGCACATCTCCCCACCTGAGTGGCCGATGATAGCTGGCTGCACAGTTTAGAGGGAACTTAGGCTGTCACCCCCTCCTGTGTGTGTCATTTTCCTACCTTATTTCTCCCCCCTCTCTCTCTCTCTCTCTCTCTCTCCTTTTGCCTCTGTTTAATAAGAGTCTGGCTTAGCTGCCAAGACAACTCCATCTTTTGCAGCACTGCTGCAAGCCCTTGACCAGAAAGACAGCTAAAAGCTATCCCTTACACAGCCCACTGCTGGGCCAAGTCTGCCAGATCATAGATGGTGCAGACGGTGTGCTTGGCCTGAGTCTCTCCAGCGGTGAGGCTGCAGCTGCATTTTCCGTCTTTTCTCTCCCCTCTTGCGTGTGTTGGGCTTGTATTTTGAAGGGAAAAAGATTGGACTGCAGCTCCAGCTCAACTCACCTTTTCTACCCACTCCAGCAGAGGACAGTTAAAATCTGATATAATATCATCTGAAAGGCTGGTCAGGCAGAGGGTTCCCCCTACATGAGCTCTCTACAGCTAAAAGCAATAAAGATGTTTCAATAAAAGCTTTACTTAACAAGTTACATTTCAAAGGCTTTGTCTTTTCTCCTTTTCCTGTCTCTAATAAAAGAGAACAGGGAAGGCAGAGCCCGAGCCCTGCTGCCCTGGCCTGAAGCTTCGGCTTCAACCCCGGGCCCCAGCGTGTCTAATGCTGGCCCTGGCAACCCCATTAAAATGGGGTCTCACAGCAGTTTGAGAACCGCTGATCTCCAGCAAAGTAACCAATCCCAGTCTGTTTAGAGATCATCCTCCCTGTATTGGTGAGCTGTGCCTGCCCCACTTCCCTGGGCTCACACAGAACTTAGAAAGAAAAGGAGTACTTGTGGCACCTTAGAGACTAACAAATTTATTAGAGCATAAGCTTTCGTGAGCTACAGCTCACTTCATCGGATGCATTTGGCCAAAAAAAAAAAAAAAAAGCTTATGCTCTAATAAATTTGTTAGTCTCTAAGGTGCCACAAGTACTCCTTTTCTTTTTGTGAATACAGACTAAGACGGCTGCTACTCTGAAACAGAACTTAGACTAACACACACAAAAAACAAAGTAATTCACCTGGAATGGTCCCTTGAAATATATTAAGTGGCCCGTTAACACCTCAAGTCATGGCGGGGTGGGGGTTATAGATTATTGTAATAAAGTATAAATCTAGTGTCTGGTCTGTGATTTTTAGCGTCTAATAGAGTTATGAATTTAATCTCGTCTTTTGAAGGTGTTGCGCAGGTTTCCTTTGAGGATGAGGATTGAGAGGTCAGCTCTGGAGTGATCGCTTTGTGAGAAGTGTCCACCCACAAGTGACAGGGTGGTTTTGTTTTTTATCATTTTCCTGTGAGAGTTCTGTTGCGAGCGCAGTGATTGTCTGGTTTCACCCACATAGTTGTTGTTGGGGCAATTAATGCACTGGATGAGATACGCCACATGTTATGATAGGCATGTGTAGGAGACATGGATCTTGAACGGTGTATTGCAGGATGGAGGGGGAGTGTTACGTCTGCAGCTTTTGCATCTGTTCTGTCAGGGTCTGGGGCTGCTTTGAGTTGGTGTGTCCTGGTCTGGTGTTTGAGGGGCTTTAGGAAAGATTTCTTTCAGGATGTGGTCCCCATAGAGGATGGGTTGTAATTGCTTCACGATACCCGGCCTGGGGTGCTAGGTGACACCTAGGGTTGTATGGTCAGAGGGGGATTATTTCTGTTTTGAAGCAGGTTCTCTTGGGGTGTTTAGGTGGCTCGTTCCATGGTGTGATTAACTTCTCTGGTGGAGTGCCCTTCTTAGGGGAAGGCAGTTGTAAGTGTTACGGTGCTGGAGCCCATCTGGGCAGGCATAGGCAGTGCCTATGTAAAGCCAGGAAGAGCTGGCTGCAGTCGCTCCTGGACCTAGTGAGGAGAGAAGGAGGAAACCTGGGGTGAGACAGAAGCTCGGGCCCCTGACCCTGAGGACAGAGGTTTGCCTAGAGGGGTGGTGGAGGAGAAGCCTGCAGAAGGTGGAGTAGGAAGAAGCCCAGGGGAAATGACTGTGAAGATTGAGATGGTGCAGACCTAGACTGCTGATTGCAGGGTCCCTGGGCTGGCATTCAGAGCAGTGGGTGGCTCTTGGTTCCCTTACAGAGTCAGGATCTGTGCAGCAGTCCCAGAGACATCCGGGTAACGGATCACATGGTGCTGGGTCTGTGCCGTAGGCTGGGCGGTGAGAATAGTTAATAGTCTCTACATTGTGCCTATCCCTAGAGTCTGCGTGTCTTTCTCTACACTCTGGCCTTTATCTCGGTTGTGCTGTCTGAGCTTTGGCAGAGATAAAGGTCCCAGTTGTTGTGCTTTCCCAGTGCCGTGAAATCCACTGATCTAATTTCCTCTTGCTGAGTGAAAGCGGAAGTTGTCCTCCTGGCAGCAACACCTGCCGGAAAGCTGAACCGGACTGTAGGGGCCAGAGCGAGCCCTTTGCTAATCCCATTGTCCCCAAGAGCCCTGCCAAAGCAGAAAGACGGGAGGCAAATGCAGCCAAGGGGGAAGTCCAGAAAGCTGGAACTCCAAAAGGACTAGCAACCTCGCATTGTCCCCTGACCGCAGGACTCTCTCTGAGCATTCGCTGCTCTCACAGGGGTCACAAAGGTGAAAAGCAAAGATCAAACTTCTCTAGAAAACAAAGGAGTGATTGGGGGGAGAGGCACTCCTTTCTCCTGTGGACCACTCCTGTCGTTCCATGACTGTCCCTGTGCGGCCAGTCAAACAGGTGGCTGAATTTTAACCCATTTGTAGTGGTACCAGACCCACACCCCAGGTGTTAGGCTTTTGCTCTTTTTTTCTGACTTCAGGAGGGTCTCTTCTCTCTATGCACTTTTGCTGCCAGGTTGGGGCTGGCAGGAGAGCATGCTAGCAATTTTAGCTTTCAATGAAGTTCCCTATGAGAGGGGGACAAGCTCATTGTCTTGAGCCCTGGTTAAGAACTGGGGTTTTCACGTAGCTAAAAGGGCCTGCCAGCCACACCTGACTTAACTAAAATGGAAGAGGTCACAGCTGCATCCTCTCTGCGGGCAGCCACTTGAACCCCGGGGCCAGTGCTCAGATCAAGGTGCGGTGTTGCTGGTGTCCTGGGGCCCGTAGTCCTTACAGACTGCCCCTCCCAGGTCAGGGGGCCCGTGAACCACCTTGTAGAAATCAATGGGCTGGATTAGGCCTGTGGGCTACACTCTGGCCACCCCAACATAGTTTTGGGGAGCTGTGTGTAGTGAATTGCTAGTAGCCACCTGGCCACCGTCCTCTCTGATAAGAGCTCATGGAAACAAGTAAAATCACCACCACAAAAGGGCTGTCTGCGGGCAGAGGGGTAGCTCAGGGTGCAGGGAGCGGGTAGCGGGTAGCTAGGCACTGTGTGTGCAGAGAGGGGTGTAGCTTAGGGCGCAGGGGGTAGCTAGGGGCTGTGTGTGGACAGCGGGTAGCTCAGGGTGCAGGGAGGGAGTAGATAGGGGCTGGGTGCGGGCAGGGGGGTAGCTCAGGGGGCAGGGAGGGGATAGCTAGAGGCTGGGTACAGGCAGGGGGTAGCTAGGGTGCAGGCAGGTGGTAGATAGGGGCTCTGTGCAGGCAGCGGGGTAGCTAGGGTGCTACCTCTTCATCCAAGCCTGGCCAGGATGCGCTGCAAGCCAAGGCCCACCGCTCCCTGGGGCTGCCACTGTGTATTAAAAAGGAAGGCAGCTGTGATCTGTTCTATTGTGTACACCTCAGGCATGGCCCTGGGTTCATGGGAGGTGCAGCCTGCGCTGGGCCAAGTCTGTGTGAGCCTGCCTCACCCTGTCAGTCTGCACAGCAGCCCAAGGGGTGATTGCCGCAAGGGAAGGATGCCTATGCTAACTGTCCCTGCCCTACCACAGCTTAAAATACCAGTGATGATGCGGTGGCGCCGGGGACCAACTGGCTAAGCAGCAGTTCTGCAGAAAAGGACCTAGGGGTTACAGTGGACGAGAAGCTGGATATGAGTCAGCAGGGTGCCCTTGTTGCCAAGAAGGCCAATGGCATATTGGGCTGTATTAGTAGGAGCTTTGCCAGCAGATCGAGGAAAGTGATTATTCCCCCTCTATTCGGCACTGATGAGGCCACACCTGGAGTACTGTGTCCAGTTTTGGGCCCCCTACTACAGAAGGGATGTGGACAAATTGGAGAGAGTCCAGTGGAGGGCAACGAAAATGATTAGAGGGCTGGGGCACATGGCTTACGAGGAGAGGCTGAGGGAACTGGGGTTATTTAGTCTGCAGAAGAGAAGAGTGAGGGGGGATTTGATATCAGCCTTCAACTACCTGAAGCGGGGGGTCCAAAGAGGATGGAGCTGGGCTGTTCACAGTGGTGGCAGATGACAGAACAAGGAGCAATGGTTTCAAGTTGCAGTGGGGGAGGTTTAGGTTGGATATTAGGAAACACTATTTCACTAGGAGGGTGGTGAAGCACGGGAATGGATTCCCTAGGGAGGTGGTGGAACCTCCATCCTTAGAGGTTTTTAAGGTCAGGCTTGACAAAGCCCTGGCTGGGATGATTTAGTTGGGGTTGATCCTGCTTTGAGCAGGGGGTTGGACTAGATACCTCCTAAGGTCCCTTCCAACCCTGAGATTCTATGATTCTATGACCCTGGCAACAGCCGTGCACTGACTGTCCATGCGGAAGCCCCAGCCCACACGTCCGCACTGCTGTCCAAGTGCAGGGAAAGCGACCCGTGCTGCAGGCAGTGTAGATGCAGCCTCAGAGACAGCCTGGGCCCCTACACTGGGGAGCTCTGTGCCTTCCCACAGTGCTGGCGGTGGCTCAGGGAGCTGAGTGGTTCTGGCTCCACCAGCCTCCCCTGACCCACCCTGTCCGTAGCAGTGCAAAAGAAGCAGCAGAGATCCAGGGCTCAAGGGGGTGCACTCTGTCCTGCCCCTAAGGGCTCCTGTCCCCCCTGGTCTGCCATGGGTAGCACCCTGCATGGCAGGAATTCATAAATTATAAGGCCAAAAGGGGCCATTGTGATCAGCGGAGAGGGCCAGATTTGTGGGACGCTTCCCATAGCCCGTGATCGTCCCTGGGTCTGGGAGTGGCACGGCTAAGCCTCCTGCCTCCCGTCACCGTAACCTCATTCTCTCCAGCACTTGGGGTGCACAGAGATGAGGAGGCAAATCAAGGGAGCCACAGCCAGGGCAGCTGGCGGGGATTTCTGTAGTGTTTAATTCTCAATCCTTTCTGGCTCTGAGCAGGGGATTGAGTGTGTTTGCTGAAATGAAGGGCAGTCACATGGTGACTCAGCACAACTGGAGCAAGGGCTGCAGCCACCCAGGGAGAGAGATACCCGCTGCTATTTCCCTTCTGCAGGGAGTGACTTGTGGAAAGAGTCGTGAGGCGTGTAGGTGCTAGGGAAGCACCGGCACCAGAGAGCCAGGGTGACCACAACCCCGGGGCAGCCCAAAGGTCAGAATAAAGCCCACTGGGTCCCAGCTTTAGGTTAGGGGAGGCTAAATGCCTTGTGGAGTTGATCTGTGATGAGACCTCCTGTTCCATAAGCCAGCCGGTATCTGCTGTAGTGTTAGCACGTGCATGTGTGTGCACAGGTGTGTCCGTGACTGTGCACACGCGTGTCTGTGTGTGCGCACGGGGGGGTGTTGCATGCAGGCATGCTCATGTACATGCATATTCAGGCATGTCTGTGCACATGTGCGACAGTGGGGATGCGTATGTGCATGTGTCTGTAACTGCACCTGCTCAAGCTCCACTGCTGGATCCTGGCTGGAATATGTCACCACTGCTCAGATGAGCATTAGACTGCAACTGTCTCTCTCCTGGGTGAAATCCCACCCATCAAAAACCTCTTACCAGTGGCCGTTAATGGAACTCCTCCTCCCAGTCTGCCCCCCGCCTCTGCTTCTCCTGGGCCCCCTCTGGCCTTGGCATCTTCCTTGAGTAGCACCATGCCCCAGGTTTAAGACCAAATAACAGCTGATGTTTCTTCTCCCCGGAGCCTCCTGTTAAAGCTGGAGCTGGTTCCTATTCACAGCCTGCAGACTGTGGGGAAAAACTATCTTCAAGAGACAGATTCAGAAAGTAGACACCTGTGTCATGCTGGGCTATGAAGAGATGGGAGCAGCCCTGTCCCCGTCCCCGCTCTGTGCTGCTGCTACTTTGCTTCCAGGATTTTAAGGTTTTGATTAACAGCAACCATTCAAACCTTGTTCCACACTCTGCAGTGTCCTGCTGCAGTCTCAGATGCCACAGTTCCTGAGAAGGCTCTGGACTCTGCTGCTGTTTCCACTCGGCGCAGGTGACTTTATTAAATGCTGAATGCATGATTAAAGCCTAGCCAAGAAGAGCCTTTTGTGTAGCGGAGCTGGTGTAGTGACAATGCTCAGGCTATGGAGACAGAGGCAGGGAGGTGAATGGGCCAAATGGGAGACACAATTGTAAATCTAGGGGAAAGCACCCACCCTAACAACACTTAGCACGTCTGTGGTAGTCCAAGCGCTTGTAGAGATTCAAAGATTCCAAGGCCAGAAGGGACCCTTGCAATCATCCTGTCTGATCCGCTGCATAGCACAGGCCAGAGACCTGCTCCCACAGTAATTCCTGGAGCAGAGCTGTTAGAAAAATCTCCTGTCTTGATATAAACATTGCCAGGGATGGAGAATCCACCGTGACCCTTAAGAAATTGTTCCAATCGTTAATTACTCTCACTCTTAAACAGATGCACCTTATTTCCAGTCTGAATGTGTCTAGCTTCAACTTCCAGCCATTGCTTAGGTTAGACCTTCCTCTGCTAGACAGAAGAGCCTATTATCAAATATTTGTTCCCTGTGTAGGTATTTGTAGATTGTGATCAAGTCACCCCTTAACCTTCTCTTTCTTAAGCTCAGTAGACGCAAGGAGCTCAGTCTCTTTGATCATTCTCGTGGCTCTTCACTGAGTCAAAGTCCCACTTTACAGATAGGAAAGCTGATGCAGGGAGAAGGAACGCAGCAAAACAGAATGAAGAACAGAACTGCAGCCGCCAGACAAGGGCTCCAGAACCTTTGTAGAAGTGGGTGGGCCACCGGCACCAGGACCAGAGGGGCCATGGAGTCATGCCCCACACACACTTTTTAACGTGGGCATAGTTTGGGAGCCAGGGGGTGGCATTGCCCCCCCCAAACTGCAAGCCTCAAGCTGGTACAGAGCGGCGCAGGAGCTGATCAGAGGAGTGATGTTCTGGGACAGCTTTCCAAAGGGAGTGGTTGGGGTGAAAAACGTATCTTGTTTTAGACTGAGCTTGATAAGTTTACAATGGGGATTGGATGATGAGGTTGCCTACAATGGCCTATGGCCCATCTGCGACTGCTAACGACTGGAGGTGGGACACTGGCTGGGGAGGGCTCTGATTTACTGCAGAGAATTCTTTCCCAGGTGTCTGACTGGTGGGTCTCACTGACATGCTCAGGGTCTAACTGGTCCCCAGATTTGGGGTCAGGAAGGAATTTTCCCCCCAGCTCAGATTGGCAGAGACCTTGGAGGTGTTTTGCCTCCTTCTCCAGTGTGAGGCATGGGTCACTTGCTGGTTTGAACTAGAATAAATGGTGAATTCTCTGTAACTTGAAATCAATAAACCTTGGTTTAAGGACGTCTGTAATTTAGCCAGAGGTTGGGGGTCTGTTACCGGAAGTGGTGAGCGAGGTTCCGTGGCCTGCGGTGTGCAGGAGGTCAGACTAGATGATCATGATGGTCCTGTCTGGCCTTTAAGTCTGAGCCTCAGAGCGGGCCAGTGTCTAGATGAGTGACCCTGGAAAGAAAGGAACCATCCCAGGCTTGGCTCAAGTGAGGAATTTTTCAGGCACCCTGTAGCCTGAGTGTCCAAGGCCAGGAGCCTCATACAAGCCATAGATACCCTTTGACAGGACGAATGTGTAGCCAACTGGCTGTGGGCAGTCAGGCCTAGTGGTGGAAGCAAGAGTTTGGCCTACTGGTTAGAGATGGGTCCAGGGTGGGCAAAGTCCAGGACACAAGCTGAGGGTCATTACCAGAGGGACAGAAGCAGAGGCCAGAGCTGGGGGTAAGCAGGAGGTGTAAGCCATGGATCAAAGCCATGAGGGGAGCAGGGGCTGGAACAAGGGCAAGCGCGGGACAGGTGCGGAACACGTTGAGCAGCTGCTGAGCTGTTGTGGGGGCCGGGCTTATAAGGAGGGCTGCCACCCCGGCAGCCGCTCAGGGGCTGTGGCCAGGCTCTCGGTTCCCAGGCAGGGCAGCAGAGCTCACTGGCTGCCTAGCAGCGCCGTTAGTCAGGGAGCCAGCCGGCAGCGGGTCCGACCTGGCCAGACCCCGCACAGAATGGCAGCATGACATGGGGCTGAAACTGGGGTGTTCCCAGCCTCTGGCACAGGATGGGCTGAGATGGGGTCCTCCAGCCCCCCTCCCCACTCTGCCGAGCTGCACAGTGGGGGGCTGCTTTGCTAGTCAGGGGCATTCTCATCCTCTTTTAGAGGAGACCTAAAAGCAAGGCACTGCCCCCTCCCCCAAGCACTGCAAGTCACAGGGCACTTTGCACACAAGGCAGGTGCTAAACCTGGTGTTCTGGCCAGCTGCCAACGGAGATAGGAAGGTGGAAATGCAGCAAATGCATCCCCTTCCCACACCAGCTCTCCATGGGGATACAGATTCTGCCCTTCCCGGCCTAAGCTGCTGTCTGCTGTTGCTGTGCTGTGCTTGATCTACTCTCGAGGCGGCTGCATTTCAAGAACGGGCATAGAGATTCGTCCCTGTCTATGCCCCCTGACCTGTCCTGGAACCAATCATGATTGTTGGACATCCAGATGGGAGCTGTGGTCAAGGCGATTCTCCTCCCGCCCCACCCAGCAAAACCCTGGGAGCAGAAGCAAAGTCCAAACACCAGCTTTACGGGGTGGATTTTCAGCTGGGCTCTGCACCCATTTCTCTCTTTCTCTGTCTCAGTGTGTTCTGTTGCACCCATCACCACAGTATCTGGGCACCTGCCACAAAAATCAACAACAATAGCAAAGTCCTCAGCAGATTCCATGGAGTCTCTGGCTCTTCCCCCTTGTCAGTTCTGCCGGTGGGGGGCGGGCATGTTATTAATTTCCTCTCTTTGGTTGATGGGGGTTTGCTGGGCAGAAGCACCGTCGGTCTTGGGAGTGTCACTTGGGTGGTGGAAAAGCCTTTTCAAAGAGAAGTAGGTGAGACTCTGGTTGGCTCCAGGAGCTGTATCCATCCTCTCAGGATGTGGGCACGCACAGGACCTGTACGGTTGGGAGACGAGCTGGGAGCAGTTTGAATAAACTCTTGATTGTATTGCTGACTCTTAACCTGCAGAGATTGCTCCAGAACCTGCTCCTTGAGCAGGACAGCGGCTGTTGTCCGCATAAACTGAGGAAGGGAAACGTCTGCGCCAAGGAGGCAGAGTAGATACAAACACTCTCCATTCTGCGGTCCCGTAGGCCTCCCTGCCTCTCGTTCTCCTGCAGAGCACAGCCACGCCAGGGGGAGGCGAGAACCTGGAACTTCCAACGCACAGATTCAGCCCCTCGCGCTGAGCAAGATCCTCTGTTAGCAGCGGAGGGAAGGTTTCAAGACACAGACAGGAGTCAGTGGCGGGGAAGTGGGTGCCTGTGACAGTCTAACCCCTGGGGCCTGCAACACAGCTGAGCCGTTTTGTTTCCATTCGATGTGTCACGCTCCCCTCTGCCAGCTAATTACTATTACCCCGGGGTCACTCTTCCATCCTCCCCTCTCTGCACTTTCACAGCACTGCGCTGCGCTACAGGATGATCACAGGACACTCTGGCCACAGCCTGTGCCCACCCCACCCCCCGTCACCCCGCTGTGTTCCTGCCTCTGGCCGGGAACCGTGCGTGGAGGCTGAAGAGGGATACCGTGTTACCAGCACAGGAAAGAATTCGCGGCCGTAGGGTGGGGTGGAAGGAAGAGGTGGGGAGAACAGACGTGGACAGAGGCTGGTATCTGAGCTAGGTTCCCACACAGGAGGATGGTGACTTTTCCCAGATAATTTTTCTGGCTTTTATTTGCAGGCGTTGACCTCCCAATGGCTGGAGGTTGCATAGCAGCTGATGTGACAGAAATGGGGCCGCTCGGTACTGATCTATGAACAGTGTAGGGGACCTGGTTACCAGGGCATTCAGTGTATGACTATATGTACAGGTGAAATCAACAGGGCTATGGAGGAAAAAACAGGACAGCAAAACAATGACTCAAGATAAAGCACCTCCCTTGAAACACGTCCAGGTGTTTAAGAGACAACACCTGAGCTATTACCTGTGAAGTTCCTATGAGCTGCGTGCCACGTTACACAGCTTGTTTTCCCAGTGTTGGCAGCCAACAGACAGACAGGACCATAGCCCTTCCCCCCCTCCCCCCCCGCCCCCCTTTTCATACTGGAGGTGTGCTCCCAGGCAGAGCTCTCAACAGCTCAGCATAAGTGTGGATTGTGTGTTCTCCCAGCTGGCGCCCCTGGGGCAGGGAATCCATGTTTTGTTTACAAATAGAGGCAGGGTGATTAAGATAAGAAAAGGCTGGTAATTAAATTAAGGATCTGGAAGTGAACGTGTACAACAGAAAGAAAAGGAGGACTTGTAGCACTGTAGAGTCTAAAATTTATGTGAGCATAAAGTTTTGTGAGCTACAGCTCACTTATGCTCAAATAAATTTGTTAGTCTCTAAGGAGCCACAAGTCCTCCTTTTCTTTTTGCGGATACAGACTAACACGGCTGCTACTCTGAAACCTGTTCAACAGGAATCCCTCTGCCAGGAGGGAGCTGAATGCAGGGGACTCGGAAGAAATACAGCCAAGTCCTCTGAGCCAAGGTTACATTCAGAACAGAAGGAGATGTGAGGGGCGCAGGTGAAAAGAAGGGGCTAAAACCCAGGGGAGGGCTAGCAGTGGCATAGAGAAGTTTCCACGCTATCTGTGGTACTTATGTGGCCCCATCACTGTAGTATCTGAGCACCTCACATCACAGCTCCTCGGTGAGGTAGAGCAGGGCTGTTATTCCCATTGTACAGATGAGGCACCGAGGCACAAAGAGACTAAAGGCCAGACTTTCAAAGACTTGTTTAGGCACCTAGTTGGATTTTCAAAAGCACCTAGAAGATTCGGTGCTTTGTAAACCCCACTAGATGCCTAGTTACATCTTTGGGTGCCTAAAAACCTTTGAAGCTCTGTCCCTAAGGCACTGACCTGAGGTTATACAGGAAGTCCAGGGGGACTAGGGAGTAGCACCCAGGTCTCTCAGGGCCTACTCTCGATCTACTGGACCAGCCACGCTCTCTGCTGCACGCTGCGAAAAAGAGGCCTCTGGTGGAAGGGAGCAGAACCACGGCACGTCCTGTCCCCTGAGCCGCCAGCCCACAGCCCCAGACCGCTGGGATCCATGTCATGGTGGACAGTATCGAAAGCAGCACAGAGGTCAGGAAGGCTGAGGAAAGAAAGAGAATGCGAGTCAGATGAGAGGGGAGCACTTAATTTCCCAGGGGTGGTAGGTTCTGCCCCAGGCTGGTTGTACAGCAATGCTTGCTGTGCAGTTTTAGATTTTAACTGAAAACCATTTTGCTTGGTCCTTTTATGTTCTGAGTTTGAGAAAAGGAAGGAACGAGAAAGTGTCATATGAGTATCTGATGTGTTTATGCCTCAAATTCTTAGGGTTTCAGTTGTATTCAGGCCAATTCCATAACAAAGAACAGAAATTGCATCCACAGAGTCCATAAAAAGAACAGGAGGACTTGTGGCACTTTAGAGATTAACAAATTTATTTAGGCATAAGCTTTTGTGGGCTACAGCCCATCCGATGGAGTGAGCTGTAGCTCACGAAAGCTTATGCTCAAATAAATTTGTTAGTCTCTAAGGTGCCACAAGTCCTCCTGTTCTTTTTGCGGACACAGACTAACACAGCTGCTATTCTGAAAAGAGTCCATAAAAACGACCATTATTGTCATGATTTGTGTTTATTCACTGTGCATGATCTGTGTGCTCAGCACTGTTCAGAATATGCCAGAAAATCCAGTCTTTGAGCCAATGCATATAAAATGGCTTAGATATTTAAGTATGAAGTGTATAGTTATTGACCACATGTTATCACATGTTCACTGTGATGCTGATATCTCTGGGTGAAGGCACTGGTGACAATAGAAGTTTTACTTGATTAAGGACTAGAAGATTTGACCCTCCAACTTTCTTTCAAAAAGAAGAGCTGCCCAGAGCTCCTGTGCCTGTTTATTTTCCTTTCCTGCCTCCAATTGCCCTGATAGACCTCAGAAGTCTCAATTTTTTCCCCAACTTTAAAACATGGAATTTTCTTGGTGTTTGATTTAAAATATTCTTCTGTGAAAACTTGCAACTCAGTCACTGTAGTGTTGCGTTTAAGAGCCTTCTGGAAAGTAACTAGTCTTTCCAACTCTCATGATTTTGTCATGACTCTCATGATTATTGTTTTCCTTAAAGCCCCAGCTCCTGGAGTCAAGTGATAGGTGATGATCTCAGCCTTCCTTCTTAAAGAAAAATGAAGTTTCTAGCCCTTGTAGCTGTGGAGAAAGCTTCAAAATGTGACCCCAGTGCACCTTAAAGGCCCAAAAAGCAGTATGTAAATAAAAAGAACACCAAATCTATTATTTTTACATAATCTCATTATTTTAAAGTCAATCATGATTTTTGGTAAGCCTGATTCTTGATTTTTGATCATTTGGGGTTGGCAATACTATGAAAGTGACTTGAAAATATCAATTTCACTCCTGTTTAAAGTCTTTTCTAGTCTGTGGTTTGTAGTGAGGTAACACCCCTCCAGCCCCAGGCAGGTGCAGTATAAACTCAAGGGGCCTTGCCTAAGTAGGATGTTTACAAAAGTTAAATCATCTATTCCAAGCTTGATGAACTGCAAAAAAAGTGATAGAAAGTCATCTAGGCTTTTCTACAATTGTTTCAATTGTTGTATTCAAGAGTTAGTAACAAAGTAAGAATATACATTTTTTTTTTTAAACCTAACCAGTGTCCGTTAAGTGAATTGCCACAAGCTGTCGGAACAAGTATTAGAGCTGAGTGGGGCTAATATTTATTTAATGTTCTTTCTTTATATAGGAATTAGAAATTATTATCTGCTAGGAGCACTGTGTCGAAGTTGTCATCTGGAAAAAAAAAAAAAATCACAGGGAAGTTTTCAGGTGCCCAAGTAGCCTTTGGAATCTGAAATGGCGTCCTGGGCAGGGCGTTGCTGGCTGAGGCAGTGGCTTTCTCTGGAGCCTTCTCACCAGCTCACACATTTCAGTGCCTGGCGCTGCACAGGAGTTACCCTGGCTTCAGCTCTGCCCTCCACAGGAAGAATTTTCCATGCAGCAGCTGGGCCCTTGGAGCTCCTGGGACCATATGCCTGAGGAGGCAGATCCTCCCAGGGCTGCTGGAATGTCTTTGTGCTCAAGACTTTTCGTGCACAGAGAGGCTGAACCCCAGAGTGCTCTGCAGGAGGGACCCCAGCCAAGCTCAGAACAGAAGCAGAAACCCGAGCTCCTGCAGCGCTCCCTGTGGGGAACGATGGATTTGGGGGCTGCAGCGTGGAGCACCGATTTCTATCTTCCCCCCCACCCCGCTAATTTCATTGATAAAGGCTCCCCTCAGCAGCTGTAGCACAAAACAAGCCCGAGGCAGCTGTGATGAAAGGCCAGGGCTAGTGGAGTCACAGAATGGGTCGAGGGGGAAGGTGTGGAGCAGAGCCCCTGCAGCCCGTAGATAGCATCCAAAGCCTTCTTGGGAACACAAGTGGGAGGGATTGGGCTGAGGCGGATGCTCTGAGGACTGTTTCATTCCTGGGGTGGGGGTCACCACAACCAAAGCACAAGTCCCCCTTGCAGCCTATAGGGTCACACCCCGCCTCCCCCAAGGGCATATGGCATCAAAGAGCATGCAGCTCCAAAGAGAGGCCTCGGCCATACCCCAGCCAGGACCCGTTGGGGTTTCCAAGCCCAGCAAGGCTGGGGATAAGCCAACCTGCCTCGTTGTGGGCAGCAGGTGCACAGGGCACCTCTGCTCGGATGGCGTTGTGGGAGCACTGCATGCCAGGAGCTGTAGGGTCCGCGGTCTGCATTGCCTTTTGCCAGAGGACGGCTGTGCTCTACTTCCACATATGTGCCACCCTCAGGCTCCTGGCAAGCAGCCCGCACGGCCCTTGGCTGGGCCCAGCCAGGACATCCCAGCCCAGGGAAAACACATGCGACTGCACCAAGTCAAGTGACAAAGGACTCCCTGTATGGGGGGAGGGTGCTCCCCGGGGGTGGCTGTGAGGAGTTTGGTCTGCAGTGCAAGTCTCCCTCCATTTCCAGGCACCAATTTTATAGCCTCCGGGCCAGTTGGGCCAGTCCAGACAGAGCATCTCCCCAGCCCTTCTGTGCACACATGCCCACCCCAGTGTCTTTAACGGAGAGTGCACATTGCACAGAGCCCTGTGATGCTCCAGGCAGGGCAGAGGAAGGGGAGCAGTACTTTGCAGCAAGATGGTCAGGGCAGATCTGTGGGGAGATCGGTCTGCAGGCAGCATGCCCACACCGCAAAGCGATGAGGAGTTCCCCAAGGGGCCTTCAGATACACTGACCTAGTCTAAAGAAAAAAGAAAAGCAGTACTTGTGGCACCTTAGAGACTAACAAATTTATTTGAGCATAAGCTTTCGTGAGCTACAGCTCACTTCGTCAGATAAATTTGTTAGTCTCTAACGTGCCATAAGTACTCCTTTTCTTTTTGCGAATACAGGAATGCATCCAATGAAGTGAGCTGTAGCTCACGAAAGCTTATGCTCAAATAAATTTGTTAGTCTCTAAGGTGCCACAAGTCCTCCTTTTCTTTTTGCGAATACAGACTAACACGGCTGCTACTCTGAAACCTGACCTAGTCTAAATACACAGGAACATGCTGCCACCTGCAGCCAGAAGGGAGTATTACACCATCCCGAAAGGGCCCAGGCGTCCGGGCCAATCCGGGAGCCTCTGCTCTCAGGCAAACACATACATGGGCCAGATTTAGAATATCAGGATTGGAAGGGACCTCAGGAGGTCATCTAGTCCAACCCTCTGCTCAAAGCAGGACCAATCCCCAATTTTTGCCCCAAATCTCTAAATGGCCCCCTCAAGGATTGAATTTACAACCCTGGCTTTAGCAGGCCAATGCTCAAACCACTGAGCTATCCCTCCCCCCAGAAGAACTCAGAGCACTGGCAGACTGGGCCCTCTGAGCCGATGGCATATTCTCCCCGGAGCCATTATCTGCTAGGGTGACCATATGTCCCGATTTTATAGGGACAGTCCTGATTTTTGGGTCTTTTTCTCACACAGGCACCTATTACCCCCACCTCCTGTCCTGATTTTTGACACTTGCTATCTGGTCAGCCTATTACCTGTACGCAGCTCAAGGCAATAAATACACTAGCAGGCCGGTAACGAAGGTCTCCTACTGGCCAGTCCAGGTTCATTGCACTCATATGCAGGGTGACCAGATGTCCTGATATTATCGGGCCTGTCTCAGTGTTAGGGACTTTGTCTTACATAGGCCAGTATACCTGCCCCTCTTCCTCCTCAAAAAAAAGTGTCCTGATTTTTCACACTTGCTGTCTGGTCACGCCACTTGTGCCTATTGTTCCATAGTGCCCAGGATTGTGCGTTGAGAGCTGCAGTGCCCCGACCCACAGAGCGCAGTGCCAACACAGGCCCTTCTGTAACCATGCCAAGCGTCACCAGCCGTATTCTCCAGCTCTCTCCCCTCCCGTGCCAGCAAAGCTGCTGCTCCTCCTCGATGTGCTGGTCTCTGCCCCCCCACCCCCCCGGAACAGCTGCAGCAGGCCATGGATTGCACGCTGGGCGGGGGAGAGCCTGGGCATCCATGGCAGACTCCAATAACCCAGTGATGGGCCGAGTGCCGCAGTCACCGCTTAAGGATCATCACACCCAGCTGCCTATGGCTGGCTCTGGAGCAGCCCCTGCTCCACACCCCCACCAGGCCTGGCAGCTCTTTCTCATTTCTGGAGCGCTTCATCTTTTGCTATGGGGGCTTTTGTGGCAAGGCAAGTCCTGCTGGGTGCTCTGAACGGCTCCAGCTCGGCCCGCCCAGTGCGAGCCTTGACGGAGAACACGTTATCTCTAGCGTTTGCCAGGCTGTGGCAGCGGGAGAGGGGAACATAGGCATCGTTTGACAACTATATTTGGGGCGGGGAAGCTCCAGCCAAGCCAACGGAGCTGCTTGTGGGGACAAATTCCATGTCTCCCAGGCTTGCAGTGCTGAGCCACCATGGGGTTAGCAGTGGCCCAGTGTTTGTCCTGGTCTCGCCCAGGGACCCTGAGGGCTCAGTCTCCATTCCCGTTGGTTATGTGAGTGTAGCTCCTCATGCCAAGACCGGATAAGCGAGTGGAGTTGTGCGTGTGTCTGGGGGTGTCCCTGTCCGTGAGGGCGATGCGAAGCATGTGAGAGGGGCTGACCCAGCGATGTACACCCACACACACACACGGCATGGCTCGCACACGCTGAAGCCAAGTTCCCCTGGCTCGCTGGCTCCCTCCCGCTTCTGGTGGGCGCTGCAACGGGCTATGCATTACCTGGGCAGCTGGTCCTGCAAGAGGGGCAGGGGACTGGCTGGTTTAGCGGGGCAGCCCCTGCTGCTGTCTGCTGTGGTGATCTGAGCGTGCGAGCTGCAGCCGCTCTGGAACCGGCTGCCACAGCTGGCCTTGACGCTGCTGCTTTTCTGGTGCTGCTGTGGCTGCCCCGGCTGGATTTCCTGGTGCCGGGGACATGACCTGCTGGGCTCCTGCTTCCCTGCCATGCTGCACAGAGACGCACGGCAGCGCGGGCTCCACCAGCACTGCCAAACAGCCATCATCCTGGGCTGCAGGGGGGTGAGGAGGAAGTCAGGGATCAGGGGGCTAGTGGCAAGGACCCATTCTGGTGCATTAAGTTAAATACACTGAATCTAACCACCCCCCACCCCCACCCACAGCGCTCTGGGTGGTCACCCACCCATAAGGACGGCCCAGTTTGGAGAGGTAACACCCCACCTCCCCCCCCAAACTATTCCCATGGTGGGGACCCCGTGGTCGCTCATTATAGGCCTCTGATGTCAAGCCTAGGGCTTTGAACTGGCCACTGAGTCACTCTGGCGATCTGGCCAGCGCTGTGGCCGTGCCCAGTCGCATATGGCCAGGTGGTGTGTGCAGCAGTGCAGGAAATACCCCGTGGGGACAGTGCTCTCAGCCTGGAGAAGGCGGCAGGCCTGGCTGGAGGCAGTGAACTATTCTGTCGGGGGCTGCTGAGCCCCGGGGTGGTAATGGCTGGGCCAGGGACAGGAAGAAGGTGTGGCTCAGAAGGGGAGCCTGGGCCGAGGGGTGAAGGCTGCAGGAAGCCTCCAGTGCACCCTGATGCTCTGTAATAACAGAATAAATGCGACCGTAACGCCCTGGCGCCTGCGTGTGACTGCGAGGCCTCACGAACGGGGCAGGCCGCAAAGCACCCCGAGTAGTGCCAGAGTGTGACGTCCGTACACAGCCCTGAAGGGGCAAAGGAGCGCGTCAGCCGAACCGCAGAGCCAACGCCCAGGTCCCCAGAGCCGTGCGGCAGCCATGGGAGAATCCCGTCTTGAGCCCTGGCATGCCAAAGGTGAAAGGGAACGGGGTGAAGTCCTCAGCACTTGGCCGCAGTTCTGTTTATTCTGCATGGGGATCTATTGCCTCTGTCTGTCAACACAGACAAGGAGCCTCTGTCACCTCAGGGCGCAGCTGACGTCAAGGGGATGTTTGCCTTTCACTGCTGTCCAGCACCGATTGCCTGCACCTGGCCTGGCCTGATGGCTGCGGGGCGGGGTGTGTGCGAGGAGGGGATGTCTCCAGGCAGCGCTGACAAGCCCGGCCTCCTCGCAGCGTGGCAGACACTAGGCTCAGGTAGCGAATGGAGTTCATCTGCTCCTCCCTTTTGTTTTCAGCAGCAGGTACAGCAGGGCTCCCCCCACCCCCAACACAAAGGAAGAAAAATCTGGGAGCAAAGGAGCAGCCTGAGCCACAGCGGGGAGCAGGGGGTAAGGGAGGGACGGTGCCTTGTGCCCCGCTCCAGGGCACTCCCACCGGGGCTGGTCCGGCAGAGGAGTTCAGTCTCCAGGGCCCATTCTGACCTTGCTGATGCTGCCAGCAGCATGGTGGAGATTGTGACGTGTGGACACCTGCCCGCAAGGCACCGGACAGAGCCACCAGGTCAGCGCTCAGGGCCCACCAAACAGCAAGCGAAGGGTCACAGCTGTCCCCATCCGAGAGTGCTGGGGGCGGGAGGCTGCGTCAGCTGCCCCAGTGGGGTGATTAGGTAGCAGGAGGTCAGTCTCTGCTGTGGTTTCTGGACACAGTGCACAGGCTAGAACCCCAACAGCACGACCCCCCTGCACTGAACGAGGCAAAGGTCCTTCCCCCTCAGCCAATGCAGCCGGGAGAGCTATTCTACACAGTGATCAACTCATCAACCCGCTCCCCACAGGGACACTCCTCCAGCTGGCGCTACCCAGCTCCTCACGTGCCCGGCTTCTCCCCCTCTGCTCCCCCTGGCCTCCTTGGCCTTGTCCCCACTAGGGAAAGAGGGGCGTTCTTATCTGGCGCTAGCTAGCCCAGAGAAACTGCTGGCTCACACAAGGCAGTGTGAGGCTTTTCACGCGAGTGGCAGGTCTAGGCTCCCTCTAGCCTGTAGCTCAGTCCACTAACAAGCGTTAAAGCTACCCACTGCCTCCTCTGCACCAGGATTTCCCCCGTGGGAGTGTCTGTGTTAGCTGTCCTGGGTGAGAACACAATGCTTTTCCAGGAAGCGCCCCCACGTGGTCACCGAGATCAGCACCGCTGGGAAATCACAGGAGCGGTGACGTGAATGGAGAGAGCCCCAGCTCCTGCCCTGCAGAGGGGACCCAGCGCCAGAGCGACAGGCAAGGCACCAGCTGTGCTTCCCCAAAGCCGCCTCGTGCAGGGGGCAGCAGGGGGCAGCGCACAGGAACCAGAACAGCAGCATGCTCCAGCCAGCTGCACTGCGTGCGGGGTTCCGGTGCATTTCACTGGTGTGCTAGCACGTCACGAGCGGGGCCAGCCTCACACCAGGGCCACTCCCACCTTCCCAGAAGTGGTGGGAATCCTCCTGCTCCCCACACACAGGCCCTGGTCACTTGAACTGAAGGAAAATCCTCCCCACTTGTTCGCAGTAAAGGGACAAAGACGTGGTCAGTTCTGATTCTTCCAGAAGATGGCAGTGTGATGTGCACACAGACACGCTAATACATTACCGTATTGATTATACAGCCTGGGAACTGTGGCTAAATCTTGCAGTATTCCCTAAATATTTTCCGCCTGCCCTGAGAGGCCCTTACAGCCACTTATAGTGTCCGAGCCATTAGCCTGCCCAGTTCTTCCAAACTCTGGGGGATCTTAATCTTGGAATCTGCCACTGCTCTTTTATAAACCACTCTCTTATTACAGGCAAGAGTGAAGAAAGGGGCTGCCTCTTGCCCAGCACAACTGCCAGCTGCAGTAATGCAGTTTGTCACAATAATGTAAAAAAAGGACAAATTGTGGTGTGGGGAATTCTGGGACTGGGGGTGGAGCTGGGTATAGCACGGCCCCTTTTCATTTCCCATTCTGAATCCTAATGACTCTGACTGAGACCTGGAATTTTGTTAGTCAGGTTAGATGCAAATCCCTTCATCCCAATTGGCAATTCCACATGCTCCTTTTCCAGCTCCCCCTCACCATCACCATGAAATTAAATTATGTCAAATTGTCTGGAATTAAGTGATGCTAGAGAGTTACTGTAACTGCAGAGAGTTGCACATTGTCTTGGTAAGCGGCTGTATTGTCTCTGGCAACAAATGCTGATCATGCCTCACCCCATATTTGCCCCTTGGGCCATTAAATCCTGCCAGTTGCCCCACAATGAAGCCAGGGGCAGCTTATTCATGTAGTTACAGCCCAGCTGTGTCAGGGTTAGTGACAGAAAGCAGGGAGAGCCCATGACGTTGTTTCTGGGGGCTGGTCCCTGGTTGTAGGAAAGCTGACAGCCAAAGCTTGGTGGCTAAGAGTTTGAGCTCTCCAGACAGAAGCACTGTCCCTGAGCCACCACCTCAGCTGGGCAAATTGGCTCTGCTGGGACAGTGCTGGGTGCAACCACCAGCCTCATGCTCAGGGAAGAATGAAGACCAGAGAGGTGGGAACAGTGCGGGCTCTAGGGCAGAGTGGTGGCTGCAGGAGCCATACTTTTCATTACAGAGTCTAGTGGTTCCTAAAGACACCTCCTCTTTGGGGGTAGCCTATAGACAGTGGAGGGGTGGGGGGCACTGACCCTGTCCAGCCCACAGGAGTGAGTGGTCACTTGTTTATCTAGTCTTGGGCTACAGAGTTAAATTCTGAAATGTGAGTTGGTCACTATGGGGCAGCAGGTCACGTCTCTGGAAGGGCAGTCTCCATGCAGAGGGACAAGCTCCAGGAATGAACCCTGCTTGGAACGCTTGGAAGGCTGAGGCTGTACAAAGGGTTAGAGACTGAGAGAGGAAGGGGGAGCATCAGGGAACCCAACCCCCAAAGAACAGCTGACTCCTCGGGACTACAGTAAGAGGCGGTTCAAGATCTGTCCCCATCCTGTACTCTTACCCCTCAAAACCCTCCCTTGGATACTTAGCTTCTCCATCAACCTCCCCTCTCCTCCTCATCCTCCCTCATTGCCCACCACCCTCCAGCTTCCCTCTCCTGCTGCTGAGAGACAAGAATCGGTCGCCTCTACAAGGCAGCTTTCAGCCTCTTTCAAGGGCTCGTCCACACACAGCTTTTGTACCACTTTAGCTATCCTGGTTTGACACTTGCACAATTAAAGGGATACAACCCTCTAGTGTGAATGCAGTTATACCGGAATAAACACGCTTGCACAAATATAGCTTATCCCCATTTGGGAGAATAAACTATACTGATATAAGGCACCTTTATATCAGTAAATCATGTCCACAGTGTGGATTGTACATAAGAATGGCCATACTGGGACAGACCAATGGTCCATCTAGCCCAGTATCCTGTTTTCCAACAGTGGCCAATGCCAGGTGCTTCAGAGGGAATGAACAGAACAGGGCAATTTAAGGAGTGATCCATCCCGTCATCCAGTCCTAGCTTCTAACACTCAGAGATTTAGGGACACCCAGGGCATGGGGTGCACCATTGACCATCTTGGCTAATAGCCATTGGTGGACCTGTTCTCCATGAATTTATCTTTTTTGAACTGAGTTATACTTTTGGCCTTCACAACATCCCCTGGCAATGAGTTCCACAGGCTGACTGTGCGTTGTGTGAAGAAATACTTCCTTTTGTTTGTTTTAAACCTGCGGCCTGTTCATTTCATTGGGTGACCCCCTGGTTTGTGTGTTACATGAAGGCATAAATAACATGTCCCTAGTTACTTTCTCCACACCTGTCGCGATTGTATACAGCTCTCTCACACACACCCTTAGTCATTTCTTTTCTAGGCTGAACGGTCCCAGACTTTTTACTCTCTCCTCATATGGAAGCTTTTCCGTAACCCTAATCATTTTTGTTTCCTTGCTCTGTACTTTTTCCAATTCCAATGTAGCTTTTTCAAGATGGGGCGACCACATCTGCGTACAGTATTCACAATGTGGGTGTACCTTGGATTTATACAGAGGCAATAGGATATTTCTGTCTTATTATCTCTCCCTTTCTTAATGATGGCCAACATTCTGTTTGCTTTTTTGACTGCCGCTGCTCAATGAGTGGATATTCTCAGAGAACTACCCATGACTCCAAGATCTCTTTCTTGAGTGGTAACAGCTAATTTAGACCCCATCATTTTCTATGTCTAGTTGGGATTATGCTTTCCAATGTGCATTACTTTGCATTTATCAACAGTACATGATCAGTAGAATACTTATTAAAACCACAAAATTTCAGTACTTGCATAAATGGGTAAAGAATGCAAAGAATAATAGCATTTTTTGTTTGCTTCTTTGTTTGTTTGGTGGTTGTGTGTGTTCTAGTTTTTTAACCAGGTTCTGGTACTGGGAAAATCTTCAGTAAGTGACTTGTCAGAACATGTATTTGATTTGATACAAGAGCTTTTTGCCATTGATCCTCACTAATTGCTGTCTGTCATCCCACAGCTTGACTTCAAACTAAAGGTAGGATACAGTGAAGTTCTTGAATTTAATACAAGTAAATGAGGAGCACAAAGTTGGGAGCCACAGATTTAAGAACTATTTCACTATTCCATTTGATAACTGGTACACCAGAACTTTTACACTTTTTATAGGGCTGTTATTTTAATTTGATCAAATAAGGGGGATAGACTTATGAGCAGACTTGTTAAAATGGAACACCCAAATGGGTCTATCTTTCATTTGACTAAAAGAAAAGGAGTACTTGTGGCACCTTAGAGACTAACAAATTTACTAGAGCATAAGCTTTCGTGAGCTACAGCTCAGATGAAGTGTGCTGTAGCTCACGAAAGCTTATGCTCTAATAAATTTGTTAGTCTCTAAGGTGCCACAAGTACTCCTTTTCTTTTTGCAAATACAGACTAACATGGCTGCTATTCTGAAACCTTTCATTTGACTGTTTCTCTTCAGTTCCTAACTGTACGTTATCAACTGTACTCTCCTCTTTAATAGGGTATAGAGCATCTTCTTCAATAAATCCTCTCCTAAGGGATGTGTCTGTCTGAACTGCACCTCCTCAACTGTCAGCTTTCCCTCAGCCCTTAGTTTAAAAATACCCCTATGACCTTTTACATTTGACATGCCAGCTGTCTGAGTCCATTCTGGTTTAGGTGGATCCCATCCTTCCTGGATAGGCTCTTTCTTTCCCATAAGGTTCCCCAGTTCCTAATAAACCTAAACCCCTCCTCCCTACACCATCATCTCATCCACATATTGAGACTCTGCAGTTCTGTCTAACTGGCCCTGCACGCAGAACTGGAAGCATTTCAGAGAATGCTACCATGGAAGTCCTGGATTTTAATCTCTTTCCCAGCAGCCTAAATTGGGCCTCAGAACTTCAGAACTTCTCTCCTATCCTTCCCTATGTCATTGGTACCTACATGTACCACGACCATTGGCTCCTCCTCAGAACTGCACATAAGTCTCTCTAGATGTCTTGAGAGGCCCACAACCTTTGCACCTGGCAGGCAAGTCACTATGCGGTTCTCCCAGTCATCAATGTGTAGAAAGAATAGTAAATATGGCAGGCGACCAACTTGGCTTAACAGTGAAATCCTTGCTGATCTTAAACACAAAAAAGAAGCTTACAAGAAGTGGAAGACTGGACAAATGACAAGGGAGGAGTATAAAAATATTGCTCGGGCATCCAGGAGTGAAATCAGGAAGGCCAAATCATACCTGGACTTGCAGCTATCAAGAGATGTTAAGAGTAACAAGAAGGGTTTCTTCAGGTATGTTAGCAACAAGAAGAAGGTCAAGGAAAGTGTGGGTCCCTTACTGAATGGGGTAGGCAACCTAGTGACAGAGGATGTGGAAAAAACTAATGTACTCAATACTTTTTTTTACCTCTGTCTTCATGAACAAGGTCAGCTCCCAGACTGCTGCACTGGGCAGCACACCATGGGGAGGAGGTGACCAGCCCTCTGTGGAGAAAGAAGTCATTCAGGACTATTTAGAAAAGCTGGATGAGCAGAAGTCCATGGGGCCGGATGCGCTGCATCCAAGGGTGCTAAGGCGGATGTGATTGCAGAGCCATTGGCAATTATCTTTGAAAACTCATGGCAATCCGGGGAGGTCCTGGATGACTGGAAAAAGACTAATGTAGTGCCCATCTTTAATAAAGGGAAGGAGGAGGATCCGGGGAACTACAGGCCAGTCAGCCTCACCTCAGTCCCTGGAAAAATCATGGAGCAGATCCTCTAGGAATCAATTTTGAAGCACTGAGAGGAGAGGAAAGTGATCAGGAGCAGTCAGCATGGATTCACCAAGGGCAAGTCACACCTGACTAACCTAATTGCCTTCTATGACGAGATAACTGGCTCTGTGGATGAGGGGAAAGCAGTGGACGTGTTATTCCTTGACTTTAGCAAAGTTTTTGTTACGGTCTCCCACAGTATTCTTGCCAGTAAGTTAAAGAAGTATGGGCTGGATGAATGGACTATAAGGTGGTGTGACAAAGCTCTGTCCTTGCCTCTGTGGGTCCCGCGTTTCCTGGCGGATTTCACTAGCCTCAGAGGCTCACTGTGACCCTCCATGTAACCCTTCTCTCTCTAGAGACAAGGGTCACAATCTACTGAGCCATTTTCATCATAAGCCAGTGAGGGAGGTGAGGAGAAGTTATCCTTCCTTGCACAGTCTCTGTTGTCTCCCAGTCTCAGTGATTAATTAGGGGGCAAAGGTGTGGGGGGCAGCCCGGGCCCACCCTCTACTCTGAGCTCCAGCCCAGGGACCCTAATAGTATCAGCTATGGTAGCTGACCTTTTAAAAACATGACATGTACAATTTCCTGGGCTACTTCCCTACAGCAGCCCTCACTTCCTCAAGCTCCACTTCACCCTTACCTCAGGGCCTCCTTCCTTGTGCCTGATATGGCGTGTACTACTCAGCCTCTCCAACAGCACAACTTCCTCCCACAGATCCTGACATGCACCCACCTGACTAACTGGGAGGCTTTTAACTAGTTTCAGCCAGCCCCTGATTGGCTTCAGGTGTCCCAATCAACCTAGCCTTCTCCCTGCCTTCTGGAAAGTTCTTAATTGGCCCCAGGTGTCTTAATTGACCTGGAGCAGCTTCCATTTCACTTAACCTGGTACCAGGGATTTGTTTTGCCTGGAGCTAATATATCTATCTCCCACTACTTTTCTATAGCCATCTGGCCTTGTCCCGTCACAGTGGATAGAAAGCTAACTAGATCATCGGGCTCAATGAGTAGTGATAAATGGCTCCATGTCTAGTTGGCAGCCGGTATCAAGCGGAGTGCCCCAAGGGTCGGTCCTCAGGCCGGTTTTATTCAATATCTTCATTAATGATCTGGAGGATGGTGTGGATTGCACCCTCAGCAAGTTTGCAGATGACACTAAACTGGGAGGAGAGGTAGATATGCTGGAGGGTAGGGATCGGCTACAGAGGGACCTAGACAAATCAGAGGATTGGGCCAAAAGAAATCTGATGAGGTTCAACAAGAACAAGTGCAGAGTCCTGCACTTAGGATGGAAGAATCCCATGCACCGCTACAGACTAGGGACCGAGTGGCTAGGCAGCCATTCTGCAGAAAAGGACCTAGGGGTTACAGTGGACGGGAAGCTGGATATGAGTCAACAGTGTGCCCTTGTTGCCAAGAAGGCTAATGGCATTTTGGGCTGTATAAGTAGGAGCATTGGCAGCAGATCGAGGGACGTGATCATTCCCCTCTATTCAACATTGGTGAGGCCCCCATCTGGAGTACTGTGTCCAGTTTTGGACCCCACACTACAAGAAGGATGTGGAAAAATTGGAAAGAGTCCAGCGGAGGGCAACAAAAATGATTAGGGGGCTGGAGCACATGACTGATGAGGAGAGGCTGAGGGAACTGGGATTATTTAGTCTGCGGAAGAGAAAAATGAGGGGGGATTTGATAGCTGCTTTCAACTACCTGAAAGGGGGTTCCAAAGAGGATGGATCTAAACTGTTCTCAGTGGTACCAGGTTACATAACAAGGGGGAGGTTTAGGTTGGATATTAGGAAAAACTTGTTCAGTAGGAGGGTGGTGAAGCACTGGAATGGGTTACCTAGGGAGGTGGTAGAATCTGCTTCCTTAGAGGTTTTTAAGGTCAGGCTTGACAAAGCCCTTGCTGGGATGATTTAGTTGTGGATTGGTCCTACTTTGAGTAGGGGGTTGGACTAGATGACCTCCTGAGGTCCCTTCCAATCCTCATATTTTATGATTCTTTTATTCTATGATCGCAAACCCAGCTATCTATTATTTCTGATGATCAAATCCCCCATTACCATTTCCTGGCTCTTCCTAATAAGTGAGGTACCCTCACTGCAAGAGGATACCACGACATCATCTGGAAGGAGAGTCCCAACTGGAATAATTTCCCTCTGCTCCAAAGTGATGCTCTCCTTCTCCGAGACTTTCATTACTCTCAGCAGCACAGAGGCTGTCAGACCAGGGGTGGGACTGTTCTACTGTGTCCCGGAAAGTCTCGTCTATGTACTTCTCCATCTCCCTTAGCTATTCCAGTTCAGCCCCACCTGTACTCAGTTTCTGAAGGGCAATGAGTTGCTTGCACTGAATGCATACACAAATGGCACCTGCCCACAAGGCAGATAATCCTACATGCGGCATTCAATGCAATAAACTGGACAGCCCCCACTCTGCTGCTGGACTCCTGCCTGCTTTATTAGACTTGCAGAGGTCTGTTTCTTTGGTTTTGGTTATTGTTTTTTATGTGTGCTTTGTTTGGGAGGTGTTATTGGCCTAAGTTTAGAGAATGTTTATTATGTTTATCTGCTTCTCCAGCTCCCTCTCCGTACCTCCCCTCACAAAGCTCTCCTGTTTGCTAGCTCCTTTGGTTGCTTACAAGCAGGCTTTTTAAAGCCCCATTCTTCCAGCGTTAGCCCCGCCCCCTTGTCCAGCGATCCTAAAGGGATCAGGGATCAAAGGAAGGCAGGCTAGAGCCTCCTTAGGAAGCGCTCAGCCTAGTGTAGCAGGCCACTCAGCTCGGCACACAGCCCCCCAAAAGGAGCACACTAAACAGTTCAATCAAGCAGGCACTGGCAAGCAAGCACACCACCAAACAAACTGACAGCCAATAGTTAACTATGTGCTGATTTAATTATTGAGTTGAATAAAAGAATCACCCCTTGGTACAATAATTGTGGGCAGACCAAGCCTAAGGCACAAGCCTCTGTGGTTTCAGCCCTTCCTAGAGCGGCTGATCAGGTCATCTAGGACAGAGGTGGGCAAACTACGGCCCGTGGGACCATCCAGCCCAGCCCCTGAGCTCCTGGCCCGGGAGGCTTGCCCCTGGCCCCTCCCCAGCTGTCCCCCCTCCCCTGCAGCCATGCCGCCACGCGGTGCAATGCTCTGGGCAGCGGGGCTGCAGAGCCCGGCCTGACCCGGTGCTCTGTGCTGCGCGGCATGGCGCGGCTGCCTGTCCGGGGGCAGTCAGGGAGAAGGGGTGGTTGGATGGGGCAGGGATTCCAGGGGGCAGTCAGGAAGGAGGGGGGAGGTTGTATGGGGCAGCGAGGGGCAGTTAGGGGCAGGGGGTCTGGGGGCAGTCAGGGGACCGAGAGCGGGGGGGAGGGGTGGATGGGCCAGGGGTTCCCAGGGGGCCATCAGGGAACAGGATGGGTTGGATGGGGCAGGGATTCCAGGGGGCAGTCAGGAAGGAGGGGGGAGGTTGTATGGGGCAGCGTGGGGCAGTTAGGGGCAGGGGGTCTGGGGGCAGTCAGGGGACCGAGAGCGGGGGGAGGGGTGGATGGGCCAGGGGTTCCCAGGGGGCCATCAGGGAACAGGATGGGTTGGATGGGGCAGGAGTCCTGGGGGGCCATCAGGGGGTGAGAAGCGAGGGGGTTGGATAGGGGGCAGGGGCCTGGCTATTTGGGGAGGCACAGCCTCCCCTAACTGTCCCTCCATACAATTTCAGAAACCCGATGCAGCCCTCAAGCCAAAAAGTTTGCCCACCCCTGGTCTAGGAGATCCCCTCCTTCTACAGCCTACAGCATGAGTTTCTGGAACAGCAAGCCAGGAGGACAGGTCTGGAGAACTGGCTGAGCGACTCCCGCCCAACCCCACCAAAAGACTCAGTGAGGCCAGTCAGGTCTGTGCTGGCAGCTCCAGGACGGTTCTAACCCAGTGATGAACTCATCGGGATGGCGTCATTCACCAAACGTGCCCTACAAAGGGAAGCCCTGCAGGCAACAGCCTGAAAGTGGAAGCACACGCTGCCCCGGCTACATTGTCTTGGAGAAACACAGTACTCCACAGTAAATGGGCTCCGGGGAGCAGCTGTCAGACTTTAAGGAATGATTCTTCCTGTCCCTCAAAGTTTGCAGATGCTCCCAAGCAGCTCCCTGCTCCGTGTGTGGCTGCAGCTTAATTTGCTTAATTGCGCAACATACATTCAACCAGGATCAAATTTGTGGATGGCACCAGAATCAGAATGGGAGCAACCAAGCAACAGGGGAATGCCAAAGTGCAGAAAGACCTGGGAAGATCAGCATAGTGAGGACCACAGGCAGCTGAAGGGATACAGTGCTAATTACAGTGTGCTCAGGAAGAGGGAACAAAAAGCCCAGAAACAAAGCCAAGAGATGTAACTCAGCAGTCACACCCATCCCATTAAAATGGGCTTTTAAAGCCAGTCTCCTTAATCCTGTCCTAATTCCAAAAACATGTTTTAAAAAAAAGTCACTTAGCAACCTTAGCTGACAACAGCTTAGTCACCCATTACATCACCATGAAACCCAAGCATTTAGAAGCATAGAAATTAATAACTACAGATGTCACAAACCTTACACTGCCCACCCAATAAATATGAACGTATTATCCTTATCCAGGACAAAGAAATGCATATTTCACCACAGCACAATATCCTTAATTCTGACTCATAGAGAAGGCTTTTAGGGCATTTTTGCTATTTTGATTTTGGTATCTAAATCTTTCCTTTTAAGGGGCAGCATTAAGTACTAAAAAGGGTCCCGAGTTGTTTATCCTACAGCAGAGGCCCCAATGAAGGAATCAAGGCTCCATTTTTCCTAGTTGCTCTATGAACATGCAGGAGAGAGATAGTATTAGTTGCATTTATCATTTGACTGCAGCAATTCTGAGAAAGTTCTCGTATTTGCAATCTCTTGACTATAACCTTATTTATCTAGAGCAATAGTATGAGTGCTTGTCATCTGTGGGGGCTATTTTTCTAGGGCTGGTTCCCAAGCTCACTGACCTTATTAGGTTTCAGAGTAGCAGCCGTGTTAGTCTGTATTCGCAAAAAGAAAAGGAGGACTTGTGGCATCTTAGAGACTAACAAATTTATTAGAGCATAAGCTTTTGTGAGCTACAGCTCACTTCATCGGATGCATCCGATGGGTTGGGGACAGGGAGGAGGGGCAGAGGGGGAGGGGCAGTGGGACGAGGCTGGGGGGAGGGGAGGGGGAGGAGCTCTGGGGAGAGGGAAGGGTTGGGGACAGGGAGGAGGGGCAGAGGGGGAGGGGCAGTGGGGCGAGGCTGGGGGGAGGGGAGGGGGAGGAGCTGTGGGGAGAGGGAAGGGTTGGGGACAGGGAAGAGGGGCAGACAGGGTGGGGCAGCGGGGGAGGCTGGGGGAGGGGCGGTCGGGGGCAGGGGGAGAGGGGGAGGGGCGGTATGGGGCGGGGGAGTGGGAGGGGAGTGAGAGCCAGAGGGGGAGGGTCACGGGGGAGGCGGAGGGGGAGGGGCGGTATGGGGCGGGGGGAGGGGGAGGGGCAGTGGGGCGAGGCTGGGAGGAGGAGCTCTGGGGAGAGGGAAGGGTTGGGGACAGGGAGGAGGGGCAGAGGGGGAGGGGCCCGGGGGAGGCTGGGGGAGGGTCGGTCGGGAGCGGGGGGAGGGGGAGGGGAGTGAGAGGCAGAGGGGGAGGGGCGGTCGGCAGAGGGGGAGGGGAGTCAGAGGCAGAGGGGGAGGGTCACGGGGGAGGCGGGGGGAGGGGGAGGGGCGGTCGGCAGAGGGGGAGGGTCACGGGGGAGGCGGGGGGAGGGGGAGGGGGAGGGGCGGTATGGGGCGGGGGGAGGGGGAGGGGAGTGAGAGGCAGAGGGGGAGGGTCACGGGGGAGGCGGGGGGAGGGGGAGGGGGAGGGGCGGTATGGGGCGGGGGGGAGGGGGAGGGGAGTGAGAGGCAGAGGGGGAGGGTCACGGGGGAGGCGGGGGGAGGGGGAGGGGAGTGAGAGGCAGAGGGGGAGGGTCACGGGGGAGGCGGGGGGAGGGGGAGGGGGAGGGGCGGTCGGGAGCGGGGGGAGGGGGAGGGGCGGTCGGCAGAGGGGGAGGGTCACGGGGGAGGCGGGGGGAGGGGGAGGGGGAGGGGCGGTCGGGAGCGGGGGGGAGGGGGAGGGGCGGTCGGCAGAGGGGGAGGGTCACGGGGGAGGCGGGGGGAGGGGGAGGGGGAGGGGCGGTCGGGAGCGGGGGGGAGGGGGAGGGGCGGTCGGCAGAGGGGGAGGGTCACGGGGGAGGCGGGGGGAGGGGGAGGGGGAGGGGCGGTATGGGGCGGGGGGAGGGGGAGGGGAGTGAGAGGCAGAGGGGGAGGGTCACGGGGGAGGCGGGGGGAGGGGGAGGGGGGAGGGGCGGTCGGGAGCGAGGGGGAGGGGGAGGGGCGGTCGGCAGAGGGGGAGGGTCACGGGGGAGGCGGGGGGAGGGGGAGGGGGAGGGGCGGTATGGGGCGGGGGAGGGGGAGGGGAGTGAGAGGCAGAGGGGGAGGGTCACGGGGGAGGCGGGGGGAGGGGGAGGGGGAGGGGCGGTCGGGAGCGAGGGGGAGGGGGAGGGGCGGTCGGCAGAGGGGGAGGGTCACGGGGGAGGCGGGGGGGGAGAGGGGAGGGGCGGTCGGGAGCGGGGGGGAGGGGGAGGGGCGGTCGGCAGAGGGGGAGGGTCACGGGGGAGGCGGGGGGAGGGGGAGGGGAGGGGCGGTATGGGGCGGGGGGAGGGGGAGGGGAGTGAGAGGCAGAGGGGGAGGGTCACGGGGGAGGCGGGGGGAGGGGGAGGGGGAGGGGCGGTCGGGAGCGGGGGGGAGGGGGAGGGGCGGTCGGCAGAGGGGGAGGGTCACGGGGGAGGCGGGGGGAGGGGGAGGGGGAGGGGCGGTCGGCAGAGGGGGAGGGTCACGGGGGAGGCGGGGGGAGGGGGAGGGGGAGGGGCGGTATGGGGCGGGGGGAGGGGGAGGGGAGTGAGAGGCAGAGGGGGAGGGTCACGGGGGAGGCGGGGGGAGGGGGAGGGGGAGGGGCGGTCGGGAGCGAGGGGGAGGGGGAGGGGCGGTCGGCAGAGGGGGAGGGTCACGGGGGAGGCGGGGGGAGGGGGAGGGGGAGGGGCGGTCGGGAGCGGGGGGGAGGGGGAGGGGCGGTCGGCAGAGGGGGAGGGTCACGGGGGAGGCGGGGGGAGGGGGAGGGGGAGGGGCGGTCTGGGGCGGGGGGAGGGGGAGGGGAGTGAGAGGCAGAGGGGGAGGGTCACGGGGGAGGCGGGGGGGAGGGGGAGGGGGAGGGGCGGTCGGGAGCGGGGGGGAGGGGGAGGGGCGGTCGGCAGAGGGGGAGGGTCACGGGGGAGGCGGGGGGAGGGGGAGGGGGAGGGGCGGTATGGGGGCGGGGGGAGGGTCACCCGTTGAAGGTCCGGGTTCGCTGCCGTCTCCTCGGCTCTCGGGCCCCGGACCCGTCCCTTAGGCCCCCCACCAATGAGGAGCCGCTTCTCCCTGGTCCCGCCCCCTTCCCCGCTGTCATCACAGAACCGCACGTGGAGGAGGCGGGGCAGGGGCCGGGCTCCTCCGTGTACGTCACCAGCCTGCGCCTTGCCATTGGCTGTGCGGCCGAGTTGTCTCCGCGCCCGGCCCACGCAGCGTCAAACCCGCCAGTCAGCGAGAGGGGGCGGGGCCAGGGGCGGGGCCTGAGTCTGGACCCGGAAGCGGCTGAGGCAGCCTCTCGGCGGCGCTCGGCAGTCGGCGTCGGGCAGCGGCCGCTGCGGAGCCGGGAGTCGGTGGGTCCCGAGAGCGGGCCGGGGAGAAACGCGGTGGGGCCGAGGGCTGGGATGACCCCCCCGCCTGGGGATAGTGGGGCTGGGGTGACCCCTGCCGTCGGGGGGGACGCCCCGGGGAGTAGTGGGGCTGGGGTGAATCAGACTTTGAGGGGTGAACCCCCAGATCAGGTGGCGCTGGGGGGCACCTACATATAATCTGCAGGGGAGGAGTTCATGCATTACCCAGTCTTCCTGCCCCCACGCTACTTTCCCAGGATTATGGCACGGCTGGGGGTGGACTGGGGTGGAGTCCATGAACCCCCATCATGGGGGAGTGAAGCACTTTTGGGGGGATTTTGGGGTGAGGCAAGAATGGAGGCAGTGGTGAGAGGAGAAGGCTTGTAGCTTCCATACAGACTAGTGTTGCTTTTCTTTCACAGGGTTTTGTGGTGATCTGATTCCCTTGAGCGGAGGCTGCAGGTAAGAACTGGATTTGACTTGAAATGAGCTGTGCTGTTTCCAGGCCTTGCTAATCAGGTTATGTCCTCACTCTTGCTGCTGAAGTTATCTGGTTCATGCACTTCAGAACTGGGAATGGGACATGGGGCCTTTCACCTCAAGGTCACGAGTTCAAACTCAGCTTTGCTTGGTCGTGACTGAAGACTGTCACCGTCTGATAGGGTGACCAGATAGCAAGTGTGAAAAATCAGGATGGGGGTGTCCTTGTGGTGCCAGAGTCTAATGTGTTCCATTGAAAAGGGCTCTGGGATTTAGATGATGAAGTTTGCTCATAAAACCTTGTTTCTTTGTTGTTTAGCTTCAGTTCACTGAATAGTGGTAAAGCAGGGATGATTCTGGCGCATGTCTAGTATAAGATCCACAGAGCTCTTCTGCATCGGGGGTAGCTGTGTTAATCTGTATCCACAAAAAAAAAAAACAAGGACTTTGGTGGCACCTTAAAGACTAACTGATTTATTTGGGCATAAGCTTTCGTGGGTAAAAAACCCACTTCTTCAGGTGCAACTGAAGAAGTGGGTTTTTTACCCACGAAAGCTTATGCCCAAATAAATTGGTTAGTCTTTAAGGTGCCACCAGAGAGCTCTACTGGAGACTACATGTCCCAGCATACTATGCTTCATTTTAATATCTGAGCTGCCTCGTTTATCCCATTGCATGCTGGCATCTGTAGTCTCTTGGAAATCACAGTCCATATTGCAGTAAGGGCAGCCACAGTCTGTATTAGGGTGACCAGATGTCCCGATTTTATAGGGACAGTCCTGATTTTTGGGTCTTTTTCTTATATAGGCTCCTATTATCCCCCACCCCCTATCCCAATTTTTCATATTTGCTGTCTGGTCACCCTAGTCTGTATGTTGTGGCTATCCTTAGTTCAGAAACTGGATGGGCAGAGCGCTACGCTTTATCCGCAGGCACAGTGTCTGTTCAAAAGTCTAGATCTTGTTGGCCTTGCATTAGACTGTGGTGGCCCATGGTAAGCATCATCCAGTCACCACAAGGTCTCGGACAGAGGAGCAAAGGAGCTGCTCCTGTTGCCTGACTGTCTCCTCGCTGGCTTACTGCTAGGATCCTGTGTGTTTTCATGCCTAGACTCTCCTAGCTCAGAGTGCTACATATATGTTTGTGTAGCTGTGGTGTGCGCAGGATTTGGGGAGCTGTCTCACTGGGTCTGGCTGTTCAAAAGTCTTCTGCGAGCTAGCTGCTCTCTAGAGCCTGTGCTGCAGGGAGCAGCAGCAACAGTTCCTTGGCTGAAGCTCCAGGTTCCTTTAACACATAGGGCAGCTCTATAGATGCATTTCAGCTTTGTCACTGACTCAGCTTGTTTCTTGTCCCCTCTGGGGAGAGTTTCCTTTTCCCCTCTCATTGGAGCATTGCTCTAAGGCAGTGTTTCTCAAACTGGGGTCTGCGAGGGTACTCCGGGGGTCTGCAGGCCTTGCTGATCCACTCCTCTCCTTCCTCCCAATGCCTCCTGCACACTGGGGAACAGCTGTTCAGGAGAGGGAGGAGTGGGGATGGGGCGTGCTCAGGGGATGGGGCAGAAAGAAGTGGGGAAGGGTGGGGAATGGGCGGGAAGGCCTGGGACTGAGTGGGGGGCTTGGGGGGGCTTCAAAAAATTTTAAATCAAAATGGGGGTCCTCGTGGTGTTAAAGTTTGAGAACTGTTGCTCTAAGGTAAGTCAGGAGGATGGAGAACAACACGGTATTGACTCTGGCTTTTCCAGCTGGTGGTCAGAAATCTGCTTTGGGTTCTGCTGTGTGAGCTGTGACTCCCTCAGCTCCAGAGGTGCTGGAACAATTTGTATAGTGGGGGTGCTGAGAGCCATTGAACCAAACTGTGAACCCTGGTTATGATGGAAGCCACGTCAAACCAGCACTCCTAGTTCTAGCTCTTCTGCTCAGCTCTGTTGGCTTGTCAGCAAACTGGGAAGAGGAATTGTCTGTACTTGATGGTTGATCTGCCTCCTCTCTTCTGGTCAGTTAGGAAGGAGTGGTGGTAGTAGCTTTTGTCCGTGTCTTGCCCGTGCCCTTCCCCCATTTCCAGGCTGTGTGAGGCCAACCAGATCCTCCCCCTGTTCTGTAAGAGCCCCTGTGTTCTTCCTGTTCTCGCTCTGGCTCTTGGTGTCTTCAGAAGATATCACTGTTTGCTGCTCATTTCCTTCCTTATCCTTATGTGGCCACTTCTGCTTCATTCCCAGCATTCTCTCTGCCCTGCATTTATTCTACAGCCCCCACAGGTTGGATTGACCCCTTCTCCTTTCTCGAGCTGGCAGGTCGCTCCTGAATCTCGGACGTTGGGTCAAGTGGATGTTTTTCCCTCACTACCAGAAGGGAAGCCAATGCTCTTCGACTCCAAACCCTTCTTCAGCTACTAGCTGAGTTGCCAGGCCTTCACCTGCCCTTAATGCTGGGAGGATCTCTGAGAAGATGAGTTGTGCTGAGATCACTTTCCCAAGGTCTCTATAGTCCTCCCATTGCTCTCCCTATTGTTAGAGTTGGTGGATATTATTTGTGTAACAGTAGCACCCCAGAGAGCCCTAGCTGAGGACAAGAACCCCATTGTAGCAGGTCCTGCCTCGAAGAACTTGCAATTCAAATGTAAGACGATAGATGGGAGGGGAGTATGAAGAAATACTGAGACAGTAGTGGTCAGGTGATGGTCTCAGCACAGGAGCCTAACCATTGCCAGGTTATTTGTAGGAATCACAGCAAAGGAGAGTTTGAAGGAAGATAAAGAAGCAGCTTTGTGGATGCTTGCAGAATGCTCCCCCAAAGCATGAGGGACAGCAAAGGAGAGAGCACGAAGGTGCTTGTTTGAAAACATAATAAGTGAGGATGGAAGCTGATGTCATTGGCCAATCAGAGGGGGGATCTGACCAGGAGAGGAATTCTGCTTAATTCCTTACCACCGTGGGTCATGTCTGAATTTTTTGCCCCTGTGCTAGAGAATAGGCTGCCTGGGTCTCCAGTCTCCTACCCTTACTGCTATCCATGCTGCCTGGCAGTTCTATTTCCTGGAACCCTCCTTCCAGATTGTCTCTTACCCTCCATCTGTTTTGCATGGGCTGTGTCCTCTATCTCTTCCCACTTAGCTTGTGCTAAGAGCAGGGGAACCAAAGAACCACTGTAGGCTTCTGAGGGTTCCTGCGGAAGTGCCTTGCAGCTCAGGGCCTAACAGAGTTTGGGCATTGCTGGAGACCTGGTGTTTCTTGGAGGTATCCAGGGGCAAAGACTCTTTGAAAGTTTTTCTCCTTCCTAGCTCCATTCACTGTGCCTGTCCTGTGGTCAGCTATCAATAAATAATTCCCTTTCCCTTGTTTCTTTCAGCTTCTTCAGCTGGTTTTGAGTCCCCAGAACGGAAATCAGCTGGGCTCACACACCCTGCATTTCACAGGCTTCTGTCATATCTGGCCTGTGGCTATACTAGCTTCGGCTGTGGCCTGGATAGAGCTCCTACACTAAACTGGGTCATGACGGGCCAATACTCGGATGGGAGGCCTCCAAAGAAAACCAGGTGCTGCAGGAAGTGGTGGTAGTAACTCAGCAGGCTGTGCTCCTGAGTAGTGACCTGACGTCCCAGGCCTGCTGTTAGGTGTGATGGAAACCCCAGCAATCGGTGAAGATCCCACTGCACTTTATCCAAGAGCTGAGGAATTAACCCTGATTTTCTGGCCAAATTCCAGCTGGGCTAATTGCATTCTTTCAGTGTAACATCTCCCTGTTGGAGTGGGGTTTCTCCTGGATATGGGTGGCTGTGGTTGGTTGGTGTCTGAAGTGATTCTCTTTACTGGTGTGGGGAGGCTTAAAGCAGCTTGAGCTCCCTGGATGGAAGGCCCCTCAGTGGGCAGAGGATTGATCAAAGGTTCAAGTGAAGGACCTTGTCTTGCTGCCAGGGCGCATTCTGCATGTCGCAGGTGTAGCTTGCTGTGAAAGCTCAGTGGGTTTGGTGCCAGGTGGAGCGTAGACTGATTCTAGGGCACCAGGTGTGAGACGGAGAACCCCCACCAGCCATTCAGGTGCTGGTTGCTTTAAACAAAGCCCCATAAGTGTGTGACTTGCTCCTTAGGGGCCAGGCGCATAACTAGTGATAAGTGAGATTGGGGCACTTCTGCCGCCTACTAGAAAGGCAAGGGATATGCCTGTGCTCTCCAGAGGGCTGGGAATGTACTAGGCTCCGTAGTCTGTGCTGCCTTGCCCAGGACCATCGCCCTGAGCTATTGATATGAGCCATCTGAAATGACAGGGTCTCTTCAGGACTGAGTGCGTGTGCACAGCAGAGGCGTGCTCCAGCACAGGAGGCCAGTCTTGGGAGGAGGGATGGTAACATGAGCTGCTGATGTTAATGAGCTTTCACTTGTGTGTCCGGCCAGGGGAACCCCAGTGGTGGGTCTGGCAGACTGTTCTCTACCTAGACTTTGAGTCTCTCCGGGCAGCTGTGTGGGCTCCTGCTGAATGCAAGCCCCTGACAGGCTATACTTGCAGCACTGGGACCCAGGGAGAGAGAGTGCCTCAAGGAGACCATTAGGATGGTACTGGCAGGCTCTGTGGGGCTATTATTTGGCTGTTGCAGGGCTGGATTTGACAGCTGATAGGAGGGGATTTTCCTTAGCTTTTGCTGGCTAATGCTCACTTTTTCAGACCTTGTCCATTCTAGTAGTTGGATTAGGAAGGTTGCTCCCCATGGTGGGGCTTTGTGTAATTCTGTTTGGGCTTTGTGTTCCTATGATCTGATTTAATGGGGTAGTCCACTGGGGCCTGAGTTAGTTCTGTGTCCTCGTCTACACTTGCAGCTAAACCACATACAGCTGCACCCAGTGCTGACACCTGTTGTAGTGTAGACAAGGCCTCATGTACACTGGTGTAACTTTATTAACTTCAGTGAAGCTACTCCTGACTCTCAGCAGTGCAAGAAAGGAAAATGAGGTCCACTATGTAGCAAGTCCTTTCCTACCACAGAAATGCAGCCTCCTCTTGTGTGAAACCTGGTAGCTGATGAACAGTTCATAGCAACTCTCCATGAGTGTAGGATGAGAAATGAAGGCGAATCCTGTATCCAGACAAAGCTGCAATGGGAACGTGGGGTGGTGACATGGTATGATGTGAGATGGAATTTTAGCCAGGACAGCAGGGTTAATACCCCAGCACTTTACAGAAAATGCCATGGGCTCTTCAGTGAGTCTGCGTGGTTAGGGCTCCCTCGTTCTTGCGCTCCTCCATTCTGTTTCAGGGCATGAGCCAACCACTGACTGCCTTGATTACCCCATGGTCAGGTTATTATATATTTGTCCATTTTGTGCATCTCCTTTGTGCACATGCCTCCCTGAAGCTCCAGCACAGCAGGGGTTTGTGATGATGCAACCTTTTCCAAGCACTGACAACTGGAGGTGTAGGTCTGTTCTTCCAGCCCACTCTAGCCCTTGGGCCAAGGATATAAACAGCCCCCCACCCCACAACTGTCCCCAGTTCCTCTTTGGCCACCAGAGCTAAGCCAAGTGGTCTGGGAGCCTTTTCTCACTTTACCTTGGTGCATGGTTTACCCCCCCCCCCATACTTGTGTGTAGCTCTGTGGAAGTGTTCTCTTGTCTGTCACTGAAGCTGTCCGTGGCTACTGCTAAGGCTTCCTGCACTGGGTTCGTATCAGGGAACCTGCAGAGCCTTGTGCCTTGAATTTGGTGCTCAGCAAAAACCTGGGAAGGGTCCTTTGAGCCCTTAGGATCTTGCTGTCTTTTGCACTGCTCCCTGAAAGTCTCCTTCCTGCTGGTGTTCACCTCAGCTGGGAGGGCTTCCCAGTTGCAGACTCTGCTGGCCAGCTGGGCTATGGGCTGTCCTTCGTCCAGGGAAAGCAGTGCTGATGCCTCACCCTAAGTTCCCGAGTAAGGTAGTTTCAGGTTTCCATTTGAGCCAGTGGTGGTTGTCTTGCATTTCTCTGAGGCTTCATAGTTACCCTGGGGAGGTCAGGCTCTGCGCTCTGGGTGTACACGTGGCCAGGTTAGTGTTATCCAGACAGAACTAAGGCTTTCAGGAAGTGTAACGGGCCTTTTATTGCCCTGGATTGAAAAATCCACCAGTTAGGCTCTTGCTGCTCAAAACTCCTCTGAACGGTTTAAGGAGTCTGTCCGATCACATATGGTACAAATTCACGAGAGTCCTCATGCCAAGATGTCCTGGGCTCCCTCTGCAGGGACATGGCAGTGTCCACGCTGTGCCCAGATCTGAGATCTGCAGGCCTGCCAAGTGGGCTCAGACCACACCTTTACAGGCCCCACGCTCTTGACCCTGCAGCCAAAGCAGCTGGTGGCTTGGGAGGGCAGTGCTTGTGGCTGACTGACCTCCTTGGCCTGCTTCCTTGGGAGGCTCCTGCTAGCTAATGTCCTGTGGTGGGGCTCGGTGGAGGCCGCTCACAAAGGAGAAAAGGGGCTGAATTACCTTCTCTGACTCTTGTGCTCTGGATACGTTGCTGCTGCAGAGCCATGCTGATCTCGCTCCCCCTCCCACACTTCAGGTGCTCTTTGGAGGCAGAGAGGAACTGAGGGTCGCTGGTGGGAGCGGGGCTTATTTATACCCTTGACCTGAGGGCAGGAAGGGTTTGAAGGACAGGCCTACATGCCCAATTGTTAGTGAGAAAGTGGCCACGGGTCCCAGGCACACGACTCCTAAAGGGGGACCCTGGAGGGGCCCTGTGTTTAGGGAGGAGGAGCTAGGAGAGGTGAGTAACCCCCTTTTTTCTTGCATCTGCCTTCTGCTAGGCAGGCCATGGTCAGAGACGGGGTTCCTGGGCTGATGGGCTCTGGCGGCTCCTATGGAATTGTGCTCTAATGGGAGGATGGCTAAACTCCGCCCAGCGTGGGCTGTGTATAGGGTTGCCAGGTGTCCGGTTTTCGACTGGAACACCCAATCGAAAAGGGAGCCTGGCTGCTCTGGTCAGCACTGCTGACCGGGCCATTTAAAGTCCAGTCAGCAATGCAGAGGGGCTAAGGCAGGCTCCCTGCCTGCTGTGGCTCCATGTGGCTCCCGGAAGCAGCGATAGGTCCCCCATTCAGCTCCTAGGCATAGGGACAACCAGGGGGCTCCGCATGCTGCCCCTGCCCCAAGCGCCAGCTCCCACTGGGCAGGAGCTGCAGTGGTGGCGCCTGTGCACAGGGCAGAGCACAGAGCTGCCTGGCCGCGCTTCCACGTAGGAGCTGTAGTGGGAACATGTCGCTGCTTCTGGGAGCTGTTTGACGTAAGCGCCGTCTGGAGTCTGCACCCTGAGCCCCCTGCACCTCAAACCCCTGCCCAATCCCTGATCTCCCTCCCACCCTCCAAACCCCTTGATCCCAGCCTGAAGAACCCTCCTGCACCCTGAAGCCCTCATTTCTGGTCCCACCCCAGAAACTTCACTCTCAGCCCAGAGCCCATACTCCCTACCACACCCCAACCCCCTGCCTCAGCCTGGAGCCCCATCCCATACTCCGAGCCCTCAGCTCCACCCTCCCAGTCAGGAGTCCCCTCCTGCATCCCAACCCCCTGAGCCAGCCTGGTGAAAATGAGTGAGTAAGGGTGGGGAGAGCAAGTGACGGGGAGGTTGCAGTGGATGAAGTGAGCCAGGGCAGGGCCTTGTAGAAGGGACAGGGTGGGGCAAGGGTGTTTGGTTTTGTGAGTAGAAAGTTGGCAACCCTAGGTGTGTGGTGATTCATTGCTGCGTGCTCATTGAAGTGAGGGGTGGAGGAGCCAGGACAGGGCTGATCCCTATAGCATACTTGGTAGCATTTTGCCCAGTCTAGTTTGAATGGCCTGGTGCTGGCCCCTGGATCTGTCTGATGTCTCTGGCAATACACCATGGCACAATTCTGGAGCACAGCACACTTTGTATCCTTCCCAGAGGAGCAGGGATTATGCTGTCTGGACCATTCGTGCCCAGCGACAGAGGTGTCCAGTTGATGTTTACACATGTTGGATGGCACAAGTAGGGGCTGAAGGGAGAGGTGAGCCCCCCTCATGCCCAGACCTGCTGTCACACTCCAGAAACAGTCACCAAATTTTAACTGTAGCTGTTCTACCCCCTGCATTGTCCTGTCTTTGTCTCTCTATTCCCAGCACTGCTGCTTTTGGGTACTCGATGCTCTGCTTTGGGATCTGTCTGCCTCCTCCCACCCCTGTTCAGACACTCCTCAGTCTGGGACTTGGGATTATACACCTCCCTCTCTCCCACACCCACCTTCCGAAAAGAATGATTCTCCCTAGTGGAGGGCTCCAAGCCCCATGGACACTAAGGACCATCCACACTTCCTGAGCTGTCTCATATGGGATAGTTCAGAGTGGCTCATTGGCCTGCCATTGCAATGTGTGGCCTGTGTGACTGACCAACCCTCTCGATTTGGTGCTAGTACACTCCTGTCTATTGTAGGGCTTTACGCTGCTGCCCCTCGCTCTAGGACCTGAGCATCTGGTTCAGTCTCTTCAGATCCCTTATTTACCGTCTTTCCTTGTACTCAGTCCCTCCCAGCACAGATACTAATACCTGCTGGCTGCCTTGGGCTCTTTGCCCTGGGGAGGTTGGGGGACAGGGGAGGTGTTGGTAAGAAATCTCCCCCCCACCCCCCCGACTCTTCTCATCTGCATGCCACTGACATGGACACAGGCAGCCTGCACTCCGCTTTCCTTTCGTGTTTCCCCCAGGCCAGCTCCACCTGTGGTGGCAGTGCTGCCTTAGACAAGGCACTAGTACGGGGCTTGTGTGGAGGGGACAGGCAGCTCGTGGGAGCTGAGACAAAGGAGTGAGGCAGAACAGCATTGAGGCATGCTGAGGGGTGGGAATGGGGGGAGAATTGCTATGGCAACGCATTGCTGACAGCCAGATCCATGTGGGTTGCTGCTTCAGAGGAGAGAGGAGCAGGCAAGGTGGGATTGCGGTCTGGGTCAGTGGTTTCCCTGGGTCCCATCACGTGCTGACTGTAAAGCACAAAAGCTTCCCCAGTGGCATTGTGACCCCTTGCTAACACTCCTCCCCCACTCCCCCCAGGGCTCTGCACCCTCATGTGCCCTCTCAGAGCACAGCTGGCAAGCTTCATGTAGTGACTGCATGGGTTGGCGGGTGGGCACCTCTAGTGGGATGCACTGCAGGATCCAGAGGGAGAGCTCCGTGTGGGCATCTGCGTGTCTTGTCTCACGCTCTGACCTACACAGGGTAGGGCACCACCTAGATGATTGAGCCCTGCTGTCTTTGAAGCCTTGAGCTGCAGGGCTGGCCCAACCAGAATAGAACCAGTCTCCTAACTCTTGCTTCACTGCGACTAGAGAATAGATTGTACCCCCTCTCTTGTACCCAGAGCCATTGAACCCTCTGGCAAGGCCAGTCCCTTCAGCTATGCCTAGAGCTCCCTGGAAATGCCTTGATCCCCAGGGTGTGGCCCAAAGTGCTGTAAATGCAGGTATTGTGAGGGGAGGTTGGCACTTTAAAGAACTGTGCCACTCAGGCTGCTACTGCACTAGCAACCAGTGGAGAAGGGATGAAATATTTCAGAAACTACCCTTAGAGACCAGTCCTCGCCAGGTGCATCCTGGGCCCTATGAGTGAGTGAAGGAGACAGGATAGGCCTGCCTACACCACAGATAGAACTGGATCAGGCAGCCTACTTCCAACGTAGCTGCAATTTTATAGGAGCTGGGGACCTTAGCTATCATCTGCACTCTGCCCAAAGCCTTGGCTATGAGCCCCTGGAGGGGACTAGATAGGGGCTAATAGAGCATCCCCACCTTTGTGGATTGATCAATGTGCAACTGTAAACCTCTGTCTTTTACAGTATACATTTCAAAGGTCGGTGCTAGGTATTAGTGTAAAAGGATCCTATGAACTAGTCCCTTCCCCCCTCTCCTTCGGTAGCCAGCCCAGACTGATACCGGAAGGAGCTAGCCCTGCCCACAAAGGAACCAGCAAGCTCCAGCAGCTGCAGATTGCTGGGACTATTATGGGATGGAGCACAAGTTGTTTTAACACCCATAGTCAGAGTTCAGTTTGCACTGGGGCTATTGAGGCAGAGGAGGAGTGGAAAGGAGACCACGTTGCTCTCCCTCGCCCGTGTCTTGCTGTCTTGCCTCTCCATGGATGGCCCAACCACTCGTATATGCCTGGTCTTGTGCGTGAGCTGTGTCCTCTCCTCTCAGCTCTGAATGGGGGTAAAAAGCCAGTGGAACGTTCCTAAAAGCCTGCTCTGTCCATAGCCTGGCTTGGCTTACACCGGGGTGGGCAAACGTTTTGGCCCGAGAGCCACATTGGGTTGCGAAACTGGATGGAGGGCTGGGTAGGGAAGGCTGTGTCTCCCCAAACAGCCTGGCACCTGCCCCCTATCCGCCCCCTCCCATTTCACGCCCCCCTGACTGCCACCCTCAGATTCCCCGACCCATCCAACTTCTCCTTGTCCCCTGACTGCCCCCTCCTGGGACCCCCACCCCTAACCGCCTCTCCGGACTTTACCCCCTATCCAACCCTTCCCTGATTGCCCCGACCCCTGTCAACACCTCCGCCCGCAGACAGGCCCCATGGGACTCCCATGCCTATCCAACCCCCTGTTCCCTGTCCCCTGACCACCCCCCACCCCAGAACCTCAGCCCCATCAAACCTCCCTTGTCCCCGACTGTCCTGACCCCTATCCACACCCCCTGGGACCCCACCCCCTATCCAACCCCCCCCGCTCCCTTCCCCTGACTGCTCTGACCCCTATCCACACCCCCACCCCTTGACAGCGCCCCCCCCCCAGGACTCCCATGCCTATCCAACCACCCCCTGTCCCCGACTACCCCCAGGACCCCCTGCCCCTTATCCAACCTCCCCCTCCCCCCCAGCTCCCCGTCCCCTTACCATGCTGCTCAGAGCAGCAAAAGCTCGCAGCCCCGCCGCATAGCCGGAGCCAGCCACGCCGCCCGCGCTGCCCAGCAGAGGGGGCCTGGGGCTAGCCTTCCCAGCCGGGAGCTCAGCAGCTGGGCAGGACGGTCCCACGGGCTGGATGTGGCACACGGGACGTAGTTTTCCCACCTCTGGCCTACACAGTTCATTCAGATTTGAGCTGGCTTCGGCTGCCAGGCTGCTGCACTGCTACAGCTGGCTTAGAAACCTGAATCAGTTTTAAAATGGATTAGACTCATGGGTGAAATTGTGACATTACCTAGGCTGCAACCTGGACTGTTGAACAGCTGTGTCCCCTCAATTCTCCAGCCTGGGGTGCCTTTTACACTGCTTCACTCTGAGAGTAACCACTCCTGGTTTGCTCACACCCAGTCTCCGGCATGTAAATTACTCCCAGCTGTATTCTATGAGTGCTACAGCCAGCCACCCATGAGTTATCCTGCAGACTAACACCAGCAAACTCCCACTCCCAGGTTTGTCCCCAGAAATGTCTGGTACTGGCCCGCTCTCTCCTTCTGGACAATGAAAGCTCCTAGAAAAAAGTACATCATTTTATTAATAGAAAATTATATGCAGAAATCATATTCTCCCAAATGGAAGTTTCCAAACTCTTCAGTCCAAACGTACTGGTTTAGATAAAACAATAAAACAAGTGTGTTAACTACCAAAAGAGAGATTTTTAAGTGATTACAAGTAATGAGGCATAAAAATCAGAATTGGTTTAAAAAAAAAAATGAAATGTAACTATATCTATCTTGACAAGCTAAATGAGTTTAAAGTAGGGCTATTGATTAATCGCAGTTCACTCATGTGATTAACTCCAAAATTAATCGCGATTAAAAAAAAAAGGAGTTGCAATTAATCGCAGTTTTAATTGTATCGTGAAACAATAGAATACTAATTGAAATGTATTAAATATTTTGGATATTTTTTCTACATTTTCAGATATATTGATTTCAGTTACAACAAAGAAAACAAAGTGCACAGTGCTCACTTTATATTATTTTATTACAAATATTTGCACTGTAAAAGTGATAAAAGAAATAGTATTTTTCAATTCACCTCATACAAGTACTATAGTACAATCTCTTTATCATGCTCAACTTACAAATGTAGGTTTTTTTGCTTTGGCTACTATTCCGGAGGACATGCTTCCATGCTGATGACGCTTGTTAAAAAAATAATGCATTAATTAAATTTGTGACTGAACTCCTTAAAGGAGAATTGTATGTTTCCTGCTCTGTGTTTTACCCACATTCTGCTGTATATTTCATGTTATAGCAGTCTCGGATGATGACCTAGCACATGTTGTTCATTTTAAGAACACTTTCACTGCAGATTTGACAAAATGCAAAGAAGGTACCAATGTGAGATTTCTAAAAATAGCTAAAGCACTCGATCCAGGTTTAAGAATCTGAAGTGCCGTCCAAAATCTGATTGGGATGAGATGTGGAGCATGCTTTCAGAAATTGTAAAAGAGCAACACTCCAATGCGGAAACTATTGAACCCCATACCACCAAAAAAAGAAAATCAACCTTCTGCTGGTAGCATCTGACTCAGATAATGAAAAGGAACATGCGTTGGTCTGTGCTGCTTTGGATCGTAATCGAGCAGAACCCGTCATCAGCATAAAATATTAGGGTTGGAAGAGACCTCAGGAGGTCATCTAATCCAATCCCCTGCTCAAAGCAGGACCAATACCAACTAAATCATTCCAGCCAGGGCTTTGTCAAGCCGGGTCTTAAAAACCTCTAAGGATGGAGATTCCACCACCTGGATGCATGTTCTCTGGAATGGTGGTTGACGCACTAAAGATTCATATGTCCCTTCATGCATCTGGCACATAAAAACTTGCAACACCGGCTTCAGCAGTGCCATGTGAATGCCTGTTCTCAATTTCAGATGACATTGTAAACAAGAATCAGGCCTCATTATCTCCTGCAAATGTAAACAAACTTATTTGTCTGAGCAATTGGCTGAACAAGAAGTAGGACTGAGTGGACTTGTAGGCTCTAAAGTTTAACATTGTTTTATTTTTGAGTGCAGTTTTTTTGTACATCAACAATTGTAAGTTCAACTTTCATGATAAAGAGATTGCACTATAGTACTTGTATTAAGTGATTTGAAAAATACTATTTTATTTTTACAGTGCAAATATTTATAATAAATATAAAGTGAGCACTGTATACTTTGTATTCTGTGTTGTCATTGAAATCAATATATTTGAAAATGTGAAAGACATCCAAAAATATTTATATAAATAATATTCTGTTATTTAACAGTGCAATTAATTTTTTTTTTAAATCTCTTGACAGCCTTAATTTAAAGCAAAAGGACTCTCACCGCATGCTTTAACAGTCTTGCTGGCTGGAATTGTTTCAGCCAGTACTCCTCACCCAGTCTAGTGTTTTCCTTTTCCTTCAGGGGGTGTTGATGGCATGAGCAGAGAGAAGGGAGGAGTAACTTGTGGCACTTGTTCCCATTCTTACACTTTCCCTTTCTTTGAGACTCCTCTCAAGTTGGGGTTCAGCAGACAAAAAGTCTGTGGGGATGGGACCTTCCAGCTGTTTCTTGCCAGGATGTAAATTTCTTGCTCACACTCTTTTCCCTGCCAAGAATGGCCACTGAATGGGGTGGTGATTTAGTTGACACCCAGCTGGGGCATCAGTTTGCCTTTTGTCTCTCAGGAACCAATTTGTGGCTGCTTTTCTAAACTTGCGTCATGTCTCAGCAATGTCATAGAGTGGAATCTTACAACTTTACATATAGTGTTGCCACACATATTTTACCAGGACAATAATGATCAGCAAATTGAGTTTTCAAATGATACCTCCTAAGGCATACTTCGTACAAAATGTAACATAGCCTTGTAAAAGGAGCACAGACTGTCACAGAAATGTCCCCAGTGTAGGCCAGACCCTGAGCCTGAGTGAAGGGAATATGGAGATTGGGACATGGTGCATAAGTGAGAACAAGTGATTTTTGGGCAGAGAGCCCCACACTCGGGCCTTGCGTTTCAGAGGGAAGTTCCTTTAGTTTTGCTGTGCTTCCTTGGTGTGATGGAACAGCCAGACAAAGGGGAACCGCTCAGTTGCCCAACATCAGCAGACATACCTCTCCCCATCCTGCCCCACAAGTCCCGTACCGTTGAGACATGCAACTGACAGCTCAGGCACATCTGCTCAGTGTGTTTGGCTCTAAACTCTTTGGAACTGGGATTGTCATTCACAAAGTACCACACCTCATCAAGCCTCATCAAGCCCTCGGATCGCTACCCCTTCCTGCTTCTCCACGTGGGCACCAATGATACTGCCAAGAATGACCTTGAGCGGATCACTGCGGACTACGTGGCTCTGGGAAGAAGGATAAAGGAGTTGGAGGCGCAAGTGGTGTTCTCGTCCATCCTCCCCGTGGAAGGAAAAGGCCTGGGTAGGGACCGTCGAATCGTGGAGGTCAACGAATGGCTACGTAGGTGGTGTCGGAGAGAAGGCTTTGGATTCTTTGACCATGGGATGGTGTTCCATGAAGGAGGAGTGCTGGGCAGAGACGGGCTCCATCTTACGAAGAGAGGGAAGAACATCTTTGCCAGCAGGCTGGCTAACCTAGTGAGGAGGGCTTTAAACTAGGTTCACCGGGGGAAGGAGACCAAAGCCCTGAGGTAAGTGGGAAAGCGGGATACCGGGAGGAAGCACAGGCAGGAATGTCTGTGAGGGGAGGGCTCCTGCCTCATACTGGGAATGAGGGGCGATCAACAGGTTATCTCAAGTGCTTATATACAAATGCACAAAGCCTTGGAAACAAGCAGGGAGAACTGGAGGTCCTGGTGATGTCAAGGAATTATGACGTGATTGGAATAACAGAGACTTGGTGGGATAACTCACATGACTGGAGTACAGTCATGGATGGTTATAAACTGTTCAGGAAGGACAGGCAGGGCAGAAAAGGTGGGGGAGTAGCACTGTATGTAAGGGAGCAGTATGACTGCTCAGAGCTCCGGTACGAAACTGTGGAAAAACCTGAGTGTCTCTGGATTAAGTTTAGAAGTGTGTGCAACAAGAGTGATGTCATGGTGGGAGTCTGCTATAGACCACCGGACCAGGGGGATGAGGTGGATGAGGCTTTCTTCCGGCAACTCACGGAAGCTACTAGATCGCATGCCCTGATTCTCATGGGTGACTTTAATTTTCCTGATATCTGCTGGGAGAGCAATACAGCGGTGCATAGACAATCCAGGAAGTTTTTGGAAAGCATAGGGGACAATTTCCTGGTGCAAGTGCTAGGGGAGCCAACTAGGGGGAGCGCTTTTCTTGACCTGCTGCTCACAAACCGGGTAGAATTAGTGGGGGAAGCAAAAGTGGATGGGAATCTGGGAGGCAGTGACCATGAGTTGGTTGAGTTCAGGATCCTGACGCAGGGAAGAAAGGTAAGCAGCAGGATACGGACCCTGGACTTCAGGAAAGCAGACTTTGACTCCCTCAGGGAACAGATGGCCAGGATCCCCTGGGGGACTAACATGAAAGGGAAGGGAGTCCAGGAGAGCTGGCTGTATTTCAAGGAATCCCTGTTGAGGTTACAGGGACAAACCATCCCGATGAGTCGAAAGAATAGTAAATATGGCAGGCGACCAGCTTGGCTTAATGGTGAAATCCTAGCGGATCTTAAACATAAAAAAGAAGCTTACAAGAAGTGGAAGGTTGGACATATGACCAGGGAAGAGTATAAAAATATTGCTCGGGCATGTAGGAAAGATATCAGGAGGGCCAAATCGCACCTGGAGCTGCAGCTAGCAAGAGATGTCAAGAGTAACAAGAAGGGTTTCTTCAGGTATGTTGGCAACAAGAAGAAAGCCAAGGAAAGTGTGGGCCCCTTACTGAATGAGGGAGGCAAGCTAGTGACAGAGGATGTGGAAAAAGCTAATGTACTCAATGCTTTTTTTGCCTCTGTTTTCACTAACAAGGTCAGCTCCCAGACTGCTGTGCTGGGCAACACAAAATGGGGAAGAGATGGCCAGCCCTCTGTAGAGATAGAGGTGGTTAGGGACTATTTAGAAAAGCTGGACGTGCACAAGTCCATGGGGCCGGACGAATTGCATCCGAGAGTGCTGAAGGAATTGGCGGCTGTGATTGCAGAGCCCTTGGCCATTATCTTTGAAAACTCGTGGCGAACGGGGGAAGTCCCGGATGACTGGAAAAAGGCTAATGTAGTGCCCATCTTTAAAAAAGGGAAGAAGGAGGATCCTGGGAACTACAGGCCGGTCAGCCTCACCTCAGTCCCTGGAAAAATCATGGAGCAGGTCCTCAAAGAATCAATCCTGAAGCACTTAGAGGAGAGGAAAGTGATCAGGAACAGTCAGCATGGATTCACCAAGGGAAGGTCATGCCTGACTAATCTAATCGCCTTTTATGATGAGATTACTGGTTCTGTGGATGAAGGGAAAGCAGTGGATGTATTGTTTCTTGACTTTAGCAAAGCTTTTGACACGGTCTCCCACAGCATTCTTGTCAGCAAGTTGGGGAAGTATGGGCTGGATGAATGCACTGTAAGGTGGGTAGAGAGCTGGCTGGATTGTCGGGCTCAACGGGTGGTGATCAATGGCTCCATGTCTAGTTGGCAGCCGGTGTCAAGTGGAGTGCCCCAGGGGTCGGTCCTGGGGCCCGTTTTGTTCAATATCTTCATAAATGATCTGGAGGATGGTGTGGATTGCACTCTCAGCAAATTTGCGGATGATACTAAACTGGGAGGAGTGGTAGATATGCTGGAGGGGAGGGATAGGATACAGAAGGACCTAGACAAATTGGAGGATTGGGCCAAAAGAAATCTAATGAGGTTCAATAAGGATAAGTGCAGGGTCCTGCACTTAGGATGGAAGAATCCAATGCACCGCTACAGACTAGGGACCGAATGGCTCGGCAGCAGTTCTGCGGAAAAGGACCTAGGGGTGACAGTGGACGAGAAGCTGGATATGAGTCAGCAGTGTGCCCTTGTTGCCAAGAAGGCCAATGGCATTTTGGGATGTATAAGTAGGGGCATAGCGAGCAGATCGAGGGACGTGATCGTTCCCCTCTATTCGACACTGGTGAGGCCTCATCTGGAGTACTGTGTCCAGTTTTGGGCCCCACACTACAAGAAGGATGTGGATAAATTGGAAAGAGTACAACGAAGGGCAACGAAAATGATTAGGGGTCTAGAGCACATGACTTATGAGGAGAGGCTGAGGGAGCTGGGATTGTTAGTCTGCAGAAGAGAAGAATGAGGGGGGATTTGATAGCTGCTTTCAACTACCTGAAAGGGGGTTTCAAAGAGGATGGCTCTAGACTGTTCTCAATGGTAGCAGATGACAGAACGAGGAGTAATGGTCTCAAGTTGCAATGGGGGAGGTTTAGATTGGATATTAGGAAAAACTTTTTCACTAAGAGGGTGGTGAAACACTGGAATGCGTTACCTAGGGAGGTGGTAGAATCTCCTTCCTTAGAGGTTTTTAAGGTCAGGCTTGACAAAGCCCTGGCTGGGATGATTTAACTGGGACTTGGTCCTGCTTTGAGCAGGGGGTTGGACTAGATGACCTTCTGGGGTCCCTTCCAACCCTGATATTCTATGATTCTATGATTCATACAATGGGTCCCCTATGGGGCTGTCCTCTAGGGGTATATCTGCATTGCAACAGAAGACCTGCAGCTGGCCCAGGTGAGCTGACTCAGGCTCGCGGGGCTTGAGCTGCCAAGCTATGAAATGTCTGGGCTCAGGCTGGAGCCTGGGTTTTGAGACCCCATGAAGTGGGAGTGTCCCAGAGCCTCGGTCCGATTCCAAATGTCTATGCTGTAATTTTATAGCCCCGCAGCCCAAGCCCTGCAAGCACCCCGTCAGCTGACCTGGGCCAGCCTCTGGTCTTTTATCACAGTGTAGATGTATGCTCGGTGTTTCTGTAACATAATGTTGAGAGGCGAGGTGGTCCAGTGGATAGGGCTCTTGACTGGGATGGGGGAGACATGGATTCTGCTCCTGACTCTGCTGCTGATTCTGATGGGCCTGGTTGGATTGTTATAGAAGGCAGTGTCTCCTGGGAGGAAGCCTTGGCGGGCGGTAAAGACTGTATACCCCGGAAGGGCTTTTGCTTCTTGTTCCATCTACAGACAGCGTGCCTCGGCCAGAGGGCTAAGTCACTGAAGACCTGCTGAAAGAACCATCGGCTGTGGGGGGGGAGGTTCGCGAGAGGCGGGTGCTGCTCTATTGTAAGAACTGAAAGAAAAGCAGGCTCACACCCAACCGAAAGGGGGCACCCACGAGAGGTAGGTGCCACCCTGTTCAAAACTGAGCGATTGCAGGCACGTATCAGCCAGAGACGGGGTGCTTGCGAGGGTGGGTGCCGATGCCATTACAACATCCCTGTCAGTAAATCAGACACCGAATACCATGTTATCCTGTCATCTTGGAAACCTGGCTGATGCCCTTCTCCGAGAACAAAAATGGAGCTGCTCCTATGACTGCTGCTGCTTCTATAAGAACACGGCAGAGTGAGGCTGGGAGCTCAGCAGAGACGAGGCAGGTCCAGGAGCTTATGGAAGGAAACTTTCCCTCCCTTTGGTGGGTGCTTCTACCTCCACATTGATGACTCCTGCATTTCACACTGAACTCGGGAATTGCGGAAAATCATTGAGTCGAAAGGTGCCCTGCTGAGTGTTCAGCCTCTGGCAGTAGGGTGGAGAATGCATGGACAGCAAGAGTGCAAGTTCTCCCGTGGCCCCATCCTTCACCACTGTTCCCCAGTCCCGACCTGGAGAGAGCGCCTCTACTAGGATTTTTCTCATTGTCAGTCAAGGACTGGTGTAGCTCCGTGGCTGTTCCCACTGGTGGAAGAGTTAGTATAAACAAGCTGGTGGCGTGGTGATGCACCCTGTCTACACTAGTGCTTCCACCATTGGTAACACTGGTGTAGGCCCACAGTGGAGGGAAAATCCTAGTGTATACACTGCCTGGGGGGAGATGATAGTTCAGTCTCCATGACATGTTCAAACCTGGCCCTCTAGGCTGAAACTGACAACAGCTATGCTGGTGGTTATTGTGATGTGGTTCTGTCCTGTAGGAACTGGACTGAGACCCACAACTCATTTTAGAGAGGCACCCACAAGAACATTATTCTCAGGCATTTCTTTCAGTGCCAGTCTGCCTATCTTTGCCATGTGGTATTGAGCTCTGGGGACTAAAGGGATCACTCCCAGCGTAAGCTTCATTTCTACTGTCCATGCTGAAACCTTCAAAGAAAGCTCATGAAGATGGTGAGAGATCAGATTATGCAGAGTTGATTGGGCTGTGTGACACTTTTTGGAGGTACTTGATGTGTCTGGGGTGAATTGCTGCCACCTGCTCACAGTGTGAGAGAGCCCTGCCTGTGCCCAGCTCCCACATGCTGGCAACACGAGCACTCTGCTCCAGGCTCTGCAAGCCCCACTCTTTCTCAGTGCAGGCTACCAGTTCTCACACACCACTTTGTTAAGCTTAAGTACCCAGTCCCTTATCTTCTGGCCATGTGCGGTGTACACTGATCCGCTGCCTCTGTGAAAGCAGTGCACTCCAGGTCGCTGGTTTCACCTCAGTTCAACCCTATCCTTAGGACAAGGCACATAGACGTGTCCATAGTAGAAGCAAACTGGGGTTTATTGAACAGAGTTTGAGTCAGAGATTCAAATAAAAGCAAGTGTAAGGTTTTGGAACTATTGGTGGACAATAACAGAGCCCCTCTTTCCCAGGCACCCTGCCACACTGGGCAGAGATAGGACTGTCTGGATGACCCGACTGGAGTGTCGGTTCCAACCCAAACAAAGGAGAACCTGACCCTAGGCTTGTAGGAGGTCTGGGGGAATAATGGAGACATGGTGACTAAAGACCTGACCCCCTAACCACTTGAGGATGCTTCTAGTGAGCACTGGCCATCACAAGCGCCTGCTGGCAGAATCACTTCTCTGTAATGGATAAAATCTTGTGCCCTTTCCCCTTCTCTTACAGGTTGTCACTCACCCCAGGGCAGGAGGCCCCTATTCTGAGATTTTCCTTGAGGTTCTTTTGTCTTTGTAAACCCTCAGGCCTGCACATCATCCAGACAGTAAAGCTAGGGTGGTTCCAGGGATGTCCATTGTTCTCAATGCTGACTGAGTTAGCCCTGGGACCTGCCTCACCTCATGTCACTAATTTCCCTTTAGCAGTTTTGAAACCTAATATTCTACATTTTATGGGGAATCGCTTGAGAGAGATGTAAACATCTCACAAGAGCTGTGACAAGCAGCTTTAGGTGTAGCTTTAGGCCTTAGCTTTTGGCAGAGACCCCACACAAACCCCTTTGGTGAAATATTAAGAAGACAGCTGGACACAGGGGTAATATATTTGTCTGGGCACGTCTGTGTCATTTGGCTGCCACCACAAAGGTAAGTTAACAGTGCTTCTCCCCCTTTGGTGCCTAGCTGCAGCTCTTCGGGCACTGAGAGCTGGGGCCATTTAATGCTTTGTTTGTTGGGGGAATAGATTTCAGATTTGGAATGGTTTGTGTGTTCTTAAACAAACAAAATAAATACCCAACCAACTATACGTATTTCCTCTGTGACACTCCGGGCCTGCATGTTTAATATGAATTTATTTATTACAGAAATTATAGCTGCTGTAATTGTGTGTCTGTACAGTATTATGCTGGTAGATGAAATCGATCAAAGCCATGATGCTTCCAAGGGTGAGGCTACTGCTAACATGGATGTCTTGCAGTGCAGGCCAGGTGTAAGGTGGGGAGCTTACTGCGGGTATCTTCCCTTGTTGTTTTTGGGGGAAGCTTCTCATTCTTAAAGCCTTATGTTCACTAGCACTCCCACTGTTACTGCCGGGGCAGCTGCACTGGTGTCCACGACAGTGTAAATTCCTCCCCCAGAACCCTAGTGAAGACAATGCCATATAAGTGGCCTGTGGGAGAAGTCAATTTCTAGCTTCAAAAAATACTCTGAGAAGGGCTGTTTTGCTCACCCTGTGTGTGTGTGTGTGAGTGTGTGTGTGTGTGTGTGAAAGGTACCCAAAATAAATCCTTAGGTGGCTTTTTTTTTTTTTTACACAAGCTTAAGTGAATCATTTGAAATGGGCCAGTTTGTAATTGGATATGTCTCAGACACATGTTAAGAGGGAAATGAAAAGATTGTGGATTGAGTGACAAGGGACAAATGAGCTGAATCCAATACGGCACATCCGGGGACTAGGTATTGGCACGATCTCCCACATGCTAACAATAGGGGTTTCCACCTCAACGCAATCCTCCAGAGGGTTCTGAAAAGGTGTCTGTACTCTGCACTGAAACACTCACGCTATGCTGTGGCTGGCCCAGGTCAGCTGACTCGGGTTTGTGAGGGGAGGGGGGCGGTGGAGCTGTACAATTGTAGTGTAGACGTTTGGGCTGGAATCTGGGCTCTGAGACCCTCACCCTGCATGGGCGGGGGCGGGGGGAGGATCTCCGTACTTACTCTTCAACCTGAGTCAGCTGATGGGCTTTAAGGCTCAGTGCCATGGGCTTTTTAACCACAGTATAGACATACTCGGGGTCTGTCATGAAAAGGGAGGCCATGGGAAGATAGAAATGTAGGCAGCCATCAGGTCTGATGCTGGAGAGAGATGCCAGGATACTTGGAGATCAGCAATGGGCAGCAGCTGTTGGAGACACACACCTTTCTGCTGTATAAGCTTTACTTCACAAGCACAGGTCTTAAGTGGCCAAGCTTAATGGACTCGGCCTAGTTACAGTCATGGTGTTATGGCAGAAAGGTAGAGAAGTAATGAAGCTAACAATTCTTGTAAGATAAATAGCTGAGCTGGGAGATGCTGCAACAGTGCACCCTGTCCAGAGCTCTGATGGATGGGGAATTCGGGAGTAAAAAGAGAATGCAGGCAGAAATCCAGCAAGAGAGTGGGGGCCACCCAGTTTATTGCACCCAATGCAGCATGTATGATTGCATGCCCTATGGATGGGTGGCGTATGTGTGCATTCAGTGCAAGGAGCTCCTGGCTCTCAGAGACTGTGTACGGGCTTTGGAGACCAGAGAGGCTGAACTGGAGGAGCTAAGGGAGACAGAGAGGTACATAGATGAGACTTTCCAGGACACAGCAGAACGGTCCCACCCCTGGTGTGACAGCCTCAGAGCTGTTGAGGAGGATGAAAGTTTTGGGGAAGGAGAACATCCAACTGGAGCGGGGGAAATGATCCCCAGGTGATGATGTGGTATCCTTTCGTACTGAGGATACCTCTCCGGGGGAGGGAACTCCAATTATTAGGAAGTGACAGGTAATAGTTACGGGCAATTCAATCATTAGAAACATAGATAGCTGGGTTTGCAATGACCGGGAGAACCACATGGTGACTTGCCTGCCTGGTGCAAAGGTTGCAGATCTCTCGAGACATCTAGATAGACTTATGTGCAGTGCTGGGGAGGAGCCAGTGGTCGTGGTACATGTAGGTACCAATGACATAGGGAAGGATGGGAGAGAAGTCGTGGAGGGCAAATTTAGGCTGCCAGGTAAGAGATTAAAGTCCAGGACCCCCATGGCAGCAGTCTCTGACATGCTTCTAGTCCCATGTGCAGGGCCAGTTAGACAGAACTACAGAGTCTCAATGCGTGGATGAGACAATGGTGTAGGGAGGAGGGGTTTAGATTTATTAGGAACTGGGGAAACTTTTGACAAAGGGGGAGCCTGTACAGGATGGGTGGGCATCACCTAACCCAAAATGGCACCAGATTGCTGTCACTTAAAATTAAAAAGGTCGTTGAGCAGTTTTTAAACAAAGGGCTGGGGGAAAGACGAAAGATGCGGAAGAGCACGTGGTTTGGACAGAGACATCCTTTAGGGGAGGAATCTATTAATGGAGATTCTCTATGTCCTAGTAAGGAGGAGAGGATGGAAGATGATAAAATACAGGTAGGATCTGATGAGAAACAGTCAAATGAAAAAAAGTCCCATTCAATTACATCATGTAATGGCAGACTGCTGAAAAGTGACAAGTTTTTAAAGTGGTTATATACCAATGCTAGAAGTCTAAATAATAAAATGGGTGAACTAGAGTGCCTCGTATTACAGGAGGATATTAATATAATAGGTGTCACAGAAACTTGGTGGACTGAGGATAATCAATGGGACACAGTAATACCAGAGTACAAAATATATCGGAAAGACAGAACAGGTTGTGCTGGTGGGGGAGTGGCATTATATGTGAAAGAAAGCTTAGAATCAAATGAAGTAAAAATCTTAAATGAACCAAACTGTACCATAGAATCTCTATGGATAGTAATTCCATGCTCGATAATAAGAGTATAGCAATAGGGATATATTACTAACCACCTGACCAGGATGGTGATAGTGACTGTGAAATGCTCAGGGAGATTAGAGAGGCTATTAAAATAAAAACCTCAATAATAATGGAGGATTTCAACTATCCCCATATTCACTGGGTACATGTCACCTCAGGACAGGCTGCAGAGATAAAGTTTCTTGACACCTTAAATGACTGGTCCTTGGAGCAGCTAGTCCTGGAACCCACAAGAGGAGAGGCAATTCTTGATTTAGTCCTAAATGGAGCACAGGATCTAGTCCAAGAGGTGAATGAAGCTGGACTGCTTGTTAATAGCGACCAGACCATAATATAATTAAATGTAACATCCTTGTGGCGGGGAAAACACCACAGCGGCCAAACACTGTAGCATTTAATTTCAGAAAGGGGGACTACACAAAAATGAGTAAGTTAGTGAAACAGAAATTAAAAGTTACAACGCAAAAAAAGAAATCCCAGAAAGCTGCATGGAAACTTTTTAAAGACACCATAATAGAGGCTCAACTTAAATGTATACCTCAAATTAAAAAACATAGTAAGAGAACCAAAAAAGTGCCACGGTGGCTAAACAACATAGTAAAAGAAGCAGTGAGAGGCAAAAAGGCCTCCTTTAAAAAGTGGAAGTTAAATCCTAGTAAGGAAAATAGAAAGGAGCAAAAACTCTGGCAAATGAAGTGTAAAAATATAATTAGGAAGGCCAAAAAAAAATTTGAAGAACAGCTAGCCAAAGACTCAAAAAGTAATGGCAAAAAAATGTTTAAGTACATCAGAAGTGGGAAGCCTGCTAAACAAGTGGGGCCACTGGATGGTCGAGATGCTAAAGGAGCACTCAAGGACAATAAGGCCATTGCAGAGAAACTAAATGAATTCTTTGCATTGGTCTTCATAGCTGAGGATATGAGGGAGATTCCCAAACCTGAGTCATTCTTTTTAGGTGACAAATCTGAATGAACTGTTCCAGATTGAGGTGTCATTAGAGGAGGTTTTGGAACAAATTGGTAAACTAAAGTGTAATAAGTCTCCAGGACCAGACTGTATTCACCCAAGAGTTCTGAAGGAACTCAAATGTGAAATTGCAGAACTGCTAACTGTAGTTTGTAACCTATCATTTAAATCAGCTTCTATACCAAAGGACTGGAGGATAGCTAATGTGATGCCAATTTTTAAAAAAGGCTCCAGAGGTGATCCTGGCAATTACAGGCTGGTAAGCCTGACTTCAGTACTGGGCAAACTGGTTGAAACTATAGTAAAGAACAAAATTGTCAGACACAGAGATGAACATAATTTGTTGGGGAAGAGTCAACATGTTTTTTTGTAAAGGGAAATCATGTCTCACCAATCTACTTAGAATTCTTTGATGGGGTCAACAAGCATGTGAACAAGGGGGATCCAATGGGTATAGTGCATTTAGATTTTCAGAAAACCTTTGACAAGGTCCCTCACCAAAGGCTCTAAAGCAAAGTAAGCTGTCATGGGATAACAGGGAAGGTCCTCTCATGGATCGGTAACTTGTTAAAAGATAGGAAACAAAGGATAGGAATAAATGGTCAGTTTTCAGAATGGAGAAAAGTAAATAGTGGTGTCCCCCAGGGGTCTGTACTGGGCCCAGTCCTATTCAACATATTCATAAATGATCTGGAGAAAGGGGTAAACAGTGAGGTGACAAAATTTGCACACAATAAAAAACTACTCAAGATAGTTAAGTCCCAGACAGATTGCAAAGAGCTACAAAAGGATCTCTCAAAACTGGGTGACTGGGCAACAAAGTGGCAGATGACATTCAATGTTGATAAATGCAAAGTAATGCACATTGGAAAACATAATCCCAGCTATACATATAAAATGATGGAGTCTAATTTAGCTGTTACCACTCAAAAAAGAGATCTTGGAGTCATTGTGGATAGTTCTCTGAAAACATCCAATGTGCAGTGGCAGTCAAAAAAGCAAAGAATTTTGGGCATCATTAAGAAAGGGATAGATAATAAGACAGAAAATATCATATTGCTTCTATATAAACTCATGGTATGCCATGTCTTGAATACTGCATGCAGATGTGGTCTTCCTATCTCAAAAAAGATGTATTGGAATTGGAAAAGGTTCAGAAAAGAGCAACAAAAATTATTAGGGATATGGAATGGCTTCTGTATGAGAAGTAATTAAGACTGGGACTTTTCAGTTTGGAAAAGAGATATGATTGAGGTCTATAAAATCATGACTGGTGTGGAGAAAGTAAATAAGGAAGAGTTATTTACTCCTTCTCATAACACAAGAATAGGGTCACCAAATAAAATTAATAGACGGCAGGTTTAAAACAAACAAAATAAATATTTCTTCATACAACGCACAGTCAACCTGTGGAACTTTTTGCCAAAGGATGTTATGAAGGCCAAGGCTATAATATGGTTCAAAAAAGAACTAGATAAGTTCATGGAGGATAGGTCCTTCAATGGCTATTAGCCAGGATGGGCAGGGCTGGTGTCCCTAGCCTGTTTGCCAGAAGCTGGGAATGAGCGACGGGGATGGATCACTTGATGATTGCCTGTTCTGTTTGTTCCCTCTGGGGCACCTGGCATTGGCCGCTGTCGGTAGACAGGATACTGGGCTAGATGGACCTTTGGTCTGACCCAGTATGGCCGTTCTTACGAATTTCCTACCCTGTTGAAACCAGTGGGTTTAAAGAAGGCTGGCCGGTGGGCATGAGTGTGAAACCAGGCATCTCCAGCTAGATGCTGGTTCTGACTAGATACTTGGCTTATGCCAAAGGGGCAGGAGTTTTAGGTGATTCATAGTGCTTGCATGAGAGACCAAGCACCAAAGGGCTTTCCAATGGGTTTGGGAGATGTTAAGCACAGACCCAAGGTTGTCAGGGACTGCAATAGGGCAGTCTGACCTAATGGTCAGTTGGAAGGTGTGCCACAGGTCAATCCAGAGTCAGAGTGGGGAGCCATGCCATGGGTCAAGCCAGAGTCAGTAACTGGAGTTAGAGCAATGAAGCAGGACCCAGAACAAGGAGTGGGAACCAGGCAAGGAGGCAGGAACTTGGTCTCATGGGTCTGGTCAGGTCCAACGATTAGCTGCTCAGACAAGGGGTAGGATAGGAACAGGAAGTTTTATATTGATGGTGTCTAATCAGCAGTCTGCTGTTGAGGCAGTTCCCTCATCTGGCCCTGAGGGTAAGGCTCTTGTTTGGTAACTCCATAGGCGTGGGTTTGAGACCCATGGTGCCTGACAGGCTGAGGATACTTTCCTTGGTGGTGGTTTTGATTTGGAGCTGAAGTCCGAGCGATGGAGCTCTGGCTGTATCTAAGAAGTGCGAGCTTTGCTGCTGTTTTTGCAATAAAAATCCTTGTTCCCGTGTGTAAAGCCTTGTGAACAAAATAAATGAGGACTGTACTGCCAGGAGTGTGTGTGCGCACTCACACTCAGCGAGGAACAAAGCCACCGGGGAATCCCAAATCCCCCATCAGGCACTCAAGGCAGGGGCAATATTCTACTAAACTCGCACTATGCTTGCTTAGTTATGCCACACCTGGCAGAGAGACCCTTGGTGTAAGAACCTGAATGGAACAGAATAGATGGAGCTAAAGGGTTAAATTCAGCCCAGGAATAGCAGGGTGCAGATCCCTTGGATGTAAGTAACAGTGGGTTCTGCTTACTCCAGTGCAGAGAATCCACTCATGACTGCAAGGAAAGTGGAAATAGGAGCAGGATCATGGTCTAGGCAGGTAGTTAGTGAGGGAAATGTGGGTCTTGTCTTCTTCCCCTCACCTCCCAGGTGCTCAGAGGTTGCAGATGGGGGAGCACGGCTGGAACAGGCCATGGTGAATCTGTCCCTGAAAAATAAGAAAATGGCCTGCTGCCTTGTTGTGGCATGTCTGCAAACATCTGTGTGTGCTGCTGGCTTTGGCCTGCAAGACATGGGGCAGGTTCCACCAATATGTTGGCTGCAAAAATTGACACCTCCCCTCCCCCCGCTTCACCTGTGCTGTGTTGGAGAGCAGGTGACCTCTGAGTTAGAGACTGGGATGCTGAATCACCCAAATGCCAGCCCTGCAGAGTGGGGAGACTTTCTGGAGCGGGTCAGCCATGTGACTCAACTGGCAGCAAGCAGATCATCAGCTTACTTGCTGGGTTGACAGTGCTGGAGCCTGGTGTTCGGCATCCGCCAAACAGCAAGGGGTCCTCCTACACCGTCCAGCCCTGAACCCCTGGTTTCTGTGGCATTCTGCTGTAGCAATACCGTGCAGTGGCCAGGCAGGGTGAATTCCAAAAGGAAGCAGTTACTGAACTAAGTAGGAGCACGAGCCACACGATGGCCTTCACCAAGTCCCTGCGATTTATTTCTTGTTATGTTCATTGTATTTTATACCATCCCCTTGCTTTTAATTCTCAATGCACTGCAGAATTTTCTACTGCCCTCTAACTGCAGCCTGTCGGCCACCTTAGGCAGCCCTCAGTACTGCTGGGATTACACCCAACCTCCATTGGAAGGTTTTATTTGCTATCATGGGGGTTACAAATGTAATTACAAAAAATAAAAATGCAGAGCTCCTGGAGAAGGGGTGGATTCTGTGGCTGCAGAATCACAGAACGTGATTTGTGTGGGGAAGAGAGTGGCCCATTTAGTTCTTGGCCTCTGTGCTGTGACTACCATCAAGGGGGTCAGTTAGTGCCAACTTGATGGAGTGTTATTGTCAGGTGAGCACTTTCCACTAGGAACAGGCCTGAAAACCCCCAATTTGCTTCACAGAGGGGCCATGGCCAGATACTAACCACTTCTCGTCACTAGCAACCTGTAGCCGTATTTGAAGCAGTGACCTTGTGAGGAGCGGCGTTGTGTCCCATTACTTGGCCCCTATGGTGATGGACTGTTCAAGGAACAAGGCTTTTCCAGCTCTTTGTTCTTTCAGGTCCCATCTCCCCACGTGGGGTTGGGTGGGATCACTCCCTGGTGTAAGTTCCTAGTGCTCTGCTCAGCAGTGCTCCCTGAGAGGAGCACTAGGAATGTACAGGGGAGAATAACATCCCCTTCCCTAGGATATTCTTCCATGCCATGATCTGTTCTGATCTCCTTCAGGGTTTGAGTAGGAGCCATGAAAGCCTGGCCCCAAAAAGCTGTGTGAGAGCTGCTGCTCCATCCCCACTCCCTACAAGCCTGTGTTGTCTCACAGCTCAGATACAGACCTACTAGCTCTTGTTCATCATGCCTCCTCCTAAGATCCATTGCTCCAGCTATGACAGAGGCCTGGACTAGACTTAAAATTTAGGTAGCGATAGCTACAGCACTCAGGGCTACAAAAACCACCCACCCCTCAGCACCAGAGCTGTGCTGGCCTAGCCCTGATGTAGACACAGCTCGGCTGCTGGAAGAATGCTGCCATTGACTTAGCTATATTGATCAGGGATGTGGTCCTACAGCAACGGTAAAACCCCTGCCATCATTGTAGGCTGTGCCTGCTCTCCGGCCTCATGCCCCCATAGCTACGGCCCTGCCCCTGTAAGCCCTGTAGTGTAGACATGGCCAGAATCTGCAAAGAGCGGTTGGAGGCATTGCCCGTCTGTTGTTTAGACAGTCCTGGTCCTTGGTCACTGGGGTACAGGAGAGTCTGGCAGGTGACACGGGCATCCAGGTACTAGCACCTGTTTCAACCTGTCCTTCCTTTCGTGTGAGATTACCCGTGTAAGGATGAAGTGAGCTGTAGCTCACGAAAGCTTATGCTCAAATAAATTTGTTAGTCTCTAAGGTGCCACAAGTCCTCCTTTTCTTTTTCGGTGTAAGGAGCAGCTGCTCCTCCTGCTTCCCCTCCAGCCTAGAGCCAGGCCGGGGCGGCGGGGGCACGGTGGGTCCTTGCTGCAGCCGGTGAAAGGCTGGAGCCTGTCTCCACAGGGCTGTAGGAACAGGAGGGCAGCTCCTGCCCTAGGCCTGGCTCCATCCCGCTGAACCCCTCCCCGGGGACGGGTGCCGAGCTTCCCCCGCTCCCCTGCAGCTGCCCCGGGAAGGCTGCAGGGCGGTGCTCGGCGAAGGGGGGCTTTTGCCGGTGCTGTACTGCAGGCAGGCAGCGGGTGCCCAGGAGAGATGTGAATGTCCTCCCTTGTGCCCAGCGCTCCTCGCTCCGTGGGGCAGCCCCTCTTCAAGGGGCAGCGCGGGGCAGAGCCCCCTCTTCCCCCCCGGGGCGGGCAGGCGGCACCTCGCCTTCTGGGCCTGCCATGGACACTGCGCCTCGCGCTGGGGCCGTGCGCAAGCCCCGCCGCCGCGTGCCTCAGTTTCCCCCCGGGCCGGGCCGGGCCGGGCCGGGCCGGGGCCTTGCTAGGGGAATGGCGGCGGCCTGGCGGGCGCGGAGGCGAGCGAGCCGGGCCCGGCGGCTGCCAGGTGAGGCGGGGCGGGCCCGGCCCGGGGGCCGAGGCGGGGCGGAGCCGCGGCCGGCGCGATCAGCTGGCAGGAAATGGCCCGGGAGGCGGGCGAGAGGGAGCCGGCCGGCAGCCCGGGCCCGGCGTGTCACCGCGCGCGGGGGGCTCCCCCGCCGCCGCCGCCGCCGCCCGCTCGCCAGCCCGGCCCCGCCGCCCCCCTGCCGCGGGCCTAGGCGCCGGCCGCTGCGAGCTCCGGGTAAGTGGGGCCCGGCCCGGCCCGGCCCGCTCCGCTTTGTCTCGTTCCCCCGTTAACCCCCCGCCCCGGCGCTGGGGGAGCGAGACCCGGCCCGGGGCCCGGGGCGGCTCCGCCGCTGCCCGTCCGTCCCCAGCCCCGCCGGGGGACCCCGCGGGCTCCGCAGCCTGGGGCGGGCGGGCCCGGGACCCCCCCGGCCCTGAGAGCGCAGCGCTGTGTCCCGCCGGGCCGGGGACCCCCCCGCCCCGCCAGCCCCTCGTCTGTAGTGCAGACCTGGGGCAAGGAGGTGGGTTCTTCCGGGCTGCTGTGTCTGAAGGGGGTAGGGTCCCCAAATGTTTTCTGTTGTTCTCCCCCCTTACCAGTTATGGAACCTGTCACCCCCTGTTCTCCTCCTGAGCCGGGGCCACAGCTAGGAGCAGGGCCAGGGCCGGATCAGAGCTGGGGACAGAGCGGGGCTGGATGGCGCTCCCTCCCCACCTCCCATGGGGGTTGGCCTGGGCCCATCTGCACCCCCCCAAATGTTCCTCCACTGCCTCCTAGGGGGATGCGTCCCAGAGTTTGGGGACCACTGGGGTGGGGAGCTGTGTCCTGTGTGGGTCATTGCCCACAGAGGGCGAGGAGGAGCTATGCCTAAGCTCTGTAGGTCCAGCACCTCTATAGAGTGGCGCTGCTTAGCCCTCCCTCCCTGCCTAGCCAAATGAAATGCCATGCGGGACGGGCACAGTTTGTGTCCTGATCCAGAACCCTGAGTGCAGGGCAAGGGGGAACCGCTGCCCTCAGCTCCGATACCAGTCCTGTTTCCTCCCATGTCGGATTGACATGCTTGAGCACAGGGCCTGGCAGGGTGTGGGTGTGGGTTTGAGCTGGTCTGTCTTGGCCCCGGAGAGGAGTTGGGAGCGTTCTCACCTCAGTGAGCAGACCTGTGGGCTGCAGTGCTCCCTTTGCTGTCCCTGCCATTGTCTTCGCCTCGCACTGAGCATGGGCTGTACCTGGGGACTGGGGCAGAGGAATCCTTGCAGAAGGGATGTGCTGAGGGGAGGGTTGCTCCGGAGCCGCACCTGCCTCTCTTCTGTCTTTGGATCCCTTCACTGCCTCATGTCGCTGGAATGGTATTCGTGTCCCCTAAATTTGGGCAGCCAGACTGTGGCCTAGGGACTAAACGCAGCTTTGAGGCCTGTGCTAGTCTCGTTGTCACTACAGAGATGTGGTGTGTGAGGACTGCAAGTCACAGCATGCAGCCCCCCACCTCCATCTGAGCCATTTGCATATAGAAGGTAAGGGTGACTGCAGTGGGGTTTGTCTTGTGTGCGTCTGTTGCTGCGCGGGGGCTTCCGGCAGGCTGTCAGCAAGGCCCTCAAACGGGCAGCGTGTGGCCAGGGTCAGCTGGTAATTGTATCCCAAATGATTTCTGTGAAAAGTCTTTCATTCAGGCTGGGTCCCAAGGGACTAATTGAAATAACCACAGTGCAGTGGTGCTGGCAGCAGGGGCGAAAGGCCCCCTTAGGGCCTGGAACTGCATGGTGAGTATGGCAGACAGAGAGGTTGTTCCAGCAGCCCGGAGCTGCAGAGGAGACAGCTCATGAAGCAGTTGTGGCCAGGCTCTTGGGAAGGTCAGGGAGGAATCTGCTACTAGACGCTCAGGAAAGTGAGGCAGGGCGAGAGGAGGCCTGTAAAGTCAGCAGGAGCAAGTCCACGGAGAGCTTTTGAAAAGAGGACAAATACGTCCTGGATTGTGAGATGAATGAGAGGGTGGGAACAGTGTGAAAATGAGGTTGGTGCCAGGAGGCCTGAGTTCTCTTTCTGGTTTGGGTACTCTCTGGCCTGGGGTCACACACTCAAAAATTAGCATAATCTTCGCTTCCCCTCTGTCTACCCTCCACCCCTCGACCACAGTGATCATCAATGAGTTTATAAAGTGCTCTGCAAGATGCAAAGGATCCTGGTAGAGACCTGGCCACTGATTGTCAAGACAGGCAGAGAGAAGGGTCAGGAGGCACTGCTGAGGGTGCCAGATTAGGACATTTAGGTAGCACCAGTGAGTGGCAGGGAAGAGGGATGTGTGAGGTACAGATGAGACAAGGGAGAAGGGGCTCTGTTTCTGCCTGGTCTGGAGGAGGGAGGGTGTTCTGGGTCAGGGGAGATGCATGAACCAGGTAGGATGGGGTGTGGAGGGCGGCAGCCATGACGAGGTTACCCTAGTGGGGAGAGGTCCCTCGTGTGGAGCCCTGTGCTGACTTTGAAGAGAACTGTGAGGGGGGGGGGCATGCGGAAGGGAAGCTTTTCTCTCCTGGAAGGAAGGGGCTGTTAACTAGCGGGGCTGGAAGAGCCGTGACCTCGGTGCTGTGGCTACAGAAGACCCCAGACTGGAGAGGGGAGCTAAGCAGCAACCAGTGTATGTCAGGGTGAACTGGAGAGGGGGCATATCAAAGAGAAATCTTGGCTGTTCACTCTGGGTCCTAGAGCATGGGGCTTGTAGCTGACCCCTGGTCCTGCAGCTTGGCTTGTGCCTCTCTGGTATGGCTACTTTGAAGGAGAAGGAATTGAGGAAGAAGTAGCAGTTCTTCTGGTACAATCCTCCTGGAGCCCTCCTGTCCCATGGCAGCCTGGGGTGGAGGGCATGTCTGCTCTAGATAACACTTCTCAGCCCTGAAGGGGGGGGGCAGCATTGTACTCTGCTTCCTGCTTCCCGCTCCCGCCTCAGTAGAACTGCTCTAGCTAACCAAAGCCCTACAGGGAGAGAGCCGAGCGCTAAAAGAGATGCCAGTAGGGGAGACAGAGCCACAGCCACTGACCCGGAGGCAGATGAGATGCGGGCCTGGGAAGCTTTCCGCTGGAGTGGTGCTGTGGCAGGCGAGGGAAGCCTGCTTTAAGGTCATCCTGGGCTCCAATGCCATCCTGGGTCTTGCATGTGATTGTTAGGCAGGGAAATACAATTCCAGATGATTATGTAGCTAATCCGGGTTAGCTGTGTCTCCTCTCCCCAATGGGCCATATGGGGCACAGCTGGCAGACAGAGGCCAGGAGAGGAGGCTAGCAAGGGAGATGAACTGGCAGGCTAAACCTTTCATTTTGTCTGCCCTTCGTAAGGAACGTGAGGCATGGGGAGGAGGAGACCAGCTTCCAGCATCAGCCTCAGACTATACGTGCCAATCAGTCAACGTACCCAGGGTGTTTAAGGGCGGGGCAGCCCCTGAGCAGGCAGAAGTGGTTTTTGACTGTTCAGGGTTTTCCCAGCATGCACCAAGGGTGAACCCCATCTGTGAACCACGGGGCAGGGTTTGTAGTTGGCAAATTTAGGTTTGGGTTTATTGCTGCCTGGGAAAGATTTAACAACTAAACTAAAAGGAGGTTGCCCAAGTCAGTCTGGTGTGGATGGGGCCTGGCAGGGTCTGCCCCGGCCACTGAATTGTGCTCCCCAAGCTGGCTCTTGCCGTTGTGAAGTTCACCTGTAACGTAACCACGCTCAGCCATCCTGAGTCTGCGGACAGCCTGGAACGATGATTTTCTGCTGTGCTCTGGACTCAGCAGTTTACAGGAGGTGGATACGGCCTCTGGGGACTGCCCTGAATGTAAGGGAATTCCCTGGACAACATAGAGCTGCTGCATGTGCTCTTTGCTGCCCCTTCTTCGCTGCATCCTTGGCAGAAGAAAATAGAGCACACAGCTGGAACACACTGCATTCCAGCTATTCTTAGCTTGCGGACAACCCCTGTGGGGCCACTGCAGCCAGGATATAAGTTAGAGCAGCCTTGAGACTGAGGTCTACACCAGGACTGGGCAGATCAAAGATACAGGGAGCACAAAGGTGACTAAAGGAGCAGGAATAGTGCAATGGAAAACTGAGCTTGGTGACTCTGAGAGAAGCAATAACTGCCTCTGTTCATCTCGGTGAGTTGTTCATTTTGGAACCTTATGATGGTGTAAATGTCAGTGTTGTTAACTATTCACTGGATTAACTGCAGAAACAGCCAGTTAATGTGCTTCTCTCACAATACTGATCTGCCTTCCACATGTACAAAGTCCATCCTGTTCCCTGTCCAGCTGCCAAAGCCTCTCTCCCACCCTACTCTCTAACAGCTTGGGTAAGGCAGTGATTCACTGTTGGTACAAACGTCTGCAGCATGCTGACAAGCTAGGGGTGGAGTGAAATGCACTGAATTCAGCCCCCGAGTCAGTGGTGGTCCACCTTTTCAGCTGAATCTGGTGTTGCAAAAAGGTCAAGGGGCCGTAATCAATATAGTGGGGCAGATTCTCTGCCTGTTCTGCTCCAGTTGTGCCTTTCAGACAGCGCAAGGGGAACAAAAACCACCCTCAAGCCTCCGGCTGAGGCTTCTGCTAGGTATGGGAGAGATCCCTGCAGGTGTAGAGCAGTGTAGATTGTCACAGTTCAGGGCATCTGCACCTGTATTCCCACTCCGTGGTCCAGCCAGGGCACCCATTCTAGGCTCCTGGCTCCTTAGCTGTCACCTCTTGGGTGGAGACTGCACCTCTCTTCCCCTGATGGATTTTTCCAGGCCGTCCAGTTCCCTGCCTACACTGTGAGTTCCCCAGCAAATCAGACCACTTAAGCAGGCCTGGTTTGCTTGCTCTTCGAAGGCTATGAACAGTGTAGTTGGCCACAGTTACAAGTTACCACACAGCTCTTTTATTTTAAAGGGAAAGAATCACATTTTACAAACAATAAAAGAACTGACATGCATACTAATAAGCTTACCAGAGATCACCCTAACTCAGTCAGTCCTTGTAACTTCACCCAGAGTTTTTTCCCGGGGCAACAAGTTCATAACAGCTTTTGCTCAGAACAAGAACAGTCTTGAGTCTGAGAGTCGCTGCTTTCTCCAGTGTGGTTCTCTGATCTTGTCCTCCTGTAACAGGTGATCAGCAGACAAAGGTCCCTTCTTCGAAGCAAAGCTTCAAAAGGAAGCAGAGAGATTTCCTGGGATACCCTCTTAACTGTAGAAGTTCTTGCTTGTGTGGCATGTTGTTTCAAATGGTGGTTTGATGCTCCTAACGCTTCCCAGGGTTTCCATCAGTCATGTCTCCCCCTGCTCTTCTGAGATGTTACATACAGTCCCACAGTAATGCATAAACATTTGCATTTTTAATACCATGAACTCCCAAGACACCTAAACTTAATTCAGTAAGGTTTGTCCAGGAGATTTCAGAAGACAGCCAGATCTGTCACAGACAGCTCCTGCACTTCCTTCCCCACAGCCCTGGTGAGGAGTGGGAGTGGCTGGTACACACTGTGCTTCTCCTATCCCCAGCTGGAGCAGGGTTCCTAGGGAACTGTTGTCAATTGGTGCAAGTTAGAGCAGCTCCCAGGATGCCCTTAGCTTGGCTAGAGAGTGAAGCACAGCTGTGCTTTCATGCTGCTGGTGAATGTGGAGGGGTTTCAGGCTTAGAGAAACGGGCAAGGTCTTGGTCCTCAGGCCTGCTCTACACCTAAAACTCAGGTCGACCTGGCTGTGTTGCTCAAGGGTGTGAAAAATTCACACCCCCGAGAGACATCGTTAAGCTGATCTGAGCCCCAGTTGTGTTAGGTTAGAGCCCCAGCAGCACCCTTGTTTAGGTCAGTAATTAGGGCACTGGCCTCAGAGCCAAGACACCTGGCCTCAGCCACTGACATGTTATGTGATCTTGGCTAAGTCTGTCCTCTGTGCCTCAGTTTCCCCCAATGGTAAAATGAAGGCCTAGACATCTTTGCAGCGCCCGGGGAGATGTGGGTGCCAAGCACATGGAAACACTAAGTGGTGTTGCTACTTCCATGGGAATGGAACAATGAAATGAATACTTACCGACAGCGTGGTTGTGATCCTGAATTGTGGCCACGCATGGGCTTTGTAGCTGGAGTGAATCCTTCCTGGCTGGCTGTTACACGTTCTTGGTATTTGCCTGTTGTTTCGTTCCTCTGTTCCTAGTGATCCCAGGGAATGTTCTGAGCTGTATGCGGGGATCGTGTACGTTTAGCTTACCCTGCCCCGTCCTGGGTTAGCGCTTGTGGCTCAAAGAAAGAGCTTGTGTCCAATTCCTGTGAATTGTCCCACAGGAGCAAAGGCAAAAAAGGGTGTTGAGGGTACATGTGCTCTTTGCAGGGATGCTATAAGGAGCACCACGTACCCCATCCGCCCAGGGCGCTGCACCCACATGCCTGCTCGCTCTCGTTCCTTGGCACAGATGGATGCACCCTTTCGACAGAACCTCACTTCTCTCCGTGAGACCTGTGCTGTACCCCAGCCTGTCTCCTGCACATAAGCTGCTGTAATGCCCGATCTCCGCCCGCCGCTGCCTGTGGGGAAGGGGAGGCTGAGACTAGTAGAAGAGCTCTGGTAAGGAGTGATGCTGGTGGAGGCTGGGCCTGGGGCAGATCCCTTTTCATTAGGGTTCCTTTCCCCAGGGTTCATGGGAGGTTGGGCTGAGAAGCAGCTGGCACAGGAAGAAACCTATAACACCATTCTGCTGTCTACCTCCAGAGCACTTTACCAACAGTGATCCTCCAGCCCCTGGGCCTTGCTGGGCTGGCTCCCTCTCCCCACTTCACAGGGCCACAGCCCAGCAGTTAGCCTCGAGCCCCCCAACTCTTCAGCTGATCCAGAGACCCAAAGTCAGCCTGGCATGGGGTGCTGCTGGGACTTGAGCCCCACTCCAGCCTCTCTGCCTCACCCCTTCCCCAGTGCTAGAGCTGGTTGCCCAGTTACCCAGAGGGGCTGGCTGTAAAATCGGAGGGGCTATTCACTTCATTTAGCAGTGGTTGTGGGGGGAGGCCCTAATGTGTGTGGTCTAACCCCTCCCCTGAAAGATTCAGTGTGTTTAGGGGGCCGTGCATGTGAGGGACGTGTCTTGGGGTAGCACAGGGCTAGGCGTGTGTTCCAGCTGTACCCAAGGGTGGGTTCATAGGTGCTGGGATCTGCCTGTGCAGGGAGTTGGGCCCTGGGTCTGGGCGTGCTGGGTAAATCTCTGGAGAGCGGAGGGTGGGGTGTGTGTGCAGGATGCCAGGCAAATAAAGTGAACTGGCAGGCAGCCTTGGGGCTGTTTGCTCCCTGCTCCACCCCCCAGCTGCTTATCTCTCCCATTCTTACTCCTGGCAAGGCTCCCGTCCATGGGGCCAGCTGCTGCTCTGGTGCATCTGAAGAGGATGAGCCAAGGAGCCAGTGGCCCCAGCTTTCTGCCCTGCCTGTTTCTCCTGTTGCTGGGGACAGCCTGGTTCCTCCAAACAAGGGGGATTTGGTGAGGCCTGGTGTGACCCCTCCTCTTCCCACCTGGCTTGGTGCCATCTGCAGTTTATGGCATCACCCTGGCAACGCTGGTGAGGCTACACACACTGGCTCCTGGCATGAGTGTGATTGCTCTAGGAAGCGGGGGGGGCTCACAGATTAGAGTCATCAGGGAAGGCCCAGAGGAGGTGCACTCCTGGTGCTGGTGCTGCACAAAGCCCAGGAGAATGGTCTGTAGGGAACAGCGCAGGCCTGGTTCCAGGGTGAGGGGAGAGCTGGAAAAGCCCCATGACTCTGCAGACGTGCCTGAGTTGGGGGGGGGGTGGCACCGGGCCCCTTCCTGATGCCATTTGTGAGACTGGCTCAGCAGCCAGGACTGAGGGCCAGGACTCCTGGGTTCTAGTCCCAGCTCAGCTACTGTCTTGCTTTGTGACCTGGGCCAAGCCACTGAATCTCTTGCAGCCTGTTTCCCAGTTGTAACAAGCAGGGGATGAGACTGACGAGGCTGGAGGTGAATCGGTTAATTTTGGCGTAGTGCTTTGAGGTGTGAAGGGCTTAGCATGGTGACTCCCCACCCCTGCTGGCAGGTTCCTGCCAGGCACAGGGCTGTGTTGTGGATGGGGCAGCAGGGGATAGGGATGCATCTGGTTGCCCAGTAGGGAGGCAGTTCAGACCCTGTGAGTATGGATCCTTTAACCTGACCCTCTGTGGATGGAGCCACATGAGAGTCCTGGGGGCAGGGCTGCTGTAATCTCCGGACTGGGATGGAAGGATTTTCTGTGCTGTGGCAAGCCAGGCAGGGGCTGGTTGGGGAAGGCATGGGGTTGGGGACAGTCAGGTTTGGCAGGGCTCTGTGTGCTTTAGCAATCATGGCTGAGTCTCCTTTGGTTTTCTGCCTGTTTCCCTGCTCAGACGCTCGGCTACTGCAGACTACCCCCCGCCACCGGGGGCGGGAGAGAGGCATAGGAAGGGACACTGAATGCTCAGAGAAGAGCTTTGCCTTGTCTGTGTGTCCTGCAGCCTTCTCCCCCTGTGGCCATCAGCATGACCCCCAGCTCCTCACCTAGTACAGTGCTGGCTTGCTGTTACTGGCAAGATCCCACCCCCACGCTGTGTCTATGCCCCCTGCCACTCTTGGTGTGCTGGGCTTTTCTGTGGCTACTCACCCTGTATCCCTTCCCCTTGGCACACTGCATGGGCCTTACCATGCAGCTCTTGCCTGGCACCCCCCTGGCCCTCCCCGCAGGGTGGGACATGGGATCCCAGCCCCGGGTTCTGCCCTTTTCCTGCCCCCAGATACAGACTCTCGATCACCTTTCCTGTTGAGGCTGTTCTCAGGGCAGCCCCTTCTCTGCCCAGCATAGAGTCATGTGATGGGCAACTTGGACCCATCTCCGTGATTGTGCTAACCTGCTTATCTTTTCCCCCGTCTGAATTGGAGGTGACTTCTTTGTGGCCTCACTGCAAACGCCCGGTTGGGGAGACCTGCTGTCATGCCACCTGCTTGTCGCTGATGGAAGCAGGGTACCGACCAGAAATGGTGGAGGTGGGGTGTGGGTGACGCGTGGGTTCCTGTCCCCATTTGGCACAGCACTCCCCTGACTCAGGAACACTTGCCGGTGACTAACAGCTGCCAGCCCAGCCCATCCTGATCCCAGATGGACGGGGAGCAGATGGAAGCAGGAGCAGGGACAAGGAACTGTCTGGAAGGAGTCACTTGCTTCCAGTGCATTCAGATTCTCTGCCAGCCTATTGTTCTCTTGGGCTGTCTGGTCCTGAATGTGTCCCTGCCCGGCACCTCTGTGTCCTTCTGCAGCTCTCCTGGCTCTGGGCACTGATTGCCCTGTAGCTCTATCCTCAGAAACAGCTTAGCCACAGAGTCTCCCAAAGCCAGTGCCTGAGGCCCCAGTCTGTAAGTGTGTGTGGTGGAGTGGGCCTTGCCCAAATGCCCCCCTCGCCTGAGTAGCCACACTTGGTAAAGGGGGCTTTCCAGGCCACACAACACTAGCAGAGCTGATCTGTGGTTGCGCCTGCATTCCCGCCCTGCAGGGGCAATGGCTGATGGAGCTTCCCCGAACCCTGCGCGGGACTGGGGGAAGAGCTGGTTGGTGCTCTGCAGTGTGTGCAAACACCCCCGCGCGTTCCAGCACCTTGCACAGTGGGAATGGCACTGGTTCGGCTGCTCTCATCCCTTTCCTTTCTGACTGTCTCCCAATCTCTGGTGCTTGATCTTTTCCGTAGCTTGGCCTTCTCCCCCACCTGGGCTGCTACAGGATCTCTGCTTCCTCTCCTCCCACTTCAGTTGCCTCTCTGTGATGTCTGGCTGTTACCCAGCCCTCCTTCTGGGCACCGATTGCATAACTTGGGTGACCTTCTTACAACACTGGAGTGTAGGGAGAGACAGTGTGGCCCAGTGGTTGGAGCCAGGAGCCCCAAGTACTTGTTCCCAGCTCTGCTGCTGAATCCCTGGTGAGCTGGATTCCTGAGAGCTGCAGAGAGCTTTGAGGCTGCTGTGGGCTTCAGCTCAGCCCATCTGTTGTTTATCACGCCACAAAGGCTGGGGTTGGCGGGATTCCCCTCTCTGTGATATGGGTGACATCAGGTTAAAAGCCTTTGTGGGCTCAGCTGCCCTGGCAAAGCACATGGCCGGAATCGGTGAGCTTCTCATGTTCCTGTGAAAGCCACGCGGCCAGGCCTGAACGAGCTGGGGCCTGGTGTGGTGTTGCGCCTTGTGAGGCTCTCCTCAGTTCACAGATTCCTGCCTGGCCCGGCGCCTGCTCCAGTGGACCAGGGCCAGCTGGGGACGTAGCCACAGCCTGCACCCGGCATCACCTGCCCTGCGGGCCATGGAGACGACAGGTTCCCGGGTGCAGTGTGCCGGAAGCCACCGAGCACCCTGGGGCCGCACCTCCTCATTCACTAGCAGCTCCAGTCAGGTCTGTTTTCTGAGAGCTAGGACTCCTGGCGAATTGCCACCCCAGCCCCTCAGTTCACCACTCCTGGCGTACACGCCGTTTCTGGTGTCGTCCACAGCACATCCTGTGTGAAACCTGCAGCTGCACCTGTCGCGCTGATCCCTGGGGGATGCGGCCCGGCATGTGGGGGAGCTGTTTCTGGGTCCCTGCTCTGGGCTAATGGGCTGGGATGGGGGACTCCACGCGGAAAGGCAGGCTGGAGGCTGGTTGGAGCAGTCTGATGAGTGCCCGGGGTATGAGCTCCCTCGAGTGGCCGTGTACAGGTGTTCTGAAAGTCGCCCTGTGAGACACTCTGCTGGGTAGCCTGCTGGGAGGCTAGCTAGGGCTCAGGACATCTGGCCACAGTATGGCCAGCTCTGATGCCCTGGTCCAAGGCTCTTGTGTTACTGCCAGGCCAGAGGCCCTCATTGCACCTTGTCATGCACTTCTCCCCTGCCCGCCTCTGTCTCAAGAGAAGGGCCCCTGCAGCTGCGGATTTCCTTTTAGCCAAAGGCAACGCAGTGAGTGTCAACGTGGCTGGTGTGAGGGACCATCCCTGATTGTGGGGCGAGGGGGGTATGCCCAGTCCTGCAGTCTCTCTGGGAGACGAGACCCCTATCCTCATTGCCGCACAGTGCACTCTTCCACAGCCGTGGGAAGGCTCCTCCCTCGGAATAGACGGGGTGGCTATGGTCACACGTGGGCCAGGCCCGCCCTTGTTGGCAAGATTCCTGTCAACCCAGCCTTGCAGCTTTGGGCTTACTTCAGTTCAGGCTGTCCACATTGCAGCAGGCTGGGAGGGTGCAGGTGTATTGTCAGGCAGGCTGGGGAGTGGAAGGGATGTTGGTGTCTCACAGATGCTCCTGTAGCTGCCGCAGCCTTCTCTGCGGGGTGCAGCTTTGTAATGCAGAGCTGGTGGCCTGAGCAAAGGCGTCTTCACAGCGATTAAAAACCTGTGCTGGCCGGTGCAGCTGACTCAGGCTAAGGGGCTGTTTAATTGCAGTGTAAATGCTGGGGCTTCAGCTCTGGGACCCTCCCACCGCACAGGGTCCTGGACCCCAGGCACTAGCCTGAGCCCTAAGGGTATGTCTACACAGCAATAAAAACCCTGTGGTGCCGAGTCTCGGAGCCTGGGTCAATTGACTTGGGCTGCAGTGCGGACGTTTGGCTTGGGCTGGAGCCTGGTCCCTGAAACTCCCTGAGAGGGGTGAGTCTCGGAGCCTAACTCCAGCCCCAGCTTGCACATCTGCACTGCAATTTGTAGCCCCGTGATCCTGATTCAGCTGATCTGCCAGCTGCGGCTGCGCCGCGGGGCTTGATTGAAGCACAGACGTCCCCTTACAGTAAAAGGAAGCATGTTGCAATGTATGGATTGCTGGAGCAGTGGCCGGTGCACACTGGGTAGGTGCTGAATCCAGAATGTCGCCCTGCTCCTGAGTCCAGGGCCCAGGCTTGGCTCCTGGTTCAGGTCTCTGGCACCACACACAGCAACATTCGCAGGAGCTGCTGACCCCGTGGGAGCAGCACAGAGGGCCCTGAAGGGAAGGTGAGGCCTTGGCTGTTCTGCAGCCCCCCTGACCTAGCAGCAGCATTGACGGGCTCTGAGTGATGGCTGGCAAAAGATGGGGATTCCCGGGACTCCTCTGGATTTGCTTGTGCCCATGGTGGGAATGCCCTGGCAGGTGCCATGCTGGACAGTGTGTGCGCAGTGGGGGCCCGGGTGCTTTGGGCAGGGCAGACTGTGTGGGAGTGGGCTGGCAGGGCCGAAGGGAGGCTGTGTGCGGAGCAGAGGGGTGGTTGAGTGCGAGTCAGAAACATGTGCAGGAGGGTGGCAGTGGGGAAGAGAGGTGCGGGGGTTGGGGAGCATGTGGGGCAGGGTGCAGAGGGAATGTGAGGCAGTGATGGTTGGTGGGGCCTGTGGGAAGTAGGGGAGGGAGCTGGGGGGAGTGAGCGGAAGCAGGGGTAGGGGTGTGTGTAAATGGGGCATGGTCTGGCGTTCTGGGGGTGGGGAGGGCCTGGCTGTTGTGGAAGGTGGGGGATAGGCCAGGGCTGGAGGGAAGGGGCCTAGGAGGGGGCAGGGAGCAGAATCGATCACTGTGGGGTGGATGGGCAGTCAGGGTGCGAGCAGGGGAGAGGGTTGGGCCTGGCGGTGGGATTGGCGGGACTCCAGGCCCGTGGGGAGGGTGCAGGGCGTGACCCTGTGGGTGGGCGCGGTGGTTGGGTTGCTGGCAGCCGGTGAGTTGGGGAGTGTCTGGGCAGAGGAGACTGAGGAGATGCGGGTGCAGGGAGGCGGGGGCTCTCAGGCCGGTTCGGATTGCCTGCCGCCCTTGCCCAGGCTCTGAAGCGCTGCCCAGCAGGGAACACCAGAGCCACCCTCAGCCCCAGTCACTGACACGCCCTGAGGCTCAGGTAGCTGGGCTGCTCCCCTAGGCTGGCCTGGCTCTATGCGGGCACGGGGAATGGGCTGTCATGACTAATGCTGGTCGAATGGGGCCCATTATGGCAAATGGCCTGAGCAGGGGCAGGATGGGACCAAAAAGTGATGGGACGTGAGCGATGCTGGAATCCAGCCCAGCCCACTGACGTCCCCTCCCAGGGAGGTGCTGGGGGCACCTGGATTCAAACCCCAGCACAGCGGGCCCAGCACAGGGCTCCACAGGGGCTCTAACTCTGGCCGAGACTTGCAGGCTCGTTTCTTCCTCTTTATTGTGAGCTCTTAGGGCAGGGACTAACGTCTTTGCTGTCTACACAGCGCCCAGCCCCATGGGTTCCTCTGGAGCCCTTGGGTGCTTCTGTGCTACACAGAGTGGGTTTGATTATTGATATTGTGGTAGCACCCAGGAGCCCCCGTCATGGATCCGGGCCCTACTGCTTTAGGCGTTGTACAGGCACAGAGCAGAGATGGTCCCTGCGTCTCTGGCGAGAATCGTCCGGCTAGTTATGATGCCACCGTGTGTGTGTGTGTGTGTGTGTGTGTGTGAGAGAGAGAGAGAGACACCCCTATAGACTTCCCGTTGGCACCTAGGCTTTGGAACAGAGCAGACCTTTTGGTCTTCTGGAGGTTGGAGCTATTGGTGCCTCCAGCTGAAACCCATAGAAAGCAGCTGCAGGAAGACGGAGGTAAATCGTTCCTGTTAACCTCTGAGGCTAGGACAAGAAGCAATGGGCTTAAATTGCAGCGAGGGTGGTTTAGGTTGGACATTTGGAAAAGCTTCCTAACTGTCAGGGTGGTTAAGCACTGGAATAAATTGCCTAGGGAGGTGGTGGAATCTCCGTCATTGGGGATTTTTTAGAGCAGTTTGGTCAGGGATGGTCTAGATAATACTAGTCCTGCCCTGAGTGCAGGGGACTAGACGAGACCTCTTGAGGTCTCTTCCAGTTCTGTGATTGGAATGGAGTTTGCTGGCATGCCCAGGTGGGCTGTGAGGGTCGTGGAGCTGAGAGATGAGGTTGGGGTGGAACAGTGGCTGTGGGTGTGACCACCAGCTGGAGTCCTAGACCCAAGTCTCCCTCTCCAACCTGCGCTCAGCTTGGCTTGGGGAGGGGACCTGTGCAGCTCCACTGCCTAGGAGTTGGGGAAGGTTTCACTCAGCAATGAATGGCTTCTTGTTGCCCACAGGGGTAAGTGGCCAGAATGGAGACACAGCGTCCTGCTGTTTCTGCAGCACGTTGCAGAGGTTCCGCTGAGCAGTGGTGAGAGATTCTCCCCCCCCCACCCCCAGCTTTTCTGCTGCCGTCTTTGTGTTCTGCAGGAGCCTCCCATCCTTGTTCAGTTCAGTGCCGGAGCTGAACAAAACCCTCATGTGAAGTGTGTCTTCCCCGCGCCCCCTGGAACGAGAGGGAGGGTGGGGAGCCCGGCAGGGTCAGCTGCCTCCTCATGAGGCCAGCACATGTCCTTCAATGTTCTGCTCCTCCAGGGAGCTAGGCTGGGAGGTCACTGGTCACCTTTGACAAATGCTGTTTAAAATGAAAAGCCTTCAGCACAAGTGGAATGAATTGAAGGCCTCGGCTAGCCCCCGCTGGATGCCGTTCAGATCCCAAAATCTCTGCCGTCCGTCACCATTCTGTACCGTTGTCAGTCTTCAGGAGAGATGCTCAGACTGGACTAGCAAGGGGGGACTTCAGGGCCAGACTGAGCGGACCTGGCTGAGCAGAGCAATGGGGGCTGTAGGTCAGGACTGAGGGGCATTGGCAGGGCTGTGTGTAGGAGGATCAGGAAGGAATTTCCCCTCAGGTCAGATTGGCAGGGACCCTGGGGGGGTTTTGTCTTCCTCTGCAGCATGGGGCACGGGTCACTTGCAGGTTTGAACTAGCATCAGTGGTGAATTCTCTATCACTTGCAGTCTGTAAATCATGGGTTGAGGATATCAGTAACTCAGCCAGAGGTTTGGGGTCTGTTACCGGAGGGGATGGGTGAGTTTCTGTGGCCTGAGATGTGCAGGAGGTCAGACTAGGTGATCATGATGGTCCCTTCTGACCTGCACGTCTCTGAGACTGTCTAGCTCCTGCTTGGCTGTGCCTGGCTCCGCTCGGTGCATTTGATCTCTCGCTTTCACCAGCACTAAATTCCTCGGCTGGATTCCGGGCTCAGCTCTAGTGAAAGGATCCAATTATTTCCCAGCTCTCAGCATCTCCATTTGCTGCCCATATTTTCAGTGCTAGTGTCTGCGCTGGCTGGAATTCTGAGTGATTAACGTGGCTGTGACATGCCTCCTAGGGGTGTTATCTTTGCGCTTGTCCCCCACAACCCCCCCTTCCTCCTCCAGCAGAGAGCAAGCGAGCGTGAGACAGGCAAACGGAGACAAAGGTCTGTCCCCAACCCAGCTGTCCCCTGCCTGTGGTTTCCCTGCTTGTGTGTTTTCTTAGGCTCCTGGTTAACGTCTGAGCTGCTGTGGAGCTGTGGGGCTTTGGCCTGTCCTGCTCAGGGTTGAGCCTGCTGGGCGGGGAGCTGCCTGCTTCTCAGAATGGATGGAAGGTTTTTAAGCTGCTTTTCATTCTTTGAGGGCCTGTAAAACAGCTTGCGAATGGGAGTGTGGGGGGGGGGCAGGAGTGTGTGCATGGAGAGGGGAGAGGCAGGGGACCGGGACTGCATGGAGCACACAGGTGGGGAGGGGCGAACAGTCACACTACCCCTGTTGTAGCGTAATGTTTGGAACGTGTTCTTCAGACGTGCTGAGTGAACGCCCCTCCCCCCCATAGATCAGCGACATTATCCCTATCTTACCGATGGGAAACTGAGGCATAGAGCGGGGAAGTGACTTGCTCAAAGGCATGCGGGGAGTCAGTGTCAGAGCTGGGAAATAGATGCCAGGAGTCCTGGCTCTTCAGCCCCTGCTCTAACCTCTAGACACGCTGCTTTGGAAGAAAGCAAGTTGCATTGTGTTATCCCAGTGTGGCACCTGCACTCAGTCTCGCATCCGAGACCTCTAGTCTCCAAGGGCTGCACTAGGGAGATGAAAGTGGTCATATGTCACAGTATAGATCTCTGGCTGGACTTCAGTCACCTCTGTAATGAATGGTGAGTGAGTCTATGGGGTGCATGGGGCAAGGGGGCCCAGGTCACTCTCAGAGAGCGCCTTGTGTGCCTGCCCACACACCCACTGTGTTCAGCACTCTGCACCAGTGAGAGAAACCAGATGAGTCTGGGGCTAATTTAAGTTCCTTGAGGTGAGTAAGAGCTTCTCCTATCCAAGGGAGAACCCTGGAGCCTGCCATACCCATCAGGACAGCGTCCCTGCTCCAGGGCCATGGGGAAGGACTGTGGGAGCAGTCATCTATAGCAGGGGTTCCTAAACTGGGGGTCAGGATCCCTCAGGGGGCTCGTGAGGTTATTATGTGAGGGGTCATGAGCTGTCAGCCTCCACCCCAAACCCCGCTTTGCCTCAGCATTAATAATGGTGTTAAATATATTTTTAAAAGTTTTTAATTTATATGGGGGGGTTCCACTCAGAGGCTTGCTATGTGAACGGGGTCACCAGCACAAAAGTTTGGGAATCACTGATCTACAGAGTATCACCTAAGAGAGGTACATGTTACAGTTGGCTCTGGCTGTTGTTGGAATAGACTATGTCTATACTTACAGTGGTGTGTGGAGTACAGGCACTACACATGTAGCTATGCACTGCAGTGAAAGGCAGGCTGCTTCCACGCTTGTCACTGTGGTGTACCTACACGCTGGTGAAAAGCTCTGGTGGGGGGAGGCGGTGGGGAAAGGCCCTGGCAGGGGGAGCTAGTATGACAAACAGCAGTGTAGACATGGGAGGCTCTGCATGGGTCTGAAGAGAGCCCGTATAAACCCTATACCCTGAGGTTTCAGGTGTGTAGGGCACTCAGCTGTACTCTGCCTAAGCCATGCCTCACTGTCTACACTGCTGTTTACACCAGGGCTACCTGGGCGTGCAGCCTCGGTGCTCTGCGCGCTGCTGTATGTGTAAACATGCCTTTAGAGTGTGTCCACACTGTGTTCGAAACCCCGCAGCAGCACATCTGCAGACTCGGGCTTGCACTACAGCACTCAAACCAGCTGGTGCAGCCTGGAGCTGAGCTGTGAGGGGTGGGGAAACGTCTACACTGCTGTTTCTAGCACCAGAGCACTCAACCTGGGTTGTGTGACTCACTGCCGTGGGTTTTAAAACACAGTGCCATTCTTACCCTAGAGCCCCTGCTCTCAGCACCAGTGCCCCACAGTGGCTGGTAGCAGCGCCCCCTTTCTCTGCAGAACGCTGTGAGGGGCTCCTCTTCCCTAGTAATGGCTCCTGACTCTCTGCCTGGGTGCTAGGCCGTCCCAGTGCCTCTGCATTTGGCCCTGTTTCATAGATTCATAGATACTAAGGTCAGAAGGGACCGCTCTGATCATCTAGTCCGACCTCCTGCACAGCGCAGGCCACAGAATGTCACCCACCCACTCCTATGAAAAACCTCACCCATGTCTGAGCTATTGAAGTCCTCAAATCATGGTTCAAAACTTCAAGGAGCAGAGAAGCCTCCCTCCAGTCAACCATGCCCCATGCTACAGAGGAAGGCAAAAAAAAACCTCCAGGGCCTCTCCAATCTGCCCTGGAGGAAAACTCCCTCCCGACCCCAAACATGGCAATCAGCCAAACCCTGAGCACATGGGCAAGATTCACCAGCCAGATACCCAGGAAAGAATTTTCTATAGTAAATCAGATCCCATCCATCTAATATCCCATCTCAGGGGATTTGGCCTATTTACCCTGAATATTTAAAGATCAATTACTTACCAAAATCCCATTATCCCATCATACCATCTCCTCCATAAACTTATCGAGTAGAATCTTAAAACCAGATAGATCTTTTGCCCCCACTGCTTCCCTTGGAAGGTTATTCCAAAACTTCACTCCTCTGATGGTTAAAAACCTTCGTCTGATTTCAAGTCTAAACTTCCTGGTGGCCAGTTTATACCCATTTGTTCTTGTGTCCACATTGGTGCTGAGCTTAAATAATTCCTCTCCCTCTCCTATATTTATCCCTCTGATATATTTATAGAGAGCAATCATATCTCCCCTCAACCTTCTTTTAGTTAGGCTAAACAAGCCCAGCTCCTTAAGTCTCCTTTCATAAGACAAGTTTTCCATTCCTCGGATCATCCTAGTAGCCCTTCTCTGTACCTGCTCCAGTTTGAATTCATCCTTCTTAAACATGGGAGACCAGAACTGCACACAGTATTCTAGGTGAGGTCTCACCAGTGCCTTGTATAACGGTACTAAAACCTCCTTATCCCTACTGGAAATGCCTCTCCTGATGCATCCCAAAACCGCATTAGCTTTTTTCACAGCCATATCACATTGGCAGCTCATAGTCATCCTATGATCAACCAATACTCCAAGGTCCTTCTCCTCTTCCGTTACTTCTAATTGATGCGTCCCCAACTTATAACTAAAATTCTTGTTATTAATCCCTAAATGCATAACCTTACACTTATGCATTTAGGGATTAATAACAAGAATTTTAGTTATTGCTGTTGCTGCTGTCTGGCTGTGCCCCTGCCAGTAACTGACGCTTGGAGCCCCTGGCCCAGCCAAAAAACTCTTTTGGGATCAACCCGACATGAAAAGATTTAGATCTTCTTGATGACACTTTCATATGAGGTGTAAAGAAACGTTCCATCTTGGCTTGGGGCATCTTAACGGCTTTTTTATTAAAAACAGGACATTTGTAAACAGGACAAAGCCACCAGAGAAGGAGGAGGTGACTGCCCCCTTATGCGCTTCTGATTTCAGGCTTTAGCCAATAAACACCCCAGTACCCAAACATCAGTCGGTGCTTGTCCAGTACGCATCCGAAAGAGTGACGCACTTCTGCCTGCCTGGAGCCGCAACTAAGGAGGAGTCTTGCTGGAATTTGTGGACCCTGATTATGAGCTCCTCCATGGAGCAGTAATATAGACTGCGTGGGTGGTATTTCTGAAGCCCACTAAAGCGTCGGGCGTGAACTGCTCTGCCTAGAGGCTGCTGGCGCAGGCTGAAGGTTCACTAGTACACGCGAATGTGACGCTGTTTGAACGAGTACCACCTAGGAGGGCACTAGGGAGCGTTACAAAGAGATTACTCGATGCACTATTGTGAAGCAGTTGCACTCGCTGCAGGTGCGCCTCCTTGTGGCTGGGTCTGGGAACTAGCTGTCGCCCCATCGGGGCCCCCTTCGGCCGGTTGCTTGCTCTGTGGTCCCCCTCTTTCTGCGTGAGTCAGCAAGGTCACAATCTAGTGTCCCCTCCCCCCCATCCCCATGCATAACAAAATCCCACCAGACAAGCTGTCCATTTGCCATCTCAGCTCCAGGCCCGAGCCACTTTGCCAGTGGCTGGTCGGGGAACCTGGATCTGTTGGCTACTCTGGGTCCAGCCCAGGGAGCATGTGACTAAGTGTCTCCCTTGCTGTTTCCCTGGGCGGCTTCTTGCTGCCCTCTCTAGCTCCTTGCCTGACTCTGGCTTTACCACCAGAGCTTCCTCTGCTCTCCATGGCTACTTCACCTCCTCAGCCTCTTGTCAACTGGCCAGACCCAGGGCTTACGCTCCCCCTGGATCTGCCCCTTGACGCTGGCCAATTCCCTTTCCCTCTGCTCATCCCTGCACTTTCTCCCTGCTCTCACTTCCTGGCTTTATACGCCAATCCCAGCTCCTCCTCTGCCCGTAAGCGCTGGTTCCCCTCCTGGCCTGCATTGCCACGTTCAGGGCTTGTGGACGGTGGACACCCCATCACAGGTGTGTACAGAGAGAGAGCCCAGCCCCTCCCCTGATGTTTTGGTCATTACATAAAACTCAGCAATTGCTAAACGTGAACCCTGACCAATCAAATGAACAAAGCTCCCAAACCAGAGCCCCGCCCAGAACCCCATGGTGAGCACACTCAGCTGGGAGATCTGGGTTCAAGACCCCAGTCTGCCTGATGGGAAGCAAAGACTTGAAGGTGGGTCTCCTGCATTACAGATGAGTGCACTAATCATTGGGTACTTGGGGGTAGGGCTCTGTCTCTCTCCCGTGGAACTGTTCCCCATTGAATAAATACGAAAATATTGAGTGGACAGAGCACGTGTGCAAGTGCCTCGGTAGGCAGGGGGTTCGGGCACTCACAGACATTAGGGCTCCGGTCCCTGAGCCAAGGAGCAGTTTTGGTTGACCCAAAACTGAATTTCTGAGCAGATAAACTCTTGCCCAGCTCTATGCATGTCCCCCAACAATTGCCTTGCTGCCGTGATGAGGGAGCGACGTTTGGGTGTGACCCTGGTAACTTTGTGTCACTCCTCTGGGCACCGCAGTCACCATCCTTCCTGTACCAGCGTGTGACTGGCTCGCTTGGTTGCCCCTCTGCTCCAGGACTCTTCAGTAGGGTCGCAGTGCTGCTGTCCTCCTACTGCATTTTGAGTGCCCCATCACTATAGCTTCTGGGCCTGGGCCTATTGCAGATCTCCCCAGCCCGCCAGCCGGAGAGAGGTGGAAACACCCAGTGAAGGTGCACAGCCTGCCTCCAGTGCCATGGGCCATCGCGAAGGTGTGCTTCACCCGGCCGTGCTGCTGTCTGGGAGGAGCTGCTGGAGAGCTCCCCTTGGGTGCTCTCTCCTGGCACAACTGTCTGGTGACCCCCATTGGCCTCCCCATTGGGAGGCCCTGCAAGTGCGGGAGGTCTGTGGACACTTCCTTGCTCCGGTTGGTTTAGTTTGACCTCCCACATGCCTTCCTCTGGCCTGGGAGCGGATCAGAACGTGACCAGCAGGCTGGAATGCATGGTGTTGTGCAGGGCTTGCCTCTGCCACCCCTCCTGCTGCCCCAGGCAGTGGTGAGGTTTCCATCCCCCTCCCCATGCAGGGGCGGCTGCTTCGGCCAACGGCTCTGTCCGTTTCATGTCCAGGCAGGAAGCTCCTGAATATTGTTGTAGCTGCCACATCTGCCCTACAGCCAACTAAGGATGCTCCCTCTCCAGTCATCTCAGCCCCAGTTTTGGCCTCTGTCCCCACCGGATCAGACCACCAGCTCCTCTCATCTGGTAACCTTGCCTTCCTTGGCTCAGGGCACTGATTCATCACACTGAAGCAGACCAATGGACCCTTGTCTTCCTTATCCCGCTAAAGAAGTCAGACCAGGGATCTGCCTAGCTCCCCCAGTCCCCGCCAGACCATTGGCCCTGGCTGTGATGCAGTCCAACCCCCCAGCACTAGCTGTGGGAATGTCCACCTGCCCGTAATGCACCAGCGGGATGTGCCTGGCGCCGTGCGGGCTGGAGAGCAGAACTCCCCACCCCTGGCCCCATATAAACTCCTCTGGCCTGCTTCCTTGGTGGGGCAGCACAGAACTTTGGCTGAAAGAGGGAGTTTTCTCCAGACCCAGGGCAGGGGAAGAGCTGGGAGAGGCCAGCCAGGCCCTGTGTATTCCTGGATCTACACCCTAAGAGACCTGGGGGGTGGGGGGAAGGTGACCCCTAAAGTAGCCTGACTGGTGTTCTGCCAGCAAGGGAGTGCAGGCTGCTTCCCATTCCCTCATGCAGAGGTGCTGACTCGGGTGCAGCAGCAGGCTTGGTCAGACTGAAGCCCTGAGGGGTCTGCTCTGGGGCCTTGGAGAGGTGGGGGTACAGTATGAGGAAGGGGGAGTTGGGGCAGAGCTGGGAGCTCCTGGCTCCATTGCCCCATGGCCCACTGTAAGTACCCCGTGTGGCTGGGTTCTTCCAGCAGGCCAGGCTGGGGCCCTGCATACATCCAGGGGCCACGGCTACTCTGCGTGCCCCCAGGCCCATAGGAGGGAGCCAGGGCTGGGAGCTGGCAGGGGGAGGAGTGTGTGTGACCCATCCCCGTCCTTAGCAACAGCATGGGCTCAACCCCCATGAAATTGCACCAACTGCCTGGGCTTGTAGGGGGAGGGTGGTTAACCCCAGCCCGGGCGTGCTACTGCTGCTGGGCCGGCCTGTGGGGCTAGAGGTGGGAAGTGAGCTACGGGCTGTGCCACCGTGGGGGCTGGGGGTCTCCCCTTAGCTCCCTGCAGGCAGGGCTGCAGGAGGCCTGCCTCTGGGGGAGGGGAGGGCGCCGGCTCCCTGTCCCTGCCTGTCTGTCATGCTGCCGGAGCGTGGGAGTTCCTGGTGCCCCGTGCTGTGCGCTGCTCGCTCTATATAAGGGTTACAGGCTGTAGCAGGGAGGGGCTGGGCGCCATAAACAGCCAAGTGCTGCTGCAGGCTGGCTGGGTCTCTGGTGTGGGAAGGAGCAGCCCCCCCGCCCCCCCCCCCCGGTGCCAGACCCTCCGGGACAGAGCCGCACTGACCCACAGCTGGCCTTGCCCAGCTGCTCAGCCCACCCTGCATGCAGCCTCCAGGGCTTGGTTCGTGCCCACGTAGGTACCTGGTTCCTGCCGAGCCTAGTTCTGACCTGCCATGCGGCTTGCAGTCTGGCCTGCAGCCTGCGTGTCGTCCCCTCGGAGGTAATGGGAATGAGGCGATTTCATGGTGTGCCTGAAAGTAGGGGGATCCTCAACGGTGGCAGAGACCTAGGAGCTCCCCTAGGGCAGCAGTGATGGGCAGAGTGGGGGTGGCGAGGTGGGTCCCTGATCAGCCACTACCAGGCATAGGTAGAGAGGTCGGTGTAGCCATCCGAGGCCAGCCTCCGGGGCAAGGAGGGTCTGCAGAAGGAAGAATGTGGCCAGTGGCCAGTGCTGTGGCCTGTCTCCTGGGCCAGGAAGGGACAGGTGCCAGCAGGCAGCCCGAGGTCCCTGAGCATAGCTCAGAGCTGGTGCTGCTAGCCGGGCTTGACTGTAATAAACCAGGCTAGAGGCCAAGCAGCCCTGGGATTCTGGCTTCAGGAGCTGCTGCTGCTGCTTGCAGGCTGAGCTGGCCCCTGCTGCTGTCTGGTTAGTACTGTTCCTTCCTGCCCTAAGCTCACGCAGACATGCTGGCTTCGCCCAGCCCTATCATTTAGCCTGCAACCAGTGGAGAAGCCACCGGAGTGGGTGTGTTGGCTGGTTCCCATGTTGCGTTGCATCTGGTGACCGGGGTGTGCTATGGGAAACTGGCCGTCTGAGCCAGGTCTGCCCTAGGACTGTTCATCTATTATGCTGTCTCGATGGCGTGACACACCTAAAATGCAGCTGCCTCTGGAGTAGGACATGCAGATTCGAACAGCTCACAGCAGTGCTGCACGAGAGCTTGGGGGGGGTGAGGTGAAGAGCTGTAACTGCAGGGGGGAAATTGGGATGTAGAGTGTAATTGCCCAGGCCTGACCTGAGAGGTCAGGTGGCTACGTTAGAACAGACGCACGTTGTCAGCACCTGGGTTTTCAATCCTGTGGATGGTGTCACCCCCAGCTGTGTCGGGCCCCTAGCGCTGCACTACCTTGGAGGAACGATCGACCCTGCTGAGCCATAATGCTACTTCCCGGAGTGCCTGGGTGTTCCTTGCAGGTCTCCCCTCCAAGTCCTGGCACCCTGGTCAGAATCCCACCCCTGGTGCCAAGGGGTGAGCATAGCTGCACTTTCCCCTGTGGCCTGGAGGTGTGGACAGGGCATGCACACCTGTCACCCTCCACTAGCCCCGTCGCACTCTGGATGGGGGATCGGAAAGGGGCTGGTATTTCCATATGGCCGTCGCCCTACTGTGCTTTTGATCTACGTTGGACCTGCTGCAGTGTGGCTGTGTCCTGGTGCAAGTGCTCCGCGCAAATTGAGACAGCACTTCTGTGTATCTTCACCCTCTGCTTCCCAGGCTTGGGAGGCAGGGAGGCCAGCAGGCCAAGCTGAGCCCTGGCAGTAGTTGAATTCCCTTCAGCTCTTGGCCCAGCTCAGCTGATGGTGTTTCTGGTGCTGGTGCACAACCCGGGGAGTGAACGGAAAGGCCGTGTTCATTTCAGGCACCATTCGAAAAGTGGGGAAGAGCTGGCTGGCTGGCTGCTTGCCCAGCTCCTGCGGCGTGCTGGGTGCTGAATATGACATCGTAACACCAGGCCCTGTTCCTGAGAACTCCCAATCCAAGGAACACAGCTGAGGAGCTGGGATGTACTCGGACGCCCAGGGCAAGGATACTTTTGGAAACGTCCTTGTATCTTTCCTAAGACATCTTATTGTGGTCATTGCCCGTAGGCCACTAGGATATGGGGCTTTTTCACCATCTTGTTTCTACTCTTATCTCATGTGTCAGGGCCACTGTGTCAGGGGAAGGGCTGTGTCTCTTGTGTATTGGTTCCAATCCGGTGAGGTGGGGACTGGCTGGCTCAGGGGTAGGGAATGGGACATGGGGCCACCGGCTCTAAACCAGGCCCAGGTTGGGGGGTTTGCTTGCATTTCGCATCTCATCTGGGTTTGAATCAGGTTGGTCACTGCCTTTGGGAGGCCCAGCGGTCTCAGCCCTTGGGTGTAACGCACAGATGTATTTATCTATGTACAGCGGGACTGATCTCCGCATCCCCCAGACGGTCACCTCCACTGGCCCCCTTGCTGGGAGCCTCTGCAGAGAGAGGCCAGCGACTGAATGGGCCAGCGCTGGCACTTCCTTCTCTTTGCCCAGGGGGTCGTTCCTTCCAGTCCTGCTGCGTGGCTGGGGTGTATGGCCTGTTGTGACCTGCTCTGTCTTCTGTCCACCCCCTTCCAGTGGCATCACACTCACGGGGGAAGCAATTTGTATTTGCCCAGTGGAATAGGACACAGTGAAGGGACTTGCCCCATCTTGCTGTATCAGACACGCTCCATCTGAGCTGCGCCTGGTGGCTGCCCCCTTGAGGGAGAATGTGAGCTGTGGAGGGCAGAATGCAGTGCCCACACCCCTTGGAGCCAGGCCATGTGGGGTGCTCTGGGGCTGAGTCTCTCTCTCCATGCAGGTGCCATGTCTGACGTGCTGGTGGGATTGTGAGCGTGCAGCCATTGCTGCAGCGGCTGGAGTGATGCTGCATGGGGTCCGTCTGCTGCTGCCCTGCAGTCCTGCCTAGCTCATGACGGGTGCCTTGGAGTGGGTGAATGCCGGCTGAATGCAAGGCCTGCGGTCTGTGTGCTGGCTGAAGCCGGTAAGGATCCATCGTGACTCTCCCCCGGCACGGACAGGCTTCTTGCTTTGCATCAGATGACGGGGCCCTTTCTCATGGGGAATCCCAGGCCCGATGGGCCAGCAGGTGACCCTGGAGGCTGTGTCCCAGGCACCAGGGCATGTCCGCCACGGGTCCTATAACGGCAGGTTTCCACCCTCCCATGAATCTAATGACCCCGGCCCTGCTGCTGCCCCCACTCCCTGTGGCCTGGCCTCTCCTCTCCTCTCCTCTCCTCTCCTCCTCCAGCCCTTCGCACCCAGGTCCAGGAAGAAGGAGCTCTCTGGCTGCAGAGCTGGGCTCCCGTCCCCATCAGTGCCTATGAATCCCAGTGGAATGGTAGCTCTAGGCTCTGTGGCCTGGCCTTTATTACAGGCGAGGGGGCTGTGGGCTGCACATGGGCCACCCTGGTTTAAATCAGTGTCTCGCCTGCCCTTGTGTCCTCCCCAGGTGCCCGTCTGTCCAAGCGTTCCACTCTCTGCCAGCGTCAGTGGGTCTCAGTCGCGTCAACCCTCCCTCTCCTTCCCCCATTAGTGCTGCTGAATAGGCCCAAGAGCCAGCCAGGCCCCTGCGGTGATTTGGAGGCAGATCCCGACGCCCGTGATGGTGGGAGCCATTCCTCGGCAGCCGCGCCGCTTCTGGGGGGTGCCCGGATGGCAGGTGTCTCCAGCTAGCTGTGCCAACGACCGTCTGCTGCTGGGGCAGGAGAGCTGCTCGGCGAGGGGTGGGTGGTGAGTGCCAAGCCGCGGCCCGAGCGCGTGATCAAGGAGATGATGGCTTGGCAGCCTGCACTGGCTACTAAAGCAAAGGGGTACTGAGCATTTGCTTGCCCCCTTGAGGCCAGGCTAGCCTCCCTGGCTCCTGTGGCCGGAGGATTAGCTGAGGCTTGACCTGCTGCATGTCTGGCCTTGTCCCCCATTGCCCCTGCGTTACAGCGCTGACTGGCCCAGCCAGGGACTCCTCCCGACTCTCCGAGCGCGGGGCCCGAGATCCCAGCACAGTCTCTGCGGGGCGGCATAGACTCCCGTAGGCCTCAGCAGCCTCCCCACATCTGGGGCTTGGTAACCCTCCCCCGCCTCCGAGCTGCAGGGCTTCCGGAGAGCTGGCCCGCGCTATTCCCCGACCAGCCTGGCTCCTCCTGTGGGCCCGGCCCTGGGAGTGGGAGACCTGGGCTAGGACAGTCTGTGGGGCTCTGCACCAACCTGCTGGGCCACCCAGGGCAGTAGCAAGGCTGTGGAGTGGAGCCTGAAGCACCAGGGAGGGGTGCCTTGGCCAGGGTCCCAGGGGCTGATCCCCATCCCTCTGCTCCCACAGATGCGGCGCTGCAGTGCACTTCGTAGTGGAGGGCTTGTCTGGAGGGAAGGGGTCTGATACACCACGCCCTTTCTTCAGTCCCGTGACCTCCTGACACCGTACACCCCTTCCCTGCCGCTTTATGGGCTGTTTTGTCTTTGGCTCTGGTTGGGGTCCAGCCCGCTAAGGCTCCATGCGGCACATCCATGCTGAGGCGTCCCTCCCCCAGGAGCATGGCACAGACTCGGGCCTGTCCCGGCCAGGTGGCCAGGCGGCCTTGGACCCCACCCCAGAGCGCTGCCCCCGCCGCAGCATCGTGATGGGCTACAACAAGACGGAGATCAAGCGCCAGAAGGTTTATCAGGTCTCCATCTTCTCCCACCTCTCCAGCTCCTCCGAGCCAGCAGACCAGAGAGCTGGGGGTGGGCGGCAGGCCATCAAGAGAGGATACCCAGAGCAGTGGGCTCCGGAGGCTGGGCGGGATCCCAAGCGAGCCCACTGGGGGGGCACAGGGGCTGAGGCCAGGCAGGACGGGGTCCCTGGGGAGCTGCACCCTGGCCAGGACGCCCCAGACGACGACGCCTTGGAGGACGGGCTGCTGGTGGAGGAGCTGTCCCTTTGTGGCTCTGCCCAGCACTTCTCCCACAGCGGCCTGCGGGTGGTGGAGCACCGATGTGGGGCCCGGGAGAGCAGCCCCAGGGCCTGCAGAGAGGACAGATTGCAGGAGGCTGCCTCCTCCTGGCCACAGCACACAGCTTGCAGCACTTTGCACATGAGAGACAGTTGCCCTGCCCAGCTGGGGGCTGGCCCCTTGGGGAGTCCCAGAGCCTGTGGCTCCGTGGAGGGCAGGGAGTGCCCCGGGTTGGCTGAAACCAGGGAACAGCCTGCAGAGGGGAGCGGGGCCCGGAGGGAGGAAAGGGCTAGCAGCCAAAATCGACTTGACATTGATTTGCACAATATTGCACAAAAATCCTGGGCAGCCTCGGGTGGGGCGGGGGAGGAGCAGCCAGGGGGCAGCCCCGCCCGCAGCCATGGGGCTGGCAGAGAAGGGGAGCCGCTGACTGGGGCTGATGGGCACAAGGAGCCCCACACCCCACGGGTGGCCCTGGGCCCCGAAAGCAACGGCCTGGGCTCCTCGGAGAAAACGCCCTGCATGAGCAGCAGGCTCCCCGGGGCCGGCGGGGGCAGCTGCGCGGCGAAGAGGAAGCTGCTGCCCTCGGGCGAGGGGGACTCGTGTTCGGAAGACGAGAGCGTGGCGCTGGTGAGGAAGAAGAGGGCCCCGCTGTGCCACCCCATCCTGACCGCCTGCCGCAGCACCGACGCCAAGGGCGCCCCCTTCTGGAACCACCTGCTTCCAGGAGCCAAGGTGAGCGCCTCCTACCGGGCTGCAGGGCTGGGTCAGGAAGGGCGGGCCTAGAGGAGCTGGGGAAGGGGTAAGCTAATGGGAAGCCAGTGAGGGGCTCGCAGATGGGGTGGGGCCATGGGTCGGTCGCTGTGGAAGGAGTCAGGGAGCTGGGGAAGGGGCTGGACCATAAGGTGTGTCCTGTTTCCCCCCCCCCCCCCACTGATGGGTGGCTGGAAGAGTCCAGGGCGCAAGGCTCGTCTGCTGACTCCGCCTGTAGTAGGGCTTGGAGCCTGGCGTGCAGGTCTGCTGAGTCCTGGCAGCATTCGGCCTGCAGTGAGAGCTGCCTGGCCATGGTGCCTGGACCCTCTCCAGCTCCACGGGGGCACGTGGGGGGAAGGACAGCACGGGTGGAGTGGGGGAGGCAGCAGCTGGAGCCGGGGGGCGTAGGAGGAGCAGGAGAGTCTGAGGATCCCGCAGCCTGTCTGTGCAGAGGGGCAGCCCGCGGGTTCTCTTCTAGCGCGTTACACCCGCAGAAGGAGCAGGGGTTTCCCAGAGCCCGGTAACCTGCTGCTCCCTGGGGCAGACAGGACCCTTCCTGGCTGATGGTCACAGGGCTGAGCTGAGCCTGGGACCTCCCCATCTCGGCTCTTGGTTCCCCCAGAGTCTGGGCAAGCCCCCCAATACCCTGGGGTCGGTTACAGCCCCTGCATGCCACTGTAAGTCAGCCAAATCCTGTGCCCAGGCTGGCTGTCCTGGTGCCTGGTGGGCCTCTGTGCTGTGGAGCTGGGCACAGCTTCAGCTCCTCCAAACTCAGAGAGGGGCCCCCTGCAGGTCCTGATGTGGGGGTTGGCTGCCCCTGGGGGAGGAGTGCAGAGAGAGACCCCCTCCCCCAGGCTAGGACTGCATCTGTGCAGAGCCCAGCTCGGGGCTCCCTCTGTCAGGCAGAGGCTCAGGTGCCCTGGGGGCAGTTCTGGGGTGTGTATGACCATGTTGTACTTGGAGTGTGGGAAGAGGGCCCAGAGACCCCTTGCCAGGGGGACGGCCTGAGTCCTCGGCCGTGCTTCCCATCCCGGGTCTGCTCCCTGCCAGTCCAGCTGCTCCCTCCTATGCTCTGGGTGGCCCAGCCTCTCCCCAGCCCAGGCCCTACCGTATCCTCCCCATCCAGCTCACTAGCTGTCTCCCTGTCCCCGCCACTTCCTGTGCTGCAGGTCACAGTGAGGTCACGCTGAGCGGCCAGGCGCCCCCCATCTCTGGCAGGCCTGCTGGTTGCATGACTCCTGAGGCCGGGGGATAGATGATCTGGTGTAAGGACTGATGTGTGCTCTGCCCCCAGCTGGCATGCATGCAAACATGCATGACGCATACACAAACATATGTGCTGGGCACATGCACCCTGGTGCTTGTCAGGAGCACGAGGCCAGCTAGCCACGTCCCCGCTCCGTTCTGCCCTGCTGCTGCCCGTTGCAGCCTGGCACGCGTTGATTGCAATCCTCAGGCACTCTGATGTGTGAACAGCCTCGGGCCCATCCCCATTAGCCCGGTGACGTTCCTGACTCCCTGGCTCTTCCTTATTGGAGCTGTTTCCCAGCCCACCAGCCCACTGCTCTAGGAGTGCTCCCCTCCAGCCCTGCTCCCCACCCCAGTCCAGGCAGCCGCCTATTGTCCAGCACCCTGGAACCTTCACCCCCCTTTCACACAGGCTGGGGCCTGGCTGGCCCGTTGCTCTGTTTTGTGCTGCCCTTTTGTGTCTCTTCCAGAAGGTAAAATGCCTAGAAAGGCGAGTGCCCTTTATAAAAGGGGTCGGCCACTCCCAGCTGGTAACTCAGCCTGGGTTTGGCTGCCTGCGACCTCTCAAGGCTTGGCCCCTGGGCTGCTGGCATGAGCCCCACAGCTGTGTCTGCTGGGCATTACTGGGGACCTGGCATGAATCACCTGAGGCTGGTTAGTGACCAAGAGATGCCAGGGCATCTCCTGGTAAGTGTCATTCCGGGCCTGCCTGCAGCTCTGCAGCAGCGTCGGACCCTGGGGATGTGTGTGTGTGTGTGTGTGTGTGTAGGTGAATGGCAGGCAGGGGGATGTTCAAAGCCCAGCTGCATGCTGATGATGTCTTAGTGCCTTTGCTTGCCCCATAAATGTGTGGTCCAGGGCTCTGCCCGCGCCGGCTGGCTTGGGGGAAGTACCTGTCAGAGCTATGCCAGCTTGCGGGGTGCTGATCCTGTTAATACAGTGCCGGGATGCCTGCAGCCAGTGGGGCTTGGACACTGACAGATCCCCGTCTCTGTGTGTGTGCACATGCTCGGGGAGGCAAGAAGGGAACCAGACACCTTCGGCTGGGACTGCACATGGGACATGCCCTGCCCGGCGACCTGGCTGTCCTTGGTCCCTGATACAGGCTCCTGGGGGCAGCAGTGATCATGGAAAGCCCTTTGGGATTGGTGGGGTAAGCCCACCGTCCACCCAAAGAGTGGCAAGGGTTAACTCTCTCCCTCTGGCCCTGGCTGTGGATTCCCTCCTTGGAGATTTCCGGTGGCTCCATGGTCTGGCTGGCAGGATCCCTGGCCTCTGCTGGTGGCTGAGCTAGGGGACTCCTGGAGTAATAGGGCGAAGCGAAGAGGGGGAATGAGCTGCCTTTCACACTGGAGTCCCTGCCACTGGGAGAACCAGGGTTGGACCCAGCCCTGGAGAACAGACTGCAGGGCCTGAGGGGTGGGCCTTGATGGGGGTCTAATGGGGCTTTCCCTGATGTGTCTGTTGCTCGTGGAGCCCTGCTGCGTTGATCTGGTCCCTGTGTGTATGCGGGAGGGCATGGGAGACTGTGGTTTGGTGTGGGGACTCTGAGGGGACGGGGGAGCTTGTAACTTTAATGGGCAGTCAGGGATGGTCACTCAGGGACAAGGCTGCCCCAGTGCCAGTCCCTGGCCATTCTCCTCCCGTCTCTCTCATCTAGGGAGGGGGCGGGGAGCGGGACCAGCAGACACCACCCTCTGCCACCACCTGTGCGTGGAACATGCGGCTGCTTAATGGTGCGCACAGGAAGTGAATGACAGTCTTGTGTCCCATCAGCAGAGCTGACTGAGGGAGGAGAGGGTGTGTGGCACATGTGGGAGGGGCATTCTCTGGGCCAGCTGTGACAGGGAGGTGCTGACGTGTGTGATGGGAAGAGCTGGTGGCTGCGGGCCTTGGACTGGGAGAGGTCTGGTGGGTGCTCTGCAGTTGGCCCATTTGCTGCCCCTAATACGGCTCTTGGGCCTCTTGTCTCCCTAGCGCTCCGCAGACGGCACTGCGGTGGGGCGAAGGCTAAAGAGTGGGCTGCGCCTGAAATCGTGAGTGTCCTGAGCTGCCTGGTTCCCCTGCTGGGGTCAGGGCCAAGCCATGGGGGCCCCGGGCAAGGGGGCTGCTCTTGGGCAGACTGGCCGTGATGCTGCCCCTCTCTTCCCTGGCGCGGGGGTTGGTTCCTGGGGCAATTGCCCTGCCATGCCCAGGCCCTCTGTTTGGGACAGGGTGCATCCACACAGACCCTCCCCAGCACCCTTCCCACTTGGAGTCCCTTGGACCCTTAGGTAGCTGGGTGGGTGAATCCTGCCTGTCTTTTGTGGGGAGCAGTGTGCTCTGGGGGTCCAGTGACAGGGGCAGGTGACCCTCTGGGGAGAACGGGAGTGGGAGCCCGAGGCTGCCTGAGATCAGCACTGATGCTGACTTCTCTTTGAAGGAGACATCTCCGCAGCAGCCTCCGGAAGGGGCCTGTGGGCACCCGGCCCTCCACAGCTGCCTGGGCCACCACCTCCATCAGCCATGCTCTGCTGGGGAACTTTGAGGTAACCACAGCCTGGAGGCCCATGGCCTGGGACGGGGGAGAAAGCCCCTCTGGGATGGGAGGGGAATGAGCCCCCCTAGGGCCTGCTCTGGTACTGGCTGCCCTTGTGCAGCTCCTAGGGTGGGAATTGCGTGTGTTCCTCTCTCTCCCCATGGTGCTGTCGTGGTCTTGAGCGTGTCCCCATGGTCTGTGCTTCAGAGCATTCCCCAGAGGGACAGCTCAGCTCAGCAGGCAGTGTGTGTGGGGGGTGCTCCTGCCCGATGAGATCCCAGGCTGGGCTGCCCCGTCCCCCAGGTAGGATGAGGGGAGAGGCTGCCTCAGAGCTGACCTTCCAGCCGCAGTCTGCCCCAGCACTTCCCCGGCCTGGTACTCGCCCTCTCATCCCCTGCTCTTGGCATGGGGCACGTGCCATCATCAGACAGGCTGGCCTCAGCCCGGCTCCGTCGGGGGCAGGTGCCCACATCATAAACAGCAGCTCCTTGGGCACTAACTGGCTCCCTCTCTGGCAGTCTCAGCAGGGAGGCCAAGAACTCGTGGGCCCTAGGGGGCGGGAGGTGTATGGGACAGGCTTAGGCCATGTGGCTGGGAGAGGGGTTTGGCATGGTGGTGTGGGGGCTGCCTGTGCCGTGATGAGAGGCCTAGATATGGAGGGCTGGAAGGTGACTGGCTGGTCACATGTACAACACTGTACATTCAGTGTGGGGTACATTCACCTGCTGTGGCTAAAGAAGCCTCCAGGCCCCAGCTGCCCTTGAGAGCCAGCAGCCCCAAGGATGGGGAAGAGTCTAGTTCCTGTTTCCTGCTGAGAGCTCTGTCCCAGTGAGCCTGCTGGGTTTACTGCCCCCAGCTGGGTCTGGGGCATTGGGGGATTAAAGTCCACATTGAATCTGTGGCCTTCTGTGATCTCCCCTCCTGGAGGTGCTTTCAGGACACTCGTCCACAACACCCTGCAGTGCACAGGCCACTCCCACTGTTGCAGTGCCACCACCTCTGGGCGAAGCGCAGCAGTTGTTTAACAGCGCAGAGCAACCCTACCCCCCCGGGTAGGCCAGGACACGAAAGCATCCTGCATTGAGCTGAAACTGAAGGGGGCGTCAGGAGAAGTTGTGTAAATTCTCCCAGGACCTGGCGTTAACACCCTGACTTGCACAGAGTGTCCTGGGTCTTTAATACCCACGGGCGTGCTTGGAGCCTGTGGGGACGGGCACTACAATTAGATCCCCAATGGAAGTGGTCTGGTTGCTGGAATACCACCATGAGTGTACCCGTAGGGCTGGGGCGAAGATGCATTTATGCCTTTGGGGTGCAGGGCACGGTCCTGGCAGGACCCTGCTGGCTTGAGACTGGAACATAGAGTCCAGGCTGAGGGTTAGCAGCAGAATCGGCATTTGAGGGCTGTGCCCTTCCCTCGTCTCTTCTCCCCAGGAGTCCATCCTGAAGGGGCGCTTCGCCCCATCAGGCAGGATTGAAGGGTTCACCGCGGAGATCGGGGCCAGCGGCTCCTACTGCCCCCAACACGCCACCTTACCTGTCGACGTGACCTATTTCGACATCTCGGAACACAGCGCACCCTCACCTTTCCTGGTACGCTGCTGGGCAGGGGCTGGGGGCATGGGGCGCTCGCTGGCACACAGTGGAACAGGCTGTTAAGGTAGACCAGGGACAGTGCCCTAGCTCTGCCCAGCTGAGGGTGTGCAAAATGGAGCAGGCTGAGGCTGCCCCCTTTAGAGAGAGTGCATGTGCCAGGGGCTGCCAGTGGGGGAGACGAGCCCATGACTTCGGGATCCACGCCTCAGCTTGGCTTTGTTACCGCTCTGGGGGAGGGGTTTGGCATGGTGGTGTGGGGGCTGCCTGTGCCATGATTAGAGGCCTACATATGGAGGGCTGGAAGGTGACTGGCCTGTCACATCTTATTCTTGGCTAGCAGGTCATGCTGGGGCCTGGAGTCGCCCTGGGTTGCCCCTCTGTATTAAGTTGATGTCCGCTGTGAGTAGCAGTATAGAAGCCAGTGGCTGCCTGTGGGCTGTATTTCCCCACCCAGGTGCTGGCTATAAAGGCATTTGGCTCTAGGTACAGAGCAATGAGTCCCGCATCTGTGAGCTCCAAACCCTCAGCCTGTCAGGGGGGAAATGCCCCCCCTTACAGGGCACTAATGGAGGGGAGACCCTCTCCCAGCTCCTCCCCAGCCTGTGGCCAAAATCCTGCATCAGTTCCCTGCCATTGTGGGGGTCTTGGGCCCTCCTGTTCTCTGCCTGTGGCGCACACATCCTGTCTCCTGTGGGCCGTGGTGCTCTGCTCCAGTTCGGTTGTTGGGTTTTGTGGGCGGTGGTGGCCTGTGACACGCAGCCGATCAGACTGGATGATCTCGCCTTCACCTCTCTGCTGTGTCTCCTGGGCAGGCAGCCCTGGGTGCTGGGTGTGGCCTCGTCTAGCCCCTGCTGGGGAGAGTCCCTGCACCTCGATGTGCTGGGGGAGAGGTTCTCTTCCAGGGGGCGGGTGAGGCTTTGCCAAGAGTTCCCTCTGACGGCCTTGTCCCAGACTACTCCTGGGCCCTGTGTCGGGGCCGGGCTGTCATGCAGTGCTGCCAAATGGCTCATGTGCTCTCTCTTGGCCTTGTCCCAGGGAGTGATAGACTTGGAAGCCTTGGGAAAGAAGGGTTACAGCGTCCCCAAAGCTGGAACCATCCAAGTGGTGAGTTGGCCCCTGCTCTCTGCAGCACAACGGTGGGGAGTAGGGGGCGGTTGCCTTGGCCCGGTCGGTGCTTGGTGGTGTCTGGCTGCACAGAATGAGCTGGACCTGGAGCATCCAGAGAGATGGGTACGGAACAGCCTCTGGGATCTGGAGCCAGAGGAACAACGGACATGTTCCAGGCATGCGGGCGGTGCGGGAGCCGTGGGGGGCTGGCAGGGAAGGAGAAGGGGAAAGCAGAGATGCAGGGAGGGCAGTTATAAAGAGCTTCTGCAGTGAGCAGAACAGGGAGCTGCACTGAGCGTGCTGGGTAAGTGGTGCTCAGATACTACAGTGATGGGCACCTTTATAGGAACTCGTGTCGAGGCTTCAGAGATGAGGAAAGTGAAGCACAGAAAGGCTAGGGTTAGGGTCCAGGGCCTTGCTGAGTCAGAGCGGGGATCGGAACCCAGGAGTCCTGGCTCCTCATGCCCTGCTCAGACCACTAGGAGACACCACTCCCTTACAGGCCTGGAGAGCTCAAGTGGCTGGAGGATGCTGCTCGGAAGCTCTTAGTGCAGCCGGGGCTGAGCGGGGGCAGGGGAGGGTGTTGCTGGAGGCCAGAGGGGTCATGAGGATAAAGGCCAATGTCTCGCCCATTGCTAGGGTAGGGGCTAGAGGGGGAGCTGGGGATCGAGACCAGGGAAGGAGTGAGGAGTTGCTGGGAAGGACAGCAGTGCCTGCAACATGGATTTGGGGGATGAGGGACCCTAATGTCGAGCCTCACCACATGCATCATTGGTACCCAGACATCCGCCCCTGGCCGGCTGGGTGCTGGGAGAGCTCCTCTGGCAACAAGTCCCTCCCCCTTCCCCTGTATCACGGATCCACGGGCCGGTGCTCTCGCATGGCTCTGGAACAGTCCCTGGGAGGAGCCCTTCAGTGTGTCAGCCCCTTAGGGTCACACTCTCACTGGGGTCAGCCCTGTAGCCTTGCGGCCTCCTGGGACCGACCCTCAGACCCCCTTACTTAACGCCATGAGCTCCGGGTTGCGAGTCCAGCTGAGCTAGACCCCGGAGGGAGACTTGCACCCCCAAAGGGAGCAATGCCCCCCCGACCTCCTGTCTCTGCAGCGACTCCCAGCCAGCGGGGCAGCAGCAGGAGGGTTATTAGCTGTCTGGGACACAGAGTAGAAAGTCCTTAGTTAACACAGAGAACGGAAAGTTACAGCAAAATCCAGCTGGGTCAGTCCCAGAGCCCTCTGACCCCTCCTTAATCCCAGTCCATAGCTTAGCTTCCTGCCTCCTGCAGCCCACACTTATCAACCCCACCTGGCCCCCTCCTTAGCCATTGTTCTCCATCTGGTCAGACCCCCACTGGCTTCCTGCCAAGGGTTGGCCATTCGTGCCAAAAGTCTGGGCAACTGGAGTGGCCATTGTCTTCTGGGACTTTCCAGGGGGGTGGGGCCCCAGCCTCACACAGCCAGGCGTCAGTCACTCCTGGATCTCGGCAAAGAGTAAACAACCTTTCCCCCCACCTAGTTACCCAAGCAGCACATAGGGGAAACTGAGGCACCCACCATATTCATACAAAATAGTATGAAAAATTTCCACTTGGTCACACCCTGTGCTTGTCCTACAGCCCCTTGGTCCCTGTCTTTGTGGGGCCTGGATACCTCCTGGAAGCCCCTCTGCACCCAGCCTTGCCCCCTGTGGCTTGGACCCCCTCCCCCCAGCTGACCTGCTCTCTCCCCATTTCCAGACCTTATTTAACCCTAACAAAACTGTGGTGAAGATGTTCCTGGTGACGTACGACTTCCAGGACATGCCGGCCAGCCACATGACCTTTCTGCGCCACCGCATCTTCCTGGTGCCCGTGGGGGAGGAGGGGCCCGGCGAGGCACCCAGCGACCCAGCCTGCGCCAGCCCACCCAGAAGGGTCCTTTGCTACCTGATGCATCTGAGGTAGGGGCTGAGGTGGCGAGGGAGGGATGGCCATGGGTCCCATCACCCTGGGAGCTGGCCCCTCTTCTGGAAAGGAGCTCCTTCCCCACCCCCTCCTCCATTTCCCTCGCAGCTTCCTGTTCCCCTAGGCTAGGATTCTGAGCCCAGGGGTGGCCGTTCCCCTTGCGACAGCCTGACTTCGTTACCACTGGGAACAACGGGAGATGGCGGCCATCTTGACAGCCATCTGCAAGGCTGCCAGGCCATGGCAGTGACCTTGCCCAGGGCAGCTCTTAGCCCTTAGCCTTCGGCAATGGGAAGCTGTGGCCGTTCTGAAGGAGGACAGAAGGCCACGGGGAAGCTGCCAGCCATGAGAAAAGGGTTGCAGTGCCGAGCTCCCCTCCTGCAGCCAGAGCCCCCTGGGAACCCCACAGCTCTGGTCCTGCTGCTGGCTCCTCCTTCCTGCCATGGCCCCAAAGGAGCGACTGCTCCTCCCTGCTGCCGCCCCTGGCCTCTGCCTCAGGGGGTTTTGTTTGCCCTCAGGTTTCACAGCTCCAAGTCGGGGAAGATCTACCTTCACAACGACATCCGGCTGCTCTTCTCCCGCAAGTCGATCGAGGTCGACTCGGGGATCCCCTACGAACTGAAATCCTTTACGGAGATGCCAAGGAACCCCTGCTACTCACCCCGGGCCTGAGTGCAGGGAGTCCCATGCCCCCCTCTCCACCCTCACCCCAGCACTTCGTAGACAAGTAAAGGGCAAGAGAGCGGAGCCGTCTCCTCCCCCAGAGGTACTGGCCCCCACCAAGCTGCGGGGTGGTGAGGCACACACACATATACCCCTGGACAGCAGCTTCACGCCTGTACCAGTGGGAGCACGGAGCCGGGGGTGATGGGATCATGGAGATGGCTGCATGGTGTGTCCGGGAGCTGGCATGCTGGCTCCTGTGCCCCCAGTGGGTCAGAGACGCTCCTAGGCCTCTGGTTGCCACAGCTCCAAGCCATGCCCTTCAAGGGAGGCTCGGGGGCAGGAGGGCCCTCGGTCTGTGGGGCTCGGATCAGGCGGAGCTGAGCTGGCTCCCAGGCTGTGGGGAAGGATGGAGCAGATGGCAGCTCTCAGAGGGGGAGGTGCTGTATTTATTAGTATTTATTGTTGGTGAGGAGCCAGGATGGAGAGTTCACGGTGTGGCTCATAACCCAGCCTTGACCACAAGTGCAGTGAGTCCGACGGGCTCTGCTCTTGGTGCTGTGTGCATGTTGCACGACCAACCACACAGCCCAGCATGACAGCAGAGGCTGAGCAAGAGACACTCAGCACTGGAAGAGCAGGGGAGACTGAGTCAGGATTGAGAGGTATCAACAAAACTGGTTGGTGGGACAGGGGCACTGGCAGGGTTGGGGGGAGCCCAGGGCTGTGGGTTGGGATTGAGGGGCACTGGCAGGGTTGGTGGGAGCCCAGAGCTGCGGGTTGGGAGTGAGGGGCACTGGCAGGGTTGGGGGGAGCCCAGGGCAGTGGGTTGGGAGTGAGGGGCACTGGCAGGGTTGGGGGGAGCCCAGGGCTGTGGGTTGGGAGTGAGGGGACTGGCAGGGTTGGGGGGAGCCCAGGGCTGTGGTTTGGGAGTGAGGGGCACTGGCTGGGTTGGGGGGAGCCCAGGGCTGCGGGTTGGGAGTGAGGGGACTGGCAGGGTTGGGGGGAGCCCAGGGCTGGGATTGAGAGGCACTGGCAGGACTGGACGTGCAGGGCCTGTGGGCTGAGACTATTGGCAGAGCTGTCGGAGGGAGGGGGCTCTTCTCTTGCCCTCACTAGCCCTAGGGCTCTCTGCAGAAGCCCCAGCTCCACCTGAGGGAACTGGAGGGCTGGCAAGTGCCCCCGTGCATGGCCCGGAGGAAAGGCCTCTTGTGTGGCCTGCTGGGCCCTGTCTCCCCAGGGACTGGGCCCTTGTTCAGTCAGTTGCAGGAGCCTCTGTTCCTGCTCCCCTCCCTCTGGGGGCAAGTCCAGCCCTTGGGGTGTCCCTGGATAGCAGGGAAGTAGTTGCTGGCTGCAGCGGTGGGCTGAGCAGGTGGCCAGGGGAGCTGTGGGGGGAAGGGGTCTGTACTGGGGCCACCCCTGCTATTCAACATCCATGTGAGCTGGGCTGAGCTGTGTCTGTTGTCATGGTTATTGCTACAGGAGACTTCTCAAAGGAAGCCCAAATGGCTGTGAGAAGGGGGAAGGGATCTCTCCTCCCCCCTCCCTCCCAGAGCAGGGGCACCTAGTGTTTGAGTGTCTGCTCCGGTGGCCTGGAGCCCGGGGCCCTCACTAAGCAGGCTGCGTTGGGGCAGGGGGAGGGGCAGGGTTCTGGGGTAATGCTGGCACATAGATCCCCCTGCCCAGCTGGAGCTGGTGGTAGGTGTGGCTGTTCCTGAGGATGCAGGAAAGCCAAAAAAGCCCCAGCTGCAGCAGACAGCTCCTGGGCTCAGCCTGGCCCCCAGGCACTGGGCATGGGCTGAGTGAGGCCAAGTGGGGCCTTGCAAGTGAGAAGGGGAAGCCAGAGGGTGATGTGGTCACTCACTGGCAGCATGTCTGGTATGAGGGGTTACAGGAGGGGGATCCTAGGGGCTGGGCTAACCCCATACTCCCTGGCTGAGAGCAGAGACAGTGCTGGCCTCCCAAGGCCCCACGTGGCTGTAAATATCCCATCTCCCGCCATGGGCAATGGTCCTTCCCCTCTGTCAGTCCCTGCCTGGGCTCCTCTCTCCTGCCTGTACCTGTGGAGGGTTGAGTGAGCCCTCCCTGGGGAAATTCCAGCAGGTCCCTCAGCTGTGAGTCACCTGAGCTCCCCTGGCTTTGAATGAGCCACTGCCTGCCTTGCTGCACCCTGCTGTGAAGGCCTTGCTTGGGGCTCAGGGCAGGTGACTGGAAGTGGCTGCTCAGTGTTTTCGCTGCACTGTGGGATTGGATGGCAGGAAACGGGCAGGGGGCAATGGCTCTAGCCCTGTGACCTAGCAAACTTGGGGAGAAAAGAATGCAAACGGGGGCAAGACCAAGCACAGGCTCGATGTTTGGGGCAGTCACAAGAATGGGGTTTAGGGTTGCTTGGAGCAGTATCTCCCCAGCCTGGAAGAACCCTGCAGAGAATGTTATGGAGCCTGTCCTGGCCCCAGGTATGAGGGAAGCAGGGGTGGAGGGGAGGTAGCCAGAGAAATAGGGAAGCTTTGGCACTCTCTCTAGCCCAGGAGTTGAGCTTGCAAGAGTCTGGCCTGAGGTGCCTGAGATTGTGGGGGTATAAATACGGCCTGAGACCCAGGATGGTGGGGAGTTAAACTGGGACCCCTAAGGATGGAGTGGAAAGACCTCCTGAACACACTTCCTCCCAGCAGGAGGAAGCATGGGCTTATTGCATGCCAGGCCCCAGGCCGAGGGGAAAATCCTGCAGAGCACAGCTCCTCCTTCCCTATTGCGTACCAGGGTGGCAGGCGTGAGAACTACAGTTCCCAGCAGGCCATGCACCATCTCCAGCTGGGTGGCTCTTCCCACAACTGATGTGGAGGGACATTATTCTAAATGTAACTTAGCAGCAGGCCTTTGTGCAGAGCCTGTGTCGCAGCCGGGGCACTGGGGGTCCGGAGCGATCTCTCTATTTCAAAGGAGGCTGTCAGGCCCTGGAAGGAGTGAGTGACTCCAGCCCAGCTACCTCAGGTTAGAGCTGCTGCTTCGTACATTTCATGGGGAGGCTCCCTCGTCCCCTTCCCCGTGGCCCCTGTAGCTGCTGGGGTGGGCGCAGTCCCTCGGCACTGTTGTTCACAAGATCTTGCATCCTGCTCCAGAAACGAGTTGGGGGAACAAACATTTACAAAAACTTGAAGAAGAAGAAAAAAAAAGAAAGAAAAGAAGAAGAAATATAGTACCTGGTACTTCTCCTTTGTAATTTAATAAATGTTTGTTTGGAAATGGAACGCATGGGGTTGTCTTCATTGTGCTAAGAGGAGAGGCCGGATAGCCAGTGGTAGATCAATAGCCAGGGACTTGGAAGACCTGGAATCCCGCCCCTGCTCTGCCACAGATGCCCCTTGTGACCCTGGATATGTCCTTTAGTCCTTCAGCCTAACAGCATTTCCTACCTCACAGGGGGGTTGTGAGCACAAACGCATTGAAAATCATGAAATGCTCAGGTATTATGGAAAGTGGGAGTCTGATAGGTATCATGGCTAGGCGAGCAGAGAGGCTGCTGTGGCTGGGGCCAGAGCTCAGTTGAAGAAAGTGAGCTGCGTTAGATCTTGTCCTTTGTGGTTTCAGACTCCTGCTCAAGCCAGGAGGTAGCCCAGGGCTACTGAAACCTTCTATAGTGGACACCGTCAAAAGGACTGTTTCTCTAGCTCCTTTCATCTTGTGTAGGCCTCGAGTGTGCTCTACAGCCATAGCAGTGCCAGTGCTGGGTAGCCACCTCGGGGATGGAACCCTGCAGCTGGTTCAACAGCACCCAGCCACGGTTCACGATAGGTCAGGCAGAAAGCGAACAAGAATCCCAAACCCCAGTGAAGCTGCAGGGGGATGTGGAGAAGCAAAGCGCAATGGGGCGAGGTGGGATTCAGCCATGATGCTGGGTTTAACGCCCTGACTAGGGGGCCTTTCAGAGTACCCACGATCTGATCTTAAAGCCCCCACTTCCCTGAACATTGGTGCCTCCTGTTTGCCCTTGTGACATGTTCTCTCCTGACCGCCCAATGCCACCATTAGTGAAACACCAGACCTGAGCTGGGCCGTGGCGACAGGGCACCAGTGTCTGGCTCAGCACTTTCTATCTTCACCTTCCAAGATGAAGCAGCCACTAAAGGGCCTGAAGCAGCCCAAGCTGTGCCTCTGATTGCTGAGAAGTGTGAGGTCTTTGGAGGATGGATGCAGGAGACTCACCGCCTGCCCCAGCAGGACCGGGATCGGGCCAAACCTATGAGCAGCCTACACAGGAATGGCCTTTTCAGAGGCTGCCCTACAGTAAGGGAGGTTGGGACATACCGTAAGCTGGGATAATGGCACCGTAGCACTGTGCCCCCAGATCCTCCGACTGGCACTAGACCTGCTCAGCATATCATCAGTGCAGTTCCTCCTGCTAGAGGCTGTCACAGGAGCTGAAACTGGCTCCTACGGTGCAAGGAGATAGAGGGAGCACAGCCCTAAAGTGACATTTGGTGCCAAGACCTATCTGATAAATCCTGCTTGAGAGCTGCTCTCACGTCGAACATGCTTCGTACAGCTCATGTGCCCCTTCTCCCTGTGTTCTTCAACATGCAGAAAAAGCTGGTGTCGAGGGAGGGGTGTATCCATTCCAGTGCTGTGCCTGGAGTTCTCTGCCACCCTGCGGGCAGGAGAGGGGACTTCTGGCTCCATCTCCCTGCAGATGGAAGTGGATTATTAGTGACGGAGGATGGAGGTTGTGTAAAGCTGCACAGAGGGGCCAAGTCCCTGCTCCGGGCAGTCTCCACTCTACCCTTCATTCTTCATCACCCCAAAGTGTGCTGGCCACTGGCCAGAACAGAGAGAGATGGTCCTTGCCCCAAAGCGCAGGGTAAGGGGCACTAGGGAGGCACAGGGGATAAGGCTGAGACCAGAGGCATCCCATGGTACCTCAGTGAAATGCCTGTGCTCAGTGGCTGCACCGTGGGGAGCAGAGCAGCCCAAGGAGGGAGTCCTGGGAATGGGGGCAGCCTTGGGAACAGGCTCTAGCCAGGGGTAGGCAAACTTTTTGGCCTGAGGGCCACATCTGGGAATAGAAATCGTATAGCGAGCCATGAATGCTCACAAAATTGGGGTTGGGGTGTGGCAGGGGGTGAGGGCTCTGGTTGTGGGCTCCTGGGTGGGGCCAGAAATGAGGAGTGCAAAGTTTGGGAGGGGGCTCCAGGCATGGGAGTAGGGTGCAAGGGGAGGGTGAGGGCTCTGGCTGGGGGTGCGGGCTCTGGGGTGGGGCTGAGGATGAGGGGTTTGGAATGTAGGAGGGGGCTCCAGGCTGGGACCGAGAGGGCGGGAGGGGGATCAGGGCTGGGGCAGGGGGCTGGGGCACAGGAAGAGGCTGAGGGCTGCAGGCTACAGGCAGCGATTATCTCTCACAGCTCCTGGAAGCAGAGGCCCTGTGGCCCGATCCAGCTCCTAGGCGGAGCCGCGGCCAGGCGGCTCTGCGCGCTGCCCTGCCCACAGGCACTGCCCCTGCAGCTCCCGTTGGCCGAAGTGGCCGGCCAATGGGAGCGGCGGGGGTGGCGCGCTGAGGGGAGCCCCCTGGCCGCCCCTACACCTAGGAGCTGGCGAGGGGCCACGCTGCGGCTTCTGGCAGCTGCGCGGAGCAGCCCCGAACCCTGCTCCCCAGCTGCAGCGGGGCAGGCCCCAGCCCCAGGGCCCGCATCAAACGGCCGGATCCGGCCCACGGGCCGGAGTTTGCCCCACCCCCGCTCCAGCCAGAGGGGCGGGGCCGGGGACCTCCGGGGCTCGGTCATCAGGGGCCAAGCCCGGTCCCGGCAGCCGCGGTCGGTCCGCGGTGAAAGCCCCGCGGGGGGGGGGCGCAGCTGAGGCCTGGCCCCGCCCCCCAGCCAGTCACGAACCGAACCCAGGCGTCCCGGCCCCGCCCCCTCCCCTCGGCTGCCCTGGGCGCAGGCGCCGCCGGACGCCGCTGGGGGGGGAGCAGTAATCGCGGCCGACCGGAACCGGAAGTCTGAGGGTGTCTCACCCGGCTGGAGGGACGCTCTGCCCCGACAACTCGCTGGTGACGGCGCTCCTGGGGGGAGGGGACGCTCTGGCCCTGCGTCTCCCTGGTCCCGGGCGTGGAGGGAGTGTTTCCTGGGGGAAGGGTTTCGGCGGGGAGCCGCGACCGGAAGTGTTCCCGGCGGAGCGGGAGGGGTTGGACCGGCCGCACACACCCGCTTCCGGCTGGACGCGATGCTGGGGCGGGCGGCGCGCGTGGCCGGGCGGCTCCTCTTGGAGGTGCGGGGCCGAGGCCTGGGGAGGGGCGAGACCGGCTGCCCCGGGACGCTCCAGGAGCCGGTCCCAGCGCCCCCGGAGTTTGGGACAGGAAGTGGAGGAAGCGTAGGGAGAGTCACGTGGGCTGGCATCGAACCCCCAGCCCCGAGGGGCTCGCGCTGCCGGCTGGGGCGCCCCTGGGCCGAGTCCCCGTTGTGGGGGGCGGGGGCGGGTGGCACTTATTGCCCAGGCATGGCCCGGCTTGACTCTTCCCCTTCTCTCCCCAGAGCTCTCGGCGGCCGGGGCCCAGGGCATGGCTGGCCCCAGCCCCACAGCGATGCTCCTCCAGTCTGCCCATGAACACCATGGTGCTCTTTGTGCCCCAGCAGGAGGCCTGGGTGGTGGAGCGGATGGGCAGATTTCACCGCATCCTGGAGCCCGTAAGGAGCCTCCTCTCCCCCGAAGTCTGAGCGCGGGGCTCCTGTGTGCAGTATCCGAGGGAAGGGCCGGAGCAAAAGCGATTGTGCTGCCAGCTCACGTTCCCTTGCATCGCTCCTGTGCTGTGTGCTTCTCCTCTTGCTGGCACGTGGGGGCTGGGCTGACTCCCCTACCTGGCGTCATCAGCCAGCAACGGCTGCAGAAACAGCGGGTTCCTCTTCTGGGGGCGAGGGAGGAAATTCCTGCCACTGCTCCCCATTGCTCCCACCCACCTGATAGGATGGGCCTGGGTGGGGAGTGCAAGTAGGTCTCTGAGATGGGGTGGGGGAGGGTTAGAGCAGAGAGATCATAGCAGCTCCACCAAAGGTACAAAGTGAACGCACCCTCCCCTCACACACACACACATGTTCCTGAGGGTGAGAGGTGATGAAAGCTTCAAACTGAATGTACTTGGTCTACGTTTTTCCTTGCTGAGTGCACCTGCCCTTCTGGGATCTCCTGGTGCTCCTGCCCTGGCTGGATAGTGGGAGTTTGGGAGCTCCATGTGGGGTGCGTTCTTGGCCAGAGAGAGATTTCCCTTGCAGAGCGTGCTCGACTGTTTGTAGTCCCTGTACCATTTCAAGTTTTCTTTCTGTGGTAATTTCGTCAGTCACCAGCTGGTGGTGCTGCAGGCACAAAGAATGATGCTATTGGGAACACAGGCATCTAAGGTGGCAGGTGGAAACAGCTGGGAAGCTGAAGGCCCTGAGTGTGTAGAGCGTTGGACCCCCCTGGGGCCACCACTGCACCCAGTGTGCACTCGGGTTGCCCACGCAGTAGTCTCCAGCCTTGCTGTCCAGTTGGTGGGAGCTGACCCAGCATCCTGCTGTGCTCCCCAGCTTAGTGTTCTCTGCTCTGGGACCAGGATGCTGGGCTTTCCCTGCAGCTTTCCCTGCTCTCCTCCCAGGGTTTGAATTTCCTCATCCCACTGCTGGATCGGATCCGCTACGTACAGAGCCTCAAGGAAATCGTCATCAATGTCCCGGAGCAGTCGGCCGTCACGCTGGGTGAGGAGGAGCTGGTCTGCCCTGCCTCCCCCTTCCCAGCCCCCTGTCTGCACCCCAGGGGGTGGGGCAGCAGCTGGGCGTGGGAGCCTTGTGGACTCCTTGGCGAGTACATGCAGATCTGCCCCTTGGGACCTGGACTTGGCCTAGTTTGTAGCGCTTTGGAAATGGGAAGTAGCTTATTCCTGTGAGCCACTGCCTGATCCGTCTCTCTTTACTGGGGAAGGCTGCAAATGCCACTTCCTTCCTGCAGGATCCAGGAAGATGCTGCCCTGTTGACAGGAACGTTCTCCTTTTCCCTCGCAGATAATGTCACCCTGCAGATAGATGGTGTCCTGTACCTGCGGATCATGGACCCCTATAAGGTACCAGCGGGGCTCAGTGTGGCCGTGGAGATGCGAGGGGGCCACTTCCCATTGTGTAGGCATCTGCTAATGCTCCCTTCCCTGCACAGCTGGCAGCTGCTCATGCAGAAAAACTTGGGGTGGGGGGATATCTGTAATCACTGGAAGGACCAAGGCGTGGAGCAGCCTTGGAGGAAGAGGCTGGGAGGTCACCTCCTCATTGTCCCAGCCTGGCCTCCGCTCCTGAGCATGGAGGCCCTGCAGCTCCCAGCTGCCTTGGTGTAGGGGGAAGAAGCTGAACATGCTGCTTTCTCTCCTCGTTATCCTCTAATTCTGTGGGATCTTGGCCTGGCCTCCAGGAGCTCCCTGGATGAATCTTCTTGCCCCAGAGCAGTGGGGGTGGTTCAGATCTCTGTGTCCCAGCCCCGCCGGAAACACCAGCCACTCTCACTGTCAGGGATTGGATGCTGATACTCCACTCTGTGCCTTGTCTCTGAAGGATCCTGGTGCAGACACTGGCTCTGGGGCCTGGACTCTGTCTGGCCTCGAAAGTGAGTGTCTCTGTTGTTGCACTAGATCCAGCAGAGAGGCCCTGCCCCGGGGGAGCGACTGTCTGAACTGGCTACTCTGGGGAGACCTCCACCCCACTGACCAGTAAGGGAGGGGGCTGGCGGCAGCCTAAGTGGCTGCTGGGCTGGCAGGATTCTTGGGTGCTGAGTCTGATCATGGTCTCTGCTCCCGCTTTCCAGGCCAGTTATGGGGTGGAGGACCCAGAGTATGCGGTGACCCAGCTGGCCCAGACCACCATGAGGTCCGAGCTGGGCAAAATCTCCCTGGACAAAGTCTTCCGGGTAAGTTATGGGCTGGGGCTGGATTGTGCTGCTCGGCTCCTGAGCCTTACAGGGTCTACCCTCGGATGGTTCTTCAGTGCACTGCTGTGAGCGCCCCCTGCTGGCTTGCAGGGCTTGGGGGCTGTGACTGTTGGGTCCGGGGGGCAGTGTTTGTTCTCAGAGGTATTTTGCCAGCTGAGGGGTGTGGGGGCAGGGAATCCAGCGCTTGAGGAGTCAAGAAGGAGCTGGCAGCAGCAGCACCTCTGGGTGCGAGGGGCACTGGAAGTGACGGGATCCCCCCAGCCAGACGTATCCTCTTCAAATAGCCAAACTCCCTCAGCTCAGGGCACTTCCTGGGCCTCTCCCAGCGAGGCACCAAACCCCAGGAAGGGTCCCAGCCTCACATGTCCCTGTTTAACTGGAGTGACTCTTGCTGCCATGAGTCCCGGATGCAGGATCAGGAGGGGCCCCGCCTGGATCTCACACCAAGGAGGTCGGTAGCCCGCACCACTCTCACTGCGGTACGAACCCCTGGGTGACAGATGCTCTGTGCCAGGACCCAGCTGGCTTGGCCTCCTGCGTGTTGAGAGCAGCTCCTGTTGGTGGCCATGCTGTGGCTGGCTGTGTCCCTGCCTCACAGAGCTGGAGATGTGGGCTGAGGGGAGACATGTCCCTGTGAATGGCTGTCCCTTGTGAGCTGGGCTGAGTTTGTCTGGCTGCTGCTCCTGTTATCAGGGTTGCTGTTGTGTCCTGGGTGCCTGCACTACTGCAGTCCCTGCGCTGATGACAAGGGCGGGGGCAGTCGGTTCTGCTCTATGGCCAGAGGGCCATGGTTCTGGCAAGTGGGTCCTCCAGGGCTGGATTTGGCCCCTCCCCTCCTAAGGGGCAGGGCCTTGCTGTTTCTCTGCCCCCTTGATCTGAGCTGAGCCTGTCTCACTGCACTCCTGGGTTCCTGTGCCTTCTCCAGGAGCGGGAATCCCTCAATGCCTGCATCGTGGATGCCATCAACCAGGCCTCGGACTACTGGGGCATCCGGTGCCTGCGCTACGAGATCAAGGACATCCACGTGCCTCCCCGGGTGAAGGAATCCATGCAGATGCAGGTCAGCCGATAGCCTGGCCACCCCCTGCACTCTCCATGTGCAGGGAGGGCTGGGTGGGTGCCGATCTCTGGTTTTAGTCCCAGTCCATATGGGCTCCCTTCCTCCAAAGCTGGGTTGGCTGCACGGGCCGTGAACGCTGCCTGGGTAGGCCAGTACCTGGGGTGAGCACAAGACAGGGACCCGCAGCTCAGAAGTTCCATCCCCCCACTCTCCAGCAGACGGAGCAGGGCCCCGACCCCAGGGATCTTGGGCGAGAAGGGGAGAAGTGCAGGTGTCTGCGGCTGAGGAGACTGAGCGTGGTCACTCTGCACCCAGAGCGGCCGGGCCATGTGATACCATGGTGCTCCTTTGGCTGCTGCCTTCAGGACCTGCCAGCGCCCCCTTCAGGCAAAGGGCTGGCGCCAGGCTGAGAGAGTCTCCAGATGCTCAGGCTCTAAGGGGGCAGCAGAGAGGACCAAGGGCCTCCCCCTGAGAGTGCCTGGTTTGCAGTCCCAGGGTGTGGATGCAGAGATTCGGCAGGAGCTCCTGCCAGCTGGGCTGGGGCGTAAGAGGGGAGCTGGGTAGCCAGGTCCAGAGCGAGCCACGTGGGGCTGGTGGGCTCCCGGAGGAGGAAGTCGGTGCTTTCTTGTGGCGCTGGTATAAGCCCCTTCCTGTGGGTGAGAGCTTCAGCTGCTTCTCAGGGACGGCCCCATGGCACAGGCAGTGCCCTCACGCAGCCTGGAGCAGGCCCAGCCCTTCCTGGGGCTCGCTTGGTGCCCAGCAGGAATGTCTTAATCCCTTGTGAGCAACATGACCCTGCCTGGAGGAGATGATGGGTGCACCCTGCTCTTGCCCCTCCCTTTGTCCCCTAGAGGAGGGGCGATCTGTGGGGTGGCTGCAGCATCCCCCCCGGTGCTTTGATTCCAGGTGGAGGCCGAGAGACGGAAACGCGCCACAGTGCTGGAGTCAGAGGGGACCAGGGAATCTGACATCAACGTGGCAGAGGGGCGGAAGCAGGCCCAGATCCTGGCATCCGAGGCTGAGAGGGCCGAACAGATCAACAAAGCTGCTGGTAATGCACTGGAGCACGGTGGGGGGCTGGGTCCGGGGCTGTCCGTTCTGCAGAGAGCTGGTCCCTGGGGGCATCAGGCCACTCACTTGAGTGACGGCAGTAGGCGTTCCTCCTGCCAGCCCTGCAGAACTAGGCCCCGCGCTGAGCGGGAGCTGTGGAGTATTTAACTGCCCTCCGGGCCGGGAGACCCTGGTGTGACTGTGGGTGTGGTGCGGACTAGCACTGTGGGGCTGCAGTCTGAGCTCTGTGGGCTACCTGGGGGGGGAGGCCCACTGGGAGGGAAGCTTCCTGCTGCCTTCAGCCTCCAGGCTTGTGGCAGAGCACGAAGCTCTCCTGGTACAGAGCAGCCTCAGCCACGTGGCAGCGATCCCTGGAGCATCACAGGAGCTTGCCCGCTTCCCTTTCCCTGCTGCTTCTCTCCGCTCCCTCCCCTGACTCCTGCTCTCCTACGTTTCTGCCCAGGGGAAGCCAATGCCATGCTGGCCAAGGCCAAGGCCAAAGCAGAAGCTATTCGGCTCCTGGCTGATGCTTTGACGCAGCAGGTGAGTGCCCGTTGCTAGGGAGGACGAGGCTCTGCCTGTGTCCGGGTGCCAGGCCCTTGCTCTCCGTTGGTGTCGAGGCTGGGTGTTGGGGGACTCTCCTCCGCAGGGGACGCGTAAAGGAGAGCAGCAGCCTTTCCTCCTGACCCCGCAGCCTAGCGGGCAAGAGGCTTTCCCAGCATGCCTTGGGCTGAGTGCGTTACCCACGAGTGAGCCAAGCAGCTCGCCCCAAGCCCCTGCCTGTGGAGCCCCCACTCCGGAGCCTCTGTCACTGCCACGGTCACAGATCAGTGGCCATGGGGAGGACAGTGCTTGGGGTCTGCAGCGGAGACCCGCTGCCAGAGGGGTCACCACAGGGCTTGGTGGCAGTGCCTTGCCCCACAGAGGACTGCAGCTTCCTGCTCGCTCCCCTTCAGCACACTGGGGACCCTCCTGCTCCCTTTCCCGTCCCTGACTAGATCCCACCTCCCAAGCCCTCCCCTCCCAGGAGACCTTCCTGCTCCTGCTGCTGCTGCTGTGTGCCCCTGCCCAGCCGTGGGGGAGAGGGGGCGCCTCGGCAGGGAGTTGGTTACAGCTGGTTGGGATCCCCCTGGGGATTAGCTGGCTTCCCATTTTCAGACTCATCCCCAGAACTTCCTAATCCAGAGCCCCACCGCTTCCCAGACGTGGTCACTGACCCTCCCCTTGCTCCGTGGGGTGCAAGGGTCCAGCGTCCGGCTGGGGGCAGCAGCTCCCATTGTACTGTGTGCACACTGTGACCCTCTCCATCCCCCTCCAGAACGGCAACGCAGCTGCCTCCCTGGCTGTGGCGGAGCAGTACGTGAGCGCCTTCTCCAAGCTGGCCAAGGACTCCAACACCATCCTGCTGCCCTCCAACACCGGGGACGTCACCAGCATGGTTGCGCAGGTCGGCACAGGGCAGCGCTGCCTAACAGCCTGCTGGGCCCATGGGTCGCAGCAGAGAAACCAGCGGCTACAGAGCCAATGGGGGAAATTGCCCCGGGGGCAGGGCTGGGAATTTGTCCTTGTGAATTTACTAACGTTCTGACGTGAAGACTCCTGGGTGGGGAATTCGCCATGGGACCTGGCAGAGCTGTGGTCCCTGCCAAGGCAGCTTGTGGCCAGGCACAGGAGAAGGGAACCCAGCTGCCTGCTCTGGGGCTGGCCAGGCCGGAGACGCTGCCTTCCATGGAGACCTGGGCAAGGCGAGGTCTGAGCTCCCCACTGGGTTCCACACTGTCTCCTTGAGGTGGGAGTTAGCGTCGCTCTTGTCTGTCCCTGGGCCAGGCGGGGGGTGGGGTGGGGGAAATCAGATCACCTTAGCACAGGGAGCCATGGGGCACTGGGCGTGGGGGGTGTCAGCCCTCCAGAGCTGCCTTTCCCAGTGTTGAGAAGTAGCCCAGCGAACCTTGGGGAGTGAACAGGGGCTGGTGGTGACTCTCGACATAGGCCGTTCTCACCTGTGCTGTCCCTGCCACGGCAGAGCTCTGAGCAGGGCAGCCCCTACTGAGAGCCCTGTTCTGTCAAAGGCCTTGGAGCAAGGGCCCCCAGCTGCAGGTTTCTTCTGGCCCGCCTGCACCCTGCAGTGCCAGAGTCCTCCATTGCAGAGTCTTGCTGTGTTCATAGCAACTGCTGGGTCTCCCTTCCTTCCCCTTTCCCCAGGCCCTGGGCATCTACGGCGCCCTGACCAAACCACAAGCTGTGAAGAGCCCGGAAGCAACCCCACCAGCCCTCGAGGTCCCCAAGCACCCCCCCACAGAGCTGCCTGAGGCGGATCAGGTGAATTCCAGCTAGCGGAGGAGCCTGGAAGACATGGATCACTGTGAACAAACTGCTGTGGCAGCACCTGTCATGGAGCGTGGCATCTGTGCTCCTGCCATGGTGGGAGCCCTGCAGGGCACCTGCTGGGGCAGTCACGCCCTGCTACCCTCCCAGATCAGACTCTCTGTGCTCTCTTTTGGTTCTTATTTGTATTTGGATTTAATCATGTAATAAAGGAGATGGAACCGCAGTGCGTGTCTGGCCCTGTATGCAGGAGGGAGTGGCAGCTCCTCTGTGCCTGGGAGGGTCGATGACATAGGACTGGGCAGATGAGATGAGACCCTGGGCCCATCCAGTCCAGTCTCCTATCTCTGCCCGTGCCTGGCACCAGGTGCTGCTGTGGAAGGTGCGAGAGCCCCTCTCAGGGGCAGTTCTGAAATAACCCGTCTTCAGGGGAGTCTCCTGCCAGTAGTTTGGATGGTTTGAAGCCAAAAACAAATTGTTATACTGCCCCCCCCAATTAACACTCTTAATACTTTCCTAACTCTGGCTAATGGCACTCACAGAATTGTTCCAGCCCTCTTTGAATCTTAAGGTCTGAGTGACATCATGCAGCAATGAGTTCCGCAGGCTAATTACACACTGGTAGAAAAGGTGTCCTTTCATGGTTTCAGAGTTTGCTGCTGCAGTGACCAGGCTAGGCTGGCCTGTGAGGAAAGGCAGGGGCAAACCAAGACAAAAGGGATGATTTCCAATTGTTCGAACTTTATAAGGGAAACCAAAACTTGTAGTAGAAGCATAGCTGCAGGGCATCAGGCCAGACACAGGGTCTCCCTGGCAAGCGTGAATTGCAGCAGGGTTGCCTTTCCCTGCTGCGGGGGGCAGACTGAGTTCTGAGCAGGGGCCTGCGTGTGTGGCTGGGATGAGTCTGAGGCCCCGCATGGCCGTGACTCCCCGGCGGCTCTCCGAAGCGTTGCCCTTTTATGTAATGTGCCACGGCAGGCTGGTGTCCGCCCTCAGGGGCAGGGTGGCACAGAGGCCCTTCCCCTCACGGGGGCGGCCCACGGGCGTTGGCGCGGAGGAGTAAGGGCGGCAGGCTGGGGGCTCGTTCCTTCGAGGGGGAAGATGCTCCAAAGCAGGCTGTCTGCGCAGAGCGGGGCCGGCGCAGAGCCCTCCTGGCGTGGGGATGGACGGGGGACCTGGGTAGCCGGGGGTGGCTGGGTGGGAGGTGAGTCTGGGTGGGAATGGAGGGGCAGGTGGCCCTGGCAGGGGTGCTGGGGGCAGATGCTGACTGGGGGGGCAGTAAGCACGGCAGGGAGTGGGGGAGGTGGCTGGGGGGGGCAGATGCTGGCGGGGGGGGCAGGTGGCCCGGCAGGGATCGGGGAAGCTAGCTCCGGGAGGGGCTGGTTGGGGGGCCCGGTGGCTCCGGTGGGCGGGGAGGAGGCTGGCGGGGGGGCAGGTGGCCCGGCAGGGATTGGGGAAGCTAGCTCCGGGGAGGGCTGGTTGGGGGGGGAGGAGGCTGGCGGGGGCCGGCGGGGGGGCCCGGTGGCTCCGGTGGGGGGGGAGGCTGGCGGGGGTCGGGGGGGCCCGGTGGCTCCGGTGGGGGGGGAGGCTGGCGGGGGGCGGCGGGGGGGCCCGGTGGCTCCGGTGGGGGGGGGAGGCTGGCGGGGGGCGGCAGTGGGATCCCGGGGGCGGGGCTCAGGCCCGGCGGCTCCTCCCGCCGCTGGGGGGCGCTGGCCGGGCCCGGTCTCGCCCCCCCCCCCCGCCGCGTGCCGCCGCTTCGGCGCTTCCGGGTCCGCTGCGCCGCTCGCAGGTCCCGGGACCCCGGCCGCGCCTCGGGGGGGGAGACGAGTCGGGTGACCAGACAGCAAAGGGGGGGTAATAGGAGCCCATATAAGGAAAAGACCCAAAATCGGGACAGCTGGTCACCCTGGGGGCGGGGGCGGGGGGGCACCAGGCTGGCTCTGACCTTCTCCCCCCCTTGCAGGACGCAGCTGTCGGGGGAACGGGGGGGGGAGCCGTGACAGGGGCGGGAAGTCGGGCCGGGGGGTATCGGGGGGATGGGGGCGGGGCGGGGGGGCACCAGTGCTGGCTCTGACCTTCTCCCCCCCTTGCAGGACGCAGCTGTCGGGGGAACGGGGGGGGAGCCGTGACAGGGGCGGGAAGTCGGGCTGGGGGGGTATCGGGGGGATGGGGCGGGGCGGGGCGGGGGGGCACCAGGCTGGCTCTGACCTTCTCCCCCCCTTGCAGGACGCAGCTGTCGGGGGAACGGGGGGGGGAGCCGTGACAGGGGCGGGAAGTCGGGCCGGGGGGTATCGGGGGGATGGGGGCGGGGCAGGGCGGGGGGGCACCAGGCTGGCTCTGACCTTCTCCCCGCCTTGCAGGATGCAGAGGTGGCCGGTGCTGCTCTTCCTGGCCTGGGCCTGTTTCCTCTTCTTCGCCGGCATCGGTCTCTTCACCAGCGGCTTCCTGCTCATGAGGATCGAGCTCACCAACCGCAGCTCCTGCTCCGACCCGTTGGCCGCCCCAGCCTGGCCCGGGCAGCAGGTCGCGCCCGGCACCTGCTGGATGCCCCAGCGCGTCCCCAAGGCCGTGCTGCTCATCATTGACGCCCTGACCTTCGAGTTCGCCCGCTTCGACCCAGCTAAGGCAAGGCCCCGGCCCTACGAGAACAAGCTGGGCTTCCTGCACCAGCTGGCCGGCTCCCAGCCCCGCCATGCCCGGCTCTACCGCTTCCGAGCCGACCCACCCACCACCACCATGCAGCGCATCAAGGGCATCACCACCGGCTCCCTGCCCACCTTCATCGACGTGGGCAGCAACTTTGCCTCCTACGCCATCGAGGAGGACAATCTGCTCGGCCAGCTGGCGCAGAACGGTGCGTGGGCCAGGCTCACCCTGGGGTTTGCTGGCTGCATGCGGTGGGTGGGGAGTGGGCCAGCTGGAGGAGGTAACTGTGTCGGTCTGACCCACTGGCGGTAGTATGTAAACCCGAGTCCCTGCCCGCTCCGTAGAGCATGGGAGGCTCTTACAGCTCCAGCCAGGGGCCCTTGGCACTGTAGCTTGAGCTGGAGCTCCTCGTGCTTTTAGCTCTCGATGGGCCCGGTCCGAGTGCCGCGTGTTGGCCAACCTGGTCGTGTAAGCCTGGCGTCTGCCCTGTACTGGGAGCAGAGAGAGGTTGGAAGCTGATCTCAGAGGGATGCAGGTTTGGAGCCAGGGCAACCAGCCTGATTCCGAGACAGGTGGAGGTTTGCATCTGGAGAAGGTTGTTGGGAGAGCATCTCAGCAGCCTGAGTGTCGTGGCATGTTCCAAAATGTATGGGAAAGAGTTAAAATGGCTGCCCACACACGACCCCCACAGGGTTGTGGCCATCTTGACCCTCAGGTGGATCTGAGAGGGCGAGGAGGGTCTGGGGTGTTTTTATTCACATCTCCCTGTCGGTATGTGTACCTGGGTGGAGTACAACGGAAGGGAGGAGTCAGTGTCTGGACTGGGGTGGTGGTGTGGCTGTCCTGCCTATCCCTTTGCCAGGATCGCATTAGGCCGCTATAGTTTTTTGCCTGGGCCTTCCCACATGTTGTGTAGAGAGAGAACTGTTGTTTCTACTGTATCTTGATTGTACTTGGTGCTGTAGGTGAAAAGACAGGCCCTTGCCCTGAGGGACTGATAGTCTAGATGTGACCTAACCCAGCATGGGATGGTGATACAGGTGGGGGAGAGAAGCGGAGGGGAGGGCCCAGAGAGTCAGGTCTGTGTTCTGTGCGCCTTGCGGTAGCATCTCAGTGCCTGGGCCTGCAACGAGCTAACGTTATTGTTACGGAGCCACAGGATTGTTGCTATGGCCCCAGCTTTGGAACGGTCTCTAGGAGGAACCATTCAGTGGGCCAGATCTCCTAGAGCTCTCACTCTTCCTGGCAAGCCATACGGCTTCACTGCCTCCTGAGACTGGACCTCTGGGCCTGCAGCCCCCAGATCCACTCTGTGAGCTCCGTTCAGCAAGTCCCACTGATGCAGACTCTGGGGGAGACTTGTCCACTCCTCAGGGATTAAGGCACCTCACCCAGCATTGACAGAGACCCTCACACAGTGCATCCAGGAGTCGGGTTTATTAGTCACCTGAACACAGCCTAGGAAGTCCTGAGGGTAGCCCAGAGGAATGTCAGTTAAAGCATTGTCCATTCTGGTCAACCCAGAGCCCAGCCAACCTGTAGAAAGCCCTTGGCTCAAGCTGTGTCTGACCCTCTGGGTGGCCTCCTTGGTCAAACTCCAGATGAGAGCCCCGACTCGGTCCAGCAGCCAGCCGTTATCCCCAACCTCACACCTTCCCAGTTCTTTGTTCTCGAGCTGGGGAAATGCTGCTGAGCCTCCCTAAGGAGAGACGGGGAAGTCCCTATCCCCCTGGGGCATTGGGTGCTAGATGCCAATGTCCTGGCGATTGGATTTGTCATTGTCTTCTCAGATGCTCTACAGATAGGAGACAGATAAGGCCCAGACTACTAGGCAATACCCACACCTGTGTGTCAGCCTCCCCTGAGAACAAACATGTGTCTCAGCCTCCCCCTCTACCCCCTACATTCCCCCCCCCCCATGAACTCCAGACCTTCTAGGGCAAGGGTTTAAAGGTGGCACTCCACTGCCTCTGTTTCTTCAGCTGCGGCCAGCAGGACAGTTACGATGTTTCTGTGTGATCCCTTCGGATCCCTAGTAGACAGACAGTTTGTGTAGGTTGTTAACGTAAGTACAGAGAGTTGCGTAGTTTATTTAGAGCTAGTTAGTTAAAGGATAATATGCCAGATCAGAAGGCTGAGAAGCCTGGATTCAAAAGATGTGTCTCATGCCCGGCAGTATTCCCAGCGTCAGATGCACATGCCTGATGCTTGGCATGGTTGGGGGAAGGGCATTCTCCCTCGAAATGTCTGACGTGCTCAGCATTGGCCATGAGGGCAAAGAAAGAGAGAAAACCGGCTCCAGGCAATTCTATTGCCGGAAGCTCTGACGGTGGCGGCCGATTCTCAGAAACTAGCTCCACCTGTGCCTCCAGCCGGTTCAGCAGGGAAGACGCGATATTCAGCTACTATGTCAGGTGTTGGGCTCGAAAAAGGGATCCGAAAAAGGAGAAAAGGTCTGGATCAGTGATGGACGCAGTCCCGTTTCAGAGAGACTCAGTTGCGGTTCTGAGGAAATATTTGCAGCCTTCTTCAGTGTCAGCCTCACTACAAAGAGCCAGTCTGAGAGAGAGAAGGTCTTACAGGGACAGAGTCTCGTGGTGGAGCCAGGCTCTGGTTCAGGCTGTCAGCGCAGAGTTAGGAACCATACTTCTATGGATCTGACAATATCGGATCCAGTGAGGAGAACTCTGGTGAGGGGTTGCTAACTAGCACGGCACCGCAGAGCGTTACTGTTATGTAGGGATAAAGTGAGACAGGCTAAAAGTCAAGTAGAGTTGGACCTTGCAAAGAGACAGATACGGAGGCTGTAGTGGAAGACACAATGAGGATGACTGGATGTGGAAGCTGCCGTATGTACATGATCCTGGAGGGGGGACCTGGTAAGAGTTTTTTCTGCATGAAATGCCGTCTGATAGAGCTGATGGAGGAGACGATCCGAGGTTTGGAGATGCAGGTGGATTGTCTGGTTGAGTTTAGGAAGGGGTTTGAGCAGATGATGGAGCAGAGATATGAGGTATCTGAAGGGAAAAGCTCAGACTTGCAGATGGAAGCAGGACTGGGGAATTCTGAGGGGAGACTGGGTGAGAAAAGTGGTCAGTGGAAGCATGTGACTAAAAGGACCAGGCAGAGGAAAAGACGGGCTAGTGAAGGAGAAATAGAGCTCAGGAACAGGTTTGCAGAGTTGGAAAATGAAGAAGGGGCTCAGCAGGTAGTCGCTGAAGGTGGAAGGGCAAGGAAGAAGAGAAGAGAGGCTAGTCCTATAGGAAAAGGGGAAGAGTCAATGGAGACTACACCAAATATGAGCCCCAGGAGGATACAGGATGGGTTGAAGAGGATTATAAGGGAAAATAGGAATGGAAAGAACTTGCAGCCAGAGGGAACAGGGGAGAGACTGGAGAATAGCACCGTCACCAGGAAAAGGCAGGTCTATGTGATCGGGGACTCTTTATTGAGAAGAATAGAAAGGCCTGTAACCGGAGCTGATCCAGAGAATAGAAGGGTGTGCTGTCTTCCGGGTGCTAAGATATGGGATGTAGACCTGAGGTTGAAAAGGATCCTAAAGGGAGCGGGAAAGAATCCCCTAGTTATCCTTCATGTGGGAACAAATGATACGGCTAGATTCTCACTGGAAAGTATTAAGGGAGACTATGATAGGCTGGGGAAGACGCTTAAGGAAATTGAGGCTCAGGTGATCTTTAGTGGGATTCTGCCTCTTCCTAGAGAAGGGCAACAAAGGTGTGACAAGATTATGACTATCCACAGATGGCTTAGGCAGTGGTGCTATAAGGAGGGCTTTGGGATGTATGGCCACTGGGAGGCATTCACGGACAGAGGACAGTTCACTTGGGATGGACTTCATCTGAATAGGGAAGGAAATAGACTTCTAAGATGGAGGCTGGGACAACTGATTAAGAGAGCTTTAAACGAGGAATTTGGGGGAGATAATCTCCACGCCGGATTTTAGCATTGAGAGGGAAGAAGATGAAGTAAGAAAGGATACAGCCGTGGGTAGGAGAATGTATATAAGGAGCGAGGGCAGTGTGGATGCCAGTCTAATAGATTATACTGGCTGTAGAATGACTGTGCCTAATAGGGTACAAAATGTGAGCGAGACCAAACGGCAAAAATTAAGATGTTTGTACCCCAATGTGAGGAGCCTAGGTAACAAAATGGAGGAACTAGAGCTACTGGTGCAGGAAGTGAAACCAGATGATATAGGGATAACAGAAACATGGTGGAATAGTAGTCATGACTGGACTATAGGTATTGAAGGGTATGTGCTGTTTAGGAAAGACAGAAGTAAAGGTGGTGGAGTAGCATTGTATATCATGGATGAGGTAGAAGGTAAAGAAATAAGAAGTGATGCAATGGATAAGACCGAGTCTGTCTGGGCAAAAATTACATTGAGGAAGAAAACTAATAGAGCCTCCCCTAGGATAGTGCTTGGGGTGTGCTGTAGACCACCGGGATCTAATTTGGATATGGATAGTCCTTTTTAATGTTTTTAATAAAGTAAATACTCATGGAAACTGCGTGATCATGGGGGACTTTAACTTCCCAGATATAGACTGGAGGACCAGTGCTAGTAATAATAATAGGGCTCAGATTTTCCTAGATGCGATAGCTGATGGATTCCTTCATCAAGTAGTTGCTGAACCGACTAGAGGGGATGCCATTTTAGATTTGGTTTTGGTGAGTAGTGAGGACCTCATAGAAGAAATGGTTGTAGGGGATAATCTTGGTTCAAGTGATCGTGAGCTAATTCAGTTCAAACTAAACGGAAGGATTAACAAAAATAAATCTGCAACTAGGGTTTTTGATTTCAAAAGGGCTGACTTTCAAAAATTAAGGAAATTAGTTAGGGAAGTGGATTGGACTGAAGAATTTATGGATCTAAAGGTAAAGGAGACCTGGGATTACTTTAAATCAAAGCTGCAGAAGCTATCGGAAGCTTGTATCCCAAGAAAGGGGAAAAAATTCATAGGCAGGAGTTGTAGACCAAGCTGGATGAGCAAGTATCTCAGAGAGGTGATTAAGAAAAAGCAGAAGGCATACAGGGAGTGGAAGACGGGAGGGATGAGCAAGGAAAGCTACCTTATTGAGGTCGGAACATGTAGGGATAAAGTGAGACAGGCTAAAAGTCGAGTAGAGTTGGACCTTGCAAAGGGAATTAAAACCAATAGTAAAAGGTTCTATAGCCATATAAATAGGAAGAAAACTAAGAAAGAAGAAGTGGGGCCGCTAACACTGAGGATGGAGTGGAGGTTAAGGATAATCTAGGCATGGCCCAATATCTAAACCAATACTTTGCCTCAGTCTTTAATAAGGCTAAAGAGGATCTTAGGGATAATGGTAGCATGGCAAATGGGAATGAGGATATGGAGGTAGATATTACCATATCTGAGGTAGAAGCGAAACTCAAACAGCTTAATGGGACTAAATCGGGGGGCCCAGATAATCTTCATCCAAGAATATTAAAGGAATTGACACCCGAAATTGCAAGCCCATTAGCAAGAATTTTTAATGAATCTGTAAACTCGGGAGTTGTACCTAATGATTGGAGAATTGCTAATATAGTTCCTATTTTTAAGAAAGGGGAAAAAAGTGATCCGGGTAACTACAGGCCTGTTAGTTTGACATCTGTAGTATGCAAGGTCTTGGAAAAAATTTTGAAGGAGAAAGTAGTTAAGCAAAAAAGAAAAGGAGTACTTGTGGCACCTTAGAGACTAACAAATTTATTTGAGCATAAGCTTTCGTGAGCTACAGCTCACTTCATCGGATGAAGTGAGCTGTAGCTCACGAAAGATGAAGTGAGCTGTAGCTCACGAAAGCTTATGCTCAAATAAATTTGTTAGTCTCTAAGGTGCCACAAGTACTCCTTTTCTTTTTTTGCGAATACAGACTAACACGGCTGCTACTCTGAAAGTAGTTAAGGACATTGAAGTCAATGGTAAATGGGACAAAATGCAAGATGGTTTTACAAAAGGTAGATCGTGCCAAACCAACCTGATCTCCTTCTTTGAGAAAGTAACAGATTTTTTAGATAAAGGAAACGCAGTGGATCTAATTTACCTAGATTTCAGTAAGGCGTTAGATACCGTGCCACAGGGGAATTATTAATTAAATTGGAAAAGATGGGGATCAATATGAACATGGAAAGGTGGATAAGGAATTGGTTAAAAGGGAGACTACAACGGGTCCTACTGAAAGGCGAACTGTCAGGCTGGAGGGAGCTTACCAGTGGAGTTACTCAGGGATCGGTTTTGGGACCAATCTTATTTAATCTTTTCATTACTGACCTCGGCACAAAAAGCGGGAATGTGCTAATAAAGTTTGCGGATGATACAAAGCTGGGAGGTATTGCCAATTCGGAGAAGGATCAGGATATTATACAGGAGGATCTGGATGACCTTGTAAACTGGAGTAATAGTAATAGGATGAAATTTAATAGTGAGAAGTGTAAGGTCATGCATTTAGGAATTAATAACAAGAATTTTAGTTATAAGCTGGGGACACATCAATTAGAAGTAACGGAAGAGGAGAAGGACCTTGGAGTATTGGTTGATCATAGGATGACTATGAGCTGCCAATGTGATATGGCTGTGAAAAAAGCTAATGCGGTCTTGGGATGCATCAGGAGAGGTATTTCCAGTAGGAATAAGGAGGTTTTAGTACCATTATACAAGGCATTGGTGAGACCTCACCTGGAATACTGTGTGCAGTTCTGGTCTCCCGTGTTTAAAAAGGAGCTTGGCTTGTTTAGCCTAACTAAAAGAAGGTTGAGGGGAGATATGATTGCTCTCTATAAATATATCAGAGGGAGAGGAATTATTTAAGCTCAGTACCAATGTGGACACAAGAACAAATGGATATAAACTTTGAAAACTCGTGGCGAACGGGGGAAGTCCCGGATGACTGGAAAAAGGCTAATGTAGTGCCCATCTTTAAAAAAGGGAAGAAGGAGGATCCTGGGAACTACAGGCCGGTCAGCCTCACCTCAGTCCCTGGAAAAATCATGGAGCAGGTCCTCAAAGAATCAATCCTGAAGCACTTAGAGGAGAGGAAAGTGATCAGGAACAGTCAGCATGGATTCACCAAGGGAAGGTCATGCCTGACTAATCTAATCGCCTTTTATGATGAGATTACTGGTTCTGTGGATGAAGGGAAAGCAGTGGATGTATTGTTTCTTGACTTTAGCAAAGCTTTTGACACGGTCTCCCACAGCATTCTTGTCAGCAAGTTAAGGAAGTATGGGCTGGATGAATGCACTATAAGGTGGGTAGAAAGCTGGCTAGATTGTCGGGCTCAACGGGTAGTGATCAATGGCTCCATGTCTAGTTGGCAGCCGGTGTCAAGTGGAGTGCCCCAGGGGTCGGTCCTGGGGCCCGTTTTGTTCAATATCTTCATAAATGATCTGGAGGATGGTGTGGATTGCACTCTCAGCAAATTTGCGGATGATACTAAACTGGGAGGAGTGGTAGATACGCTGGAGGGGAGGGATAGGATACAGAAGGACCTAGACAAATTGGAGGATTGGGCCAAAAGAAATCTAATGAGGTTCAATAAGGATAAATGCAGGGTCCTGCACTTAGGATGGAAGAATCCAATGCACCGCTACAGACTAGGGACCGAATGGCTCGGCAGCAGTTCTGCGGAAAAGGACCTAGGGGTGACAGTGGACGAGAAGCTGGATATGAGTCAGCAGTGTGCCCTTGTTGCCAAGAAGGCCAATGGCATTTTGGGTTGTATAAGTAGGGGCATAGCGAGCAGATCGAGGGACGTGATCGTTCCCCTCTATTCGACACTGGTGAGGCCTCATCTGGAGTACTGTGTCCAGTTTTGGGCCCCACACTACAGGAAGGATGTGGATAAATTGGAAAGAGTACAACGAAGGGCAACGAAAATGATTAGGGGTCTAGAGCACATGACTTATGAGGAGAGGCTGAGGGAGCTGGGATTGTTTAGTCTGCAGAAGAGAAGAATGAGGGGGGATTTGATAGCTGCTTTCAACTACCTGAAAGGGGGTTTCAAAGAGGATGGCTCTAGACTGTTCTCAATGGTAGCAGATGACAGAACGAGGAGTAATGGTCTCAAGTTGCAATGGGGGAGGTTTAGATTGGATATTAGGAAAAACTTTTTCACTAAGAGGGTGGTGAAACACTGGAATGCGTTACCTAGGGAGGTGGTAGAATCTCCTTCCTTAGAGGTTTTTAAGGTCAGGCTTGACAAAGCCCTGGCTGGGATGATTTAACTGGGACTTGGTCCTGCTTTGAGCAGGGGGTTGGACTAGATGACCTTCTGGGGTCCCTTCCAACCCTGATATTCTATGATTCTATGATTCTATGAAACTGGCCACCAGGAAGTTTAGACTTGAAATTAGACGAAGGTTTCCACATCAGAGGAGTGAAGTTTTGGAATAACCTTCCAAGGGAAGCAGTGGGGATAAAAGATCTATCTGGGTTTAAGATGAAACTTGATAAGTTTATGGAGGAGATGGTATGGTGGGATAACGTGATTTTGGTAATTAATTGATATTTAAATATTCATGGTAAATAGGCCTAACGGCCTGAGATGGGATATTAGATGGATGGGATCTGAGTTACCCAGGAAAGAATTTTCTGTAGTATCTGGCTGGTGAATCTTGCCAATATGCTCAGGGTTTAGCTGATCGCCATATTTGGGGTTGGGAAGGAATTTTCCTCCAGGGCAGATTGGAAGAGGCCCTGGAGGTTTTTCGCCTTCCTCTGTAGCAAGGGGCACGGGTCACTTGCTGGAGGCTTCTCTGCTCCTTGAAGTCTTTAAACCACGATTTGAGGACTTCAGTAGCTCAGACATAGGTGAGGTTTTTCGCAGGAGTGGGTGGGTGAGATTCTGTGGCCTGCGCTGTGCAGGAGGTCGGACTAGATGATCAGAATGGTCCCTTCTGACCTTAGTATCTATGAATCTATGTTCAAGCGGCAGTTCATCAGGCAGCTCTGTCTGTGGCTCTATTGACAGTTGAGCCAGGTATTGCATCTCAGACACACCCAGTGTGTTGTTTGAACCAGCCAGGCTGACTGCTTCTCCGAGAGTCAGCAAAGAACAGGATCCAGACCTTCTGTCCCTTCTCTTGACTGCATGGGGGATGAACCTTTAGCTGGGCTAGAAGAAAGCCTGTCATTCAAAGTACAGAATGTACTGTAACATGCTAGAAAAAGTGCTACGGTCTTAAGTGGAAAAGGTTTTTTATTGAGGATTTCCATGTACAATGTGGATCCTTCACAACCGCAATTCATTATATATTAAGAGCATCATTTGTTTCTTAAGAAGACACCTCTTTCATTATCTTCAGTTAAGGTTCATCTCTCAGCCATGTCAGCATATCATGTACCTGTAGAGGGAAATCCATTTTTACTAATGA